>NW_027507787.1:65139459-66398959 GCF_037356315.1 Lithobates pipiens | reverse complement strand
TTCCCCTTAATATGCGTACAAGACCCAAAGGGGCTGGTAATAGGCAGGGAGGGCTACCCATGCCATTTTTCTCAATGATTTTCAACCATATTGCAGGAACCAGTTATAACATTAAAACCGCAAGCAGTTTTAAATGATGTTATTTCCGTTTAATGTCATTTTGTGCAGGGACTGTTCTAAACACAGGAAATACGTGGCACTTCACAGGCATACTACAGACACCCCCCAGGCACCATATTTAAAGGAATATTTCACTTTTTTTTCACTTTAATCATCATTAAAATCAGTGCTCCCGCCAAAACGGCCATTTTTAAAAACATTTTAGGCATTGACCCATGTCCCCTGGGGCAGGAGCCAGGTCCCCAAACCCTTTTTAGGACAGTATCTTGCATATTAGCCGTTAAAATTAGCACTTTTAATTTCGAACGTTCGAGTCCCATAGACTTCAATGGGGTTCTAAAGTTCGTACGAATTTGGGGTCCGTTCGAAAGTTCTGGTAGGAACCAAACCGGGGGGTGTTCGGCTCATCCCTAGTAGGTGGATATAATGGTGTATACTGGGTTCAGAGCACGCAGACAGCACGCACAATCTCCTACCACTAACTGCAAGCTCTATTTAAAACGAGCAAGATAGTTAGCTATATAGGTGGATATAGCGTTGTATACTGGGTTCAGAGCATGCAGACAGCACGCACAATCTCCTACCACTGATTGCAAGCTCTATTTAAAACGAGCAAGATAGCTAGCTTTATAGATGGATATAGCGGTGTATACTGGGTTCAGAGCACGCAGACAGCACGCACAATCTCCTACCACTGACTGCAAGCTCTATTTAAAACGAGCAAGATAGTTAGCTATATAGGTGGATATAGCGGTGTATACTGGGTTCAGAGCACGCAGACAGCACGCACAATCTCCTACCACTGACTGAAAGCTCTATTAAAAAAGAGAAATATAGCTAGCTATATAGCTGAATATAGCGGTGTATACTGGGTTCAGAGCACGCAGACAGCACGCACAATCTCCTACCACTGACTGCAAGCTCTATAAAAAAAAAGAAATATAGCTAGCTATATAGGTGAACATAGCGGTGTATACTGGGTTCAGAGCAAGCAGACAGCACGCACAATCTCCTACCACTGACTGCAAGCTCTATTTAAAACGAGCAAGATGGTTAGCAATATAGATGGGTATAGCGGTGTATACTGGGTTCAGAGCACGCAGACAGCATGCACAATCTCCTACCACTGACTGCAAGCTCTATTTAAAACGAGCAAGATAGTTAGTTAGCTATCTAGGCGGATATAGCGGTGTATATTGGGTTCAGAGCACGCAGACAGCACGCACAATCTCCTACCACTGACTGCAAGCTCTATTTGAAACGAGCAAGATAGTTAGTGATATAGGTGGATATAGCGGTGTATACTGGGTTCAGAGCATTCAGACAGCACGCACAATCTCCTACCACTGACTGCAAGCTCTATTTAAAACAAGCAAGATAGTTAGCTATATAGGTGGATATAGCGGTGTATACTGGGTTCAGAGCACGCAAACAGCACGCACAATCTCCTACCACTGACTGCAAGCTCTATTAAAAAAGAGAAATATAGCTAGCTATATAGGTGAATATAGCGGTGTATATTGGGTTCAGAGCACGCAGACAGCACGCACAATCTCCTACCACTGACTGAAAGCTCTATTTAAAACGAGCAAGATAGTTAGCTATATAGGCGGATATAGCGGTGTATACTGGGTTCAGAGCATGCAGACAGCACGCACAATCTCCTACCACTGACTGCAAGCTCTATTAAAAAAGAGAAATATAGCTAGCTATATAGGTGAATATAGCGGTGTATACTGCGGTCAGGGCACGCAGACAACAACCACTACAGAAGAGCAAGAACGAAAAATCGGCCGATAACGATCGGTGTATACTGTGTTGAAGGTACACAGAACACCCACTAACTCCTACAGACGCCAACACACTACACAAGGCCGCCGCGCTGGCGGCCTTATATAGTGTGGGGCGTGTACTACACAGCCTGAGCTATGATTGGCCACAGGCATCCTGCCATCCTGCCATCAAAATCCCAACCATGGCACTACCTGTCTGGAGTTTGCATGTTCTCCCTGTGTCTGCGTGGGTTTTTTCCGGGTACTTTGGTTTCCTCCCACACTCCAAAGACACACTGGTATGTTATTTGGATCCTGTCTAAAATCGGCCCTATATGTGTATGAATGTGAGTTAGGTACCTTAGAATGTAAGCTCTTTGAGAGCAGGGACTGATGTGAATGTACAATATATTATATATTTTGTAAGGGATCAAAGGGGTCATCAGCTGGCTCAGATACAGCTCACTAAAAGTAAAAGGTGCTTTATTCAGCATAAAGGCAAAACAAACAAAAGAACCAACATGCTTGTCTTTGAATACAGTTCCACACACGGGTAAAGTTCAGTTTCTGCAGCAGACAGGCTTAAATACAAAACTTCACAGCTCTAGCCAGAGCTACAGTCCGTTATACACTTTAGCTCACCCAACAGGGCACGGTCCACAGGTGGAGCCTTCCACACAGCACGCTGATGTCTTTCTCACTGATAGCAAACAGCTCCACTCACACTGCCAGACCAGCTGACTAATAACCAGGTCTGAAGGCAAAGTGCCTGCCCTTTTCGGTTAACCCTCTCTTAAAGAGGACGTAAACTTCCTCTGCTGACATTTTACATATAGGTAAGCCTATAATAAGGCTTACCTGTAGGTAGTGAAAATATCTCCTAAACATGTACTGTTTATGAGATATTTACATTACATGCAGCCAGTGACATCACTGGCCCATGCGGTCTCAGGGAACAGCCCAGTACCATGAACGGTAGGCCCCGCATGCGTGGGAGTGACATTATCGTAGCTCTGGCCAATCACAGGGCTGGAGCCCACAAACCCGGAAGAAACTCCGGGGGGAAATGTCAGTTATCCCAGTGGTGTGCGGACACCGCTGCAACAGCCCCGTTCTAAGGTAAGCATGGCCGACATTGTTGGCACCCCAGAAATTTTTCCAGAAAATAAAGTATTTCTCACAGAAAAGTATTGCAGTAACACATGTTTAGCTATAAATATGTTTATTCCCTTTGTGTGTATTGGAACAAACAAAAAAAGGGAGGAAAAAAAGCAAATTGGACATAATGTCACACAAAATTCCAAAAATGTGCTGGTCAAAATTCGTGGCACCCTTTCCAAATTGTGAATAAATAAGATTGTTTCAAGCATGTGATGCTCCTTTAAACTTACCTGGGGCAAGTAACAGGTGTGGGCAATATAAAAAATCACACCTGAAAGCAGATAAAAAGGAGCGAAGTTCACTTAGTCTTTGCATTGTGTGTCTGTGTGTGCCACACTAAGCATGGACAAGAGAAAGAGGAGAAGCAAACTGTCTGAGGACTTGAGAACCAAAATTGTGGAAAAATATCAACGATCTCAAGGTTACAAGTCCACCTCCAGAGATCTAGATTTTCCTTTGTCCCCAGTGCGCAACTTTATCAAGAAGTTTGCAACCCATGGCACTGTAGCTAATCTCTCTGGGCATGGACGGAAGAGACAAATTAATGAAAAGTTGTAACACAGGATAGTCTGGATGGTGGATAAGCAGCCCCAAACAAGTTCCAAAGAAATTCAACCTGTCCTGTAGGCTCAGGGAGCATCAGTGTCATCGCGAACTATCCGTCAACATTTAAATTAAATTAAGCGCTATGGCAGGAGACCCAGGAGGACCCCACTGCTGACACAGAGACATAAAAAAGCAAGACTAGTTTGCCAAAATGTACTTGAGTAAGCCAAAATCCTTCTGGGAAAACCTCTTGTGGACAGATGAGACCAAGATAGAGCTTTTTGGTAAAGCACATCATTCTACTGTTTAACGAAAATGGAATGAGGCATACAAAGAAAAGAACACAGTATCTACGGTGAAATATGGTGGAGGTTCACTGATGTTTTGGGGTTGTTTTGCTGCCTCTGGCACTGGGGGCATTGAATGTGTGCAAGGCATCATGAAATCTGAGGATTACCAAAGGATTTTGGGTCACAGTGTAGAGCCCAGTGTCAGAAATCTGGGTTTGCATCTGAGATCTTGGGTCTTCCAGCAGGACAATGACTCCAAACATACATCAAAAGCACCCAAAATGGATGTCAACAAAACGCTGGAGAGTTTTAAAGTGGCCAGAGGTGAGTCCAGATCTAAATCCCTTTGAACACCTGTGGAGAGATTTTAAAATTGCTGTTGGGAAAAGGCGATCCCTTCCAATGAGAGAGACCTAGAGCAATTTGCAAAGGAAGAGTGGTCCAAAATTCCAGGTGAGAGGCGTAAGAAGCTTATTGATGTTTATAGGAAGCGACTGATTTTAGTTATTTTTTCCAAAGGGTGTGCAACCAAATATTAAGTTAAGGGTGCCAAGAATTTTGACCAGCCCATGTTTAGAATTTTGTGTGACGTTATGTTCAATTTTGCTTTTCTTTCCACCTTTTTTTGTTTTTTTCCAATACACACAAAGGGAATAAACATGTATAGCAAAACAAGTGTGCAATACTTTTCTGTGAGAAATACTTGATTTTCTGGAAAAATGTCTGGGGTGCCAACATATGGATACTCCATAGGAGGTGTATTTCACAGGTTGTAGGTGAGTGAAAGTGTATGCGGTAGAACTCCGGATTCACTACAGAACTCCTCCATTGTTGTAAGGGGTTGGCTATGGTCAGCTGGAGGCTGTGTGGATCTCAGAAAGTGGTATAGTTGATGTGATCTCAGGAAGTCCAGGTGGAACGGGGCCCCTGGGATCTGAAAGTACTTTAATCACCTTCCAGTGTCCCCCAGAGCTAAAGTGGGAGGCTTCGTAGAGGCCCGCACCGCCTAGGCCCCAAGAGATCACATCATGCAGGCCTGGTGTAAACTGAAGGTTCCCCAGTATGGGGTGCAAGGGCGAGTTTTCGGAACAGAGAGAAGCACAGGAGATGAGAAGTGCACATATTTTTGTGGTATTGCCAATCAGAGATTGGTGTTTGATATTTTGGGGGAGGGCTGAGTAGCACCACGGGGCTCTGCTGAGGGGAATGCCCGAGCATAACAAGCCTTTGGCAAGCAAAAAGTTCCAGATGTTATCATCAATCACAGGGATCTTAACACCTCAAAACCCAGCACTAGCAATCCTTCATATAGGAATAGAAAAATTCCCTTCCGAATACAGACCAGTCATCACCTACATCTTTCTGGCAACCCGTACTTTAATCAGTGAAAAATGTAGTGCAAGCGCTCAACCTGTATACACTTCTTATAATACTACAAAGTGATATAAATTCAAATGTATATATAAATAACCCAAAAGCAAAAGTAAATACAGTATTATACAGGTAAAAAATATAAACATATATATAGTGACTTATACATGTGTATATATAACCAAAAAATGGTGATTATTAGGATATTGAATCCCAAAAGGGAAACAGTGACTGTGGATAACTGTAAACAAATCACAGTGACGAAATCTATAAATAGGTATATAGTCCAAAGCAATCGTGCAAAGTGCCAATATCAGCCAGGGTTCTGTAATGTTGTGACCGAAGAGAACAATGTTTCACCATGTGACGATCCCACCACCGTATAAAGTGCAGGCTTACCGGATCTATATGACCCTAACAGGCATACGCCTCAGGGGTCAATCACAGCTTGCGATCCCAAAAAGGACTCAAGAATTGGATGTATCAGTCAAATCATGTACGATCCCACCAGATCCCAGCAGATGGCTAGATGTGGTCAATATTCCTCATGTGCATGTACAAATCCAACAACGACTCATAGGTAGGCATAAAGGATGAGAAGACGGAGCCAACATAGCATAATAACGTTTTTTTAAAAAACTTTAATTAAAAAATATTTTCTAAAACTCACATTTCAAGAAGAGCAATCAAGCGTGTCAGAGAGATAAAAATGGCAGTAGCGGAGTCCTCCCGACGCGTTTCGACCCACCGGTCATCATCTGGGGTAGGCCCGTACTTTAATGCCGTGTACACACGACCGGACATTTTTACAGACTTGGTCTGGCGGACAATCCGACGGACTTTGCAGCTGAGGTTTGCCGGACTTTCAAACGAGCAGACTTGGCCACACATGATCACTCCAAAAGTCTGACAGATTCGAACGTGATGACGTAGAATAAGGAAGTTCATAGCCAGTATCCAATAGCTGCCCTAGTATCGGCTTTAGTCCGTCGGACTATCACACAGATGACCGGATTTTTTGACCGGACTTGAGTCCATCTGAAAGATTTGAAGCAAGTTTTATTTCTAGGTCAGCCAGACTTTTGGGAAGAAAGAGTCCCCCGGAGCCCACACACGATCAAATTGTCTGACGGATTCCAGTCCGCCGGACCAAGTCCATGTCCATCGAAAAATCCGGTCGTGTGTATGCGGCATTATACTCTGAAATTGGAAACATATAATATCTACCAATCCATCTGACGTGATAAAACTAGTCAACAGAAACCACACCTTCGAATGCCTTCTGGCTATTAACTCTCTAACATGTAAAAAATTTGATAGCAACTGGAAGACACGAACTGAACAATGCCAAGATTTATAATACCCTCTGTCAACTAACTTGTTTTACTTGAATACTACTGTTTTACTTAACTTTACTGTTATAGATTAGCCTGCTGACATATCATAATATACCATTGCTTATTGTGTGTATCTAACTGTTTGAATGTTAATATTCTGAAAAATTCTATAAAAATTATTGATGAAAACAAAAGTAGTTTCATTTGAGTCTAAGGCCGCGTACACACGGGCGGACTGTTCGCCCAACTTTGTCCGCTGAACAGTGTTTGGGCGGACAGTCCGCTCGTGTGTGGGCTTTCAGCGGACAGTTTCAGCGGACAGTTGGACGGACAAGGTTTTTCGGAAATTCCGAAAAACTGTCCGCTGAAACCTTGTTTGAGCGAACAGTCCGCCCGTGTGTAGGCTTGTTCGTCAAACAAAGTTGCGCGCATGCTCAGAAAGGATTTTCACGCCGAAAGCTATAATGCAGTGTATAGGACGTCGTATTTTTCGTCCCGTCGTACGTGCCGTTCACGTCATCGCGCACGGTTTCAGCAAACTGTTCGTCCGTCGTGTGTGGCCATGTCCGTCCATGCTAAGTTTGAGCGGACTGTTTGCCGAAACTGTTGGACGGACAAAGTTGGGCGAACAGTCCGCGTGTGTGTACGCGGCCTAACATTTGATTTTCACGTTTATAGACAGAATATTATTCTTTAATGCTGTGGTGATGTGCAAAGGTCACTCCTATAGCAACCAATAATAAATACTCTTTTGTTCACTTTTCTAAAGTATATGTTTGATTGTTTGCTATATGTTTAGATTTTTCCCTGCTTAGGTGAGTGATTCCAATGCAATTGTCCTAGTATAAATCCCTTGCCAACATGCAGTGGGGAGTAAATATGACTTAACTCTAATATATCTATTTGTAGACTTTGAAAAATGTTAATGGTTCTGTCAATCCGTTTAATTTCATTAACGCTCACCATCACCACCATTTGGGTGACGTCTCACCAAAACAGCTCAATCTTAGTGCAAAATGTTGTCTACAAGGAAGTGTACATCACTGATATTCTGAAAATGTGATTGAAAACCTAGCATTTCGTCTACTTGATTAAGTTCTAGAGGTCTTCATAAAATGATGCTATCCACAAGATGTTGCACACCAGCAGCAATACTTGCCAAGGACTCATCAGTAGCTGACTGGTGTGTCAGCAACACACAATCTTAAAATCTCAAGACTTGGACTGCTGCTACAAAGACAGCTTTCTTTATTAGATGTCAAAATTTTCATGAAACGCTCTGGCCAACCCTCAATGGGCCTTTTCCTGACAGAAGGAGATGATGAAAAAGGCAATTTAAATCCTGTCTCCTTACCAGTCCTCACTATATGTTACACTGAATATTTTCATTATGGCATTTAGTCTTCTCATCCAGGTGGAGGTCTTGTGAATAGAAGGCTAAACATGCCTACTCTAACTTCCCTCTGCCTTGTCATGGCTTAAACTATTTTTGGGAGGTAAATGGTCCTGGGTCAGCTTTGTTTAGCGACCCAAAGGAAAACGGTAGTTAGTTTAGGCTGTAAAAAACAATAGCTGTACTCTGAGACTATTGCATACCAAAGCAAGCTGGCAGAAAGATTCAATGCTCACCTCTTGTACACAGTAAAACTTTTTATTTTTAAAGCGGAGCTCCACCCAAAAGTGTAAGCTCCCCATGTTCGCACCCTCTTCCTCTCTACTGCCAAAACCAGGTACCCGCTCCCACTTCCGAGTAAGATCGCTGCACAATGATGCGGAAATTTACAAAATTTCTGGCCCCTCCTCCTTCCCCTTACTCTCTGGCAATACACACCAAACTGAGCATGTGCAGAGTGCCTACTAGGGCTCTGTTCTATCAGGAGATGAATTAGGGATAGTGGAAGAAGGGGAACAGAGAACAAACAGCCTTAATGCACAGGATTAACCCCTTAGGTTCCACACTGAATATAACAAACATGCTTTACTGCATATACCGACTGATTTTACTGTTATGGGTTTAGTAACACTTTAAGTGAAACAGCGGAAAAAAAACTAATTAACTATTGTGTTTATCCAGTGTTTGTGACCTTCTGCAATATTTCCTCAAGGGATTTGTTTTGCAACCTTTAGACACCTATAATCAAATAAATTAACAATGCTATCTTTTATTTACAGCATTTTTCAAAAATGACATTGCACGATTATAGTTACAGTTAAAGTTATAGTATTGATAATATCAGTGTCAAGGATTTCAGTAAGTTCCTGTTAGTAGCAAATTACTATTAACTAATATTTAATTTGCATACTACTTTTGCTGCTGTAGATTGTTGCATACTTCAGTCTGAAGTTTTTATGTGTTAGAGATGTAGCTTTCCAAGTTATTCTACTTTAATAAATATTAATAGAGATGTGTTAACACAAACAGTCCTACATAGATAATAGGAGCTTGGTACAGGATTCAGCAAAATGATATTCAATTAGCAGCTTTCCAGATTTTAGTGTCAAATAATTTAATACCACTTGTAAGGACTGCTGTTACAGAGCACACAGTTTATTATATTGCTTAGCTAGTATAACAGGGACAGAAATGGTAAAGAGAATGTGATGCACGGGTTGTGAAAGCAGATTATAATGGCTGCATTTTCTACAATTCTTTTTCTGCAGACCTGTGCAGCCGATGCAGAGGTATAACTATAAATGACAGTGTCCCAAAGTAAAATTATTACAGGCTTCCTGGTGCTCCAAAATATATCTGTAGTAATAAAGTTGTATTATTCTGAAGCAATAACTTACATGATACCTTATTAAACTGCCCCATGCCATTCTTTTTGTAACCCCCATCTAACAGAGCTTGTGCATGTTGCTTGTGCATGTGCAAATGTTGTAAGCTCTTTAGCCTGCATTAACACATAAGCAGGATATATTCCTAGTGATTTCAAAGCATTTTTAAGGCATTTTGCTGTAATTTATTCCTGGGGCTGGGCAATGAGAGGAGAGAAGTTGTACAGTATTAGAGGTGTTCTCCAGGTGTATACACATGGGTTAAAAAATGCCTGAATATGCTAAGAACAAAAAAAGCAATTTGAAAAAATGGGATTCTGCATTTTAAAGTGGTTGTAAAGGCAGAAGGTTTTTTTTTCTCTCAAAAACTAAAGTTTTTGAAATAAATATGAATTATTGAATAAGTGAAAGACAGCCGAACACTGATGCCATCATGATATTCACCAGATTATTCCACAGTCAACCACAGCAGTAGTTTCACTAGAAACCACCTCCTCTAACGTGTTTTGCCCAACAGGGCTTAGTCTAGACTAAGACCTATTGGGTGAAATGTATTGGAGGAGGTGGTTTCAGAGTAACAACTACTGATGTATTTAATTGTGGCTTAAACTGGTGAATTTTATGAGGTCATTGATGTGCAGCTGTCTTTTGTTTCTTCAGTATGTTTAGAGTGCATGCAGCTCCATTTCAGCCTGGCAACCAGTGTTTGAAGACCTCGGGAGAGTAAGCTTTGAGATCGTAAGACGTTGCTTAATTTTTTTGAACTGGAAATCTGCTGTGCTCAACAATATGTTCAACATGTAAAGAAATAAATATTTTAATTGTATTTTCTTTCAACGCTAGTAGAATTGCAAATGAAAATCAAAAATTCTTAGGAAAATTTGAAAATGCTCAGTACATTCGAATGTAATTTAAAAAGTTTGCTTTTAAATTTTTGAATTTGGAATGAATGGAGTTTACCAAATGAAAACCATATACTGTTAGAAATGTGTGCGTCAAGAAAAATCTTCCATCCTGCTCTTTTGAATTCTGTTGTTACTGCGGTTGAAAGCGAATGTCAATTAATCCCACTTATGATTAGAAAAACAAACCTAATTTTCTTAGAACATCCCCACAATGAAAAATAAAAAATATTGAACAAAATTCTACTAGTGTATACCCAGCTTGGTTAACATGCAGATTTAGACTATAACATCAACTAAAATTAGAAATAAGCATAAAATTGAACATTCATATAGTTTCCTTCTAAAATTATTGACACAGTGTAACAAGATTGTAATTATAACTGGTACAATGGGTGTGCTACACATGCTTCAAAATAACTTTGGATGTGTAGTGTGCCATAATTGACTCCTTGTTCTTTTCCTCCCCCTGTCAATAAGAAGTTGCTGCTGTTTTTTTTTTTTTTTTTTTTTTTAACCAAATGTATAGGTTTTTTTTTCACTTGCCTGTACATTAATTTTTTTATTGATGCATTTAAAAAAAATCACAAAATTAATAAAATGCCAATTTTATTTCATTGCGTAAATAACTCTGCAATGCTTTGTAATAGAACTTAAAGAAAAATGCACACATTTTATCAATAGGAACACTTCTTTTAAAACTGATACATTTTTAATTTTTTTTATACATCTCATCTTTAATTTGCATAGAAAATAGTCATTTTTTTCAAGACAATATTACCATGAGAAAACCTTGTTTGGACTGGAAAAAAAAAACTCAATACGTATGTATCACTTTATTATCTTAACGTGATAGTAAAGTATTTTTTAAGTTGTACCTACAGGTAAGCCTCGAATAAGGCTTACCTGTTGGTACAGTGAACATCTTCTAAACTTGCTGTGTTTAGGAAATGTTCACACTGGATGCAGCTAGGGACATCACCACACATGTGCCAGAACCTTCAGAGCTCTGTGCTATAGCCAAGGCCTCCCACATGCATGTGTGGGCGTGACATCATTACATCCCCGGCCACTCATACAGCCAGAGCCTGCAAACCCAGAAGGAAAATGCAATCCCTGTCAACGGTGACAGCACACTGCTGGAGGGCTTTGTAGTAAGGTAAGTATTTCATAATGTGCTAGTATGTGATGCATACTAGCACATTATGGCATTGTCTTGCAGGGATTTTTTTTGTTCAATGCTGCGGTTTTTTACCACTTTAAGGCAGACCTCCAGCCAAAAATAAAGAGTGACAAATAACCTATAAAAGATAAACCAATGGTTCATGCAATATGGTATTTAGCTCATTATTTTGATGAAAAAAAACTTCTCAGTCAGATTAAAATTACTTGTTATTTAGCAATAAACAATGTCTAGTACTCCAGATAAATGCAATACGATCATATGATTAGCAATATAAGGAGGATAATATGGCCTAAAACTCAAAGACACACTATGCTTCCAGTTGGGGTGGCGTAGGGAAGACCAGCTCTAATACCATGTTACCTACCCAGTATTAAGCTGGATCTGTGTTATATTAAAAGTTCTTTTTCAGTCTGTACTGGAGTTTTGCTCTAAAACCTGTCATATGTCAATATCTTATTACTTCTCTGTACTCTTTTTGCAAAAAATCCCAATAAAAATCATTGAAAGTAAAAGATAAACCTATGTTTGATGCTATATTCAATTTCTGTTCATAGTTCATTCTTGGTACTTTTCTCTGCTAGTGTCCTCAGTTTGCTGGCCAGCTTCTTTTGAGCTCGGATCATCCTGGACCCACCCCTAGCCTATGGTTGGACAGAGAAAAGAGAAACAACAAAATGATTAGTTAATTTCTTGGCCACTCTTTTTTCTCTTCCTATCAGCATGCTCCTTGACAGCACATGAGCTGTCACATCCTTTCACACTCTGCTGTATATGGACTTCAATTGTTTACACTATATTTGTATGCTGCACTCCAATTTAAAGGATGTCTAGATAACAGCTGCCTAAATAAACAAAAAATGTTAAAATCATATTGGATGTATAATTGCAATCTTAAGAAAACATATTTTCAAGGTAAAATTTAATTTACCAAAGTGTATACAGTACAACGCACAAGATTTTGTGAATATTCTTCCTTGTTCCATGGTAACCAGTAATGACCTGTATACTTTAAAACTTGTGCCAATATTAATTTGAGTTAAGCAATAGCAAGCAGAAAATGCATAAAGTTGTCAAATAGCAGCCAATAAAATCCATAAAGAAAGAAATCACATTAGGAAAGATGCCGCCCGTCCTTATTGGCCACACACACAGTTTCATTTCCCTCTGGGATTTTTAGGCAGCAAAGAATAAATCAAAAATACAAAAATATATTTTTATTTATTTAAAAAAATGCTTAAAATATGAGCTCTAGTGTATTTTGTCCCCATTTTAATGGAATAATAACCCTAAAAATGGCAGACTAAGGTAGACCATGGATGGTGTGCATTCCTTTCCTGCAACCATAGGTTGCAAGAAAGAAATTTCCACAATTTTCCCATCAACACAAACAGTGCTGAGAGGGGAATCCCCCCTGATCCTGGCAGGGGAAGCCGTCCCCACTGGGAGAAGACAGTGATTATTGCTAGCGGCTATAACAGCCACTAGCACTAATCACAAGTGAATTCAGCAGGCTGGTTGTACCCAAGTTGATCAACTGGGTACATTCAGCCTGCCCACACTAGACATGTGCAGAGTAAAATATTTTGTTTTCGTCCGAAAACTTAATTTATTTAGTTACTCCCGAAATTCGTTTTTATTTATTTAGTTTTTCGTTCAAAAATTGCATTAGTCCGAAAATCCACATGAATTATGGTCGAATCTGTCTTTGAAGGCTTATGGTGTCTGTCGAATGTATAAAGAAGATTCGACGGAGCTAGTATATAGCATACTTTATAACCCCTATTAAAGTCTATGGGACTCCAACGTTCACAATCTAAAGTGCTAATTTTAAAGACTAATTTGCAAGTTACTGTCCTAAAAAGTGTTTGGGGACCCGGGTCCTGCCCCAGGGGACATGTATCAATGCAAAAAAAAGTTTTAAAAACTGCAGTTTTTTCGGGAGCAGTGATTTTAATAATGATTAAAGTGAAACAATAAAAGTGTAATATTCCTTTACATTTCGTAGGGGGGCTTGTCTATAGTATGCCTGTGAAGGGGCGCATGTTTCTGGTGCTTAGAACTGTCCCTGCACAAAGTGTCATTTATGCAGGAAAAAAAGTCCTTTAAAATCACTTGCAGCTATTATGAATTGTCGGCTCCGTAATACAGAGAACACTCATTGAAAGTCATTGATAAAAAAATAAAATAAAAAAAAAAGCGTGGGGGTCCCCCAAATTCAATTACCAGGCCCTTCAGGCCTGGTATGGATATTAAGGGGAACCCCGCGTCAAATTTAAAATAAAATTGACGTGGGGGTCCCCCTAAAAATCCACACCAGACCCTTTATCCGAGCACGCAACCTGGCAGAAAAAGAGGGGGGGGGGACGAGAGAGCAGCCCCCCTCCCTCCTGAACCGTACCAGGCCACATGCCCTCAACATTGGGAGGATGCTTTGGGGGTCTGTGACCCCTCAAAGCACCTTGTCCCCATGTTGATGAGGACAAGGGCCTCATCCCCACAACCGTGGCCGGTGGTTGTGGGGGTCTGCGGGCGGGGGGCTTATCAGAATCTGGAAGCCCCTTTAACAAGGGGACCCCCAGATCCCGGCCCCCCCCTGTTTGAAATGGTAAGGGGGTACAAAAGTACCCCTACCATTTCACAAAGAAAGTGTAAAAAATTGTTAAATAAGACAAACACACTTTTGAAAAATTCCTTTATTAAAAATAAAAAAAAGATTAAACTTTGTATAAAATTACCTCCCCAGTCGGTCAGTCAGTGGCAACCCCCACCCCCCGGGAGGAAGGTCAGGACATCAAAGCCCCACATTTATTATTATTATTATTATTATTATTATAATACAGGATTTATATAGCACCGACAGTTTACGCAGCGCTTTACAACATTAGGGCAGACATTACAATACAATTCAAGACAGAGGGAATCAGAGGGCCCTGCTCGTTAGAGGAAGCAGGCGGCAGGCACCGTGTCTGGCGAGTGTTACCTTTCTTTCTTCCTCCTCCTGTGTATCTCCCTCCTCCTCCTTGGTGTATAGGATTGCCCACCCTTTCATCCAATCAGGAAATGAGTATCAGACCCACGCTTCCTGATTGGCGGAGAGGCGATTCAGTGTTGGAAAAGAGAATTTGCTTTTCTAACACACATGCATGGGCTCAGAGCGCAATGAGCCCACCCTATTTTGAAGCCTATTGGAGCCACAGTAATTTATGTGCCTGGCGTCCTGAAAGAGGCCAGACCAATGGCTAGTGAGTAGCAGCCAAGATGGAAAGGGGAGGTGGCGCCCCTGCTTGCCTAGCTCTTTTCCATTTCCAGGGGATACATGTTATGGGTAGTGATGGCCGAACGGTTCGCCCGGCGGTCGTTTCGCGGCGAATTTCCGACATTCGCGGTCCGCACGTTCGAACGCCTTTTTCCGTCGTTCGCCGCGGCGGACTTACGTGTTTAATGTATACAAGAACTTTAACCTTTGGTGACACGTTTATCATGTGATACAGGACAGCCAATTGAGACATGACAGCACATGGACACTTGTACATTCCCCCTAACCTATAAATACACCCGATCCGGTGGCCATTTTACATTCTTTCTTCTGTTAAGATAGGGACAGGTTCCTGTGTGGAGTAGGGAGAGATAAACCACTAGCTATTTGGTACACAAAAGTTCTTTTCAGGACTGGTATAGGTGTTAGGTGTTGATAGGTTTGCTGTGCTGCTGATTCTTGCAGCAGCCTGAGTGTCTTTTGTTAGTTTAGAGAAAGGGAAAGGACGGTGTATGCTACAGGGACAGCCAGATTAGTCTTTCATCATCATCATCATCATCATCATCATTAGCTGTTACTATCAAGGTCCACAAAAGAGCTGTTCCAGTAACCACTAATCGTTCTCTTTTTTTGCCAATTTGTATAGGGACAGGAAGGAAGCAGTGTTGTCAGGCAGTGAGGGTAATTTTAAAGACTTGCTGTTATTATTAGTTCCACAAAGGTTCTTTTCAGGACTGGTATCAGTGGTACAGTAATAGGCTTGTACATGTATAATATTCTTTCTTCCAAATATAGAAAGGATATTATACTTGACTGCTGCCCTTCTGCTGCAGTCTGCTAAACATTCACAACTCACTTGTTCCACAAAAGTTCTTATAAGGACTGGTAACTTGGTATAGGGTGCTACGGTACATAGGCTTGAGTGCGGTACAGTCTGCTGTTCTGTAAGGACCGCTATCGGTCCACAATAGATAGGGTTGACGTGCACCACTGCTGACCGCTGCCCTATACTGCAGCAGTCCTTCAGCGGTATAGGGACTGACGTACAGTCTGCTAATCACTAACACACAACCTGCTTGTTCCACAAAAGTTCTTATAAGGACTGGTAACTTGGTATAGGGTGCTACGGTACATAGGCTTGAGTGCGGTACAGTCTGCTGTTCTGTAAGGACCGCTATCGGTCCACAATAGATAGGGTTGACGTGCACCACTGCTGACCGCTGCCCTATACTGCAGCAGTCCTTCAGCGGTATAGGGACTGACGTACAGTCTGCTAAACACTAATACACAACCTGCTTGGTCCACAAAAGTTCTTATAAGGACTGGTAACTTGGTATAGGGTGCTACGGTACATAGGCTTGAGTGCGGTACAGTCTGCTGTTCTGTAAGGACCGCTATCGGTCCACAATAGATAGGGTTGACGTGCACCACTGCTGACCGCTGCCCTATACTGCAGCAGTCCTTCAGCGGTATAGGGACTGACGTACAGTCTGCTAAACACTAATACACAACCTGCTTGGTCCACAAAAGTTCTTATAAGGACTGGTAACTTGGTATAGGGTGCTACGGTACATAGGCTTGAGTGCGGTACAGTCTGCTGTTCTGTAAGGACCGCTATCGGTCCACAATAGATAGGGTTGACGTGCACCACTGCTGACCGCTCACCTATACTGCAGCAGTCCTTCAGCGGTATAGGGACTGACGTACAGTCTGCTAATCACTAACACACAACCTGCTTGTTCCACAAAAGTTCTTATAAGGACTGGTAACTTGGTATAGGGTGCTACGGTACATAGGCTTGAGTGCGGTACAGTCTGCTGTTCTGTAAGGACCGCTATCGGTCCACAATAGATAGGGTTGACGTGCACCACTGCTGACCGCTGCCCTATACTGCAGCAGTCCTTCAGCGGTATAGGGACTGACGTACAGTCTGCTAATCACTAACACACAACCTGCTTGTTCCACAAAAGTTCTTATAAGGACTGGTAACTTGGTATAGGGTGCTACGGTACATAGGCTTGAGTGCGGTACAGTCTGCTGTTCTGTAAGGACCGCTATCGGTCCACAATAGATAGGGTTGACGTGCACCACTGCTGACCGCTGCCCTATACTGCAGCAGTCCTTCAGCGGTATAGGGACTGACGTACAGTCTGCTAAACACTAATACACAACCTGCTTGGTCCACAAAAGTTCTTATAAGGACTGGTAACTTGGTATAGGGTGCTACGGTACATAGGCTTGAGTGCGGTACAGTCTGCTGTTCTGTAAGGACCGCTATCGGTCCACAATAGATAGGGTTGACGTGCACCACTGCTGACCGCTCACCTATACTGCAGCAGTCCTTCAGCGGTATAGGGACTGACGTACAGTCTGCTAATCACTAACACACAACCTGCTTGTTCCACAAAAGTTCTTATAAGGACTGGTAACTTGGTATAGGGTGCTACGGTACATAGGCTTGAGTGCGGTACAGTCTGCTGTTCTGTAAGGACCGCTATCGGTCCACAATAGATAGGGTTGACGTGCACCACTGCTGACCGCTGCCCTATACTGCAGCAGTCCTTCAGCGGTATAGGGACTGACGTACAGTCTGCTAATCACTAACACACAACCTGCTTGTTCCACAAAAGTTCTTATAAGGACTGGTAACTTGGTATAGGGTGCTACGGTACATAGGCTTGAGTGCGGTACAGTCTGCTGTTCTGTAAGGACCGCTATCGGTCCACAATAGATAGGGTTGACGTGCACCACTGCTGACCGCTGCCCTATACTGCAGCAGTCCTTCAGCGGTATAGGGACTGACGTACAGTCTGCTAAACACTAATACACAACCTGCTTGGTCCACAAAAGTTCTTATAAGGACTGGTAACTTGGTATAGGGTGCTACGGTACATAGGCTTGAGTGCGGTACAGTCTGCTGTTCTGTAAGGACCGCTATCGGTCCACAATAGATAGGGTTGACGTGCACCACTGCTGACCGCTCACCTATACTGCAGCAGTCCTTCAGCGGTATAGGGACTGACGTACAGTCTGCTAATCACTAACACACAACCTGCTTGTTCCACAAAAGTTCTTATAAGGACTGGTAACTTGGTATAGGGTGCTACGGTACATAGGCTTGAGTGCGGTACAGTCTGCTGTTCTGTAAGGACCGCTATCGGTCCACAATAGATAGGGTTGACGTGCACCACTGCTGACCGCTGCCCTATACTGCAGCAGTCCTTCAGCGGTATAGGGACTGACGTACAGTCTGCTAATCACTAACACACAACCTGCTTGTTCCACAAAAGTTCTTATAAGGACTGGTAACTTGGTATAGGGTGCTACGGTACATAGGCTTGAGTGCGGTACAGTCTGCTGTTCTGTAAGGACCGCTATCGGTCCACAATAGATAGGGTTGACGTGCACCACTGCTGACCGCTGCCCTATACTGCAGCAGTCCTTCAGCGGTATAGGGACTGACGTACAGTCTGCTAAACACTAATACACAACCTGCTTGGTCCACAAAAGTTCTTATAAGGACTGGTAACTTGGTATAGGGTGCTACGGTACATAGGCTTGAGTGCGGTACAGTCTGCTGTTCTGTAAGGACCGCTATCGGTCCACAATAGATAGGGTTGACGTGCACCACTGCTGACCGCTCACCTATACTGCAGCAGTCCTTCAGCGGTATAGGGACTGACGTACAGTCTGCTAATCACTAACACACAACCTGCTTGTTCCACAAAAGTTCTTATAAGGACTGGTAACTTGGTATAGGGTGCTACGGTACATAGGCTTGAGTGCGGTACAGTCTGCTGTTCTGTAAGGACCGCTATCGGTCCACAATAGATAGGGTTGACGTGCACCACTGCTGACCGCTCACCTATACTGCAGCAGTCCTTCAGCGGTATAGGGACTGACGTACAGTCTGCTAATCACTAACACACAACCTGCTTGTTCCACAAAAGTTCTTATAAGGACTGGTAACTTGGTATAGGGTGCTACGGTACATAGGCTTGAGTGCGGTACAGTCTGCTGTTCTGTAAGGACCGCTATCGGTCCACAATAGATAGGGTTGACGTGCACCACTGCTGACCGCTGCCCTATACTGCAGCAGTCCTTCAGCGGTATAGGGACTGACGTACAGTCTGCTAAACACTAATACACAACCTGCTTGGTCCACAAAAGTTCTTATAAGGACTGGTAACTTGGTATAGGGTGCTACGGTACATAGGCTTGAGTGCGGTACAGTCTGCTGTTCTGTAAGGACCGCTATCGGTCCACAATAGATAGGGTTGACGTGCACCACTGCTGACCGCTGCCCTATACTGCAGCAGTCCTTCAGCGGTATAGGGACTGACGTACAGTCTGCTAAACACTAATACACAACCTGCTTGGTCCACAAAAGTTCTTATAAGGACTGGTAACTTGGTATAGGGTGCTACGGTACATAGGCTTGAGTGCGGTACAGTCTGCTGTTCTGTAAGGACCGCTATAGGTCCACAATAGATAGGGTTGACGTGCACCACTGCTGACCGCTCACCTATACTGCAGCAGTCCTTCAGCGGTATAGGGACTAAGAGTTTTGTCACAGGGTCATTTAAAAAATGACATGCAGAGGAAGAGGCAGGCCCTTCCGCAGGGGTGGTAGGGGTAGGGCAGGAGCAACAGGCTTGAGCCAAAGTGGGAAGTTGCAGAAGGTGCGTTCAATTACTTTAAAGGATGCACCAGACTTGGTTGAGTGGCTCGCTCAGCCTTACTCTTCTGCACCCTCCTCATCCTCTCGATCTGCACCCTCTTCTTCACTCTCTGCTATGTGCACCCCCAAAGACACTACCACCAACAACACGACCACCACCACCACCACCACATACCTTCCGCTTGAGTCACTGGAATTATTTTCCGATCCATATCAAGAGGACATTTCTGATGCGCAGCCACTCTTGGTATTGGATCAGGAAGAGGAGGTAGCAACAAGCGCTACTCAGCAGTCTGACGCCAGTACCCAGATCAGCCCAAGGAGGAGGTTGGTCCCCGGTGTTGCTGCCTACTCTACTTATAGCGGTGGGGAAGGTGACGTTGATGATGACGTGTCTAGTGATGTCACGTGGGTGCCCACAAGAGAGGAAGAGGAGGGGAGTTCAGAGGGAGATATGGACCAGCAGATAGGGAGGAGAAGCAGCAATGACTTACATTGCACAGCAGGGACAAAGCAGACTGCAAATGTATCAGGAGCGAGTCATCGACCATGTACGGTCACATCTGGCGCTCCCAGGACACCGGCACATGGCTCCGCAGTGTGGGCTTTTTTTAACGTGTCCGCTGCTGACAATAGCGTTGCCATCTGCAATCTTTGCAGTCAACGCGTTAGTCGCGGTAAGCCCAATACTCACCTAGGGACGACCGCCTTAAGAAGGCACATGAGCAGCCATCACCGAGCCCAGTGGGAGCAACGGAACACACAAAGCCACACTGCAGGCTCTCACCGTCCAGCCTCGTCTTCTACTTCTCCTTCTCCTCTCTCCTCACAATTGTCCTCCACTCCACCTTCCATCACGCCAAGCTCACATTTTTCTGCAAAAAGGCAGGCTTCCGTGGGCCTAATGTTTGAGCGTAAAAAAATGATGACGCCGGATAACCCTCTTGCCCAACGGTTGGCGGCTGGCTTGTCAGAACTCATAGCCCGCCAACTACTGCCATATAAACTGGTGGACTCGGAGGCCTTTCGCAAATTTGTGGCCATTGGAACACCACAATGGAAGGTCCCAGGAAGGAAGTATTTCTCAGAGAAGGGCATCCCAGAGCTATATGGCCATGTTCAGCGGCAAGTGAATGTATCTCTGGCACACAGTGTCGGTGCCAAGATACATCTGACCACAGACACGTGGTCTAGCAAACACGGGCAGGGAAGGTATATCAGTTTTACTGCCCACTGGGTGAACCTTCTGACGGCCGTCAAGCATGTAACCCGTGGCACCCGTGTAGATTTGGTTTTACCGCCACGGATTGCATGCAGGCCTGACTCTTCTTCTCCTCCTCCTACTCCATCCTCCTCCCTCTCCTCCTCAGCTGCCTCCTCCTTTTCCGCTGCTAGCGTCTCTTCCACTGCACCGCCCAAGCTCCCCAGAACCTATTCCACATGCCAGGTGAGACGTTGCCATGCCGTGCTGCGTCTGTTGTGCCTGGAAGCAAAGAGCCACACTGGCCCGGCACTCCTTTCAGCTTTGCGTTCACAGGCAGATGAGTGGCTAACACCGCTCAATTTGACAGTTGGTAAAGTGGTGTGTGACAACGGTGCCAATCTGCTTAGCGCATTGAAACAGGGCAAAATCACGCACGTGCCGTGCATGGCACACGTCTTAAACTTGGTCGTGCAGCGATTCCTTGTCAAATACCCTGGGGTCCAGGACATCTTGCGGCAGGCAAGGAAAATCTCGGCCCATTTCAGAAGATCTTACACGGCCATGGCTCGCCTTGCTGACATTCAGCGGCGACACCATCTGCCGGTCAGACGTCTTATTTGCGATTGCCCGACGCGATGGAACTCAACCTTCTATATGCTTGATAGGCTGCTCCAGCAGAAACGTGCAGTTAACGTCTACCTGTATGAACTCTGCGAAAGAAACGGTTCTGGGGAGCTGGGTTTTTTTTCACCGCGCCAGTGGCTGCTCATGCGCGACACATGCAGACTTCTGCGGCCATTTGAGGAGATCACCAAACTGGTCAGTCGCAGCCATGGCGCCATCAGTGACATGGTACCTTATGCCTTCTTTCTGGAGCGTGCATTGCGTCGTGTCATTGATCAGGCTGTGGAGGAGCAGGAGCGGGAAGATGAGGAAGTCGCAATGCTGGATGAATTCCCAGGGGGGGCTACTCTATCTGAGACAAGTCAACAACAGGAGTCTGATGAGGAGTCAGAGGAGGATGGTGCCGGGGCGGATGAGCAGGAGCAAGAAGAGCATGCTTTAAACCTTTCTGGGATCCCTGTTGTGCGAGGATGGGGAGAGGAGAATGAAGAGGACGACATTATCCTGGATGATGAGCAGGAGCCAGGCCACCACACCGCTTCCACTTTAGTGCAAATGGGGGCCTTCATGCTCCAGTGTTTTAATAGGGACCCCCGTATAAAAAGCATGAGGGTCAAGGACCAGTACTGGGTGGCAACGTACTTAGACCCCCGGTACAAACACAAAATGGCGGAAATGTTACCGCCGTCGCAGAGGGCTGTCAGAATGCAGCACTTCCAGGCCTTGCTTCGAGAAATGCTGCATTCTGCTTTTGCGTGCGCTGGCAGAGGAGCAATTCCCACTCCCAGAGAAGGATTTGCGGGTACCAATCCAACAGCGCCTGCAAGAAGAGGCCGGTTTGAAGATGTGTTGGTGACTTCGGATATGAGGTCATTCTTTCAGCCGACCCATCGACAGGTGTCATCCGGATCCAGCATCAGGGAACGCCTAGACCGTCAGGTGTCCGACTACATTGGGTTAACGGCCGATGTGGACGCTCTGAGGAGTGATGAACCCCTAGACTACTGGGTGGGCAGGCTTGACCTCTGGCCAGAGCTTGCCCAATTTGCAATCGAACTGTTGGCTTGCCCCTCATCCAGTGTCCTGTCCGAAAGGACGTTCAGCGCAGCAGGGGGGATTGTGACCGATAAGCGTACTCGCCTAGCTCACCACAGTGTTAACTACCTCACATTTCTAAAAATGAATGAGGCATGGATCTCGGAGGAATTCAACACATGTGATCAGTAGACCATGTATATGTCTATAAACAATTTTTGGAATCAAGCACACAGACCTTCTTAATTCATTTGGCTCACTTCCCTGACCCAAAAAAGCACACCGTACTATATGCCCCTACCCTCCTCTTTGAAGAGGTTGAGCGGTGTCATATTTCTACTGGGGCTGCTTATTATGAGGGGTTCCCACCATCCCTGTGCTGTGCTGACTTCCTCCTGGGTGTTCTTATTATGAGGGGCTCCCACCATCCCTGTGCTGTGCTGACTTCCTCCTGGGGGTTCTTATTATGAGGGGATCACACCATCCCTGTGCTGTGCTGACTTCCTCCTGGGGCTGCTTACGGTGCTGCTGTCAGCGCTGTATGTCACGGAGCTGCTGTCAGCGCTGTATGTCACGGAGCTGCTGTCAGCGCTGTATGTCACGGAGCTGCTGTCAGCGCTGTATGTCACGGAGCTGCTGTCAGCGCTGTATGTCACGGAGCTGCTGTCAGCGCTGTATGTCACGGAGCTGCTGTCAGCGCTGTATGTCACGGAGCTGCTGTCAGCGCTGTATGTCACGGAGCTGCTGTCAGCGCTGTATGTCACGGAGCTGCTGTCAGCGCTGTATGTCACGGAGCTGCTGTCAGCGCTGTATGTCACGGAGCTGCTGTCAGCGCTGTATGTCACGGTGCTGCTGTCAGCGCTGTATGTCACGGAGCTGCTGTCAGCGCTGTATGTCACGGAGCTGCTGTCAGTGCTGTATGTCACGGAGCTGCTGTCAGCGCTGTATGTCACGGAGCTGCTGTCAGCGCTGTATGTCACGGAGCTGCTGTCAGCGCTGTATGTCACGGTGCTGCTGTCAGCGCTGTATGTCACGGAGCTGCTGTCAGCGCTGTATGTCACGGAGCTGCTGTCAGCGCTGTATGTCACGGAGCTGCTGTCAGCGCTGTATGTCACGGAGCTGCTGTCAGCGCTGTATGTCACGGAGCTGCTGTCAGCGCTGTATGTCACGGTGCTGATGTCAGTGCTCTGTATTACGGTGCTGCTGTCAGTGCTCTGTATCTCCTGCACCCTCTTGTTTGCCTACCCTGGTCCCTGACCTTCCCTCTCCTCCATTGCCTTCATTAGCTCCATAGTCCTGAATTGTCAGAACAATTTCCCAAATAAAAAAAAAAATGCTTGTAGTTATCGATCCCAAATTCACCTCATACATGTATTATGCTATTGTCCAGGTGGTGGGACTACGTGCTACCCCCTAATAATTACCCCGTGGCCGCAAATTCGACCTAAAGGTTTGCGAAATTCGCCTCCCATTGAAGTCAATGGAGCCCGCGGCGAACGGTCGTTTTCGCGAACGTTTGTGTCCGTTCGCGTTTCGCGTTCGCGAAACGTCCCGTCGGAAGTTCGTCCATCACTAGTTATGGGTTACCCAATCTCCTGCTAAAGTTAGTTCTCTTAATGCTTGATATCCAGTGTTGATGGATTGATTTGGCTGCACAACAAAAGTCATACAGATAATATCGCTATATTGGTGATATATTTATCATGTAGCCAGAAAGTGAAGAAAATCTAAAACAACGTTACTTCTTTTTATTATTGGTCAATACATTTCACCCATTAATCAATGTAAGCACACACGTCAATTTCCTAGACTCAACAGTTTACATCAGAGATGAAAAGGTACACACCATAATATACAGGAAACCCACTGATAGATACAACTATCTCCACACTTCCAGCTTAAAATCACAAATAGAGGAACTGATCTCCGCAACAACAAAATGCTGAAAACTGTGCAGCCAAATCAATCTTTCAAAAAGTGTCACACAAAGAAAAGGGATCTTCAAAACGAATTGGTTTCTATGCAGCCCTACATCAGATTTTGAACTCTCAAGTTTTAGTAAATCAATCCCATGCCTCTCATGTTTCCAGAATTATTTATAATCATTTTCAATGTGCCTTTGAACTTGTTAGAAAAGTTGACTAGCCAATTCTCTAGCACAACCTTTTCCTTCCTTGTATCTTTATAGCCCTCTCCTCTTCTGGGTGTGTCTAATTGCTATCAGAGCAGTCAGTTCCTCCACTCTTGCCTTCAACTCCCTACATAACCTTTTATATAGTTCCAGGGGGAGAATTAAAAAGGGATACTATAGAGCAGTGATGGCAAACCTTGGCACTCCAGATGTTTTGGAACTACATTTCCCATGATGCTCTGGCACTCTGCAGTGTAGTTGAGCATCATGGGAAATGTAGTTCCAAAACATCTGGGGTGCCAAGGTTCGCCATCACTGCTATAGAGTGTCACTTGAGTGGTAGCTCTGATTCCACTGGGGCTGCTATCCAAGATAGCTGCACCCAGTAGCAGTCTCTGGGCTTTTAGATGTCTATACAAGGCATGATTTTACAGATGGATAGCATGCAGATTTTACAATAAATGTGCATGTAAGCTAATAGTTTAGCAACAGGGTCGCTTTTGTTTTTTTAATGAAAAATATTTTTAATATCTGCAGTATCTATAGATAATATCAATAATTTCACATTGCCGTATTATAGAATATACAATACATTGTAAAGGCTAACCCCACTTTTTATTTTTAGGTAAATATCACTTTGTTGGATATAAATGACAATGCTCCTCAATGGAAGGATGAACCTTACCTTATTAACCTGGTAGAAATGACACCACCTGATTCAGATGTCACTACGGTATTGTGGACTGTTTTATTTATCCATCTTATATGTTTTCTGTATTTCCTTATTTCTTGACATTGTAGATTTTATTTCTTCTTTGCATCATTGTTTAACAGTTTTGTGTAGCAACATTTATTTTATTTCAAGTGACATACATGAATCATTTAAATTGCAAATGTGTTTTAGTGGCAGCAATCTTTAAATTCCTAAAGACAACTGGACTCACTAAGGAGGGTGTTCTGTACTCATACCAAAAAGTAAATTATGCCAGTAGTGCATAATACAAGTAAAGTTACTTTTTTACTCAAACTTATATCTTTTGATTCTATTAGGGATGTTTAACAAAAATATAAAATTTTCAGTGACGTGCTTAATAGATGACCTTCACAATATACTGCTAATTTCTTAATGCCGCAGAGGCATAGAAAAAGAGGTCCAAACTCCCCACCACAGTGTCCATGGTGCAGCAGCTATTGCTGACAGTTTCAGGGCACCCAAAGCTCCTGCTGCCTGTCATATCCAAAGCAAGGGAGGCTGTTCTTATCTCCTCGGTGATATGACCCCACTGAGTAAGGACCTCCCTTAACCCTGAACTGCTTGGTCTGGTGAGTGGGTTTCATGGGCGGGGGGGGGGGGGGGGGGGTGGTCAGACATAGAATTTTCTCCTGATTGACAAGGTTGGCAGTTGTGCTTTATAATCTTTTTTTAGGATACAGAATTCTTTGGATTACAGGAATGGGTTTTAGCAATTCAGCTACATCAATGCAACAATGAAGGGGCTTCAATGCAGTATAAGCCATCTAAACTTGGAAACATTTTAATTAGCCATAGATAGATGCTTCTTTGCTTTGATCAGACAGATGGCTGATCAAAGGAAACAGAACAGATTTCTCCATCCGCACATTTGAGGTGGATGAAGGAATCCCCCCACTGTACTCTGACAGCAGGACTCCTCTGCTGTCAAAATACACTGATCAGCACTGCAGCCACCAATCAAAAGAAAATATACCAACATTTCCACTCAAGAGAAGTTGATCATTAAATTGACTCCTTTCAAACAGGAACGGTAATGGATGGATTGAAATGTGTCTGATCCCTGCTGACTAGATCCAATTATGGCTAGCTGTTGTCTTATAAAATAACTTTTATTGGCTGTTGCTCTAATTTTGTAAAATGTGTGTTTACTTTGATTTATAATGGGTTTATGTTATATAAGTTTATTAATGTAAAACAGATAGTTGTTTACTTTGAGTTGCATAAGAGTGTAACATCATCATCAGTACATCATGGTCTCTCCTGTATTTGGATTTTCACTCTTGGTCCAGTGTTCTGCACTTGGTATTTGGTTCTTGTCACCTTGAGAAATGGGGTCTGTTTCTCCTCAAAACGCTGGGGTCCACTGGTGTAGCTGCATCAGGAGTAAAGGGGTTACTTGGCATCCTGTATCATGTTGGTTTCAACGATTTTTTAATAGTGTCATTGTTTATCATTGTTCTCAACTTTTCTGGGTTCAGAGGCATGTAAAGAATTTCACTGAACACAGTCTCTGTCATCAAAGCACCCCAACACTAGAAACATACTTCTACATACTATGCACAACCAGAAGATTACATTCACCTTTCTCCTTTACAACTGACTACCGTTGTTTTTAACTTGGTACTTGCAAACTGATTCTTACCTTTCTCTGTCTGTTCCCTATTTTACATCACATGTCCCTTAATATCAAGGCTTGTTGCCTTAAAACACTTTACACATAAGCAAAATTACTAACATATATATATATATAATTTCACTTTTTGAGTTGTAATGTATCTAAAAGGGTAAGATGAAACATGTCACAAACTTCACCAAAGAAATGTTTTATTTTGCATTTTACTTTGCTTTTTGCTGAATTCTAATACTGTCTTTCAAGGACCTCTCAGAGAAAGAATTGATTTACCACCCTTCAATGAGTAATGAAAAGTAACACAGAATAATTCTCATTCCCTTCAAAAGATGACAAATTACATAAAATGGAAGACAGTGCATATGATCATGTCTAATGTCTAGTAAAATCTGTGTATAGCAGACCAGAAAATGCTACCAATAAATTACATTCTAGGCCTTTATGGAATAAAAATAATGGATATGTATACCTGTCTAGGGGATTTAAATTAATTAGGTAGTAAAACTTATCTTGAAAGTTTATATACCCTTTATCCTAGTTGCTATTTAATCTGACACCTAGGGAGGACATATATACATGCTGTTAGTGAGCCTAAATTACAAGGTTTTAGCTCTAGCTATAGTAGACTGTGTGAGTGCTGTGGGGCTCAGAGTGAATGCAAATACAATTTATTTAAGCCATATATTGTCTTTGAATAGTACATTTCTTAGTTGTTTGACTGCTTTCTTAAAGGTTCTATTATGTATTTGCTTTGAAGCACTTCCATATACATGTAGTGTTACCCCCGTAGGAGCCGCTGGATAGGAGAGATCATCTGTTCTTTTACCTAAACCTTCTCAAGAACCTCAGCCAATCTGACGCATCAGGTTGAGTGTACAAACATACAATATCACAGGAAATCATTGAAAGTAATACTTAGTAGTACTATATGAAAGAAATCATTAAACCAGGTAGTAAAGGCAACCTTAACATATTGTCACCCAATACAGTTCATAACGAGGCAAGCAGAAAATGGATTAACAATAGTAATAACACAGTTTAGCATACAAAATTATTAACAGTAAGTACTAGGCATAAGGTGACATTTGGCACCCAGATCAGCATAAACAGTTATAAGGCCACCTCAAGAGTGGCAGTGAGCAGTAGTAAAGTTTAAACTACCGAGTACTGGAACTATACTACTGGAGCAGATTTATGAAAGTGATGTTAGTTCTAGAACGACTGGGTATGCATTGTCCAAAATAAAGGGCGGATGGTAGCAAAGGGGACTTGCAGAATAATTTTTTACGGGATGAGTAGTCTTTTGAGCTGTAATGCCGACTATCGTTGAGGCCCTTAAAAGAGGTTTGGTGTATTTAACAACATTGGTCTCCCCAAAAAGCCTCTGGTAGTCAGCAGTGGGATTTGGGCAGTGCTACGCTGCTCCCCGGGTGTCCTCACTCCCATTTTCAGACTCGGATCTCAGCTGGTATGGTCTGGCAAGGGAATATCTATACCCCCTCTGTGCCAAGA
This sequence comes from Lithobates pipiens, assembly GCF_037356315.1. Classification (NCBI taxonomy): domain Eukaryota; kingdom Metazoa; phylum Chordata; class Amphibia; order Anura; family Ranidae; genus Lithobates; species Lithobates pipiens. The sequence continues at coordinate 66,370,669 of NW_027507787.1, read as the reverse complement.
GGAAGATTTTTTCCAGGCAGTTTAATAAAAATAATCTCTCCACTCCTTCTACTACACAGTATCTGTTTGGATCTGTAGTGTCTGTACTTTGCCTTGTAGTTCTTCCCAAATGCCTCATAAGAATATTCACAGTTTTCTTATATTAAAGTGGAGGGCCACCCTGAAAAACAAAAGTACATTAAAAATTAGCAAAAAATTAGAAAAAATAAAAATGAAAAAAAATTTTTTTTTAAACTTACCAGAAATGCCTGTTGCTAGGCATATCGTCTTAATCTGCCTCTTCCTCCTCCGCGGTGATGTTCTGTCTTCTCTCCTCTGTGCGGCGTCTTTCTTCACAAAGCGCTGCGCGACTCGCGCATGCGCAGTAGGAAACGGGCAGTAAAGCCGCAAGGCTCCACTGCCTGTTTCCCTTAGTTGAATTGGCTGAGGGACGGGTCAGCCTCGGGCGGCCGACATCGCGGGCGCCCTGGACTGGTAAGTCTGCTTATTAAAAGTCAGCAGCTACAGTGTTTGCAGCTGCTGACTTTAAATTTTTTTTTTTTAAAGCTGGCCCTCCTCTTTAACCACTTGGGTACCGCGCTATTGCCGAATGACGGCATTAGCGCGGACCTAGATTGCCGGGACTACGTCTATTGACGTCGTCCCGGTTACGAGCGGCCTGCGCGCCCCCTGTGATCGGCGAGTCCGTGAGACTCGCCTGATCACCGATCCGTGTAAGGGGTCGATCCCGACCCCTTATCACGTGATCAGCTGTCAGCCAATGACAGCTGATCATGTGATAGAACGGAGCCGGTAATCGGCTATTATTCCTCCTCGCGCTGACAGCGCGAGGAGAAAAAAAAAAAGCCGATCACCGGCGGCCGTGATCGGGACATCAGTCCCGATCACGGCCAGCAATGCAAGGCACCACATGCCACCTGCCAGTGCCCACCTGCCTCCCGCAGTGCCATCCTGAAGAATAACTAAAAGTAAAAGTAAGTGCCCCCCGTCTGTGCCCATAGTGCCCACAGTGCCACCCACAGTGCCACCCACAGTGCCACCCCACAGTGCCACCCACAGTGCCACCCACAGTGCCACCCACAGTGCCACCCAATCTGCCTCAAAGGTGCTGCACCCCAGTGCCGCCCATCAGTGCCCAGCAGTGCCGCCCATCAGTGCCCAGCAGTGCCGCCCATCAGTGCCCAGCAGTGCCACCTATCAGAGCCACCTATCAGTGCCACCTATCAGTGCCCATCAGTCCCATCTATCTGTGGTACCTATCAGTGCCCATCCGTGCCACCCATCCGTGCCACTTATCCGTGCCACCCATCCGTGCCATCTTATCTGTGCCCATCTTTGCCCATCAGTGCCGCCTTATCTGTGCCCATCGGTGCCGCCTTATCTGTGCCTATTAGTGCCGCCTTAACTATGCCTATCAGTGCCCACCAGTGCAGCCTATCAGTGCCCACCAATGCAGCCTATCAGTGCCCACCAATGCAGCCCATCAGTGCCCACCAATGCAGCCTATCAGTGCCGCCTTATCAGCGCACTTCAATGAAGGAGAAAAATGACCCGTTTGCAAAATTTTATAACAAACTATTAAAACATGATTTTTTTTTTTTTTTTTTTGCATCTTTTTTTGTTTGTTTAGCAAAAAATAAAACTCCGAGCTGTAACTAAATACCACCAAAAGAAAGCTCTATTTGTGGGAAAAAAATGATAAAAATTTCATTTGGGTACAGTGTTGTATGACCGCGCAATTGTCATTCAAAGTGCATCAGCGCTGAAAGCTGAAAATTGGTCTGGGACTGAGGGGGGTTTAAGTGCCCAGTAAGCAAGTGGTTAACTGCAGCCTAGAACTCTATATACATAGTTCACCTTTTGCAAAGATTTGGTAAATGCACCAACATTGATATATCTTTGCAAAATGTGAACTATGTATTTGCAGTTAATATAAGCAAACTGTGAATATTCTTAGGTGGCATATGGGAAGAACTACAAATAAAAAAATGTGCATTATTAAATATTTGTATTGGCTTGTACAATGCACAGGCCCCTGCATTTTTTGCCTGCAGCCCCAGGTCTGCAGGTTTGGAGATGGTGGAACTGCCAGTTATACTATAATTATGGTGGTGTCACTGCATAGCTGCAGTGAATTTATATTTTTATATATAAAGGTTCAAAGAAAATAAAAATAGAGTACCGTATATACTCGAGTATAAGCCGAGATTTTCAGCCTCTTTTTTGAGGCTGAAAGTGCCCCCCTCGGCTTATACTCGAGTCATCGCCGTCTGACTGCTCGATCAGCGTATCGAGCAGACAGACGGCGGACATACTACAATTTGAAAGCCGCGCCTCCTTCTCCGCCTCCGCCTGTGATAGGCGGAACACTGAATTTCCCAGCAGCCTGTGTTCCGCCTATCACGGACATCGTCTCATCCTCGTCCGTAGTACGAGGATGAGACGATATCGGTGATAGGCGGAACACAGGCTGCTGGGAAATTCAGTGTTCCGCCTATCACAGGCGGAGGCGGAGGCGGGGCTTTTGAATTTTAGAATGGCCGCCGAGGCGATCCTGGCAAGGCACGGGACGGAGGCAAGGCAAGGCACGGGACGGGACGGGACGGAGGCAAGGCACGACACGACACGGGACGGAGGCAAGGAGGCAAGGCACGGCACGGGACGGAGGCAAGGAGGCAAGGCACGGCACGGGACGGAGGCAAGGAGGCAAGGCACGGGACGGAGGCTCGGGACACAGGTAGGCTGGACACACACACACACACACACACACACACACACACACACACACACACACACACACACACACGGACACACACACATGGACACACACACACACAGGGATGGATGGAGACACACACACACAGGGATGGATGGATGGATGGAGACACACACACACAGGGATGGATGGATGGAGACACACACACACAGGGATGGATGGATGGATGGACACACACACACACAGGGATGGATGGATGGATGGACACACACACACACACAGGGATGGACGGACACACAGGGACGGACACACACACAGGGATGGACAGGCATGTCTCACCCTCGGCTTATACACGAGTCAATAAGTTTGCCAGTTTTTTTGGGGGTAAATTGGGGGCCTCGGCTTATATTCGGGTCGGCCTATACTCGAGTATATACGGTAGATGCTTGAGACTAAAGAAGGGCCAATACTAAAATTCTTCAATATAGGATGTAAAATTGCATTTGTGAAGGCTGAGAGAAAATACTTGCAAAGTGGAGGATGTTGAACAGGGCAGCAATTGCAGGAGCCAGAATAGAGCAGAGGGCACATATTAGATTAAAAAGAATGGACCCAACTCTATGGGTATCTGCCATATCTGCTGTACAGCTACAGAGCTCAAATATCTGAAAAGCAAATTTCAGGTAGATGGGGTGCATCCAGAAGTACACAATTTGTAACCTAAAAAAAAATACTTTTTTTTCCAAAGCGTTTTAACAAAAAGTTTTGTAAAATTACTTGAGAATTAACAATATATATTATTTAGGCAGTCAAGAAAAGCTCATACGTGTACAGTGCCTTGAAAAAGTATTCATACCCCTTGAAATTTTCCACATTTTATCATACTACAACCAAAAACGTGAATGTATTGTTTTGGGATTTTATGTGATAGACCCACACAAAGTGGCGCATAATTATGCAATGAAAGTGAAATGATAAATGGCTTTCCAATTTTTTTACAAATAAATATCTCAAAAGTGTAGCGTGCGTTTGTATTCAGCCCCCTTTACTCTGATACCCCTAACTAAAATCCAGAGTTCATCTGTGTGTAATTTGATCTCAGTATAAATACGGCTGTTCAGGACAGCTATTAGTTGTGCACTCTACAAATCTGGCCTTTATGGAAGAGTGGCAAGAAGAAAGCCATTGTTGAAAGAAAGTCATAAGAAGTTCCATTTACAGTTTAGGAGAAGCCATGTGTGGGACACAGTAAACAGGTGGAAGAAAGTTCTCAGGTCAGATGAGACCAACATTTAAACTTTTTGGCTTAAAAGCACAATGCTATATGTGGCAGAAAACTAGCATTGCACATCACCTTGAACACACCATCCCCCTCGTGAAACATGGGGGTGGCAGCGTCATGTTGTGGGGATTGTTTTCTTCAGCAGGGACAGGGACGCTGGTCAGAGGTGATGGAAAGATGGATGTAGCCAAATATAGGGCAATCTTAGAAGAAAACCTGTTATGCTGCGTACACACGATTGGACTATCCGACGGACTTAGTCCAGCGGACCAGAATCTGCTGGACAATTCGACCGTGTGTGGGCTCTCTTCCCAAAAGGACTCAGCTTTCCGGAGGAAAATCCACTCATCTGTGTGCTAGTCCGCCAGACTTTTCAAATGAACGGACTAGCCCACACCCGGACTAAAGTTTGTTAGTTTTGAACGTGACTTCAGGTACAACGGGACTAGCACGATTGACACCTGGTATGGGTTTAAAGGGTAACCCCTATGCCGATAAACAGCGTGGGGGTCCCCCCAAAGTCCATACCAGACCCTTATCCAAGCACGCAGCCCAGCCGGTCAGGAAGGGGGTGGGGATGAGCGAGCATTGGGGGATGTGTGCTTTGGGGAAGGGGGGTGCCCTGCGGGCAACCCACCCCAAAGCACCTCGTCCACATGTTGATGAGGACAGGGGCCTCTTCCTGACAACCCTGGCCCCCAGATTCCGGCCCCCCACCCTATGTGAATGAGTATGGGGTACAATGTACTCCTACCCATTCACCTGGGGGAAAAAAAGTGTAAATAAAAAACACACAACACAGGTTTTTAAAGTAGTTTATTAGGCAGCTCCGGGGGTCTTCTTCCGGCCTCGGGGGACTTCTCGCCGGGCTCCTCCACTATCTTCTGCCGCTCTTTTGCTAGCGGAGGAGCCTTGCTTTCTCCCTCATCGTCGTCGTCGTCCAGGGGTCGTCTTCTGACTTCGGGGGTCGTCTTCAGACTTCTTCGCGTTCTTCGGTTCTTCTGCCGGGCTCCTCCGCTATCTTCTTCCAGCTCTTTTACTAGCGTTGGCCCGGTCTTCTCTTTCGCCGTCGCCGCCACCTTCTTCTTCCTTCATCTCTTCTTCTGATGTTGGCACGATGCTCTCTCTGGCTGTAATGCCAGGGACGTGTTGCGCGGCGACTTATATAGGCATAAGGGCCGGGGTCACCGGGTGACCCCCACCCCTTATGATGTCACAGTCCCGGGGATGCTGGGACTGTGAAATCATAAGGGGTGGGGTTACCATGTGGCATCACCCGGTGACCCCACCCCTTATGCCTATATAAGTCGCCGCGCAACTTGTCAATGGCATTACAGCCGGAGAGAGCGTCGTGTCAACATCGGAAGAAGAGAAGAAGAAGAAGGCGACGATGGTGAGTGAGGAGACCGGGCCAACGCTATTAAAAGAGCTGGAAGAAGATAGAGGAGCCTGGCAGAAGAAGGCAAAGAAGTCGGAAGAAGACCCTTGAAGTCGGAAGACCCCCGGTCGCTGACTACGACGAACGAGAAAGCCAGGCTCCTCTGCTAGCAAAAGAGCAGAAGATAACGGAGGAGCCTGGCGAGAAGACCCCCAGAGCTGATTAATAAACTACTTTAAAAATCTGTGTGTGTTTTTTTTATTACCACTTTTTCCCCCCAGGTGAATATGTAGGGGTACGATGTACCCCATGCTCATTCACATAGGGTGGGGGCCAGGATCTGGAGGCCCTCTTATTAAAGGGGGCTCCCAGATTCCGATAAGTCCCCCACCTGCAGACTCCAACGACCAAGGGTCAGGGTTGTCGGGAAGAGGCCCTTGTCCTCATCAACATGGGGACAAGGTGCTTTGTGGTGGGAGGGGCCGCAGGGCCCCCTTCCCCAAAGCACCTACCCCCCCCATGTTGAGGGCACGCGGCCTGGTATGGTTTCCTGACCGGCCGGGCTATGTGCTCGGATAAGGGTCTGGTATGGACTTTGAGGTTTTTTTAGGTGTAGGGGTTCCCTTTGAAATCCATACCAGGCAACAGGGCAAGCAAGGTGTCAATTTCGCCAATGGAAGCGGCGACATTGACTTCCTTCGCTAGTCCCGTCGTACCTGAAGTCGCGTTCAAAATTAACAGACTTTTGTCTGTGTTTGGTAAAATCCATTCATTTGAAAAGTCCGGCAGACCTCTGCAAAAGTCCGGCAGAAAAGTCAGTTCATGTGTGGGCGTGTGTTGGCAAGTCCGCTCGTTTGGAAAGTCCGGTGGTCTGTCTGCCGGACTAAGTCTACCGGATAGTCTGATCGTGTGTATGCGGCATTAGAGTCTGCAAAAGACTTGAGACTTAGATGGAGGTTCGCCTTCCAGCAGGACAATGACCTTAAACATACAGCCAGAGCTACAATGAAATGTTTTAGATCAACGCATGTTCATGGGCTAGAATGGCTTATTCAAAGTCCAGACCTAAATCCAATTGAGAATCTGTGGAAAGACTTGAAAATTGCTCTTCACAGATGCTGTACATCCAATCTGAGAGAGCTTGAGCTATTTTGCAAATAAAAGTGGGTAAAAATGTCACCCTCCTAGATGTGCAAAGCTAATAGACATATCAAAAAAAAACTTGCAGCTATAAATGCAACAAAAGGAGGTTCTACAAAGTATTGACTCGGGGGGCTGAATGCAAATACACGCCACACTTTTCACCTATTTATTATATCAGAACTATTTATAATTTTCCTTCCACTTCACAATAATGTGCCACTTTGGGTTGGTCTATCCCAATAAAATCCCAGAAAAATACATTTACGTTTTTGGTTATAACCTGACAAAATTTGGAGAATTTCAAGGGGTGTGAATACTTTTTCTAGGCACTGTATTTCCTTTTTTATCTTTTGTTTTTTACAAATTGCCATCAAGTTGAAACAGCAGGGTAGTGCAAATAGCTCCTAATAGCTAGGAACTACAATATGTCATCTCCTATTGTCAGTCCCACACCCCTGTTAGAACACATACTAGGGAACACAGTTAACCCCTTTATCATCCCCTAGCGTTAACCCCTTCCCTGCCAGTGACTTTTACACAGTAATCAGTGCATTTTTATAGCACTGATCATTGTATAATTGTGAATGGTTTCAAAAATGTGTCGAAAGTGTTCGATGTGTCTACCATAATGTCGCAGTTCCAATAAAAATCGCAGATCGCCGCCATTTCCAGTAAAATAAAAATAATAATAAAAATGCCATAAATCTATCCATCTGCCATAAATCTATCTATTTGTAGACGCTATAACTTTTGCAAAAATTAATCAATATACACTTATTGCGATTTTTTTTTTTTTTTTTACCATAAATATGTAGAAGAATACATATCGGCCTAAAATGAGGGAAAAATTTGCGTTCTAAAAAAAAAAAAAAAAAATGGGTATAAGTTCTAAATAATATCTATTGAATGTGTCTGTTCTTTGCAGCATTTTGTTTCTTATCATTGCAATGAAACATATTTTCAAATTATTTTTTTGAAGAACAAACATATTTTTATATCTTACCTTTCCATTATTAGCCACACACTGCTCCACTAATGAGAAATTCACATTTTTTCTAGAAACCCCCTCTTTATCCGAGCATGCAACCTGGCAGGCTACAGGAAAAGGGTCTGGTATGGATTTTTGGGGGAAACTCCACGCCATTTTTTTTTTACATTTGCCATGGAGTTCCCCTTAAAATCCATACCAGACCTGATGGGTCTGGTAATTGAATTTGGGGGAACCCCACGCTTTTTTTTTTTTTAATCAATGACTGTTCTCTGTATTACAGGGAGCCGACAATTCATTATAGCCACGAGTGCTTTTACATTATTTTTTTAACTGCAGAAATGACTCTTTGTGCAGGGACAGTTCTAAGCACGGGAAACATGCACCCCTTTACAGGCATACTATACACTCACCCCAGGTATGAAATTTAAAGGAATATTACACTTTTATTGTTTCACTTTAAGCATTATTAAAATCACTGCTCTCGAAAAAACGGCAGTTTTTAAAAGGTTTTTTACATTGATACATGTCCCCTGGGACAGGACCCAAACACTTTTTATGACAATAACTTGCATATAAGCCTTTAAAATTAGCACTTTAGATTTCTCCCATAGACTTTTACAGGGTGTTCCGTGGCTTTTCGAATTTGCTGCGAACACCCCAAATTGTTCGCTGTTCGAGCGAACAGGCAATGTTCAACATCGAGCATGAGTTAGACTCGAACTCGAAGCTCATCCCTACTGATCACAGAACATGTCTGCCCACAGACTAGGTGGGCCGCTTGATTTTTATCAAAATGAATCAGTCCTGGATTACCAGCAGCTATGAAGCTCCTGATGCAGATATCGCCGATTTAAGTGTTTTTTGGGATGTGGAATCTCTGCAGGACTTCTAGGCTGCCTAGTGTTGTTGCCGTTGATTTCATCTGGAAGAATGTTTTTGGTATAGGTTTTATAGGCACAAAATGACACCCAAGGAACAATCATTCCACACCTGTTTGACAGGTTTGTATCATTGCAATTTTTGACAGCAAGGCCAATTCTTGCTTTCATCAAGAGTACCTCTATAGGGTTACAGTGAGAAGGCTTCACTCACACCCAAAGAACAATATTTCTGCACCCGTTACAGAAGTAGAAATCCAAAGTCTGTTGTAGAGACACCAGAATTTATCCAAAAAATCTTGAATCTTGTTTCCAGTGCACTACATTGCGGCCTCATCATCGAGACCGACTCCCCAAGCAGTTGCTTAAAAAATAAAGAAAGCTTGCAAGGGAAATGTCATTTTTTGGGCTTTATAAATGCAATTATTGCTGTGTCACTGCTCAATACTCATTTAAAAATGACGTTTTTTTACGAACTTTTTTTTTCATTGATGCATGTCCCCCAGGGCAGTACTCGGGCCCCCATAACCATTGCATGCCCAATTATTTGCATATAAGCCTTCAAAATGGGCACTTTTTTGTTTTTACTTTCGGGTCCCATAGACTTCAATGGGGTTTGTTATTCAGTTCCGAACTTTCACGATGTTCGAAAGTTCTGGTGCGAACCAAACAGGGGGTCGTTCGGCCCATTCCTACTCTTTATTATGAATTTTAACCTGAGGGTTTGTTCAAAAAACCTTGCAGACTTTTGAATTGAAAAATCTAGATCTGTACCTAACTTCAGGTGCTCATATCTTATGAATATGACCTTTTTGACTTTCAGTTTTCAAAATATAACCTGTACTTATGCAATGCTTTGGATCAAACACTTAATTTGAATTGCTTTACCTGTAAAAAAAAGTATTTTAAACTATCATTTAGATTTTAAAAAACTGCTTAAAACACATTGCAGATAAGGAGGAGTAATTGGCCAGCTGTTACAAGGAGATTTCCAATTGTAGCCATGTTTGAAGATGTAAAGTCTAGACACATGGCAAAAGTCTAACAGCATCTCAAACCATACCTCTTTAAATCACTGATCCATACCTTCATGACTTTCACTTAAGGCTCCAGGGGCTCTTTGAGCTTCAGAACTTGCAGTGCCCCCTAATTTTACATCAATCATGCTGTTGACCTTAAAGCGGAACTAAACCCTCCTCCTCTTTACAGCCAAGGAAGCTACCATCTTAACTTCTGTTTGATCTTCAGTTGTCATGGTGTTGATTATGACCAGCTAATTTAAAGACGCAAACAATTTGAAGGCTTAACAGTTCAGTTCAGAGTACAAGCGCTTGTGACATTTATCTTTCATGGCATGCCTAGAATGTAACTGTTTTGGGAAACCATTAGATCAATGGGTTTAGTTCTGCTTTAAGTGGTAGTTTCCTTCCACTTGAAAACCTAAAAAAAAATGATTTTCTAAAATTGTACTGAGGATACCCAGTACACACAATTTCCCTGAGTAATACATTAGTGTCTGTAAGTTCTTGTGTTTTCCCAAGAACTTATTTTTTGCTAGTCTGAACCTGCACTAAAGTGAATATTTCCAGGCAAGATTAAAGTTAATTCATATAATAAGGATTTCAATGTATTTCCTCCCTCCAGTTCCTCACACTTATCAAACTAATTGAATATTTTTTTTTTACCTTGCTCTCACAAAATAGACTTAATAGAAGCCTAATAATGCATTAAATTAATTTTTATTTTTGTCCAGATCAAACATCATTTGTTTTCATTCTAATTATGTTTTCACAGCAGTCGACATTAACTGAGCAAGTCTTATTTTTTATTTGGCTTTCTATTTTAAGGCAATGTAATTGTTTGGAACACAATGTATTATAACTGTTTTATTGTCGTTATATTTGCACAATAGCATTGTTTATTGTAGAATCCAACACTCTTTTCACTGCATGCATAGACTTTTATACATTCTTATCTGTTCACTGTTTTCTTTTCATTTGTGACCAGTAAACCGCATTTATATATAATATATTGACATTATCATTTTGTGCATTTATTTGTGTATGAGGTTTATATTAATGAATTCAACACACTTCCATTGACAGTATCCAAGGCATAATAGTTTGTTAAAAAAAAAAAAACAGTATTAGCCCAAAACAATTGTTCTGCAGAATTCATATTTTTACCAAGCATCTTCGTGTTTTCATTGTTTCCATTTTTGTTATTTTGTCCAATTGTTATCAGCACTAGCATGTGTTATTTATAACACTTGGGAATTTTTGGTAATTGTATTTTTGGATGCATAAACAGTTCTCAATAAGAATATGTTTGCAAACATTGTTAGTCAGATTAGTTAGAGATTGTTAAAGTAGACGTTTCAGTGTAGCAGGTAGCATTCAATATTCATTGTTTATCTCTACTGCTAGCTGAGTTAAAAAAAAGCAGAAACACTTAGGTACCAGTTAGTTTACTGCATAATTGGTACTTTAGTTCAGTGGAAATGCGAGTTGATAATGCATTTGCCCTTATATCTTCATAAATCTTTAGGATGAAAACACTTATTTAGAAGACTCATAATAGTTCCTCGGTGTCCCTGCTTAGATCACATGGGCTCAATTATCACTTCTATGCTGATGACACTCAGATATACATCTACACTAATCCGGATTCTACTTTGGCTGCTTCTCTACTATCTAACTGTATTTGTGATATAAAAACTTGGATGGCCCACAATTTCCTTCAATTAAACTGTGACAAGTCTGAAGTCATGTTTATCGGCACCCCTATCAATTATGTAAGGCCAGTCTTAATAGCTTATCTATAGATGGCACTTTACTTGAGCTTCAGTCTAAATTGAAAAACCTATGGTAATTTATCCTTTGATGGTAGTTTATCCTTTGACCCACATGCACAAAATGTTATCAGAACATCTTTTTTCCATTTGAGAAACATTGCTCGGCTGTGGCCTATGCTATCATACACTGTAGCTGAAAAGCGGATCCATATATTTGTTTTCCTGACTTTACGACTGCAATTCTCTACTCGCCGGTGTACTTAAATCCACTATTAATCAACTTCAATATGTTCATGATTCTGTAGCCAGAATCCTGACTAGGTCTGGTACAAGCCATCATATTACCTCTATCCTGGAGTCCTAGCACTGGCTATGGGTCAGGTTTCACATAGACTTTAACATCCTCATGCTCACCTATAAGGCTCTTCAAGGCTTGGCACCCTATTATCTCTCTGAACTTATCAACTTACTCCCCTCCTCATAACCTCCACTCCTTAAATTCTAGTCTTATGTGTACCCCCTCTCGCCTACACTCAATGGTGGACAGAGCTTTCTCCTGCTATGTTCCAAAACTCTGGAATTCACTTCCAAAGAACATCAGAGAGTCATCCTCTCTAAACTCATTCAAATAAAATCTAAAAACTTTCTTTAGACAAGCTTTCACTTAATGATCCCTTTTTTTGTTCATCATGTGTATTTCTTGTGTTTTTCCTTTAAAGGCGCTATATAAAGTAAACTTTAATAATATTATCATTATAATAGCTGACATAAGCAGTAAGTGACCCATACATATCCTAAGCTAACAATTAGAATTTACCAAGCACAGGAAGTTTGTATAAAATTTGTATTGGGCTGCCAAACACAAGCAGATCACTCACTGAGATAAAGATCTCACTAAAATATCTGCATTTCTATGTTTAACCACTTAACAACCGGCCCATAGCCGAATGACGGCTACAGGGCGGTTGCTTAACTAAAGCGGAATTCTGGGAGGACGTCATATTACGGCCTCCCAGAATTCCGCTCTCGTGTGCCCCCCTGGGGCACGCACTCGAGAGCATCCGTGACCGCCGGGTCATGTGGACCACGGATCACGGTAAATGGACGTTTATCGCGGCTGTTTACCACATGATCGCTCCATCAAATGACAGAGCGATCACTTGTAAACAAACCGGCGTCCTGTTATGACGCCTTTTCCTCCTCTCCCCGATTGGTACAGTGAGAGGGGAGAGATCGGTGGCAGCAGCACTGTGGGCTGGATCTGCAGTGCCCACAGCGATGCTCACTGACAACCCCTCAATTCCCTGTCAGTACTCTGCAATACCCTGCCAATACTCTGCAATACCCAGCAATGCCCTGCCAATACTCTGCAATACTCTGCAATACCCTGCCGATACTCTGCAATTCCCTGCCAATACTCTGCAATACCCTGCCAATACTCTGCAATACCCAGAAATGCCCTGCCAATACTCTGCAATTCCCTGCCAATAATCTGCAATACCCAACAATACTCTGAAATAGCCTGCAGTACCCTGCCAATACTTTGCCATAAATTGCCATACCCAGCCATACTCGGTGTTACCCAGCCATACTCGGTGATACCCAGCCATACCCAGCCATACTCTGCAATACCCAGCCATACTCGGTGATACCCTGCAATACCCAGCCATACTCAGTGATATCCTGCAATACCCAGCCATACTCGGTGATATCCTGCAATAACCAGAGATAGTCGTTGATACCCTGCAATACCCAGCCAAACTCGGTGATACCCTGCAATACCCAGCCATACTCGGTGATACCCTGCAATACTCTGCGATACCCAGCCATGCTCGGCCATGCTTGGCTGTACTCAGCCTCTGTATGTGACCAGGCTGTGGAAGTCTCACACATGTGATATCGCCGTACTCAGGAGAAGTAGGAGAATCTATTTTGGGGTGTCATTTTTGGTATGTACATGCTATGTGTTAAAAATATTGTATAAATGGACAACTTTGTGTTAAAAAAAAAAGCATTTTAACCACTTCCCGCCTGCCGGCCGTCATATGACGTCCTTGACTTTGTGCGGGGATATCTGAATGATGCCTGTAGCTACAGGCATTATTCAGATATCAGCTTTTTCAGCCGGCAATTCCTTACACCATAAAAATGATCACAGCGCCTGTTCTGCTGCTTGATCATTCTTACAGGAGTCGAGAAGGGATGTCCCCCCCCCCCCGCCACCCTCTGGTGCTTCTGCCGACTCGCCAATACGATCAAAGCCAGAATAGTTTTTTTTTTATTATTTCAGGCTTCCCAGCCTAGAGGTCAGATGTGGGGTCTTATTGACCCCATATCTCACTTTAAAGAGAACCTGTCATGCCATATTCCTATTACAAAGGATGTTTACATTCCTTGTAATAGAAATCAAAGTGGGGAAAAAAATGTCAAACTAAAATAAAGTAAAATGAACAATAACTTATTTTTTTTTTTTAAGCGCCCCTGTCCCCATCTGCTCGCATTGCAGAAGCGAACGCATACGTAAGTCCCGCCCACAACGGTGTTCAAACCACACATGTGAGGTATTGCTGTGAACGTTAGAGCGAGAGCAATAATTTTGGCCCTAGACCTCCTCTGTAACACAAAACATGTAACCAGTAAAAAAAATTAAAGCGTCGCCTATGGGGATTTTTAAGTAGCAACGTTTGGCGCCATTCCACGAGCATGTGCAATTTTGAAGGGTGACATGTTGGGTATCTATTTACTCAGTGTAACTTCATCTTTCACATTATGTAATAACATTGGGCTAACATCACTGTTTTTTTTTTTTTTAAAGCCCAAAACTGTTTTTTTTTTCCAAAAATAACGCTTTCAAAACATTGCTGCGCAAATACTGTGCGAGATAAAAAGTTTCAAATACCACCATTGTATTCGCTAGGGTCTTTGCTAAAAAAACATATATAATGTTTTGGGGTTCTATGTAATTTTCTAGCAAATAACTGATGATTTTTACATGTAGGAGAGAAATGTCAGAATTGGCCTGGGTGCTCCAGAATACCTGATGGCGCTCCCTGCATGTTGGGCCTCTGTATGTGGCCACAATGTGTAATAGTCTCACACATGTGGTATCACCATACTCAGGAGTAATAGCAGAGTGTGTTTTGGGGTGTAGTTTGTGGTATGCATATGCTGTGTTTGAGAAATAATCTGATAATATGACAATTTTGTGAAAAAAAAGGTAAAAAAAATCTTGATTTTGCAAACAATTGTGGGAAAAAATTACAACTTCAAAAAACTCATCATGCCTCTTAGGCCGCGTACACACGCACGGACTGTTTGCCCAACCTTGTTCGTCAAACAGTTTCGGCAAACAGTCCGCTCAAAATTTGCATGAGCGGACTTGCCCACACACGAGCGGACTGTTTGACGAACAAGGTTGGGCAAACAGTTCGCTCAACTTTTGAAATGAACGGACTCGCCCACGTAAGGAGGAGGCAAATCCGCCCATTTCGAGCGCGTGTACAGGTAGGCGGGGCCCGCGAAGGAGACGTCGCGGGCTCCGCCGCCTGGAATGGGCTTAAAGGGGAACCCCAACGCCGAAAAAAATCGGCGTGGGGGTTCCCCCAAAGTCCACACCAGACCCTTGTCCGAGCACGCTACCCGGCCGGCCAGGAAAGGGGGGCGAGCGAGCGCGCCCCCCCTCCTGAGCCGTACCAGGCCGCGTGCCCTCAACATGGGGGGGTGCCTTGGGGAAGGGGGGGCCGCGCGGCCCCCCCACCCCAAAGCACCTTGTCCCCATGTTGATGAGGACAAGGGCCTCTTCCCGACAACCCTGGCCGTTGGTTGTCGGGGTCTGCGGGCGGGGGGCTTATCGGAATCCGGGAGCCCCCTTTAAGAAGGGGGCCCCCGGATACCGGCCCCCCACCCTATGTGAATGAGTATGGGGTACAATGTACCCCTACCCATTCACCTGTGAAATAAAGTACAAAAAAAAACACAACACAGGGAAAAAATATTTTATTGCACAGCTCCGGGGGGTCTTCCGTCTTCGGGGGTCTTCTCGCCGGACTCCTCCGCTATCTGTGTGTAGCTCTTTTACTAGCGGAGGAGTCCGGCTTTCTTCCTCCCCGCCGCCGGCCTCTTCTCCCGACTTCGGGGGTCTTGTCCCCCTCTTCGGTTCTTCTGCCGGGCCACCGCGCCTTCTTGTAGCTCTTTTACAGGCGGTGGCCCGGTCTTCTGTCGCCGCTGCCTTCCGTTCTTCTGTCGCCGCCTTCGGTTCTTCTGCCGGGCCACCGCGCCTTCTTGTAGCTCTTTTACAGGCGGTGGCCCGGTCTTCTGTCGCCGCTGTCGTCGCCGCCGCCGCCTTCCGTTCTTGTTCTTCTTCTTGTTCTTCTTCTTCTTCTCCTGGAGATGTTGACTCGACGAGCTCTCCGGCCGGAATGCCAGGGACACGCTCCGCTGCCACTTATATAGTGACAATGGGGCGGTGTCACATGGTATATGTCACATGGGTTGGTCACATGGTGACCCCGCCCCCTTACGATGTCATAGTCCCCATGTGACATCAACCCATGTGACCAACCCATGTGACATATACCATGTGACACCGCCCCATTGTCACTATATAAGTGACCGCACAGCGCGGCTCTGGCATTCCGGCCGGAGAGCTCGTCGAGTCAACATCTCCAGGAGAAGAAGAAGAAGAACAAGAAGAAGAACAAGAACGGAAGGCGGCGGCGGCGACGACAGCGGCGACAGAAGACCGGGCCACCGCCTGTAAAAGAGCTACAAGAAGGCGCGGTGGCCCGGCAGAAGAACCGAAGGCGGCGACAGAAGAACGGAAGGCAGCGGCGACAGAAGACCGGGCCACCGCCTGTAAAAGAGCTACAAGAAGGCGCGGTGGCCCGGCAGAAGAACCGAAGAGGGGGACAAGACCCCCGAAGTCGGGAGAAGAGGCCGGCGGCGGGGAGGAAGAAAGCCGGACTCCTCCGCTAGTAAAAGAGCTACACACAGATAGCGGAGGAGTCCGGCGAGAAGACCCCCGAAGACGGAAGACCCCCCGGAGCTGTGCAATAAAATATTTTTTCCCTGTGTTGTGTTTTTTTTTGTACTTTATTTCACAGGTGAATGGGTAGGGGTACATTGTACCCCATACTCATTCACATAGGGTGGGGGGCCGGTATCCGGGGGCCCCCTTCTTAAAGGGGGCTCCCGGATTCCGATAAGCCCCCCGCCCGCAGACCCCGACAACCAACGGCCAGGGTTGTCGGGAAGAGGCCCTTGTCCTCATCAACATGGGGACAAGGTGCTTTGGGGTGGGGGGGCCGCGCGGCCCCCCCTTCCCCAAGGCACCCCCCCATGTTGAGGGCACGCGGCCTGGTACGGCTCAGGAGGGGGGGCGCGCTCGCTCGCCCCCCTTTCCTGGCCGGCCGGGTAGCGTGCTCGGACAAGGGTCTGGTGTGGACTTTGGGGGAACCCCCACGCCGATTTTTTTCGGCGTTGGGGTTCCCCTTTAAGCCCATTCCAGGCGGCGGAGCCCGCGACGTCTCCTTCGCGGGCCCCGCCTACCTGTACACGCGCTCGAAATGGGCGGACTTTCCGAGCGGGAACAGTCCGCTCATTTCGAAAGTACAGCGGACAGGCCCACACACGGGCGGACTGTTCGCTCAAACACAGTTTCAGCGGACAGTTTTTCGGAATTTCCGAAAGACTTTGTCCGTCCAACTGTCCGCTGAAACTGTCCGCTGAAAGCCCACACACGGGCGGACTGTCCGCCCAAACACTGTTCAGCGGACAAGGTTGGGCGAACAGTCCGCCCGTGTGTACGCGGCCTTACAAAATACCTTGGAATGTCTTCTTTCCAAAAAGGGGTCATTTGGGGGGTATTTGTACTTTTCTGGCATGTTGGGGTCTCAAGAAATGAGATAGGCCATCAGTACTTCGGGTGTGATCAATTTTCAGATATTGGCACCATAGCTTTTGGACTCTATAACTTTCACAAAGACCAAATAATATCCACCAATTTGTACTTATTTTTACCAAAGATATGTAGTAGTATAAATTTTGGCCAAAATGTATGAAGAAAATTACTAATCTGCTAAATTTTATAACAGAAATGAAGAAAAAATTATTTTTTTTACAGACTTTTCTGTCTTTTTTCTTTTATAGCACAAAAAATAAAAAACCCAGTGGTGATTAAATACCACCAAAAGAAAGCTCTATTTGTGTGAAAAAAGGACAAAACTTTCATATGGGTACAGTGTTGCATGACTGAGTAATTGTCATTCAAAATATGAGAGCACCGAAAGCTGAAAATTGGTCTGGTTATTAAGGGTGTTTAAGTGCCCAGTGGTCAAGTGGTTGAAGCTGGAGTAAACCCAGTTTCAAAAAAACACTTACATTCCCGGCATACCGGAAATGCTAACTTTCACATAGGTTGTGCTCTCAACCAAACTTTCAAACCATCCAATGGCTGGTTTCATAACTGATCACATGTGCAGCATTATGGCAGTTAAAGAATCATTAGAGGCCAAGATGGCAGCTTCCTTTACTGAAAATGATAGAAGGGTTTACTTCCACTTTAAGCTGCATGGCTTTGGGTAGCCTGCTGTGACTTTTATCTATAAGCCGGATTAGATGACATAAAATAAAGCTGAATGCAGGACTTTTTTAAAATATATTTCTCAATAGCTACAATGGATATTAATCCATTTTGTGTGCACCAGATGCCTTTCTAATCCCTGATATTACCTTGTAAAAGTAGCAGTGACATTATCATTGTGGTGCATGAAGGCTATACAGAAAGCTGAGTTGGGGATGGGTCCCATACAGAACCAGTTATCCTACACAAGGAGAGAGAGCAGCTGTAATTAGTCTTAATCATAGGAAACTCAGAGGTAATATACAATAGTTAGTTTATGTTGGATTCCTGCACAAATCTGGAAAAAATACACAAAGGACACCAAGGTTCAAATTAGAATAAACCTTGCTTTTAGATTTAGACCGCATTGCTTAGCCTGGATTTCAGCTTTAAAGCGGAGTTCCACCGAAAGGTGGAACTTCTGCTTTAAGCACTCCTTGCCACCTTACATGCCACATTTGGCATGTAATTTTTTTTTGGGGGGGGGGGGGAGTAGGTACCTGGTTTTGACAGGTGCTAACTGTCCCACTTCCTCCTTCCATCTTCTGGCCACCTAGGCGACTCCTCCTTTCACCCCAGGTGGCCCCTCCCTCTCTGCAATCCTCTGGGACACATCACAGATGCCAGACGTTTGCCTGGTCACTAGGTGAGTGCAGTGACTGTGAACCCGCAAGCTGTCACAGTGGGCTCCCACAGTTGCAATGATAGCGCCGCGGAGAGTGAGGCTTTGGGCGGACGCATTACTGGACCGTAAGACAGGTGAGTGTGTGTTTATTAAAAATCAGCAGCTACAGCTTTTTATAGCTGCGGAATTTTAATTAACTGAAAAAAGACTGGAATTCTGCTTTAAAGTCACATAACAATAACACAATTGTTTAAAAATCTTTCTAGGTGATAATGACCCTGATATTTGCAAGCTCGCTGAGGCTGATAACACTATATCAAAATTTGGGTTGTGTCTTGTAAGCATAAAGCTGGTTTAAATTTCAGAAACTTGCTCAGTGGGTGGCCCTGTCAGTAATTTCCACCAACATCCTCGATTTAAAAATTAAAGGAGCCAGGCGGAGCATTGTCAGCCTTTCAACATGGTTGGATACAGCTATTCAGGTATTTTCACAGCCAGCGGAGCCTATCTGTTAAATACAGCACTAGCAACAACAGATTGGCTGCCTTTACTGTATAGCATGGATGAAGAAATCTGTTTTTTTTTTTTCGCTCATCAGGCTGCACAATAAATATCAGTGTATGACCAGCTTTACTATATCCTATCTGGTTTGCCACAAGGAAATCCCCTGGGTACTCATGTGAGTGGCAGCACTTCACTTCTTACTTAGTCACGAATGAAGGAAATAGGCAAAATTGTATATGATAATTAGTTTTTTTTTTTTTTTGCAGACTGTCCACCGCTCATCATATTTGAAGTCTTAAATTTCCTACAGTTTGCCCAAAACTGCTCTTGATATGCCTTTGAGTTGAAGCATATAAAAAAGCCTTATTTCAGCCATTATTATTTATTTATTTGCTTCAGATTAAATAAGGAAGAATTAACGTTTCTGTTGGGGTTTTATTTCTGTTTGTGTCATTGGGAAGGTTTCTCCTCATTTAATTTCGTGATGCCTGTACAAGAAATGGGAGCTTTGGTTGTCATGATACTGTAAGGCACAGACAACAGAAATAAACATTTTTAAAGTCCTAACCCTTCCCTACTCTTCTGAAAATGTGTTTTGCCTGTGGTCCAATTAGAGTTTTCCTATAAAACAGGAAGTGAGAAAGAATCTTTGCAAAAGGGACATGGACAGTAATAAAGCCATGATAGAGGCTCTAACCTGCCTCCACTCTTCCAAAACATAGTACATTTCAGCTGGTGGTAAGCCTCCTCTAATGGAAACCTCACTGTTAAAGACTACATGTAGATTCTGATATTGAGCACGATCCAGAATTTTTCTAATCTAATTAGGTTTAACGTGACATTTTGAGTACACAGTGACACTAATTTATAAAATCAAGAGCAAAGGGAAATTGGGCTAATAGCCAAGACAGCTAAAGGATGTTCATTTTCTAATTTGTACAGAAACAGTAACAGCTGAAATTTAAGAGGCTGCTACTAGCTTATTTTTCTTCACTTTTGCA
Source organism: Lithobates pipiens (assembly GCF_037356315.1). Taxonomy (NCBI): domain Eukaryota; kingdom Metazoa; phylum Chordata; class Amphibia; order Anura; family Ranidae; genus Lithobates; species Lithobates pipiens. The sequence continues at coordinate 66,350,738 of NW_027507787.1, read as the reverse complement.
TTTTTCAGAAAGCCCAGAGTGTTGTTAAATAAGGGCAAGTATAAACTAATAAGCAAATAAACTACTTCTTTAGGTTTATAGCCTGAAAGTTCACCTTTTAGGTAAAGCAGGTAGCTCCAAGGGCTTGTTCACATACTTGATTTGCCTTTAAAGTATCTAAATGTTCTGAAAACAAATATTAACCATCGGTCATGTGGTCTATCCCTGGCCCACTTCCTCCCCCTTTTTTTTTTTTCTATTATCCTAAGAGGTAGCTTGTGGCATTTGGTAACAAATAGGAAAGTGCAGGGTGCTAAAGGAGTCTGGCCAGGGATCAACTGCAGAAGCTGTGATCTATATTTATAAAATAGAGCACTTGGGCTTTTAAGATACTCAGATGTTAAGGGCGCAAGCAGGCACTTGACGATAATGCTATATGAGCTTGAGGACACCTTAGAAGATAAAATGAAAAGTTTCGCTGTGTACACACGATCAGACTATCCGGCAGACTTATTTGACCGTGTGTGGGCTTTGGCTTTGACTTGACTCAAAATTGTCCGCCAGACTCGGCTTTCCAGCGGACAATCCGCTCGTCTGTGTGCTTTCCAAATGAACGGACTAGCCCACACACGGACTAAAGTCCGTTCATTTTGAACGTCACTTCAGGTACGACGGGACTAGTGAAGGAAGTCCGTGTCGCCGCTTCCATCGGTGAGATTGACACCTTGCGAGCTCCGTCGCCTGGTATGGGTTTTAAGGGTAAACCCTATGCCTAAAAATAGTGTGGGGTCCCCCCGAAGTCCATACCAGACCCTTATCCGAGCGTGCAGCCTGGCCGGTCAGGAAAGGGGGTGGGGACGAGCAAGCGCCCCCCCCCCCCCTCCTGAACTGTACCAGGCTGTGTGCTCTCAACATGGGGGGTGGGTTCTTTGGAGAAGGGGGGCTCTGTGGCCCCCCACCCCAAAGCACCTTGTCCCCATGTTGATGAGGACAAGGGCCTCTTCCCGACAACCCTGGCCGTTGGTTGTCAGGGTCTGCGGGTGGGGGGCTTATTGGAATCCGGGAACCCCTTTAATAAGGGGGCCCCCAGATCCCGGCCTCCCACCCTGTGTGAATGAGTATGGGGTACATCATACCCCTACCCTTTCACCTGGGGGTAAAATTATCAATAAAAAACACACAACACAGGTTTTTAAAGTAGTTTATTAGGCAGGTCCGGGGGTCTTCTTCCGACTTCGGGGGTCTTCTCGCCGGGCTCCTTCTCTATCTTCTGCTCTTTTGCTGCTCTTTTGCTAGTGGAGGAGCCCGGCTTTCTCCTTCGTCGCCATCCGGGGGTCTTCCGATTTCAGGGGTCTTCTTCCGACTTCTCCGTGATTTCTGGACTCTTCTTCCGCTCTCCGGGTTCTTCTGCTGGGCTTCGCCGCTATCTTCTTTCAGCTCTTTTACTAGCATTGGCCCAGTCTTCTTGTTCGTCATCATCACCGCCGCCATCTTCTTATCCTCCTTCTCTTCTTCCGATGTTGACACAATGCTCTCTCCCGCTGTAATGCCGAGGACACATTGTGCGGCGACTTATATAGGCATAAGGGGCAGGTCAGATGGGAAGAGTCGGGATCAGGAACCAAAGATCAGGTATGGCAAAGTTCAGAACAGGGTCAACAGGAGCCAAGGTCATCAACGAGTAATCAGATAGTGCGGGTAACAGAGTAACAGGAACATAGCTGAAAGACCAGTCAGCACTGATCTGTTGCTTGAGCCCCCTTTAAGTAGGCTAACTGGTGCCAACTAGCACTAAGGCGTGCTCCTGCGCATGTACACCGCACATGCGCATAGGCACGCACATGATCTGTGGCCCCCTGTGTGCACGCACATGTGCACTAGTGCATGCTTGGCAATCTCTGCTGGTACTTTTAGTCCTGTGCGCTGGGCGAACAGTACCCTTACATGTCCTCAATTTTGTGGTGCAGCATTTCCTAAATATATACCCTGGCTGGCCAGGAGATTCTGTAGCCATTTCAGACGGTCATACACAGCCAGTGCTGGGCTAGCTGAAATTCAGTGGGAATTCCACCTGCCCATAAACTGCCTGATTTGTGACAGGCCCACCAGGTGGAACTCAACATTTGCAATGCTGTAGCGGCTATACATGCAGCAGAGGGCTGTCAATGAGTACCTATGTGAGTACGGCATGACGACAGGCTCAGATAGCCTCGCCTTTTTTTTCCCCACACCAATGGCTGATCATAAAGGATGCATGCACTGTATTGTCACCATTTGAGGAGGTCACAAGGATGGTGAGCCATGACAGTGCATGCATCAGTGACACAATCCCTGTTGTGTTCCTGCTGGAGCTGACTCTGCATGACATTATGGACAGGGCGCTGAAGGCAGAGCAACAGGAGGAAGAGGGGGACTTTCTTTCCTCTCAAGGCCCACTTTATCCAGACACCATCATTCCTGTGTCACAGAACACACAGGAGAGAGGGGAGCAGGATGAGGAGGAGGATTCTGGCCCTTTCATAGGCTTTGAAGAAGCGGAAGACATGCATCAATCTAGCCTTCTAACTCCAGGACCCTTGGGAGTATTACGTGGCTGGGAGGAGGAAGTTCCAGATGCTGTCATCCTGAGTGACCCCCGAGGAGTCTGCTTCTCAAATTTGAGGCACATGGGCAACCTCATGTTTCATTGCCTGCGAAAGGACCCAAGAATACAGGGCATAAAGGAGAAGGAGGATTACTGGTTTGGCAACCCTCCTTGACCACCGTTATTAGGTGGAAGGTCTCAGAACTCATCCTGCCCCCACAGAGTGTGCAGAAGATAAAATCTCTTGAGGACACGTTAAAGAGTATTTTATTGATCATTTTTCCTGACTCCAGTAGGTTACAGTGTCGTGAAAAACGTAGTTTTAAATCTGCTGTTGGTCAAGAGAGGAGCGTTGGAAAAGGCATCCACCTAAGTGAGGCATTTCAGGAATTTTTTTAGTCCTCGCCGCCCAAGGCTGTTGACTTCCACATCCCATCGGCAGCCTCTGCATCATATGGTGAACGATTACCTCGGGGCCAAAACAGAGATGGAGAGTTTTCCAGCTGACGATCCACTGACTATCCACTGACTTACTAGGTCATGAGAATAGACCACTGGCCAGAAATTGCCCAGTATGCTATTGAGTTGTTGGGCTGCCCTGCATTCAGCATTTCAGAAAGGGCATTCAATGCTGCAAGTTAATGATCATAGAACACGTCTGTCCACAGACTCCGTGGACCTCTCCTGGATTACCAGCTATGAAGCCAATGATGCCGATGTCACTAATGAAGACTTTTTGGGATGTGGAATCTCTGCAGGACTTCGAGGCTGTCTAGCTTTGAGGGTGTTCAATAATTTCATCTGGAAGAATGTTTTTGTTATAGGTTTCATGAGTACAATTTAGCACCCAAAGACCAAATTTTCAGCACCTGTTTGACAGGTGCATATCATTGCAATTTTTTATGCCTTCATCAAGAGCACCTTAATAGGGTTATAGTGGGAAGGCGCCCCAACACCCAAAGAGTAATTTTTCTGCACCTGTTTGACAGGTGCAGATCATTGCAATTTTTTACAGCAGGGTCAATTCTTGCTTTCATGAAGAGTACTTCTATAGGGTTACGGTGGGAAGGCTCCACTGACACCCAAAGACCAATTGTTATGCACCCATTACTTCTATACAAAGCCAAAGTGACACCAGAATGTATCCTAAAAATCTCTTATCGTGTTCCCAGTGCACTACATTGTGGCCTCATCATACACACTGGCTCCCCGACGTTTGCTGAGCAAAATAAAAGCAGCTTGCAGGGAAAATGTCATTTTTTTTGGCTTCATAAATGCAATTTTTGCTACTGCAGACTCTAGACATGGTACAGATCTGCCACTTTACAGGTAGACTAAGGGGACCCCCCAGGCACTATATTGGAAGGAATTTTTTATTTGTATGCTTTCACTTTAAAAATAAAAAAAATATCACTGCTCAATTAACAATGACGTTTTTCCCAAACTTTTTATTGATACGTGTCCCCCAGAGCAGGACGTGGACCCCTAAAACCATTGTATGCCCAAATACTTGCATATAAGTCTTCAAAATTGGCACTTTTGATTTTTGACATTCGGGTCCCATTGACTTTAATGGGGTTTGTTATTCAGGTCCGAACTTTTGTGGTGTTCGAAAGTTCTGGTGCGAACCAAACAGGGGTCCATTCCTAATGATAACTACTTAGGCTCAGGTTCGGAACTGTGAGAATGTCATCCTGAACTATAGTTCCCTATATTTCATAGGTACAGACCCCTTTGGTACCAAGGTACTTTGATATCCGTATAACCAGCTTAACAAATCTGCTGCACATTTCAGTAAGGTAATCAAACGTTAATCTTGCATACTTGACTAAGCAACATGTATGACAAATAAACAGAACATCAGGCTTTACAGCAGCTTAAGCCTAGTTACTATACTATATATAAAAATGTTATTTTGGTTGATGAAAACTTTTTATTCCGCTGAAAATTAATCTTTTTTACTGTATTGATTTGTCTTGATTTCCTAGCAGTACACTGGAACATCTGTTATATAATCATGTTCTGCATAATATGAATTGGTTCCTATGTGAAACTACCCATTTAAAACACATGGCTTTCCATCCTTGTAAAATAAATGAGCCATTTTAAAAGCTTGAAAACTCACACCAGCCTAAACCATTTGCTCTGGATTTATAATGCTGTAGACAAAAATTAATTCAAGTTTTTCTTTTGGCTGCTGTAAAATAAACACACCATTTTAGTTTCTAAGTATTTTATGACTCCTAATAGCTAACATCATAAAACTGCAAAAGCTTAACCCTTTGACACATCCTAAGGGCTAATCTACATAGATAATTTTAATATTTGGCATTTTAATCATGAAGAAGTGCAGTGGCTAGGTGGAGGAGTGGTTTGCATCTGGTCCTATGACTAGGGATAAGCCGAACACCCCTGGTTCGGCGGTTCGCACCAGAACATACCGAACAGGCAAAAAATTTGGCAGAACACACGAACACCGTTAAAGTCTATGGGACACGAACATGAATAATCAAAAGTGCTCATTTTAAAGGCTTATATGCAAGTTATTGTCATAAAAAGTGTTAGTGGACATTTATCAATGCAAAAAAAGTTTTAAAAACAGCCGTTTTTTTGGGGGCAGTCGCTTTGCAGGCACTGTTGCGCTAAAAATAGCGCCTGCAAACCAACCTGAAACAGCCACTGCTGTGTCTCCAGTGCGAAAGCCCCGAGGGCTTTTACACTGGGGTGGTGCGCTGGCAGGCTGGTAAAAAAAGTCCTGCTAGCAGCATCTTTGGAGCAGTGAAGGAGTGGTGTATACATCGCTCCTTCACTGCTCCTGCCCATTGAAATCAATGGGGCAGCTCTGGGACTAAAACAAGGACAAACAACTCTATCTTTGATTCATTGATCTACAAAAGATTGTTTCAGAAGGACCCTGACTGCATATATATTTAATTTGTAATTTTGCTCCTGTTCTTACTGGACAGCAATGGCTTTTTTTTTCTAGCACACCTCTCATGCAGGTTAAACTGATTCAATCACTTTTTGATTGTAGAACTTAGACTTTTTTTAAAGCATCAAATGCTCAGTTCAGCTGAATTTGCTCGGCTGGCCAGTCCTGGACAAATTAGTTCTTTGAAAGCTGTAAAACATCTTCATTACCAGACTTATAAGCATACACGCCCTTCCTTCAGAGGACCTCAAAGAGCTCTTTGTATGATAAAGCCACACAAGCCAAAAGCACATTGAACACCAAACCCTAAATATTTGAGGTCCAAGTAAATCCAGAGATACATGGCTCAAATTTTAGCAGGAATAGGCTGAAGTTCAAGCCATGGGTTGCCCTGATGGCATCACCCAGCTTAACAAATGTTGGAAGGCAGCAATACAGCGCCACCTCACAGCCAGCCACATTTTTTCTGATGAACAATTCTTTTTAAGCTTTATGTATACAAAGTAAATTGGCGGCGCTCAAGTCAATAATGGAGATAATAGTTACATATGTTGAAAAAAGACACAAGTTCATCCATAATATTGCATCCATAAACATTTAAAACAAAGTAAAGGTGAATAAAGCAGTTCAGACAGATGGCGTACACCCATATGTCCTCAAAGAGTTGAGTTCTGATATTTCAAAGTCATTATTTCTAGCTTTTCACTCTTTATTGACTGTCTCAAAGCCAATATGGTGCTTATACTTAAAAAAGGGATCAACCTCTTTACAAACTAACTGCAAGCTGGTCAGTTTAACTTCTATAGTCGGGAACATACTAGAGTGTGATAAAAAAAAATTCATATCAAAATTTTGGTAGAAAACTATTTTACAAGCAATAGTCAGCATAGATTGACAAAACCGGAAGCAAGCTAAGGCTTAGATAAAGGAGTGGCTGTTGATATAGTATACTTGGACTTTGTAAAAGTTTTTAACACAGTTCACCATACACAGCTAGTGGGTAAGTTAAAGTGCATAGGCTTGGAATATTCTGTTTTATAAATGGATAGAAAACTGGATAGGTGATTAATGATTAATACTCTGAAAGGTCTTAAGTTATTAGCATTGTACCCCAAGGTTTAGTGTTGAAACCCTTACTTTTAAACCTGTTTATAAATGAGATAGAGTTTGGGATTAAAAGTACATTTTCTGTATTTGTATAATACACCAAGCTATGTAATGTAATAACGTCCTTACAAGATGTTTCCACTTTTTCAAGCTGACTTCAGTGCACTGTGTGAATGAGCAACTATGTGGCAATTGGGCTTTAACCACTTGCAGACCGGACCATTTTGCTGGTCAAAGACCAGACCACTTTTTGCGATTCGGCACGGCGTCGCTTTAACTGACAATTGCGCGGTCGTGTGACGTGGCTCCCAAACAAAATTGCCGTCCTTTTTTTCCCACAAATAGAGCTTTCTTTTGGTGGTATTTGATCACCCCTGCGGTTTTTATTTTTTGCGCTATAAACAAAAATAGAGCGACAATTTTGAAAAAAACGCATTATTTTTTACTTTTTGCTATAATAAATATCCCCCAAAAATATATAAAAAACATTTTTTTCCCTCAGTTTACGCTGATACGTATTCTTCTACATATTTTTGGTAAAAAAAAATCGCAATAAGCGATTATTGATTGGTTTGCGCAAAAGTTAAAGGGTTTACAAAATAGGGATAGTTTTATAGCATTTTTATTAATAATTTTTTATTATTTTTTTTTTTACTAGTAATGGCGGCGATCAGCGATTTTTATTGTGACTGCGACATTGTGGGGGACCCATCGGACATTTTTGACACATTTTTGGGACCATTGTCATTTATACAGTAATCACTGCTATATAAATGCAGTGATTCCTGTGTAAATGACACTGGCAGTGAAAGGGTTAACCAGTGGGTGGCAGTGTAGGGGTTAAGTGTTACTAACTGTGGGGGGGTTGGGCTTTCATTTAGTGAACACTGATCTCTGCTCCAATCACATGGAGCAGAGATCAGCGTCACTAGTTGCTAGGCAGAATGGAGAAATCCATTCGGCCGCTCCGTGAGACGATCGCAGGGATGCCCGCGGCGTTCGAGTCCGCGGGTCCCGCGACCGGACTCACGGGGGTCCCGACCAGCGCGGGAGCGCGCCGCCGGCGGCGCGCTCCTGATGGCAGGGCGGCATTGAATATTTGACGTACCTGTACGCCAATATGCCTGCCCGTGCCATTCTGTCGACGTACATCGTCGTGCGCTGGCCGGGAAGTGGTTAATGCTGATAAATGTAAAGTTTTGCACTTGGGGGCTGAGGACATGCTTGTATCATACATTTTAGGAGGAGCACAACGGGGGGAGGTGATGGTTGGGAAGAATCTGGGTGTTCTGGTAGATCAAAGACCTAATAATAGCATGCTATACCAAGCTGCGGCATCTAAAGCAAGAAAAATACTTTATTGTATTAAAAGAGGTATAGATTCCAGAGAGAAGCCTTAGTATGACCTCATCTAAAATATGTAGTTCAGTTTTGAGCAGCAGTTCACAAAAATAATATTGGGGACCTGGAGAAAGTGCAGAGGACAACTACTATATTCACATATAGTGCAGTGACCTGTAATAAACTTGGGTCACTGCTAAACAAATACTTTGGGGGAACACCCCAAAAAATGCATTAAAGATGGTGCAGCCATAAGACCATAGAAACAGAACAAAATATTACAGCGCACACATACAAAAATGACATTAAACTCCTACAAGGCTACTTAAAACACCTGAACAAAATATGGGGATTTAGTCACATCGTATTGCTTAAGCCCACTTACTGCATCAAAGTACCCCATTGTCAGTGGGTCCTATGCTATTCACAGAATGAAACATCCTGCTTCTCTGAACCATAGTAGAAATACACTCCTCTATATGGGAGAAATAAAGGACTCTACCTATATCCCAGGTGGACCCGAATAAGAGGTAATGCCAGGTGGGGGGGGGGGGGGGGATCTTTCATTCTATGAATAGCATAGGACCCACTGACAATGGGCTACTTTGATGCAGTAGGTGGGCTTAAGCACCGTATAGCCATATGGTGTCACTAAATCCTTATATTTTTTGAAAATGTTCAGGTGTTTTAAATACTATAGCCTTGCAGGAGTTAAATGTCATTTTTGTATGTGTGCGCTCTAATATTTTGTTCAGGTCACTGCTAGAACACACAGAAAACTATTGTTGAGAAAAAATAAAGGAACTGTGTGATGTGCATCACACTGCCCCCTACTACCAGCTAAATGCAGGTGGAATGGGGAGCTGCCCGCACACTAAACTGCTATGGTTTTGTGTGCAGGCAGCGCAAACTGGCACTTATAGGATTTATTTTTGCCTTCCTCAGGATAAACTCTGGGTATAGGGTTCTGTAAATGGAGGTTTTCTAGTTATTTATTTTATTACATTTTTATTGGTTGAACTAGATGGACTTGCCTTTTTTTTAACCTATGTACTGTACCATGCACAGTTTCTCAAAAAGACATTCATTGTAGGGACCAGGGCCAGAAGTGGGTGATCCCTGCATATTTATAGGTGAGGTACAGGTAGGGTCAACCCATTCAGTGGACATGACCACACAGAAAGCCGATGGGTGAAATGTGAGCAGAGTTAACAGTGTCCTGGGGACCATAGTATTGGTAAGTACCGTACGGTATGTAAGCGGAGACTAGAGATCAATGTCTGTAGAATAATAGTTAGATTGTAATCTAGTGCATTACCCTGCTAAAGTCTGTAATCATTCCAAGACATGTCATGTAAAGGAAAACAATGAGACATCAAATGTTATTATCAGAGTAGATTTTTCAGGAATCTGGAGGAAAGCGTTAAAGGTAAAGCTCTTGGTTCTTTTAACTGATTGTATATATATTTCCTGACAGACTCCGTGGCAGCAACGTGTGGGTTAAGTCCCGCCTCCACTACCCTATAGGACACTACTCCCATAAATCTTTGCTCCCTGCCCCTGGCCGTGTTCTTTTTTTGTCCTCCTCCGAAGGACCCAGAGGTGGTCTTTCTACCTGAAGATTTATCATCCCCACGATCGAGGTCGGCCGGTCTGCGACTCTGGGTCTGGAAAGTCGCATTACTCTGCTAAGCCCTAGCTATTAGCAGGGTATGGAGTGGGCAGTGGAAGAGGCGCTGTGAAGAAGCCCATGTCCTGGCCACTGGCAGGCAGGCTGCCCATTGGTCGGATATCCAGCTATTAGCAGGTGACCTGTTTTGCCCCCTGGAATGTCCAGTGTCATCTTACCTTACCTTCGGCCGAGTGATCGATCGTGGTGGGAGTGGTGAGAGGTTCTATAAGTTCATTATGGCAGCAGTTTTTGTATCTTTTATCTGTCTTCGTTTTTTCTGTATTGTTTGTATGTGCAGGCATGGCGGCTGGTTCTTCCGCGTTCCAGCGGCCGTTCTACTTCCGGGTTTGCGTTCTCGGCCGTACTGCGCATGCGCGAACGCGGTTGAGATCGAGGCTTGGTTTTGCACATGCGCGATAGCGGCAAAATGCCGCGATTTCGCGCATGCGCACAGGCACGGCGGTGACATCACAGAGGCGGGCTATTTAAACGGGGAATTAGTCTGCAAGCTTTGGGAATGCTTGCGGGCTGTTGCGGTGACTTCCCCCTGCCTCTGTGTTGCATCTACTGGTAAGTGGCATTCTGGGACAGGGTGGCTATCCCTTCCCTGTCCCTTGCACTGATCCCTTGTCATCTTTTCAGCGCGTATGGATATCGCTGAGGACATGGATTCTTTACCGCCTGTTTGTGGCCAGCCTTCTCATAAAAGGTATTTCTAATGATCACCTGAAGGTCTGGTGGGGGAGGGGTATTTATCTGTTAGCTCTGTCCTGATGTCTTGTCTCTTGTGGTTTCTTGTCTTGTTCCTGTTTCAGCCCTTCCAGGTCAGAACAGCATCGCAGCTCTCACAGAGGGAGCGACTCCTCCAAGTCGCATCACCGGCACTCCTCTTCCAAATCAAAATATTATGGTTCCTCGTCAAGATCAGGACACCGTAGTGAGGAACGATCGCACTCCTCGAGGACTCAATCTAGTCACTCAGCTAGTGCCTGTTGGGGTTGCAGAGCTCTTGTACCGGCAGGAAAATCTTTATGCGATCCTTGCTACGCCAAGGCTTCCAATGAAAGGGGTGACGCGGATCAACAACTTAAAACCCTGGTGGAAAAAGTCCCTCAGAAATATTGAGGGCCAGTCCTATGTTCCCCCGGCAGAGCCGCCACTTTCTCCAGAAAGGGAGACTCAGCTGCAGGATACTTGGGAATCCTCTGCGCATAGCCACCCCTCAACTGCCATATCTGACAGTGACTCTGATGAAAGTGATCCCTGTGTGGGTTTTGATTTCGCTCTACTTCCTCCTCTGGTCAGAGCTGTTAGAGAGACACTGAACTGGGAAGATTCTGTGGCTGCTCCTTCCAAACAGAGAAAATTCTTTAAGCAGTTAAAGAAGGAACGGATTAATTTTCCTTTTATCACTGAGCTAGGTGAGATTATCACAGATGAATGGGGCAAGGTGGAGAAGAAAAATTCCATGCTATCAAAGGTTTCGAAACTCTATCCTTTCAATGAAGAAGAGGTGAAGCATTTGGAGTCAGCGCCATTGGTAGACGCAGCAGTCATGAGGCTGGTGAAACATGTCACACTTCCCTTAGAGGATACTGTGTCTTTTAAGGACGTTCTGGACAGACGGATTGATGCTGATTTGAAGAGAGTGTATCTCACAGCAGGAATGGCCTGTAAGCCAGCGCTAGCTCTGGCCGCTATGTCCAAAGCAATGGAGATATGGACGGACAGTGTAGATGAGACACTTAGAAATATCTCTGAAGATACGGCTAAGAGCTCTCCTATCCAAGAACTTAGGCTGGCCTCCGCCTTTCTTGGGGAGGCCTCTATCGACATCATACGCCTGGTGGCTCGGGTGATGCTTTCTTCTGTTACGGCTAAACGGGCTCTTTGGCTCCGCCCTTGGCTGGCGGACCCAGCCTCAAAACAAGTATGGTGCCGTATCCCCTTTGAAGGGTCCTCCCTTTTCGGCAATAAGTTGGATGAGGCTATTACCCGAGCCACTGGTGGGAAGTCGGGGTTCCTCCCCCAGGACCGGCGTTTGCAAGCCCAGAGAAGGTCTTTTCCAAAGAGACAGTACCAGGAACGAGCCAGGGAAGCTCGCAGTTACAAACCGGGCCGTGAATTTTCCAGGTCCTGGAAATCAAGACAATCCTCTTTTTAAAAATCTTCAAAAAGTGATTTAAAGGGAGAGAGGGAACCAACTAAATCCTTTTGAGGTTGGGCCGGCTCAGACAGGGCAGGTGGGGGCTCTTTTCCACTTTCGCCATGTCTGGGCGGCCTCGATCCAAGACTTCTGGACCGTCAAGACTGTCTCATCAGGTCATGTTTGGACCTTCAAGGAATCTCCCAGGCTCAGATGGGTCCCCACCTCTCTTCCGGCTTCAGACGAAAAAAGGCTAATTCTTCTAGCCTACGTGGAATCTTTGTTGGCTCAAGGCGCCATTATCCATGTTCCAGTCATTCAGCGAGGCATGGAAATCTACTCTCCTTTGTTTATGGTCCAGAAAAAGAGCGGGGCCTGGAAGCCAGTCATAGATCTAACTCACTTGAACAGTTTTATCAAAAAATAAAAATTCAAGGATGCCTATTTTCATGTCCCAGTTGCAGAAAATTACCAGCAGTATCTCCGCTTCTCCGTGGGCGAAAGCCATTTTCAATTTACATGCCTTCCCTTCGGGCATGGTAACCCCCCTCGCTACGGAGCCTCCCACGTGACCAATAGTGACCCGCAAACCACTCGGGCAAGCGAAGCGGAGCGCTGCGCTCCAAGCCTCTCCGATACACAAGGTGGACGCCACCTTGTGTTCAACTTGGACCAACATTCTCCAGCGCTTACTGCACCCCCGTCCCGGAGCACAGGAAGCAGGATTGACCCTTTCTCTTCCACTCCTCCAGCCCAGCATGACGGCGCCCCAGCCCTACAGTCCAGCCATTCATAAAAGTGAGTGACTTTGGGAACTCAGTTCCAATCATTTATTTTCATTTGTATATGAACTCTACTGGTTCCCCCTGCCTCTGGAAGTTAATCACCCAAAGTCCTTTTATCTACGTGCACAATAGACTACATTGGTAACACAGCCTTGTAGTCACCAACATCTCAAAGTCATGAATAGGAGATGCCAGGGCTAATTTGTCATCAAGCAACTGTTGTTTTATTGTCGTGATTGACTGATGTAAAGGTTTCAAGATCCCAGGAAGATCAAACGTCCTTTATTGAGTCTTTTATCTTTCTCATTTAATAAATTGTCTTTATGCTTTTTACATCAACCTATGAGTCTCTCTGATGCGCTGTCCTTCTGATGGTTCAATTTCTGCTTTCTTCCACCAAGTCCAAAGTGGTCTAGCAGCTGCACATTGAGACTATTTACAGGTCCTCCTTGAGACAACAATTAACCTAACATTTGGACAAAGCGTTCTCTACAAAAGGTTTTATTCATTTGTGCGCCAATAACTTTTGTTTTTAATACTGCCAGTTCCTGTAATACCCTGACAGTCTGGGACGTTCTAAGTTTTTTACAATCAGGATTGGATATCTCTCTTTCGGTTAGTTCTCTCCGGGTCCAGGTTTCAGCAATTTCAGCTTTTTCTGGAGTCGCATGGGCCAATCATCCCTTGGTCCAACAATTCTTCAAAGGAGCAGTCAGGCTTAGGCCACAAAGGAAGCCTAGATTCCCCAAATGGGACCTTCCATTGGTTCTAGATTTCTTCTCTCAACTTGACAAAACGCTCTCAATCAGAGAAATAACCCTTAAAACCTCTTTTCTGGTAGCCATAACTTCGGCGAAGAGAATCTCCGAAATTCAGTCTCTAGGCGCAAAGGAACCTTTTCTCACCTTCTTTCCAGATAGGGTAGTCCTAATTCCGATGTTGGGGACAAATCCCAAGGTTACCTCTGTTTTCCATGAAAACCAGGAAATCACTCTTCCTACCTTCAATTCTGCTGGAAGTCAGGATCCACATCCACTCGATTTAGGAGTTACTCTAAAACGGTGCCGGGGGATGGGAGGAGCCGTGGACACGTAGCGGCCGTCGGCTCGCGTCCTTTCCCCCCGCCGCACCCGCCTATGCCTCCTGATCCACCCGCCCCGCCCACCCGCCGTCAGCTGTTCGCTTCCACGAGGCGAGCGGACGCCCCGGATCAAGCCAGGAGAGAGAGCGAGCGGAGAATGCTTCCTGTGAAGCGGAGACACAGCGGTGGGAAGGTGGCTCTGTAGGAAGCCTACGCCCCCCCCTCCTTTCAGCGGAGCAGGCCTGACGGCACGGACCTTCCCTACCCTACATAGGTCGGTAAGGCAAAGAATTAGAGGGTCATTGACAGAGTGGAGGAGCAGTGAGAGGTGAGCAACCGTATGGATGAGTGGAGGGGAGATGGCCCACTGGAGATTTGGTCATTATCAGTGATCAGAAGTTATCATTCTAAAGACCTCTCTTTGAAAGCGGTAAGGTACATACATGTATAAGCTGGTTAACGATTGCTGCTAATGTGACGTCTACTACCTGTCTATCAGTGTACTACCAATATCGCCCGATTGGCCGGACACGGACCTTTCCACCCCTGCACAGGCCGGCAAGGCTATGAATGAGATAATCAGCGATAGAGTGGAGGAGCAATGATAGCTGAGCAATCTGTGTGAATGAAAGGAGGGGTGATGGTCGGCTGCATATCTTGTCATTATCATTGACTAGAAGCTGTTATTGTAATAACTTCTCTTGGAAAGTGGTAAGGCGGATATATACATAAGCACGCTAACAACTGCTCTTAATGTGACTCCTTCTCTGGAACTATCAGATTGTTATCAACACTGCTCGATTAGCTGGATATAAACCCTGCAGGGGGAGGAATGATGAGAGGTGAACAGATGGACATTTGAAGGATTGATAATCAGTAATGCTATGCAGAGTTTTTTTTTTTTTTTTTTTTTTTTTTTCCCTTTTCTTTTTACAATTTTAGATAGAGGCATAAAATAGCGGTCGGGTTGGGGGCTCATTTCACAATTGTCGGTCCCTCGCCCATTGTGCACCCAGCACTCCCTGACAGCAATTTGTCTTGTAGTTGCCTGCAGGCATACAGATACAAGGGAGTGAGGTACCCCGCCCCCAGAAAGTGATCTGAGCAACCCGGACCCCATAAGAGTCATAGGGAAAGGGACAGGGCCTGGATCTGGGTGTTAACCTGCAACAAAGGAGAATGCCGGGGAAGATGAATAAAAGGGGGGGTACGGGACCTGCTAGCCCGGGGGGGATACAACGATACTTAGTGGGGGAGACAAGTGTGTTGGAAAGCAGCCAGGAAACCCCTAGCCAGAAGACATCAAGAAAATCAGGTGCAGGCACGAGTAAAACTATAGACACGGGAGAAGTGCGGGGAGCAGGAAAACCTAAGGACGTAGGCCCAACTCGTACCAGGACGGGGGGGGGTAAGCTCCCGAGAGGAAGATAAAGGCAAAAAAAGGGAAGAACTGGGGAGAAAAGGAGAGGCTACCCCCCTACCCGAAATTCAACCTGAAATCCAACCCGAATTAGAAGGAGCCCTAGTGCTGGCAGACCCACAAGTGAGCCTGAGCATGCTGAGAGAGGTATTTACAGAGGCATTGACCAAGGTTGAAACATCACTTAAATCTGATATAGCCGGGATTAAGACAGATATTGGCCGAGTGCTAGGAAGGGTGGAAGAGTTGGAGGAAAGAATGAATGGATATGAACAAAATATGAGGGATCTAAAAGAACAAGTGAAATTAGCCCAAAAAACAAACAGATCGATCCTATATAAAATCGAGGACCAAGAAAATCGCGGAAGAAGGAAAAATCTAAGGATAAAAGGCCTAGAAGAAAAATTTAAAAATGAAGAGCTTCCTAGGGTGATGCAGGACTTGTTCAATCCCATTCTAGGCAGGGCGGAGAAGGACAAATTAAAAATAGACAGATTACATCGAGTCACGGGATACCGCGCCCAAGCCACAGAAAAACCAAGAGACGTAATAATTAGATTCCATTTTTACGAGGATAAAGCGTTAGTGTTGGAGAATATCCGAAGGTTGGATAAAATTTTGTTTCAGGAGGCGGAGATACAGATATTCTCGGACCTAGCAGGGGAAACATTGAGGAGAAGAAGGCTCCTTAAACCTCTGACAGATCTGATGAGGTCACTAAATGTCCCCTATCAATGGGGGTTCCCAGCATGCCTTAGGGGAAGGAGAGATGGCCGCTCCGCAGTACTAAGGTTCCCAGAGGATTTAACGGACTTTTGCAATAAGTTAGAAATCCCCCCACCAGCACTACCAGGATGGGAGGAGGTGTTGGGGAACGAAGGAATTAGTAGAGTGGTGCAATGGTCTCGGGTCCAGGACGGGGGGGGGAGGGAGGGGGTATAATTACCATCATTGGCGGGTGAGGGGGGGAGGTGTGGGCACGTGGACAGGCCGTGAATGAGGCGGTCCTCCCAAAGAATGCTAGGTGGGCAAAAGGTGACCTGTGGGTCACCGGGACACCTAAGCGAGGAACAAATGTGGAAATTGTTCACTCCTCCAAATGGAGGAGGGGGAAGGGGGGAGGGGGGATGGGAGGGGGGTGGAGGGGGGGGGGTGGGTTAGGGGGTAATCTCTCTCTCAAACAGGGTTTAGGTGCTCTCTCCCCTGCTCTCTCGTCCCCCCCTTCTCTCTTCCCCCGCGTCGACCTCCGGTGGGGGGGGGATGTCTCCCTCCCGGGGGGCCGGGGGAGGAGGGGAGGGGGAGGGGATCAGTGAGATATGACAAGACTGAAATTGATAACATATAATGTAAGGGGTATAAGTACTCCCCAAAAAAAGTTCAGAGTTAATAGGGAGTTGGAATTGTATGGAGCGAATGTGGTCTGCTTGCAGGAAACACATTTATCACACGAGGCTACAGGGAGACTGACGTCCCGGGGGTTCCCAACATGGTTCTACGGTGACTCTACAACATGTAACGCCAGGGGGGTAGCAATAGGCTTTGAGAGAAGTGTGAGGTTTGAAGTCGAGAAACAGATGGCCGACCCAGAAGGGAGATTCTTGTTTATAAGAGGGAAACTATCGGATGGAATATACACCTTTGCGAATATATACTCCCCAAACAGGGACCCAGATAAATTTTTAAGGAAGGTTTTGGAACTATTAGCGGAGTTCAAAAAAGGTAAACTGATAGTAGCGGGAGATCTGAATATGGGCATCGACCCTCGGGTGGACTCCTCAGCCGGGTCCCCGCGTTGGCCGGAGCTTAGATATAAAAAAATAAAGGCCCTGCTCTTAGAATTTCAGTTGGTTGACGCTTGGAGGATTAAACATCCGAACAGCAGAGACTATACTTTCTACTCTTCGGTGCATGGGACATTCACCCGAATTGATTATGTTCTGATTGAACATCAAATGCTCCCAGCTCTCAAAGATACAGTAATAAAATCTATCTCCTTATCTGACCATGCTCCAGTCATGGTGCAGCTGGAGCTAGTAATAGATCAGGCTAAAAGAGAGACATGGAGATTAAATGAAGCTTTGATCCAGGACCCAGAAACTAGAAGCAGAATTGAAATAGAACTAGAAGAGTTTTTTATAAGAAATGATTCCCCTGGGGTTACGAGGAGTACGATATGGGAGACCCACAAAGCATATATACGAGGAATCCTAATAAGCATTGGGACAGGGAAAAAAAAGGAAATAGGGAAAAGGTTACAAGATCTAAATAAGGAGATTTGGGAACTGGAGCAACAAACTAGATCAAAGGGGATCCCAGAGAAAGTAGAGCTAAAAGATAAGAAGCTACAATTAGAAGAACTTATGGAGGAGGAAAGGGTGCGAGTTAACCACTGGGCAGAGAGCATAAGATACCAGGAAGGGAACAAACCTGGGAAATGGTTAGCGAGAGTAGTGCGGGAGAGAAGGAATTTGTCTTTCATACCCAAAATTAAAAATGAAAAGGGGGAAATGAAGCACTCCACTCCTGAAATAGCGACGGTCTTCCATAAATATTATAGTCTGTTATATAAGGTAGGACAGGGAATGGAGAAAAACAGAGATAAGGAGGATACTATTGAGTATTTAAAAGGGATAGATTTTCCTAAAGTCCCGGAGGAAGAGCTGGAAATGTTGGAGACCCCGGTCACGGTAGACGAGGTGGCGAGGGCAATAAGAGGGATGGCAATAGGGAAAAGTCCAGGCCCGGATGGGTTTCCAATTTTATATTACAAAAAGTTTGAAAAGATATTGGCCCCCAAATTATGTGAGTATATGAATGCAGTTGCAGAAGGGGAAGATCTGAGGGAAGAGGCATTGATGGCTTACATAACTTTGATATTAAAGGAGGGGAAGGAGCCAACAACCCCTGGGAGTTATAGACCAATCTCTCTTCTGAACACGGATGTGAAGATATTCTCAAAAGTGATAGCAGAGAGATTGAAACCGTTGCTCCCCCAATGGGTCCATAGGGACCAAACGGGGTTTGTTACGGGCAGGGAGGGGAGGGATAATTGTCTTAAAACCCTAATGTTGATTCATGGGGTGGAGAGCAGTGGACCCCCAGTCGCCCTGTTATCGGTGGATGCTGAAAAAGCATTCGACAGGGTAGACTGGGGCTTCATGTTTGAGACTTTAAGATATTTGGGGTTAAAAGAAAAAATATTACGATGGATAAAAGCATTTTATTCCCGCCCGTCGGCAAAAATTAAAATTAACGGTAACCTCTCCCCGGTAGTGAAGCTATACAATGGAACTAGACAGGGATGCCCCCTGTCTCCAATGCTGTTTATACTCGCCTTGGAACCCTTGTTGGCTTCAATTAGGAAGAATGGAGACATAAGGGGGGTGAGAATGGGCGGAGAAGAGTATAAGATCTCTGCGTATGCGGATGACATATTATTTTATGTTTCGGATCTCAGGGTGACTTTGCCAAATATAATCAGGGAGATCCATAGATATGGGAAGCTGACAAATTTCAAGATTAATATGTCAAAAACTGAGATTCTGAACATAACGGTACCAAAAAAAGAACAAGAGGAACTCCAGAGGTTCTTCCCCTTCATCTGGTGTAGGGAAGATTTGAGGTACCTGGGAGTAAAAATCACACCCACATTGTCATCCGCATACGCAGCTAATTATACAGATATATTAAATAGGGTGAAAGAATGTATTAAACGCATGAGATATAAACCCCTGTCGCTAATAGGAAGAGTAAACGCGTTGAAAATGTTTATTTTACCAAAACTAATATATGTGTTCCAAATGATCCCAATAAAAGTTCCGCAGGAGTTCTTTAGGAAACTCCAAACCCTAATTTTAAAACATATATGGGGACGTAGGAATCCTAGAATCTCATATGCGACTCTGGAAAGGGGGAAAGTAGAAGGGGGATTAGCCGCCCCGAACTTTAGAAGATATTATCAGGCAGCAGTAATTTCACGGGTGGTGGATTGGGTGTATGATAAAGGCGATAAAGGGTGGGTAAATATAGAGAAAACACAAAGTGGAGTTGATCTAGGAAAAAGGATCTGGATACCTCGGGACTACCGTGACTTGGGGAGAAGCACTAACCCACTAACTACTAATCTGTTTAGAATATGGGATAAAGTGGGCGAATTAAATCACTGGCAGCACAATTCACCTTTAATTTCTTTATTAGACACAAGTTTTTTTAAACCAGGGAAGGAAGAATATGTTTATTTCACAAGATGGGCAAAAAGGGGTGATATTTTTTTGAAAGATGTGATGAATGGGGACAGAGTTTGTACTTTAGGAGAAATAAGACAAAAATGGGGATGTAGGAAATTAGACAGCTGGAGATATGCACAAATTAAACATTTTGTTCAGGCGCTACCCCGACCACTTCGCGGGGAAGGAGATCTTAGACCTATGGAGAGAATGCTTTCAGACCCGAGCTGTAAAAAAAAAAGTTTGTCCAAAATCTATAAAATTCTGGAGGAGGAAAAGGAACCAGGAGAACCACTGTTTTTGAAAAAATGGGAGGAAGAGTTGGGTACTCTGGGAGATAAGGAACGTAGAAAGAAGATTTTAAGAATAGCAGGTACAATATCTAAGGACAATATGTCAGCGGAAATGTCATTTAAATTAATGGCAAGATGGTATATTGTCCCACAAAGAGCGCATAAGAGAAGGCCGGACATATCAGCACTATGCTGGAGGGGTTGTGATAAGGTGGGAACTTTTGCACATATCTGGTGGGAGTGTGGTAAGATTGGCCCTTATTGGGAGAAAATAATAGGAAACATCTTCCAGATAACAGGGGAACAGGTAAAGAAGGATCCTTGGACATGTCTATTTCATGACACAGATAAAACAATAGGGGAATATAAAAATTCATTGATACCTCACTTATTGATTGCAGCAAAAAGCCTGATCCCAAAGAGATGGGGCTCTGTTGAACCCCCATCCATGAGGGAATGGTTAGCTAAAGTAGAGTGGTTAAGATCAATGGAGGAATCAATACTTAAAAGAGGAGATCAAGTGGAAATTTATCATAGCAAATGGGGAAAATGGTTGGAGTTTAAGAAACAAGGGAATGTCCCAGAATGAGTGGTCCCGAAGAGAGAGGAGGGGGAGGGCGGGAGAGAGAGACGGAGAGAGAGAGGGGGGGGTCGGGGAGGGAGATCTGAGGGGGAGGGGACGGGAAGATATAAGTTTATGGAATAGGAAGCATATTTTTGTAATATTCCTACTTTTTCGAAATTCTTATAAAATAAATAAAAATAAAATAGAGGAAGATGTTAAAAAAGAAAAAAGGAAAAAGGATTGCATGTGATGTCAAAGTAGCACTGCCAACAGGCAAAATAGTGGCGATGAGAAGAAGGGCACCAAAAATCACAAGGGCGTAAAACTTGCCACAAATTTGTTGACGAGAGATTATGGCGTGCTATAAACTGATGCAACTAAAAAAAAAAAAAAAAAAAAAAAAAAAAAAAAAAAGGAGTTACTCTAAAACAATATCTGGATGTTACAGCTTCTTTTCGTCAATCTGACTTCCTCTTCGTGCTATTTAACGGGAAAAATAGAGGCGCCAAGGCCTCCGTTAGATCCATTGCTGCTTGGGTAGTCCAGGCAATCCAATGGGCTTATAGAGAGAAGGGCTTGGCTCCTCCCCAGGCGGTTACAGCTCACTCTACCAGAAGTCTCTCAACCTCATGGGCGGCTTTGCGTCATGTTGCACCTGATGTAATCTGCAGAGCGGCCTCCTGGTCTTCAATTCATACCTTCATGTCTCACTATTGTGTTGAGCCAGCATCTTTATCCTCTGTTGATTTTGGTTTGAAAGTCCTGTCGGCCGACAGTGTTAAATAAATCTTTTGTTCAGCATTCTGCCCACCCGGGTGTGTTTGGCGAGTTATTTCCCACACGTTGCTGCCATGGAGTCTGTCAGGAAAATGGAAAATTCCTATCAAAATACTTACCGTAATTTTCCTTTCCTGATGGACTCCATGGCAGCAGGAGTTCCCTCCCAAATGGCTGGAGTAGGCTAGTTACCGAACATGGCCAGGGGCAGGGAGCAAAGATTTATGGGAGTAGTGTCCTATAGGGTAGTGTAGGCGGGACTTAACCCACACGTTGCTGCCATGGAGTCCATCAGGAAAGGAAAATTACGGTAAGTATTTTGATAGGAATTTTCCATTTTCTATCCCAATCTGGGATCTAATTGATTGTTTTAGGTCAGATATATGCCACTTCATTAGTAAGACTAAGAATTTTCCTACAATTGAATTAAAATGTGTCCTTTCTGATTCGTTATGTTTTTTTTTTTTTCTCATCTTATCCTCTGTACAACAGGTGGTTGCCTTAGATCCAGACCTTGCTGAGAATGGTACTGTAGTATACGCCATCAACCCTCCCAATAAGTTCTATGTCTTGAATAGTACCACAGGGAAGATCCGAACAACAGGTGTAGTACTAGATAGGGAAAATCCAAACGCACAAGAAGCTGAACTGATGAGAAGGATTGTTATCTCAGTAACTGACCGTAAGTACTATAATTACAATATCACTTCTACAAAACGTATTTCTTCTTACTTTATAGTACAAATGTTGTAAATACAATATATTCATTATCAGCAGGATTTTGCTCAGTAGTATTCTGAATGTAAAATAAAATAATGATCAGAATCGGCACAATAGTGTGAACTGAAACCATAGCACATATGGCAAAATGTCTCTTCTAGGAATCTTCTCTTATTGCAACCAGATAAGAACTGCACTTATTAAAAATTACATGTTGGTATACAGTGGTGTGAAAAAGTGTTTGCCCCCTTCCTCATTTCCTGTTCCTTTGCATGTTTGTCACACTTAAGTGTTTCGGAACATCAAACCAATTTAAACAATAGTCAAGGACAACACGTAAACAAGTAAACACAAAATGCAATTTGTAAATGAAGGTGTTTATTATTAAAGGTGAAAAAAAATCCAAACCATCATGGCCCTGTGTGAAAAAGTGATTGCCCCCCTTGTTAAAACATACTATAACTGTGGTTGTCCACACCTGAGTTCAATTTCTCTAGCCACACCCAGGCCTGATTATTGCCACACCTGTTCACAATCAAGGCATCACTTAAATAGGAGCTGCTTGACACAGTAAGGTCCACCAGAAGATCCTTAAATGCTACACATCATGTCGAGACCCAAAGAAATTCAGGAACAATTGAGAAAGAAAGTAATTGAGATCTATCAGTCTGGAAAGGGTTATAAAGCCATTTCCAAAGCTTTGGGAATCCAGCGAACCACAGTGAGAGCCATTATCCACAAATGGTGAAGACATGGAACAGTGGTGAACCTTCCCAGGAGTGGCCGGCCGCCCAAAATTACCCCAAGAGCGCAGCGACGACTCATCCAAGAGGTCACAAAAGACCCCACAACAACGTCCAAGGAACTGCAGGCCTCACTTGCCTCAGTTAAGGTCAGCGTTCATGCCTCCACCATCAGGAAAAGACTGGGCAAAAATGGCCTGCATGGCAGAGTTCCAAGGAGAAAACCACTGCTGAGCAAAAAGAACATCAAAGCTCGTCTCAATTTCTCCACAACACATCTTGATGATCCCCAAGACTTTTGGGACAACATTCTGTGGACCGATGAGACAAAAGTGGAACTCTTTGGAAGGTGTGTGTCCAAGTATATCTGGCGTAGAAGGAACACTGCATTTCATAAAAAGAACATTATACCAACAGTAAAATATGGTGGTGGTAGTGTGATGGTCTGGGGCTGTTTTGCTGCTTCAGGACCTGGAAGACTTGCCGTGATAAAAGGAACTATGAATTCTGCTGTCTACCAAGAGATCCTGAAGGAGAATGTCCGACCATCTGTTCGTGTACTCAAGCTGAAACGAACTTGGGTTCTGCAGCAGGACAATGATCCTAAACACACCAGCAAATCCACCACCGAATGGCTGAAGAAAAACAAAATGAAGACTTTGGAGTGGCCTAGCCAAAGTCCTGACCTGAATCCTATTGAGATGTTGTGGTATGACCTTAAAAAGGCCGTTCATGCTCGAAAACCCTCTAATGTAACTGAATTAGGACAATTCTGCAAAGATGAGTGGGCCAAAATTCCTCCAGGAGGCTGTAAAAGCCTCATTGCACGTTATCGCAAACGCTTGGTTGCAGTTGTTGCTGCTAAGGGTGGCCCAACCAGTTATTAGGTTTCACACAGGGCCATGATGGTTTGGATTTTTTTTCACCTTTAATAATAAACACCTTCATTTACAAATTGCATTTTGTGTTTACTTGTGTTGTCCTTGACTATTGTTTAAATTGGTTTGATGTTCCGAAACACTTAAGTGTGACAAACATGCAAAGGAACAGGAAATGAGGAAGGGGGCAAACACTTTTTCACACCACTGTACTTTACATGCAGGCCTTTTTTTCTCAGAATACAGGTGCAAGAACTCCCCACCTTTTGAGTCAACCCTTGTCTCTGTCCCCTACTCACCTCCAAGCACTGCACCTTGGTTTCCACCCCCTACCCACCTCTCAGTACCAAGCCTTGGCTCCACCCCCTATCCACCTCCCAATACCACCCCTTTTAGAGAATACCGAACCAAGTATAATTTTGTGGTGCCAAGTAATTTGTATGGCATGTGGTAATGATAACAAAAAAGCAATAAAATAGATCCCCCTGCAGCCAGCAATAGAAGATCCACCAGACAAAATTAGACCCCCCCCCCCAGCAGCAGCATCAGATCTCCCAGCAACCAGCAGAAATAGACCCTCTAGCAACCAGCAACAATAGACCGCTCCCTCAACCATAGATCCCTCACAACAACAACTGAGCCCCCAGCAACATAAGACCCCCCAAGCAGCAATGGACTCAGACCCCCATGTAAAAATAGATGCTCACTAGTGACAATAGATCCCCCAGCAGCCATCATCAATAGACTATCCAGCACATCCCAGCACCCCTTGCCATTACAAAGTCCAGGACTGCGTTCCTCCGCATTCCTGCTGAAAAAAAAGCTCTGTGTACATGTGTATTTATACTGAGATGGTATGGTAAGGCAAGAAATGCAGTATATTCTAAAAAACTAGATTAAAAAAAAGGAAGTAATAAGCAAGTTCACTGACTCACTATAGAGTTAGTGCAGATCTCGTAACCAACAACTCCACATAACAAAAATCATCAGAGGTTAAAAAGAAACCCACTTAAATTAAATAGTTACCAAGCAGTTTAACTTGTGAATTAACTACGAATAAATCATTTTTTCCAAGTAACAAAAATATATATATATATTTAACGACTGTCATATGATGGCGGGAAGAGGCAGCTCTTGTTCTGGGCCGCCGTCATATGACGTGATCTCCTTCCCAGGCCATTAGGGGGCGCGCGCATGCTGGCGCGTCACTGGGGACCCGATGCACGTGCCCGACGGCCACGATGTCAGCCGGGCATTCGCGATTGCCCAGTAACTGAGCAGGACCGTGGATCTGTGTGTGTAAACACACAGATCCATGTCCTGTCAGAGGAGAGGAAACCGATGGTGTGTCCCTTATACATAGGGACAATGATCAGTCACCTCCCCCAGTCAGTCCCCTCCCCCCACAGTTAGAATCACTCCCAGGACACACATTTATCCCCTCAATCACCTCCTAGTTTTAACCTCTTCCCTGCCAGTCACATTTACACTGTATAAATGAAAATGGTCCCAAAAATGTGTCAAAGGTATTCGATATGTCCGCCACAATATTGCAGTCACGATAAAAATCGCAGATTGCCACCATTACTAGTAAAAAAATAATAATAATAATAAAAATGCTATAAATATATCCCCTATTTTGTAGACGCTATAACTTTTGTGCAAATCAATATCAAATCAAATTTTTTTTATTGATTTTTTTTTTTAACCAAAAATATACAGAAGAATACATATCGGCCTAAACTGAGGAAAAAGTTTGTTTTAAAAAAAAAAATTGGATATTTATCAGAGTAAAAAATATTGTGTTTTTTCAAACTTGTCCCTCTTCTTTTGCTTATAGCACAAGAAATAAAAACCACAGAGGTGATCAAATACCACCAAAAGAAAGCTCCATTTACAGGGAAAGAAATTTTAAAATTTTTATTTGGGCACAGCCTTACATGACCGCACAATTGTCATTCAAAGTGCGTCAGCGCTGAAAGCTGAAAAATGGCTTGGGCAGGAAGGGGGTGTTTGTGCCTGGTAGGCAAGTGGTTAAACACCTTCACCCTTTACTAGTTAAAAATGTATTTATTTATTTCAGTTACTTATATAGCGCCATCAATTTACGCAGCTCTTTACATATACATTGTACATTCACATCAGTCCCTACCCTCAAGGAGCTTACGATCTAAGGTCCCTAACTCACATTCATACATACTAACGACAATTTAGACAAGATCCAATTAACCTACCAGCATGTCTTTGGAGTGTGGGAGGAAACCGGAGTACCCGGAGGAAACCCACGCAGGCACAGGGAGAACATGCAAACTCCAGGCAGGTAGTGTCGTGGTTGGGATTCGAAACAGCGACCCTTCTTACTGCTAGGCGAAAGTGCTACCCACTACACCACTGTGCCGCCCATGAATGAATGAAAAATGAGAACGTTATCATGAATTTTAAAAACAATGTCCAGACAACAGCTGCACACTCACACCTGTAGCTCACACATCAAAAGTCTGCCACTATAAGATGGAGCTAAGAAGGGTCAACTACCTCAGGCCTCCCTATGCTTTTTATTAGCCATTAAATGAAGGTTAACAATCTTAAGTAATCAAAAAGGTGACAGACATGTAGAGATCAATGGGTATAGCAATACATACCAACTATTCCCAAACCTTCACCTCTATAGCCTCCTAAAATAACAGTACCAGCATATAAATCATAAACAGAAGCAGGCATGTGTTAAATGATACATCTACATAAGGTCTGCACATATATCTCAAATCAAAACCATTGCATTCTATGTAATACTTGACTATATATAATGAAGATCAGTCTCTAGTTTCAGCTATAGCATATCAGCAAGTAGCAAAGCAGCAGTAGGAACTCTTATAGTAAAAAAAATAAAAAAAATAAAAAATAAAAACACGATTAGTTGCTATAGCTGGCAGATATAGAGTGCAAAGCAACTGTCACCGCTGTTCCCAAAGTCCAGGATTGACACACTATAAAGTAATTATACACCTTACCGCTTCACCACCTCACAGGAGTCACTGGGAAGTTCACTTTATTACCACTCTCCCTGGTGTACTCCTGTTGGTTCCATTAAGACTGCTATCACATTGTGAACAGTTGGCCAAATAGCCAATAAGCTGTCATGGAAATAAAATGCCAGTACCTGCAGTGAGTGGTGGAGTGATTGGCAGCTGGTTCCAAACGCGATGACGTAGTTGCATCAATGCGTTTCGCCCCCCAATCAATGTAGGCCTCATCAGGACAAGGAAGGGCCCACTTTTAGAGACTTAAATAATGTCTCATCTTACTTTAAAGACTTTTACCAGTAGATGGCTCCCTCGCTATTCAAGTTGATTATCATCAATCGGCATTGGATTTCTTCAATGGTTATTAAATACCTAAATAAATTACAAGTTATGCAAACTTTTAATAACAGTAGAAATAACCATATTTTAATGACCATAACTATCTTAATGGGTGACCTATGTCATCCAATAGATAAGGGTTTTAGACAATGACAAGGCGATCCCCTAAATTTTAAAAAAGATTAAAGGAAAAAAGCAATAGAAAGGGGAAGAAGGGGAAAGAAGCATATTGCTTCCATCAGAAGCAGTTAGGGTTCCAAAAATATCTGTCAGTTCTGTTAGTTTCAAACCTTATGGGGCCAAGATGCCTAAATTCAAGATCCACGTCTTTTCCTTACCTAGGAGTAGTGTATTAAAGTCTCCCTTAATACATTTAGGGCATAGATTCCTTTAATCCATTCTCCCCTTGGTGGCCAACATGTTTTTCCATGAAGTGCTGTGCCAGAGGATTAATCTTCATTATTTTTAATGCTCCTGATGTGCTCACCAATACAAACCCTCACCTGTCTCTTCGTTCTGAATATCCCAGAAAGTCAATTTGATTGTTTTGCCTGGTGGTCTACCATCTATCTCGGCCATCTGGTGAGTGTTAATATGTGCCAATGTCTGCCAAGCACCTTTTTCACCTTGTTCCATTGTCCTCTGTACTGGGCAATAAATCACACGGATCAGAGAGGGGGGTCCTCTCTTTCCTGACTTTTTTTTAACTAACAATTCATTCCTATCTGTACCAAGGGCACGTTTTCTTGCTCTTCTAGACATATAATCTCAAATTTCTGTCCCTGTTGATATGCAGTGACAATATTTTAAAGGGGTGGAATCCCCCAAACGAATTACTGGCAATTGGTTTGAACTGGCTTTTATTATTACCAGTAATGTTTGACATATAATAGAATCTGTGGGCTCCTTCTCTTGTATTGCTTCTCTGGTTATGCTCCCTGCCAGTAGATTATTTGCCTGTTAAGCAGAATGCAACCCTAAGTCAGTCAAGTTCTTTGTTTTTTTACGGTCTTCTGCTTCTAGCACCTGTGTGAAAAAGGCCTACTGTACATTACGTATACAGTACTGTCATATACTGGAAGGTAAAGAAAAATACATTTAATGTAAACCAATATCTAATGGTTGACTACATCTAGTAGTGTTTTACATTATTAAAAGAGTGTATTTTTGTCTTAAAATTTTATAGGAGGATCACCACCTCTCCGAGCCACAAGCAGTGCAACAGTTTTTGTAAATTTGCTGGATCTAAATGATAATGATCCAACATTTCAAAATCAGCCATTCATTGCTGAGGTGCTGGAAGGCACATCTGTTGGCGCTTCTGTATTCCAGGTAATGCCTGATCTGTTTTAGCATAATACATTTTAAAGTAATGTAAATGAGAAATTTTGCATCCAAAATAAATTATTGGGAGTATTCCTAGGTTTCTGCAACAGCTACAATAACAATCCTACTTCATCCTGCTGGTAGAAAGCTACATTGTGTCAAAAAGCACCCCTGCTTCAGTCACAGATAGTTGTTTTTGAGTAGACAGTAGGGTCACAGAACAGGAATGCAGAGTATTCACTCATGTGCCATTTCCACAGTTCATACTGCCAAGGTGAGTACCTCATACTATGTCACCTTTTTCTAAATTATCACCTTTCCTAGCAAGAAAGTAAACACTGTTCCAGTTCAGGCCACACTAGTTTGCCACTCACATTCATTGGGTGCCACCTTGTAACTGTGTAGTTTAGAAAATTAAAAAATTCTGGACAGCCACACTCCAGTAGCATCTTATTATGCAATCTTTATTATGCAAAAAGTCTGCAAAAACACAGCAATCATCCTTTAATCTGCTAATTCTATTCAGCTGTGTAATATCATGATCCTCTTGCTGAGTTGACAGGAAGAGTGGATGTGTTATGAGTGCTAGTTCAGCGTGAAACGCATCAACAGCCTTTTCCCCCCACTTCTTCTGTGACTGATGTTTTTTTAAGGACTTTATGCATAATGAAGGTGGCTACTGGAGAGCGGTTGTCTGGAGTTGCTATTTTTCTATATCCCACCTTTCCTAATTGGCCTTAAACACAATACTGATAACACAGCCAATGTATCTTAAAAATTAACTTTGCCTTTTTACCTGTAGGTGGTAGCTATAGATCTTGATGAAGGTCTGAATGGGAAAGTAACATATGAGATGCGTGTTGGAATGCCACGTATGGACTTTGTCATAAATAACACAACTGGACTGGTTACCTCTACAGTCGTACTAGATCGAGAAAGGATCAGCGAGTATTACCTGAGAGTAGTGGCCAGTGATGCTGGATCACCATCCAAGAGCTCTACCAGCACTCTTACAGTTCGTGGTAATTCCCAGTTAACTTTATCATGGTTTCCATATGTAATTCTTCCCATAAAATAAAATAAAAATGTACCAAACAATGCACTCCATGTTTGTATCCCCTGTATCTGTCTTCTACTTTAATGCAATTCTGTTACACAGGTTGCTGGATTTAAAAAATATGAATAATCATATTATACAATAATTATATATTGGCAGTGCCAATCTAATGCATGTGTGTGGTACCAGGAAATGTGCAAATGCCTCTGTTGATCCTGAAGAACCCTGAATTTTTATGTCAATTTTGACTTTTAGGAATGTCAAGGATTGTACTTCAGCACCCCCATTACTATCACAACCACCACCACCACCAGCAGCACCACCACCACATTCACATACAGTATTATAACACAGCACCTTTTGTTAGGTTGCCTGCACTATATCTGCCATATGTAGTAGGGGTGGCCTTGAACTCAACATTATGTTAAACTGAGAATTTGTCTGAAAAATTGGTAGGTTTCCTGGCCCACTGGGTGGGTTTTTTTCCCCTCCTGAATTAACAGAAATACATTGGAGGAGGCGCACTGTAACATGATGTAATGTGTGTTGTAAAACATTCAACAGACAAGTTTCCTTAAGCGTACATTCATATATGCTTGTTGGCAAGGAGCCATGATGCTTGGTCCAGCAGATGAAAGTAAATTCTTCAATTCAAATTCAAATCAATGCTATGGAATTTGAGGGGAGCTCAGGGCAACAAGAAGATTCTGGTTTTCATTTTGTAGTACAAATAAAAAAAATAAAAAAAAAATGTCCTTCCTTCCTTAACTGAGACCCAGTGTATTTATTGTAAGACATACTTACTATAAAGAGCATGGTTAAAGTGAGATTTGTACACAAATCAGTTTTTTCTATCTCACTGTGAATGTGATTATTTGTTGCCTTGCTATTTTTCAATATCTGTTTCCTTTCTTGTCCTTGGTGTATAAAGTTTGTTTGAGAAGTGTGAACTCCACTGTGTTAATAATAGAGTATAATCATGTATTTCTGTTTGTTCTCTCTTTAGTACTGGATATCAATGATGAGAGTCCAACTTTTTTTCCAACTCTGTACAACATCTCACTGGCTGAGAATGTACCACGAGATTACATTGTGGCACGCCTGAACTGCTCAGATGCTGATTCTGGACTCAATGCAGAGCTGAGCTATTTCATAACCGGTACTGAAAACTAAAAAATATTGCATATTCATTCGATTTGGACAGGTGAAGAGAGTTAGAATGGTGTTTCAGTAGAAGATTGAGAAAGGGCTGTGGAAATTAAATGTGCTGCTGTCGCCCAAAAGGGCCAAAAGCCTTGTATCAGCATCCCTAAACAGTGATCACTGATGTCTTTATGAGTTTCCTTGCTTCTGGTTTTCACAAATGAAATAGGGAAGAGATGGTAAAATGAAAGAACCACTATACCTACAGGGCTTGTATACACAATCAACAGGTGTACAGATGTCTCAGTCCAGCTTCCTTAGTAACAAATATGCATGTGTTGTATGAGCAGGGCCATATTTATTTTTCTTCTCCCCAAGGTCAGCTACATTGTGCTTTCCCTCAAAAAATACATAACCGGCAACCAGAAATGTATCCACAGAGATACAAATGGTATCACAATGACAAGCAGAAACATATCAGCAGATATGCAGTCAGTGCCCTCCTGACACAAGCAGAAACATGTCCACAGCAACACAATCATCACTGTACCAACACAACTAGAAACAGTGTCACTATCTGGACCATAGTGATACACTCAGAACCATGTCCTCAGAGATGCAATAAGTACAATACTGACATTACCAAAAGTCTATCTACACACATCCAAAATCAGTACAATACTGACCTTCAGAAATATGTAATTTTGTTGTGCAGTAAGTTGGTTTTCATGTACTCCACATGCATTGAAATAGTCTGTAGTTGCCAAGGTCAAATTAAAATGTCTCTGTAACTTTGAAAAATAACAAACAATTGATTTAAAAATCTACTGAGACAGGTGGAAATTTATCGGCTGAACAGTGACTGCATCCTATCAGTAGAAGTCGCTGTTCAGCATCACCTTTGTATTCAGGCAGCCATGGGTGCCATGGCTGCTAAATACGATAGCCAGCAGAGGAAATTCCTTTTTTCATTGTATATAGCATGGATAGGAGAATTAATTGATTTTCTCTTGTTCAACCCGTGAGCTGAACAAAAGAAAATCAAACCAAGTATGACTATCTTAAGAGACCGATAATTTGATTAGCAGAGACATTGATTAGCATCCTAGGTAGAGGCAAATATGGATCTTCACCAGCACACCTTGGTATAGTGATAAGCATGTCATTTATTCACGTAAAGCAACAGGTATCATGAGCAGAGAAAGATAAGGTAGGTAGGAAGTAGTAGGTAAGCAAAGGGCCTGTCAGACTCAGATAGGAACAGTTTACACTGTTTTACTTTTACAAAATATAGAAAATATGGAAGCTTGGTAGGCAGTTTCTGACTTATGCAGGCCATACATGGATCCAATTCCAAACTAATTTTCTTTCAAAAATCAGAAATTTCATGTGTGACAGTGCCACCATTGATTTAAAAAATCAACCAACCAAACATTCAATTTAACCTCATGTTGCTACAGAAAAGAATTTTTGTAGCCGGGAATATTCTTTTCTCTCCAGCTCACAGCTCATGCGCATTTCTTGATTACCGCATGATTCTCCCATCATAGAAAAATTTACAACATGCCCGATTACTCAAATTCAATGGATGCACAAAAATCGTCCCTTGTTGCTGCCCACTAATGGTGCGAAATTTGAACAAAAATTCTTAGTTATGATTTTTGAGAGAAAATTCTTTCAAAATTCAATCCATGTATGGCCGGCTTTATGGCCCCATACACACAATCAGAAAATCATACGAAAAGTACCACTTTCTAATTGATTGTATGATAATCTGATTGTTGGTGCACAGCTTTCGATAGCCAATCACGACAGTTCTTTTGATATTATCTGATGGGACAAGCACGAAAATGTTTCTCGTACGATACTTATTTTTGTTTAATCAGTACAGTTGTAATTCGAAAATATAATACAAATACATTGCAACACATTACATCACTTCCGAATTTTTATTCTGTTGTATGAGAATTTTTGTCACTTTAGTAAACACTTCATTTAAGATATGCAACTACCATGGAAAGAAAATTGGAAGCTCATTCGTCCAATAATTTTATACCAGACATTAGGCAACTTTCACACTAGCGGGTGTGGTCCGTCCATTAAGGATGCACGGGTGCCACCCCCCCCATCCATGCGTCTGGCCCCTCGCAGGATGCCGGATGCATGAATTGCAATGGCGGGGGTGTTTTTTTTTAGCACGTGATTAGAGCCTGAGGCTTTAATAGGCTTCAAAGTAGGGTGGGCTCCAGACACAGAGCACTGCGAACTGAGACCACCCAGTTGTGTGACAATAGTGAATTAATATTCACTATTTTCATACCAAATCTCCTCCCTGCCAGTCAGGAAGCGTTTCCTCTTTCCCAATTGGGCAAAAGGAGAAGTGTTCCGATTGGCCGCCGAGAAGGAGGGAGTGGGTGGAAACCGCCGAGCAGGGGAAGTTGCCAGTGATGCCCGCCGCCCATGATGCCCGTTGCCTGTAATGCCCGTCACATGTAATGCCTGCTATAAATGGGGTAAGTGTTTGGGACCCGACCGGCCGGATTGAGGGGTGGCTGTGGGTGCACTGTTTGCCGCCCCCCCCAATGTATTTCAGCCTGCCATAGACTTTGACAGGCTGCAGGTAGTGGTGCTGGATGTTGTACCTGTGCTTCCCCAGTGCGCCAACATTTAGAGACTGGCCGCATACAGGGCTAAATACCTAGTGTACAAGTAGCCTGAAAGTACAAATTAAAAAAAACCGACAGACTGATCCAGACTGAAAGTCCCTGTATAAGGGCTCCTGTTGAACAGTCTAAATAAATCCTGAATACAGTTCCTAAATTGTGTGAAAAAAATAATGAGATAAACAAAACACTTTCTTTAACACCTTAACTGATCATAATCATCCTTCTTCATCTGTGCCTCACAATCTCCCCAGACACTGCAGCTCACAATAGGAGGCAGTGCTGTCAATCCAGAAAGCAGTGAGCTCCAGGACTAGGGTTGATTGACAAGCCTGTGAATTAGCAGTTACAATGCTAATATGACCCTGTTCCCAGCAATAATTATTCATCCACTGTAGTGCCAGCAGGCAAAACCTACATAAGAGTGACAAATCTGCTGAGAATTCAGGAGCAGTGCAGCATCGTTTCTACAAAAGCTTAATTAGGTAGACTTCACTGGCAGGGTGAACAAATATTTTGGGTCTTTACAAGGGGACTAAAACTGTGCACATGCTGTAGCATGTTGTTTTTGTGGTAGTCCATAGTTGCTTTAAAGACTACCATAAGTTTACCTTTATTTCTAAAGTACAGCTTTACCAATATATTAAAGTAGAACTATGGGCATTTTTTTTTCATTTTGGGTAGAACAAGTGAAGGTTATTAACCATGCGATTTTTAATTTTTTTTTTGCCATCTGTTCCATTGTAGAGATTTCCCTTCACTTCCTGTCCCACAACCAAACAGGAAGTGAGAGGGAATCCCAGCAAATTTAGGGAATACCTTGGGGATCCCCAGGTCACCAGAACTAGAGTCCTCATTGGAAGATTTTCCCTATATAATTTTTTTCGGGACAACCTAAAATTTGGGATTTTCTTTTACTTTCACTTTCAATGAAAATGGTAAACGGGACAAATAGAACAGGCGAAGCTCCCTAACAGGGACATAGACCGCAATAAAAACGGACAAGTATTCTAATCCCTCTCCGCTCTATACAAAACTAAAACAAAAACCTTTTGCCTTTAGTTACTTTAATAATTTACCTCAGTTGCAGAAATGGAAAAGTTCCTCCTTATGTTCTAGAGCAGGCAGGTAATTGTAGAATTAGTGGATTGATAAAGAGATGTGAAAAATAGATTTTGAAATCAGGACTACCCTGGGAATTTAAAGGAGTGCTAAAGTCACATTCATTACATTGAGCTGTCATAAAAAGCATTATTCACTGAAGATTGTATTAGAAAATGTCTTACTTTGAAAATGTTTGCATATACTTTGTCCATTACTATAGATGCAGCTGCTGTTTTTTTTTTTTGTTTTGTTTTTTATTATTCACAGCTCTACATAGCAACCAAAGGTGATACATCAACTTCTTGCTAATTACGAAAGTAAAAGAACCCATCCCCAGGCACCTTTTAGACGTGCATGTTCCAGGGAGGAAGCTGGCCACAGGATGGTATAGACTTTAGCTATGCAGCCTGACCTTCAATCACTTGATTGCATTTTATCAGACTTGCTTTTGAAAAAGTAAATAAACAATTGATTAGCACAGCTCTAATTCTGCACCATCCATTGGCCATTCTTCTATGCCAGGGACATGTTCTTTCAATCAGGCTCATTACACATCATCACTTACATCAAAGTCAATGCATTTGAATGAGTGGCTGCAAAGTGAGATATTGAGAAATCCTTAAAAATTGTAGACCTGGGCATTAAAGGTGTCGTAAACCCATGTGTTTTTTCACCTTAATGCATCCTGCCATTGGCTCCAGCTGCTGTCAATCAAATCCAATGACGTGGGCGCCGGGGGGGGGGGGGGCCGAGTCATACATTTGCGGCTATGGACACCGAATGCTGGACTCGGGAGCGTGACCGCAAGATAACCCCCCGGGAGATCACTTCTCCCAGGGGGTTATCTGATGTGGGGCGGAGCCGTGAAAGTCGCCAAGGGACCCCAGAAGATGGTGTTAGGGGGCCACTCTGTGCAAAATGAGCTTCACAGTGGAGGTAAGTATGACATGTGTTTTTTTTTTTTTTAATAATCGAAGCTTTACAATCACAATTAACACACAAGAGGATCTCTGGAATGTTTCTGAGGTATTTATAGGAACTGTATGTACACAGAATTTTATAGGAATAGGATGAAACAATTGAGACTTGAGTCTTAAAACATGTATGCACTTTTTTTTTTTTATTCAGTTAAATGGGTTTCCTGTCTTTTGTAAAAAAAAAAAAAGGCAAGCTTGAAGTCTAGGCATTGTCTTCACTACTACTTTTTGCTATGCATTTTAGTAACAAAGCATCTCCACTTTCAGCAATATAGCAGAACTGCCTTCCACTTGTAGCTTAATGAGAAATTGTAGGGCTTGTCGTTCTCAGACCCATACAGATCATCTCTTCTCAGCTCCTAGAAAGGCAATTTTGAGACTGTTGAAGCAAATATATTTGATCTGTCTATATATTAATATGAATTACCACTGTGCTTCACTCTGGGCATTTATGTCCCAAGCCCATGCTGACTGTATTGGTAAAGTTCCCATAAGATCTTTCTTTTTCCATACCAAATAAGCATGTACAGAAAGGAGGAGAGATAAGGATTCAACGGTGGTGGTCCATGACCACAAGCACACCAACCTCAATAATAATAACACACCTGCCTCACTTTCCTTTTCCTTAGTAGGTTGAGTTATGTATCAGTGATGTTCTGTTTTAAGATTGCAGTGATACCAATAAAAAGACAAACAGCTAAGCAACCAGGAATAAGCAGAGAGGAAAGGGAACAAATTGGGCATTTTCTTAGTAAAAAGTGTACAGCATATAACATCTCATATTAGTTCCCCCTTTCCAGCAGACTACGATGCCATTATTGCTTCTTATCACTTTATTTATGTCAAGGATTTTCAGGCAGCTATTGTGCCAGACTAAAATACTGATTGCTCCTTTATTGTGGAATTGTATAAAGCATTGGTAGTAGTGTTCCCTCTAGAGGCTGTAAAAAGAATAGTTTGGAATCCAGAAATAGTGGCCTTTCACCACGCTCACACAGGTTGTAGATCACTATCCTTGCGTCCTTTTGTCATGTCCTGCTGTTTTAATCCCTTTTTCTACTTTGGTTGCAAACATCAGAGTATGCATTAAAATAGTCAATTGTGCTTGCACTTAAGCATTGCTTTAAAAAAGAATTAGTGAACAGAACATCAGATCAATGGAAGAAAAATGAAATTCAAAGGGTAAAAAATATACTGTACTAGGAAAAGACATCTATGCTAGGGCATGGGTGAATGAGTAATTTATTAGATAATTTCCTATAAGTATCATGTTATAGGTGTATGTATACTATAAGCTGTCAGTTGCATTTTTATTGGGAAAACATTTGTGTTTATAAAATATACAGCGGACAATATCAGATCCTACTATGGTAAAGTAATGATATTCAGAATTTAAAAATTATAACAAATTTCTGAAGATATGGCCGATTCTGTAAAGGGTGACAGAAACACATAGGGTGAGATATTTCTTTGCTATAAAAGCCTGTACAATATTGTGAGCTGTTGATAAGGCTGTCATTCAAGAGTGTGTCACACATTTTCCCACTCTTTGTGAGATAATCCTCCTGAAATAAAAAAGTTGCAGCTATGACAATCTTGTATTTTTAATAAACCACAAAGACAAATGTAGATCTCTTTTGCGGATGGGAGGTTTATAAGTAATGGCTCCCGCCAAACAGGATGTTGCATTAAATCTGTAGGTTAATAAGAGAACCATCATTAAGTAGAAGAGTGTGTTTGATTTTAAAGCTGGCAGTGCCTCCACCTAGGACAGGACCTCTGTGAACAGAGGGGATTTCCTTACTGGGTAATTTAATCAAAGTAATTGGGAGCAGAGAAACTACTGCAACCATCATAACCATATATATGCGTAACCATAAGCATATAGATGCACACCAGTATGGAAGTAATACAAGCTCTGTATAAGAAAAGATTAATATTAGTACATACATCCAATGTACAAACAGGTATTATCAGTAAAGGGCACAAAAGGGGTCCTGGTGGAATTGTGCACATATATGCAAGTATATATAGTTATTAATAAAGATACTGCCAGATAAATATTGGCAAAAAATTGTGTTTAAAAGACTGCAGAGCAAATACTGCATGAGAAAATAGTGCAACAATCGCCATTTTATTCTCTAGGGTCTCTGCTAAAAAAAAAATATAGATACCTAATGTTTGGGGGTGCTATGTAATTTTCTAGCAGAAAAAAATGTAAACTTTTAAACAAAGAGTTCCAGAAAAGGCCTGGTTTTTAAGTGGTTAATCACAAGTCTGCCCATTGGAGGACAGCCAGGCTGTTCTCCCAGGACAGCCAGAAAACTGATCATGCTGGGATGGATGTGCTCTCGTGCCCCAGTGTGATCAGTGTGAAATAGACAAGCATAGGGACTGACAGGATCATCAGGTATTTCACACAAAGGAAACAATAAGTCATGGAACAACAAACCCTTATCAAGAATATGAAATGTTGGGGTAACATATTATTTAAAGTGATTGTGAAGGCTATTTATTTTCCTAAAAGAAAAAAGTTGTTTATACTTACCCACTCTGTTGCATAGAGTCTGCTGCACAGAGCCGCCCCTTACCTGTTCTTTTGAGGTCCCCCAGCCAGCACTCTCTGCTCTTCTTCCTCTGTGTGCTATGGAGGCACACTTGCGGACTTTAAGGCAGGGGCCCTGAACTGGTGGCCCTGCAAGGCTGACAGTTACAAGCATGATCCCACGGGCACAGGCATGATGGAACCTGTAGTTTTGCAACAGCTGGAGGGCCGCCAGTTTGAGACCCCTGTCTTAAGGGCTCATTCGTACCACAACACATGTAATAATGTATGCGCATTGTGGTGCTTGGTGCGTTGTATTTTTTTGTAATGCACTATGATTTGTTGTGCGTCTTACATTGTATTTGCTTTGATTTGCTTCACAATGCTTTGCTTTTAATGCGTGTGCATGCTTTTAAATGTGTTGCTGAAAAAAAGTAGTGCATGCTGTACTTTTTTCAGTGCATGACAACCCGCTGGTGTGAACTGCATTTATAATGACCCTTACACACCACCTACTTAATGGGGAATCTGTCCACTGATCCCCGCTGAGCAGGAGGATGGATGGTCTGTGTCTGCTCTGTCTATGCAGAGCAGTCACAGCCTGCTCTCCTCTATGGATGGTCAGATGTAAACGGACCACCTTTCTGTTTACACCCAACTGCCACCTGACCCAATCCACCAGATGGAAGGGGAATGTCTGTTTTTAGCAGACAGGATCAGATGTCTTCAGTCTCCCCTATGGGGCAGCGGGTGTCACAGACATGTGTCCGTTGGCACCTGCTGCTCCATAGGGGAGACTGGAGTGTCCAATCGGGCCCATTTGAAAAACTGACAAGTGGACCGTATCAGTCTGCTAGTGTGAAAAAGTCCTAAGGAACTATTTATTTTTTGGTTGCCATGTGTTGGCAATGTATTCAGAAATGCACCACATTGCATCTGGTTCGAATGAACCTGAATTGTACATTCCCTGCAGATTCACCTAAAAATGCCCTTTGCCACATTTTTACTGTTTTTCAGATACGAAAACGCTACATTTCTTCTAATTATAGTGAATCATCCCGGTGACTGTGTGGTGAAGATGTGCCTGAAACCATCAGTTTTATAGACATGCCTCATCTTTGTACAATCATTGCCAATTTTGATTATCAAGAGTATATTAGAAACACAACTTCTAGCAGATGATCCACACTGAACATTGTTAACCAAAGGCTTGTTAAATCAGATTAGGGAGTCTCCAAACAAGACCTTTCAGATGACAATGAGTCCAGAATTGATAAAGGAATAGGTGCAATTTATTCCATACACTGCAGTGGAGAGACACAACACACAGAGGCTCAGCTCCAATAGGCCAAGAGAAAGGAAGTATCTGTCTTACAAACATCAAGTTAAACAATTGATAGTTATGAATATGCATGAGATCTAGGTGTGTTTTAGGCTGTAATCTAGGTGTGACCATATAGTTATTCCAATCAGAATTTATATCTTCTTAGTAGCAAGTGAACAGTTAAATGGGTGATAACATTGTGTGACCGATAGAAAGTAAAACTTCAGATGGAGGCCGTCATGACAGTTCTAGCTCAAACTGGTTAGATAAGAAAATGAATTTTCGGAGCAGAAGGGAGTAGACTGTTGCTTTTATCTGGTGCTTTTTTCAATTTTTTATCTGGCGCTGAAGGTCGCCCAAGACTCAAAACATTGTTTCTAAAAAGAGACAAGCAAGTGCATTATAAATTCTTAAAGTGACAGTATATATATATATATATATATATATATAATCTCAACATCATCAGACCCCTATATTCCTACTCAACCTTAAAGGAGAAATGAGGCCAAATCACTTTGGCTATGCTTCGTTCTGCATTCCTTTGACCTGTTTTTAGCCAACAGCAGGCTTTAGCCTGTCTAAGCTCTGTAGAGATCTGGACTGTAATGTCTGGATCCACCAAGATACCTGGACGGGCATCTAGCTTAGCCTTTCAGTGCGCTGCTGAGAGCCTGAGCCAGCACTCCCACCCCTGCACAGCCCAGCACTCCAGTGAGTACTGGAGGGACAGAGCAGAGAGCAGCTGACTGACAGTCACCGCTCTCTGCTCACTAAATACAGAGAACCGTGCGATCAGTGGTCTTTGATTGCTCAGTTCTCAGTCTTAGAAGTGGTGGGGGAGAGATGCAGCATTGGACCGATACTGCATCCACCTAGGTGAGTTTAGATTTTTATTTTTTATTTTTTATTCTCAAACTTCTATTTTTAAATAAGAGGAGATGTTGATCCCTCAAAGCTGCTAGGCTAAAATATATTCTGAAAGAAGATTCTTTTATTTCATATATTCACTAGTAATTGACTTGCCAACACACCTCTACTTTTTGCCCAATTAAGTTTGATTGAATATGCCTATTGAAATGCTTTTAAGGTGAATGACACATAATTATCAGTATGCAGAAACACTACTTCAATTAAACTATTATTTCAACTACAATACACATATTTCTCTCAGTGACATGCCCCTAATCACTTTAATTGTTATAGGAAAAAGGTTCAGTTTAATCAGATACTTATGTTAATATGTATTTAGCTAATCCTAAATCTAATTGTAACCATGTACATATCCATAATGCAGTTTGTGCTTATACTAATTCCGTAGTCTTGTTGTCTTGCTGTATTTTGCTCTCTTGCTGTATTTGTGTCTTGCTGTGTTCTATATACTGAGTTATTGTCAGCTCACACCTACTACTAGTAGAGATTTGTTTGTCTGCATGATGCACAGAATATCAAAGCACAGGGTTCCTGCATTACTTTGACATTGTTCAATTTAATTGCTACTATCACAGTTTTATTTAATATACTAGTGTGATAATCAGCAATGTTTAATAATTGACAGCAATTGATGATCACCTTTAATGTTTATGCTCAGTCAATTAATTGTTTGGTTTATAGAGGATAGAATGGGGAAGGATTAGAACCCCTGCCATGTTTACTGCTATCCAAAGCTTTGTCAGAGATGTATTCACACTCCCTGTCCTGCTGACAATGTTTTACCAGACAATAAGGGAAGAACCCCACAACAGCAACAAGGACAGAAATACTAATTCCTTTCTTTAGTTGAATATAACAAGGCCAGAACCACCTGTCTACTTTTTATTTGGGTATGGGGTGTTGTTTATATAGTAAAACTGCTGTCAACAAAACAGGACATTAAATTAAATCTCTGTAAAAAGCTACAGATAGCAGTAAATACCACAAATGGGGGTGTAGTCCTTTCCCACTCTATCCAAAACTAGAAAAAAAGTTTTGGGTGTTGAAACCCCTTTTTTCTAACGTGGAGCTTGAACCAAAACGTATGTTTCATTTTGAATGGGGTAGAAATAGATTTGAATAGGGTGTGGCTTTATTTGAACTGGGTAGAAAATGGTTAGACTGTATTGCTGAGATTCTTACTAATTTCTTTCCTCAATTATCACCAGTACAGGAAATATGTGCAAATCTTTCAGTGCAGACACAGATAGTTATAAAACCTGATATTGAGTCCAACCATTGAAGTGGTTTCCCACTTAACCACTTGACAACTGGGCACTTAAACTCCCTTCCTAACCAGATTAATTTTCAGCTTTCGGTGCTCTTACATTTTGAATGACAGTTACTCAGTCATGCAACGCTGTACAACGCTGTACAACGCTGCAAGGCTGCAGACAGGGTACAGGGGTCAGAAGCTGCGGTCATGGTACAGGGGTCAGAGGCTGCAGACAGGGTACAGGGGTCAGAGGCTGCGGTCATGGTACAGGGGTCAGAGGCTGCAGACAGGGTACAGGGGTCAGAGGCTGTGGTCATGGTACAGGGGTCAGAGGCTGCGGTCATGGTACAGGGGTCAGAGGCTGCAGTCATGGTACAGGGGTCAGAGGCTGCGGTCATGGTACAGGGGTCAGAGGCTGCGGAGGGGTCTTACTAGGCTGTGATGAGAGGTGCGCGCCACTCCTGAAACCGCACAAAGTGCCACTGCTGCCTTACATTTAAAAATGGTGCCACCCAGTGCCATTATGCCACTATGTCACACACATGCATGTTTGAAAATGACTGAGCATGTAAGGGCTTGCCCACGCGGCGGTGGTGCATGTGCATAGGACACTCCAGCCCCCCTCATCATACCATACAGGGTTAATGTTACTTTATGGTATGTGATGAGGCTGGAGTTTTAGAGGAAGAGAGCAGTGCAGCTGGCTGGAGAATGAAAACAGCAAACACACACACACTGCAAAAATGGACTTTATCTTAATTTCCTGGAGATGGGCTGTATTATGGCACCACATCCTTTGCTGTTATTGCACAAATTCATGAATATGTTAGAATTATACTGGGACTTTTCAGGTGCTACAGAGATATTCTACATACACATATATTAAAAATAATTATTTTGTGAAAATGCATGTGATGTATGTAGTACCTGAAAAGTCCCAGTTGATTCTTA
Source organism: Lithobates pipiens (assembly GCF_037356315.1). Lineage (NCBI taxonomy): Eukaryota > Metazoa > Chordata > Amphibia > Anura > Ranidae > Lithobates > Lithobates pipiens. Next base: position 66,308,852 of record NW_027507787.1, on the reverse strand, counting down.
ACATATTCAAGAATTTTACTTTCACCAGGACCTGTCCTGCTGAGGTACAGGACAAGTTTAAAGCACATATTTATACAGTGTGGAAGGCAGAACAATCATGCAGTCTGCCATCCGTCCTGTTATCTTGTCTTGGGGGAGCTCCAGTGAATACTTTATGGGTAGCCATGATCGCTACTGCGTTGTCCTGCTTGCTCTGTTTTCCCCCCGGGAGGGGGGGGGAAGAGGCTCGGGTGCTGCCTGACACACACAAGCATGGAAGAGATCAAGTTTCACCTTTATCCATTGACCCGAGGGTGTCTTATATGAGCAGACTAGTGACAATGTCCAGGCTCCTGGGGTGGTGCTCTCCCCCTCCCTCACTCCGTCCGTCGGCTCAGCTCAGTGTCCTATGTGCGCTATTTGTCAGTGCTGACATTTCCCATGCTTCCTCCAGCTAGCCCCTCTCCTGCTCAGGACTCAGATTTGGCGCCACAAATTCAGCTTCTCTGGAGCCAATGAGAGACGAGGGGTGTGGATTGAAGGCGGAAGCCTCCTCCCCCAATTGGAGAATAGTGAGCGATTCTCTCTCTCTTCCATTTAAACACAGCCACAGCACCCGATAAGAAACTCGGGGCTATGGATTCCAAATGCTGAGCTTCTCACGGGCCCCCTACTGGCCACGGGCCCTCGGTCGGCGCCCGAATGACCTAATGGTCAGTCCGCCCCTGCGCGCTCCTCTACGTGCTGACATCTCCAGACTTTGAACAATCTTAATTTGGACATTGTTGGGTTTAAGGCAGGTTTGCCATGTTTAGGGAGAGATGTGGAATCCATGTGGGGGTTCGTTGCACCTTGTTAAATAGCGAGGACTTTTTTGTGTAGTTGGCGGATCAGTTGATGTACATTAGGCGCATAAACAGATACAATGGTATATTGGGAGTTGAGGATATTTCCTTCTGGATCCTTGATAAAGGAATGTCGTTGGAAGGCAATTAGAGTGCATTTTTTCTTTTTTGTGGCATTGGCCGTAAAGATGACAGGGAAGTTCCTGTTATTACACGAAGGCAGGTTAGTCTGGCAGAAGTGGGTTTCTTGGGCACATATAATGTCGCAATTAGATTGTAATGCTAACTTCCAAAATTATGCCCTTTTGGCTGGATGGTGTAGGTCATTGACATTGATCGACAAGATTTTTATGGTCATGTTGAGAATGTAGCGAAAAGGAGGTTAATTATTTGTAGGTTAGAGCAGATCTTGGTACTTGAGCATAACAGATATCTCAGACTGTTGGAATAAAAGGCACTTTATAAGATGCTCTTAAATTCCTGAGTTTCAGATGGTAATCCTTAGCAACCTAATACAGTCACTATGTTGACCTGGTAGAGCTGAGAGCGTAAACAGAAATCATAAAAAAAGAAAAACAAGAAACAAAAGAGAAAACAACTGTAGGACAAGACCTAGATAACACTTCCTATGAATAGGCACAACCGGTGCCTAGGAGTGCGAGGTTGGGGGAAAAAAAAGTTCACTTGACCGATTTTTGAGCGGAAATCACGATGGGCCGCATTGTGCGGACATCCCTGTGTCTGCTAGATGGTTTGATGGTTTCTGTTGGACTTTTGCAGCAAAGGCTGATTTTGTTAATCCCTTCCAGTGCTTTGATCTGAGTTGCTGCTTGTGTGTCAGGGATAATGCCCCAATCTTGCAGGAGGCTTAATCCATTTTGAACCAAGGTCACTGTGTACTTTGACCTATTGTAGGTGATGGAAATTCTTGCTGGTGCCACCCATTGGTACTGGACGTGATTATTGAGCAGGGCCTTGGTAATGGTATTAAGTTGCCTGCTGTAACTTCACGTGTGCTGGGATAGATCTTCAAAGATTTGCAGATGGCCATAGGGGTCAGGTAAGGTGCCTAGTGCTCTTGCTTTCTGCATAAATTGCTCCTTAATATGATAATAGTGAACCTGGAGAATTGCGTCTCTAGGCACCGCCTCCGATAGAAATGTAGGTTTAGGTAACCTGTGAATGTGGTCAATGACCAGTTAGATATTTTTTGCTAGGGGCAAAATAGTTTTAATTAGACCTTTGGCGTATGAGGATAAATCTGCTGTTTGAACAGATTCTGGTATGCCTCGGATTTTAACATTGCGTCGCGATTTATCCTCAATATCCACTATTTTATCTTTAATCCAAGTATTGTCACGAGCTTGATCTTCTTGGGTGTCAATGATGTCATTCACAGTATGAGTGAGATTTCCCATGTTAACTTCATGGGGAAACTTTATCCTCAAGTGCTTAAATGCTGTGGCCAAATCTTTGCATAAGAGATAACGTCAGCCTGCAGGGAACTCCTTAACATGTCCTTTAGTGTATTGTCCAGCACAGGTTGTCCTGCAGTGGGAAATGCAGCTATGGGATCATGTTGGATTGTTTGCATAGGTGCTATATTTACGAGTGAGGGAATGTGATTCACCTCATGATTAGCTGTTGAGGAATCTATTCTCATTTTAGCCTTTGCAGGGCTGCTTGTGATCGGAGTGCCAGGGGAGATAGCTGGGATTCCGCCTCTGTGATCCGGGAGGTGTCCTGGGGCATTGGAGAGCGAGCGGCATGGTTGGATGGCTGGTACATGAAGGCCGTCAGCTTACGGGGAGCCGTTCTTCCTTCCTTTTCACCGACATTGCCCCTCGGGTGTTGCGGTGGTGGAAGAAGAGCTCCGAATGCTGCAGGAGACCACGGGGAGCCGGTAGGAGCTCTTAGTAGTGGGCCATTGTGAATAGCTCTGTCTCTAAGCTCACAGGGCGGTCACACCCCTTAAATGACTTTTCCTTTAGAAATGTCATTTTGTGCAGGGACTATTCTAAACATGGGAAAAATGCACCACTTTACCAGCATACCATAGAGATCCCCAGGTATGAAATTTAACGTAATATTTCACTTTTATTGTTTCACTTTAAGCATTATTATAATCACCGCTCCCGAAAAAACAGCCATTTTTAAAACTTTTATTTTGCATTGATGCATGTCCCCTGGGGCAGGACCCAGGTCCCCAAACACTTTTTATGAAAATAACATGCATATTAACCCTTAAAATTAGCATTTTTCCCATTCGTGTCCCATAAACTTTAATGGTATTCACACATTCAAACACATTTTTTGCCTGTTCGCATGTTCTGCTGCAAACTGAACCGGGGGGGGGGGGGTTCAGCTCATCCCTATTCCCTGGTAAACTGGCCAAATTTCAATCCATCTTAGACCAGATAAGATGAGATAACTGAGTGAATGATGAGCATAGATACTTTTTGCACCTTTTTAAAAAGTCAATTATTCACACTTTCATTTCAGGCTATGGAGGGTACACAATTCATATTAAAACAGCTACTTTTAAGATACACGAACACGCCTCTGTTAAGAGAAATACAGCTGTGGCCAAAGATTTTGAGAATGACATATTAATTTTCACAAAGTCTGCTGCCTCTGTTTTTATGATGACATTTTGCATATAATGCAGAATGTTATGATCATAAAAAAAAAACCTAATCCCATAAAAAAAAATTCCACTGCATTTGTGAAGAAGGCTTCAGGCGCCAAAGAAAGTCCAACAATCGCCAGGACCAGCTCCTACAGTTTATTCAGCAGCGGAATGGGGGCACCACCAGTTCAGAGTTTGCTCGGGATTAGTAGCAGGCAAGTGTGAGTGCATCTGCATTCACAGTGAAGCAAAGACTTTGGAGGGGTGACCTGGTGTCAAGAAGGGCAGTAAAGAAGCCAATTTTCTCCAGGAAAAACATCAGGGACAGACTGGTATTCTGCAAAAGGTACGGGAATTGGACTGTTGAAGACTGGGGTAAAGTCATTTTTCTGATGAATCCTCTTTTCTATTGTTTGGGGCATCCGGAAAAAATCTTGTCCGGAGAAGAAAAGGTGAGCACTACCATCAGTCCTGTGTCATGCCAACAGTAAAGCATCCAGACCATTTATGTGTGGGGTTGCTTCTCAGCCAAGGAAGTGGGCCCACTCACAATTTTGCCTAAGAACACAGCCACGTATAAAGAATGGGACAAAAACATCCTCTAAGCCCTTGTACACACGGTCGGAGATTCCGACGGAATGTGTCCGATTGGACCGTATTGTCGGATAATCCAACTGTGTGTGGTCTCCATCGGACTGTTTCCGTCGGAATATCCGACGGGCCAAGTTTTTCAACTAGTCTATAAAATTTTCTGACAACATGATCCAATCAGACTTTGTCCAATCATGTGTAGAGAATTCCGATCGGACAAAGTGCCACGCATGCTCAGATCAAATTCCTGAACCAAAGCTATTGGCTACTAGCCTGAACGTAGTCCCATCCTAACGAAATAACGTCATCACGTTCTGAATGATCAGATTTTCCGACAACTTGGTCCGACTGTGTGTATGCAACAGTTTTGGACAAAATCCGTCAGACAAAATCCGACGGCTTTGGTTGTCAGAAAGTCCGACCATGTGTACAAGGAGCAACTTCTGCCAATCATCCAAGAACAGTTTGGTGATGACCAATGCCTTTTCCAGCATGATTGAGCACCTTGACATACAGCAAAAGTGACTTTGGGAACAAACCATCAAAATTTTGGGTCCATGGCCAGGAAACTCCCCAGACCTTAATCCCATTGAGACTTTTTATGTAGAAAATTCAGACGGACCTAGAAATAGAACATGTTCTAAATATTTCCGACAGAACCAATTCCTATCGGGAAAACCGCTCGTCTGTATGCTGTTCCAACGGACCAAAAACTATGCATGCTCTGAAGCAAGTATGAGATGGAAGCTATTGGCTACTGGCCTTTGAACTTTTTTTTCTAGTCCTGTCGTATGTGTTATATGTCACAGCATTCTTGACGATCGGACTTTGGTGTGATCGTGTGTACGCACAACAGTTTCAGCAAAACTGTCAGAAAAACCTTTGGAGTTTTTTCTGATGGGAAAACCGGTCATGTGTACAGAGCGAAACGGTGATCTAATAGATAGGAATACTTATTGCAAGGTCATGTGTCAGCCACACTCTAGTCTTCTTCTCTCCTGCCCTGGAATGTAGACAAACTCTTAACAATAATATTATTATTATATACAGGATTTATATAGCGCCAGCAGTTTGCACAGCACTTTACAACATGAGGGAAGACAGTACAGTTACAATACAATTCAATAAATGAGGAATCAGAGAGCCCTGCTCGTTAGAGCTTACAATCTAGGAATGGTGGACAAGTGGTACCCACTGGTACTGTATTGTACATGAAAAGGGAGGTGACTTAACCAGAGAAGAGTGGCTTCACGTGGCCCATTGATACTACTTGAACTGGTGGGGGGAAATCTGTGGGACCATGGAGTAAAGTAAGTAATCCTGACTATTAGAGCTTCCCTAGACTGCATTATAGCCTGCAAATATTGGTAGGAGGCACCCAAATTTCTTTATTTAAGCTGACTGTAGTTCAGTGTTTGATATACTCAGAGTCCTTGACCTGTAACACGTACAGTATGCAAAAATGGAGTTCTGAATTTACTTGCACTTCATTGGCTGCATGCATGTTCCAGGTCAGTGACTCAGAAAATATTGAAGTTGGAGGATCAAGAATGACTGTGAAGCAATTAGCATTTTTAGAGGAAAGTCAGCAATGGCAGCCTCCTATTTATCTTGTCACAGTTTTTTTCTAAACACCATAAATCCCTAGGACTTGTATGAAATCTATTAACACTTTGCTGTCAATCTGGCACTATGGCTTAGGTTTTTGTCACGCTATGAGTGACTTTGAGAGCAGCTGTTACATTATAACGTTTAAAAAGGATGTCAAATGTGAACAATTTTTTTATCCTTGGGCAAATTAAACTTTAGCTATATGTGTAATTTAGTGTATATACATTTGTTAGAACAAATTGTGTTTTCTTCTAGGTGGGAACCAAGATGGGAAGTTTATGGTTGGTTATCGTGATGGTGTCCTGAGAACAGTTGTGGGGCTTGATAGAGAGACTATGGCTTCCTACAGCCTAGTGATGGAAGCTATTGGTAAGGAAATTCAAAGAAACAACATAGATTCTCTTGTACGCTTTAGTTAAAGGTCCACTTCAACTAAAATACATGTAAAAAAAAGTTTTAAAGAAAATATGCAAGACAGTGGAGAAAAAAAGAGTAAATCTCTTGACCTTTAGCAGTAAGTCAAGGTACATGTCTCACTCACTCATTTTTTAAGGAAATTTCCATGCTAATATTACTGTAAAGGTGTATGTTACATTTACATTGATGAGTCTGATTTGATTCATATGTTTCACAGACAATGGACCAGCGGGAAATAGGAAAACAGGAACAGCCACTGTCCTGGTGACAGTATTGGACATTAATGATAACAAACCAATCTTCTTGAAGAGCAGTTATGAGGCAACTGTTCCTGAAAACATTCCAGAATCCAGCAGCATTGTGAAGGTAGGTGTGTAATTACAGCAATTGGTTGCTTTTATGGACCTTAAATGGAATGTATGGTGGTTATTAGGGATGAGCCAAACACCCCCCCCCCCCCCCCCGTTTGGTTCGAACCAGAACCTTCGAACGGACCGAAAATTCGTACGAACTTTAGAACCCCATTAAAGTCTATGGGACTCGTTCAAAATCAAAAGTGCTAATTTTAAAGGCTAATATGCAAGTTGTTGTCCTAAAAAAGGTTTGGGGACCCGGGTCTTGCCCCAGGGGACATGTATCAATGCAAATTTTTTTTTTAATCGAGGGCACTGATTTTAAAGAGGAAGTAAACCCTGATGGGTTTACTTCCTCTTTGTCTCCCTGCAAAGGTAAAGCACGATGGGCTACTATGCATCGCATCTCATAGTAGCCCATTAGGTGTCACTTACCTGACACACCACACAATGTCACTGCTGTCCCCTGTAGCACAAAGCGTCTCCCTCTTCTTCCGGGTATTGCTGCTCTGGCCACTCACAGTGCCGGAGCAGCGATGAAGTCACTCCTGCACATGCGCACGGGAGCCGCCACTAACGGCATATCACCGTTAGCAGCGGCATGCCCAGTGCACCTGCGCGCCGCTGTCTACGGCACATGAGCTGTAGACAGTGGTGCCTGTCTTTTTATAAATATCTCCTAAACCATGTAGGTTTAGGATATATTTATTGGACCTACGGGTAAGCCTTAATCTAGGCTTACCTGTAGGTCAAAGTGGTCTGTAAGGGTTTACAACCACTTTAATGACGCTTAAAGTGAAAAAAGGTAAAATATTAGTATGCCTGTGAAGTGGCACATGTTTCTTATGTTTAGAACAGTCCCTGCACAAAATGACATTTGTAACGGAAAAAAAGTCATTTAAAACTGCTTGCGGTTTTAATGTAATGTCTGGTTCCAGCAATACGGATAAAAATCATTGAGAAAAATGGCATGGGTAGCCCCCCCCCCCCCCTGCCCATTACCAGCCCCTTTTGGTTTTGAACGGATATTAAGGGGAACCCCGTACCCAAATTAAAAAAAGGAAAGGCGTGAGGCCCCCAGGCCCTATATACTCAGAACAGCAGTATACAGGCAGTGCAAACAAGACAGGGACTGTGTAGGTTTGTTGTGTTAAGTAGAATCTGTTTTTAATTTTGAACTTGTACATTTTTAAAGTGTAGCTCCAGTTAAAAAATCTAGTTTTAAGCTTTTTGTAAAACATGTCATCCCTGTATAATTTTTTTTTGCCCGTCCATCTTTTTTCATCTCACTTCCTGCTGTCTCCTTCAGTTTGCAAGTAGGAGATGTTTGTAAGTCGGATGTTTGAAAGTAGGGGCCTGCTATATATGCTCTGCAGAAATTTGGCCCTAAGGTGTTGGTGTTGCCACAACACTGTAAGCCCTCAAAGTAACTCTTGGTAGGCGCTGGAATGCCCTGCTGTGAACTATTATATCAAGAATTGTAATTACATGCCATTGTTGAACAGTGGTACAAGAATTGGGCCTTTGGTGGTGGTGGTGCCACAACACTAAGTTTTCGCAGTTACTCTCGGGGGGTGCTGGAACGGGCCCTGCTGTGAAATATTATATCATGAATTGTAATTACATGCACCTGTTAAACAGGGGCTGACAAATAGGGCCTTAAGCACTGGTGCTGGTGCCACGACACTGCAACCCCTCACAGATACTCTAGTTGGAGTGCAGGAATGAGCCCTGCTGCAAAGTATTGCATCAAAAATTGTAATTACATGCCCCTATTAAAAAGGTGCTGAAAAATTGGGCCTTAGCCACTGGTGGCGGCACCCAGAACCAAAAATGTTCTTCGAAGCTATCAGCAGAATCATTGAGGGAGGAAGAGGATAGTCAGGCAGCAAAACAGGATAATCACTCAGCATCAGCATAGGCAGTCTTGAAGGGATGTGACATTTAAAAATCGGTTGCATCAGCTTCAGGTGCTTGGTAGCTGGTGGTGATCCAAGATTGATTCATCTTTATGAAGGTCAGTCGATCAACCGAGTCCGTGGACAGGCGCACCCTGTGATCTGTTACAAAGCCTCCAGCAGCACTGAATGTGTGTTCCGAAAGAACGCTGGATACAGGACAGGCCAGTGGCTCAATTGCATACTGTGCAAGCTCTAGCCAGTGATCCATCCTCAAGACCCAGTAACCCAGAGGATTTTCGGTGGGAAAGGTTTCCAAGTCTGACCTTGCCCCTAGGTATTCCTGCACAATGTAAATCAGACGCTGGTGATGGTTGCTGAAACCGATCATACCTTGGGGCTGCGGACTAAAAATTGTCTGAATGCATCGGTCAGACGGCCACCTTCTCCACCGCTCCTTCTGTGACTGACTGAAGCCTCAGCAACACGTTGTCCAGGACCAGGAATTTGTAACCTCCCAGTCTCTGGGAACACGTTGCACAGACCTTTCTGCAAGGCCTACCGGAGATGTCTCATCCTCTGCTCCCTCTGTGATGGCAAGATAAGGTCAGCAACCTTACCGTTGTACCATGGATCAAGGAGAGTTGCCAGCCAGTAATGACCCCTCTCCTTGATCCGCTAAATACGAGGATCCTTCCGCAGGCTTTGCAGGATCAGGGAAGCCATGCAGCGTAGGTTAGCTGAGGCATTTGGTCCGGAGTCCTATGGGTCACTAAGAACGAGATGATCCGCAGCCACCTCCTCCCAGCCACGTACAAGTCCATGGGTTTCTTGGGACTGTAAGTCATCCCTAAAAGACCGCTGATGCTGAATGCCAGGCTCCATCTCCATGCTGACACAATCCTCCTCCTCCTTCTCCTCTTCCTGTGTGATTAGCGGGACAGCAGGAACACTGTCTGGATAAAGGGGGCCTTGAGAGGCAAGGAAGTCCTCCTCTTCCTGGCTCTGTTCTGCCTCCAGTGCCCTGTCCATTATTCCACGCAGCGTGTGCTCCAACAGGTGGACAAGAGGTACAGTGTCACTGATACATGCACTGTCACTGCTCACCATCCTCGTGGCCTCCACGCTTACATCCCTGATCATGGCCCACTGGCATGGAGAAAAAAACCAAGCTCCCCTGACCCTGTCCTGGTGCGGTAGTCGCACAGGTACTCATTGATGGCCACTGCAGCATGGCCAACGTTGAGTTCCACCTGGTAGGCATGTCACAGATAAGGCAGTTCTTGGGCAGGTTCAACTCCATTTGGAGCTCAGCCAGCCGAGCACTGGCATTATATGACCAGTGGAAATGAACACAGACTTTCCTGGCCTGCCTCAGGACATCCTGTAAGCCCGGGTACCTGCCCAAGAACCGCTGCACCACCAAGTTAAGCATGTGAGCCACATAGGGCACATGGGTCAGTTGTCCCTGTTGGAGGGCGGAGAAGAGGTTGGTGCCATTGTCGCAAACCACCATTCCTGGCTTAAGCTGGCGTGGCATCAAGCCCTCTCAGCCTGCCCCTGCAGAGCTGACAAAATATCTGCCCCAGTGTGGCTCCTGTCCCCCAAGCACACCAGTGCAAGCACTGCATGGCATTTTTTTGCCTGCATACTTGCGTAACCCCTTGAATGCCTACGGAGCACCGCTGGTAGGCGGAGCACATGCCGGTAGTTTGGGAACCTGCCACTGAGGAACCGCACATTGCACAAACTCACGGAAGGGGGCCGAGTCTACCAACTGAAAAGGCAGCAGTTGAAGTGCTAGCAATTTAGCCAAGCTAGCATTCAACCGCTGGACATGTGGATGACTAGGACTGAACTTCTTTAGATGGTCCAGCAGCTGGACATTTGCTTGGTACAATCGGACGTTGGTGTACTGCTAGCAGAGTGCCCGCAAGTACTTGGCTCTGACACACCTAATTCTACACGTTCATTCTTCTCAGAGCAGGTTTCAGAGAGGACTGAAGGTCTAGTGGGGTTGGAGATCCCAGCTGATGAGGAGCAAGGAGAGGTCTGCTTTGTTTTTTGGTTTGCATCTTTAAGGTACGCTTGCCAACGAACTGCATGGCAGGTCAACATATGTCTGGTCAAGCATGTGCTGCCCAAGCGACTGCTGTTTTGGTCACGCAAGATATGCTTGAGACATATGTTGCAAATAGTAGCGGTGTGATCTGATGCACTCCTCTCAAAAAAGGCCCACACCAAAGAACTTTTGGAATAATGCACAGAGGCCGCGCCCTGCACAAGCGGAGCTCTGCAGTGTGGTGTGCTGCCCTTAAGCTGGCCCCTGGAGGGCATCCTGCCTCATTGGAGATGTGCCGCCTCCTCCTCTTCTCTCCTATCAGGCACCCACATGGAGTCATTGACCTCATCATCCCCTCCTTTTTCATCACTGGAGCAAATCTGGCAGTATGCTGCAGCTGGTGGAACATGACTGCCAGATTCCTGTCCTTGAGTATCCCCTCTCTCTGGGCTCACACTACTGCCTTCCTCTAGCTGGGTATCATCATCAGATCCTTCAAAACGCTGGGAATCCTCCTGGAGCATGTACCCAACACTGTGCTCAAACAGTTCGGGGGACTCCTCAGGAGGACATGGTGGGTCTAGGGAAGGAGTGACTGATGCCATTGGGACGAGGGAAGAGGCCGCGTTGGCAGCTGCTTTGCCAGTACCCTGAGCCTGGGTGAGAGAGGATGAGGAGGATAAGAAGGGCTTGGTCATCCACTCTACCAAGTCTTCGGCATGTTACGGCTCAACACGTCCAGCTGCCGAAAATAAGGACCAGCGTGTCCCATGGCCACATGCTGATGACGATGCACCACGTTTATGACCAGCACTGTTGCCTCTAGACACAGAGCCTGCTTGCCCTCTTTTATTGGCTTGTGACTGTCTGCCTCTCCTTGTTGGCCTTCAAGACACACTAATGGCCTGCAGGGAGATAAGAACACCAGCAATTGCGGTAGCTTTAGGTGCACACTGAGCAGATGACACAGTACACGGACTGTAATTGCTGCAGTTGCCTGCCTGTGGTATAGGATCTGAAGAACACGAGAAATTGGGGGTAGCTTCAGGTGTACACTGTGCAGGTGACACAACACACCAACTGTAACTCCTGCAGCTGCCTGTGGTATAGAACCATACCAATGCCAGCAATTGGGGGTAGTTTCAGGTGTATACTGTGCAGGGGGCACAATACACCGATTGTAACTGCTGCAGCTGCCTGTGGTATAGGACCAGAACAACACAGCAATTGGGGGTAGCTTCAGGTGTATACTGTGCAGGTGGCATGATGCACCGACTGTAACTGCTGCAGCTGCCTGTGGTATAGGACCAGAACAACATGAGCAATTGGGGGTAGCTTCAGGTGTATACTGTGCAGGTGGCACAATACACCGACTGTAACTGCTGCAGCTGCCTATGGTATAGGACCAGAACAACACCAGCAATTGTGGTAGCTTCAGGTGTATACTGGGCAGGTGGCACAATACACCTACTGTAACTGCTGCAGCTGCCTGTGGTATAGGACCAGAACAACATGAGCATTTGGGGGTAACTTCATGGGTATACTGTGCAGGTGGCACAATACACTGACTGTAACTGCTGCAGCTGGCTGTGGTATAGGACCAGAACAACATGAGCAATTGGGGGTAGCTTCAGGTGTATACTGTGCAGGTGGCACAATACACTGACTGTAACTGCTGCAGCTGCCTGTGGTATAGGACCAGAACAACACGAGCATAAAAACAGCACCTCCTGCTGGGATAGAGCCACATATATACAATGTACATTTTGAAATGTACCAATCGTACTGTTCTGACTGCCTATTTCATGTCTCGAGGCCCAAACATGCCAGGACAGTACAAATACCACAAAAATTACTCCTTTTAGAAAAAACAGACTCTCCAAGGTATTTAGTAAGATGTACGGTGAGTTTGCTTTTAAACAATTTAAGTAACGTTGCCACTTTTTTGGGAAAATTAAGTAAATCAAATGTTGTTTTTCCTCGCAAAGTTATAAATATAACAAGTTATTTCACACATACAGCATAGGCATCCTGTCAATTAGACCCCAAGACCCTTTTTTCTACTCTTCTTGAGTATTGGGATACCACATGTATGAGACTTTTTGCAGCTAGGGAGCCCCTTAAGGCTTTCAAGGGGCATAAACTATGATTCTAAGTTATTGATTACCTATTATATTATATTTTTGGAAGCCTGGAGTGCTAGGACAGTAAAAACACCAACAAAATTGACACATTTTGGAAAACAGACACCCTGAGGTATTTTTTGAAGAGGCGTATATCTTTTGAAGATTTACTTTTCCACAAGTTTTTAGAAAATACAGAAAGAAAATAAAAATGTATTTTTTATACAAAGTTTCACACACATCATAGGCAGAATTACACTGCAAAATACAGTATGCTACTCATACCCAGTATACATAGGGGTACATGCGTGAGACTTTTTCAGAGCTTAGCTGCATAGAGTTGCCCAAAAAACAGATCTGGTATTAAAAGGGCTGAGAAAGCAGCTGCAAGTCCAGTGGCCGGACAGTACGTGGCCAAAGTGATAGTAAACCCTTACATAAGCCCACTAGAATGAATAGCCTCAGGTAATAAAAAATGATGAAGCAAATCCTCCCACATAGCCTGTACCTCTTTATCTACAGCCCCTACACATGAATGTGTCTCAGGAAAGGACCGTTTTTGTTACCTAGGGCAATGTTTCTCATCTTTACAGAACCATGTCCCATATGTGTATTTATTGCCTGTACCCCCTTATCTCTGTATATGGTCTCCAAACAATACCTTTTATTTTTATTAAAAGTTAAAAGATATACACTGGTTTAAAAATGTTTTAGTTTTTTTTATCAAAATATCAGATTGATATTGCGTTCTTACTTTAAAAGGCAAAACCAGTCAAATGCACCCCATGGTGTGTGTATATATATATATATATATATATATATATATATATATATATATATATATATGGCCTAGAACAGTTAGTCAGATTCTGCCTTTAATTCTTCCTCACTACACGTGGGGAATGAAAATGAAATAATGATTTTTTGCAAAAAAATGTATTCCATTACACACTTCTGATTGAAATGTACCTGACTGCAGAGTCAGTGTCCCAAAAATGGAGTGTGAATTGGTGTCTGTGTGTTGACAGCTGTAGTTACTAAAGTCATCAGTAATGACTGGCATACCTCCTGATGTTCTGGTTGCTACAGCCAGTGTACTGTGTTTTGAAGCTAACATAGTATAAAGCTGGCAATGCATGGGTGGTATACCGAAATAATTTCCTTTTGAAAATCATAACTAAGAATTCTCCTTTGAATTTCACACCATTTTCACTTTTTTCACAATTTTCGTGCAATCATCGAATTTGAGGGATCTGGCACGTTAGAATTTTTTTTTAAAACAAACAAATTTCTAATCGGTGATAGGAGAATCCTGCACAAAATATAATCAAAAAAAAAAATGTGCTGTGACCTGGAATGAAAAGGAGATTCTCAGCCACAAAATGTATTTTCTGTAGCAAATTGAAGGCCTGGTTGGTCAAATTTCCTAATCATTTGTGGCACCATCGGATTACAAAACGCACAAAATTTCAGATTTTCAAAAGAAAGTTCATTTGGAATTCGACCTATGCATGGCCTGCATTAGCCATCATATGATAAGTTAAGTCTGCATTCTGGTGTATGCAAGTGTGAAATATTATGTAAAACAAAATACAGGAATGTTCAGCCATCAGTAAATTTATCAGCTGCGGTAAGGCTACATTTTATATATGCAGGTAATTAAGGAGCTGTTATAGATGGTGGCCCTTTGCCATTGTAATTATTAGTTTACAGTGCAAGTATATGATCATGGTAATTATCCACTTAGAAGTGACCTAACAGCACTCATTCATTACATCTTTAACTAAAGCGGTTTCTTGCATATTCATACTATTTTTTATCTTGTATTTTAAAAAAAACTATTATTACTACTGCAAACCTACAAAATAAAAAGACACGCTTTATTATAGCTTTATGTACAGCTGCCTTGTTTCCTTTGTGCAATATATGTTTTTAGTGCAGTTCTCTAGAGTGTTCTAACGCTTCACATTTCCATAGTATACCTTTAAGGCAGAGTTAGATTATGAATCAATGTATCTCTAGGCACTGGGGCAGAAAAATATCTTGACAGCTAATGCTGTCAGGCAAATCTTTATCTTTAGTTGATTAAAAACAAAAATACCAAACCTTAATAGTCTATGTAATTTCTCCTTTTTCTATTTAAAACAAAAGTCTGTGTTCACATGGATACACCTTTTTTCCTGAATATGCACTAGGAGTAGTATACACTGCTAGCATGGAGTTCATGCATACAGCAGAGTTTTGATGGCGAGGTGCACTAAAAAGTGTACTTAGGTTTTGTGCTGCTCTAGGCCTGGCTAAACTCATGCACCCAATAATGTAAAAATTACCCACCCCTTCCTGTCAAGGCCACACCCCTTGCTGTTTAAGACCTGCCCTGACATTTGCGAGTGGGGACACTAGTTCCTAGGGCCGGGGGGGGGGGGGGCAATGGATTCCCTTAATTTACACAGATTTCCTCCGGCTTCCTGTTTGGCTATGGGGCAGGAAGTAATGGGAAATCTTTGCAATGGGACCGGGATTCAAAAATAAACTGACAGGAACTATAACCCTCCCTTACTCTTTCCAAAATGACAAAAAAAAAAGTGTTGCCTATAGTTCTACTTTAAGCACACATTTCTTATAATTTTATGGAGAGGACTAAGAAGATATAACAATGTCAACGGTGCAGCAGAAAACATATAGTACAGCGAGGAAGGTTTGTGGTCCAGGATGATAAGACAGTCAAAATTAGAAGTGGCACCCCCCCCCCCACCCCCGAAGCAGTTTATGGGGGCACTAGACTTATTTGCTTCTCAGCCCAGTCTGCCCCATAAGACTGGAACTACACTAAGAGAGCAAGCTGGCGGGGGCTCTTTTCATGCTGCGCCCTTGCAAAATGCTGCCTTAGGCCTGGGCCTTGTCGTCCTAGGCCAGGATACAGCGTTGGGTACACTTGAGGTCAGTTTAAAAGCATTATGGTTTAACTGTGGGCTCCAGAATGTGTATAAAGCACAAAATTGTGTTTTACAAATGTACTTCGGAACTCTGAAGAAAAGGCACACTCACCAGGAGAAAAGGGGACAGGTCACCTAGCAGAGCTTTCCCTCTATCCAGAAGCTTTCTCTGCAGAGAATGTATCACAGGATATCAGAGGCTCCACATAGCACTCTACCTTTTATGAATCAAAACTAAAATCCACCTGCAGTGTGAAGCAATCACTGTGACTTCTTGCAAAATGCAGAGAATCATAAATTGGCCATACACTGCTTACATTTTGGCTGATTCATGCTGGGTCGACCAACGTTTGAGCAGTGTGTGGCATCCACGATCTAACACTAACCTATCTAGCCGTGTAAAGAAATCGGTATATGTACCTTTTATGAAGCCGCTCCGACCTGATGCCACGTTGAGCTGTCAGCTGCGGAGGTGGTTGCGGAGGACACAAAAATGGTGTGTATACTGTTGTCTTCTTTACAGGGTTAGATAGGTTAGTATTAGATTGTGGATGTCTGTAGATGCAGGGATTTTAGTTTTAGCCTGGACTTACACTTTAAGTAGTGGGTGTGGCGCTGCTCTATGGGATAATGTGCAATTATATAGAAATAAAAATAAACTCCATATATTCCTGTGTATTTGAAATTCACACTATATCTGTGTCCGGTGTTGTAAATCATACGTCAGTGTTAAAAACACATTTTTTATTGGTATATATGCAAAAGCTAAATATTACTAATCAATCAATACATATGATATAAGTTCATAACCATGTGCAAAAATATCCCCAAAATTGACAAATAAAAAAGTCCATTGATGTTTGATTAAAAAAATAAAAAATAAAGTGACTAATGCTCTTTAAAAGTGCTTTAAAATATGAAGTTAGCCGCTCCTGATGAAGTCATTCTGATGAAACGTGTAGAGGGGAGCTACCAGTGTCATTGCGTCACTTCTGGTTAGGGTCCATGGAATGTATCGTGGCCGGTACTAACTTGATTTTTATGCTGTCCAAATGCTTTTTACATGCAAGTGCATTTAGGTTTCGGCAGAAAAGCTAAAGGAGAGATGAGCAACCAACTGTGGATCTGAGGTGTGCTGTGAATGCTATGTACCCCGTAGACTGGAAAGCTCTCTGGTGAGTACAGCAAAAAAGAGGCAACATGAGTTGGAGCACCAGCACAACGTATGAATTTAGTATACACAGCTATTGAAGCACTTTTAAAGAGCCCCTGTCACTTTATCAGTTACTGATGGACTTATTATTTTTCCAAATGTTGAGGATTTATATTATAGATTTTTTCTACATGTTTATGTACTTATGTTTATGTACTTATATCATATGAATTGCTAACTTCATATTTTGAAGGACTTTTAGAGAGGACAAGTCACTTTATTTTTTATTTATTTAATCAAACATTGATGGCCTATTTTATTTGTCAATATTGGGGATATTTTTACACATAGTTGTGAACTTATATCATGTATATTGTTTTTTAGTAATATTTAGCAGTTGCATATATACCAATAGAAATGGTGTTTCTAACACTGATTTCTAACGCATATGATTTACAACACCTAACACTTATATAGTGTGAATTTCAAATACACAGGAATATATTGAGTTTATTTTTATTTCTATATATTTGCACATTATCCCACAGAGCAGCGCCACACCCACTATACAACTTTATCAAACTTAAACGCTACCCTGGTAGTTGTTTTTAGTGGAGGCAGCTTCCTACATATTGTGATAACATTAAGACCCCTTTCACACCGGGGCGCTTTTCAGGCATTTTAGCCCTAAAAATAGTGCCTGTAAAGCGCCTCTCAAGCCACCCTAGTGTGAAAACCTGAGTGCTTTCACACATGGGCAGTGCGCTTGCAGGACGGGAAAAAAAAGTCCTGAAAGTAGCATCTTTGGGGCGGTGCGTGAGTGGTGTATACACCGCACCTCCACCACCCCTGCCCATTGAAATGAATAGGCATCGCTGCCGAAGCGACTGCAAAGCAATTCGGCAGCGCCGCAACATGGGTGCTATTAACCCTTTCTTCAGCCACTAGCGGGGGTTAAAAGCACACCAGGTTACCAGCCAAAAAGTACCGCTATAACAGCGGTAAAGTGCCACTAAAACTAGCGTCGATTTAACACTAATGCCCGCACCACCCCAGTGTGAAAGGGGTTTTAAATAGTTATTGCATGACACCAACATTAATAATCTTAGTCAGTGTGTGGCCCTGCCAGCACTCCTCCATTCAACAAAAGACGATTATGAAAAGAGTCTGTCTGCAGATCAAATAAGATGCAGGCACTGTTTGGGTATTCTGGCACTGGCACTGTCAGGATACAATGATCCACCCGCGTTCTTATGCCGCGTACACACATTCGGACATTCCGACAACAAAATCCATGTTTTGTTTCTGACGGATGTTGGCTCAAACTTGTCTTGCATACACACGGTCACACAAAGTTGGTCGGAAATTGCGAACGCCAAGAACGCGTTGACATACAACATGTACGACAAGCCAAGAAAAATTAAGTTCAATAGCCAGTGTGGCTTTTCTGCTTGATACCGAGCATGCGTGGAACTTTGTGCATCGTGTACACACGATCGGAATTTCCAACAACGGATTTTGTTGTCGGAAAATTTGAGATCCAGATCTCAAATTTTGTGTGTCGGAATTTCTGATGGAAAAAGTCAGATGAAGCCTACAGACCGTTAGAATTTCCGACAACAAGCTCCGATCGCACATTTTCCGTAGTCCAATCGTGTGTACAAGGCATTAGTGTGGACAGAAGAATGGATTCGATTTCTTTAGTTCAGCTAGTAGGTTGAACAAAAGTAGCCTAAAGCTGACCATACACTAGAAGAATTGCATTTGAAAACTTATTATTGTATGATCATTAGTGGAGGTAAAATGATGTTTGCTATCGACTACAGTGATAAAAAAAAATGCAATAGAGAAGGATAGAAAATTTTTCTTGAACAAATTTCTAACAATATGTTTTGTTTTTTTTGTTGGGAAATTACATTCATTCTAAATTTGAATGCTAAAAGCAAATAAAATTTTGATATGCTTTCAAAATACCTTAATGATTTGATGTTAAATCAAATGTATTGATGAGAATATTTGGAAAAAATGTTTGTATGAACATTCATTTGAAATTCCATAAGTGTATGGTTAGCCTTAAGCCTAGTACACACTCCTGATCTGTATTCTAGCGGGGGGGCGTCCTCCTGTCAGAACACAATCGCACAGCAGGGGAGATCCCTGTACTAACACCGGATAGTTAGTACAGTGGCTCCCCCTGAGCTGTCAGTTATTTTTCTTTCAGCCCTAACGTGTTGAACGCAAAAAAAAAAATTACTAGTGTGTGCTAGGCTTTAGGAAGCATGCATACTGCATTTTGAACATAAAATCGAATTAAAGACATGTTGACAGTGGACCTTTCACCACACCAGTTTTGCCGTGGACAAGACAATAGGAACCTTTCCTCAGTCACATGCATCGTGAAAGGAGCATTCCCTTTTCTTGGACAGATACAAAGATTTTTTCTTAATCCCACACTACCAACCTGCTGTGAGAAAAAGTTAAAGTATACAGTATCTAAAGACAATTTTTTCCTGATTTTTATAAAGTAGTGAATGGTTAATGTTATATTGAAGACATTTTCTTCCCTTACTGTCCATTAGACACAGCAGCAAAAGTCTATAAACTCAGTGAAATCTCCTGTTAGGTAATTGTCTCCAAAAAGAATGTGCCCATCAGAAGTTCTTCCTGGATTTTCTGTTATGGCAAAAACTCAAAATGTAAAATTTTCTATTATTTGTAATGGTCATGGACAAATAGAATGAATCTCTCTAACAGCGACACAGCAATAAACTTGACAGAGGTTCCAACCCCTCACAGTTATTTCCAAAAAAAGGCCAGATTAGGAAGTGGATTTTATCATGTTAGGAGAAATGTGCTTAGCCGGTAACTCCATTTGCAGAATAAATAAAACATTAAAAAACGATTCTAAAGCTTTCACATACTACCCCCATCTTGGCCTGGGGCACATATCTAGCTAGGGAGCCCTGCTGTTATGTCATTAAAAATAACAACAGTATGATCTTCTTTATTGACCACACCAATCGGCAGTGCTAGTTATGATACACTGGGAAAATGTTTTGACCTCAACAACCTGTAAGCACTACATAAGCAGAAAGCTAAGATTCATTTGTGATAAGTGTCTCATTGTATTAGGTAGTAAATACTAAAAATGATTTGCTCTGTTTTAGTTCAAACAAATAAACGTGCATTGTTAAAATGTTAAGTCACATTTTGGTGGACTCCATGAAAGACCAATCTTGGTTGGCTTGTGCTCGTCTTGGGTTAGTCCTTTGACACTGAGATATGGGCCGACTGCGTCTGAAGCTGCTGATTGATTGCCTGAGTGAGCCAAGCCTCTTCCACAGTCTGAGCTGTGGCTCATTGGCATCTTCCACATGATAAGGCATGAATTCCCGTGGTCCATACAGTGACTGGTCTAGGGCTGCTGGCTTACAGAGTGTCACAAATATGAGGCAGGTTGCCAGCAACAGGAAAATGCATGCAAGTGATATTATAATAGGCAAGGGATCTGTAAAATCCAAAGGGATGCTGGTGGTATTTGTGGGAATACTCTCTGTGGTGGTGTTAAACTGTTGAAAGAAAGTAGTAGTGCCCCATAGTGTTTCATTGTTGATTGTCTCGTCAGTTCCAGCAGTCATCTTTCCTGTTAAAAAAGGAAGTAATATAATATTACAGTTCTAACATGTTCCTTCTTTGTTTATTCTCTATATTAAGAAATTCCATAACATAAATATCGATGGATTCCGTGTTCCTGCAAAGCATTTTCTAATACCCTCAGCAATGCATTCCCAATGCTTAAGTGCTGATAATCAAGTTACAGAAACTGCAGTGAGTGTTCATCCTTTTCTAACCACAGTGGATTACTGCTATCACCAAATACACTGTATAAAGATATGGCACGTTGGTTCTGGTTGTTTTCCTAATGGGGCTTGGTACAACAAATAGCTGCTTGCAGCAAAAGGGCTACTTGAGGATATACCTTATGTATATACTGCATATGTGTGTGTATATATATATATATATATATATATATATAAATACTGTACTGTGAAGAGATTTGCTCTGAAGAACACTCCACGGGCATGACGCAGGTAGGCCAACCAACCTGCTGATGGCACAGTTCAAGGTACAGGTGATAATAATGAGAGCTGATAAACGTCAATATTGAGTAAGAAACACAGGGCAACCTTATTGTGACAGTCACCAGCTCTCTGCTCAAGGAGCTCTGAGAACTGAGCCGGTGAAAGTTAGCCACCTAGGCAAGTAGAGAAGACGCACGCCTAGGGTGCCCACGTGTCCCAGATTGATAAATTACAATGAAGTAATGTAGTAATAGAAATAATATGATTTGATCACCCTGATACCATATCAAGTATGGTGTTGGGATGATATAAGTGCTAAAACCAGCCATTCACCTGACATCACTCGCCCCTGAAATCCCCGTCAACTCCGAGACTATATCCTCCGGGTCCTTGTCAAAATTGTCCCTGAATGGCATCTTTGGAAATGTGGTTACCCTAAGCACGCCATGCTTCCTATGTCATAAATCGAGTGATGGACCAGCCCCTGCCTCATCCCCCAGCTGTGCTGCTATCTACTAGATTTTATTTGGGCATATAAGTGCTTTTTAAATTAAGACGGTATCACACTATATTGCATCTCTGTGGCTCATACTTGGGGGAGCCAATTTCTACAGATTTAAAGATAAGGAATGCTGGATGTACACTTCAGAGTGTATTACTGCTAATAATTGAAGGTATTACAAAATACCATCTATCTATGTTTTGAATTAACTTTTGATCGGCACTAGCAACAGTTGTTTGGAGCGATTTCTGGCATGGAAGATTACAGCTAACGGAGGAAGGTTCCCATTTATTATATGCCTGGTGGTCACCTAGTGGCCGGAGATATCTGCTGAGCAGATTTATTTTGCACTTTAGCAAGGCATGGTGTTGGAGATATCTTATACACAGAAGAATTGATTTCATTTTCTATTTTTGGTGGACTGTTTTGATATTATTTATGGTATAACTGTATTGTTACACTTATATTGATTTGGGTGTTTTTTATATATATTTTTGCGCCCAATTTTTCTAAGCAATTATGATTTTTAAGAAAAACAAATCCTGAACTTCTCTTTTAATGATTAAATATTGAATACACATCATATTCCACAGAGATTCTATTTAAAGGGTAACGCCACTTTCGTGGGGGAAAAAAAATTGTGAAAAAATAATATAGCACATATAATTACGACACTAATCATATTTTAATTCAGTGTTATTAAAAATAATATTTCCTTTTCAATCTGCAGCCACAGTCATTTTCTGAGAATGCATTGCAATATGGCTACCTGGAGTTGTTCTGTAGAGTGTATATTGACCACTCCCCAGAAACATAATTTCCTGCTTGTGTGATTGGCTCCCCAATTTTCCCAGAAGTCTGTCTAAGATTCAAGTCAGATTTCAGGCATCCCCTGCAACAAAAATGTCATTTTTGGAGAGATACTTTCAATAGGAGCATGTCTAAAGGGATGCATGCAGGCCCAGCAGATTTCCTCATTGGTGCCCTGCAGCTGTACACCTGACAGTTAATTATGAAACCACTCCCATTAGACCCACTCAGTACAGAGGCACAGACACGGATTTCTTCAGAATAACAAAGGTAGGAACGTGCAACAAAATTTGTTATAATTCTTGCAATGTACATCGATCACTGAGAGGGGAATATTTTTTTTCTCAACAAAAGTGAAGTTAAGCTTTAAGCTTCAAATGACTTTTAACCGCTTGCCAACCATCCGTTGTCATTATACTGTGGCAGGTCGGCACGATCCCACAAACCATTGTAGCTATATGTCGGCTCGCGGGGACCTGGATAGCAGGCGTGTGCCTGCTGCACAGCAGGGGCTTCCAATGCTTGTGACCAACAGTTGCTATGACCACCGACCACGAGCGATTGCGAGCACGAGGGACAGAACACGGAAGTGTGTGTGTAAACACACAAATCCCTGTCCTGTTCTGAGAGGACTGGCAGATCTTTTCCTATTGGCTAGGAACCATGATCTGTCACTTCCTCTAGTCAGTCCCCTCCCCTTACAGTTAGAATCACCTTCCAGGGAACACATTTAACCCATCGATCGCACCCTAATGTTAACCCCTTCACTATAGCGCAAAATATAAAAAAACACGAGTCGATCAAATACCACCAAAATAAAGCTCTATTTTGTTTGGGTGCAGCATTGCACGAACACAAAATTGTCAATTAAAGCGACGCAGTGCCGAATCGCAAAAAATGGCACGGTCATTCAGCAGCCAAATCTTCCAAGGCTTTTAGCTGTAATTTACAGAATGCTATCTGCACTTATATAATAAGCACTTAGATAATCACCCTGAAAGCCAGAGATCACTAAAATGCATATTGTTAATTGATTCAAATCTCGGCCGGTTCAGCAGGGACCAGCTGAGATTTGAACCATGTATGGGAAGGCTGATTGCATCCAAGTTGCTACCAACTGGTCATCCGACATCACGTATGAAGTAACACACAGGGCAGAGCTACATGCTGACGTCATCACATTCCCTGGATTGCGGGTGGTTTCCTGTATTCGCCAGCGTGGAGTGTGTTGTATTGCGCAATACTTATTTTTTGATGTATGTACCTTTTTAATCTATAATAAACAATTTAAGAAGGTTTTTCACTATCGGAGTGTCTGTTTCCATACTTTTATGGGAGCGCTTGTAGAATGACAGGCCGGAGGACCATCGTAAAGATTATTGCCTCCTTTGGAGAGTACCTATAGCCATGCTGTGATCTTCAATCCAGTTATTACCCATGTGCCCTTTATGACCTGTTTTTAAGTAGAAGGTCACTCTCAGCTGCTAAGCGTGCATTTCTACCATTGAGGTGGTGGTTTTCTGCACCAACTCTCCAATTTTGGTGATGGATACTCACTTTGATACTATGATTTTAATATTAGCACCTAAGAAGAGGACTTAATTTCACGTGGATTTTTTTACATTTTAAGTTATTGTCTTAATTTTGTTGTTTTTATGTATGTTGTACACATTTGTATTTGCATTGGTATATTATACACATTTGTTTATTGGTATTTGAATACACTTGGAATTTGATGTTTCTTAGCGCAGATTGATATATTGAAACTTTAGGTTTACAAATATCTCATAGTAGAGCTGCTGCTTCTTGTATTTTACATTAGACACTTAAAGTGGTTGTAAACCCTTACAAACCACTTTGACCTACAGGTAAGCCTAGATTAAGGCTTACCTGTAGGTCCAAGAAATATCTCCTAAACCTATACGGTTTAGGAGATATTTGCCCGAAGACAGGCACCGCTGTAGACAGCGGCGCACAGGCGCACTGAGCGCGGCATTTCCAACAACGGAGCTGCCGCGCGTGTCGGCTCCCGTGCGCATGCGCGGGTGTGACGTCATCGCGGCTCCGCCGAATGACAGCGGCGGAGCTGTGAGACCCCACCGAAAAGATGGATGCGCCGGACTACAGGGGACAGAGGTGACATCGCTGGCTCCTGTGTCAGGTAAGTGACACATAATGGGCTACTATGCGATGCATAGTAGTCCATTATGCTTTGCCTTTGCAGGGAATGAAAGAGGAAGTAAACCCATCAGGGTTTACTTCCTCTCTAACTAATTGATATATTACTTCAGCCCTACTGGGTTGAATGCGAATAAAACTACTAATGTGTGCCAGGCTTTAGAAAGCATTCATACTGTATCTTGAATCTAAGATCTAATTAAAGACATGTTGAGAGGGAGACATTCACCATACCAGTTTTGCCTTGGACAAGACAGTAGGAACCTTTCCTCTGTCACTCACATGCATTGGACGCATAGAGCAGCGGCTTGGGAGTGGACACGCTGTGGTGCCCCCAGGGCAAGTGGCTTTCTCTGGGGTGCACAGCTCGAAGGGGAGGAGCACTGGTGGGGGACCCCAAAAGAAGAGGTTCTGAGCTGCTCTGTGCAAAATTACTGCACAGAGCAGGTAAGTATAACAAATTGTGTATTAAAAAAACAAACAAAAAACAAAGCTTTAATATCACTTGAACTCCAACTTTGACTATAACATGACCCTAACACGAACCTCAACTTTACTGATATTAAAGAAGCTATATGATCTATGTCCCGTACAAGGTTAAAGCTGAACTCCAGGTATGGTCCTCTTTTCATAGTTACATTGAATGACATCACAACACAAAAATACACATATTGTGCATTACCCCATGTTGTTTTAATGCATGTTACCACAACACACAACCATGCAAAGGTGTGGCAATAGGTATAGGTATTTTATTCACAATGCTTTGCCGTGTTGGTGCAATGCATAATCTGCTTTAACCACTTGAGATCCGCGCTATAGTCAATTGACGGCTACAGCGCGGATCTCCTTCTCCGGGACTACGTCTATTGACGTCGTCCCGTGTACGAGCGGCCTGCGCGCCCCCAGAGGGGCGCGCGCGGCGCGCTCTGTGATCGGCGAGTCCATGAGACTCGCCTGATCACCGATCCGTGCAAGGGGTCGATGCCGACCCCTTATCACGTGATCAGCTGTCAGCCAATGACAGCTGATCAGGTGACATAACGGAGCCGGTAATCGGCTAGTATTCCTCCTCGCGCTGACAGCGCGAGGAGAAAAAAAAAGCCGATCACCGGCGGCCGTGATCGGGACATCAGTCCCGATCACAGCCAGCAATTCAAGCGCCCACCTGCCCCCTGCCAGTGCCCACCTGCCCCCTGCAGTGCCACCCTAATAAAAAGTAAGTGCCCCCCGTCAGTGCCACCCAGCAGTGCCCGCAGTGCCCACAGTGCCACCCAGCAGTGCCACCCACAGTGCCACCCACAGTGCCCACAATCTGCCTCAAAGGTGCTGCACCCCAGTGCCGCCCATCAGTGCCCAGCAGTGCCGCCCATCAGTGCCCAGCAGTGCCACCTATCAGAGCCACCTATCAGTGCCACCTATCAGTGCCCATCAGTCCCATCTATCAGTGGTACCTATCAGTGCCCATCCGTGCCACCCATCCGTGCCACCCATCCTTGCCACCCATCCGTGCCATCTTATCTGTGCCCATCTTTGCCCATCAGTGCCGCCTTATCTGTGCCCATCGGTGCCGCCTTATCTGTGCCTATTAGTGCCGCCTTAACTATGCCTATCAGTGCCCACCAGTGCAGCCTATCAGTGCCCACCAATGCAGCCTATCAGTGCCCACCAATGCAGCCCATCAGTGCCCACCAATGCAGCCTATCAGTGCCGCCTAATCAGCGCACTTCAATGAAGGAGAAAAATGACCCGTTTGCAAAATTTTATAACAAACTATTAAAACATGATTTTTTTTTTTGTTTGTTTAGCAAAAAATAAAACTCTGAGCTGTAACTAAATACCACCAAAAGAAAGCTCTATTTGTGGGAAAAAAATGATAAAAATTTCATTTGGGTACAGTGTTGTATGCCCGCGTAATTGTCATTCAAAGTGCATCAGCGCTGAAAGCTGAAAATTGGTCTGGGACTGAGGGGGGTTTAAGTGCCCAGTAAGCAAGTGGTTAAGGCAATGCAACCGTGTGAACAGAGCTAAATGTAAAAAGGTCAGGCACATTGATCAGCAGCAATTAATTTTACAGATGGAAAAGAAAATTATCTTACGATTTTCAGTAATATTATAAAGAAAAGCGTCAACGCATTAATGTCACTTTACGTCTTCTTTATGTTACTTGGGACTTGCAGATTAAAAGTCATTGATTGTGTCAGTCATTCATCATGCAAGCAGCTTAAATGTGGCAAAACTTACCAGCATCCGTTAGTAGCAACCGACTTGTATGGATGTGTCAAGTGTTTTATTCTGTCAATTGATTTAGAGGAAAGGAAGCTGGCAGCATTCAGTGAAAAGACATGTCAGTTTCATATAAATGGAGCTAGGAGCTCTCTAAATCATAGGCCCGGTGTTCTATGGCAGCTCAAGTATCAGGATGTGTATATATATCCGTAAGTGCAGATCATCTCAGCAGGGAGTCTTCAGCAGGGAGCGTCAGAGGATTTGCATACATTATGGAGATATGCCCAAGAGTCAAAGTGAGGAGTTCCTTAAATAATAGAAGTGTGTGAAATTTGGACCTGACATCCTGAGATATTTGGCCAGTTTTTTTTTTTTTTTATAGTGTCAAGCTATAAAACATTGGTCTTCTCAATGTCATTTTATGATACTTGCACGCTTTTGTTAATAACAAAGTGAATATTTCTATATAAACATATAATGGACCTATGTGGACATCCACCCCAGTCTCAGAACATGACAGCTGCCCTGGACTGCTTTACATTATTTTATTCTTATTTTACCATATTCTGTTATTCCTAGTGAGCATATTAATATCGGGTTAGAATTTATATTACTGATTTAACTCCCAATTATTTGTACCTGCACACAGAACAACATAATAAAAAACGAATACCTCACCAGGCAAATGTAAATTTGCATAGGATTGCACGTCAGCTGGGACCACTACCATCCAAGCTTAGAGCAGATCCAATCACCCAGATGATACTAAAGAAATGTACCGTATATACTCGAGTATAGGCCGACCCGAATATAAGCCGAGGCCCCCAATTTACCCCCAAAAAAACTGGCAAACTTATTGACTCGTGTATAAGCCGAGGGTGAGACATGCCTGTCCATCCCTGTGTGTGTGTCCGTCCATCCCTGTGTGTCCGTCCATCCCTGTGTGTCCGTCCATCCCTGTGTGTCCGTCCATCCATCCCTGTGTGTGTGTGTGTGTCCATCCATCCATCCATCCCTGTGTGTGTGTGTCTCCATCCATCCATCCCTGTGTGTGTGTGTCTCCATCCATCCATCCCTGTGTGTGTGTGTCTCCATCCATCCATCCATCCGTGTGTGTGTGTGTGTGTCCAGCCTACCTGTGTCCCGAGCCTTTGTCCCGAGCCTCCGTCCCGTGCCTTGCCTCCTTGCCTCCGTCCCGTGCCGTGCCGCCGTGCCTTGCCTCCGTCCCGTGCCGTGCCTTGCCTTGCCTCCGTCCCGTCCCGTGCCGTGCCTTGCCTTGCCTCCGTCCCGTGCCCTCTTCGTCGGCGCCTCGGCGGCCATTGTAAAATTCAAAAGCCTCCGCCTTCGCCTGTGATAGGCGGAACACTGAATTTCCCAGCAGCCTGTGTTCCGCCTATCACGGACATCGTATCATCCTCGTCCGTAGTACGAGGATGATACGATGTCCGTGATAGGCGGAACACAGGCTGCTGGGAAATTCAGTGTTCCGCCTATCACAGGCGAAGGCGGAGCCGGAGGCGCGGCTTTTGAATGATAGAATGGCCGCTGTCTGTCTGCTCGACACGCTGATCGAGCGGGCAGACAGCGATGACTCGAGTATAAGCCGAGGGGGGCACTTTCAGCCTCAAAAAAGAGGCTGAAAATCTCGGCTTATACTCGAGTATATACGGTATATTGTAAGTTAGAGAATGCTTGTTTTGACATTCAGCCAGCATTACAGGAAGATGATCATATTGAATTTTAAATAATACAATATACACAATAATTACAGATACAGTTATAAGCATCTAACAAGCAAGTCTTTACAATGACCCTTGTGTTCTTGTACAGTCCCATTGACCTTAGGCTAAAATTGTACGTGAGATATTGACTTCTACCCATAGTAAGATCAGGCTTCGTCCTTTTTGTGTGCTAAACAGTTGAATTGGATTTTAATGCTTGACTGTAATTGTATGTATATTGGTAGTTTAACCTTCAGCAAAATGCCTAGACCTGTATCCCCCCCCCCCCCCTCAGGTTACCACCACCCCAACCCCTCTGATGCCACCTCACTTTTTCCTTCCACCCTCCAGGAAGCAGGCACAGCAGCCAATGAAGCACTGGCCCAGCAACCAGTATCTTAGAAACCATTGGACTTGGCCATACCAAGCCATAACAACCAGTGATGCAGTGCAGCCCAGCAGCTAGCATTCTAGTAACCAGCTCTGTAATGCTGCCCTTTGTATACAAGGAATGTTACTGTGAGGAAATAATATGCCAATATGGACAGTTCAGCCTCAATGCCATTCCTCCCCTCCAAGGTTGCCGTTGCCTTACTTTGCCTAATTGCAGCATACCCCTGTAACCAACATCGGTGGTCATTTAGTATTTGTGTTTAGCAGTAATCACCATGTGATTTGTGGGACATGGGGTTTTACTTGTGCCACAGAGCCTACTTTATTGGACTAATCGCTGTCCTGGATTTTGTGCATGGCTAGCAATTAGAAAATGTTGATGTCAAAGGTCTTTAGGGTTTGTTCACACCACAATTTCAGCATTTCAGATGAGTTTTTGCATATTTATTAACTTTATTTATTACTGGTAATTATATAGCGCTGTCCATTTGCACAACACTTACAGTATATTGTACATTCATATCATTTCCGGCTCCAGATGACCAGATGTGAAAAAGCGGGTGTCTCCTATCTGCAGACTCCGCAGCTCAGGTAATCAGTCACTGCAAACTTCCCAAATATTTGCCAGCGTGAAGGCTCATGCAAAATAAAAAGTGCTCCAAATCATGTAATATGTTTTAACACCAAAAATTTTTTTTCTTTATTGCATGAAGTCAGATGCTGTAAAAAGGAGTCCACCGAGTCTCCAATGTACAGATAGTGTTTAAAATACAAACAGCGTTGAAAACGAAAAATAAAATTGCTAGCAGATAAAAAAAACCTGTATGTGGTTTTAAATTGCGATCACACATGCGCAGGATGTGTGGACGTAGCCACGTCCACACATCCTGCGCATGTGCGATCACAATTTAAAACCTCATACAGGTTTTTTTATCTGGTAGCAATTTTATTGGATGGATTAAACAGTGCTCCATGAGATGTTTAAAGCTCTGTGGTATTTGTTTAAAACCTAACCCTGCTTTAAACATCTTCAAAACTTTATTCCTGACCTGTCTGGTGCATTTCTTAGGCTACTGTCACACCGGCGCGTTAGGGGTGTCATCTGTAAAGCTCTGCTATTTTTAGCGGCGCTTTACCGTCGTTTTGGCACTTCGGCGGTGCTGCCCATTGGTTTCAATGGGCAGGGGCGCTTTAGGAGCGGTGTATACTCCACTCTTACAGTGCCTCAAAGATGCTGCTTGCAGGACTTTCTTTAGGGTCCTGCCAGAGCACCGCTCCAGTGTGAAAGTACTCGGCCTTTCACACTGGAGTGAGAGGAGATGCTCTTTATAGGCGCTTTGCAGGTGCTATTTTTAGCACTAGTGCCTGTAAAACTCCTCAGTGTGAAAGCAGCCTTAGCCTTCATGTTGCTGTTTGTTCACTAAGGTTCTCTAACAAACCTCTGATGGCTTCACAGAACAGCTGTATTTACACGTATTTACAAGATTAAACTACACACAGGTGGACTCTTTTTACTGAGGTGACTTCTGAAGGCAATTGGTTCTACTTGATTTTAGTTAGGGGTATCAGAGTAAAGGGGGCTGAATACAAATGCACACTACACTTTTCAGATATTTATTTCTAAAAAAAATTGAATACCATTTATAAATTTCCTTCCACTTCACAATGATGTGCCACTTTGTGTTGGTCTATCACATCAAATACCAATAAAATATATTTACGTTTTTGGTTGTAACACGACAAAATGGGCAACATTTCAAGGGGTATGAAAACTTAATATTGGAAAGTCTAAAGCTGCTTTCATACTCATGCTTGCACTCTGCAGCACTTTTAAAATGCACTTTGTGTTTTAAATGCATTGCATGCATTACTACGCAGATGTGTGAATAGCTGGTTGTTAAAGCGGGAGTCCACCGGGACTCCGCGTTTTTTTTTTAAAAGCCAGCAGCTACAAATACTGCAGCTGCTGACTTTTAAAATAATGACACTTACCTGTCCAGCGCGCCCGCGATGTCGGCACCCGAAGCCGATCTGTAGATCGTATCTCGGGTGCTGCCGCCGCCATCTTGGGTATGGGAATCAGGATATGGAGCCTTTCGGCTTCATTTCCCGGTTCCCTACTGCGCATGCGCGAGCCGCGCTGCGCAATAAGGACGGTCCCCGCTGCCTCTGGGATCTGTGTGTTTTCCCAGCAGGCAGCGGGGCACTTGCGGGAAGGGGCGGGCACTTGCGGAAAGGGGCGTAATATACGCCCCTTTCCGCAGAGAGCTATCCCGGAAGTGGGTACAGATACCTGTACTGTACAGGTATCTGCACCCCCCTCCCCCCTGAAAGGTGCCAATTGTGGCACCGGAGGGGGGGAGGATTCCGATGAGCGGAGGTCCACTTTAGGGTGGACCTCCGCTTTAAGAACGCTGTCGGATGATAGCCCGGGATAATTCCTTCCCAGTACTTCGTTTTTAGTCAGCATGCTCCAGTCCCTCGTGTGCAGGAGTAATGCTACCACCGGGTCTGTGAGGGGAGGAGGGGAACCAGGGCCGTCTTGATCCAATGTTGATTTGACCCTGGGCAAAACTTTTCTTGGGGGCCCCTTCCCCATGCAGTTTCACTCACGACCTGCTCTGAGACATACAATAAATAGCAGCTAGACTCAAAATCAGATTACTGAATCAGATCAGGCAGCTATTGCAATTGGTTGCCAGAGGTTGCAGTGTATCATTACGGCTCACTGGTTAGTTGATAGTGGTTACAGCACATGATTTCTGCCTGTTGATTGGTTGCTAGAGATTACTGTGGATGTGACCTCAGGGGGGCATGATATACATATCAGTACCGCCGGCCGCCTCTATTTACATATGAATGCCGGTAATTTACATGTTAACACAGGGTCTGCAGGGGAGTCATCTATACAGGGCCGTCTTTAAGGCAGGGCAAAAGGGGCAGCTGCCCTGGGCCCTGTCATTGTTGTGGGGCCCAAAGCAGCTGCCTCATACTTGCCAACTATCCCAGTTTAAAGTCCCTTGTCCCTTGAAGTTTTAGCCCTGTGCTATGTCCCGATATATATATATAACAATAGGGCAGAGCTGGGCAGCATTAGTAGCAGTACTTTACACTGAGATATTGGGACACAGCACAGGACTAAAACCTCAAGGGGTGAGGGAATTTAAACCAGGATAGTTGGCAAGTATGAGGCTGCTTTGGCCCCCACAACAATGACAGGGCCCAGGGCAACTGCTCCTTTTGCCCTGCCTTAAAAACGGCCCTGAGGGGAACTTCTAACAGCCAGCATCTTTGTGTCA
Organism: Lithobates pipiens; assembly: GCF_037356315.1. Lineage (NCBI taxonomy): Eukaryota > Metazoa > Chordata > Amphibia > Anura > Ranidae > Lithobates > Lithobates pipiens. The sequence continues at coordinate 66,277,041 of NW_027507787.1, read as the reverse complement.
TATGAGCCCAAAAAACGGATCCTAAACGTAACATTATTATAATAATTTTAGAGAGCTTCATACAAAAAAACAAAAGGCAGGTAAGGTAAAACAGCTTTTTCTTGTACATTTTTATTAGTTAATTATGTTTATTGTGTGGACCAAGTAGCTCAAAACAAAGTAAACCTATAGGAGTCAAATCGTTCACATACAGCATGGTGAATGATAGTTTGTTAGCTGCGTCATCTGGGTGACTGACTGTAGCGCTGATAAGCAGTACCTGCTTGAGAATTAATGTGATAGTTTCCTGTTATCACTCTGTGAATCTATTAGTGCTGCAGCCATTAGAAGTTAGAACTCAGAATCGACTTAATATGTAAATGTGTCTTATGTGCCCTGGTTCCTAAAAAGACACCTCTGGTGGGTTTAGTGAGGATTCCCTGTGAATGTTTAGGGATAGCTGGTGTTATTACAGGACCACATGGGGCATAAGTAGGATACAGCTGATGAAAGATGCAGTAACATTGATTAGGGTGATATATTTCTTCCATATAATTATTTTGATGAGCTTTCAACATAAAAATACCAGTTGCCAAGCCAATCGATTATTACCTTTACTGTCTAAACTCATCTCTCTATACCAAGTAGGATTCATACCGGGCAGAGAGGTGAGAGACAACACCCCGAAAGCAATAAATATACATAAATGGTTAACGCTGACACACCAACGCGGCTTCTTATCACTGGATGCGGGGAAGACATTCGATAGAGTGGCCTGGGACTACAGGTCTGAAGCTCTTAAAGCACTCACCATTCAGGAAGATATGCTAAAATTCATCTTAGCCCTTTACTCCTCTCCCACCGCCAAAGTCTAAGTTAACAGCCACCTATCAAATGCCTTCTCAATATCGAATGGAATAAGGCAAGGTTGCCCTCTCTCTCCCCTAATCTTCAGTCTCACCCTTGAACCGCTACTATGCCGCCTCAGGGCTAACACCGATATAAAAGGGGTCTCGATATCCAAAACCACTGTAAGCCCTTGTACACACGGTCGGACATTCTGACAACCAAATCCATTGGATTTTGTCCGACCGATTTTGTCTGACGGATTTTGTCCGAAACTGTTGCATACACACGGTCGGACAAAGTTGTCGGAAAATCCAATTGTACATAACGTGATGACGTTATTTCGTTACGACGGGACTATGTTCAGGCTAGTAGCCAATAGCTTTGGTCTAGGAATTTGATCTGAGCATGCGTGGCACTTTGTCTGTCGGAGTAGGCTACATATGATCGGAGTATATCCGATCGGAGCATTTTGTCGGAAAATTTTACCGGCAAGTTGGAAAAGTTGGTCCGTTGGATATTTAGACGGAAACAGTCCGATGGAGACCACACACCGTCGGAATACCCGACAACACGGTCCGATAGGACACATTCCATCTGAATCTCAGACCGTGTGTACAAGGGCTAAAACTAGCTGCTTTCGCAGACGATATATTTTTGTTTCTCACATGTTACATTGCCTAACTTGCTTAAAGACTTTTCTACATTCAAATTCTTAACCAACCTACTATTAAATATCTCCAAATCATAAGCACTAAATATTTCCCTACCAACAGATACAATGCCAATTGAATTACCCATTTAAATGGAACAGGGACCCAATCATATAACCCAAGTCCAATTACCTTCCAAATTATCAAACCTATAAGCTAAAAAATACCTCATGATTCTCCAAAACATTCAATGGGATTTAAAGTCCTGGTCTGCAGGGCTTTTCTCATGGTTTGGTAGGGCTTTGATCCTTAAGATGAACATTCTCCCCAGAATATTATATGTTATGCAGACAGTACCCATAAAACTACCGAGGACCTTATTTGCCTCCTATTGCAGAGCCTGCACGGAATTTATTTTGTCAAGTCACGTCCTAGAATAAGCTTTGAAAAGTTAGTAGTTCCCAAGCTAAAGGGTGGTATTGGCCTCCCAGACATCGTAAAATACCACTGGGCTTGTCAGCTAGCAAGGATTATAGACTGGAACGTTCTAGAAAGCATGGGTACAAATCGAACAAGCGTTCTCTCCGCTACCTCTACACCAACTTGCTAGGATAGCTATGGTCCCACATACCACAAGAGTGCAAACTACATCCGTTAATTGGCAACATGTTGCACATCTCCAAAATGGCTTGCCACAAACTTAAAATATCCTCCTCTCCGGGCCCGCTAACCCCTATTTGCCACAATCCTGAATTTTCCCCAGGTTTATCAGACACCTTTCTTTTGGACTTTGGACCCCATCCCAACATCAGAGCTGAATACTTTTTCTCAAATGATGCTTTCCTGACCCTACCCGCATTATCAGCACAGATGCCAGGTCACCCCTTCCCCTTCTGGACATATATCCAATTAAGACATTTTCTAGACAAACCCCTATTACATCCTTAATATTTTAGACAGCATACACCATTCGAAACATTATGCACAAGAAAAAAGTCACAAGTAGGGATGAGCTGAACACACCAGAACTTTCGAACGGACCGCAAATTCGTACGAACTTTAGAACCCCATTGAAGTCTATTGGACTCGAACGTTCAAAATTAAAAGTGCTAATTTTAATGGCTAATATGCAAGATACTGTCCTAAAAAGGGTTTGGGGACCTGGCTCCTGCCCCAGGGGACATGGGTCAATGCAAAAAAAGTTTTAAAAAACGGCAGTTTTTTCAGGAGCACTGATTTTAATGACGATTTAAGTGAAAAAAAAAGTGAAATATTCCTTTAAATATCATGCCTGGGGGGTGTCTATAGTATGCCTGTGAAGTGCCACGTGTTTCCCGTGTTTAGAACAGTCCCTGCACAAAATGACATTTAACGGAAATAACGTCATTTAAAACTGCTTGCGGTTTTAATGTTATATCTGGTTACGGCAATATGGATGAAAATCATTGAGAAAAATGGCATGGGTAGCCCCCCCTGCCCATTACCAGCCCCTTTGGGTCTTGTACGGATATTAAGGGGAACCCCGTACTCATATTAAAAAAAGGAAATACATGTGGCCCCCAGGCCCTATATACTCAGAACAGCAGTATACAGGCGGTGCAAACAAGGTTTGTTGTGTTAAGTAGAATCTGTTTGTCATTTTCAACTGGTACATTTTTAAAGTGTAGCTCCAGTCAAAAAATCTATTTTTAAGCTTTTTGGAAACGTAGGGAAGGGTTATCACCCCTGTATAATTTGTTTTGCCGTCCGTCTTTTTTCATCTCACTTGCTGTTGTCTCCTTCCATTTGCAAGTAGGAGATGTTTGTAAGTTGGATATTTGAAAGTAGGGGCCTGCCCTATATGCTCTGCAGAAATGGCAGAACAAGGTGTTGGTTTTGCCACAACATTGTAAGCCCTCAAAGTGACTCTTGGTGGGCGCTAGGGATGAGCTTTGTGTTCGAGTCGAACATACGTTCGACTCGAACATTGGCTGTTCGTCCGTTCGGCGAAGTCCGAACATTTTGGTCCGTTCGCGCCAAATTCGTGTGGCACTCACGGCCCACAATGCACTGCGATGGCGCAGTGCATTGCTGGCTCATGATTGGCCAAGCATGCACTGTGACCCCCGCATGCTTGGCCAATCGCAGCGCCAGCAGCGAGGAGAGCCATGATTGGCCACAGGCAGGATGCCTGTGGCCAATCATAGCTCAGGCTGTGTAGTGCACACCCCACACTATATAAGGCCGCCAACGCGGTGGCCTTGTGTAGTGTGTTGGCGTCTGAAGCAGTGGGTGTTCTGTGTACCTTCAACACAGTACACACCGATCGTTTTTGGACGATTTTCAATCTTGCTGTTGTGTAGTGGTTGTTGTCTGCGTGCCCTGACCGCAGTATACACCGCTATATTCACCTCACCTATATAGCTAGTGATCTATCTTTTATAATAGAGCTTGCAGTCAGTAGTGTTAGGAGATAGTGCGTGCTGTCTGCGTGCTCTGTACCCAGTACATACCGCTATATCCACCTACATAGCTCTTCTCTATTTGAGACCACTTGCCATCTGCAGGAGTTATTGGAAGTTGTGTGTGCCTCCAGCACAGCACAGTATACATCTGTATATACCCCTTTATCTCTGGTGTTCTATAATAAAGGCATCTGCAGGAGTTAGTGGGTGTTGTGTGCCTCTAGCACAATATACACTACCCAACTGCTTTTTTACCCAACTCCCTTCAGGCCATTACCATGTCTGGAAGGCCAGCAAGGAGAGGCAGACAGGCGCGAGCCGATAAAAGAGGGCAAGCAGGCTCTGTGTCTAGAGACAACAGTGCTGGTTGTGGACGCCGTGCATTGTCATCAGCACGTGGCCATGGGACACGCTTGTCCTTCTTTTCGGCAGCTGGACATGTTGAACCGCAACATGCCAACGACTTGGTAGAGTGGATGACCAAGCCCACTTCATCCTCCTCATCCTCTCTCACCCAGTCTCAGGGTACTAGCAAAGCAGCTGCCAACGCATCGTCTTCCCTCCTCTCAATGTCATCATCAGTGACTCCTTCCCTAGACCCACCACGTCCTCCTGAGGAGTCTCCTGAACTCTTTGAGCAGTGTTGGGTACATGCTCCAGGAGGATGCCCAGTGTTTTGTGGGCTCTGATGATGACACTCAGCTAGAGGAAGGCAGTAGCGTGAGCGCAGAGAGAGGGGATGCTCAAGAAGGACAGCAATCTGGCAGTCATGTTCCACAAGCTGCAGCATACTGCCAGGTTTGCTACAGCGATGAAGAGGGAGGGGATGATGAGGGCACTGACTCCACGTGGGTGCCTGGAAGGAGAGAGGAGGAGGAGGAGGAGGCACATGTCCAACGAAGCAGGATGCCCTCCGGGGGCCAGCTTAGGGGCAGCACACCGACTGAATCACACCGCAGAGCTCCGCCTGTGCAGAGCGCTGCCTCTGCGCGTTATTCTAAAAGTTCTTTGGTGTGGGCCTTTTTTGAGACGAGTGCATCAGATCGCACCGCTGCTATTTGCAACATATGTCTCAAGCGTATCTCACGTGGCCAAAACATCAGCCGCTTGGGCACCACATGCTTGACCAGACATATGTTGACCTGCCATGCAGCTCGTTGGCAAGCGTACCTCAAAGACCCACACCAAAGAACAAAGCGGACCTCTCCTTGCTCCTCATCAGCTGGCATCTTCAACCCCACTAGACCTTCAGTCCTCTCTGAAACCTGCTCTGAGAGGACTGAAGGTGTAGAATTAGGTGTGTCACAGCCAAGTGCTTCCGGGAACTCTGCTAGCGGTACACCCACGTCCGATTATAGCAGGCAAATGTCCCTGCCCCAGCTGCTGGACCGGCGAAAGAAGTTCACTCCCAGTCATCCACATGCCCAGCGGTTGAATGCTAGCTTGGCTAAATTGCTAGCACTTCAACTGCTGCCTTTTCAGTTGGTAGACTTGGCCCCCTTCCGTGAGTTTGTACAATGTGCGGTTCCTCAGTGGCAGGTCCCCAAACGCCACTTTTTCTCACGGAAGGCGATTCCGGCTCTCTACCGGCATGTGGAAGGCAATGTCCTTGCCTCGCTGGACAGGGCGGTCAGCGGTAAGGTGCATATTACCGCTGACTCATGGTCCAGCAGGCATGGACAGGGACGTTACCTGTCTTTCACGGCCCATTGGGTCACTCTTCTGGCAGCTGGGAAGGAAGCAGGACAAGGTGCAGTAGTGTTGGAGGTTGTTCCGCCACCACGCCTCCAAAATGCTACTATTGGTTGTGACACACCTCTCTCCTCCACCCCCTCCTCTTCTTCTTCCTCCATGGCCTCTTCCAGTGCTCTGTCCTCAGAACCAGCGGTGCTCCGTAGGCGTTCCAGGGTCTACGCAAGTACGCAGGCAAAACGATGCCATGCCGTGCTTGCGCTGGTTTGTTTGGGGGACAGGAGCTACACTGGGGCGGATGTTTTGTCAGCTCTGCAGGGGCAGGCCGAGAGGTGGTTGACGCCATGCCAGCTTAAGCCAGGAATGGTGGTTTGCGACAATGGCACCAACCTCCTCTCCGCCCTCCGACAGGGACAACTGACCCATGTGCCCTGTGTAGCTCACGTCCTTAACCTGGTGGTGCAGCGGTTCTTGGGCAGGTACCCCGGCTTACAGGATGTCCTGAAGCAGGCCAGGAAAGTCTGTGTGCATTTCCGCTGATCATTTAATGCCTGTGCTCGGCTGGCTGAGCTCCAAAAGGAGTTGAACCTGCCCAAGAACCGCCTTATATGTGACATGCCCACCAGATTGAACTCAACATTGGCCATGCTGCAGCGGCTGCACATGCAGCAGAGGGCCATCAATGAGTACCTGTGCGACTACGGCACCAGGACAGGGTCAGGGGAGCTCGGTTTTTTCTCACCACGCCAGTGGGGCATGATCAGGGATGCATGCACTGTCCTGTCACCGTTTGAGGAGGCCACAAGGATGGTGAGCAGTGACAGTGCATGCATCAGTGACACTGTACCTCTTGTCCACCTCTTGGAGCATACGCTGCGTGCAATAATGGACAGGGCACTTGAGGCAGAACAGAGGCAGGAAGAGGAGGACTTCCTTGCCTCTCAAGGCCCCCTTTATCCAGACAGTGTTCCTGCTGTGCCACCCATCACACAGGAAGAGGAGGAGGAAGAGGAGGAGGAGGATGATTGTGTCAGCATGGAGGTGGAGGCTGGCACTCAGCATCAGCATCAGCAGCAGCAGCAGCAGTCTTGTAGGGATGATTTACAGTCCCAAGAAACATGTGGACTTGTACGTGGCTGGGAGGAGGTAGCTGCGGATCATGTTGTCCTTAGTGACCCAGAGGACTCCGGACCGAATGCCTCAGCTAACCTACGCTGCATGGCCTCCCTGATCCTGCAAAGCCTGCGGAAGGATCCTCGTATTCTTCGGATCAAGGAGAGGGACCATTACTGGCTGGCCACTCTCCTTGATCCACGGTACAAGGGTAAGGTTGCCGACCTTATCTTGCCATCGCAGAGGGAGCAGAGGATGAGACATCTCCGGGAGGCCTTGCAGAAAGGTCTGTGCAACGCGTTCCCAGAGACTGGGAGGTTACAAACTCCCGATCCTGGACAACGTGTTGCTGAGGCATCGGTCAGAAGGAGCGGTGGAGAAGGTGGCCGTCTGACTGATGCTTTCAGACAATTTTTTAGTCCGCAGCCCCAAGGTATGATCGGTTCCAGCACCCATCGCCAGCGTCTGATTTACATGGTGCAGGAATACCTAGGGGCAAGGCCAGACTTGGACACCTTTCCCACCAAAAATCCTCTGGCTTACTGGGTCTTCAGGATGGATCACTGGCCAGAGCTTGCACAGTATGCAATTGAGCTACTGGCCTGTCCTGCATCCAGCGTTCTTTCGGAACGCACCTTCAGTGCTGCTGGTGGCTTTGTTACCGATCACAGGGTGTGCCTGTCCACCGACTCAGTTGATCGACTGACCTTCATCAAGATGAATCAGTCTTGGATCACCCACAGCTACCAAGCACCTGAAGCTGATGTAACAGAATATTTTTTGAAATATCACATCCCTTCAAGACTGCCTATGCTGATGCTGAGTGACTGTCCTGTTATGTTGATTGTCTATCCTCTTTCTCCTCCGCTGATATGTTGGAAGAACATTTCTGGTTCTGGTTGATGCCATCAGCCCAATTTTTCTGCCCCTGTTTAACGGGCGTTTAATTACAATTTTTGATGCAATGCTTTGCAGCAGGGCTAATTCCTGCAATAAAACTAGAGTATATGGCAGAGGTTGCAGTGTGGTGGCACCAGCAGCAGTGCCTAAGGCCAAATTTTTCTGCCCCTGTTTAACAGGGACATGTAATTACAATTCTTGATATAATATTTCACAGGAGGGCCCCTTCCTGTGCCCACCCAGAGTAACGGTGAGGACTTATAGTGTTGTGGCACCAGCACCACAACCACCAAAGGTAAATTTTTCTACCACTGTTCAACAATGGCATGTAATTACAATTCTTGATATAATCGTTCACAGCAGGGCGCTCCAGCGCCCACCAAGAGTCACTTTGAGGGCTTACAATGTTGTGGCAAAACCAACACCTTGTTCCGCCATTTCTGCAGAGCATATAGGGCAGGCCCCTACTTTCAAACATCCAATTTACAAACATCTCCTACTTGCAAACGGAAGGAGACAACAGCAAGTGAGATGAAAAAAGATGGACGACAAAACAAATTATACAGGGGTGATAACCCTTCCCTATGTTTTCCAAAAAGCTTAAAAATAGTTTTTTTGACTGGAGCTACACTTTAAAAATGTACCAGTTGAAAATTACAAACAGATTCAACTTAACACAACAAACCTACACAGTCCCTGTCTTGTTTGCACCGCCTGTATACTGCTGTTCTGAGTATATAGGGCCTGGGGGCCACACGCATTTCCCTTTTTTTAATATGGGTACAGGGTTCCCCTTAATATGCGTACAAGACCCAAATAGACTGGTAATGGGCAGGCAGGGCTACCCATGCCATTTTTCTCAATGATTTTCAACCATATTGCAGGAACCAGATATAACATTAAAACCGCAAGCAGTTTTAAATGGTGTTATTTCCGTTTAATGTCATTTTGTGCAGGGACTGTTCTAAACACGGGAAACACGTGGCACTTCACAGGCATACTACAGACACCCCCCAGGCACCATATTTAAAGGAATATTTCACTTTTTTTTTTTCACTTTAATCGTCATTAAAATCAGTGCTCCCGCCAAAACGGCCATTTTTAAAAACATTTTAGGCATTGACCCATGTCCCCTGGGGCAGGAGCCAGGTCCCCAAACCCTTTTTAGGACAGTATCTTGCATATTAGCCGTTAAACTTAGCACTTTTCATTTCGAACGTTCAAGTCCCATAGACTTCAATGGGGTTCTAAAGTTCGTTCGAATTTGGGGTCCGTTCGAAAGTTCTGGTGCGAACCGAACCGGGGGGTGTTCGGCTCATCCCTAGTGGGCGCTGGAACGCCCTGCTGTAAACGATTATATCAAGAATTGCAATTACATGCCATTGTTGAACAGTGGTAGAAAAATTGACCTTTGGTGGTTGTGGTGCTGGTGCCACAACACTATAAGTCCTCACAGTTACTTTCGGTGGGCACAGGAACGGGCCCTGCTGTGAAATATTATATCAAGAATTGTAATTACATGCCCCTGGTAAACAGGGGCTGAAAAATTGGGCCTTAGGCACTGGTGCTGGTGCCATAACACTGCAACCTCTCCCATATACTCTAGTTGTAGTGCAGGAATGAGCCCTGGTGCAAAGCATTGCATCAAAAATTGTAATTAAATGCCCTTGTTAAACAGGGGCAGAAAAATTGGGCCTTCGGCACTGGTGCTGGTGCCACGACACTGCAACCTCTCCCATATACTCTATTTTTAAGTGCAGGAATGAGCCCTGCTGCAAAGCATTGCATCAAAAATTGTAATTAAATGCCCCTGTTAAACAGGGGCAGAAAAATTGGGCTGATGGCATCAACCAGAATCAACATAACAGGACAGTCATTCAGCATCAGCATAGGCAGTCTTGAAGGGATGTGATATTTCAAAAAAAATTATTCGTTTACATCAGCTTCAGGTGCTTGGTAGCTGTGGGTGATCCAAGACTGATTCAGTTTTGATGAAGGTCAGTCGATCAACTGAGTCGGTGGACAGGCGCACCCCGTGATTGGTAACAAAGCCACCAGCAGCACTGAAGGTGCGTTCCAAAAGAACGCTGGATGCAGGACAGGCCAGTAGCTCAATTGCATACTGTGCAAGCTCTGGCCAGTGATCCATCCTCAAGACCCAGTAAGCCAGAGGATTTTCGGTGGGAAAGGTGTCCAAGTCTGACATTGCCCCTAGGTATTCCTGCACCATGTAAATCAGACGCTGGCGATGGTTGCTGGAACCGATCATACCTTGGGGCTGCGGACTAAAAAATTGTCTGAACGCATCGGTCAGATGGCCACCTTCTCCACCGCTCCTTCTGACCGATGTCTCAGCAACACATTGTCCAGGACCAGAAGTTTGTAACCTCCCAGTCTATGGGAATGCGTTGCACAGATCTTTCTGCAAGGCCTCCCGAAGATGTCTCATCCTCTGCTCCCTCTGCGACGGCAAGATAATGTCGGCAACCTTACCCTTGTACTGTGGATCAAGGAGAGTGGTCCCTCTCCTTGATCCGAAGAATGCAAGGATCCTTCCACAGGCTTTGCAGGATCAGGGAGGCCATGCAGCATAGGTTAGCTGAGGCATTCGGTCCGGAGTCCTCTGGGTCACTAAGGACAACATGATCCGCAGCTACCTCCTCCCAGCCACGTACAAGTCCACGGGTTTCTTGGGACTGTAAACCATCCCTACAAGACTGCTGCTGATGCTGAGTGCCAGCCTCCACCTCCATGCTGACACAATCATCCTCCTCCTCATCCTCTTCCTGTGTGATGTGTGGCACAGCAGGAACAATGTCTGGATAAAGGGGGCCTTGAGAGGCAAGGAAGTCCTCCTCTTCCTGCCTCTGTTCTGCCTCAAGTGCCCTGTCCATTATTCCACGCAGCGTATGCTCCAAGAGGTGGACAAGAGGTACAGTGTCACTGATGCATGCACTGTCACTGCTCACCATCCTTGTGGCCTCCTCAAACGGTGACAGGACAGTGCATGCATCCCTGATCATGCCCCACTGGCGTGGTGAGAAAAAACCGAGCTCCCCTGACCCTGTCCTGGTGCCGTAGTCACACAGGTACTCATTGATGGCCCTCTGCTGCGTGTGCAGCCGCTGCAGCATGGCCAATGTTGAGTTCCATCTGGTGGGCATGTCACATATAAGGGGGTTCTTGGGCAGGTTCAACTCCTTTTGGAGCTCAGCCAGCCGAGCACAGGCATTAAATGATCGGCGGAAATGCACACAGACTTTCCTGGCCTGCTTCAGGACATCCTGTAAGCCGGGGTACCTGCCCAAGAACCGCTGCACCACCAGGTTAAGGACGTGAGCTACACAGGGCACATGGGTCAGTTGTCCCTGTCGGAGGGCGGAGAGGAGGTTGGTGCCATTGTCGCAAACCACCATTCCTGGCTTAAGCTGGCGTGGCATCAAGCACCTGTCGGCCTGCCCCTGCAGAGCTGACAAAACATCTGCCCCAGTGTGGCTCCTGTCCCCTTAACAAACCAGAGCAAGCACGGCATGGCATCGTTTTGCCTGCGTACTTGAGTAGCCCCCGGAACGCCTACGGAGCACCGCTGGTTCTGAGGACAGAGCACTGAAAGAGGCCATTGAGGAAGAAGAAGAGGAGGGGGTGGAGGAGAGAGGTGTGTCACAACCAATAGTAGCATTTTGGAGGCGTGGTGGCGGAACAACCTCCAGCACTACTGCACCTTGTCCTGCATCCTTCCCGGCTGCCAGAAGAGTGACCCAATGGGCCGTGAAAGACAGGTAACGTCCCTGTCCATGCCTGCTGGACCATGTGTCAGCGGTAATATGCACCTTACCGCTGGCCGCCCTGTCCAGCAAGGCAAGGACATTGCCTTCTACATGCCGGTAGAAAGCCGGAATCGCCTTCCGTGAGAAAAAGTGGCGTTTGGGGACCTGCGACTGAGGAACCGCACATTGTACAAACTCACGGAAGGGGGCCGAGTCTACCAACTAAAAAGGCAGCAGTTGAAGTGCTAGCAATTTAGCCAAGCTAGCATTCAACCACTGGGCATGTGGATGGCTATAAGTGAACTTCTTTCGACGGTCCAGCAGCTGGGGCAGGGACATTTGCCTGCTATAATCAGATGTGGGTGTACTGCTAGCAGAGTGCCCGGAAGCACTTGGCTGTGACACACCTAATTCTACACCTTCATTCCTCTCAGAGCAGGTTTCAGAGAGGACTGAAGGTCTAGTGGGGTTGGAGATCCCAGCTGATGAGGAGCAAGGAGAGGTCCGCTTTGTTCTTTGGTGTGGGTCTTTGAGGTACGCTTGCCAACGAGCTGCATGGCAGGTCAACATATGTCTGGTCAAGCATGTGGTGTCCAAGCGGCTGATGTTTGGCCACGCGAGATACGCTTGAGACATATGTTGCAAATAGCAGTGGTGCGATCTGATGCACTCATCTCAAAAAAGGCCCACACCAAAGAACTTTTAGAATAACGCGCAGAGGCAGCGCCCTGCACAAGCGGAGCTCTGCGGTGTGATTCAGTCGGTGTGCTGCCCCTAAGCTGGCCCCCGGAGGGCATCCTGCCTCGTTGGATATGTGCCTCCTCCTCCTCTCTCCTACCAGGCACCCACGTGGAGTCAGTGCCCTCATCATCCCCTCCCTCTTCATTGCTGGAGCAAACCTGGCAGTATGCTGCAGCTTGTGGAATATGACTGCCAGATTGCTGTCCTTCTTGAGCATCCCCTCTCTCTGCATTCACGCTACTGCCTTCCTCTAGCTGAGTATCATCATCAGAGCCTACAAAACACTGGGCATCCTCCTGGAGCATGTAACCAACACTGTGCTCAAAGAGTTCAGGAGACTCCTCAGGTGGAAGTGGTGGGTCTAGGGAAGGAGTCACTGATGATGACATTGAGAGGAGGGAAGACGATGCGTTGGCAGCTGCTTTGCCTGTACCCTGAGCCTGGGCGAGAGAGGATGAGGAGGTTGAAGAGGGCTTGGTCATCCACTCTACCAAGTCTTCGGCATGTTGCGGCTCAACATGTCCAGCTGCCGAAAAGAAGGACAAGCGTGTCCCATGGCCACGTGCTGATGATGACGATGCACTGTGTCCATGACCAGCACTGTTGTCTCTAGACACAGAGCCTGCTTGCCCTCTTTTATGGGCTTGCGCCTGTCTGCCTCTCCTTGCTGGCCTTCCAGACATGGTAATGGCCTGAAGGGAGATGGGAAAACCAGCAATTGGGTAGTGTATATTGTGCTGGAGGCACACACAACACCCACTAACTCCTGCAGATGGCAGATGGCCCAATTAGAGAAGAGCTATGTAGGTGGATATAACGGTGTATACTGTGAGGGCACGCAGACAGCACGCACAATCTCCTACAACTGACTGCAAGCTTTATTTAAAAAGAGCAAGATAGCTAGCTATATAGGTGGATATAGCAGTGTATACTGTGGTCAGGGCACGCAGACAGCACGCACAATCTCCTACAACTGACTGCAAGCTCTATTTAAAAAGAGCAAGATAGCTAGCTATATAGGTGGATATAGCGGTGCATACTGGGTTCAGGGCATGCAGACAGCACGCACAATCTCCTACAACTGACTGCAAGCTCTATTTAAAAAGAGCACTATAGCTAGCTATATAGGTGGATATAACGGTGTATACTGTGGTCAGGGCACGCAGACAGCACGCACAATCTCCTACAACTGACTGCAAGCTCTATTTAAAAAGAGCAATATAGCTAGCTATATAGGTGGATATAGCGGTGTATACTGTGGTCAGGGCACGCAGACAGCTCGCACAATCTCCTACAACTGACTGCAAGCTCTATTTAAAAAGAGCAATATAGCTAGCTATATAGGTGGATATAACGGTGTATATTGTGGTCAGGGCATGCAGACAGCACGCACAATCTCCTACAACTGACTGCAAGCTCTATTTAAAAAGAGCAAGATAGCTAGCTATATAGGTGGATATAACGGTGTATACTGTGGTCCGGGCACGCAGACAGCACACAATCTCCTACAACTGACTGCAAGCTCTATTTAAAAAGAGCAAGATAGCTAGCTATATAGGTGGATATAACAGTGTATACTGCGGTCAGGGCATGCAGACAACAACCACTACAGAAGAGCAAGAACACAAAATCGGCCGATAACGAACGGTGTATACTGTGTTGAAGGTACACAGAATACCCACTAACTCCTACAGACGCCAACACACTACACAAGGCCGCCGCGCTGGCGGCCTTATATAGTGTGGGGCGTGTACTACACAGCCTGAGCTATGATTGGGCGCAGGCATCCTGCCTGTGGCCAATCATGGCTCTCCTCGCTGCCAGCGCCGTGATTGGCCAAGCATGCGGGGTCACAGTGCATGCTTGGCCAATCATGAGCCAGCAATGCACTGCGATGGCACAGTGCATTGTGGGCCGTGAGCGCCACACGAATTTGGCGTGAACGGCCCATAACGTTCGGTATTCGCAGAATGGGCAAACAGCCGATGTTCCGACTCGAACACGAAGCTCATCCCTAGTCACAAGACACCTCATCTCAGACTTGTACACTATCTTATTTTCTGACATGAATCCCAAATCCAACATAGCTACCTGAACGTCATAAAGAGAACTTGCGATAGACCTTTCAGATGATGAATGGGAGAACATATTATTTTGTATACATAAGAGGACAATCAACATATCTACACAAGAAAATGGATTTAAGATCTTTTCTAGATGGTATAAAACCCCCTCAGGCTTTTTACGAAATATTACTTGCTATCCCCCCCAAACTGCTGGCACTGCTCAGACAAGGAAGGATCACTTGTACACATATGGTGGTCCTGTCCCATAATCCAACCCTTCTAGACAGAATTACACTGTGTAATTACTCAAATTACCACTTACTCGATCAACCTCTTTCCGGCCCAAATGCTCCTTCATTATTCTTCTATTCATAAAAGAGACTACATCGTTCCCTCACCTTACACTTAGTTAACGCAGCCAAAATAACTATACCAGCCAAGTGGAAATCGCCCAACCCGCCAGCCATAGCGAATTGGTTCAGGCGCATAAACAAGGTTTAGGAAATGGTAGACCTGGTCCATTAAGCCAATGACATATTTTCCACATTTTGGAAAACTTGGCCTTTTTGCAACACTTCAAAACAACTATCAAGTACTCCCAAATACTGACCCATTAAAGATGGGTCATACTGGTTACCAGATCGGAAGAGGAGGAAGGACCCCCATCTCCCTCCTCCCTTCCCTCTTGATTTCCCTATCTCTCTATCACTGATGGAACCCCTACATAGCTGCTATCCCCCAGAGAGAATTTCCCTAACCATATACTACTACCCCCCCCCCCCTTCTCCCAGATCCACTATTTCTTGTAACCCCGAACCCAATGCAAAATCGAAACACTTCCAAAAACACTCTAGAGTAGGTAGCAAATAATCCACATTATCTCGCCCGAGTGACTCGAGCATAAATTAGGCCTCCTAGATAGTCCTCCCTCTGTATTGGTTGCTATAGGTCCGGTGACCACTTCCATACGGTTGAAAAACAACTTTTGAGATTCCAGGCCAATTCATTGCTACCACCTTAAACTGGACAAACCACACTGGATTATACGCTTATGACACAACCACGTACAATGCACACGTCCCCCTTGGTGACTGGGTTTTGACCCAGTCTCCTAGATGACACAGATTTACCGTCCTAAACATTACAGTATGAATTCAAGACTCAAGTTAATTATGATGCTCTTTAATCTTCAGTACACTTCATTTTATATGCAAGGAAAAGAGGCAACATTAGACTTACAGTGCCTTGCAAACATATTCACCTCCCTTGGCATTTTGTTGTGTTTTGTTGCCTCACAGCCTGGAACTAACATGGATTGTTTGAGGATTGGCATCATTTAATTTAGAGAACATGCCCACAACTTTGAAGATTTTTTTTTATTGTGAAGCAAACAACAAATAGCATAAAATAACAGAAAAAATCAATGTGCATAACTATTCACCCCCCTAAAGTCAATACTTTGTAGAGCCACCTTTTGCGGCTATCACAGTGTCAAGTCACTTTGGATAAGTCTCTGAGCTTGCCACATCTTACCACTGAGATTTTTGCCCATTCCTCCTTGCAAAACTGTTCCAGCTCCTTCAAGTTGGATAGTTTGTTGTGCTTGTGAACAGTAATCCTTATGTCTGACTACAGATTTTCTAATGGATTGAGTTCTGGGCTTTGACTAGGCCATTCCAACACATTTACATGTTTCCCCTTAAACCACTCAAATGTTGCTTTAGCAGTGTGTTTGGGGTCATTGTCCTGCTGGAAGGTGACCTCCATCCTAGCCTCAAATCATACACAGAGTGGTACAGGTTTTGCTCAAGAATATCCCTGTATTTAGCACCATCCATCTTTTCCTCAACTCTGACCATTTTCCAAGTCCCGACTGCTGAAAAACATCCCCACAGCATGATGCTGCCACCACCATGTTTTACTGTGGGGATCGTATTCTTTAGGTGATATGTTGTGTTGGGCTTGCGCCAGACATAGTGTTTTCTTTGATGGGCAAAAAGTTAAATTTTAGTCTCATCAGACCAGAGCACTTTCCTCCATACATTTTGGGAATCTCCCACATGCCTTTTCGTAAACTCAAAATGTGCCATTTTGTTTTTTGCTGAAAGTAATGTCTTTCTTCTGGCCACTCTGCCATAAAGCCCATCTCTATGGAGTGTACTGCTTATTGTCGTCCTATGTACAGATACTCCAGTCTCTGCTGTGGAACTCTGCAGCTGTACCAGGGTGATCTTATATATATGTGCTGCCTCTCTGATTAATGCCCTCCTTGCCCGGTCTGTGAGTTTTGGTGTTCGGCTGTCTCTCGGTATGTTTGCTGTTGTGCCATGTTCTTTCTATTTGGTTATGATCGATTTGATGGTGCTCCTAGGGATCATCAAAGATTTGGATATTCTTTTATAACCTAGCCCTGACTTGCCCCTTACTTGTTTGGAGAGTTCCTTGGGCTTCATGGCAGTGTTTGGTTAGTTGTGCCTCTTGCTTAGGTGGGGGCCTTTCAAAAAGGTGTGTATATGTAATGACAGATCATGTGACACTTAGATTGCACACAGGTGGACATAATTTCACTAATTATGTGACTTCTGAAGGTAATTGGTTGCACCAGAGCTTTTTATGGGCTTCATAACAAAGGGGGTGAATACATACGCACATGCCAATTATCAGTTTTTTATGTCTGAAAATTTTTTTATGTATATTTATTTCAAATTTTACTTCATCAACTTAGACTATTGTGTTCTGATCCATCACATATAATTCAGATTTAAAAAAACATTGAACTAAAGGCTGTAAGGTAACAAAATAGGTAAAAAGCCAAGGGGGGTGAATACTTTTGCAAGGCACTGTACATACTGTTTTTGTAACAAGAGGACATAGAAACTTCAACATTACTCTGGTATGCAACTACCCAGTATGTTTGAATGTACTTGACAATCCCTCTTAATATATAGAATGCATGTTTGTATTCCTCTGACAAGTTTTTACATGTCTCTAATACTGTTTCTGTAACTCAACAGACCTTTGTGCCACTTCATTCTCTCTTAATAAAGCTTGTTTGAAAAAAAAAAAATACCAGTTGCCAAGGCCCATTGCCAGGCAGATTAACAAGATATTAACCTGCTCTGGTACATTAAAAAAAGATGTAAAATTTAGTTACATATTTTTATTTCGAGAGTTACTTTTAGCATATTATTGTCAACTGTCCTGGGTTTTAAGGACACTCCCAAGTATTAAGGAACTGACAATTGAAACTGTTGATCCTGGTGTTCAAAACTGCCCATTTACACCATCTTTTTTTTGCATATTAGATTGAATTCATATAAATGTAATGTTTTGTTGACTTTTAACTTTTTATGAAGGTCAATGTTCACTAAGTAAAACCTTATCAGTACTCTGTTTTAGTAAATCTGTCTATACCTGTTGACTCTGAATATACAGTTGTGCTCATAAGTTTACATACCCTGGCAGAATTTATGATTTCAACTTTTCTTTCACTCTTGGTTTGTGTTTGGCTGAAGCTATTTATTATCAATCAACTGTGTTTACTCTTTTTAAATCATAATGACAACAGAAACTACCCAAATGACCCTGATCAAAAGTTTACATAACCCAGTTCTTAATACCGTGTGCGTCCAAGTACGTCATATGTGCAGCTTCCTGGCTGATGAATGCAAATGTTCGTCCAGTATTTATTAATAACATACTGCATTGATTTTGCCAACAATGTTAACCAAATTTCCTGTGCCTTTTGTAGCTCACAAATCCCCAAAACATCAGCGATCCACCTCTGTACATTTCATCATAGGCCTTGTTGACTCCTCTCCAAATGTAGCGTTTACGGTTGTAGCCAAAAAGATCAATTTTGGTCTCATCACTCCAAATGACTTTGTGCCAGAAGGTTGGAGGCTTGTCTCTGTGCTGTTTGGCATATTGCAAGTGGGATACTTTGTGGCATTTTCATAGTAATGGCTTTCTTCTGGCGATTCAACCATGCAGCCCATCTTTCTTCAAGTGCCTCCTTATTGTGTATCTTGAAACAGCCATACCACATGTTTTCAGAGAGTCCTGTATTTCACCTGAAGTTATTTGTGGGTTTTTCTTTGCATCCCAAACAATTTTTCCTGGCAGTTGTGGCTGAAATTTTAGTTGGTCTACCTAACTGTGGTTTGGTTTCAACAGAACCCCTCATTTCCCACTTCTTGATTAGAGTTTGAACACTGCTGACTGGCATTCTCAATTCCTTGGATATGTTTTTATATCCCTTTCCTGTTCAACTACCAACTACAAATACAGTTCAACTACCTTTTCCCGCAGATCCGTTGACAATTCTTTTGCTTTCCCCATGACTCAAAATCCAGAAAGGTCAGTCCAGCACTGGATGAAAGATGCAATGGTCTATCAGGAGTCCAGAAACTCATTGACCTTTTATATATGCACACATACACACACACACACACACTAATTACAAGCAAACAGATCACAGGTGAGGATAGCTACCTTTAATAGCTATTCAAACCCCTTTGTTTCAACTTGCGTGCATGTCATCAGGCCAAAATCACCAGGGTATGTAAACTTTTGATCAGGGCCATTTGGATAGTTTCTGTTGTCATTATGATTTAAAAAGAGTAAACATAGCTGATTGATAATAAATGGCTTCAGCTAAACAATAACCATGAGTAAAAGAAATGCTTTTGTGTTATCATTCATATTCTCTCTCTGAAAAATGACCAAGAAATCATAAATTCTGCCCGGGTATGTAAACTTATGAGCACAACTGTATTTAGTATCAATATTTTTTATGTGAAAAAGTTCACATTTCTTGCATTTACGGAACCCTTCAACCCTTTAGTGGCTCCTTACCTTGATCACCACTGTTATATTGGTGATCAGGGAATTGCTCCCATATATTGGAGGTCAGTTATGTGCCCCTTTACACTGGTGGTCAGTGGTTAAGGGATTCTTACACAGGGGGTCAATGAAAAAGTGCCCCCTTCAATGGTTTTCATTGTCCTCTTACATTGGCGGTCAGTGGAGACGTGCCCCCTTAAGTCAATGGTCAAAATTTAAAACATTCAGCAAAGGTAAGTGGTAAAGGTTTTCTTCTCAAACATTGTATTTGCTATTTGAATGCAAATAAATGCTTATCTGCAGTTCCATTACATCTCACTAAAACATGCAGAAATTCAGTGCAGCTTCAGAACTGCCATGTGTACTGCTCAGTTAAAGTGTATTCAAACCCAAAACAAAAATGTAATATATTGCAGTTTACCAAACCTTACATGTGATGGCTGCATCAGTTTTATTTTTTGAGACATTTCTCTTTTATTTTCACATTGTGATCTGGTCAATAACACACTTCCTGTCTTAGGGTGTCTACACTCTGGAGTCAACCTTGAACAGTAGCATTTAAGCTTAAATATGGGTAGAGGATAGTGTTAGCCCGTGTCGGACATTCTGACAACCAAATCCGTTGGATTTTGTCTGACGGATTTTGTCCGAAACTGTTGCATACACACGGTTGGACAAAGTTGTCGGAAAATCCGATTGTACATAACGTGATGACGTTATTTTGTTATGATGGGACTACGGTCAGGCTAGTAGCCAATAGCTTTGGTCTAGGAATTTGATCTGAGCATGAGTGGCACTTTGTCCTTTGGAGTAGGCTACACATGATCGGAGTATGTCCGATCAGAGCATGTTGTCGGAAAATTTTATAGACAAGTTGGAAAACTTGGTCCGATGGAGACCACACACAGTCGGATTATCCGACAAAATGGTCCGATAGGACACATTCCGTCGGAATCTCCGACCGTGTGTACAAGGGCTGAGATGCACCAACAGATTGACTGTAGATGAATTTGCCCATCAAAATAAGGCAGAACTGTGGCCAATATGTTTTAAGCAGTTACAGACATTTTTCTCCTTTTGGGATAAAGGTTTTACATATGAATATATGTGAATACAAGCTAACAATTGTAATCGCCAAGTTTACATTTTCAGTGTTAAATGATTTGTCTTAAAGTTGTAACTGAAAATTTAAAGCTTAGTCTATCTAGTTCTTTGTGAAGGGACTCTGGTTTTTGGTTGATCTAAAAAAAAAAAGAAGCCTATTTTTAACTTTAACTACAAACCCAAGTCCACAGTGCGTGTGCAAGGGCTTCTGCTTTTCGGAAAGGAGTTTACTGTCCTCAACCTGTACATACAGTAGTTTTTTGTTTTTAAAATCCCACTCAATTTCCTCAACCTTATCTCAGTTACTCCAAAAATAAAAAATAAACAAATAAAGATCGCCCCTAGATTGTTTCTTGAGACAAAGAGTGACTGGCTGTAGGGCAATCTCTTGGTTGGTTCATTGTTTCATCTTTGTTCTTTTATATTCTTCCAAAATGTTGATCCTGTTTTCCCCTCTGTGGTTTTACTTTACTTTGAAATACAGCTAGGGTCCCCTAACAGCTAGGAGTTTATTAGAAATAAGCACATGCAAATATCCAATAAAATTATACTTCAACAAGTATGCAGAGACTTTGCAGCTCTTATCTTCCGTGCTCCATTTAGAAGAGATATTTCTAAATATTAATAACTTACATTACTTTACAGCACTTTGTGTCTCGGGAAATTTTGTTGTGTGAATCATCAACTATGTTTAGAAGAAATATTTTATTATTCAGCAGTTCATTGTTTATACATTCAGCGGAATGCAGTGTTCTCTTATATAACAGAAAGCCATTGCCAACATTGCATAAAGCAATAAATTGCTCCCAAAACAATTGTAATTAAAGGAGAACTCCAGTCAGGAATAGAGAATCATTAAAAATAAATAAAAGCCTAAACAGTCTCAGGTTTTCTTCTCTTTCAGTTTTCTTTTATTCTTTTGTCATCTAAACGGTACCTTAATTAAGGGGCCCATTCACAGAATTGTGCTGCAGTAACTCACAGTAGAGCACATTACTTGCATGGAGGCACTGCAGTGGCAGTCAGTGTAAATGAAACCCCAACGCAACCTCCCAACCTTACTGCTATACCCTTGATTTTCTGTCCCCTAGAGTGTTAGCAGCCCATTCACATAAATGAGCTGCACAAAATAGCACAAGTTAGCATACATGCATTAAACACACCACACCACCATGCTGTGAATGAACCTTTCTTATGTGTCTTCATAGCTGAGTGCTTGTTACTATTTAAAACAAATTACTGATGCACATATGGATGCTAACGTTTTCCAATGTCTTATGGTGCATTGTTTGTGTTGCTTAACTGGTGTCATGACTGCAACATAGTAATAATATCGACAAAAATTTCTGATTCCTCTTGTACCAAATTGTAACGTAATGTCTGCCTTCATTTTGTTAAGCCCTGTGCAAACTGTTGGCGCTATATAAATCCTGTATAATAATAATATAATAATAATTTGACCCTGATTCATCTATGCATTAAGGTGAAAAAACTTCTTTCACTGACTAGCCCCCCAGACCCCCACCCCCGTTTTACTCACCTGAGCCCTGTAATTCACGCGCTGGAGACGTGATCACCCTCTCTGCATGTTGTCTCAGCTCTTGATTGGATAGATTGATAGCAGGGTAGCCATTAGCATCAAGGACATGGAGGAGCATGGAGGACACCACCCATTGCCGTCATCCGCTGCCCCACTAAGACGGTAAGTGCTGGGCAGATGGGCAGAGGGCACAGTGGGAGCATTTGATGGCACAGTGGGAGCATTTAATGGGGCATAGTGGGAGCATTTGATGGCACAGTGGCTGAATTTGATGGGCACAGTGGTGGCGTTTGATGGCACAGTGGCTGCATTTGATGGGCACAGTGATAGTAATGTTGCTAGTGTTGTGATAGCCTCAGAGGCTGCCCGTGTTGTGGGGGGGGGGATTTATTATTATAGATTCTATATTATAGATTGAGATTCTATATAGATTCTATATACCCTGTCTTGTTATCTGTCTGATCAGTGATCACTATCACCAGTCCGTTTTCTGTTTGAACTATATACATTCAACAAAGATTCGACAAAGCAGCGAAAAACATACAAATGTCGAATCTTTGGCTTATGGTGTCTGTTGAAAGTTCTAAGAAGATTCGACGGAGCAGCTCAACTATCTGGAGTCATACAGTTTAGCTGCTCCGTCGAATCTTCTTTGAACATTCGACAGACACAATAACCCTTCAATGACCGATTCTTCCTTAATTAGTTAGAATTTTCGGGCGAATGCAATTTTTAATGAAAAACAAAATAAATAAGAAAGAATTTCGGGAGTAACTAAATAAATGTATTTTTCGGACGAAAACAAAATTCTGGAACGAAAAATTTCAGTGTCCACTAGTCTAGATATTTGTATCAAATAATTTATTTAATACCCTTATTACTTATTTAGGCTCTTTTGTTTTTGGATCTATCTAGCACATGTACATGTAAAATAAAGTAACGCACTTCATACCATTCGTCTCTTGGGGGGTAGAGGACACTATAGTGGTCAAAGTAGACAAATCTGATTCTGGAAGACTACTTTACAGTAAAGGATAAAAGCTTGTTTTTCTGTGGATCAACTTTATCAGAATCATTAGGAATAGAATGATTTATGTGGACTATTGGTCTTTTTATCCATGCTTGCTCCCAAAATAAAGTCACATTTGCATTTGTAAGCTTGCTTCTTATTGGATATGTACAGCATGCTTGCTACTACCAGCTATCACCCAACAGCAATCCCATTATCCTCCATAACACTTGGGCATGTAAGTCATGAATATAATTACAGATCAAAACTCTTGGATGGATTCTTCTTATACTGAAAGATGCAACAAGCAAATGATTTGTTAATAATATAAAATGTTAGTGTCTGTACACTAAATGTTTTACTACACTACATTATCATTGCTTCACAGTTCCAGTGATATGAAGTGTGAATTGTGCTATACTTTATGTCACGGCAAGCGGCTGACATCTGTCATTTTACATTCTTTGTAATAGCTCTCTCAGAGCGGCTGGTTGCCTAACAGGAGAACCTGCCTTATGCGGACACAAATCAAAACATTGATTTCTCCATGAATAAACAGAACAATGTGTTTTCAGGAAGCAAAATGTAGAAAATCAATAGAAGGTTGGGGTAGGACAAGAATGACAAACTGAAACCTATTTCTATCCTGGCAATGCTCATCACTAAAGCATTTTGCAATTGATCTACAACTTTTATTTCCCTTTGGCCAAGCTGTGAAGAGTATTGTACTATCATATAATACATTCCACAAGCAAGGGAACATCATGTATTATATGCCATTAGCAATACACCTGCTTCTGTTTCATAGTCCTTTAGCAGTCTAGTCTTGTTTTCTCTCAGAAATAGTTGCATCTTGCTGGTGGCTTCAAATGGTACCCTGAGTTCTCAATCAGAAGTATGTAGTGTACGCCAATACAAATTCCAAGTTAGGACTTGAGATTTAGGCAACTTACCTTTTCTGCTGAGGGCTTTAAGTATATCTACAGCATTTTCTCATAGTTGCTTACTTATGCAAGGTTTGCTTCCAGCTTTAAAGTGATATGCATGCAATAGCTATGCATTACTGCTCCTTCTCTCAGTGAAAAGCCTATGCTAAAGCAACACAATCCTCATGTGGCTGATATTTTTTTTTTTTAACAGCTGTTAATACAGAGAAAGTGTAATTGCACTGGGCCACTGAAAGCTCCCTCTAATAGAAAATTGATGTAGCGATATTGACTGTCAGCAGAAAGCACCTTACCTTTCAGTGTTTCTAGACATCGCTTGTCCCTTTGGTAATCAGTGCAATCAGTGACCACATATCTGTGCATCTAACAAAGTGAATTATGGGACATAGAGTTCTCCTTCAGACTATTACTATGCAAACATGTACCGTAAGACTACACATCCCAAGGATCTTCGCAGTGACATGAAGTTTGCTGGGAGGGAGGGCTGAGTTGGCGCTCAGCAGATTTATTACCACTTTCTGTGAAATAACTTCCTCTTTTTGGTTCAAGTAAAATATTTGAGAACCTAATATTACTGAGTTGTTTGATTCTTGCTGCACAGTGTTACAAGGATGTCTTAACCCAGAGTGTTAAGTGGGTTGGAAGGTTCACTTGGTCATGGCCGTACAGCATAGCAGATCATTTTCAGCAGTCCCCAAGGCGACAGTGCTACATTTGGGGGCTGGTCTGGTTTACTATCTGCAGCAGGCCCCAGCAAACCTAGATATGAGTCACAATCTGCATGGGAAGCCGCATCCATGGCTGTGGTCGCTTGGGGTCAAACGTATGGGGCCTCAACCGACAGAAGCTCCGTTCTGGAGATCTAGAGGAGTGAACATACTGAGAGGGAGATCAGAACAGAAGGTGGCTGAGAGCTTTAGTGCCAAGACACCGGGCCTTCTTGGTGGAGACTGAAGCCTCAGTGGAGATGGATCAAGTTAGGGCACTGATAGAATGGCAGGAAGAGGTGCCAGTGTGTTTTCAGGTGGAAGAGGTCCGCTTAACGGAGGAAGTCACTGCAAGGGTATTCCCCCTCAAAAGCGAGAGAGGAGGGACCTCCAGCAACAGCTCACAAGAAAAGTTGTGTGCCAATGGAGACAAACTCCCAAGGGGCCAATGCCCCTCCACTCTTTTTTTTCTACGCTGATATGAGTCACCTGGTCATTAGCCTGATGAAGAATGGGCCTGAAAATGCTAATGAAGTTAATGGAGACTTCAATTTTTTTCAGGGCAGCTGCCAATGCCTGTGGGAGAAGACAAGTTTGAAACATGGATGAGTCAAGCTTTACATGCTGTGGAAGAGGGGAGTGTTTCAGATGCCGTGAAATGACAACGACTTAAATGAGAGCCTTCGAGGCCCAGCGGCCGACGTGATCCATAACCTAAGGATGGGAAAGAGGACTTGTGTTGTCATGGACTACATTGAGGCTTTTTGTGCTGTTTTTGGAAGAGTTGAAACAATCGCTAACTTGATGTACACATTCAACCACACACATCAACAGAGAGGGGAGAGTTTGTCCAAATACATCTCCCGGGTAGAGATCATCCTCAAGAAAGGTCTTAACCCTAAGGACACTGATCGGGCCCGCCTTGATCAGGTGCTGCATGGGGCCCAGCCCAACCATCCTATTGTGTTACTGAAGAGAACCCAGGTGTTACCAACCTATACTGAATTGATAAGGGAGGTTTGAGGGGAAGAGGCTCTGTTGGAATAAAAGAGTCAATGACCAAAAGATGTAAATGCTGTTATTGGGAACAAAGAGATAGTGATGGCTGCACTGTCCATGCAGAAATAGAGCTTTCCGATGACGACAGTGGAACTAAATCTTACCCGAAGGGATCGACTCCCCTTGACATCCATAAACCAGTTGCAGAAATAGAGCCAATGGAACTGATGGCCCAGGTAGCTCAGACTCAAATGTACCACGCACTGATGCAAGCAATGGAGATCCAAGCAAAAGTTCAGGAGCAAGGGACTCATGTAAGCGATACAGAAGTGCGTTACAGAAACAACTTTTTCCAAAGCCAGCGGGAAAATTCAAGAGACCTCAAGGGAGCTAGTTGGGAGTCCTAAGGGAAGCCTGCGCTCCAATGATGAGAAAGGAGACGGGAATGAAAATCAAGAGAGAAGGATGCAAGCCATCAGCTCTCTTGCACTGGTCAGTGCCCAAGCACGACCCAAATATAAATACCCACGGGCAAGCAGTAAAATCACAAGCATCGCCTCCCAAGAGTCCTGTTGGAGCTCATACTTAGAGTCACCTGGAGGAAACCTACCCAAGAACTTAGTGGGGCCTTCTCCTATAGTATAAATCCAGGTGGAGGGCATCTATACGCAAGCACTGTGGGATACTGAAGCTCAAGTAACTTTCCTGTATCAAGACTTCTATCATAAGTACTTGAAACATATCCCCTGTGCAAACTTGATGAGTTAGAAATTTGGGGAATCGGAACTCAGAAGTGCCCTTACAATGGTTGCATATAAAGAGAACCTTTGACTCTGCTCTAGCCGGAAGGCCAGAGACCTTCGACACGTTAGCAGTTGTATGTCCTCGACCACCTGGAGCTGGCCAAAATTCCCTGCTGATAGGCACTAATACCAATCTGGTAAGAAGGCTACTCACTCCTTTGGCCGTAGAGGGTGCCCCTGTTGGAAAAACCCATCCTCACTTCAGGCAAGCATTTCAGAGGGTATTGCAAGAAAAGAAGGCACTTGCCGAAGGAGAGGGAAGGTTGTGGCGACTAGACACTCAAGAGAGGGTGATGCAGCCCTGGGAAAGAGCCTGCCTCAAAGCCACCATCAAGTTGTCCTGGGACCAGCAGGGTCCATAAGTGGTGATAGAAGCTGATCTCACAGAGGAAGAAGTATGGATAGAGCTAGTTCCAAGATTATGCAACCATGCAACTTCTACGCAACCATGTACCCTAAGACTACACAATAACGGGATCTTCACAGTGACATGAAGGTTGTTGGAAGTAACCATAAAAGGAGCGAGAAGCCCACGTAAACTCTCTTCCTCTGTGGCCTGATGCGAGACGGACCTCTGTGTAACAGGGAGAGGTCACAGCCTACCACGCGGAGCCTTACTTCCACCCCGAGGCTTAAGGGGCCTAGCTCTCTTATTCGCTGTTAGACATCCGGTCGCTAACATCACTTGGATCACCTGCCTGTCGGTGTGGGTGCGTGGGGCAAGTTTCACTTCGGAAGACCGAGACAGCAGATCCGCTGCCCGAGTAGCGCTACATGTGTTCCTGTCTAGAAGACCTCAGATCGACTTGGTTGTTGGTGAGAGGGCAAATTACTCAACCTTTTATCTATTCATTGCCACTATTACAGAACATTGTGCACAGACATCTTTACCCCAAGAACAGTTTACTGTATTGCTTGAACACTGTGCTCATACACCTTAGATCTTCACCATTAGGAGCCTATTGGTTTATCTACAACCAAAAAGATTACAGTTTGAGTTCCAACTAGCTAGCAAAGAACATCAGATCTGCAATGTGGAACTCTTTTACCATTACTCATAGGAAAGCCTATATATTACCTTCAGTAGACCTGCTCTTTCATAAGGATAGCATAGGCTGGCTAGATTACATCCTTCTCAAAGTAGCCACATAAGTAGTAACTGAAACATCTGCTAGGATATTGTTCTTTGCTGAACTATTGTTTGTGTCCATGGGAGGAATTTGTTTTCTGAGTTGGCACTGTTATCCCGGCCATTACTATGCACCATGTACCGTAAGACTACACATCCCAAGGATCTTCACAGTGACATGATGTTTGCTGGGAGGGAGCGCTGAGTAGGTGGTGTGACACCCTGCAGAGTCAGGGGTCTGGAACCCCTCTGTCCTCAGCGCTGGTGTCTTCATTATCCGCAGCACAAACAGAATTTAATTCTATGGCTATCGTGTGACGAGGGAGTGGAGCGGACTCTCTAGAAGTGAAAATCAGCTTAAAGGAAAGGAATATGCCCAATTAGACTTGGTGCTGTCTGGAGATCACAAAGTCGCTAGAGTGATTGCAGAAGCTGACACCTGTGAATATCGGTCTACATTGTGGATATACATGCGGATTACCCCTGTAGAGGTTACAGGAGCTGGTGAGTGGGGACCTAAGAGGGGGAGCATGCAAGTCAACAGTCGTTGTGTGAGTGCTCAAAGTCACCTGCAACAATTGCTATTTTAGTTTTTTGGCTTGCACTTTGTTGATTAACTTTTTGGGATATTTATTGGACTATCTGGTACATTAATATATATTTTTTTGGACATTTTTTGCTTAGATATATACTCTTTAGAGCCTGGACTTTATACAAAGTGCACTTATAGGAGTTCACTTCACTTGGGTATAGGTAATATTTTGTATTATATTTCATATCTGTTTTGGGTTTATTACACCATCAATTTAGTTGGTAGGAGCTGAACCCCCCTTGCAGGGGGAGCCCTCGGTCTTGGGCTGATAACGTTACCCACTTAGGTGGATAGTATACCCACTGTTACCCTCTGGGACAGGTTAAGGTGGTTTATTTTATCACTGTGATCTAACCTGACTGTGGAGCGGGTAAAGAGTGATCTACCAGATCACTCTTCAGTATACAGGTAGCGCCACCCACCCCCTTTTTTCCTGTTTATTTTATCTTTAAAAGCTCCCCCACGGGGGGGGGGAGTGTTTGCGGGGGAGGCTGCAACCTTTACCTTATTTTTGTCCTAAGCGCGGCACTCTTATTTATTTACAGTGCCCATCAGTGCTGCCTTATCAGTGAAGGAGAAAATGTACTTATTTGCAAAATATTATAATAGAAATGTAAAAAAAAGTTTTGTTTTTTAAAGGTTTGGTCTTTTTTTAATATTTAGCAAACAATAAAAAACCCAGTGGGGATGAAATAGCACCAAAAGAAAGCTGCATTTATATGGGGAAAACAAATCTATATGGGTACAATGTTGCATAATAATATATTGGTATTCAAAATGCAACAGCACTGAAAGCTGAAAATTGGCTTGGGCAGGAAGGGGGTGAATGTGCCCAGTATTAAAGTGGTTAATATGAACCTCAATATGGTACTATACTGTGATGATAGAGGACTAATCCCATAAGATTTCCCACAAACTTAAGCCTGATACACATGATCGGATTTTCCGCAAAGTGCCAGAATTTTGCCCGAAGGGCATGTGCCGTGAACTTGCCTTGCATACAAACGGACACAATTGTCGGTCAACAAACACGAACATAGGGACATACTACGTGGAATTTCAGCTCTTGGGCTCCACTCTTTGGGCACCTTCTGCTAATGTCATGTTTGGTGAGCATTAAGTCCAAGCATGTGTGTTTGTACTTTGAACTTTTGTGTGACAGACTTGTGTATACACGATAGGAAAATTTGGCAACAGACCGCTGTCCGCCAAAAATTTAGTAGCCTGCCATCCAACATTTGTTGGCAGAAAGTTGACCAACAATTGTCTGATGGAGCATACTATCGGTCGGATTTTAGGCAAACACTCTATCACACAGTTCCCGGATGATTTGATCGTATGTACGAGGCTTAAGAGAGTCACTGTGGATGTAGGCAGTTTGAATATAGATAATTGTCCCAATGCTCCACTGAATTTAAATCCACACAACTATACAGTGTTTAGAATGAACAAAAAAAAAAATTTTTTTTCATTCCCATTGACACAAATGTTGGCAGTGTTTTTTTTTGTTTTTTTATTCCCATTGACATATATGCTGAGGGGAACATGTTTTTATTACTCCCACTAGCACCAATGCTGGGGGAGTTTACAAATCCCACTGATATCAATGAAGGGGCACCATTCCTCACATTGACCACTGATGCAATGATATGTATTCCTCCTACTGATCACTGCTCCAGGAAAACTATTCCTCCCAATCCCGTTTATAAATTCACTACAATAGGGGCTATTATTAATCTTATCAGGATGGCAGGAGCATTTATTACTTCCACTGAAGACTGATTAAGGGCATTTTTTTACAACCACTACAGCAGGGGCATTTATTGCTCTTACTGACCACGAACAGCAGGGGCTTTTTTCTCCCACTGACACAAGCAATTATTGCTTCAACTGCAGGGGCATATATTACTCACACTGATGCAGGGTCATTTTTTTACTCCTACTAACCCCCAATATAAGGGTATTTTTTACTCTCAGAAATCTTAAATACCACTGTATTTTTTTTACTCCCACTGACCTCTGCCATCTGCCACCAATCAGTCTCAGAGATGGTGAATTGTCCTTTTTGTTAATGTTTAAGGTCCTCTGGTCTAGATGCAAAAAGTGTTTATACAGAGCCCTTAGTCATACCAAAAGGAGTACAGCAGATATCTCCCTTTTCACTAAAGGAACTTGCACAATTTGATAAGTGCCCTCCCTGCAGACCCCCACATACCTTTTGTGGGACCAGATGTGGGGGTGAGATCCTTGCACCCTCAACATTGAGGACAAGGTGCCGTGCAAGGGGGAGGCTTAAATACTACCCCCCCCCCCACCACCGCAGGGTACTCCACCAATATTGAAGGCATGAGGTTTAGGGTAAAATAATACCATAGGGTCCTTCTCTACTACCCGGGGGTCTAATTTACTGTATAATGCTGGAATTTTTGCGCAATTTCTTATTGTGTTTTGTTAAACCATTAAATAGAATATTGACATTTACATTGATAATGCAAACCTACAAGTAGTGTGATCTGAGGTGATTAGCTCAGTGGTAGGTGTATTTTTAGCGAGCGCACTCCAGACCGAACTGTGAAAAGTCAAAGCAAAGTAATTTACAACAGGTTTTTCCACACAGGGGTTTTAATTTCAAACAGCAAACTAGCTAACAGAAATGCCAAGCCACGTGGCTCCCCCTTTAGCAGCACTACTGCTCTTGTCACTGGTCTCTCAGACCTTCTCACCAGCTCTCCTGGCTCACTCAGCCTTGATTACAGTACCGAGCTGCCCAGGCCCACTTTTTTTCCTCTAGATAGGGGTTCTCTTGACACCCCAGGCTCTCTCATTCCTCCGAAACTTTAAGATTCCCTCAGTTCCCCGGACTGTAGTTGTCCCAGCTCTCTCGCATTCACCCCAACATGTTTAATCTCCCTAACTCTGTCAGTCCAATGGACATCAAAGCCTTCCAACATGGAATGCAGTATCTCAAGTAAAGCACCTCTGTCTCCAGACAGGATCACACACCTGTCTTCCAACTGGAGCACACCTCCCTCCTGGCTAAATCCCCTGAGCTATTCCCAAGCCTTCATTTTAAGGGTTGCGTGCACCTTGACACACACCCTGCTGGTCTTCAACAAAGCCTGAAAACTAGATTGGAATGCTGTTCCCTTTGAAAGCATTTTGAAATCTACAAATTCCGGAGCCCAATCCAGGCATACCAAAATTTGGAAAAAGGGGTAAAAACAGACTTCTCCACTTATAATCAATACTGAAGTCCAGAGTCAGGCACTCTGCATACATGTGAACCCTGTGTCCGTTTAACAACCATTTACACAGAAGGGCCTCACACTGTCTTTTCACAGTTCGGTCACAATAACTATTTAAGTAGCTGAGAATTTACGATAACTATTAGGTAAAATTTATCAAAAGCAATGAGTCTTAACATTTAAAATGTTGGTTTACACTATATTTTTATTTAGGGCAGTTAAAATCCTTTGCAAAATATTTAGTGAACTATATGTGCACAAAAACATTAATTATTGCTACACATTATACACAAAATATATGTTGCTGGATTGTTTTTTTTACAGTGTTGAAATGTTAACAAAATTCTGAGTAAACTGTACTGAACAAATTATTAAATTGTTGAATGCCATAAAATGTGAATATTTCCATTAGAAAATAAACAATGAATTATTTAGTAGTATGACCTTTCATAAATTGGCTTTGTTTATGTTTTATAGTTGCAAAAGTAAATACACCCACTACAATGGTGCTAACAAAAAGCTGCTAACTAAAGGAATACTTCTAATATATTAGATTATTGTAATTTATAAGTGTATAATTAACAGTTTTGTTGGTCATCTATTGGGCAGATACAGATATTTGAGTTCTATATTAGTATAAAATGCTATGTTCAGGCCCTCCATTCCCCTATAAAAATGTACAGTTTAAGTCTCTGCAGCTGGACCTTTACTGCTATTTGCGAATTCCCACTGTTTCAAAAAGTAGATAACACTAATGCTTTTGAAGCAGTATTCTAAGTCCGTTAATAAAGTTTCCTCTTCCTTTCAGCTTGCCCTGTGTAGTGTCTGCTGTGTTCTGCGGCAGCATAGATTCAATTAGAAAAGCAACACAATGAGGTTTATTTACTAAAGGTGGAGTGTAAAATCTAGCTCACTTCTGCTTTGAAACCAATCACCTTCCAGGTTTTATTGCCAAAGCTTAATTGAACAAGCTGAGGTTTCTATGCAGAAGGGAGCCTGATTTTGCACTCTCCAGCTTTGGTAAATAAGCCCAATGTCCAGGGTATCTCATTACTAGGGATATGCTTGATGTTTGGGTCGAACATAAATTCGACTTGAACATCGGGTGTTCAGAACAGTGAACATCATGGGGCATTCACGGAAAATTTGAGTGTCGTGGAATGCCCCATAATGCACTGCGAGATCACAGTGAAATTGCTGTATGATGATTGGCCAAAGCATGCACCTGAACTGCATGCTTTGGCCAATCACAGAGCACTGTGCTGAGAGAGCCATAATTGGCCAAAGGCAGGGTACCTTTGGCCAATCATGACTTGGGGGACTAAATTCATGCCCCACACTATATAAGGCGGCTTACAAGGTGGCTGTGTGTAGTGTTGTTGGCGTGGACAGAGAGATAGCTTGAGATAGATTAAGCAGGCAGGTTATTCATTTAGTGGCAGTATATTTTATATATATAATATAGTCAGTCTAGTGTGTGCGTGTCTGTGTGTGTGTGGTGTGTGTGTATATATATATATATATATATATATATATATATATATATGGAAGGGTGGGAAGAACCAGGTCGGGCAAAAATTTGACAGCGCACCTCATCCCAATTGTATCAAATATGTCCCACCTACCCTTCTCTCTCTCTTCATATATATATATATATATATATATATATATATATATATATATATATTCACTGTTTACTTGACATTCAGTCCGTGAAGGCAGTGTATTAATATAAATAAATATAAATATATATATATATATATATATACAGTCGTGTGTGTATGTGCGTGTATATATATATATATATATATATATATATATATATATATATATATATACTGTAGCTCACAAAAGTCAGTACACCCCTAATATTTTTTCATATTTTTGTGAATATTTTATTATACTTATTCATGTAACAACACTGAAGAAATTACACTTTGCTACAATGTAAAGTAGTGAGTGTACAGCTTGTATAACAGTGTAATTTTGCTGTCCCCTCAAAATAACTCAAAACACAGCCAATAATATCTAAACCGCTGGCAACAAAAGTCAGTACACCCCTCAGTGAAAATGTCCAAATTGTCCCCTCCCTAGTGTCCCGTAACTTGTTAGTGTTACAAGGTCTCAGGTGTGAATAGGGAGCAGGTGTGTTAAATTTGATGTTATCGCTCTTTCTCTCTCTCTCATACTGGTCACAAGAAGTTCAATATGGCACAACATGGCACCTCATGGCAAAACTCTGAGGATCTGAAAAAAATAATTGTTGCTCTACATAAAGATTGCATAGGCTATAAGAAGATTGCCAAGACCCTGAAACTGAGCTGCAGCACTGTGGCCAGGATCATACAGTGTTTTAACAGGACAGGTTCCACTCAGAACAGGCCTCGCCAGGGTCGACCAAAGAAGTTGAGCGCATGTGCTCAGCGTCATATCCAGAGGTTGTCTTTGGGAAATAGACATATGAGTGCTCCCATTGCTGCAGATGTTGCAGGGGTGGGGGGCTAGTCTGTCAGTGCCCAGACCATACACCGTACACTGCATCAAATTGGTCTACATGGCTGTCACTCCAGAAGGAAGCCTCTTCTAAAGATGATGCGCAAGAAATCCGGAAAACAGTTTGCTGAAGACAAGCAGACTAAGGACATGGATTACTGAAACCATGTCCTGTGGTCTGATGTGACCAAAATAAAATAATTTGGCTCAGAAAGTTTAAAGTTTGTGTGGTGGCAACCAGGTGTAGGATTACAAAGAGTGTGTCTTACCTACAGTCAATCATGGTGGTGGGAGTGTCATGGTCTGGGGCTGCATGAGTGCTGCTGGCACCGGGGGGAGCGACAGTTCATTGAGGGAACCATGAATGTCAACATGTACTGTGACATACTGTCCTGCGGCCCAGTCTCCCTTTGGAGACTGGGCTGCAGGGCAGTGTTCCAACATAACGTCCCCAAATACACCTCCAAGATGACCACTGCCTTGCTAAAGAAGCTGAGGATAAAAGTGATGGACTGGCCAAGCATGTCTCCAAACTTAAACCCTATTGAGCATCTGTGGGGCATCCTCAAACAGAACGCAGCTGCTGAAGAAGCCAATTCCACCAGCTGCTTGTCCACAGTCACTCCTTCCATAGCCCCACCGTCATGCACGGAGGAGTCCCCAGAATTATTCAACCACAGTGTCGGGTACATGCTGCTGGAGGATGTTCAGCAATTTGAAGGCTCTGATGTTGGTTCCCAGGTTGAGGAAGGGATTAACAAGAGCCTAGGGAGAGGGAGTGCCACAGAAGGACAAGAAACTGGCAGTCACGTTCCCCCAGCTACAGCATACTGCCAAGTTTGCTCCAGTGACGAGGAGGGAGGGGATGATGAGGTCACTGACTGTACTAGGGTGCCTGAGAGGAGGAGGAGGCCCAACTCCAATGAGGCAGGATGTCCTCTAGTACACCGGTCAGCAACCCTGTCCTCAGGGCCCACTAACAGACCAGGTTTGCAAAATAACTGAAATACATCACAAGTGATATCAGTTGCTACTTAGTGATTGCAATATTCTAGTCTGCACCTCCCCAAGGTAATGCATAAAATCTGGCCTGCTAGTGGGCCCTGAGGACAGGGTTGATGACCACTGCTCTGAGGGGGCAGCCACCTTATTGCATCACAACATAGAGTGTGCACTTTTAAGTGTCTCATTCAGACTGCAATGCAGCTCAGAGCTGTGCTGTACAATGCTACAATAAAATGCAGACATGCTGCATTTTATCGCAGCGCACTATACAGAATCAAATGGTACTGTACAGCCAGGGCCGGACTTACTATAGGGCTTGACTGGGCTCAAGCCCATGGGTCCCCGCCTGTTTCCGTTTTAAATACCGTATCTTCCTTACATTTTAAACCACTAGGCATCCGCTCTATAGTGGAAAGATGGCTACATCATGGATGCCAATTGCCAGGAGGGAGTTGCTGGCAATTGGGGGCCACTAGCCGAGGGCGCGCATTGGGGAAGTGTCACATGTCATCAGTGCCACGTATCGGTGCCATCTGTCATCAGCGCCACCTGTCAGTGTCACGTGCCACCTGTCATCAGTGTCACGTGTCATCAGTGCCCCATATTAGTGCCATCTTTCATCAGTGCCACGTATTAGTGCCATCTGTCATCAGTGTCAGGTATTAGTGCCATCTGTCATCAGTGCCACGTAATAATGTCATCTGTCATCAGTGTCATGTATCAGTGCGTATTAGGGCCACGTGTCATCAATGCCTAAATGCTGATTCATCTATGAAACAAGTGTATTTGATTGAGGAATTGAATCATTCATTCAAACCCATTTTTTTTTATAATTCTGAGTAATTTAACATTTTTAATAGACTTCAGCAATTAACATAAATTATGTAATTTTGTTTAGTTGTTTGTTCAGAATCGTGATATCTATTTTTATTCTCAGTTTATCCTGAATTGTGTAGCTCTAATACATAGCTTGTGTATGTATCATTTTGTTCTATTTAAAGTAATGTATAGAAGGTAGGGCCTGAAAGTGACTTAAGCCCAAGGGCCCCCACCACCCTAAGTCCTACCCTGTGTACAGCAGAGCTGTTTGTTGCACAAACTTATTTAAAGTGTACAGTACAATAATAAAAAAAAAAGCTGAGTGTGCTGCTCCGAATCACGTACTAGACTGCCCAGACAGCTGCTGGAGGGGTAAAGTGGTCTGGCAGCTGACCGTTCTTGTG
The DNA here is from genome assembly GCF_037356315.1 of Lithobates pipiens. Taxonomy (NCBI): domain Eukaryota; kingdom Metazoa; phylum Chordata; class Amphibia; order Anura; family Ranidae; genus Lithobates; species Lithobates pipiens. Next base: position 66,241,199 of record NW_027507787.1, on the reverse strand, counting down.
TCATTTTGCCACAATCGTCATGCATATCGTACTGTTTGCTTTTGGCTACTGTTATCTGTTTATGTAGGAATGGTAGAATCTTAGCCAGAATACAGTAGTTCATACAAATAAGTATAATGTCATGTTGGCATCAGCAGGGAGTGATCACTACCTGGCCAGCATAAACTACGGTATGAAGTATTTTGATAGCTACCTCCTCTTTAAAGTTTACATAGACTTAGCTTCAAACTGAGCGTAAACACAGCATCACAGACAAGGCTGGAGTCTTTTATCTTCACGAGTGATTGATGGGGAGTAGCATTCATTTATAAATCTCTTTGTAGATTTGCTATTGAAACAGTTTTTTTCTACCAAATACTTATAATGCCATAGTTATGGACGATCTCTGTTTTCTAGTCATAGCAGAAATCCCTGGAAGCCTCTTTTTTTTGTGTTTTACCTACTTCACAGTAAATACATCATTTTCTACAAGATTTCTTATTCTGCATACAGGTGATGTTGTAATTTAGTGATTCTGGGCACAGTTGTCTGCCTAGACTCACCAGCGTGTGCTCTACAGATTTGCGTTATTTATAATGAGAATCTGTGGTGGGTGGACAGGCTGAATGCAAAAGAGCATTTAAATGTTCAAGGCCTCACTTTCAGGGTATGGAGTGTCTGTGATTGTGAGCCTGGAATGGTGAGCGAAGTGAGTCCTCCATAGAAAGCAATGGCAAGCCTGTGATCAGTGCTCCTTCTCCACATAATAATGTCCTCTCTACTGCCCTATTAAATCAAGTGTATCTACTGGCAAAAATGAAAGAAAAAAAAGGTTATACAGAATAACAACGTGTACTGTGATTTTTCTGACCTATTTCTACAGAACCATACAAAGTAATTGTGTCAAAAAACCATTTGTTCTGATGGAGTGACAATGCTTACCATCTGCCAATAAAATGGCAAACAGCCTCGTCACCCATCCGACCACAACCTGGGCCTGTGCAACAATAGTATGTTCTAAATGTAAAGTACTCCATTTCATTTTATTTTATAATATTCATATTATGCCTCTACTGCTGGCAGAACATTCAGGGATTTTGGGACCTGTAGTTTTACTGCTAAATGCACATTACAATGTTCTGACACATGGATGCCACAAAAAAGTACACTCCCCTACTAGAGGTAATGGAAAACAAAAATTGTTATTATACTAGATATACTGTCTATTATACTATACTACAACTATAATGTTATGGAAAGTGTATATCTACTTTTAACAACATCTATAGTCTACTTTATGCTTTGTTTTAATTTTTAAAAAGTGCCATATTGTTTTTATATGACAATGCAAACCATTATAATAGGTCCAGCAATACTGTGCTTCATGTTCAAACTATTAGAGAATGCATTTTTGCAGGCTACTAAACAGACTTCAACTCTCCTGACCCTTTGGGCAGCATGCTAATTATTAGGGTGTGTATGTAAGAACGAGTGCTTTCGGTGAAAAAATAGGGGTAGGGCATGGCCATCCTCTCAATGACAAGTTATAAGTTGGTCTATTAACAGTGACAACACTCATAGTCACTATCTGATATGCCAGTGTACCCTGCTGTTATTCTGTGGGTACAGCTTACTGTCAGGACCTGGGTCTGAACCTGCAACCCTGTCTGATCCATTAGACAATCCTGCCTTGTGCCTTGACTTCTGCTAAACCTTGAACTCCTTGTTCCTCCAATGAATTCCCTATTTAAGCCATGCCTTTGCATGCTTTTGTCACTCCTACTGCCATCCATCTCTGTTACTGTTCATTACCAACTTTTGGCTTGTTCAAACTATGACCACTTGTTACTGACCTTTGGCTTGTTTATTGACTACACTTCTGCGTGATCCCTACCTGTTATATATTCCCGACTTGCTCACCTCCTGGTGGGGCAATCCTGAGGACTGCAACCTGGTACTAACATGCAGCAAAACAGTGCTTAGACTCCGCACCTCAGGTGAGCCTGTGTCATCCACTAGGTGCCCTGCTGCTGCACTAATGCAACTAGTCGGTGGGAGCCTCTCTACTGCTAAAGCTAATGGCCTTTGTGCCTGACCCTGACTATGACACTTACATAAGACTGACTATGCTGTCCTGAATTCATAAATGGTGGAATATCATTGTCACCCTAACAAGGATGCAATATGCAATATGCTTTTGTGTTTCTTTGACTCCCATTTGTGTTGCATTTATCTGCTTTTGACTTGCCTTTGATTAGTGTGTGAGTTGCTTCAAGCTACTTTACATTGATTCTAAAATGCCTTAAGCTGCTTTTTCACTCTCATTGACTTACATCAGAAAGGACTACAATCATGTAAACAAAGCCTAATGCAAAAAGCTCTGATGGTTTTCCTGACGGAATTCCGCTCAAGCTGTCTTGCCTACACACGGTCACACCAAATTCCGATCGTTTAGAACACGGTGACGTACAACACGTACGACGGGACTAGAAAAGGCAAGTTCAATAGCCAGTAGCCAATAGCTTCTCGTAGTTGAATCTGAGCACGTGTAATTTTTGGTGTGTCGGAATTGCATACACACGATCGGAATTTCCGATAGAAAGTTTTTCCGTCGGGAAAAATGAGAACATGCTATCAATTTTTGGCTGGCAGAAATTCGGACAGCTAAATTCCGATGGAGCATACACACGGTCACATTTTCCGATGAAAAGCTCTCATCGGTCTTTTTTTTGGCCGGAATTCCGATCGTGTGTATGCAGCATAAGAGTGCGGTTGGCAGAACTTCTCCAATATATACTCTCTCCATCAGGAGCATGTACAGTTATTTACAGGTTTCCTGTGTGTCCCTTCCCTGATTGGCTAAAACAGCTGACGATTACACTCTGTCGTAACTAAAGTTTTGGTGAGGGCTTTTTTTTTGTATCTTAATACTAAATAGTGGCATGCAGAAATAAAGACTAAAAACCCATCTGCAATGTTCTGATGAAAATCGGTCCTATAAAATACAATAAGGGGAATTTATCAGTGGAGCAGCTGTGCATAGCAGCCAAATAGGTTTTATCTTTCATTTTCAAAGTTTAACTGAACAAGCTGAAGATGAAAGCTGATTGGTTGCCATGCACAACTCCTCCAGTTTTGGTAAATGAACCCCAACACATACATATCTGTGCAGTTTTCATGAATTTAAAAATATAGCAAAAAGCATGACAATCTGTCTGGTGTGATAAGCAATTATAGCATTTAAAGTGATTTTAAAAGACATTTTAAAATGATCTGATTGCTACTGTGTGCGATACCGGAAATTTTCCTTGCACGTAATTTTAAAGGACACTTGCTTTGAAGTCCTCAAAAGCAGGATCTCGCCTGATTTGTTATATACACTTGTTCTAAGAAGTACAACGTTTACAGATGCTTTTAAAATGTTGGCTACTAATTCTAAATAAAATATATATTTAAAAGCAGACCTGCAATGCCAGTTCATAACCCCCACCCCCATCCATTGCATGTTTATACTTCCTTCACTCCCCCATTGTTCTGTTCTCACTCCAAGCAAGCAGCACTGGGCCAATCAACATGTATGGAAGAGCATGTGACTCAGTCCATCTAACAGTGCTGGGCCAATCAACATGTATGGAAGAGCATGTGACTCAGTCCATCTAACAGTGCTGGGCCAATCAACATGTATGGAAGAGCATGTGACTCAGTCCATCTAACAGTGCTGGGCCAATCAACATGTATGGAAGAGCATGTGACTCAGTCCATCTAACAGTGCTGGGCCAATCAACATGTATGTAAGAGCATGTGACTCAGTCCATCTAACAGTGCTGGGCCAATCAACATGTATGGAAGAGCATGTGACTCAGTCCATCTAACAGTGCTGGGCCAATCAACATGTATGGAAGAGCATGAGACTCAGTCCATATAACAGTGCTGGGCCAATCAACATGTATGGAAGAGCATGTGACTCAGTCCATCTAACAGTGCTTGGCCAATCAACGAGTACAGAGGAGCATGTGACTCACTCCATCTAGCAGCGCTGAGCCAATCAACCAGTATGGAGGAGCATGTGACTCATTCCATCTAGCAGCACTGGGCCAATCAACGGGTATGTAAGGACAGGTTACTCACTCCATCTGACAGTGTTTGACCAGTCACTGCCATCACATGGATGTCAATAACCCTTGGTGTGCTGTGACTCTGGCAACTTTTAGCCCACACAGGATTTTCCTTCACTCCTTGTGGTTGAATGGAGTAGTGAGGGAGTGAAAGAATATGTACAGTATATGTTGCTAGGGAGGGCAAGGTGGACCAGACATACTACATGACTACTTTAATCCAACTTCTCAATTATTGCATAAACAAAGCAATGATTTGCTTGAAGCCCAAGAGAATAGGGATATGGGTCCTATCCAAAACCCCCCTGTAAAAGATTATTTTAAAATGATGAAGTTGTAGTCACTGTGCTTTATTCGGTCTGACATTGCCCGTATTTAGAGACTTGAAACAGGAAAGGTAGCAATGACTGGGTCTCTTGCTGTGTTGGCATTTTCTTAACATACCTATAGCAGGTTGATCCCAAATTTAAACAGATTGAACCAAAATGGATCCAGCAACACCGTTGAAAAGACAAAAATTTCTTAAAGGAAAAAGTTTACCTGACTATAAGATTTTCTCATCCAGTCCGCAGTCCTCTCATGCTTTTGGTTTTCTCAGCTGGTTGCCTGTTTTTTCCAAGTTCTGTGCCCTTTGCTTTGGGGGAGGATGGAAAGATAGAGGCAGCATGAGGGAGGAGAGGGGAGTGGGTGATGCAGACAAAGGAGCGAAAGCAAGAAGTATTGGGAAGCAAATGACTAATTCTGCTTCAGTACTGTTGCGTCTTTCATTCAGGGATAAACAACAGACTATATTACCGTTGCCACACTTTAAACACTGTTACAATCCAGTCAATGTCTTAATGTATTCATTGTTAAATGTATTCCTCTATAAACTTTAAGTCTGTCTCCCAAGCAACTCCTTTCCCCCTGTGGGATGTTTACATGGTACAGTCTGGTAGCAGGATTTTGTTCTCTGAATGCCAGCCTTCAGGTTGCTCTGAAGTTGAGATGGGCTTAAAAGGGGGGGGGGGAGGGATGTTTTGAAGGTTTGTATAAAGAATCTCTTTATATTCCTCCCATGAAGCAGATTTCCTTCCATGAGTGTTTAATTTAACATTTCCACTTTTAACACGCTCTTCTTTGCCTTTTTCACTGTTGATGATTAAAAGCACAACATAAGCACCGAGGAAGCTATTAATAAGTAAGTTGCAAGGATGCCAGCTTAATGCATGTGCTGGAAGTGCAACCGAGCTGTTAAAGCAGGTGTTTACACCAATACGGCATCACTATATGTGTTTGTAATATGCAAAATAGCACAGATGATTCATACAAGTTGTTAACCAAAAGATTCCCAGCTGATTATCTATGAAATCATGCCTAAGCATCAGAATGCACACATTTTGCATAGTTTCTGCTGTCACAGGTGAAATCAACTGGGGAAATTCTTTTACTGACTAAAGAAAATCTGTACCGAGAGAAACATGAAGTCTTCTGTTTGTTTTTTTTGTTTTTTATTTAATTTTTTTTTGTTTTTTGGCAAAAAAAAAGTCTTATGTTGTTGACCTTACATTATACAAATGCTAGTTGCATACCTCCCAACTGTCTGAGATGTGAAAGAGGGACACCCTTCTGCAGAATGTAGGAAAAGGACACATTTCTGCTACAAACCCATTGATGTGTCCGGGAAGCATGCAAAAAATGGCTGGACAGGCTCACAAGTGCTTTTCCACCAATGAAGGCCCCTTGAGCCCATAAGGAAAGGAAGCCTTGACTGATGGTAACATTGCTTTATAAGCCAGTGTGCTCCTAAGCAGCAAAATTAAGTAGCTCTAAGGTGATGGGGCAGAACCTGAACCAGCTTCGTAAAAAAGCTGTTTGCCAACCTGCACTGTGTAAGGACAATTGTCACAGTTTTATTGGCAGTTTGACCTTGCCAGCAGGTAATGTTGTCTCAATGGGCTATGCCTTCATGCGGAAGTTGGGTCAGTCTAATGCCTGTCTGGCACTCATGGTAAGGACAGGCCTTTAGACAACATTGAGTTTCTGTTAACATGCTCACAGTATAATTTTGACTGGTTAAGTTATTACATTTGAACTTTTAAATAAAGTTGTGGCCTTGCCCTTTCCAACTTAATCTGTCTAAGTTTTTGGGCACAGTTGTTTGTTAATGTAGTTGTGGCTTTAAGCCTATACTCCTTAACTGTGTGTAAATAATCAATCTGCGCAATCCAATACTATATCAGTGAAATGAATTTAAAAAGTTGCTAGCCAAAACCTATAAGTGATTCAAACCTTAGTGAACTAATATATACAACAGAATGATGAGCGCAACTTACAAAAAATAACCACAATATAATAAAAGTGCAAACAATTGAGCAAAAAATGTGTACACAAAAAAAAAAAATACAATACAATGTATATCCAAAAATATCAAAGAAGGAAACAATAAAAGTGGCAAAAATTCTGCAAAAAATATATGTATGTTCAAAAAAATAGTCCACCGTATATATCCAAAAATATCAATGGGAAAGAAAATAATTCAAATATTAATTCAAATATAAAATATATTCAAATTCAAATATCCAATTTGAATCCACTCCAATCACCAGTGTGACATGTAATGCAAATGTGAATCATCCACCCTTGTAGATTAGCCTCTCATCTCACTGCCATGACCCCTGCCTTACCAGTAGGTCTCACCACAGATTTTTCCCTCTCTGGGGATGAAGACAAACTACTACCACTTCAAATGCCTCTTACTCGGATGGATGGATTATTAGATTTCCAATCCCCACAGCGTACATGCAGGAAGAAAAAGCACACAGATTTAGCACTCTCCGTTTAGGCTCCATGCACACTGAAACTGCAGTTTTTGGAAGTTTGGGAGGTTTTTTTTTTAACAGCCCATAAACTCCTCTCTATGTTATCATATGTGTCCATGCACACATGGGCGTTTTTGGATGTTTATTAGCAGTGGAGTTTATGGGTTGTTTTCTAACCACCCTAAAATCGCATTCAGGAGCTGTTTTTCTGACCACAAAAGAAACGCTTAAAAACGTTAAATGTGTATAAATGCTGATAAATGTCGATAAACGATCAAAAATATGGTTTACCAGCGTTTAAGGCCTTAAAACTTTACATTTACCGGTATTTAGAAAAAGGTATAATATTGCAAAAATGGCACTATAGGCAATGCTAACCATGAATTACATGTCTGTCATATACAATCACAGGATCTTTAGATGCAGAGATGATCGCGGCATGGCGTCCTATACGTATGTTACGTCCAAACCTCGGGACTTCCTCAGTGAGGCTATCCTACGCTACTAAGGATCCTGTGATTGTATATGACAGACATGCAATTCATGGTTAGCACTGCCTATAGTGCAATACTTTACCCTTTTCTAAATACATGTGAAATTTTAAACGGAGAACACTAGATCTGTGTGCTTTTTCTTTCACCATGTATGCTGTGGGGATTGGAAATCTAATAATCCATCCATCCATCCGAGTAAGAGGCATTTAAAGCAGCAGTAGTTTGTCTTTATCCCCAGAGAGGGAAAAACATGTGGTGAGACCTACTGGTAATGCGTGGTCACGGCAGTGAGGTGAGAGACTATTCTACAAGGGTGGCGGATTCCCATTTTGTATTACATGTTACACTGGTGATTGGAGTGGATTCAGTTTGGATATTGTTTTCTTTTCCTTATATTTTTGGATATAGGTCAATTAACCCCCACCAGCAAATCATTAGTGTGTGAGAAAACCAGTGTATCCAGAGAAAACCCATGTAAACATAGAGAGAACATACAAACTCCATGCAACTAGAGACATTGTTGGGATTTAAACCAATGACCCTAGTACAGATTTTTTTTTTTTTTTTTTTTTTTTATATATATAGCTAGGCAAGGTTTTCACACTTAAATATACAACATATTTTGAGACTCTGGATGGTCACTTCATCAAGATGGTAGGTATAAAATAAACATACATACCACATAAACGGTTTCAAATTCATTCTATAATACATACTGGGTCATATGTACAGTTGTGTTCATAAGTTTACATACTTTGGCAGAATTTATGCTTTCTTGGCCATTTTTCAGAGAATATGAATGATAACACAAAAACGTTTCTTAAGCCGCGTACACACGGGCGGACTGTATGGCCTACTTAGTCCATCGAAACACATTTCAGCGGACAGTCCGCTCGTGTGTGGGCTTCAGCTGACTTTTTCAGCGTGCAGTCTGGCGTACTAAGTATTTCGGAATTTTCAAAATTCTGTCCGTCATACTTTGGTTTCAGCGGACAATCCGCTCGTCAGTAGGCTAGTTCGACTGACTAAGAATGGCGCATGCTCAGAAAGGATTTACACGGCGAATGGTTGCATTGCTGTGTATTGGACTTCCTATTTCTAGTCCCGTCGTACGTGCTGTACACGTCATTGCGCAAGCTTTCGACGGACTGTTTGTGCATCCGTGTGTGGTCAAGTCCGTTCATTCGAAAGTAGGACGGACTGTCCGTCGGATTGTATGACGGACTAAGTAGGCCATACAGTCCGCCCGTGTGTACGCGGCTTTACACTCATGGTTAGTGTTTGGTGGAAGCCATATATTATCAATCAACTGTGTTGTTTACTCTCTTTAAATCATAATCACAACAGAAACTACCCAAATGACCCTGATCAAAAGTTTATATACCCCAGTTCTTAACCTCTTCCCATCCCACGTATAGTCAAATGACGGCCGCAAGTTGTCTCTCTCATCCTGTGTGGCCATCATATGATGTCCTCAGATTCCTGGCCGCCAGGGGGCGCAAGCGCACCACCATGTCACTCAGGAGCCGATGCGCGTGCCTGGCACCCACGATTTCTTGTCACATGGAAGGGATGTATACACACAGATCCACGTTCTGTCGGGAAAAGAGACTGATCGTGTGTTCCCAGTACAGAGGAACACCGATCGGTCACCTCCCCCCAGTTAGTCCTCTCCCCCCACAGTTAGAATCCATCCCTAGGTAACACATTAACCCCTTTATCGCCCCCCTAGTGTTAACCCCTTCCCTGCCAGTGACCTTTATACAGTAATCGGTGTATTTTTATAGCACTGTTAGCTGTATAAATGTGAATGTTCCCAAAATAGTGTAAAAAATGAATAACCATAAATCTATATCCTATTTCATAGGTGCTATAACTTTTGCGCAAACCAATCAATATACGCTTATTGCTATTTTTTTTGTACCAAAAATCTGTAGAAGAATACATATCAGCCTAAAATGAGGAAGAAATATGTTTTTTTTGTTTGTTTTTTTTTTTTTAAATTGGGATATTTATTATAGCAAAAAGTAAAAAATATAGTTTTTTTTTTCAAAATTGTCAGCCATTTTTTGTTTATAGCACAAAAAATAAAAACCACAGGGGTAATCAAAAAACCACCAAAAGAAAGCTCTATTTGTGGGGAATAAATGATCAAAATGTCATATGGGTACAGTATTGTATGACCTCGCAATTGTCATTCAAATCGTGACAGCGCTGAAAGCTGAAAATTTGCCTGGGCAGGAAAGGGGTGAAAATGCCCTGTATTGAAGTGGTTACTACCGTGTATTGCCCCCTTTAACATCAATGACAGCTTGAAGTCTTTTGTGTTATTTGTGGATGAGGTTCTTTATCTTAAAAGCCTCCAGTTCCTGTAAATTCTTGGGCTGTCTTGCATGAACTGCAGGTTTGAGATCTCCCTAGAGTGGCTCAATGATATTGAGGTCAGGAGAATGAGATGGCCACTCCAGAACCTTCACTTTATTCTGCTGTAGCCAATGACAGGTCGACTTGGCCTTGTGTTTTAGATCATTGTCATGTTGGAATGTCCAAGTACGTCCCATGCGCAGCTTCCTGGCTGATGAATGCAAATGTTCTTCGCAGGGGCATCGCGCTAAAACAAGCAGCGCTTTACCGTAGTTTTGTGCCTCTGCCGAAGCACTTTGCAGGTGCTTCGGTGACGCTGCCCATCGATTTCAATGAGCAGGGGAGCTTTAGGATCAGTGTATCCACCGCTCCTAAAGCGCCTCAAAGAAGCTGCTTGCACTTTTTTTTTGATGTCCTGTCAGCGCAGCTCCGCAGTGTGAAAGCACTAGGGCTTTCACACTGGGATTGCAGATGAGACTTTTTTAAGGCACTTTTCAGGTGCTATATTTAGCGCCAAAGCACCTGAAAAACGCATCCAGTCTGAAAGGGGTCTTATTGAGTTTGGGTTTGATGGAGGTGGATCCATCAGAATCTTTGAATTTATAACATAACAAATTAATCTGAAATTAATTTAGTTCAATTAGTCATATGGCTTTTCTCATCCTTGCTGTTTTTACATTCTCCCAGAGGCGGCTCTTTAATTAGTCAAATTAAGCAGTCGCCTAAGGCCTCACGCTCACAGGGGCCTTGCGGATGCCTAATTTGCCTAATTAAAGAGTCCCCTTTGAGGCAGGCAAATAGGGATCCCTCTGCCATGAGCACAGTGCTGATTCCCGGCCAGTCTGTGAGCTGTACAACCCGGGGCTGTGATCAGGACCAATTCACTGGGGGATGGAAGCTCACTGACAGCTCCGGATCAAAGCCAGAGAGAGAACCAGCGCTGACAGTTCCCCCCTCCCTCACATACTGGAGAGGAGAGAGAGCTGCTTCTGCTCCTCCTCCTTCTGCCCCCTCCTCCTGTGTTTTTGTGGTCAGGATGTTTGAAGCCAGCAACCAGAAGAGGAGAAATGCAGCCTGATCCCTTCTCTCTCCTGCCACTCAGTGTGTATTCTGATGTAAAAGTCTCTCTCCCTCTCCAACCCTCCCTCACTCCCTATACAGACCAGGATCCCCCAGTTTCACTCCAGTTCTCCTTTACCCATCCCTCATCTCCTACCCACTTCACCCTTTTTACACCCTCCTCATTCTCCCCTACCCCATGGTTCCCAGTCCCATCCCCATCCTTATTTTTTTAGGGGCTAAGAAAGAAACCCGAGGTGGAGCATCTTATTACTGCTGCTGTCTGTGTGGGTGGGACGTGTATTGTGCCAGTCCCTGCTGACCCTCTTCTCTTATTCATCCCATGTGATTGGCACAGTACACATCCCATCCACACAGACAGCAGAAGTAAAAGATGCTCAACCTCTGAGTTCTTTCTTAACCCCTGCAAAGGGCATGAGTGAGGCCTCATGTCTAGATTTTCCCTAAGGCCTCACAAAGTCTAGAGCCGCCTCTGCATTCTCCCCTTTGTTCCCCAGGAATATGAGTGACATACCCCACATTTCCAGGTATGAAACATGTGAGAGGTATCAGTCTTGTACAAGCTCCAAGTCATGAGCTTCTTCTCTCTCACCCACAGGGAACAGTGGGGTGAAGAGAAGGTTAGTGTAAGCTTCTGCAGGGGTCATTATTAAGGTGAAACGTGCCCTGCATGGGGCAAAGAAGATTTTACACCTTAAAAACCGAATTTGTTTTTTATCATTTCCGGAGGGGGGTCGTCAAACAGACAATGCACCCACAGCCAAGCCCCCCTCTCGTTCGGTCAGGACATACAACCACCCCCATCGTTTGGTCGGTCGGCCCCGCACTTGGCACACTTCCCTCCAGGCAGTGGCTTCTCCTGGGTCTCCTCATGGCGACCGTGCATCTCCTCCCTCCTTCACCTAGGCCAATAGGATCACTTCGCTTCTCCTTTCGGCTAATCAGTAAACGGGCCAGGAGGAGAAACAGTGACAGTAGTGAATATTAATTTGTCATTGTCACAAAACTGGGTAGGATCACCCTTTATTGAAGCATATTATAGCCTCTGGCTCTAATCTTGTGCTTAAAAAAAAAAAAAAAAACATCCAGTGCCCGGCATGTAGATTAGGGGGCCGGATGAATGGATGGGTGGGGTGAGGTCCGTGCGCCCTGCATTACGGACCACCACGGTTCACCACCCAAATGACTAAAAGGGGTTAATTTACTAAAACTGGAAAATGAAAAATCTGGTGCAGCTGTGCATGGTAGGCAATCCTCTTTTAACTTCAGCTTGCTTAATTAAACTTTAACAAAAAAAAAAAAAAAAACCCTGGAAGCTGATTGGTTTCTATGCAGAGCAGATTTTGCCAGTTTTTGTAAATCAACCCCAGAGGGTCTACAAATATTTTGGGTGAATCAGGTTAGTGCAGTCATTTTGCATTAATATCATCTTTCTGAATCTAACAATTGCAGTTACAACATTCAGTATTTAGATATTTTAATCTGAAATTTAGAAGGAACAAGCAAACCACAGTCAGATGTCATTCTGTTGTGTCTGGGTTGAGGTTGTCTCAGAAAATGTGGTTTCATATAATGCTGAAAGCTATGCTTTTATAGACAATTGTGCAATTTAGATTGTTAGAGCCAACACCAACAATGTAAAAACAGTTCTTTTATATTTAAAACTATTTAAATAAAATAACATTATGGGCAAATTAGAACATACAACAGATGCATGAAGTGTTACTATAGCAAAAGAATCAGCAATGAAACCTAGCATGAAAAATGTGGTGTATTTGTGGATACAGAACTTAAAACAGATGCCATATCAAAATTTAACACTAGGTGGCAGCACTGTCACACTTTTAACATATTTGTTAGTTACTATTAAGAATGAGAGTTTAAAAACCTTTTTCCGGCATTTAGACACAATTCTTTATACAGAGTTATCAATAAGGCTTTACTCACTAAAGTTCCATTTTTATAATTGTGAGAAAGTTATTTCTGAATCTGTAGTTCCCCTTCATTAACTAATTAATGTATTATTCATTAATTAATGTATTATTATCACTAGACAGACATAAAGTGCTTGGCTATGTAAAAATGCAGTTTAAGAGAGAGAGGTTCTGCATAGATAAGGATTTGGTCTAATGTTATCTTAAAGCTGAAGTACATGTATGGCTTTTTTTTTTTTTTTTTTTTTGCATACTTACATTGGTCCAAGCACATATTTACTTTCGTCCACCTTGGGCCAATGTAAGTATGCATGTGCCTTGATGGCTGCTATCTTTTGGGTCCTATGCCAAGCGACTGCTCTGCTGCATAGTTGGCACAGGCATCATTCAAAGAATGCAAAGCTTTATCTGATTGGTTGAGATGAAGATATGGGGTGGTGATGCCATGATCTCCACCTTGTACAATCAGAGAATGCTGTAGGGCACATACATACATAAATTGGTCCAAGCTGAACCAATGTAGCCAAGCAAAGCCAGGCATTTTTAATTAGCTACTCATACTTAATCCACTGTAAGAATAAGGGTCAGTAATTTTGTTACATATAGTTACATAGTAGGTGAGGTTGAAAAAAGACACAAGTCCATCAAGTCCAACCTATGTGTGTGATCATAATACAAAATCTTTGCCTATCTCATGGGGTACCCATCAGGACTATGCTCTCTCACCCCTCCTAAATGCATTGCTAATAGAACCGCTGACTTCTTATATCTTTGCAGATTATATTTGATCTCCACAAAGGGAACTTAGAAGAATGCATTTCTGTATATGCAAACGATTAACCAGTTTACCTGGCTGCCCCACAATCTTCCCTTGACTGTACTCTCCAAATTATTAGCAAATGCTTGTGGTCTCAAGTTAGCTAGAATACGTCTGTCATATTCTTAGAGATTCAGAAGCCAAAGGATCTCTCATGGGTCCTCTTTTTTTTTTTCTTTTCTTTTTTTTCCAATTCTTTAATTAAATAAAGCATACAGTGATACAGAAACCTCAACAATATTGAACATAAAGTGGATCTTCTCTGCATACAAGATCCCTTACACTGACATCCCATTGGCATCAATGGTATAAACATATGAAATGCAGCTCATACATTGTGCTTCAAGGGCTAAGAAGTCTCCGTAACCCACACAGTATTTCTTTTTGTTTTTCTTTTAACGGTTAACACCGTTATTAAATGGGTTGAGAGATCAGGAATGCTCCGAGGGGCCACGGAGCAAAAGAGAACAAAAGCAAAAGTATAGAGTAGAGGGGGAGGGGGAACCTCATCCAGGGAGCCTTTCCTCAAGACCCACCTCTCAGGAGAGTTAAGTCACCAATTCCACATGCTCCTCAGAATAAACAAACTCGTGCCAATAATACATTTTTTTTTTATTTCTCTCGGATGCTCCTATCCGTGGCCACCAGGTCCTCCATTGCATTGCTACCTTTTTCAGCCACGCGGCCACACTCGGCAGCTGTGTCTGCTTACAGCACAGTGGGATACAGCTCTTTGCTGCTGTGAGCATGAGAGGCAAAATGGATTTCTTATAGATCTTGCTTGAAATCTCATGGTGGTGTAGGAGGAAAACGCAGGGGTCCAAGGTAACTCGTGTTGGTTCATGTGGTGAACCTCAGGCCAGGAAGAATGCAAGAGACAACAGGACCAGAAGATGTGAAGGAGAGACCCCGGTTCCTCCCCACATCTCCAGCCTAGATCTGTGCTTTGAGGGAACATCCTGTGGAACCTCGCTGGCGTATAGTACCACCTCGTCAGTACCTTCTAACCTGCTTCCTGATGGTTACCCCAAACAGAGGTTTTACAAGAGAAGAGAAGAATTCTCTCCACTTGCCTCTCAGTGAACTGAAGTCTAGAGTCCTGCTCCCACTTAGATATGTAGGAAGGTCTGAAATTCAGGGGGTGGCTCTAGTAGTAATTGGTAGGTCTGGGATACCACATGGCGTGTAGGGGACTGTTCCAGACACATTAGCTCAAAAGTAGTAAGGCTCCTCCTGAAGGGTTCTGGGGAAGGTAAAGATCCAATGAAATGAGCTAGCTGTAATTTTTGCCAGAAAGAAAGGCCCAGCAGAGATGGGTCATCCATGATTCGTTACCTGGTCATCCACTGTCCGTTTATGAGGAAGCGTCAGGCCTGGGATCAGTCAATCCCTTTCAGATCCTGGAATCTAGGGTCATGGAGTCCCGGGCTGAAGGCAGGTGGTCACCAATACAACGCATCCAACTGGGTTCCAGTGAGGAGTCCTTCCTCCTGTACCCACTGTTTTAGAGGACCATGATGACACCAGTCCAGGATTCGTGCCAGGTGGCAAGCCATGTGATAAAGGTTGGCACCCGGCAAAGCCGTGCCGCCCATCATTTTTGGCAGTCGCAGAATAGACTTGGCCAACCGCGAGGCCTTCTGGGCCCAGAGGAAAGATGTAATAGCGCGTTTCACTGCTCTAAGGAACCCAGAATCCAGATGGGAAGGGCCTGAAGATGGTACAAAAATGGGGGAATAATGTTTATTTTTACAATCCCACAACAACCAAACCAGGAAAAAAGTCCACGCTGCCAAGACAGGAGTTCTTTTTTAATGGCCGTCAGCAAGGGAGGAAAATTGAGGGGAAATATGTCTTCTGCCCTACTGGGTAAAAGGATGCCCAGATATTTGATGTGTGACATTGCCCCTCATGGGTCCTCTTAAAGTGATTATAAACTATCACCTTGTAAAACAGCCCATTCAGTTTAAAATGAAAGAAATGAAATATGAAATGAAAAGCAAAACACTTGCATATAGATAAGAGCTGGGTAAGGAGAAGCAACAGTACACTGATCTTCCCAGTAAAACGCTGTGTGGAGGGGAGGGGGGGTGATGGGGTTTGTGTCAGGACAAGTCTGGTCATTGGAGGAGAGCAGCCCGAGTTCCCAGCACAGCTAGAGAACTGACCATGGTGTGCTCTTATACTTAGTGTGGTCAGTTATAAATAGGAACGCAGAGGGACTGGCAGGAACACCAGGGATTTCACACAAAGGAAGCAATACAAAGAGAACAGGATACTTTCTCATACAGGTATATGGTACAGAATAAAAAAAGGTGTGCTACCGACCCAAATAAAACAATCTATAACTTAGTTTGCTGCAATCAAAAAATATGTACCACCCAGTGGGTAGAATATTAAAAAAAATATTTAAAATATGTGGATTGCACTAACTACTATACAAATACCACTCTTAAACATATATATATATATATATATATATATATATATATATATATATATATATATATATATATATATTGTGGCAGCAGGCAGGTAAAGTCACCTGGTTGTATCCAGGATGGTAAATATGTGTGTCCTAGATTCAGGCTTTATGCAGACTTTTACAATTAGAGGGGAAGAGTTAATGAGCCCAGCTGAAGTAAGTGGGCTCATTAAGACCTCTACAAAAAACCCCAGCATGCTTAGGGAGATGCTCCATCCTGGAACCAGTTTTGTGTGTATAGACTGGGGAGTCTGAGATCTGTTCTGTGCGGTGAGTTAACGCCTATGTGGCAAACCCCTACAATAGAGACAGGGACTGGGGCAGCACAAGGCTGCACCCAGTTGTTAGACAGGGAGTCTACGTGTGTAGTTAGAGGTCAAGCTGACCAGGATTTATTTTCTTGTTTTATTTTGTTTGGCTGTTATATGTATCACTGCATGTAGCCTAAATAAACCGGATCTTTTGTTTTTTGAACCTACACCGCTGTCTGCTGTGCCTGACTTTGTGTTGTGAACCCATCCAGGGGGTCACACACACCCGCTGCCGAGCTAACCCCTCACAGTTGGTGGAGAATTTTGGCACTTTTTTTTTTGTTAAGGCCAGCATGGAGGAGATACTGAGACAGCTGGCTCTAGCAAATGCAATCCAGCAACAAGCAAATGCAAATCAGCAGCAAACAAATGCAGGTTTACAAAAGAGCCTTGCAGCCCAGCAGCAGATAAATGCAACTTTGCAGCAGAGTTTGGAAAATCAGCAAAAGGCTCACCAGCAGAGTTTGGAAGCTCAGCAACAAGCCCAGCAGCGATCTGAAGCCCGCTTCATAGACCTGTTGCAGAAGCAAGAGCAGAATTTTCAACAGAAAATAGAGACATTAATACAGCAACGTCCGCAGACCAATGAAGCAAGTGGTTACAATAATACCGCATCCTTTGGGGTGAGCCGTTTACTGACAAAAATGACTGGAGAGGATGATCCGGAGGCGTTTTTGACCACATTTGAAAGGACTGCTGAAAGGGAAAAGTGGCCTAAGGAGCAATGGGCTGGACTGGTGGCCCCTCTGTTAACTGGGGAATCGCAGAAAGCTTATTATGACTTAGAGCCTGACCAAGCAAAAGACTATGTGGTGCTAAAAGCAGAAATATTGGCACGGCTGGGTGTCACCCTGGCCGTCCGGGCTCAGCGTGTGCATAACTGGACTTTTCAGGTTGGAAAACCTCCCAGGTCTCAAATGTATGATCTCATTCACCTGAGCAGGAAGTGGCTGCAGCCAGAGACTTTGACTGCACCAAACATTGTGGAACGTGTGGTTATGGATCGTTTCCTGAGAGCTCTTCCTACTGCCATCCAAAAATGGGTAAGCCATGGAGACCCAGAAAATGCAGATAAACTTGTGGATCTGGTTGAGAGGTACTTGGCTACAGAGAACTTGACCACCTCTTCCAGGGACTCACGGACTTTCCCCCCTAAGACCAGATCATCCCCAGTGACGGGTAAGATGACTCCAAGGGGTGAGGGTGGAGAGAGTGAGAGGGTGGGAGTTCTACCTAAGGTCTGGTGGGAGCAGCCCAGGAAGCCCATGCTGCAAGAGGCAGCGAAAAAGATTGCCCAGTTGTGGATGAGCCTATGCAATGTGACTTTATAAGGGAGAGACGTCAGTCGCTGTTTGCGACAGTTGCATGCACTGCCATTCGGGGACCTGAGAGACATTTATGTAAAATGTGTATTAATGGTAGGCATGTTGATGTGTTGCTAGATTCAGGTAGCCTGGTAACATTGATAAAAGCTGAATTAGTTACTACAGAGGTCTCTGGGAAGAACAGGGTGGCTGTTATTTGTGTGCATGGGGACACCCGAGAGTATCCTGTAACTTCAGTGTTTTTTGAGACCCCCAAAGGTAACCTCTCTCATCAGGTGGGGTTAGTGTCTCACTTACCACATGATGCTATTGTGGGAAGGGATTTTCCAAAATTCTGGGAACTCTGGGATTGTCCTGAGCCCCCCGTTGGTGCCCCTATAAACCAGGAAGATGACCAGAATTCCTCTGGGAGTGGTGAGGACTCTCCTGAATTTCCCTTGTCGGTATTGGCGGGGGAAACTCGAGAAACTGGGGAGGAGCCAACATCCTCAGATGAAAACATGCCGTCTGTGGAGTTTTCGGATCTTGAGGTTCACAGGGAAAGTTTTGCCACAGAACAGTTAAAAGACCCCACCCTAATAAAGGCACGGGAAAATGTGGTGAAAATAGATGGCGAGTTAGTGAACCCAGATAAGACTTGCACTTACCCGTACTTCACTGTGGAAAGGGACCTGCTGTATCGAGTGGCTCAAAGGGCAGAAGAAACCATTGAGCAACTTGTGGTGCCCAAACCTTACAGGAAGTTGGTGTTAGAATTGGCCCATGGGCACATTCTGGGAGGTCATCTGGGGACCGAAAAAACCAGAGAGAGGGTACTGCAGAGATTCTATTGGCCTGGGGTCATGAAGGAAACAGAAAATTATTGTTCCTCCTGCCCTGTGTGTCAGAAGTCGGCACCTATGCCACATTTCCGTCACCCGCTGGTACCTCTTCCTATCATTGAGGTCCCCTTTGAAAGGATCGCAATGGATTTGGTAGGTCCGATAATGAAGTCCGCTAGGGGGCATCAGTACATTTTGGTTATATTGGACTATGCCACCCGTTATCCGGAAGCAATTCCTCTTCGAAATACCTCGGCCAAAACCATAGCCAAAGAGCTATCTCTTGTTTTTAGCCGCGTGGGTATTTGTAAGGAACTGCTTACGGACCAAGGTACACCCTTTATGTCCCGGGTTATGAAAGAATTATGCAAGTTGTACAAAGTGAAGCAATTGCGTACATCTGTGTATCACCCCCAAACAGATGGGTTGGTTGAAAGATTCAACAAAACCCTAAAACAAATGTTAAAGAAGGTGGTGGATAGAGATGGAAAGAATTGGGATTGTCTAATACCCTATCTGATGTTTGCCATTAGGGAGGTACCCCAATCCTCTACGGGTTTCTCACCCTTCGAGTTGCTCTATGGGAGACACCCAAGAGGGCTGCTGGATATCGCCAAGGAAACTTGGGAAAATGAGAGTTCTCCTCACAGGAGTGTGATTGAGCATGTTGCCCTGATGCAAGATAGAATTGCACAGGTAATGCCAATTGTAAAGGAACATTTAACCCAAACGCAGTTAGCACAGCAGAGAGTGTACAACCGTGGGGCCAAGACCCGTACTTTTTCCCCGGGGGATAGGGTCTTGGTGCTAGTCCCTACGGTTGAAAGCAAATTTCTGGCCAAATGGCAAGGTCCATATGAAGTAATTGAAAAAATTAGTGAGGTGAACTACAGGGTTAGACAGCCAGGAAGGCGAAAGCCGGAGCAGATCTATCACGTCAATCTGCTGAAAGCCTGGAGGGATAGGGAATCCCTAGTCGCAGAGACTTTGTCACAAGTACAGCCTGATTGCTTAGTTCCTGAGGTTGGAATAGCAGACACCTTATCGAAAGCCCAACAACAGGAGGTTAAAGAGTTTGTACTTCGTAACAAAGAGATTTTCTCTGAGCTGCCGGGACAAACATCTGGCGTAGAGCATGACATTATCACCCCGCCAGGAGAAAGGGTAAAACTAAAACCTTATAGAATACCAGAGGCCCGACGGGAGGCAATACGTGGGGAGGTTCAAAGGATGCTGGAATTGGGTGTGATAGAGGAGTCCCAGAGTGACTGGTCCAGTCCTATCGTACTAGTGCCCAAACCTGATGGGAGCTGGCGGTTTTGTAACGATTTTCGACAATTAAATAAAGTTACAAAATTTGACACCTACCCCATGCCGCGTATAGATGAGTTGATTGACCGGCTGGGAACAGCCCGATATATGACAACTCTTGATCTCACCAAAGGGTATTGGCAAATTCCCCTGGCCGAGTCGGCCAAGGAGAAAACTGCGTTTGTAACCCCAGATGGGGCATTCCAATATAAGAGAATGCCGTTTGAGTTACAGAATGCACCGGCAACATTCCAGCGGAAAATGGATAAGATTCTGAGGCCCCATCAGAAATATGCTGCAGCTTACCTGGATGATGTGATTATCCATAGCACAGACTGGGTCTCACATTTGCCAAAAGTACAAGCAGTCGTAGACTCTATCCGGGAAGCTGGGTTTACGGCCAATCCAAAGAAGTGTACCATTGGACAGGAGGAGGCCAAATATCTTGGGTACACTATTGGGAGGGGGGTGATAAAACCCCAAGTCAATAAAGTCGAGGCCATACAGAGTTGGCCACGTCCCAACAGCAAGAAACAGGTACGAGCCTTTCTGGGAATCGCTGGCTATTATCGACGATTCATTCCCCATTTTGCTTCTCAGGCTGTGCCCCTCACCAACCTGACAAAAGGGAAAGAGTCGGTTATGGTTAAATGGTCCCCAGAGGCTGAGGAAGCATTTCAGTCCTTAAAAACAGCCTTATGTAGCCAGCCAGTGTTGTACTCACCAGACTTCTCTAAGGACTTTGTTGTACAAACTGATGCATCAGACGTTGGGTTAGGAGCAGTGTTATCCCAGGTCTGGAACGGGGAAGAGCACCCAGTCATTTACCTCAGCAGGAAGTTAAAGTCCCATGAGGTAAATTACTCCACGATTGAGAAGCAATGTTTAGCAGTGAAGTGGGCTCTAGATTCCCTTCGGTACTATCTGCTAGGTAGGCACTTTGACCTGGTGACTGATCACGCTCCTTTAAAGTGGATGGCTCAGAACAAGGAGACCAATAGAAGGGTAAATAGGTGGTTCCTGGCCCTACAGGAATTTAACTTTACAGTTAAGCATCGCCCTGGTGTTAAAATGGGGAATGTGGATGCTTTGTCTCGGATACATGCGTGTCTGACTGCTGGTGTTACAAACCCAAGGTTGAAACAAGAGGGGGGGGTATGTGGCAGCAGGCAGGTAAAGTCACCTGGTTGTATCCAGGATGGTAAATATGTGTGTCCTAGATTCAGGCTTTATGCAGACTTTTACAATTAGAGGGGAAGAGTTAATGAGCCCAGCTGAAGTAAGTGGGCTCATTAAGACCTCTACAAAAAACCCCAGCATGCTTAGGGAGATGCTCCATCCTGGAACCAGTTTTGTGTGTATAGACTGGGGAGTCTGAGATCTGTTCTGTGCGGTGAGTTAACGCCTGTGTGGCAAACCCCTACAATAGAGACAGGGACTGGGGCAGCACAAGGCTGCACCCAGTTGTTAGACAGGGAGTCTACGTGTGTAGTTAGAGGTCAAGCTGACCAGGATTTATTTTCTTGTTTTATTTTGTTTGGCTGTTATATGTATCACTGCATGTAGCCTAAATAAACTGGATCTTTTGTTTTTTGAACCTACACCGCTGTCTGCTGTGCCTGACTTTGTGTTGTGAACCCATCCAGGGGGTCACACACACCCGCTGCCGAGCTAACCCCTCACAATATATATATATATATATATATATATATATATATATATATATATATATATATATATATATATATATATATATATATATATATATATATATAAAACATGAATAGATTCTTAATGACGTGTCTAGCTGTGCCACCTAATCATAATATTAACTCTATGAAAACGTCATCACTTAAACAAAGTACCTTACAAAATACTTTACGATATTGCCAGTGACTGATCACCAAAAAGTGCAAGTGCCACACACTTACAGGGACAGATTAGGAGACAGATCGAGATTCCCTTCTCTATATACACGGCTAGGTTAGCTTGGTGCCGGTGTCATGTCAAATAGTGTCCCCCGTTGGATAGTCTCCACTGTGTACTACGCATGCGCAGTACACAGGACAAGCAGATTCCGAAAATGTCCAAAGATGAACAGCGCCTGCGCCATGAGTCCAGGTTCAAGCCCCACCACCCAAGTGGACACAGAGTTAGAATAAAAATAGCTGAGCGAAGCGAGGCCGTGCCCGAAATGTGGCGAGCGAAGTGAGCCCGCGAGGGAGGGGCACTCTAATATGTGCAGCCCTATGTCCACTTGGATGGTGGGGCTTGCACCTGGACTCACGGCGCAGGCGCCGTTCATCTTCGGCGTTTTTCCAAATATCCTTGTGCTCCGTACTGCGCAAGCGCTGAACCTGCGCAGTACACAGCGGACACTATTCGATAGGTGGACATTTTTGGACAGAACATCGGCTTATGGGTACTGAAGCATGCGAGTTTAACTGTATGTTTTTTAACCTTTTTAAATAAATAATAGTTTTATACTACACTATGATGGCTATCCATATGTCTTTATGAGAAACAATAGAGCAAGAGGCATTAATACACTGCTCGGAAAGGCTGCTGGGGGGTCCATCTTTTAATGAAGTGGTTATCCTAAATGAACCAAAGGCGTACATTTTGGTTTATCTGGTGAGTGGTCATTACACTAGGTGGCGGTGGAGTCACGTTTTAATGGTGGATATAGAAGCACTTAACACTGGAAAGGAAAGCCATTATTGCACTAAAGTGATCACTCACTGAGGACATCTATTGTACTGTGGCATAAACTTTTTATGTTGATTTCCTATGGACTGAGAGCAACAATTTGCAAAAGCATTCTTTCAGCATTTTCTTTAGTATTTTTTTTATTTTTTATTAAAAATTTTCTTGATTTATGGCACTTGCACTTTTTGGTGATCAGTCACTGGCAATATCGTAAAGTATATTGTAAGGTACTTTGTTTAAGTGATGTTTTCATAGAGTTAATATTATGATTAGGTGGCACAGCGAGACATGTCAGTAAGAATCTATTCATGTTTTATATATATATATATATATATATATGTGTTTAAGAGTGGTATTTGTATAGTAGTTAGTGCAATTCACATATTTTAAATATACGGTACAGCAGGCGCATATCAGGAACATGAAGTGTTGGGTTTTACATGTTCTATAAGACAACCACAAATTCAAATACTTGGAAGATGTCTGACTTCTTTGTTTGAACAAAATGTTTTTAATCTAATATTCTGTCTCTCCACTTGACTGCACTTGGCAGTAATTTTTATTTACAAAAATGTTCTGTATTCACATCTCTCTCATGGGACAGTTCATCTAATTTTTTCTCCAGACATATTTTATAATCCAAAATGTTTTATATGTATTTCCGTCCAATACACATTTGGTTTATATGCTACTACTAATAACTGTACAGCCCTGAAGGCTCCAAATATGTCCACCTATGAGTGAGAAAATGGGTCTACATGTGGCTCCTATCTTTACTTAAGCGCAATCAAATCAAAGACATGCAGGTAGGTTAATTGGCTTCTGTCCAAAATTGGCCCCAGTATATGAATGAGGACCTTGGATTGTGGGCTCCTTGAGGGTAGGGACTGATGTGAGCGTGCAATGTACAGGGATAGGGACAATTGTAGACACTCACTCAGGTTGAACTGGATGGACTGGTGTCTTTATTCAACCTTACAAACTATGAAACTATGAAACTATGAAAGCTTTCTCCAGTCCACAAGCATTCCATTTGGGCTAACCATGAGTTGTTCATTTGTTCCCTCCTAAAGTGTGTCGGGTCCAAAATGTGTTTATCAGTTATCCTAAGAAAATAAATGTAAGCCCAAGGCAAGGATTGGCTACTTCTATCCGAGCAGCATCTGCCTCACATGACCGATCCCTGACCACAATTGAAAGCCGGTAATAGTTTTTAGAAGTATGCCAGTAAGACTCAGAGAGGGCATTTTCTAGATGACAGGTAAACATACGACTGCTCTCAGTGCTTTCCTGGGCAGCATTCTGAGTAAACGGACCCAAAGTCTGTATTTGACCTAAGGTCTCTTCAAAAAGGAATTTCAAATAAACCTCTTTGTAAAAGCCAATACAATCTTTTGCAATGCTACTTACCCAGACAATTGAGTGGATCCAAAATACGAGCAAAAAAAAAAAAGGGGGGGGGAGGGAAAGGATTTCAAGGGTGCCATTCTTAACCCCAAGAAAGTGAATTCTCGGTTAATTTAAAATACAAAGTTAATTTTATTCATTTACAAAAATTCCTTAGACATAACTGTAGCACTGACCCCTGAAGGCGCTGCTGGTTTTATTGGGCTTACCTTTACCTTCTTGACCTTGTTTCTGTCTAGGGTTTCCCATGGTAGATGGCCCAAAGAAATGCAGAAACTGACACTAGAACTTCTTTTGGGTTAATTATTTTGAAATATAAACAAGATGTCTCAGTTTAGGGTAGAGGGTTAGGAGGAAGTTCAGGTACTTTGGACTGTCAAAAATGGAAAGTCTTTATAGAAAGAATCCAGAGAATAACCGTTTCACAGCTGGATTTTCACAACCCCCGGATAGACCTCCTCTCACTAGGCCTAGCAGCCAGTAGGGTGTTAAGTAAAGTAAAGTAAAGTCTCTGCCACAGACTTGAGCATAAAATACTTAAGGAAAAGTCTCTGCCACAGACTTGAGCGTAACTGAGGGACATAGACAAACTTTTAGAGCTATCACACGGTAGCAGTATCTCTCAGCCGGTCCGGCGATACCATATGAGTGTGGATCCATGAAGTGTCCTTCAGCTGAGTCTCCAGGCTCCTTCAGAGAAGCCAACCTTGAGCATAGCCTTCTCCTTAAGAGTCCTCCCCTGCATGCTTCTCCAGTTGCTGGGCCTCTCCTTAGATGAGACAGCACTGGACCACCCTTGAATCAACAGGCCTTGACATCCATTCAGGCCTGTCCCTGCAGTTGCTTCGCCTCGGGCTATCCAGCCCCGAGACTTGGAAATGCATGGAACCACACCCCAGGCCGGGAGGGCCATGGGGGCTGGTCAGAAGGACCAGAACCAAACAGACAGAAAATCCTCTGGCACAGAACCCCATAACACATGATGCCAGCACCTTAAATACCACCTCCCAGAGTGCACAGCAGGAGAACACACCCACTGGGCTGGTTCTGAGAAAATGTGGCACTCAATACACTCAGCTAAACTGCGTTCTACCACTTGCCAGTGGTGACAGCGACACCTGCGGCCAAGGAGAACCCAGTGAAACCCAGGTGGACTGGTACTGAAATCATAATTTGGTAAAATTGGCCCTAAAACCCAACTGTGGTTTCAGGAATGTTAATTTCGAAAAACATGTAGTGCATGCTCGTCAGGAGCCAGCGCTACATAACCAGATCCATAAACATTTTAGTGCCAGTCCAACAGCATGCATCCATGACCTGCATGAGGGGGTCATGGAGGCATGCCGTTGGGCTGGCTAACATATTTTGAAATCTTGCAAGTATACTTTGTGCTGGTTGACGTTTGGCCTTCAAGAGAGGATGGTTTACTTATGAAGATACTGTCTCATATGATGTCTATCTACTGGAACAGTGTTTTTCTTTGCCCTTCTGCGATTCCTACAAGCCATTTTTACTATGTGCTCGTTCAATGCATTTTAGCGTCACCAGATCTTGGTCATATATATGGTCTCCTTAGGAAGCCAGTTAACGGCAAAGTGCATAGAGACCAGCACCTAATTGTTTTCTGCAATGTGGCCAAGATTTAGGTATTATGATATATGTATTTTGAACATCATTCTCTATATCTATACCTATGGGCTATGGTTTAGCAGAATGAGTGCCTTTCTTAGGGAGCCTCCTACATGCAACATGTAATTGCACTGAAATGTTTTCATGGATATAGTTATGTCTAAGGAATAAAGTTGTATTTTAACCACCTCCCACTCGCGCTACAGCTGAAAGACCCCTACAGCACAGGCTCACATTGCCGGGAGGACATCCTCCTGGGATTGCGCTTCCTGCGTGCCCCCTGGGGCACGCATTCGCACAGATCTGTGATCTGATGACAGTTCAGGGTAAAGGTCCAATTACAGCAGCTCTTTACCATGTGCCAGCTGTGTCCAATCACAGTGGATCACAGTGTAAACAGAATTTGCCGGTTATTGGTAATTCTCCCCTCACGCTGCCAGCACATGAAGAGAGGAGAGCCAATAACTGGCAAATCCACATAAGGGACATCTACACTTCTTATCAGTGCAGCCTCAATAGGGCCCATGAGTGCAGCCAATCTGTGCCCATCAGTGTTGCCCATAAGTGCTGCCAATCAGTGCCATCCCATCAGTGCCCAGTCTATCAGTGCCCATTAATGCAGCCTATCCATGTCCATCAGTGCAGCCTCATCAGCACACATCAGTGAAGAAGAAAAATTACTTATTAAGAATTTTTTTTAACAGAAACACAGAAAAACGTTGTTTTTCAAAATTGTTGGTCTTTTTTCGTTTGTTTAGCCAAACAAAAAAAAAAAAAAAAAACAATGGTAAGTAAATACCACCAAAAGAAAGCTCTATCTTTCTAAAAAAAAAAATGATAAAAATTTTGGTTACAGTGTTGCATGACAGCGCAATTGTCATTCAAACTGTGACAGCACTGAAATCTGAAAATTGGCCTTGGCAGGAAGGAGGTGAAAGTAAATTAACTAGTAATTTATTAGTATTCACTTTCTTGGGGTTAAGAATGGCACCTTCTTTTTTTTCAAATTCATTTTTTTTCCATATTTTTGTTCTTCTCATATGTCTGTGGATGTGGTGCCAAATCTGCGAATTGTGCTCTGTTTTTCCAAATAACCCAACATTGCATGGTCCAAACATGAACTCTTTTTTTTTTTTTTTTTTTGTGGTGTTCTTGCCCACCATATTTTCCCCGGTTTACTTTTGGCCTGACTCCCACCTTATATTAGATCCATGATATGTGTATGTGATTGCCAACCACAAGGTAATGGAAGTGTACAGCTACACATAACTCAGACAGACTGGGACACTACAAAATACTATTAAGAAACCCTAACCCAAAACTTGGCAGAAGTGCATATATAAAGTCAAAGCTTCCCATGACTTTAAACATTGTGCACATGAAAAGCATGGCACAATGTTTTTTTTTTTCCTTATTGCCTATAACAATTATTTAACTTCCTTTATTTGTTTTAAAACCAGGACTGTAAAAATGAGAGATGAAAGCTTTTGCTAAGCACAACAAAAAATATTTCCTCTAGCATATACTTGATTTATCAGGCCTTAATAGAATATTTATTGGCTTAACTGTTAAGATATGGCAATTTTACTTCCATTTAGTTTAAAGTCACATTCATTGTGTTATTTAAAAGTAAAAGAACATTAAATTTGTTTTTGTAGTTATTTATTTTTGCTTCCTTTCAAGGTTAAATGGTGGGCATTTTCAGTTTTTTATCTTTTCTTTCCAGCTGGAAGCTAGCGATGCAGACGAAGGGGAGAATGGACGAGTTTGGTACCGTATTGTCAGTGGTAAGCAAACAAAAATATCTCTATCCTCCTTTTCATCTTTGTTCATTGTAGCTTTTGCACATGCAGCATCAAATATTTTTCTGTATATATGTTGTGATCATTTCCAATCATTTATTCATGTGTCATCGAATGAATGAATGTTTGTTCCCAATAAATGCCTCTGGTAACATGCATCATTTTATTAACGGGGTTCATTGTCAATAAAAGAATTGCTTCTTGTTTAGTTCTAAGTTTTAATCTGAAGAATTATTACTTTGGTCAGCTGTATTACAAACTGATTATTCTAAGAAAGCATCCTAAGCATGGCATCCTAAAGTAGCCTTGACAAGAGCCATTGCTGAACACTGCATCTAAAAATTGATCGTTTTTGATGATATGCTAACCTTTTTGTTTCAATACCTTAAGTCACTACTGTGAAACAAATAAGCAGATCAAAACGTATGACTCTTATCTGATTTTCTCAATATACATATTTGTTTTTGGTCAGTGACTCTAATGCCCTGTACACATGATCGGATTTTCCGACAACATATGTTGGATGTAAGCTTGTTGGTGGAAAGTCCGACCGTGTTTATGCTCCATCGAACATTTGTTGTCGGACTTTCCCCCAAGAAATGTTAGCTAGCAGGTTCTCAAATTTTCCACCAACAAATGTTTGTTGTCGAACTTTCCGATCGTGTGTACAAAATTCCATGCATGCTCGGAATCAAGTATGAGCCAGAGATATAACTAGCATTCGTAATGGAGATATCATGTATGTCTTGTACGTCAGCAGTGCTCCCTAAGCACTCAAGGGGCTACCAAGCAGTCATGCAAAAAGATGCCATTTGAGTTGGTCTGCCTAGGGGACAGGAGCCACACTGGGGCAGAGGTTCTGTCAGCTCTGCAGGGGCAGGCTAAGAGGTGGTTGATGCCATGCCAGCTTCAGGCAGGAATGGTTGTATGCGACCATGGCACCAGCCCTCCAACGGGGACACTTGACCCATGTTCCATGTTTAGCGCACATCCTGAATTTGGTGGTGCAGCGTATCTAGTCTAAGGATTAGCCAAACACCCCCCCCCCCCCCCCCGGTTTCGTTCGCACCAGAACATCTGAACAGGCTAAAAATTCGTAAGAACACACAAACACTGTTAAAGTCTATGGGACACGGACATGAAAAATCAAAAGTGCTAATTTCTTTCTCGTACATCACAGGACACAGAGACTCAGTAATTACTGATGGGCTATAGGGTATCACTAGGTGATTGGACACTGGCACACCCTAGACAGGAAGTTCAATCCCCCATATAACCCCTCCCCTTATTGGAGGTACCTCAGTTTTTTCGCCAGTGTCTTCTCCAGGTGTTGGTCACAAGTGAAGATGTGCTGTGCTGAGCTCTGCTGGAATATCCTCACTGGGGCTAGCCACGAAACAAGGTTTTACCTGTAATGCTTCTCTTTTTAGAGAGCTGGACCCCGGGACCCAGTATTTGTTTTTTTCAGCCATATCCCTGGCGGGTGCTTTACGGGGCCAGAACTGCGGATCCCCCTATTCAAGGGGGCCCCAGTCTCTGAAGATTTTTTCCTAACGGAGCCCACCGTGAGAGGTGAAGATTGGGTCTGTTACGCAAACCCTGCAGCTGGATAAGGTAAGTGAGATGCCTCAAGAATTTTTCTAAATCTAGTAGGTTTCTCCTTTAAAGTAAATGTATGCTATACCTAAAAGTCACCACCAGGGGCTGCCACATACCTTTCATGACTGTTCTGTCTGCTTAGTGTCCACGCTCTATGCTCCTCCAGCCATGCTCCAGGAAAAATGAGGGTAAGGGGGTTTTTTCTCTTCTTGGGAATATCCCTCCACGGATTAGGGGGCTGAGGCAGGCCTGGGCTGAGAGCGGTAACATACCACAGCACCGCCACCATTACAGCGGCTTTACATCCACCACTCCCTCTCCTTCGTCCCTGTCTCCCCTCCATGCTTGTCAGCAGAAATTAGAGCCTCGGCTCGTGCGTGAAACGCTCGTTTTTGAAAAATAATGAGGAGCGGGGCGGAGCGCTAGGCACAAAGGCTTTAAAGTGTACTCTCTTTCAGGTGCACACAGCCTATGGAGGGAGACAGAGCTGACATGCGTATGTGAGTGTGGGACACGGGCATTCCCAGGCAGCATTTACTTAAAGGGGTTGTAAAAGAATTTTGTTTTTTGTTTTTTAAATAACAAACATGTTATACTTGCCTCCACTGTGCATCTCATTTTGCACAGAGTGGCCCCGAACCTGGTTTTCTGGGGTCCCTCGGCGGCTGTCTCGGCTTCCCCCCGCAAGGACTCCACAACTTCATGTGAGCTCCCTCGCATGATGTAAAGTGCTTGCGGGCATGCTCCCGTGATACAGCCGGCGGCTATAGCCACTTGCTATATCACTCAGCCCCGCCCCCCAGCGTGCAGCGTCATTGGATGTGATTGACAGCAGCGTGAGCCAATGGCTGCGCTGCTTTCAATCCATCCACTGTAACCAATCAGTGACCAGGCTGATTGATGAAGAGGATGTCGGGGACAAGCATGGGACTTTCGAGGGGTCAGGTAAGTATAACGGGGGGGCTGGGGGGGCCAGTATTGTCAGATGTTTTTTCATCTTAATGCATAGAATGCATTAAGGTGAAAAAACATTTACCTTTACAACCCCTTTAAGCACCGGCCTGAGTCTTGGTAATTCTTGCTGGATTGGTCCGCTCCACATTTAAGTTTCCCGTACCTGAGTAAAGAACCCACTTCTCTGGGTTCACTGAAGCCTCCTCAAACTGCGCATGCCTTTCTTTTTCATAGTTTACTGGAAAAGCTTATTATTCTGAGTGGGATCACCCTGATAAACTTTTTTTTTTTTTCCTCCTTAAAAGTTTTCAACACTTTATCCTATGGAGGAAAAATGTGGGGTATACCGGCGCCATATCCTCCGTAAATAAAAGCCTGACTTGTCCTGTTGACAACGCTCAGATGCTTAGGGATTCAATTGATAAAAAATTGGAATTCCTATTAAAAAACATTTTCTCCTTGACAGGTTCAGTAGCTCAACCTGCAGTGGTAGCAATGGGAGCCTGTCAATATTTGAGAGACCGTGTTAAACAGGTGCTCAAAGCTTTACCTGAACAGCAGGCTCAGGGTTGGCCAACGTACCAGTAGCTTTGTGTTTCGCTGTTGATGCTATCAGAGATTCTATCCTCCAGGCCTCTCGCCTCATGCTTGGGCTGGTACATATGCGTAGAATCCTATGGTTGAAAAATTGGTCAGCCGAATCACCATGTAAGAAACTCCTGGCTGGGTTTCCCTTTTGTGGTGCAAAATAGTTTGGAGAGGATTTGGACAATTATATCCAAAGGATCTCTAGTGGCAAAAGCACCCTTTTATTGGTCAAGAAAAGGAGTAAATGTCCCTCCTTTATACGGGCTCTTTCTCCAGTGCCAGGGGCATCCGTCTCCAGGCAGTCATGATGGCAAAGGGACAAAGGAAGCCCTGGGGGGAGAAGGTCTTGGAAACAAAACACTAAGACCTCCTCATGAAGGGGCGCCTCCGCTCGCTTGAGTGGGGGGAAGACTACTAAAGTTCTAAATTTCAGGACAAATGGGTGGTCTCCACATTAACTCTAGGTTATAAACTAGAGTTCCGAGAATCCCCTTCTCCTCGTTTCCTCAGATCAAATGTACCCATAGAAAAAGGAGTCTCTCTTTCTAGTGTTGGAGCAACTATTGTCACAAAAAGTTATCATGGTGGTATCCACGCAAGAGCAGGGAATGTGGTTTTATTCAAACCTTTTCACGGTACCAAAGCCAAACGGAGATGTCAGACCCATTCTAGATCTCAAAGATCTAAACTGATTTCTAAAGATTTGATCCTTTCGCATGGAATTTATCAAATCGGTAGTCTCCATCCTGCAAGGAGGAGAACTTCTGGCATCAATAGACATCAAGGATGCCTACCTGCATGTACCTATTTTCCCTGCTAATCAAAAGTACCTGTGTTTCAAAGTAGAAAACGCCACTTTCAGTTTGTAGCTCTGCCTTTCGGGCTAGCTACTGCACCTCGGGTGCTTTCAAAGATCTTGGCCCCTCCTCTGGCCAGTTTAAGGGCCCAAGGTATAACAACAATAGCATACCTAGATGACCTACCTAGATAGACCGGTCGGTAACCCACTTGGACCAAAGTTTGGTCACCACAATCAACTACCTGGAATACTTAGGTTGGGTCCTCAACTTAGAGTAAGAAGACTAGAGTATTTGGGTCTGGTCATAGATACAGCCCAGCAGAGGGTATTTTTACCCCAAGCAAAGATTAGTGCTATAAAAGAGCTGATTCAGGTAGTCAGGGGCCAGGCAAAGAAGGGTCCTTGTATTCGTCTTTGTACGATGTTGCTGGGGAAGATGGTGGCTTCATTCGAAGCAGTTCCCTATGCTCAGTTTCATTCAAGGCTGTTGCAAAACAGTATCTGGCATGTCTGGTATGTCTGGCTGGAACAAAAAGGTTCAGGCGTTAGATTTTCCGATGCATCTGTCTCCTACAATGCATTAGAGCCTCAGCTGGGGGTTGATACCCGAAAATCTGCAAAAAGGAAAGTCCTTTTTTTTTACCAGTTACCTGGAAAGTGATAACAGATGCCGGTCTTTCGGGTTGGGGGGCAGTTCTGGAACAGTCCACTGTCCAAAGGAGATGGTCCAAGACCGAGAGGACCTTACCCATCAACATTCTGGAGATCTGGGCTGCGTATCTAGCCCTAAAAGCACAGACATTCAGGTTGCAGGGTTGCCCTGTCAGCATCCAGTCTGACAATGCCACAGCAGTGGCTTATGTCAATCACCAAGGAGGCACCAAGAGTCATCCAGCTCAGGGAGAAGTAAACCAGATCTTAATCTGGGCAGAAAAACACGTGCCATGCATATCGGCAATCTTCATTCCAGGGGTAGAAAACTGGCAGGCGGACTACTTGAGTCACCAGCAGTTAGTCCCAGGGGAATGGTCTCTTCACCCTGACGTCTTCTTGGCCATATGCCAGAGATGGGGGGTTCCGGATGTAGATCTCTTTGCGTCCAGGTTCAACAACAAGGTCGGTAACTTTGTGTCAAGAACGAGGGATCCTCTTGCATGTGGGACGGATGCATTGGTAACTCGGTGGCATCAGTTCTCTCTGATTTATGCATTCCCTCCTATTCTGCTGCTGCCATGCCTTCTTTGCAGGATCAGGCAGGAAAAGAAGTCGGTGCTTCTGGTGGCCCCAGCGTGGCCCGGAAGAGCTTGGTATGCAGAAATAGTGAAGATAACGGTAGGCTTTCCTTGGACCCTACCGTCACGTCCAGACCTGCTATCCCAGGGACCAGTATTCCATCCTACCTTACAAACACAAAATTTAACAGTTTGGCTATTGAAACGCACAATCTGAAGAATCGTGGGCTTTCAGGCCCTGTGATCTCTACCTTGATTAATGCAAGAAAACCAGCTTCCAGAATGATTTCTCATAGAGTCCGGAAAGGGTATGTCTCCTGGTGTGAATCCAGGGGCTGACACCCCAGAAAATATGTCATAAGCAGAATCCTCAAATTTCTGCAAATGGGGTTAGAGATGAAGCTGGCCTTGAGTACCATCAAGGACCAATTCTCAGCCTTATCAATTCTGTTTCAACGTCCTCTTGCTTCGCATTCTTTGGTCCGAAGCTTTATACAAGGGGTAACGCGCCTTAATCCTTCAGTTAAGGCGCCTCTAAACCCCTGGGATCTGAATTTGATTCTGTCAGCTTTAGAGAAGCAGCCTTTTGAACCGATACGTCAAATTCCCTTAGTTCTGTTGACAAGGAAATTCAATTTTTCTGGTGGCCATTTCTTCTGCCCGAAGAGAATCAGAGTTAGCGGCCCTCTCTTGTAAAGAGCCCTATCTAATAATGCACAAGGATAGAGTGGTGTTACGCCCTCATCCTAGTTTTCTACCGAAGGTGGTCTCTGGTTTTCATCTAAACCAAGATATTGTTCTGCTTTCCTTTTTTCCAAATCCCTGTTCTACGGAAGAAAAGTCACTACATTCTTTGGATGTAGTGAGAGCAGTCAAAGCCTATCTAGAAGCGACTGCTCAGGTTCGCAAAACTGATGTTTTGCTTGTATTGCCAGAAGGTCCTAATAGAGGACAGGCAGCATCGAAATCTACCATTGCTAAGTGGATTTGACAAGTGATTGTTTAAGATTATGGTTTGAAGCAAAAAGTTCTGCCTTTTCAGATCAAGGCACGCTCCACTAGGGCTATTAGTGCTTTGTGGGCAGTGCATCACCAGGCCTCCATGGCTCAAATCTGTAAGGCCGCAACCTGGTCATCAGTCCATACATTCACCAAATTTTATCAGGTGGATGTGAGAAGGCATGAGGAGATCGCCTTTGGGCGTAGTCTGCTGCCCCCAGTGGTACAAGGTCCTCTGGTCTGATTACACCCTGATTACACCCTACTTTGTGTATTTCCCCTCCCCTCAAATAGCATTGCTCTGGGACATCCCATCAGTAATTACTGAGTCTCTGTATCCCATGATGTACGAGAAAGAAAGAAAATAAGATTTTTATAACAGCTTACCTGTAACATTATTTTCTTTTGAGGTACATCACGGGACACAGAGGTCCCTCCCTTCTTCTAATACACTTATATTGCTTTGCTACAAAACTGAGGTACCTGAGGTACCTCCAGTAAGGGAAGGGGTTATATGGGGGATTGAACTTCCTGTCTAGGGTGTGCCAGTGTCCAATCACCTAGTAATACCCTATAACCCACCATTAATTAATGAGTCTCTGTGTCCCGTGATGTACCTCAAAAGAAAAGGATTTTATGGGTAAGCTGTTATAACAATCCTATTTTTAAAGGCTTATATGCAAGTTATTGTCATAAAAAGTGTTTGGGGACCTGGGTCCTGCCCCAGGGGACATGTATCAATGAAAAAAAAGTTTTAAAACTGGCCGTTTTTTTGGGAGCAGTGATTTTAATAATACTTAAAGTGAAACAATAAAAATGAAGTATTCCTTTAAATATCATGCCTGAGGGTGTCTATAGTATGCCTGTAAAGTGGCGCAGTTTTCCGGTGTTAAGAACAGTACCACAGGAAAATGACATTTCTAAAGGAAAAAAGTCATTTAAAACTGATCGTGGCTGTAATGAATTGTCAGGTCTCAACAATATAGACAAAACTATAGGACTTGAGGATGGACCACTGGCCAGAACTTGCTCAATATGCAAATGAGCTACTGGTCTGTCCTATATCCTGCATACTTTCTTGAACGCACATTCAGTGCTGCTGGAGGGTATGTAAGAATGCACCTGTCCACAGACTCCGATAGGCCCACATTTATAAAAATGAATCAGTCCTGGATCAGCAGCTATCAAGCACCTGATGCTTATGTAACTGATTGAATTTGCTATGGATCTGGGATCCCCTGAAGACTGCCTATGCTGCCTATCCTATTCCTACTCAATCATGATGATGCTAACTTCCAACAATGTTTTTGGTTTAGGGCACCAGCACCCAAGGCCCAATTTTTCTGCCACTGTTTAACAGGGGCATGTAATTACAATTTTTTAAATAATAATTTAACAGCAGGGCCCGTTCCTGTTCCCAACAAGAGTAACTGTGAGGGGTTACAGTGTTCTGGCACCATCAATACCTAAAGCCCAATTTTCTTTTTTGTACATCATGGGACACAGAGTTAGACTAATATTCATTCCTTCTGGGTTATACTTCATCTCCAGGTGAATAAACACTGGTAGACCAAAGGTCTTTAGACAGGAAGTGATCC
Source organism: Lithobates pipiens (assembly GCF_037356315.1). NCBI lineage: Eukaryota > Metazoa > Chordata > Amphibia > Anura > Ranidae > Lithobates > Lithobates pipiens. Next base: position 66,206,046 of record NW_027507787.1, on the reverse strand, counting down.
CCCATATAACCCCACCCACACAGGAAGTACTTCAGTTTTTCACCAGTGTCTGCAAGGTGGGTGGCACGGTTGTTTGAGGTCTCTGAGCTCCAGGTCCCACAAACGGTTCTTAAATGAATCAAGGGATTGACCAATCTATTTGACACAGGCTCTATATGCTTAGATAAATGGTACCCAAGCCTAGCAAAGAAGATCCTGCAAGGTTTTGCCTGTAATGAGGCCTCCGGCACTGGACCCTGCAAAGTGGAATCCTGGACACTACAGCACTAAGGCTTTCCTACAGGGTGCTGTACAGGTCCAAGGGAGTGGATCATAAACATTAAAAGGGTACCCAGTCCTTGAAGGTCCTCAAGTGAAAGGAACCTGCCATGAAGGGTGAAGATATTGGGCTCTTAGTTTCTGTCAGGGAGTGATTAGACCAGACTGTGTGGACTGCACAGAGGAAACCCAAACGCATGTGAATGCAATAACAAACGTGTTTATTATAAATAAAAAGGAAAATGAAAACAAACAGTGCACTACCAACCATAACAAGTAATATATATATATAATAAATGGGACTACCAGTGACGTCAACGAAAGCCAGGCCGAGGTCAAACACCGGGAAAACAGTAGAAGTGTAAGGACGGATGGATGGGCTGCAGAGCAGGGATCAAGGTAGCAGGATACAAGAGGGACGGGTCCAGGATGGGCTAAGAATCAGGAAGGGACAAGTCAGGAAAATACAAAGTACAGGTTCAGGTCCAAAGGTTCAGGTCCAAAGGTTCAGGTCCAAAGGTTCAGGTCCAAAGGTTCAGGTTACATGAAGAGAGTGTGATACTGAGACAAGCATGTTAGGGCTTGCTGGGTCTTTATAAGACTACTGATTACCCTCACGTAACAGCTGATCGCTGCAGGTGCTGTCTGTTCCACACTGCCGGAGTACACCCGTTGGTGAGCGCTGGTACTACAGTCCAGGGATCCAATAGTGCCACCAGGAGGTATGTCCTCTTATTACAGGCCCTGGGTGTTAGAAGACACCCGCTGGTGGACACTGGTACTGCAACCCAAGAGATCAACAGCGCCACCAACGGGTGGACCATTTCATGACAGTACCCCCCCTCAAAGGAGCGGCCTCCGGACGCTCCAGCTAGGTGTAATTGTCCACAGTTAATGGCCTCAAACCACACCATGGATGAGGGCACGTCAGGGCAGACAGCGGGCAAGGGCTCTGGGTCTTTGAGCTGGGCAGCAATCTCTGGGTCCTTAGGCCGAACAGCAAGTACTGCAAGGGCAAGCTGGATTACAGGCACTGGCTCAGCAAGCTGAGTAAAGGGCCCCGGCCCAGCAGGCTGGGTGACGGGCCCCGGCTCAGCGAGCTGGACACCAGGCACTGGTCCGGCAAGCCAAATAACGGGCACAAGCTTAACAGACCAATTAATGGACACTGATTCAGAAGACTGGGTAGAGGGCCCCGACTCCGCAGACTGGGTAGCGGGCCCCGACTCCGCAGACTGGGTAGCGGGCCCCCGACTCCGCAGACTGGGTAGCGGGCCCCCGACTCCGCAGACTGGGTAGCGGGCCCCCGACTCCGCAGACTGGGTAGCGGGCCCCCGACTCCGCAGACTGGGTAGCGGGCCCCCGACTCCGCAGACTGGGTAGCGGGCCCCCGACTCCGCAGACTGGGTAGCGGGCCCCCGACTCCGCAGACTGGGTAGCGGGCCCCCGACTCCGCAGACTGGGTAGCGGGCCCCCGACTCCGCAGACTGGGTAGCGGGCCCCCGACTCCGCAGACTGGGTAGCGGGCCCCCGACTCCGCAGACTGGGTAGCGGGCCCCCGACTCCGCAGACTGGGTAGCGGGCCCCCGACTCCGCAGACTGGGTAGCGGGCCCCCGACTCCGCAGACTGGGTAGCGGGCCCCGACTCCGCAGACTGGGTAGCGGGCCCCGACTCCGCAGACTGGGTAGCGGGCCCCGACTCCGCAGACTGGGTAGCGGGGACATCCGGCTGGGACACTGAAACATCCGGCTGGGAAACTGGAGCATCCGGCTGGGAAACTGGAGCATCCGGCTGGGAAACTGGAGCATCCGGCTGGGAAACTGGAGCATCCGGCTGGGAAACTGGAGCATCCGGCTGGGAAACTGGAGCATCCGGCTGGGAAACTGGAGCATCCGGCTGGGAAACTGGAGCATCCGGCTGGGAAACTGGAGCATCCGGCTGGGAAACTGGAACAACAGGCTGGGAGACTGGAACAACAGGCTGGGAGACTGGAACAACAGGCTGGGAGACTGGAACAACAGGCTGGGAGACTGGAACAACAGGCTGGGAGACTGGAACAACAGGCTGGGAGACTGGAACAACAGGCTGGGAGACTGGAACAACAGGCTGGGAGACTGGAACAACAGGCTGGGAAACTGGAACTTCAGGCTGGGAAACTGGAACTTCAGGCTGGGAAACTGGAACTTCAGGCTGGGAAACTGGAACTTCAGGCTGGGAAACTGGAACTTCAGGCTGGGAAACTGGAACTTCAGGCTGGGAAACTGGAACAACAGGCTGGGAAACTGGAACATCCGACTGGCAAGGTGGAACATCAGGCTGGCAAGGTGGAACATCCGACTGGCAAGCCGAAACATCCGACTGGCAAGCTGGAACAGGCTGACAAGCTGGAACAGGCTGACAAGCTGGAACAGGCTGACAAGCTGGAACAGGCTGGCAAGCTGGAACAGGCTGGCAAGCTGGAACAGGCTGACAAGCTGGAACAGGCTGACAAGCTGGAACAGGCTGGCAAGCTGGAACAGGCTGGCAAGCTGGAACATCCGACTGACAAGCTGGAACATCCGACTGACAAGCTGGAACAGGCTGGCAAGGTGGAACAGGCTGGCAAGCTGGAACAGGCTGGCAAGCTGGAACAGGCTGGCAAGCTGGAACAGGCTGGCAAACTGAAACATCAGGCTGGCAAGCTGGAACAGGCTGGCAAGGTGGAACATCCGACTGACAAGCTGGAACAGGCTGGCAAGGTGGGACATCAGGCTGGCAAGGTGGGACATCAGGCTGGCAAGGTGGGACATCAGGCTGGCAAGGTGGGACATCAGGCTGGCAAGCTGGAACAGGCTGGCAAGCTGAAACATCCGACTGGCAAGCTGGAACATCCGACTGGCAAGCTGGGACATCAGGCTGGCAAGGTGGGACATCAGGCTGGCAAGGTGGGACATCCGGCTGGCAAGGTGGGACAGACTGGCAAGCTGAAACATCCGACTGGCAAGCTGGAACAGGCTGGCAAGCTGGAACATCCGACTGGCAAGGTGGGACATCAGGCTGGCAAGGTGGGACATCAGGCTGGCAAGGTGGGACAACAGGCTGGCAAGCTGGAACGTCAGGCTTAGGTGGGCCACCGGATACAACTGGCATGCATGCAAGCTGGACCGGGTCGGTTGGTGCGGAGGCGGGTTGGGTTACTGGCAGGATTGTGCAGGTCGGAAAGAATTTTCGTTTCTTTTTTGACTTAGCCGCTGCAGCTTTGTATGTAGGTGCAGGGCTGTGAGAAATCAAAGTGTCTGGGCAAAAGGAAGACCAAGGAACAGTGGCAGGAGGAGGGTTTTGTGGGACTGTTACAGGTGGATGAGAAGAGGCAGGTGGGTTGCAGGCAGGATAGGTGCTACACTTGGTGACAGGATAGTAGTATTTGGTAGGAAGTGGAGTAGACTGGGCTGTAGCTGAGGTTGCCATAGGCAATGAGGAGGTAGATACTTGGGAAGGCAGGTGGTTAATGACAGGGCTGGAAGGTTGTGGTTTAGCTAAACGCAGGAGATCTGACCATGCTTGTAGCACAGGTTGAACAAACACTGATTCACACACAGCCTGACTAACCAGAGATTGCACTGAATGGATGCAATCAGACAGCACCTGCTGAGGACAAGAGGAATAACATTCCATGAAATAGGCTGGGTCATCCTCTAACAACCATACCAAAGATACAACTTGGCTCAAATTGAAGGGGGGAGAAAAATCACCACTTACTTTGGAATTACATGTCAGTACTAGCTCTGCACATAATTGGATTAAGGGCTGAACATCCTCAAATGACATGTAGCCCTGATCCACCAGGGAATGAGCTGATCGGATGGTCTCCATCAGCCGGTCACTAGTCCACCTCTTTAGAAGCTGGCGACAATATTCACCATTCTCTTCTGCCAGCAGAGAATAATACGAGATTTCATTGAAATCCATATTGGCAGACTAACAGGTCGGGATGGTTCCTCAATGCAGCCACGTCTGGTCAGGAATGGTCTCAGTATACTGTCAGGGAGTGATTAGACCAGACTGTGTGGACTGCACAGAGGAAACCCAAACGCATGTGAATGCAATAACAAACGTGTTTATTATAAATAAAAAGGAAAATGAAAACAAACAGTGCACTACCAACCATAACAAGTAATATATATATATAATAAATGGGACTACCAGTGACGTCAACGAAAGCCAGGCCGAGGTCAAACACCGGGAAAACAGTAGAAGTGTAAGGACGGATGGATGGGCTGCAGAGCAGGGATCAAGGTAGCAGGATACAAGAGGGACGGGTCCAGGATGGGCTAAGAATCAGGAAGGGACAAGTCAGGAAAATACAAAGTACAGGTTCAGGTCCAAAGGTTCAGGTCCAAAGGTTCAGGTCCAAAGGTTCAGGTCCAAAGGTTCAGGTCCAAAGGTTCAGGTCCAAAGGTTCAGGTCCAAAGGTTCAGGTCCAAAGGTTCAGGTCCAAAGGTTCAGGTCCAAAGGTTCAGGTTACATGAAGAGAGTGTGATACTGAGACAAGCATGTTAGGGCTTGCTGGGTCTTTATAAGACTACTGATTACCCTCACGTAACAGCTGATCGCTGCAGGTGCTGTCTGTTCCACACTGCCGGAGTACACCCGTTGGTGAGCGCTGGTACTACAGTCCAGGGATCCAATAGTGCCACCAGGAGGTATGTCCTCTTATTACAGGCCCTGGGTGTTAGAAGACACCCGCTGGTGGACACTGGTACTGCAACCCAAGAGATCAACAGCGCCACCAACGGGTGGACCATTTCATGACAGTTTCTAAGCTGCCCTGTGCCTGGATGGGTAAGTGAATCCCCTTTATCTATTATTGTAGGGTGTCCCAGTAATTGTAACAATCAGTCAAGCTAGCTAGAGGCTGGACACCTGTGTGCGGTGACCATATGGGGGAGTTTTGGGCTAGCTGTGGGTGTTTGCAGTGTTTCTTTTTTGCTTGTGTCTGGCTGTTTTTTACCTGTATTATGGTACACAAGGGTGTGCCATTTTGCCTTGGTTCACCATGGCGCATGTGAGTTCGCAAGAGCGCCGCTGGGCTCAGCAGTTTGGTGGCCATGGCGCACATGGCTTTGCCGCACATGTGCCGTAGCCTTTATCTGGCCGGGTGCATGAAGATTCACATCATACGCGAATATGGCCATGCCCGTTTGCCAGGAACAGGCACGTGCATGCGCAGAATGTTCTGGCGCAGAGCCAGCTCATTTAAGTGGTGTATACGTGGTGTATACCAAGCATGTGTTGCTTCCAGAAGGCATCTGTGGGACACAGAGCAGGCTCTGAACCAGGCATTTGCAGCAATTAATTTCTTCTTTCCCGGGTCACGTGAGGTGTCCCCAGGTGTTGCTTGGCAGGCTAAAGGTGCTTAGCAGGATTGTTGCATAGGGGCTTTCTGAGCCCCTATTAAAGGGTTTCCCTTCTGAGGTGTGTTAATACTACACCCAGGTACTCTTTTTTTTTTTTTTTTTGTGGCTAGTAAATATCTTCAAAAAAGAGGAGCGGGATTAACACTACACACCTATGTTGTCAGTAGTTCATGATGAACCTAGTTGTATCACTAGTGTTGTATCCCCTGAAGAACCAGAGGCTTCCGGGCAATCTGAGCCACTGCACCTATCTGGTATTGTGCCTACAGTCAATGCTGCTGCTTCACCCTTTATCACCAAGCATGAACTGTCCTCGGCCTTAGCCGGGTTAGAGCACAGAATTGCTGGTATAATTGCCTCCATCCCACAGGGTGGCAAGAAGCATGACCGGCCCTCTCCCTGGAGCCTCCTAGTTCGGGGCAGGCATGGGTTGAGGATGGTGAAGAGCTAAAAGCTCAGGATTCTGTGGAGGGCCTGGCGGATGAGTCTGCTTCTGAGCAATCTGGACAAGAAGATATCCAGTTGATGTCTGCCTCTCAGTCACAGAGGCTTTTGATCCAGTCTCCTGCCAAGATGGTAAGTTGTCTGTTACAGAGGTTACCCCTGGTCCTCTTTGGGGTCCTTGAGGCCTCTTCAGGCTGCACAGGCTTTCCCCTTACACCCTCTGTTGGAACAGGTGGTGTATGCTGATTGGGAACATCCTAACAGGATTTTTGTTCCTCCTAAGCCCTCGGAGACCTAAGCGGTCGGAGATTCCGACAGAATGTGTCCTATCAGACCGTTTTGTCGGATATTCTGACTGTTTGTGGTACCCATCGGACTGTTTCCATCGGAATATCCGACGGACCAACTTTTCCAACTTGCCGGTAAAAATTACCGACAAAATGCTCCGATCGGACATACTCCGATCATGTGTAGCCTACTCCGACGGACAAAGTGCCACGCATGCTCAGATCAAATTCCTAGACCAAAGCTATTGGCTACTAGCCTGAACGTAGTCCCGTCATAATGAAATAACATCATCACGTTATGTACAATCAGGTTTTCCGACAACTTTGTCCGACCGTGTGTATGCAACAGTTTCAGACAAAATCCGTCAGACAAAATCCAATGGATTTGGTTGTCAGAATGTACAAGGGCTTAGAGGTTTTCCCTTTTATATCCCATGGATGAAAAGTTTGTTAACCAGTTGAGATCCGCTCTATAGCCAAATGACGGCTACAGCGCGGACCTCCTTTGCCGGGACTACGTCTATTGACGTAGTCCCGTGCACGAGCGGCCTGCAAACCCCCTGAGGGGCGCGCGCGGCGCACTCTGTGATTGGCGAGTCTATGAGACTCGCCTGATCACGGATCCGAGCAAGGGGTCGATCCCGACCCCTTACCACGTGATCAGCTGTCAGCCAATGACAGCTGATCATGTGATACAACGGAGACGGTAATCGGCTAAAAAAAGAGCCGATCACCGGCGGCCGTGATCGGGACATCAGTCCCGATCACGGCCAGCCCTGCCAGTGCCCACCTGCCCCCTGCCAGTACCACCTCATCAATAAATAAGTGCCCCCCGTCAGTGCCACCCAGCAGTGCCACCCATCAGTGCCACCCATCAGTGCCCGCAATCTGCCTCAACAACGGTGCTGCACCCCCGTGCCACATATCTGTGCCCATCAGTGTCATCTACCAGTGCCCATCAGTGCCGCCCATCAGTGCTCAGCAGTGCCACCTATCAGAGCCACCTATCGGTGCCACCTATCAGTGCCCATCAGTCCCATCTATCAGTGCCCCTTAGTGCCACCCATCCGTGCCACCCATCCGTGCCATCTTATCTGTGCCCATCAGTGCCGCCTTATCTGTGCCCATCAGAACTACCTTATCTGTGCCTATTGGTGCCACCTTAACTATGCCTATCAGTGCCCACCAGTGCAGCCTATCAGTGCCCACCAGTGCAGCCTATCAGTGCCGTCTCATCAGCGCACTTCAATGAAGGAGAAAAATTACCTGTTTGCAAAATTTTATAACAAACTATTAAACATGATTTTTTATTTTTTTTGCAAAAAATAAAACTCCCAGCTGGAATTAAATACCACCAAAAGAAAGCTCTATTTGTGGGAAAAAAATGATAAAAATGTCATTTGGGTACAGTGTTGTATGCCCGCGCAATTGTCATTCAAAGTGCATCAGCGCTGAAAGCTGAAAATTGGTCTGGGCAGGAGGGGGGTTTAAGTGCCCAGTAAGCAAGTGGTTAAGAAGTGGACCATGCCAGCCGTAGATGCAGCAGTTTCTTCCTTAAAAAAGAACTTAACTTGTCTGGTAGATAATGCACAGAGCTTGAAAGACCCTGTTGACAAGAAATTGGAGTCATTATTAAAAGCTTCCTTTTCTTTGGCCAGTTCAGCTATTCAGCCAGCTGTTGCAGCAATTGGTATCTGCCAGTCCATGAAGGACCAGGATATATGGCCGGACAGGCTTAACCGGGAGGATGAACCGGCTGAAAATAAGACAGATATTCCTTGAGCGCTGTGTTTTGCTGTTGATGCCTTAAAGCAGGGATAAGCAATTACCAGACCTCCAGCTGTTGCAAAACTATAAGTCCCATCATGCCTCTGCCTCTGGGTGTCATGCTTGTAGCTGTTAGTCTTGCTATGCCTCATGGGACTTGTAGTTCTGCAACAGCTGGAGGTCCGCTAATTGGATATCCCTGCCTTAAAAGATTCAATACATCACTTCCGGTTCCGGCGCCGCATGGAGTGACTGCTCCTCCACTCAGCTCCCGCAGCGCGACCCTGAAATCGGCTTATAAATTCGGCCGAGCGGCTGGGAAACCACCGATCCACCTCTGCCATAGCCTTCTGTAGCCATGGACAAGTTTCTGGAGAAATCCGGCGCGCGAACAAACGCGGCGCCGCCCGCGACCGCGGCGCGGCCGCAAATTGAGGCCCCGGCTTTGGCCTACTCGGCTACCTTCTCCTCGCAGCGCACGACAGACATGGAGGTGAGCAGTGACCCATCCTCCCCTCGCTCTGCACAACCCCTACTGACCTCTCAAGCTCCTCCATCCCAGGGCACTCTCCCCACAGCCCCTGCTGGTGATTCCACTACGGAACACATTGCCCAGGCCGTGGCTGCTCTATTATCCCCCATGATCTCTGCATCGGTGGAAAAGGCCGTAAATGCAGGCATGCAACAGCTAAAGGCCCAAATAGGCGAACACCACACCAGACTAAACGACCTGGAACACCGCGTGTCAGACATGGAGGAGGAATTATACCAGGCCCAAGCCACTGAACGCTCCCAGGACAGGAAAAACCAATACATCTTGCAGAAGCTCGATGACTTGGAAAATAGGGCCAGACGGAGTAACTTGCGATTCGTTGGCATCCCTGAGTCGCTTCAGACCTCCGAATTATCTGACTTTTGCGCGGTTCGCATCCCAGAAGCCCTGGGCCTCCCGGGCCCCTGCACGGTAGAGAGGGCCCACCGTATGGGTCCCGCCACACCTGAACGCAAATCCCCTAGACCCATAATTGCAAAATACCTCAATTACTCTGACAAGGCCCTGATCCTGCAGAAGTTCAGACAGACCCGCTCTCTTCAACTGGATGGAATCAAGGTCCTGATCTTCGCCGATTATTCCATCGAGGTCTCCAAGAAGAGGAAAGCATTCCAGCAGGTGTGCTCGTAACTTTTCAAAATGCAACTCAAGTTCTCCCTGGCCTTCCCGGCTGTCCTGCGCCTCAAAGCTCCGAACGGCGACCAGCTGACCTTTCAAGATCCCTCCGAAGCGGAGGCATTTCTACGCTCTCTTCACTCGGAATCGCACCCCCACACCCCATCCAAGTCATCATCATCGCTCAACCGCTCCCTGGACCAAAGGAGCCCACGGAAAGACTCGCCCAAAAGGTTCAGGCCCTCTGCCCCGGACCGCCATCCCCGTGATACCCCTCGGTGAGGTCATGGCGGTCTCCCTGTTTCCTCCTCTGCTCACCTCTCCGGTGTCCCTTTTGCCGGGTCCGACATACTTGTAAGTTGCCTTGTTAGTTTTAATTCATCCGATCAGGCACGGTTGATGCTCTGCCTGATGTCTACCCGGTTTCTCTTTTTCTTAGGCCTTGTACCAAGTTATGCTCCTATGTAGCAGTCACACCACCGTTGTTTTCTTGGCCACCTCTACATCGACTGACTCTCTGTCCTCGCTTAGACGTGGCCCTGCCGCTATTGCGGCCATTCTATACGTTGTACTTTATGGTTACACTAGTACCGTTGTGTGTTTACTTGCTTTTTATATGCTCTTTCTGTTACGTATATTTTTACGGTCCACATTTTCTTTTATATATATGCTCCCCCTTTAGACTACCCTGCTTTTCTGGGTCTCTATCCTAAAATGTTTAAACTACATGTATATACGAAGCTCCCTCCTTACATGACTTATGAAGTTATTGTGCTCCCTCTGGACTCACTGTGCATGACTAGCGCCGTACCATGGCACGTATTCTTTTTTGGCTCTCCCTTAGCACTTTTAACCTCGCTCATACTCCCACCCGAGTGCTTTTGCTCCATGCCTTGGGTCGTGCACTGGGGGCTGGCCTACACAGTGACTCCATGCGGAAAAAAGCGAAGTTCGCTCCAATGTTTTTGTTTATGTATGTTTTTAAGTTTACTCCCCATCCCCCCTGCTCCCCCCCTATCTCCTATCGGAGACAACGTCCCCCCTCTGTCCGTCACACTTTACGGGTTCCACTGCCACACCGGGTTCTTTCTATTCAATCTACAATCCGGCCGACTCGGTCCACCGGCTAGCGTTAAATATACAACATCGGCCCATTTCCCCTTCTCGCCCCCCCTGACATGAACATAATATCCTGGAATGTGAAAGGCCTCAGATCGCCCAATAAGAGAATGAAAGTCCTACGGCACCTAAAAAGATTGAAAACAGATATTGCCCTCCTGCAGGAAACCCACTTATCCGCTCCAGACTTTCATCACATGCAGAAACTCTGGGTTGGAAAGGTCCTAGGCTCAGATGCCATTAACCGTAAGGTGGGTGTTCTCCTGCTGATACATAAAAACCTCCCCTGCGAAGTACTGTCCACACACTCAGATTCTCAGGGCAGACTCCTCTCAGTGCATATTCGCCTGGGAACCAAAGACCTAGTGATCACTAACGTGTACGCTCCCAATAACCCTGGTAAATCCTTTTATAGCGGTCTGACCTCCTGGCTCCTTCGTTTCACCCAAACCCCCCATTTGGTCGGCGGTGACTTCAACGACATCCTACACCACGTAGACGACAGATCCCCTCCCCCACGACATAGGTCAAAAAGCGCTCCCTCTGCCACCTCCGTTTTTGCCTCCACCATGGAGTCCCTACATCTTCGTGATCTTTGGCGCCTATCTCACCCGGCAGACAGGGAATACACCTTTTACTCCCACCCCCATAACATGTTCTCGAGAATCGACTATTTTTTCGGATCCGACGATCTCATCCCTAATCTGTCTGAAGCAGAAATACTTGACATTGCTATTTCTGATCACGCCCCGATCGTAATTCGACTTGACAACTTAGATCTCCCACCACACCCTAGACTATGGCGCTTCCCCTCCTACCTCCACAATAATCCTGACTTCCAACACTTTATGGCGGTATCCTGGCGTGAATACTCGGAAGCGAATTCCCCACACTCTGATTCCCCCAACCTCTTCTGGGATGCTGGTAAAGCGTTTCTCAGGGGCCGAATCATCTCCTATGCGTCTTCTTTCAAAAGAAACGCCCTGTCCCATTATAAACGCGCCAGCGCTAGACTACATCTAGCCCAAAGATCCCTTTCCACTAATGATTCCCCCAACAATAGAGCCGAATGGCAGGCAGCCAAGCAAGGATTTGACACCTGGGCGGACACACTCGAACGCACTAAAAGATCTCAACTCGACGCAACGCTCCATAAATTTGGCAATAAGGCGGGTAAACTCCTAGCGAGGCTGTGCAAAGGCGCATTCCACCCGACGCACATCACCTCTCTTAAAGATACGAAGGGTGTCCTTCACTCCACCCCACAAGCAATTAACAAGGTGATGCTAAACTACTATACGGCCCTCTACGCTCCAGACCCTATAGATAATGCCTCTGCCCGCTCTTTCCTAGATAGTGTGCCCCTATCTAAAGTCACCTCTGAACAATTAGAAACCCTTAATGCCCCCATCTCACTCGCCGAAATCTCCTCCACGATCCGCACACTAACCCCGTCCAAAGCTCCAGGTCCCGACGGTTTCACCAGTGAATTCTATAAAACCCTCTCCTCCATCACAGAGCCCACACTCCACAAGGTATATGATGGCATCTGGTCCGGTGGTCCATATCTCCCCTCTGGGAACCAGGCTGTTATCAAACTCCTCTACAAAAAGGGGAAGGACCCCCTCGAACCAGGCTCGTATAGGCCGATTTCCCTCCTCAACCTGGATGTCAAGATACTGTCCAAAATAATAGCCACTAGACTAGCTGCCATCGTTCCCTCCCTAATTCACCCTGCCCAATCTGGCTTTGTGAAAGGCAGAACCGCCACCCTGAACATCCGTAAGGTTATGCTCGCCCTGGAACATGCAAAAAACAACCCCGATGGGGACTTTGCCATTATAACATTAGATGCGGAGAAGGCCTTCGACAATGTCAGTTTTGATTGGCTCTCTATGACTCTATCCGAAATGGGCTTCAAGGGTCACTTCTGCCACCTTATCAAAGCCATGTATTCTTCCCCTGCAGCTAAATTAGTTGCAGCTGGTGTTCTCTCAGATGAATTTCACCTGCACAAGGGCACTCGTCAGGGGTGCCCACTCTCCCCTCTCCTCTTTAATATCGCCCTAGAACCCCTGTCCAGATATTTATCACACAAAGCCCCCCTTCACGGTATCCGCATAGGCCAACATGATCTGCGCACCTCCCTTTTTGCTGATGATGTGCTCATTTTTTCGTCGGACCCTGCCTCCGACATGCTTACCATTAAAGAGGTCTTTGACGTCTTCAGATCCTGTTCAGGGCTTCGAATAAACTACAGCAAAAGTGAAATCCTCCCGATAGGCTCCCATCGTAAACCCCCCTGGACGCAACACTCTATCTTCACAACCGCTAGCTCCCACATCACCTACCTTGGTATTAAAATTGGAAAATTGCCTTCCTCCCTTTACCACCTTAACTACCCCCCCCTGATCACAAAAATTTCTCAGGAAATGGTGAACTGGATGGATCTGCCTCTCTCGCTTCTGGGAAGATGCCACCTTCTAAAAATGGTTAGTTTTGCCAGGCTACTGTACCCACTCCAGACCATCCCTCTGCTCCTTCTCCACAAGGACATCAAGACTCTGGAATCAGTTTTTTCTTCCTTTTTGTGGCAGGGCAAACGCCCACGTATAGCCCTAAAAAAGTTGCATCTTCCCAGACACGAGGGGGGTATTAGCTTACCTAACTTAAGATTGTATAATTTGTCATGTTTGTTACGCACTGGTTTGGATTGGATATCCCAATCCTCCAGATACTCCAACTACTCTATGGAAGCCGCCATGGTCTCTCCACTTTCGTTGACAGCTCTCCTCCACTGCCGGTGGAAATCGGTACCACCACTGCTCCAACACAATCTCCTACTCCGGGACACTGCCATAGCCTGGAGAGAAACCAGGAAGTGCCTCAAGCTTCCCCCTTTTGTTTCCAGACACCTCCCGATACAGGGGAACCCTACTTTCTCCCCTGGCCTTCTCCACAAGCCATTCCACCTCTGGAAAGAGAAGGGCATCATCAGCTTTGCTACACTTTGTGACCTGGACTCTGGCCGCCCTCTGCCTTTTGCTCTCCTAGCAGAAAGGTTTTCCCTCCCTCCAGCCCATGCCTTTCATTATAGGCAATGTATCAGCTACTTAAAAGACATCTGCAGAGAGGAACGTAAACGCTTCACCTTAACTTTCTTGGACCGTCTGCTCAGGGATGATACCTACAAAATATCAGACATCTACAAACCCTTGCTCCAGCGATACTCCTCCCCACTGACATCTTCATCTGTCGCCAACTGGAAGAAAGACTTTCCTGACCCGGATTTAGTGGACAAAATTCTGCAAGGTCTCAACAAAGTCTACCGCCTAACTCCCAACGAACTTTGGAGAGAATCGCAACTGAAAATTGCCCATAGGGCATACCTTCCCTTCCTTCCATCTGCCACTGATCAGGACACCACCAAGTGCCCCCACTGTCTTCTCAACAGGCCCTCGCTGGCTCACCGCTTCTGGTCCTGCTCCTATATTTCATCTTTTTGGGACCGGATACTCGCCTACATCTTCAAAGTAACCTTATTGAAATTGCCAAAGGACCCCCTCCTCCTCATCTTTGGTTATTGGGACCCCCTCTTACTTCCGTGGTCTCCCACCAGTGGCCTCGTGCCCCCCAACTGCACGCCTTGCAAACCTTCCCACAAAGACTGGGCTCTACTCTGCTTGCTACTAGCCAGGAAATCTATTCTAAAATGCTGGACTTCTTCTCTCCCCCCCTCCGTCGATCAGACGCAGAAAGACCTCCTTTCACTCCTCTACAAGGACCGATGCAACGCAAATTTTCGGGACGAAAAAGCGAAGTCTCGCTTCTTTGCGCTGTGGCTTCCCTTCATATTGACCACTCTCTCCCCGGTGGACATTACCAATTTGGAACAATACACTTTTTTCTACTATGGCGCTCCTTCATCCGTTCGGGGGGTCAGTTCCCCCCCCTAATGTCTAATCTGCTCTCTACAACCCACTACCCCCAGGAAATACCCTACGGAACCCCCCGCCCCTGGGACTAGACACGAGAACCCATGGCTCCTTGCTCTCTCCCCCTCCTTCACCCCCCCCCCGCTTGCCTTTTCCTGTATGTGTCCCTCCCTCCCCTCCCCTCCCCCCCCCCCCTTTTCTCTTTTTTCTTTTTTCTTTACTTAATCTTGGGAAATGTCATTTTCTTGGTTAACTTTATATTGCTATCGCAACAAACTCTTGCCTCAGGATCCATCCAGTTACTGTCAGTTTGCTGCTCTGTTTTTTTACTTGAGTCATTACTTGCTATTTAGTTCTTTTGATACAATATGTGATGTACGATTAATATGTTGCAGCCTTACTCTGTTCTCAATTCTCTTCGCGCACCTCATCTGCGATGATGGTCCTACTGTACTGCACTTACCTTTGTTGCATATGTAATGTTATGTCTGTTTCATTTCTCAATAAATACTCTTTAAAAAAAAAAAAAAAAAAAAAGATTCAATACAGCAGGTTTCTCGTTGCTCTTTTGCCTGTACATATGCACAGACTTTTGTGGCTTAATTACTGGTCAGCTGAGCTTCCCTGTAAAAAGTTATTGGCAGGTTTCCCCTTCCACAGGGGAACGTTTATTTGGTGATCATTTGGACAAATATATCCAAAAGATTTGCAGAGGGAAGAGTTCTCTACTTCCTGTGAAGGAAAGCACCAGGTGTCCCTCGTTTAAAACCTCGGGGACTGCTTCCTCAAGTGTCTCTGCCAAGGCAGTTCCACTGCCAACAGGGAGCTAGAGCCAGGAGCAAGCCGCAAGGCCAGGGCCATAAAAAGCCCTGAGTCCAAAACTCTTCTAAACCCAACACCCCCACTCTATCAGGTGGGGGGGGGGGAGGCTGCTGCACTTGCGGACTTTTGGAGAACAATAGTTCAGGATGAGTGGGTCACCTCAACTATATCCCACGGTTACAAGATGGAGTTGCAGGGTTTCCCCCTCAGAGGTTTCTAAGATCCAATGTTCCCTCGGTTCCTCCAAAAATACTTACTGTATTGCTTCAGCTCTTACATAACCTAGTGCATCAAGGAATGATTGTAGAGGTTCCTGTACCCAAAAGGGGCGCAGAGTTTTACTTTTTGCCACCCGTAAGGATCTGTGTATGAGTCTTCAAGGGAGGCTGGTGTCCTCTTTCAAGGCAGTGCCCTATTCCCAGTTCCATTCCAGGCCTCTACAACAAGACATCTTGTTGGCTTAGAACAGAAGAGGACACGCTTAAACCTAAACTGGTGGTTGCAGGATCATAATCTGCGAAGGGGAAAATCCTTCCTCCCAGTAACATGGAGAGTACTGACTACAAATGCCAGTCTCTCGTGCCAAAATAAAAAAATTTGCACGGGGCCCCCCCAAAATCTATAACAGACCCTTATCCGAGCATGCAACCTGGCAGGCCACAGGAAAAGAGGGGGATGAGAGCGCCCCCTCCTCCTGAACCTTACCAAGCCACATGCCCTCAACATGGGGAGAGTGCGTTGGGGTCTCCCCCAAAGCACCTTGTCCCTATGTTGATGGGGACAAGGGCCCCATCCCCACAACCCTTGCCTGGTGGTTGTGGGGGTCTGTGGGCGGGGGGCTTATCAGAATCTGGAAGCGCCCTTTAACAAGGGGGCCCCCAGAACCCGCCCCCCCATGTGAATGGGTACATGGTATGGATTTTGGGGGGGAACGCCCGCGCAATTTATTTATTTTTTTGCCGTGGAGTTCCCCTTAATATCCATACCAGACCCAAAGGCCTGGTACTGGACTGGGGGGGGGGCAAACTCACGTCATTTTTTTTTCAATGATTTTTTATGTATTTTGCCAGGATTCCAAAATACGTTACAGCCATGAACAATTTTAAGTGATATTTTTTCCTTTAGAAATGTCATTTTGCTGCGGTACTGTTATAAACATGTGAAAAATGTGCTACTTTACAGGCAGACTAAAAGGACCCCCCAGGCACGATATTTAAAGGAATATTTAATTTTTATTAATTCACTTTAAGCATTCTTAAAATCACTGCTCCATGAAAAAACAGCCATTTTAATAACTTGTTTTTGCGTTGATATATGTCCCCTGGGCTATTACCCGGGTCCCAAAACACTATTTATGGTAATAACTTGCGTATAAGCCTTTAAAATTACCATTTTTGATATTTTTCACGTTTGTGTCCCATAGACTTTAACGGTGTTCGCACAAATTATTTGTGTGTTCGCATGTTCTGGTGGTTCGGTTCATCCCTGTCTGCTGCTATCAGCATGAATCACTTCTGACAGTTTTCCTGACACCAAGAGAAAAATGGTGACAAGGGAGGGACCTCAGATTGACAGCCTCAACTCTGTTCCTGTGTGCTGTGTGAAAAGGGGGTGTGTCTCTTCCCTCCAATCCACTCCCAGACCTCCCCTCACTGAGCTCTGCAGAGTGTAACTTCAGCTCTCCGCCCCCTTTTTTCTGAACTCTCAGATAAGCTTATAAATTCAGCATTTGGAATAGATGAAGAGAAGATGGAGAGCTACAATTTATGTAGGAAGTGTTGTTTAATTTCTGTGGATATATAAGGGCTTACAACCACTTTACCAAATAAAGTTTTCTATAGCGCACCCTGCTGTAGCAAGGTGAATACAGCATGTGACCAAGATAATACACTCCATGTTTAGAGAAAACTAGGCAGCACACAGCTAAGCTGACTAAATGACTCTTAACAGATCATAAAAATACAAGGCAATTTTGCAAAAATACTATATCCCGTGTGTGCATTTTTTACATTGATTCAAGCTAATTATCTCATAAAATGTATAGTTCAAAATCATAAATATCACATAGGTGTGAATGTGGGATTTCTTTTTATCATGGAATAGATATAGAACTTCTGCATCTCATAAACTGACATAAACTTACACTTTAGCTCATGAATTTGTATCTTATCTATACCACACATGGCCCTATTTTCAGCTTTCCTAATCAGAGACCACATACAATCTCTTTTGACAGCCATTACCAGAAAGATTAGAAGGAGAATTGTATAGCTTCATGGTAACAAACTCCACGCACACTAAAAAAAAAAAAAAAAAAAAAAAAATGCCAGAAAAAAGCTGTACAAAGTGGACACAGATACCAAATGCTAAAGCACACAATGTATGCCATAAACTTTTCAAGGTGACAGCACACTCGTATGCTATACACACCCCAACATTGATGCATGGTATATTGGGTGACTACACTTTTGCTTGAAATTCTGAAGGGTATGCACTACCAGATGCTCCCTTACTTATGTAAGCTTCAGCAAGTGCTAGCCCCTTCCCCTGAAAATCTTACTGACTAGGCCCTCCTGTGATGAAAGATGATGTCAGACCCCTGCCCTTCTCACCAACTTGTGACAAAGGAGTGGCCAATCCCATACCACGCTGTCACTTATGGAACAATGTCACTCTCAGCCACACCCTGCACAAAGATTTTCCAGCTTGTGGGCCTGCAATCTCGGTGCCAGCAAACTTAGAGTGGCTGTCACTGTGTTAAGTTAATTAAGCAATTAACCCTTTAAACTGTCACCACCACCTTCTTTACAGGGAAGGAAACTAAAAATCTTAGCAATGACTACTATGGTTTTTGAATAAACGTTTGTAACATATACTGTCACACAGGCAGTTATATTCTTAGATTTATACGACAGTAGCATATTTATTTTAATTTTCATTAAAAGCTTTAGAGGGTTTCAACAATTTTCAAAATACGTTTTAATAATAAAAAAGCCAAAATGGTGCAAATACAATATTTACTAAAAAAGGGTGTTACAAAGCAATAAAGAGACAATAAAAGAACAGAGATATAGAAAGAGTTGAAAGGGGAAAATACTGGCAATGTCCTGGTTTCAGTAGAATCTAGCGAATAAGCACAAATGGTACAGTGGCCCTCACAAATCCTGTTAGGTGTTCCTTGGTGTAATGTTAACAAAAGCCGTCAACTTCAGAAGCAGCCTCGTTTTTCTCTGATAGCACGTGGGTGTTGTCAGAGACCATCTGACCAATTATACAGCTGAGGAGTGCCCATTGTGTTTATGACTGTATCATGGCCCTCCCATACACACACACTTTTATACTAATAATAATATCTTCCAATATGTACAGGTTGCATTCTAGTAGATTATTGTTTAGCATTCAATTTTTCTGTCCAGGGATATTGAACACAGGGTATCTCAGATAAGCCTGTCACCCAGGAGGTAAGAGACTGCTATCTCCCCGTCTGTATGCTCTAGCTTATGGCTTCAATTTGATATCCCCCATTCAAATATATACTTAATTTTAATGTGTCATGTTCATGTCTGATTTTATGAATCATGTGTCGATTTTGTTAAATTGGAGGTCTCTGAAAGGGTCACCTCTCAGTACTAAATGCCTTTTATGATCCCAATTACCGTAGTTCTTGGTAGACATTTTATGGCATGCTATGTATTCCTAATGGATTTAATGGACCTACAAATCACAAGTGACAGAACTGAAGGATTTTGTTATGGTTTTACGATAGGTCACTTCCAATCCCCTCAAGAAAGGGATAAGCTGAGATAATTGCTAGCAGACATTGCCAGATCTCCAGCCTCAGTGGAGATAGCAATTTCTTTTGAAGTGCCAGGCTCTTGATTACTCGGGGGCCCATTGAAACTATAGCTATGTTCTGGAGCGGGGGGTTAGAGAGAACCAAAGCTGCGGGATCTCTGGTTTTCAAACAGAGAAGAAAATGACAAATAAAATGTAATAGCTGAACACAAAATGTCTGCTACACACACGCACAGCTATTCGTGAGCCCAGTACACATGACCATTACACCTCCCATTGTATTGTTTTCTTACTTTCTTCTGGCATGTTCCACTTTGGTATGATGGTAGATCCAAAGTCATTGCAATGACCAAATAAAAAATTACTTGGAACCTTTAAAGTATGAATGCATAAATAAAAATTACTTTATTACCTTTGAAAAAAATGTTTTACGTAATTAGTGTATGAATACACAATGATCTGTGTTTATCTAGTGATTTAATTAGCTATATTTTCTCAGTCAGAACTACATTAACAGTATGTATACAGGTTGCAGTATGCTGGCACACAGCTTCAGAAACATCAAAGTGCAAATGGTATTTCCTATGTAAACTGTAGGCAACTAACCATTGCACTGTAGTCGGCTAACCACTGCATCCCTGTACACTTGCTTGGAAAATAAAATGCCTAGTGCACATAATAGTATTTTGAAGGTAAAACTATGAGCTTTGTTAGCTTGACCTCCAATTCTGAACTATGTAATGTATACTCTGTTTTTTTTTTTGCAGGAAACAACTATAATCATTTTCGAATTGATGTTAGTACAGGGCTACTTGTGCGAGGCTCCAAGGCTCTGGACAGAGAGACAAACTCTTCTCATGTATTAGTGGTGGAGGCATATAACAGTGATCAAGGTCCTATGCGAAGTTCTGTGAGGGTAAGATAGTTGATGTATATGTGCACAGGCCTGAACATGTTGTCTCAATTCTAGGAACTAGGTAAATCACCTGCCAACAACCACCTCTTCTATTTTCTTCCAATATGGGGTCACTTAACAGAATCCCAGCCCTTGAGGATATTACATGACTCTTGTCATCTAGAGATATATCACTTTCGAAAGGACCAAAAATCTGCAAAAAGACCCAACATGAGGAGAAAGGAAGTGGAATGGTGTTGACTTGGGGTAACAACACCAATTGCCCAGGAAAATGTATTTTGGATCATTTTACCCTGGGATCAGTAGGCCCGGGAGTACCCACCGAGATGAGTACAGTAGGCATGTCCTATGATTGTTTTCCAATCTGATAATAATTTCCAGATGAGCTGTCCATGGGTTACCTTACCATGAATTTTGTTACTATAGTTCATTAACCTGCTGACAATAAAATAATTTTCTCTGTTGTGTATTTACCAGGTGATTGTGTATGTTGACGATGTTAATGATGAAGCGCCAGTCTTCACACAACAGCAGTACAGCCGATTGGGCCTACGTGAAACAGTTGGGATTGGGACTTCTGTTACAGTGGTCAGAGCTACTGATAAAGACACAGGTAATGGAGAAAATACCATATAGAGTTTGAATCATCTGCCTCAGTGAATGCAAATTTAAAATGTATCCACGCCATTGTTATATCATTGATACTGAGCAGTATAACAGTTAATTTTGTAAATCATAATCTTTGCTTAAATTTTTATTTTTATTTTCTATGTACAACAATTTGGTTACTTTAGAATGTTCACATTGTGTTTGCTCCCATGGTTATTATCTGTATCAACTGGCTTTAGGCTTGTAACAATGGGCAAAAGCAGCTTGCCTTCTGGTGTACTGCATTTCATTGTCAGGTTAAGATGCATCAGAGATCATTCTATGTTTAATGACAGGTGCTTATGTACTACATTGACAACCTTCTAATATACATTATACCTCCTTCTAAGCTGCATCATCTGCTTCAAGCTGGTTTTGCAGTAACAATGTCAGTGAAAGGAAAACAAATGATGTATTGTACTAATTTTAAAAAAATTAAAATGATGAAATATTCACATAGAAATCATTTTATATATATATATGGAGCAATAGTAAATGCTTTATACTATGTTGCAGGTGATGGTGGGCTAGTGGTCTATAAGCTGCTGGCAGGCTCAGATGGAAAGTTTGAGATTGACGGAAGCACGGGCCTTCTAACCACAATCGATTACTTGGATTATGAGACAAAAATCAGCTACACTATGAATGTGTCAGCCACAGACCAGGCTCCTCCATACAACAGGGGTTTCTGCACTGTATATATCACATTGATGAATGAACCAGATGAAGTTGTTCAGTTCTCCAACTCCACCTATGAGGCTGTGTTATTAGAAAACATTGCTACGGGCACAGAAGTACTTAGGGTACAAGCCCGGTCTATTGATAACTTGAACCAGCTGACATACCGCTTTGATCAGAACACAAATGCCCAAGCTCTGGCTCTTTTCAAGATTGATAAAATCACAGTAAGTAGACATTAGATTAATAGATCTGCAATATATGTAAGGAGTATGTTTTAATCAAGGTTTTTGAAAATGCAGGTTCTTTGTGCGTTTACGTAGGATATTTATTTATACTTGACAATACTTTTACTTGCATTACAGATTTTTTTTTTTTAATACCATGGATACATTAACTCACAGTTGCTGATCCAAACAGTTTTTTTAATAATGTGTTTTGTGCATTACCTTTCATTAGGGTTTATGTACTTTATATTATGTCTCAAAAATGCCTGAAACCTTATCTTATCTGATATTAACACCAGCAGACCCACACTGCAGTAATTGCATGCAAAAAAAATCTGACAGACTGGTTGTACTGAAGTTGATTGATGGATCGACTTCAGTACAACCAGTCTACCCATAGACAGATTGAATTCTGGGCAAACCCTGCTAAAGCAGCCAATATGCGATACATCTATGGCCAGCTTTAGTCACACAGCACAAGTCAGCATTTATCAACGTTTATTTACTAGAGCTGATGGAAACGTTAGCCAGACTCTGCTCCTCCTGGAAGCTGATTGGTTTCTATGCAGAGCCGCACCAGATTTTGCACTCTCTTATTAAATAACCCTCACTGTGATCAAGGTAAGATAATCCAATTTGTTTGCAGCTATTGTGCACTTGAAAAAATATATTTAAGCCAAAAACTTAGTAACTTTAAGTTGCTATGCCACTGGCAAACAAACATTGGTTATAAGGTAGGACAAGTACTAAAAATTAAGTATGTATTAAATATTTTCAAATGATCAGGGATTTTTTTTTTTTTTTGAATCTGGGACAAGAGAGTCATTGTGCTATAGGATTCAGAACATGGAAGAGTTTTTTTTAAGTCTTAGACACAATTTTCCATTGTTCTGAGCTCTACAATACAAGATTTTATATTGGAGTAAAACCTTAAACAACTGAATACTTTTATAGTTATTTTGTCATCTTAAGGGGTCATGTCTTTCTAGGTCTCCAGAGGGTTAAAATATGAAAAAAGACTCAACTGGCAGCAAGTCACCTAGCGAGAACAGGACCTGTTCTTTTTTTGGCCCATTTTTAAATTTCTCTTTATTGGGGGTAATAAACTGAGCATCATTCATTAGGCTAAGTCACTAAAGTATAATTGTGTGGTATCTTCTCTGCTGTGACTTATTTGCTAATATTATTGTTTACATTTATTTTTTTCCAATTCATTAAAGGTTAAATTTAATTGTAGAAAATAAAAATGTCAAGCTAACACATGTGACCACTTATCATATATTGATAGGAGAAAGAAAAATAATGAAAAATAAGAAATAATAGTTCACAACCGTTCCAATGATCCAATTTCATTCCGTGATAAGTTCTGTGAATCAATAGTGTGATAATGACTTCAAGAAGAAAAGTGTGCTGTGTCCAGACCTCCACCCAGTGATCACCACAAGGCTTACCTGATAATATTGACCCTCCACTATAGATGGTCAATAGAAGCCTATAATGTAACACTCTCCTTGGATCCTCAGTGCTAGTGAACCATCACGGGCAAAATCGCTGCACACCTCAATGATTAGATAATCCACAAAGCATGTATTAGGAACAAACAAAAAGGCACCACATAGCATAACTCCATATAAACTTGAATATTTTTTGAATACAACAATTTATCACTCACATATCCTCCGAACAAAAAGCGCTTGTCATTTTAAAATTTGCGGCTGTACACAGAAAAGGTTCCCAGTTGCTTACAGTATCGAACATTGTGATGTCACAACAGGTTCCTCCCTACGCGTTTCAACATACCTGACATCATCTCGGGCATGCTGAAATTATTATGAGATAAAATACTGAACAGTTAAACTTCTACATGTTTGTGAATTGACCCTTTATGTATATACTGTAGCTGAACTCTAGGCAGTTATAATAGTACAAATCTGTAGTCATTATGCATCATTAAATAGATTGTTTAAAGTACCTGAATTTAACTTGGTTTCAGTCTCTTGCAGACCCTGTACAGCAGTGCTGGCATGTGAGAGGAAGAAGCAGCACAATAGCCAATAGGTTAACTAGCTAAAAACAAGTTAATAAGTTAACAAGAACAATGCTGATAGGAAGAAAAAGCAGAGCGATAGAGAGATGTGCTCATCACTTTGCTACTTCTTCTTTCACTATCCAGGTCAGGACCAGCACAACCTGGGTTCCAAGGAAGCGAGTTGTATGAGGGTGCCCATCAGACTTATGACTTTTAATAGTAGAGAAAGTATTGGGGGAGAAATCTCTGAACTGAGGCTGAATATTAAAGCAAAAGCTGTTATTTTAGCTTTTAATGGGTTACTTTTTAATCTTGTCATTTTGATCTGAGTTCCATGTATCAGCAGAGAATTCATAGATAATTATTGTCATTTGTAAAATCTTTATGGTGATCACGTTCTTTAACAAGATTTGAGAGCAGTACAAGTTTACGTCATAAATACATATTATAGCTTGCAATAATACCCAATGATACAAATGAGATTTAGGTCATCTCATATTTTTCAACCATTATGTAATTGCAGGGTACCATAACAGTGAAAGGTTTGATAGATCGAGAGAGAGGAGACTTTTACTCCCTGACAGTAGTTGCAGATGATGGTGGGCCCAAACTGGAGACTACTCTGGTAAGTTTAGTGTGCCATTCTGAAACATTAATTGTACTGTTTAATGATGCAAAAACACAATAAAATTTAAGTGAATTTTTTTATGCAGATACAGTATAAGAATAATTTTAGATTATTTCTGCAATGTATATAAGAGGGCCAGTATGGTGGCCCGTAATTATGGGAGGAGCCCGGAGGGTATATAATCAGACCACCCACAACGGTCTGTGTCGGTTCCAGTGCAAGGTACTGCACATCAAGGGGCCGACTCTTCTCAGCTCCCTCACGGCCGTCTATCCGTGCGTCCAATCGTAGGTGCACTTCGGCTTCTTCATTCGTGGTCTTCGTCGGCGGTTCCCGCTCATGGTCGCAGATAAGTAGTATCCGAATCTTTTCATATCATGTGCAAACTTGCGACTTATCATGCTTACTATCCTGCACCCCTTTCGCAAAACCTACCTCTGAGTTGTTGACACTCATGTCCCGACATTGTTCGGCACAGGCATAGTACATTCGTAAATTCTTTCTACCAAACGTACGATTCATTCATAGATCCAAGCTTTCGAGTCGCTGTTGGTCGTTCTCCAAATATCACTCGCCATAGGCTTCACTGGTTATAAAATTCACTGTTCTCATCCTTTTTTGAGATAAACAGGTATTGTTTGTATGGGTTTCTGTGGCTGATTGGGGTGTAATTAAACCCACCTGATGTCTTTCCTGCACTTGACTAGCCTGGGGGGATGGGTGGTTGATAGGTGTTTGGTTTCACAGTAAGGAATGGCATACACTCTACAACCAATTCGTATCAGATACTCCTTACTGCCAATTTATATCAGATTCATCTCATACATTTTTGAGCTGTTTCGTGTCAAATGCATTGCAGAGGCTGACTCTGCCAACTCACTGCATGTCCACGTAGTTGTACCTTCGAGATCGGTCGTATATCTTCATCGATTGTCCCACGCTCGGACCGCTACACACTCACTGTCGCAGGTAGGACTTTGTTGTTACCGCTCTTCTAAACTCCAATAGTTACCTTATCATGTTCGTTTATCATGTTCGTTTTGCAAAGTCGCACTTACGCCACCATAAGTCTATGTCATCTTTCATGTATTTCATCCTTTCTACCCGGGTTTACTCGAGCCGATCACTTCACGGTCGATGCGGTCAAATCCGACATTCAAGCCCCTTACTCACCTCGCATCTACGGCCGATTCGAAATCTAGTCGCAACTTCGCTTCTATGTTTCGGATCCTCTGCAATTACAAGCCCCTTCAACCGTCATCACCATTTAGTTGATTCGAACCCAGCCATATCATCGGCAATACGGTCAGATCTGTCATACGAACCCCGTAGTCACCTCACATCTACGGCCGATTCGAAATCTAGTCGCAACTTCGCTTCTATGTTTCGGATCCCCGGCAGTCACAAGCCCCTTCAACCGCCATCACCATTTAGTCGATTCAAACCCAGCCATATCATCTGCAACACTGACAGATCTGTCATACGAGCCCTGTAGTCACCTCGCATCTACGGCCGTTTCGAATCTAGTCGCAACTTCGCTTCTATGTTTCGGATCATTGACAATCACCAGCCCCTTCAACCACCATCACAATTCAATCAATCCGAACCCAGCCATATCCTCAGCGATACGGTCGGATCCCATATACGAGCCTCTCAGTCGCATCTATGGAGGATTCGAGTCTAGTCGCAGCGTCGGCGCAACGATTCCAGTCCTTGCCAAACGCAACCAAGCCGAATCCTGTTGCATCACCGACTCAAATGAGTCAAATCTTTCGCAGACTATTCCATAGCTATAGCCCAGTTCAAACTAGTCACATTGACTGTACGAATTCAGCAGTACTTACATTTGACCTTCTCAGTCTATCCATACATTATCGTACACAATTCTCTCCACCAATTTGCTCAGTATTGCGCACGGTCATTCCTACATAATCACATTTCCTCTATAACCTTTCTTTCGCCTTTCAACAAAGCTGCGTTCTTGCAATCGCTGCAAGTCTTTCTGCATTTGGCTCAAAACTGCCAATCGTCTCCAGTAGCAACACTGCTGTTCACCTCATACCTACACACTTATAAATCCGCAAACATTGCTTTCACCTTTCAAATAAAGCTGCTTCCTTGCAATCGCTGCGAGCATCGATGCAATGGCTCAATACGGCCACTCATCTCTAGTAGCAAAACGGCTGCTCTCCTCATTCCTACACACTTATAATTAAATTTATAGATTCAAATAAAGCTGCTTTCTTGCAATGGCTTAATACGGCCACTCATCGTCTCCAGTAGCAACACAGCTGTTCACCTCATTCATTCATTCATTCATTCTCACCTCATAATTCAATTTATAATTCAAATAAGGCCGCTTCCTTGCAATCGCTGCAAGCATTTCAGCAAATGGCTCAAACTGCCACTCATCGTCTCCAGTAGCAACACAGCTGCTCATCGTTTTCTCTGTCGCTTTCCCCTTTTAGGCCAGTTAGTACACCAGTTAGTCCACCCTGCACCAGGTTTGGACAGTATCTTCCAAAAAAAAAAAAAAAAAAACCCATTGTCGAGGGCTTGCATCTTCACCAGGGGGCCAGCTTTGCCCCAAACAGCTCTTTGCATTCCCCATTGTCAAAACGAAATTCTCATGTCACCTTACTACAGGCTCCCGGTCAACTCAGTTCTCGCCTCCAACCAGTCAACTTCACAACTAGTGCATAAAGTTAGGTGTGTAGTTCAATGGGATTCCCCCTTTCTCTTAAACACTCTTTCACTACATATTTTTACTTCACATACAGAATTTGACCTGCTCCTGAGGCGTTAGCAACTGTCACATACTTCTGTGCACTTCACTCTGTTTTCGAAGCACAAGCCTTCAATACGCAGACAAGGTCGCCTAATCTCCATACTTGCTGGCAGTGCAAGCATTAGTAGACCGAACCCACGTCAATTAACTACAGATCGCAACATTCCTACTTAGTATACCAGACTTCAGCTACCCACCCCAGTCCGCCCTGGGGCGCTCTGGTTCATTAGTCTGTGCCGAGCACAGACTGACACCCGAGCTATCGGTTACCTAGCCAGTCACCTCCTGGCTCACCTCGGTTGTTACGCATTCTTTTGAGTTTTCTAAAGTCACACTCAACAGCGCTCAAGCGCAAACCAACTGTCACTATGTCTGTCGTTCCTTGTCCTATTCTTCTTGTTTCCTTCCGCCTTTCATCTTATCTACCCAACGCAACTATCCCCTCCTACCTTTGCAACTTACCTCAAACATACGCACCCCCCCCTTGCTTTTAGTTGACGCCATGTCGCAGGCAGACAGTGAGGACTTTGCCTCAGCCCTGCCATCACCCTTTACGGGCTCAGCAAGCGGCGGTTTACAGTCTCACAAGAGCTTGGACCAATAAAAAAAAATAAAATAAAATAAATAAATAATAAAAAAAAATAAAAAAAATAAATAATAAAAAAATAAATAAATAAATAAAATAAGCTCATAGCAGAACGGTGTCGCAGGAGTAAATCCTACCCTGCTGCAGCCAGGAAACCAAGCCTTTAGGCTACTGTTTCCACCGCCAGTGGCAGCCCTTCCAGGCACCACTTCAGTCTATCTTCTTTGCGACTACTCAGCTGCACTCCTGGGTAACCACACTGTCAGCAGCAGTCGCCGAAGTCCAAGCAGAGTGACAGCCCTGGAGGTACGCCCAGCCGTGCCCCTACCAGCTCCAGTCACCACCGTCATTCCCGTACCTTCACTTACAGATACACCCAACTTCTGCACCATCGTCTTCCCTGCACACCTTGTCCTAGCAGGGCATCTAGGAGGACATCTTGGATGACAACGACGTTAACTTAGCATCCCTCCTCATAGCAGTACACAACTTGGCCTAGAACAAATCATATTCGCGGGGAGATGTCTCCGTCATCCTGAAGGCCAGAGACCCTTTACTTAATCGCAAGCTCACTGTCACAGAGTTTGTGCGGGCCTTGGGGACAGTCAGAGACATGCTAGGCAGAGCAACCCCAACAGGAGGGTAGAATTGGACCCGTATCTGCATGCAGCAGGTCACAAGTATGCAGGGTGCCCATCCTTTGACTATCACTGCTCATTTTCAGCCAAGGCAGCAGCCAGACTCAAGGGGATCTTTTACCTCCCATCTTTTAGTGTTTCTCTTCCAGGCAAAGACCCTGACTAAATCCTTAAATTAAGATGTGCCAGCTATAGCAGATCTGCCCATGAGAGTCGATTTTCTCACAAATTGGAATGGCATGCCAATGTGTATTCCCTCAGCATCTCTCTTCATCTCAGGTAGTCATGGTCACCGCAGCCTCCACAGGTCCTCACCTCAATTTTGGCCAAATTGGGTTTATAGGGCCATAGCCGTCAGAAATCCTCTTGATTCCTGGGTTCAGTTAGTCCTCCTCTTTGTTCGACCTCTACCCCATTGTCGCAGCAGCTCAAGTCTGGTGCAACAACTGGGCAGGACAAACAGTGACGTTCGCCACAGACAACCAAGCTACAGCCAGTATTATAAATAAAGGAGGTCCTAGTAGCTGGCCATTGTGGCCTTCCTGTGCAGGCTGGTGCCACTATCCCCACAGCACCAATCTAACGTCCTATGCGTCCACATCCCAGACAAACGCAATAATCTGGCCGACGCACTACCCGTTAACTTTGCTTCGTTGTTTTTTGCAGGAACCTGGAACCGACCCGACCATGTCTCTTATCCCACACTGGTCGTAGCTAACCTCGGATTCAAACAACACTTTCACGATGCTACCTGCCTTATTAATCTTTCATTATCTCACAACACCCTGAAGGCCTACCGGGCAGCCTAGAGGTTCTATGTCAGGTTACTAGCCTCAAACCCCAGAGCAATACCAAGAGTTCTCCATCACATCCTGGTCTTCATATTATGCCACCGCACACAGTTGGCATTGTCACACAATACCTAAGACCCCACTCAGCTGACATCCAGTATTTCATCCCCTTATGAGATCCTAACAAACCGTCTTGTTCGCCGCCCATACGGTCAAGACCATGTTGTGTGGTATTCACAGGCAATGACCCCAAATCAGTATCAAACGGCTACCCGTCACCAGCGCCATATTCCGAGACATGTCTTTCATCCTGTCACATTCCCCTTTTGGCTAAATTCAGCCTGGTCCTTCAAGCAGCCATCTACCTGGCTTTCTACAGCTTCTTACGCCCCAGTGAATACTGTCACCATCCCAGTTGTAAAGTGTTACGTAGACACCACCTCACACGCCATCAGACTTCATCTTGCTCCTCAGCGTGTCCAAAACACAATAGTCCGGTCCAGGGGTTGACATAAAACCTTTCCAAACTCTCAAAGCCTGGTGCCCCGTGTCCATCCTAGATCAATTTTTGGCCCATATGTTTGATCCCTCGCAGGACAGCCCATTACTACCGTTCTCGATTAGTACCCCAGGCAGCAACCAGTTCATTAGTCACGTCAGGTTCCTTTTGAGCAAATTAGGCCAGGACCTTGGTCATTTTCTTGGACATTCTTTCGCATTGGAGCAGCATCAGCAGCCTCACGAAACGGGGTCCCAGTCCACGCGATCAAAGATGGGCAGGCGGGAATCCACCTGCTTTACTCGATACATCTCCAATCCACAAGTGGAAATGTCCTGAGCCTTCAGAAACTTTGCCCCGTAGTGTCTTGTTGTACATAAATTAATAATTACCTCCCTACACCAAATCTTTTGCGGCCTTCTCTTGGCATATCGCCCAGCAGAGCAGGGCTCACCGCCCAGCTCACCAGGGCTTACCTTACAGCAGACCAAGGGCACAACTCAGGTCTATTTTATGTTGTTAGTCTTGTGACGTGTTTATGTGTTCTTTCATATCTCTTACAGCGGAGGGCTCCGACCATAAATAAGAGGGCCAGTATGGTGGCCCGTAATTATGGGAGGAGCCCGGAGGGTATATAATCAGACCACCCACAACGGTCTGTGTCGGTTCCAGTGCAAGGTACCCACCCACCCATTTCCCTTCTCAGAGTACTTCACTTAAAACACGTTTCTCTACAGAAACATCCATTTACTTTCTTAAGGTATGCGGCCTTCTCTTGGCATATCGCCCAGCAGAGCAGGGCTCACCGCCCAGCTCACCAGGGCTTACCTTACAGCAGACCAAGGGCACAACTCAGGTCTATTTTATGTTGTTAGTCTTGTGACGTGTTTATGTGTTCTTTCATATCTCTTACAGCGGAGGGCTCCGACCATAAATAATAATTATAAATGTTACCCAGAAAAAAAAATTACACTTTTTCTTTATTTTTCAAGCTAACCCCTGAAACCTAAATCTCCTTGGTACTGAGTCACAAGTAAGGAAACAGTAGAGTGTATATCTCCAGCACTACTCCAACATTGATCTATCACCAATATTATATTTCATCATTTTTATTATATACTACAGGTATTTCACAGCCATATCAGTTATGGTAAATACTAAGAAATACAAGGTAAATACTAAGAAATGAACCAAGCAAGAAGACTAAGGCCGCGTACACACGGGGGGACTGTCTGGCCAACTAAGTCCGTCAGACAATCCGACGGACAGTCCGTCCTACTTTCGAATGAACGGACTTGACCACACACGATGAACAGACAGTCGAAAGCTTGCGCGATGACGTGTACAGCACGTACGACGGGACTAGAAATCGGAAGTCCAATACACAGCAATGCAACCTTTCGCCGTGTAAATCCTTTCTGAGCATGCGCCATACTTAGTCCGTCCAACTAACCTACTCACGAGCGGACTGTCCGCTGAAACCAAAGTTGGACGGACAATATTACGGAAGTTCCGAAATACTTAGTCCGCCAGACTGCACGCTGAAAAAGTCCGCTGAAGCCCACACACGAGCGGACTGTCCGCTGAAATGTGTTTCGGCGGACTAAGTTGGACGGACAGTCCTCTCGTGTGTACGCGGCTTAAGCAGTGTGTCAAATATTGTCACAAGACTAGCTGAACAGAATTACAACCTAGACAAGTGAAACTGTTCACATGTGTGTTGTAGGACCTCTGTGCCTACTCTGACTTTCAGAACCCTTCAACCCTCTAGGTTTTGCTTTTATCATAAAATAAAAAAAGCATTAGAAAAAATATTAAATTTGAATTCTGCTGTATTTACATTGCTCCACTTCATGACAGTGTTAACAATCAGGTGTATAAACCACTGTAGAAAGGGCTGGCGCTCCCGCTAGGCGAACTAGGCAGCCGCCTAGGGCGTACTACTGCCTAGGAGGCGCAGTCATGGCCACTGACTTCTCCAGTAGCCTGGCCAGGGAACACAGGGCTGGAGTGCTGACTGACTGCAGAGAAAGCAGCAACTGTGAAGGACATCCATCATGGCTGCTGGAGAGGAGGTCAGCAGCGGCAGAGGAGGTGGACGCGAGGACAGCGGAGGAGGCGGGCACCATGTCTCCTAATGTAGCTGCTAAATCTGATGAGTCCGCTCTCTGATCCTGTTACCTGCTCAGTCCTAGACAAGACTAACGACACCTCGTCACACACTCTAGGGCGCTAAATAGTTAAGCACCGGCCCTGGCTGTAGGCAGGTAGATAAACAGCCATATATGGTAACTGTAAGATAACTGGCATATAATTAACTCTCTAACCAAATTCAGCTTGGCTGTAACAATAGCCCTGAAGTACATCTTAGGCTGGCCATACATTATACAATTTCCTTGTACAATTTTCCTTTAGATTTACCAAAACCATATAATATGAGGTCAAACCTAAACGCTTTGAATTTGTAAGCAATCAGGCAGGCCCATGTACTACATAGCTGAAGGTAAATCTAAAGTAAATTGGATAAGAAAGTTATATAATGTATAAAGCTTAATATATATAGCTTAAAGTGTTTGTTACCCCAATACTTCATATTCCTGATATGTAATTGCTGTATCATGTACTTGTGTAAGAAAGTATCCTGTTCTCTTTGTATGCTTCCTTTTTGTGAAATCCCTTGTGTTCTTGCCAGTCCCTCTGCTTTCCTATTAAAAACTGACCACTCTAAGCAGAAGAACACACCATGATTAGTTCTCTAGCTGTGCTGGGAACTTAGTTTGCTCTCCTCCATTGATTAGACTTGTCCTGACACAGAGGGAATGTGACCACTTATAAAAAAAGGGGGGAAAAAGGTATTTGTAATGCATTTTTATAGCCATACAAACGTTTTGCCTTTCATTTCTATTTTAAACGGAATGGGTTGTTTTACAAGGTGATCGTTTACAATCACTTTAAGGCAGATTGAATGGGAAATTACTGGATCAGAAGGCTATGCTTCCACAGAGCACTTGGTGATATGCTAGGCCTAGGATATAGCTAAGGAAGAGCAGGGGAAGGATGATAACAATTCTGAGGAATGACAGTACTCTGATTTCCTCCTGAATATCCTGCAGGGGGTGCTATATTTTTTGTCAGCAATGTTGGAGCCCTATTATTGTCTTAGAGACTGCTAGCAGAGCGGTATTTATGGAGAACATATAGTATTCCACTGGGCGAAGTTCTGCTGTCAGAATACTAATAGTATAACTGGGCTTGCTCTCAGAGTGATATGATATGGCTGGGAGTACAGCGCTCTCACTGATCCTCAGATGTGACAGTAATCGTGCGGAGACTGTGCTGGTGATGATGGTCCCTATGTAACCGAAGACATAAACTGGTGTGATGACCGCTGCACTTCCTTATGAAACCTCCCGACCCGCCCACCATGATTCTTCATAAGGCCTCCCGGCTCTCCTAGAGAGCAGTTGAATGCAGGTTAATCAGGCTAGAATACAATGGTAGAAGGTGGTTTCAGTCCTACAAGTCCCATAATCCTGGCGGTGATCCTCCTCTAGTTATTAAGAAAGGGCACTAGAGTATTACAGCACCGGCATTACAGCAAAAAGTGCAAGTCCATGGACACAGTAGTGTCTCCTCTCCCCCATACCTGCACAGTCCAGTACTTGGCGACATGTGCTATATGCATTTTAAGGGTGTTCTTATCCATGTTTCTTGTTAAAAGCTGAATCTAATCTTCCCCGAGGCACCATTGACAAGTGATCATAGATGGGATAGAAGGCAGCAGGCATTTTACATTGTATATATAATAAATTCAAAACCAGACAAGCAATTCATTTGAAATAAAATATTTTATTGGATAAATATTTTTGCCACGGCTGTTTTTATAGGTTTAAGGCTGGGTTCACACTGCTGCGGGGGGAGATCCAGATGTGATTCGCACCGCAAATCACATCCGTTCTCCATAGCGATGCGAGTTCAGCCATACAGATAGTATGGCTGAATTCGCATCGCTCCCGCAGCAAACTCGCACAGGACCCTTTTTTTGGTCCGCAACAGAATCACACCATGCGATCCGATTCCTGTGCGAGTCGGCAGATCGCACTGCGATATGCGGACGGATCTGGGGGTGTCATTAACATATCATTGACACTCCCAGACGTCCGCATAGGGCAGTGTGAACTGCCGGCGGGAGTAATGCGATGCGGGAAAACGCCGCGGATTCGCGGCGTTCCCGCATCGCAGCGGTGTGAACTCGGCCTTACATTTTATAAAACCTTTACAAATAATTTTATTATCACATCACTTAAAAGTATAGATAAATAAATAAACCCAGCCACTACGGCTCAGGCTTAATAATAATCTCTCTTTTGAGTAATCAGAACAAACTTACCCCAAAGACAAAGATCTGAACCACATAAAAAAGCCGCGACAAGGGAGAGGGGGGTGGGGAGCTGTCCTCTTCACTATCTTCTGTCAACTGTCAACGTTCCATAACCAGTAGCCCCTATTTATAGGGGTATTTTGCAGTATACATGCATTAATTGGTGGGTTAACTGATTTTTAACTGACCTATCCTATATTAAAATTAAACTTTATATAATTGTATTGGATAACTCATGCTAGCCTATGAATTTATCCCATTTTCAAAACTATTGGGATATATTTAAAGAGGACGTAAACCCTGATGGGTTTACTTCCTTTTTCATTCCCTGCAAAGGTAAAGCATAATGGACTACTATGCATTGCATAGTAGCCCATTATGTGTCACTTACCTGACACAGGAGCCAGCAAAGTCACCGCTGTCCCCTGTAGTTCCGAGCTTCCATCTTCTTGATGGGTCTCGGTGGGTCTCGCTGCTTCGGCACTGTGATTCACCGGAGCAGCGATGACGTCACTCCCGCGCATGCGCATGGGAGCCGACACTCGCGGCATCGCAAGGCATCTTCGTCATTGACGAAGCCGCGCTCAGTGCGCCTGTGCGCCGCTGTCTACGGCGCATGCGCCGTAGACAGCGGTGCCTGTCTTCGGGCAAATATCTCCTAAACTGTATAGGTTTAGGAGATATTTCTTGGACCTACAGGTAAGCCTTAATCTAGGCTTACCTGTGGGTGAAAGTGGTTTGTAAGGGTTTACAACCACTTTAAGACCATTACCGCTGCCTCAGATCCCATGAGGAAAAGGGGGGAGGCTTATAAATAGGCATTATCCCCCATTTTTCCTTTACATTCTGCTGGTAGCTGACCTTTTTTGTACAGATCTACTGGATAAAGGAGTGTAGAGACAATTTATGATGTACAAAGTGCATAAATCACAGCAATTTACCAGAATTCAATTTGCAAAAAGTCTTATTGGAGAGAAAAATGAATTCTGATTGGCTGTTGATGTTAACTACAGTTTGCACATTGTTCCTTCCCTTAGCCCAGGGATGTCCAACCCACAGTCTGCATGCAGCCTAAGAATTTAGCATGTGGCCCCGGCCCATCTGGAAAGATGCCTGGGATGCCGTGCAAAAACGGCAACCAACACAGACGAGCCCAGCCTATGCACATCTGTAGGGTTGGCAGAGATGGCGTGCAAAAACGACAGCCTGCATTAACAAGTCAGGCAAATGTATGCCTGGAAGGATGCAGGGGCTGCTATTCTTGCAATAGCACTGGTAAGTAAATGCTGTATGGCCAGATCTAGGGGGGTGCTGGGGTGGGCTGTGCCCCACTCACAACCCCCCCTTCTACCTCACACAGCACATACATAGGTTACATTCACACCTACGATTAGGGCCATTGCAAATTGTAGCAGTTCCTCCTGAGACTCCCAGCAGATAGGTACAGCTGCCAGCCCTGTTCACTATAATGACAGTTCGCCAGCAGTTGCACCTAATCGCGGCTCTCTACACAGCCAGTGATTACCTGTGGTGATCATGATGATGAATTTCTCTGCCACATGTAATAGTTGGCAGTGTAGAGAGCCGCGAATAGGTGCGGCCACCGGTGACCTGTCATTATAGTGACCGACACCTACTCACTGAGAGCCACAGGAGGAACTGTTCATCAGGTATCCTTATTGTGAGTGTATTTTATGTGCGGATCAAGACAATTTCTCTTCTTCCAATGTGGCCCGGGCAGCTCAAAACGGATACATGTGCCTTCACCCATTAGTCACCTATCAGGCCCAGCGACATGATATGTTCCCACAGGCAGTTTGGTTTATGACCATCAACAAGAAGAATATTAGCATTGCCTGTGGTCTAATGCCTGATATCAGTAAATAAAAGTCCTGAAATAATACCTTTGGGCCCCTCATGCCAGCCTTGTATAGTATATATCTATAACAAAAAGGTATTAAGATGTATGCCAACATTGATGTTTTCCCATGGTTCCGAACTGTGTTTTTCATCTTCCCTGTAAAATATTGGGAAAGATTGTGAGAAGGTACACACAAAAACAAAAGCTGAAAGGAACAATATCCTACTCTGAGCTTTATATAATAGTGAAACAATAGCGGAATCCTCCTGCCACCTACCAAACCCCTTCTTCACTTCCTATAGGATGTAGTTATAATGAATGTTACAGATTTGCCTTCCTCTCAGTGGATTTGGCTTTCCTAAAACTTAATTAAAAATGCAGTTTTTTATTATGTGTTAATCATGACAAATTGTCCTGCTTTTAACACAGCAACTGATTTATTATTATTTTTAAAGAAGCACAATTAGGAAATCCCAATAAACTGCACCTGGAAAGATGCTATATTTAGTATCGCAAACAAAAAGTCACTTAGTGAATGAATGAGCTGCCACGTCCTTCATTGGTATCAGTCTGTAGTGAAGGACTGTATTCTACAACTTGTTTTATGCATTTTTCTGACAAGGTATATAAGAAATGTTTTATTTTCTATTTTGTTAGGTATTTAATATCATAGAATAAATATAATAAAAAAATATATACTCACCACCACTTTATTAACAATATTTTTTACTTTCTGCTATAAAACCTATCCAATAAAAAAAAAAAAAATAACAATAGAATGTCTTCATTAATTTCGGCCAATATGCATGCTGCTTCATATTTTAAGTAAAAAAATCCCAATAAGCGTATACTAGTAATGACGGCAATCAGCGACTTATAGAGGAACTGCAATATTGTGGTGGACAAATTGTACACCTAACTGACACTCTTGAAACTTTTTTCAGGACCTTTGACACCAATACAGTGATCAGTGCTAAAAATATGCGCTGTCACTGTACTAATGACACTGGCTGGGAAGGGGTTAACATCAGGGGCAATCAAAGGGTTAACTGTGTGCCTAGATCAGGGCCGGTGCTACCACTAGGCAAACTAGGCAGCCGCCTAGGGCGCACTTCTGCCTGGGGGCGCCGGGCCACTGGTGTTCCTACTCTCTGCAGCAGCCGCCTTCACACATAGTGTCAGAGGTGCATCGGCGGTGGCGGAGGACGGTGTCTGTGGCCTGACTCCTGAATGAATGGAAGCAAGCAAACATTCATTGATGGGCACTGGTAGGCTGCATTAATGGATGCTGGTGAGGCTGCATTGATGGGCACTGGTGAGGCTGCATTGATGGGTGCTGGTGAGGCTGCATTGATGGGTGCTGGGGGGAGGCTTCAGTTGATGGGCGCTTCATGGTGGAGGCAGGGGTGGAGCCAGGGGGAGGGGCGGCAAAAGGAGGTTTCACCTAGGGCAGTGATGGCGAACCTTGGCACTCCAGATGTTTTGGAACTACATTTCCCATGATGCTCAACTACACTGCAGAATGCAAGAGCATCATGGGAAATGTAGTTCCAAAACATCTGGGGTGCCAAGGTTCGCCATCACTGACCTAGGGTGTCAAAAATCCTTGCACCAGCTCTGGCCTAGATAATGTTACAGTGTAGGGGAGGGGTGCTTTTACTAGTGGAAGGCATGGATCGGTGTTTATGCTTTACAGAAACACAGGATCCATGTCTTCTGTACTGACAGAATGACACTATGGGGGTAATTTACTAAGATGAATGCGCTGCGCTGGTTCATGCCTTAATTTATGCGCCAGATAAATTATTAATTGAGCGTGTGAATCAGCGCATGCATAAGCGCAACAGATAATAATATGCTGGCGCACGCGATAATAATATGCCATTGATAATAACACACTCTGTATCATTAACAGTCCATTCACACAGGGGCAACACGACTTATAGCGCGACTTTGGGAGGCAACTTGGACACGACTTGAGTATGAATCACAGCGCGACTTGGGGCGACTTACAACACGACTTTAAGTTGCCCCCAGACCAGACGACTTTAATTTTAAATAAAAAAGCTCCATGGATTCCCCTCCAAGAGCATATCAGGCCCTACAGGTCTGATATGGATATTAAGGGGAACCCCGCGCCCCAAAAAAATGTTGCGGCACAGTAAACCAAAGCATTTGAACGTGCGCAAATGCCGCATGCACAGTGCATAGATTGACCTTGCGCAGTTCTAAGTGTATTTGCAGGCGCAGCAGGCTTGTTCAGAGAAAGTAACTTTTCCATTCTATTTTGGATATATTTGTTACTTGGACAGTTATAACTATACTTCCTCACATCACCCACATCACCCCCATAATATTGGCACTTCCACCTTCTTTAAATTCTGAATTGAAGATGCCGTGTGCCATGTCCCCCCCGCCCCCCCCTCCCCCCCCCAGTCACAGTGTCACTGATTGCATTGATCATTTCTTTACTGATCAATGCATTCAGTGTCAGTTGTGACAGTAAAAACTGTCAGGACAGTTAGTGTTAGGTCCAGGGTAGCCCCCTATCACCCCCCAATAAAGATTTAACCCCCTGATTGCCCCTAGAGTTAACCCTTTCACCCCCTTTTGCCAGTGTCACTAAGCGATCATTTTTCTGATCGCTGCATGTGTCGCTAGGTAGCTAGTTATTTTTTTAGGTTCACCGCCAGGTTTTTATATCGCTAGGTACCCCGATATACTACCCAATAATGTTTTTAACCCCCTGATTGCCGCTAGTTAACCCTTTCACCCCCTTTTGCCAGTGTCACTAAGCGATCATTTTTCTGATCGCTGCATGTGTCGCTAGGTAGCTAGTTATTTTTTTTAGGTTCACCGCCAGGTTTTTATAGCGCTAGGTACCCTGATATACTACCCAATAATGGTTTTAACCCCCTGATTGCCGCTAGTTAACCCTTTCACCCCCTTTTGCCAGTGTCACTAAGCGATCATTTTTCTGATCGCTGCATCAGTGTCGCTAGTGTCGCTAGGTAGCTAGTTATTTTTTTAGGTTCACCGCCAGGTTTTTATAGCGCTAGGTACCCCGATATACTACCCAATAATGGTTTTAACCCCCTGATTGCCGCTAGTTAACCCTTTCACCCCCTTTTGCCAGTGTCACTAAGCGATCATTTTTCTGATCGCTGCATGTGTCGCTAGGTAGCTAGTTATTTTTTTAGGTTCACCGCCAGGTTTTTATAGCGCTAGGTACCCCGATATACTACCCAATAATGGTTTTAACCCCCTGATTGCCGCTAGTTAACCCTTTCACCCCCTTTTGCCAGTGTCACTAAGCGATCATTTTTCTGATCGCTGCATGTGTCGCTAGGTAGCTAGTTATTTTTTTAGGTTCACCGCCAGGTTTTTATAGCGCTAGGTACCCCGATATACTACCCAATAATGGTTTTAACCCCCTGATTGCCGCTAGTTAACCCTTTCACCCCCTTTTGCCAGTGTCACTAAGCGATCATTTTTCTGATCGCTGCATCAGTGTCGCTAGTGTCGCTAGGTAGCTAGTTATTTTTTTTAGGTTCACCGCCAGGTTTTTATAGCGCTAGGTACCCCGATATACTACCCAATAATGGTTTTAACCCCCTGATTGCTGCTAGTTAATCCTTTCACCCCCTTTCACCAGCGATCACAGTATAAGTGTCACTGGTGACGCTGGTTAGCCAGTTAGTTATTTAGGTTCCCCGTCAGGTTTTTATATAGCGCCAGGGACCCCCATATACTACCTAATAAAAATTTGAACCCCCTGATTGCCCCTAGTTAACCCTTTCACCACTGATCACCGTATAAGTGTTACGGGTGACTCTGGTTAGTTTGTTTTTTATAGCATCAGGGCACCCACCATTTATTACCCAATAAAGGTTTAACCCCCTGATCACCCGGCGGGTGATATCAATTAGGTTTTAGGGTCAGGGTCTGCGTCGCCCCAGGCAGCGCTAGGTTAGTGCCAGTACCGCTAACACCCACACGCAAAGCATACACCTCCCGTAGTGCTATAGAATCTGAACAGATCAATATCTGATCTGATCAGATCTATACTAGCGTCCCCAGCAGTTTAGGGTTCCAAAAAAACGCATTGTTAGCGGGATCAGCCCAGATACCTGCTAGCACCTGCGTTTTGCCCCTCTGCCCAGCCCACCCAAGTGCAGTATCGATCGATCACTGTCACTTACAAAACACTAAACACATAACTGCAGCGATCGCAGAGTCAGGCCTGATCCCTGCCATCGCTAACAGGTTTTTTGGTAGCATTTTATATTTAAATCCGGAAGGCAGTGCTTGGTTTTCGGGGTCCCGTACGTGGCTAGGCTCCCAAAAAGTCCCCCACATGTGGTATCCCCGTACTCGGGAGAAGCAGCAGAATTTATTTTGGGGTGTAATTTGACTTCTGCCCATAGCATGTGTGAGCAATATATCATTTAGTGACAACTTTGTGCAAAAAAAAAAAAAGTTTGTAATCTTCCCGCAACTTGTGGCAAAATATAAAATATTCCATGGACTCAACATGCCTCTCAGTAAATAGCTTGGGGTGTCTACTTTCCAAAATGGGGTCATTTGGGGGGGTTTTGTGCTATTTTGGCATTTTATGGCCTTCGAAACTGTGATAGGTAGTGAGGAGTTAAATCAAAAATTTGCACCCTTAGAAATCCTGAAGGTGGTGATTGGTTTTCGGGGTGCCGTGCGCGACTAGACTCCCAAAAAGTCCCACACATGTGGTATCCCCGTACTCAGGAGAAGCAGCAGAATGTATTTTGGGGTGTCATTTCACATATGCCCATAGCATGTGTGAGCAATATATCATTTAGTGACAACTTTGTGCAAAAAAAAAAAAGTTTGTAATATTCCCGCAACTTGTGGCAAAATATAAAATATTCCATGGACTCAACATGCCTCTCAGTAAATAGCTTGGGGTGTCCACTTTCCAAAATGGGGTCATTTTGGGGGGTTTTGTGCTATTTTGGCATTTTATGGACTTCGAAACTGTGATAGGTAGTGAGGAGTTAAATCAAAAATTTGCACCCTTAGAAATCCTGAAGGTGGTGATTGGTTTTCGGGGTGCCGTGCGCGACTAGACTCCCAAAAAGTCCCACACATGTGGTATCCCCATACTCGGGAGAAGTAGCGGAATATATTTTGGGGTGCAATTCCACATATAACTATGGCATGTGTGAGCAATATATCATTTAGTGACAACTTTTTGTAAAAAAATGTTTTTTTTTTTTTTGTCATTATTCAATCCCTTAGGACAAAAAAAAAAAATATTCAATGGGCTCAACATACCCATCAGCAATTTCCTTGGGGTGTCTACTTTCCAAAATGGGGTCATTTGGGGGGGATTTGTACTGCCCTGCCATTTTAGCACCTCAAGAAATGAGATCGGCAGTCATAAATTAAAAGCTGTGTAAATTCCAGAAAATGTACTCTAGTTTGTAGACGCTATAACTTTTGCGCAAACCAAAAAATATACGCTTATTGACATTTTTTTTACTAGACATGTGGCTGAATAAATTTTGCCCTCAATGTATGACTAAAATTTAGTTTATTCGATTTTTCTTATAACAAAAAGAAGAAAATATCTTTTTTTTTCAAAATTTTCGCTCTTTTTCCATTTATATCGCAAAAAAAAAAAATTGCAGAGGCAATCAAATACCATCAAAAGAAAGCTCTATTTGTGGGAAGAAAAGGACGCAAATTTCGTTTGGGTGCAATATTGCATGACCGCGCAATTACCAGTTAAAGCAGCGCAGTGCGAAATTGGAAAAAGACCTCTGGTCCTTAAGGTGTTTATTGGTCCGGGGCTGAAGTGGTTAAAGTACAACAAAAAAAAAACTCCTTTAGACCTGGTTCACACCTATGCGAATTGGATGCGCATGACATTTTAAAATACGTTTATTTGAATGAGGCTGGTTTACATACGCGCGTTGCATTCACACTCGTGTGCATTTTCTGGGCATTGTGTTGCGAGTTGCAAGCACATTATCTTCTATGGGAACGCATCTGATTCACAGATGCATTCCGTGTGAACAGGATAAAATCGTGATGTAAATATGATCCATTACTGCTGAAATCCTGACCTGATCCTGATGAAAAACTGACGTGAAACGGGCCAAAAAAAATAATTAAAAGCCAGCAGCTACACATACTGCAGCTGCTGGCTTTTAACAATAGGACACCTACCTGTCCTGGAGTCCAGTGATGTTGGCAATGCAGCTGATGTTTCCATCAGCTGTCGGGTGCTGCCGCCACCATTGCGGGTAAGGGTATCCAGCAGTGTAGCCTCACGGCTTCACGCAGGGACACCTACTGCGAATGCGCGAGGCCCAGCTCCTTTCTCCTACTGGCTCGGGGACAAGCAGAGGAGGAGGGAGCCCCACAGTGACGTCAGGGGCCATGGTCCAGACTCCCAGAAGTGGGAACAGGATACCTGTCAAAGTATCCTGTCCCTCCCCCCCAAAAGGTGCCAATTGTGGCACCAGAGGGGGAGAGGAGACAAATGAGCAGAAGTTGCACTTTTGGGTGGAACTCCACTTTAAATGAAGTGCCTGGGGGTCTCCTTAGTTTGCCTGTAAAGTGGTGCATCTGTACTATGGATAGAACCTACTGCAGCAAAACTGACATTTCTAAAGAAAAAAAACAATTACGTGACATTAAATTGCCGGAAATACAATATCATTGCTGGCAATAGAAAAGTGTTTAAAAAAAATGGCGTGGGCCCCCCTCAAAATCCATAACAGACCCTTATCCGAGCATGCAGCCCTGGGCTGTGGTTGTGCGAGCAAGAGGCTTATCAGAATCTGGAAGATCCCAGATTCTGGACCCCCCCCCCATGTGAAAAAGTATGGAGTACATAGTACAC
This sequence comes from Lithobates pipiens, assembly GCF_037356315.1. NCBI lineage: Eukaryota > Metazoa > Chordata > Amphibia > Anura > Ranidae > Lithobates > Lithobates pipiens. The sequence goes on along the minus strand of NW_027507787.1, from coordinate 66,163,498 downwards.
CTACCCATTCACCATAAAAGTGTAAAAAGTAAATAAAAAGAGGAGGCAATTTTTTACAATACTATAAAAAAATTTTAAAAACCATTGGCCCCCCGGATGTGAATCCATCATCAATCATAACGCATAACCACCGGACCCGAAAAAAAAACAACGCTCCTCTGTCAACCAATGCCTGGCTTGCCGTTTCACCGTTCTTATGTAAGTAAGGGTGGGGCCAGCTGGCAATGTCACCTGGTGGCACGGCCTCATTGTGACGTCACCGACCCAGCATTAGAACTGCCAAATATTATTTTTTTTTTTGCAGAGGCCCTAGAGAATAAAGTAGTGCAATTTTTTGTCACACAGTATTTTTGTAGCGGTTTTTCAGACACAATTAAAAAAAAAATACACTTTAACCACTTGACCACTGGGCACTTAAACACCCTTAATAACCAGACCAATTTTCAGCTTTCGGTGCTCTCGCATTTTGAATGACAATTACTCAGTCATGCAACACTGGACCTATATGAAATTTTTGTCCTTTTTTTCACACAAATAGAGCTTTCTTTTGGTGGTATTTAATCACCGCTGGGTTTTTTATTTTTTGTGCTATAAAGGAAAAAATACCGAAAATTCTGTAAAAAAATGAATTTTTCTTTGTTTCTGTTAGAAAATTTAGCAGATTAGTCATTTTTTCTTCATAAATTTTGGCCAAAATTTATACTACTACATATCTTTGGTAAAAATAAGTACAAATTGGTGGATATTATTTGGTCTTTGTGAAAGTTATAGAGTCCACAAGCTATGGTGCCAATATCTGAAAATTGATCACACCTGAAGTACTGACGGCCTATTTCAATTCTTGAGACCCTAACATGCCAGAAAAGTACAAATACCCCCCAAATTACCCCTTTTTGGAAAGAAGACATTCCAAGGTATTTAGTAAGAGGCATGATGAGTTTTTTGAAGTTGTCATTTTTTCCCACAATTCTTTGCAAAATCAAGATTTTTTTTACTTTTTTTTTTTTTTTTCACAAAATTGTCATATTATCAGGTTATTTCTCACACACAGCATATGCATACCACAAATTACACCCCAAAACACATTCTGCTATTACTCCCGAGTAGGGATGAGCTTCGTGTTCGAGTCGAACGTACGTTCGACTCGAACATTGGCCGTTCGGCCGTTCAGCGAATTCCGAACGTTTTGGCCGTTCGCGTCAAAATTCGAGTGACGCGCGCGCGGACCACAATGCACTGCGTTGGCGCAGTGCATTGCTGCCCGATGATTGGCCAAGCATGCACTGTGACCCCGCATGCTTGGCCAATCGCAGCGCCGGCAGCGAGGAGAGCCATGATTGGCCACAGGCATCCTGCCTGTGGCCAATCATAGCTCAGGCTGTGTAGTGCACGCCCCACACTATATAAGGCCGCCTTTAAGGCGGCCTCCTGTAGTGTGTTACTTTGCATCTGAAGCAGTGGGTGTTCTGTGTACCTTCAACACAGTACACACCAATCGTTTTTGGCTGATTTCCTATCTTGCTGCTGTGTAGTGGTTGTTGTCTGTGCCCTGACTGCAGTATACACCACTATATTCACCTCACCTATATAGCTAGTGATCTAGCTTTAACCACTTAACAACTGCCCATTGCCGATTAACGGCTTCAGGGCGGTTGTTTAACTCAGAGAGGCCGTTAATTAACGGCCTCCCAGAATTCTGCTCTCGCGTGCCCCGAGGTGTGCGCACTCGAGAGCATCCGTGACCGCCGGGTCCATAGGACCCGGCGCATCACGGTAAACGGCCGCTCATAGCGGCCGTTTACCACGTGATTGCTCCGTCAAATGACGGAGTGATCACTTGGAAAAAAACCGGCGTCATGTTATGACGCCTGTTCCTACCTCCCCTTTCTGTACCGATCGGTACAGCGGAGGGGAAAGAGATCGGTGTCAGCAGCGATGTGGGCTGCATCTGCAGTGCCCACATCGCTGCTCACCGAATTTAACCCCTCAATTCCCTGCCAATACTCTGCAATACCAGTGCATACTCTGCAGTACCCTGCCATTACTCTGCAGTACCCCGCCATTACTCTGCAGTACCCCGCCATTACTCTGCAGTGCAGTACCCCGCCATTACTCTGCAGTGCAGTACCCTGCCATTACTCTGCAGTGCAGTACCCTGCCATTACTCTGTAGTACCCCGCCATTACTCTGCAGTGCAGTACCCCGCCATTACTCTGCAGTGCAGTACCCTGCCATTACTCTGCAGTGCAGTACCCCGCCATTACTCTGCAGTACCCCGCCATTACTCTGCAGTGCAGTACCCCGCCATTACTCTGCAGTGCAGTACCCTGCCATTACTCTGCAGTGCAGTACCCTGCCATTACTCTGTAGTACCCCGCCATTACTCTGCAGTGCAGTACCCCGCCATTACTCTGCAGTGCAGTACCCTGCCATTACTCTGCAGTGCAGTACCCCGCCATTACTCTGCAGTACCCCGCCATTACTCTGCAGTGCAGTACCCTGCCATTACTCTGCAGTGCAGTACCCTGCCATTACTCTGCAGTGCAGTACCCTGCCATTACTCTGTAGTACCCCGCCATTACTCTGCAGTGCAGTACCCCGCCATTACTCTGCAGTGCAGTACCCTGCCATTACTCTGCAGTGCAGTACCCCGCCATTACTCTGCAGTACCCCGCCATTACTCTGCAGTGCAGTACCCCGCCATTACTCTGCAGTGCAGTACCCTGCCATTACTCTGCAGTGCAGTACCCTGCCATTACTCTGCAGTGCAGTACCCTGCCATTACTCTGTAGTACCCCGCCATTACTCTGCAGTACCCCGCCATTACTCTGCAGTGCAGTACCCCGCCATTACTCTGCAGTGCAGTACCCTGCCATTACTCTGCAGTGCAGTACCCTGCCATTACTCTGTAGTACCCCGCCATTACTCTGCAGTGCAGTACCCCGCCATTACTCTGCAGTGCAGTACCCTGCCATTACTCTGCAGTGCAGTACCCCGCCATTACTCTGCAGTACCCCGCCATTACTCTGCAGTGCAGTACCCCGCCATTACTCTGCAGTGCAGTACCCTGCCATTACTCTGCAGTGCAGTACCCTGCCATTACTCTGCAGTGCAGTACCCTGCCATTACTCTGTAGTACCCCGCCATTACTCTGCAGTGCAGTACCCCGCCATTACTCTGCAGTGCAGTACCCTGCCATTACTCTGCAGTGCAGTACCCCGCCATTACTCTGCAGTGCAGTACCCTGCCATTACTCTGCAGTGCAGTACCCTGCTATTACTCTGTAGTACCCCGCCAATACCCCGCCAATACTCTGTAATACCCTGCCATAAATTGCCATACCCAGCCATACTCAGAGATACCCAGCCATACTCGGTGATACCCTGAAATACCCAGCCATAGACGCCCCCCACCCCTCACCGCCCTCCGGTGCTTCTACCAACTCGCCAGTACGATCAAAGCCAGAATCTTTTTTTTATTTTTTATTTCAGGCTTCCCAGCCTAGAGGTGAGATGTGGGGTCATATTGACCCCCCAGATTTCACTGTAAAGAGGACCTGTCACCCCATATTCCTATTACAAGGGATGTTTACATTTCTTGTAATAGGAATAAAAGTGATCAAAAATATATTTTTATGAAAAAAAATGTCAAACTAAAATAAATAAAGTAAAATGAACAATAAAAAAATAAAATAAAAATTAAAGCGCCCATGTCCCCATGTGCTCGCATGTGCCACACATGTGAGGTATCGCCGAGAATGTTAGAGCGAGAGCAATAATTCTAGTCCTAGACCTCCTCTGCAACTCTAAACATGTAACCAGTAAAAAAATATTTAAAGCGTCGCCTATGGGGATTTTTTAAGTAGCGACGTTTGGCGCCATTCCACGGGCATGTGCAATTTTGAAGAGTGACATGTTTGATATCTATTTACTCAGCATAACTTCATCTTTCACTTTATGCAAACATTGGGCTAACAAGTGGTTAATAATAGAGCTTGCAGTCAGTAGTGTTAGGAGTGCGTGCTGTCTGCGTGCTCTGTACCCAGTACATACCGCTATAATATAGGGCAGGCCCCTACTTTCAAACATCCAACTTACAAACATCTCCTACTTGCAAACGCAAGGAGACAGCAGCAAGTGAGATGAAAAAAGATGGACGACAAAACAAATTATACAGGGGTGATAACCCTTCCCTATGTTTTCCAAAAAGCTTAAAGATAGTTTTTTTGACTGGAGCTACACTTTAAAAATGTACCGGTTGAAAATGACAAACAGATTCAACTTAACACAACAAACCTACACAGTCCCTGTCTTGTTTGCACCGCCTGTATACTGCTGTTCTGAGTATATAGGGCCTGGGGGCCACACGCATTTCCTTTTTTTAATATGGGTACGGGGTTCCCCTTAATATGCGTACAAGACCCAAATAGGCTGGTAATGGGCAGGGAGGGCTACCCATGCCATGTTTCTCAATGATTTTCAACCATATTGCAGGAACCAGATATAACATTAAAACCGCAAGCAGTTTTAAATGGTGTTATTTCCGTTTAATGTCATTTTGTGCAGGGACTGTTCTAAACACGGGAAACACGTGGCACTTCACAGGCATACTACAGACACCCCGCAGGCACCATATTTAAAGGAATATTTCACTTTTTTTTTTTCACTTTAATCGTCATTAAAATCAGTGCTCCCGCCAAAACGGTAGTTTTTAAAACTTTTTTTTGCAGTGACCCATGTCCCCTGAGGCAGGAGGCAGGTCGCCAAACCCTTTTTAGGACACTATCTTGCATATTAGCCGTTAAAATGAGCACTTTCCAATTCGAACGTTCGAGTCCCATAGACTTCAATGGGGTTCTAACGTTCGTACCGAACGCGGGGGTCGTTCGCAAGTTCTGGTGCGAACCGAACCGGGGGGTGTTCGGCTCATCCCTACTCCCGAGTATGGCGATACCACATGTGTGAGACTTTTACACAGTGTGGCCACATACAGAGGCCCAACATGCAGGGAGCGCCATCAGGTGTTCTGGAGCATCCAGGACAATTCTGACATTTCTCTCCTACATGTAAAAATCATCATTTATTTGCTAGAAAATTACATAGAACTCCAAAACATTATATATGTTTTTTTAGCAAACACCCTGGAGAATACAATGGTGGTCTTTGCAACTTTTTATCTCGCACGGTATTTGCGCAGTAATTTTTCGAATGCTTTTTTTTGGAAAAAAAAACAGTTTTGGGCTTAAAAAAAAAAAAAAAAACAGTAAAGTTAGCCCAATTTTTCCATAATATGAAAGATGAAGTTACGCTGAGTAAATAGATACCTAATATGTCACTCTTCAAAATTGCACACGCTCGTGGAATGGCGCCAAACGTCGCTACTTAAAAATCCCCATAGGCGACAATTTAATTTTTTTTTTACTGGTTATATGTTTTGAGTTACAGAGGAGGTCTAGGGCTAGAATTATTGCTCTCGCTCTAACGTTCGCAGCGATACCTCACATGTGTGGTTTGAACACCGTTTTCATATGTGGGCGGGACTTACGTATGCGTTCGCTTCTGCATGCGAGCACATCGGGACAGGGGCGCTTTAAAAAAAAACATTTTTTTTTATTGTTCATTTTACTTTATTTATTTTAGTTTGACATTTTTTTCCCCAAAAATAATTTTTTTGATCACTTTTATTCCTATTACAAGGAATGTAAACATCCCTTGTAATAGGAATATGGCATGACAGGTCCTCTTTACAGTGAGATGTGGGGTCAATAAGACCCCACATCTCACCTCTAAGCTGGGAAGCCTGAAAAAAAATAAAAAATAAAATAAAAGATTGTCTTTGATCGTATTAGCGATTCGATAGAAGCACCGGAGGGCGGCGGGAGGGGGGGGGGGATGTCTATGGCTGGGTATTGCAGGGTATCACCGACTATGGCTGGGTATCTCAGAGTATGGCGTTGCAGAGTATTGCATTGCAGGGTATTGGCGGGTGTTGCAGAGCATTGCAGAGTGTTGCAGGGTATTGGCGGGTGTTGCAGGGTATTGGCGGGTGTTGCAGGGTATTGCAGAGTGTTGCAGGGTATTGCAGAGTGTTGCAGGGTATTGCAAAGCGTTGCAGAGTGTTGCAGAGTATTGCAGAGTGTTGCAGGGTATTGCAGAGTGTTGCAAGGTGTTGCGGAGTGTTGCAGGGCATTGCGGAGTGTTGCAGGGCGTTGCGGAGTGTTGCAGGGCGTTGCGGAGTGTTTCAGGGCGTTGCGGAGTGTTGCAGGGCGTTGCGGAGTGCTGCAGGGCGTTGTGGAGTGCTGCAGGGCGTTGCGGAGTGTTGCAGGGCGTTGCGGAGTGTTGCAGGGCGTTGCGGAGTGTTGCAGGGTATTGCAGAGAGTTGCAGGGTATTGCAAGGTGTTGCAGAGTGTTGCAGGGTATTGCAGAGTGTTGCAGGGTATTGCAGAGTATTGCAAGGTGTTGCGGAGTGTTGCAGGGTATTGCGGAGTGTTGCAAGGTGTTGCGGAGTGTTGCAGGGTATTGCGGAGTGTTGCGGAGTGTTGCAGGGTATTGCAGAGTGTTGCAGGGTATTGCAGAGTGTTGCAGGGTATTGCGGAGTGTTGCAGGGTATTGCGGAGTGTTGCAAGGTGTTGCGGAGTGTTGCAAGGTGTTGCGGAGCGTTGCAGGGCATTGCGGAGCGTTGCAGGGCATTGTGGAGCGTTGCAGGGCAATGCAGAGTGTTGCAGGGCAATGCAGGGTAATGCAGAGTGCTGCAGGGTAATGCAGAGTGTTGCAGGGTAATGCAGAGTAATGGGGGTATTGCAGAGTAATGGGGGTATTGCAGAGTAATGCAGAGTAATGGGGGTATTGCAGAGTAATGCAGAGTAATGGCAGGGTATTGCAGAGTGTTGGCAGGGAATTGAGGGGTTACATTTCGGTGCGCAGCGATGTGGGCACTGCAGATGCAGCCCACATCGCTGCTGACACCGATCTCTTTCCCCTCCGCTGTACCGATCGGTACAGAGAGGGGGAGGGAGGAACCGGCGTCATAACATGACGCCGGTTTGTTTACAAGTGATCACTCCGTCATTTGACGGAGCGATCACGTGGTAAACGGCCGCGCTGAGCGGTGATTCGTGATGCGCCGGGTCCTGTGGACCCGGCGGTCACGGATGCTCTCGAGTGCGCGCCCCAGGGGGCGCGCGAGAGCAGAATTCTGGGAGGCCGTTAATTAACGGCCTCTCAGAGTTAAACAACCGCCCTGAAGCCGTTAATCGGCAATGGGCGGTTGTTAAGTGGTTAATGAATAAAAAAAAAAATACAATATATAACTCAGTTTTTTTGTAAAATATGAAAGATGATGTTATGCCAAGTAAATAGATAGTTAACATATCATGCTTTAAAATTGCATGCACTTGTGGAATAGTGCTAAACTAAGGTACTTGAGACTCTCCGTAGGTGACGCTTTAAAAATGTTTATAGGTTACCAGTTCAGAGTTACAGAAGAGGTCTAGTCCTAGAAATATTGCTCTCTCAATAACATTCGCAGCAATACCTCACATTTCAAAGAAAAGGGGCTAAGCAAAAGGGGGAAATGGGACTTTACCTCACATTTGTGGTGCAAACAACTTTAACATATGTGGGCGTGACCTACGTATGTGTTCGCCACTGCACACTTTTTTTTTATATTTTATTCAATTTTTTTACACTATCCCTTTGTTCATTTTTATTTTTAATCAATTTTATTGCTGTCACAAGAAATGTAAACCTCTCTTCTGACAAAAATAAAACATGACTGGGCCTCTTTATGGAGAGATGTGGGGTCAAAAAGACCCCACATTTCTCCTCTACAATGGAAAGCATCAGATAAAAAACATTCATCTAATGTTTTCCCCAAAAAATTGTTTGCATCAACCGTGAACCGAAAGTGGCATAATGACTTCGCTTCGGGTCTCCTAGGCCATAGAAATGAGCTGAGGCCATCTTTCCTCTGCTAATCTTAATGGCCAGCCAACGCTGGATCCGTTCCTGGGTTTCTTGATGAGCCAGGTAAGCCCGAGAACCCCCGGAAAGTGATGGGAGGGGGGGCGATTCTAAAAGTGATTCAGTGGCTAATCAGCCTCTCAGATCACTTTTAGCAGAAAGAGCAACGGCTGCTGAAAATTTTAATACTGGGGTTATGGTATGTAGCTGCAACTAAACTGTAATATAATGACATATTTTCCTATTTTGGCGGTCGGCGAGTGTTTTTTAAGAAAGGTTAAACTTCTGCAATAGAGTATTAGTCCACCAAGTGATTTTTTTTTTCTGAATCTATATCTACCTGGGAGTTGTGTGTGCTTTTGCCCACTTTTGCATGTTGCAGCTCCTTCTGTTGCATTCATAAGACCCCATTCACATTTTGTGTTGCAGGAATGTGTACTCTATATTTTTTGAGGGGTGATTTACACATGCTTCTGCATATTGAGAATAGGACAGCCCATTCATTTGATCTATGCTGTGTGCATCTACAGATACAGAGTGCTGGTAAGCCCTGTTCTTGCTCCTTCCCTATGGCTCCTGCTGCTCTCAGTGTCTCCTGTAAGACCAGATAGAGGAGAGAGTGGTTCTGCTCTGCAGCTGGGACAGCATCGGATTGGTAACAGAACTATTGTACCTGTTTAGGGATGGGGTGTAGAACCGGTGGGGGGGGGGGGGGGGGGGTACCTTCATGCATAAAATGCATTAGGGTAAAAAACCTTTTGCGTTTAGAACCACTTTAAGTCTAGACTCCTTTTGGTGCCTGAAGTGTGAATAGGCTCTAAATGAAAAATACTTGACATCAAATGATGGCAGGGTGGGGCAGTGCAGCTCCTAATTCTGGTGCGTGCAGCGCGGACGTACCCTGTTGCTAGGACACGGCGGGACCTCAATCTCTGTAAAGAGCGGCATCCGTGGCTCTTTAACTTTAACTCTTTAAATGTGATTGGCTGTGTCCACTTACAGCGGGTCACATGTAAATGCGGAGATGTTGCTCCTCGCCTCACATTGACAGTGTGTGGCGAGGAGAGCCAATCAGCGGCATCTCCACACAGGGGGACATCTACCTGATCATCAGTGCCCTGATTACAAAATAGTGCCAACAGTGTCACCAATCAGTGCTCACCATTTCCCACCAGTGCCAGCAATCAGTGCCCACCACTGCCCACAAGAGCAACCAGTCAGTGCCCATTAGCGATGCCAGTCAGTGCTGGCTATCAGTGCTGCCCATCAATGCCCATCAGTGTCACCCATCAGTGCCACCTATCAGTGCCCATCAGTACCGCCTATCCATGCCACCTATCAGTGACTACCAGTGCCGACTATTAGTGCCCATCAGTGCCACCTATCAGTGCCCATAAGAGCGGCATATTAGTGCCACTTAATCAGTGCCCATAAGTGCCACCTCATCAGTGCCCACCAGTTCAGCCTATCAGTGCCGCCTCATCAGCGCACATCAGTGATTAAATACCAACAAAAGAAAGCTCTATTTGTGTGAAAAAGATGATAAAAAAATTGAGGTACAGTGTAGCATAACCACGCAATTGTCATTCAAAGTGCGACAGCGCTGAAAGCTGAAAATGGCCTGGGCAAGAAAGGGGTGTAAGTGCCCTGTAGGCAAGTGGTTAACTGCTTTAGGACCACCTCCTGCACATTTACGTTGGCAGAATGGCACGGCTGGACACAAGCACGTACAGGTACGTTGCTCTTTACGTGCTCAGCCGCGGGTCACGAGCGCGCCGCTGCCAATGCACTCATGACCCGGTCCTGAGCTCCGTGACTGTGGCGCACTTGTGACCCGGTCCTGAGGGAAAGACGATCAGTGATGTCAGACGCCAAGCCACAACCCCTACAGTTAAAAAAAAAACACACACACACGTAACCCCTCCCCGCCCCCTAGTGGTTAACTCCTTCACGGCCAGTGTCATTTACACAGGAATCAGTGCATTTAAATAGCACTGATTGCTGTATAAATGACAATGGTCCCAAAAATATGTCAAAAATGTCCGATGTGTCTGCCATAATGTAGCAGTCACAATAAAAATCGCTGATCGCCTCCATTACTAGTAAAAAAATATTAATAAAAATGCTATAAAACTATCCCCTATTTTGTAAACGCTATAACTTTTGCGCAAACCAATTAATAATCGCTAATTGAGATTTTTTTAACAAAAATATGTAGAAGAATACGTATCAGCCTAAACTGAGGAAAAAAAAAATTATATATATTTTTTGGGGATATTTATTGTAGCAAAAAGTAAAAAATATAGATTTTTTTTCAAAATTGCTGCTCTATTTTATAGCGCAAAAAATAAAAACCGCAGAGGTGATCAAATACCCCCAAAAGAAAGCTCTATTTGTGGGAAAAAAAGGACGGCAATTTTGTTTGGGAGCCACGTCGCATGACCACGCAATTGTTAGTTAAAGCGGCGCAGTCCCGAATCGCAAAAAGGGGCCTGATCCTTTGGCTGCAAATTGGTCCGGGTCTTAAGTGGTTAAAGGGGTTTTTCACCTTAATGCATCCTATGCATTAAGGTAAAAAAACTTCTCTCACTGACTGGCCCTTCAGCCCCCTTGTTTTACCTGTATTCCACCGCCGGAGATACGCTCTTCTTCTCTGCCTGGGGTTCTCGGCTCTTGATTGGATAGCTTGATATCAGCACAGCCATTGGCTACCGCTGCTGTCAATCAAATCCAATGACGCAGGCACTGCGGGTGGAGCCAAGTCCTACATTTGGCATCTATGGATGCCTAATGCTAGACTCGGGAGCGTGTCCACGAGCAGGGCTGGACTGGGACAGAAATTTGGCCCTGGACTTCATCCAGACCGGCCCACTTACATTTTGAGTGTCCCATCACCAGCCACTTACAACAGAGTGTCGCATTACCAGCCCCCTTACATCAGTGTCCCATCAGCACCCCCTTACATCAGAGTGTCCCATGAGCAGCCCCTTACATCAGAGTGTCCCATCAGCAGCCCCCTTACATCAGAGTGTGCCATCACTAGCCCCCTTGCATCAGAGTGGCCCACTGAGCCATCGGCCCACCGGGAAACTCCCTGTAGTCCCAATGGCCAGTACATGCCTGTCCACGAGGTAACACCTGGAGAGTGCTTCTCCTAGGGGGTTATACGATGCGGGGAGGAACTACCAGTGCTGCAGAGGGACCCCAGAAGTCGAGGATCGGGGCCACTCTGCAAAACTGACTGCACAGTGTAGGTAAGTATGACAAGTTTGTTATTTTTAAAAGAAATACAAAACAGAGCCTTACAATCACTTTAAACTTTGACAATAAAACCTGAAAGCTGATTGATTTCTATGCAGAGCTGCACCAGATTTTGCACTCTCCAGTTTTAGTAAATAAACCCCACTGGTTCTTTTTAATGCCCATCTGTAGTAAACCTTATACACTTAGCTTGGCACTGGTGGGCATGACGATGAAGTGCTCTCCCCAGTCCAAAGGTTGATTGAACTCATGGAATTACAGTAATATATCTTTCACTGCACACAAGTTTAGATGCTGTAATTACACTTTCTTAATGCATAGTAGGAATCGGAATATGAGACTAGAATTCCAGGCCTCTCCCTCTCCATTTCCTGAGAGACAGGCTTTTCAGTGCGGTCACTTTTGCAATGTTATATTTCATAATATGTTTACTTCTGTTTCTTTGTTTTAGCTCTATGAGTGTAAAAGCAAAGTAAAAATTGTATTTGAAATATGCAGCCTTTTTACTAATACAGGTACTGTATTGTATTAGCAGATCGAATTTGTACCAAGATATAAAAATGTTGCATTGAGTGTAATCCATAAATGTTCATACACAGTGAAAGTTTAGAAGCATAAATGTCAAGAGCTCTTATATAAACTCTCCTAAACAGTTGTTTATAAAACTACAGGAAATCGGAAAATGTGTAAAATAAAGATAATTGCTTTTGTATATTTTGTATTTTGGTTTATTGCAAATCTATGTATTATTAATATGCATTTTTATGAAAGCACTGTTACTTCTTTAATGTTTAATATCTCTACAAATTACTGCATAATACAAGAGCCTGACATTGTTTTGCTCAAATTACATTTTATTGCTAAACTGTGTATTTTTTCTTACGTTATGTTAAGAAATTTGACATCTTTAAATCCCAGGTGGCTTTACCGTGTTGAATATAAATGCAGGAAAATGCACATAGATAGATGAAAACACATTCTATGTTCTGTCAGTCGTACTCGAAGAGTACAATTTTGATGGACACATAAGAACAGATGGCAAAACAGAAGCAGTAATTGCAGCTCTAGACTCTAAAACCTCTCAGAGGACAGTTTGAAGTGCTATGCCAATGTCTCTGTGTAACAAGGAATGCATTTGCTGTATGTAGGAGTTGGAGAGAATTGAGGTGACAAGTAAATATTTAAGGTTGTGAACCTATGAACTTTAGCTCAGATGGAAGATATGGCGAGTAATTGTTTCTGGAAATTTCTCAGCGAAACTCAGCTTGACCATGCTGGTTGCATGGTGTTTGTTTTTCTGCTAGCATGTCATTATTTTTCAATGTATTTTCTCCAGATGATCAGCTTTTCTCTGTCAATGCCTTGTGGTTATGTCTTGTCTGGGTCCTGCATGTTAAACCTGTATAAGTGAACACTTGGAAAACACAGCTGCATCATCTTGGGTTAAATCGGCAGTACACTTCAAATTGCCTATGCTAGCTGTGGTGCATCATCATGCTTGGTCTTGATTTATGACTTTGTGGCTGCTTTGCCGTGTCTAGTGAGAGTTATATTGGTTCTTTATTTAGATCAACTCTTGTCTCTCCTTTCCTGACAAAATGATCATGTGACATATCCTTGTAGACCAAAGTTCCGGTGAGGTCTGGAGTAAAAAGTAAAGATGTTAATAGATGGATGCTCGGCATGACAGGAGTTAAAGGGGCTTGGTTTGGGAGGAGTTCCTCTTAGTTTGAAGGAAAATAAGGTGGCAGGGATAAACTTAATTGGTGTCTAGGTTAGGAATGGGTGGAGCTGTGGGAGGTGGTCAGGCAGTTGGTCTGAGGAGGTAATCTGTCAGATATTAGCTGAGTTGGGGAATACTTCCCTTACACCCTGCATTCATGTTCATTTTTTGGTGCTGAGGAGTTAGGCAGTGGTTGGTGTTGGTTTGCCATGCATTTAGTGGGGTACAAGGTCCTTTTAGATGCGATTTGTTAGTCTCCAAATGGGTGGTGTTAATTAAATTGTACGAAGGTACTTTCTTCTTTTGATGTCTAATAGGACCGTGGGGCTCCATTTACACTGTGTTAAGTTATTTGTCTGTTATTTATATAATTTAGTTATAAAAAAAACTCTTATGGCCATTTAACTCCAGGTCTTTGTGGTTATTTACAGGTATTAAAAATGAGCAGACTGGAGACAAGCCAAATTTGGTACCCTAGTCATGTTTAGGGCAAAATTTGAGAAAAACCTGTGCTTTAGATAGCAGATGTTTTGTTAATTTAATATCTGTTGCAAATGTGCAAGAAAGTTTTTTAAGGGCCCCATGCATAAATACCTAATTTAGTCCTGACTTTTTATTACAAGTTATACAATGCATCAGTATATAAATATCTCAGTTCTTCTATGGCCATTCTATGTAAGTGCAAGCAAATAATTCATATATTAAATAATTAAATCAGTAAGTGCCGCTCAAGACTCCACCGGGTCCTCTTATGTACCAATCGCTTGGAGTACTGTCAAGGACGGAACTCATCCCAGCTCTAGACATCTAATGGAAAAGGGAAAAGTCCTGGAAGTTGCACATCTCTGCAAAACCCTGTAGAAAAGTGTATGCTTCAGCCCAGGCTTCAACCAGGCCATAACTAAGCTCTGTGGGCGGCTTGAAACAGGTTGGGGGTGTGGCCTGGTTGGAGCCCGGACTGAAGTTGTCATACACTTTGTGGGATTTCCAGGACTTTTTCCTTTTCCATTGCAAGCAAATAGTGCATTTTCAAAATAAAGTGATTTGTGTGTCCTTATGGTCCAAACAACAGGCACCTATTCCCAGACCAAGCAAGTGGCAAAAAATTTATGAGAATAAAAAATTGATCCATGATTGTGTCCCCAAACCAATTCTGACCTGTGTCAAACTTTCAAATACGAATGCATGTGCCAAAGGCATCTGAATTGACCATTTACCATATGGACTGCATAACTAAAAGAAGGTCAGCATAGCTCGCTTTCCAATTGTCAGAACCACCCTTTCATAGCCAGATAAACAGTGTAAAAATAGAGCATAGTTTGATGGAATTTATTCATTTGTCTCTACAGGTACAGATTACAGTTTTGGATGAGAATGACAATAGCCCTCAATTTGATCCAACATCAGAATCGGTGGCCAATGTGGCAGAGGACTGTCCCACAGGCCGCAGGATAGCTCTAGTCATGGCTAGAGACCCAGATGCTGGAAATAACGGCGTGGTAAATAAATTTATGATATTTTTGATACATTTTGGGGGCAGTAATGCACCTACCACTAGGGTAAAATGGAGGCTGCCATTATTGACCCCTCCTTCTGAAAATGTTAGGTGCCTGGCTGCACCTTTTTAACACTTGTGATAATTGCTCTATTAGGTATGCAGATCAGGACTTCTGACTTTATTTCGACTTCCCTGATCTGCATTATTTTTTCTGGGGCTGTGACTTTAAAAAGCATTGAAGCAAGTGGACTAGCATAGTAAAGGTTTATTGCTGGCTGGTTTTGTTCCATGGCATGGACAAGTGCATTATGATCCTAGAAGGACTCTCTTCTTAGACTATATTACAAAGAATTACTATTGTATATAATGCTCGGATTAAAAAAGCCACAATTGGTAACATGTATTTTTTTATCATTTGTCAAAGGTGACCTTTTCCATAATAGGTGGCAATGCAGTTGGGCTGTTTGAAATCCGCACGACTAATGACACATATGGTGAAGTTTTCCTAATGAAATCCCTCGACAGAGAATTGCAGGAGCTGCATGTGTTAAGGGTAACAATAGCTCTAGTTTCTAATATATAAGATATTTCTTTTTCTTAACTTCTGTTTGCAGATTATTTTGGATGTTTTGTTTTTGTCCCCTTTTATATCCATCTGCGAATGTCATTACAGTTTTTATTTTAGCCATGAGGTATACAAATTTGCATATGGAATCACCTCTTGTATCACTTATCTGATCACTTGCAGTGTCTAGGTTGGGCCACATCCCTGCTGAAGCACTTAATGAAAGTGAAAAAAGAAGCATCATACTGATAAGCTCTCTTTCTGTCACTCTGCTTTCTCTTCCTGTTAGCATGTAACTTGTTATCACATGGGCACAGAAGATCACCAGATAGGCTACTTGTGCTGCTTCTCCTTTTCCAAAATCCCTTTTTCCATGTTTTGAAGCTGTATCATGAGGAATGCACAGAGGCAGCTGAAATTATCATATTGCATGTACCTCCCACAGTTCTACCCAAATATATTTCCAGGAAAACTTGAAATGACAGTATTTTGATTGGAATTGTCTTAAAGTATAGGCTTCAGCTTTGGAACATGTTGCAGCTTTGGAACATGTTGCACGTTCCGCCCGTATTTAGGGTGGAACATGTAACATGTTCCAGACACTGCCGTCCCTCCCCCCAATCCCCCCTTCCTGTAGCAGTGGGCAGGGGACACTGTTGATGGGGAAAAGGGCCTCTTCCCAGGCAGTGGGCTTATCAGAGTCTGGAACTTTAACAAGAGGGCCCCCAGATCCCGCCCCCCCCATGTGAATGGGTACCTGACAGAAACCATGAATCAGACCGAGACAGAGGTACAATTAAATCACGCTTGTTTATTAATAAAAATAAAAAGGTAAATAGAGTAAGCATATTCAAAGCATAGCCAGAGTCCAGTAACCGGATCGAGTAGTCAGCCAGTCCAGAGTTCAATAACCAGATCAGGTAATCAGCCAGGCCATAAGTCAGGGATCAGGAGCCAGAAAGGATGTCAGAAACCATGAATCAGACCGAGACAGAGGTACAATTAAATCACGCTTGTTTATTAATAAAAATAAAAAGGTAAATAGAGTAAGCATATTCAAAGCATAGCCAGAGTCCAGTAACCGGATCGAGTAGTCAGCCAGTCCAGAGTTCAATAACCAGATCAGGTAATCAGCCAGGCCATAAGTCAGGGATCAGGAGCCAGAAAGGATGTCAGCAATCCAGTCTTTAAACAGAACCGCAGGAGATGGTTTCTTGTGATGTGACCAAGGCGAAGGTAGATATGAAGTGAGCTGGACAGCTTTAAGTAGGCAGGTCAGACAAGCTGGATAAGGAACAGCTGGTAACTGAGGAGAGAGATGAGAGCTGGCAATTAGCCTACAGCTGAGCAGCCAGCCCAGAGAAGGAAGGGCTAAGCCAGCTCTGACAGTACCCATTCACCAAAATAGTGTCCCTCTAAGTAATCAATTGTCAAGCACCCCTTGCCTGCAAAGTCTGAACTGTCAAAGTACAGTGCAGGCATAGGGCAGGGGCCTCTTCTAATTTCTGGGTCCAGCGGGCATCGTGAGTGATAATGGACTACATTGAGGGACATTATTTTTTTTATTATGTTTCCTGTGGTTCTTACTTTTTGACACTTTTTTGGTGAATGGGTAGGGGTACAATGTAGATTCCAATAAGCCCCTCGCCGGCAGACACGGCAACCACAGCCCAGGGTTGTTGAGAACAGGCCCTTGCCCCCATCAACTTGGGGACAAGGCGCTTTTGGGGTGGGGGGGCAGAGCCCCTCCTGCCTCAAAGCACCCACCTGGTGTGGTTCAGGAGGGGGGGCACTCGTCCCCTCCCCTTTTCTGACCTGACTGGGCTGCATGCTCGCATAAGGGTCTAGCATGGTTTCCCCTTAAAATCCATACCAGACTCGAAGATACTGGTATAGACTAAGGGGGACCCTATGCCGTTTTTTTTTACATTTTTCTATTGCTGGGCAATGCCGGCATTCCTTATCTTTACATTCATCTGTTAGTGGGGAAGCCCGCTGACAGATGATGACTCATGGTTGTCAAGGATGCGGGCGACCGGCTTCCTAGCCCTCTGCTTAACAATCAGCTATTTATTCACACAGAATTTAAATCGATCAATTCTTTTTTGACTGAACAGAATTCTAATTGTTCTAAAAAGTTGGAATTTGGTAGAAAAGTAATAAATGAAACAAATTTTAACGAAAACAAAACAAAATTTTATGAAAGAAAAATGAAACTAAACTAATTCCGAAACCAAACTAAACGAATTTCATAACAAAACGAAATTAGTAACATAACTAATCTATTCGAAACAAAACAAAACACATTTTTCCGCTCTGTACATGTCTAAGAATTAGTCCCTTATAAATAACTAAAATGATCAATGATGCCAGTGGGAACTTATTTGAGAAGCAGAAATTGTTCATTGCAAAAGGAACCCCTAGCAACCTCTGGAGGAACCCTAGTTGAGAAACCGTGCGTTAAGTGTTGGTTGACAATGTCCTGAACCATGATTACTAAAAAGTCAGTACTCATGATATATAATTGCATAGATGAGTTACTTGAAATAGTGTAAAATATTTACTGATTTTCTTTACAGACTTCCAAATGTGCTATTGTAGTTTTTAGTAGACTTTGTCATATCACATATTTGTATTCTGTTTTAAAATAGGAGAAGTTATTTGTATGTGAGTACTAAAGTCAATTGAATGCACCTTCTTTGGAAACCTATGGCTTCTACCTTGTTGTCTTACTACACAATTTCTTCTTAACTATTTAGATTCAGGCAACAGATAAAGGATCTCCATCTCGAAGAACAGACTATACCCTAACAGTGAACGTCTTAGATGTGAATGACAATCCTCCTATTATTGGTAGTCGATATGGTTACAATGTTAGTGTGTATGAGGTATGTGAAAAAATGTTGCTGCAAACTTACACTGTTGAATTCAGTACAGTAGAAATGTACAGTAGAAATCTTAAAAGCAGTGGCGGCCCATCTATTAGGGGCACAGGGGCACCGCCCCCCTAATCCATGTGCCCAGCCCCTAATCTAAAAGCCTGACGCCAGGCTTTTTTAAAGCACATGATTAGAGTCGGAGGTGGACTTGGGGCGCAGTAGTCCACTTAGTTGTGTGACATTTAATATTTACTAAAGTCTTCCTGTTTCACCTGGCCAATCAGGAAGCGGGTCCTGAGTCTCATTTGGCCAGGAGTCCTAAGCCACAATTGGCCGTGAGTCCTAACTCCTGATTAGCAGGGAGGAGAAGCGGCAGCCGGCACTCAGGAAGAGAAGCGGGGGAGAAGACGACGCATGGATGAGGTAAGTACAGGGGCGGGTGGGGGACCTAGCGGCTGATGGATGATCGATCAAGCGATGGTGGGGGGGTGCGCTGATCAATTGAGCGAGTGCCAGGGGGGTAGTTATGTAGTGTTCCACCCCCCCCCCCAAGAAGATTGAGCCCTATCCACCACTGATGACAAGGCTTCTAAAGCAGAGAATATACCAGAGAATATACCATAACAGATACTGCAAAACTTAAAGGGGTTGTAAAGGTAAATGTTTGTTCACCTTAATGCATTCTATGCATTAAGGTGAAAAAACATCTGACAGTGCCGGCGCCCCCAGCCCCCCCAGCCCCCCCGCCGTTTTACTTACCTCACCCCTCGAAAGTCCCGCGCTCATCCCCATGATGTCCTTTCCACCATTCAGCCTGGCCGCTGATTGGCTGGATGGAAAGCAGCGCAGCCATTGGCTCGCGCTGCTGTCAATCACCTCCACTGACGTGGAGCGCCGGAAGGCGGGGCCGTGTGATACAGCGAGCGGCTATAGCCGCCGGCTGTATCACGGGAGCGCGCCCGCAGGTGCTTCTCACTATGTGAGGGAGCTCGCATGAACGTGAGAAGCACCTGCGGGAGGAAGCTGAGACAGCCGCCGAGGGACCCCAGAAGAGCAGGTTCGGGGCCACTCTGTGCAAAACGAGCTGCACAGTGGAGGTAAGTATACCATGTTTGTTATTTAAAAAAATTAAATAATTAACTTTACAATCCCTTTAATGTAAAAAATAAAGAAAAATTGACAATGCAAGAAAGAAGAAGCTGCATTAGTTTCCTTTTCTCAGACTTTTTCATTTATTTGACCTGGTCATGCTGCCAGCAGTACTAACAGCTATATCAGCCTAAAAGGCTGTTATAGGGCCTGGGGGTGGAAAGGGGGCCCTCTGTTGGGGGGCTTTTGAGGAAAATTAAACATAGAATATCTGTTGTGCATGTGAAGATAAAACATACCCATCACTGTATTATTAAGCACTTCATGACAAAGGTGAAACAAATATTAATGCCTGAACACAGTTTTGGCTCTTTGGGGTGCATTAGGAAAACTGTACATATCATTGCAACGACTTATGGTATCCAGGTATTTATACCTTGCTTTTCAGGACATTTTTTTTTTAAAGTTTATTTATTTAATCTAAAACAAATTATCTTACTCCTAATGCTCCCACCATCCCCCCCCCCCCCCCCCCCCATCGATACCACACATTAGTGCAGATTTTGCTTTTTTATCCTAAAACACACTGACACTGATTTTTAATTACAATTATTTTTATTGTACCTAAAATACATTGATCTTCATCTTTATTCACGACCTTTGACACTGCCTTTGACTTTGTGTGTGGCTTTTGACTCTAACCCTGACCAGGATCAAACCCTGATCTAGCTATTTTATCTCTATTTTTTATCACTATCATTTTTAACCACGTGCTGCATATTTACTGTTGCAGAGCAGCCCCAGTGCACTGAACCACGTACATGTACATGATCCAGCAGTTACGGGTAGGGGGCACCTGCATGCACGTCTGCCACCTTGGCTATGCTGTCCTTCGCTCCTGCACAAGCCGATTGACTGAGCGAATAACAGAAGAGTGCTTTGTGTTGGTAAACAACACAGAGCTCTCTACAGACAGCGGCAAGGAAAAACCAGCACATTGCCTTGTAAAAACAATACACAGTGAACATTGTAGGCACACAATTAACCCCTTGATTGCCCACAAATTTTAACCCCTTCCCAGCCAGTGTCATTAGTATCAGCCAGTATCATTAGTACAGTGACCGTGAATAATATTAGCACTGATCACTGTATTAGTGTCACTGGTGATGTCAGTCAGTCCCCCTCCCCCACGTCAGTTAGTGTCAGATTTCCCAACGCAGTCACACTGTAAGTCACTAATCGCTGCCATTGCTAGTATATTTAAAAAAATAATAATTCCAGTATATATTCCTTCATTTGTAGATGCTATAACTTTCAAGCAAACCAAACATTATACACTTATTGGGATTTTTTTTACTAAAGACATGGCACAGAATACATTTTGGCCTAAATTTATGAAGAACTTAAATTTTTGGTATTTTTGAATTCAATGTTTTGTAGCAGAAAGTAAAAAAATATTGTTTTTTTTTTCATTTATATAATAATAAAAAAAAAAAAACAGTAGTGATCAAATACCACCAAAAGAAAGCTCCATTTGTGTGAAAAAAAAATTATATAAATTTCATTTGGGTACAACGTTGCATGACCACGCACTTGTCAGTTAAAGTATTGCAGACCTTGCCACTTTCCTTGGAACTGTGCAAGTGCAACAGTTGATTGATGATCATACTCACTTTGCACATTTTCACAGACTAACCACTTTTTCTTCAGAATAACGAAAAGGTAGGACTGCAATGTACATAAAAGGGAGAGTTATTTTCTCAACAAAAATATAGTCACTCTTTAAGACCTGGCACTCTTTACTGAGTAACATTGATTGTGTCTGAAAAGGATGACTTAAAGTACCAAAATCATATGATCAGCATGACTGGCCTAGCAGTGAATATTTCATTGGGAGGTCCACAATGGCAGCCCCATATTTCTCTCAGCAACAGCAGGCATCGTTTTTTTTTTTTTTATTATTATTATTATTTTTAACACTGTATTGGGCTGGAAGCCATGATATGTATAGAGAATTTGTTTAGTTTTTGCAGCCTTTTTTGTAAAACAATAGTTATTACAAAATATATATTATTTCTATTTTTACAATTTGAGCAGTGTTTTTCAACCTTTTTCAGACACATATCTTTTAAGCAGAAAATTTAGTAATTACCCTTTCATATGGTCTCTGCTCATTTGATTATGTTAGAGGCATAGAGCAATTATCCACTACATTTAAAGAATCTTGGCTAGAATTTAATGATGCGGAGGAAGGTTAGACTGTCAATAGATCTAATGAGAATATTTTGCGGACTCGCAATATGTCTAATTGCTGATTCCAATTGATTTGCAATTATACTGCGATTGTATTTGATTCAATTTTCTCATTTGCCTTTTTGGTGTCATTTGGAAACTTTAGGTATAATAAATTAGTTTCCTCAGCACTTACAGTAAAATTTGTCTTGTCAATCTACCACAATTAATCTACCACTAGAAATATGTGCCAAAAAATGAATCTACCACTAGAAATATATTGCAAATATAACGGGCAAAGTGGGTGATATCA
Source organism: Lithobates pipiens (assembly GCF_037356315.1). Lineage (NCBI taxonomy): Eukaryota > Metazoa > Chordata > Amphibia > Anura > Ranidae > Lithobates > Lithobates pipiens. Next base: position 66,141,977 of record NW_027507787.1, on the reverse strand, counting down.
CACTGCACAGGTTGAGCGTACTTTACTTATCATTAACTGTTACAAATTTTCAATATATCTTCCAGGAGCCCCAAAATTCAGGTGTGTTCTGTATGCAAATCTAAATTTTTGTTGTAAGCCAAAGTGTATACATGTTTCCTGCCTGCAATCCCACAATTCTGTGCAAAATGCCTTAAACCCATTGAGTGATTGCCAAATTATACTGTGAGGTGCCAGAGTATCTAATAACATAGCACCCATGTGACAGCATGGCATTTGTTATTTGTCTCTGGCTTATTTAAGTGATGCCGTAGGTCACACCATGATTTAACAGAAGACTCTACAAATGCCCACCACAGACTAAGTGCTGTATATAGTAGTAAGGAAGCCTAGTGATACCACTGATATATTAGAGCATACATAACCATTCAATCTGGGACTGCCTACCTATCTCTGTAAAGTGTAGGTATACTCTGGTCCCTTCTTGTCTGGTAAATATACCACTGGAATAATTTCTTTAAATCTTTTTTATAAATGAAAGAAGACCTGATGATCCTGTCAGAATTCAAGAGTTTCACTGTGTGCTCTGTCTGTGTTATCCAAAGGTCTATTTAGCCCTCCTAGTTCTTTTCAAATGAAAACTGGGCAGGGCTGACACCACTTAGTCCAAGAGAAATACTGTGTTTACATATTTCTGACAAATCAACAGGTATTTTTCTTTATTTGCATGGTTTTTAAAGGGATAAAACGTGGGGAAATGTGCATGCATTGAAGAGATGTACTGCATATGGTTTTATTTATTTTTTTATTTTGCCTTGACATACTCTTTAATTAATGACTTATCTAAATTGCACAATTTCCATGGATATTTTAATTTTCTCACAACTTTATATGTATTTTATCCCACACAGATGACTAGTCTGAACCAAATGTATTTGTTAAAGAAGACGTGAACTTTGATTGTGGAGATGAGCCTTTGCCATAATCTGTAAATATGCACAACGTGCTTGCAGATAATGGTGCATACTTATCTCCTCCTCTGCTGTACTCCAGTGATGATGGGTTTAGGTACCTGTCAAAGCTGCATTCCCCGCTGCCCCATTTTCACTGCTGATTCTATTAAATGTGGAGCTTCTTTCACCATTGGACAGCCACTGATGATTTAACTGTTGCACATGCGCACAAGAGTTACAAGATGTGTCCCAGACACCTGGCCCATTCCCGGCATTTGTAAGATGAGTTGAGAGATTACACTGCATAGAGCATGCCCCACACAGTGTACACAGAACAGTAAAATTGCTAGTGAAAAGCGCTTCTAGCATTTTTTTTATTTTTCATTACATTATTTTTTTTCTTTAAAATTCTGAGCAGAATGTGTTTTATTAATGCCTTTACCAGTGCATTTTTATTTATTTTTTGGTGGTGTTGGCATTTGTCATGTAAGAAATGGAAAAGGTGTAGTATCATTAACGTTTTGCACTACATGAGTGTCTGTTTCAGAATGCCAAGAACTTGCTGTCTCATTGTATACTATTTTTGTGTTCAGTATTTTTTCCCAAGAAAAAGCATGTTTTATTGTTTGATACCAGACAACTTTATTGTTATTTTTTGCTATACCTAAATCATGTTCAGTCTTTTGTTTGGTTGTTTTGTCTTTGTGCAGAATGTTGGAGGTGGAACATCAATAATTCGAGTAAATGCAACTGACAAGGACAAAGGACTGAATAGTGTTCTTTCATATTACATCACACAAGGCAACGATGACTCAATTTTCCGCATGGATAGGCTCACTGGGGAAATTTCCACAAGGCCATCCCCTCCTGATCGTGAAAAACAGAGCTTCTATCAGCTGAAGGTGGTTGTGGAGGATGAAGGAAATCCTGCGCTTTCAGTGAGTACTTTCTTAAAGCAGCGTTAATCATAATACCTTTTAAAAAAAATATGATCCTGAAGATTGCAGAATATTTATTCAGCAGTCCTCTGTCATTCGTTTCTTCCTTTAATAAGCATTTGATGGCATTACCATAATTGTACGTGCACGTTCAACGCATCTATGTGCATCTCCATGCAAATGGGCGTGTCCTGGTAGGATATTGGCAGATGTGCCAGGCCTGTGTTTTTGCACATGTGTACCTCTGTTCTGGAGAGCACCCTGACACGAATGGAATGAGATCTGCACTACAGCTGTTTAATTGGAGGAAAAGTAACATACAGGAACGTGCAAACATAAATGCATGCATCGGGCAACTTACACGTGAAAGCATTGATTGCTTTACTGATGTCGCAGAGCGGCACACATGATGGAGAGAGTTAACTTTAAACTTATGACCTGCAGGAGCTTGAAGGGTATTAAAGTTTGTCATAATTTCATGACCACCCCCCCTCTCTCCCCCCCTCTCTGTCAGCCCAAGCCCCCCTTTCTCTCACATCCCCCAACCCCCCTCTCTCTCTCACCCCCCAACCCCCCCTCTCTCTCTCACTCCCCAACCCCCCTCTCTCTCACCCCCTCTCTGCCTAGAGAGGAGAGAGCCCAAGGGGCTAGCCTGCCCAGTGTCTACTGCTCTGTCCTGCTGTCAATCTGCATGTTTTACTGCGCACACCGTTTTAACACACCAGGAGACACCAACACTAGTAACGCCACTGCTACTGCTCTAGGGAAAAAGCTATTCTGCAACCTATTAGTCTGAGCCCGTATAATTCTAAGAACCAAAAATGTGTAATATATCTCATAATATTTGATGCTCATTTGTGAAGCAGCTCAAATAGATATCTTCTAAACTTGGAAGTGGGGACCCAATTATCCACTGGGTCATTTTAACCTTCCTCTGCAAATCTTTTCTCTCAGCCTGTGTACAACTAAAATACTAAATTGTACAGTAATATTTTTATTGTAAGTCTGTTGTGGCATAACATTTTTTTTAAAACGGTATTCACCACTGCTGTGTGCACAGGATGATAAGGCTGCATGGTTTTCTTAAAAGTAGGGGGAACACAATAGTGCCCCCTACATATGAGAATAGGGACAAAAACGAATAAATTTAAAATTTTAATCCTGTCAATTAATTGGTCACTTATCTGTCAACTGATTTGGAAATTCTAGAAAATTCTTCAGTTATTCAGGTGATCCAACGAACCTATAAAAACAAAAAAGAGGTTATAAAAGGAATTTAACCAACAAATTTCCTCAGAACAATGGTTGCAGCAGAAGAAAAAGGCACCCCCCATCCCCCTTTTTTGTTGCGGGCCTTTTCCCCCTCCGGATTCTGTTCTTTAATGTCATAAGGGATAAGGGTCTTGTCTTTATTTGGTCGGTTCAAGCTTTTAAAGCTGAATCATTGATATTTATAATCCATGTATGGTTATAAATGTTATGTCGTCAAAGTAATTGTATTGGTTATTATTATTGGTCATATACCGTATTTATCGGACTATAAGATGCACTTTTTCCCCCAGAAATATGGGGCAAAATGTCCATGCGTCTTATGGTGCAAATATACGATAATTACCGCCCGCGCCGCTGCTGGAACCACCCCCCCCACCGCAATCCGGAGCGCTCTGCGGCCTCAGCCTTAGGAAAGGCCACGGCTTCGGGCCTAGCTCCAGAGCGGCGGCCATCTTGGTGCACCCGTCAGCCGTTTACGATGTGATCGCTCTGTCAAATAACAGAGAGATCGGATGGCAGCAGCGCTGTGGGCTGCATCTGTAGTGCCCACAGCGCTGCTCTGTGACAAGGGCAGTCACAGCCATCCCTCAATACCCTGCCAATACCCTGCCAATACTCTGCAATACCCTGCCAATACTCTGCAATACCCTGCCAATACCCTGCCATACTCTGCCATACCCAGCCAATACTCTGCCATACCCAGCCAATACTCTGCCACACCCAGCCAATACTCTGCAATACCCAGCCATACCCTGCAGTACCCGTTAATACCCAACCGTACCCAACCACCTAGTGCATAGTAGCCTGATGGAGGAGGGAGAAGTGCCAGCTGTCTCTCTGGGAGCCTGGCACCATAGAGGCAGAGAAACGCAGGGCCGGTGACTCTGACAGGAGTGGCCAGAGGAAGAGGCGAAGGCAGGAGTTGGCTCTCAGGAACAATGGCCGGGGAGGAGGAGGGCAGACCGAGGACAGGATGAATAGGCAGGCCGCTGGGATAACATCAGGTAAGGCGATGGTAACTCTGCATTTCTATGGTAATGGTCACTCTGCATTTTCTATGGTAATGGTCACTCTGCATTTCATGGGCACTGGAAAATATTTTAGTGCACCATTTGGTTCAGAATATTTTTTTTCTTGTTTTCAACCTCTAAAACCTAGGTGCGTCTTATGGTCAGATGCATCTTATGGTATATAGTCATAACAATAATAAAGGCCATTCATGCCACATATTAAAGTCTAATAGTTTTTATTATATTTAAAGTTTAAGTAAAAAAATAATAATTTGTCCTCTAGTCCCATATTTTATTTTGTTATACAAAAGTTATTTTATTGCACCTGCTAATTGTCAGAGATCTAGCACAGTAAGGCCGCGTACACACGCGCGGACTGTTCGCCCAACTTTGTCCGTCCAACAGTTTCGGCAAACAGTCCGCTCAAACTTAGCATGGACGGACATGGCCACACACGACGTACGAACAGTTTGCTGAAACCGTGCGCGATGACGTGAACGGCACGTACGACGGGACGAAAAATACGACGTCCTATACACTGCATTATAGCTTTCGGCGTGAAAATCCTTTCTGAGCATGCGCGCAACTTTGTTTGACGAACAAGCCTACACACGAGCGGACTGTTCGCTGAAACAAGGTTTCAGCGGACAGTTTTACGGAATTTCCGAAAAACCTTGTCCGTCAAACTGTCCGCTGAAACTGTCCGCTGAAAGCCCACACACGAGCGGACTGTCCGCCCAAACACTGTTCAGCGGACAAAGTTGGGCGAACAGTCCGCGCGTGTGTACGCGGCCTTAGGCTGGATTCACATCTATACATTTTTTGTGCTTTTTGCATTTTGCAGATTTGCTCCACAGAACGTGTTGCCTAGGAAACCATGTTAAATGGACTGCAGTGCAAATCTGCAAAAAGCACTAAAACTGCATAGGTGTGAATCCAGAAGATTCCCTGCTATATAGGCCTGTATTTTAGTTAAAACTGAACTCCAGCCATATCTTAAGTCTTGTGCAGTTGTTCAGGGAAATTCCTCCATGCCAAACTTACTTAAAGTAGAACCATAGGCAAAACTTTTTTTTTCATTTTGGATAGTGCAAGGGATAATTATAACCCCTGTCAGATTTTTTTTTTGCCATCTGTGTCCCATTGCAGAGATTTCTCTTCACTTCCTGCCCTATAGCCAAACAGGAAGTGAGAGGAAATCCCTGCAAATTAAGGGAACTTCTTGGGGACCTCCATGTCACCAGAACTAGTGTCCCCATGCTATTATTTTTCTGGGGACAACCCAAAATTTTTGATTTTCTGTTACTTTCAATGATAATGGTAAACAGGAAAAAGAGAGGGCGTGAGTCTCCCTAACGGGGGCAAAGACAGCACTAGAAATAGCCAGGTGTTGTAATCCCTCTCCCCTCTATCCAAAACTATAAAAGTGTTGCCTTTAATTATACTTTAATGATTCTCAAATAGTGCATTACAAGCTAAATATAGAGCCCATCAATGTCTTTGCTGGAGGACATTTAGCATCCTCTAGCCCTATCCTTCCCAGCCTTGCTGTTCTTGGTCTGCCATTTCCATTCATTGGATATCAGTTCTTTCAGTCATAAAGACTTAGCATCACATGTGGCCATTACCTAGGGCAGTCTGCATGCAAATGCTTGCCTGGCACCGTCCACTCCATTAGACTGCAATTTGCCCATCAACACACTTTGATATTTATAATGCATAAAATGCCTCTCCTTATTCAATATGGTGCAACATCCAAAAATAGCTCTTTATATACAGTATACTACAGTGTTCAAACTTCTTATTTCTTGATAACCTTAATTATCACCACTGTGACTTGAATCGATGTGTGCAGCTCACCAATTCTTGGACATACACTCATGAGCTATGTATTCCCAAAAATGCCTTGAATTGGGCTCAAATAGCATGACATCTCGGATGGATGGACAGAAGCCTCATAGCATTCCCCCTTACGCCTTCACTCCAGCGCCTCATAGTATAAGTATGTTGTTACACCTATAAGAAAAAGACCTGCTGCTCCAGGTGTATAGAGATGAGGCTAATTAGTAGAGCGCTAGCCCCGGCCCGCCAATGTGGGAAACTTGGAAAGAAGAAAGAAATGGCTGCAGATCCAGAACTTCCGATTGCCTTTTATTTTTTTTTCACAAAGATAACACCAAAGACACAAAACTGTGGTCACATAGACGCGTTTCACACATACATCTTGTGCTTAATCTCTACCTGTTGTCACACATACACGGATTTCCCAAAAAGATATAAAATCCTCATAGCATAATACTGTAATGCCCCGTACACACGAGCGGACTTTTCGACATCCAAACTCCGACGGACTGAGTCCGGCGGACTATCCGATCGTGTGTGGGCTGCAACGGACTTTAGCGAAGCTAAAGTCTGACGGACTTTAGAAATGAAGTATGCTTTAAATTTTCCCGACGGAACTCCGCCGGACCCGGTCCCCTTTGAAAAATCCGCTCGTGTGTGTGCTACTCCGACGGACTAAAACCGACGCTAGGGCAGCTATTGGCTACTGTCTAGGAACTTCCTACGTCGAATCCAGTCGTACGTCATCACGTTCGACTCCGTCGGAGTTTGGTGTGATGGTGTGTGGTCAAGTCCGTTCGGTCGAAAAGTCCGCCAGAACTCCGTCGGAACTCCGGCGGAACTCCTTTGGAGGTCTGTCAGACTTAATCCCTCTCGTGTGTACGGGGCATAAGGCTATTTTCAAACTGTCGCCCGTCTGCATTAGCAGTAAAGCGCTGCTAATTTTTGCAGTGCTTTACTCTCGCTTTAGCAGCACTTTTCGGCCACTAGTGGGGCGCTTTTAACCCCCACTAGCGGACAAAGAGTTAAAAGCGCTCGTGTTGCGATGCTTTGCAGGTGCTTCGACAGCGCTGCCCATTTATTTTAATGGGCAGGGCATTTTGGGAGTGGTGTATACAGCGCTCCCAAACATGCTGCTTGCAGGACTTTTCAGAACGTTCCGCAAGCGCACCACCCCAGTGTGAAAAGTCTGAATGGGGGGGCGGTTTTCAGGCATTTGTTAGAGGCTATTTCTAGCGTTAAACCTGTAAGGCTGCTTTTACACTGAGGCGATTTTTCAAGTGTTTTAGTGCTAGAAATAGCTTCTAATGCCTGAAAACCGCCTCCCCATTCATTTCAGTGTGAATATATGTTAACTCTGTAAGAGTTAATTCACACCAAGTCTGTAAGGCAGTGCACCTTAACAAGCTCCCGCTGGTGTGTATGGGCCCTAAGACCAGAAAATGTAATAACTGCCCAGCATGCACTTCCTTTTAGGAGAGTTACAGTCTAATATTGTTAGTGTTTAGCAATGACATAGGCAGTGTGCATTGGTGGGCAGCCATGTTTTTTTTAACCTAGGCAGGTGTGTATACAGTTGTCAGTCAGATGCTGCCCATAGTGCCCAGTTGGCTTGCCTTTACATCTGGCTCAGGCTATACTACCCATTTCATTTATGAGGCATTTTTTTCTGTAGTAAATACTTTTGAATGTTATTGGTCTCCACCTTGCAGATGTTTGAGGTTATGGAGAGATCAATGGGTGTTTCCTTCTATGTATGTGGTCTTCTTCAAACCTTACTATGAGATCTATTTAGTGTGAGTCATTCTAGTCTTTCCTGCCTGGAAGTCAAATATATTGTTTGTGTTTGAAACCACACAGAAAATCAATCAGACCCCACTTATACACTATAAGTGTTCCCCTGTAGTTTTTGCTGCTTGTTTGTTAGGAGTATGCACACAGAAGATGCATCTTTGAGTTAACGTGGACCTATAAGGTGCTAAGATTCAAAAGTCAGTTTAGGACAGAGATGGTCATAGCTATGTTCAGAAGGATTTTGTTTTGATTAACCTCTGCAACATCTCCAAACCAGTGAAACAACAAAGCTCCTGATTCACTCCCTGGTTATCTCTCGCCTCAACTACTGCAACTCCCTCCTCATTGACTTGCCTTTAAATAGACTATCCCCCCCTTCAGTCCATCGTAAATGCTGCAGCCATCCACAACTCTGCCCCCAACTACATCACTAGCCTAGTCTCAAAATACCAACCTAATCGTCCTCTTCGTTCCTCCCAAGACCTCCTGCTCTTTAGCTCCATCATCGCCTCCTCCCATATTCGCTTCCAGGACTTCTCCTGAGCCTCTCCTGTCCTCTGGAATACCCTACCCCAATCTGTCAGACTATCTCCAAATCTATCTACTTTTAGTTAATTCCTGAAAACTTTTCACTTTGGAGAAGCCTACCCTGCCTCCACCTTACAACTGTTCTTTTATTTTCTTCATCAGCTCATCCCTCACAGTTCTTACCCTTTTGTATCACTTGACCCTCCCTTGATTGTAAGATCTAATGAGCAGGGCCCTCCGATTCTTCCTGTATTAAATGGTATTGTAATTGTACTGTCTGCCCTCATATTATAAAGCGCTGAGCAAGCTGTCGGCGTTATATAAATCCTGTATAATAATAATAATTATTATTATTAAATAATAGGTACATGCGTATCAAAACAAGCCCTTGTATTGACAATTGTCTGATAGGACTGCATTACCCTTTTACTTTTTCCACTATAGGCATAGTCACCCATTTGTGGCAGCTAGAACTGGCATTTTTCATACCCTCTTACATTTTGTTTAGTGGGAACTACAATAAATCTTCTGATATGCCGGAAAGAATTTTGCATCCAATAATGCGTGGGTACTCAAGATTCATGCAGGTTTCCTTATAACTTGAAGTGATTGTAAAGTCTCTTTTTTTTTTCTAGCAGCTTGCTATGGGGACACCCGAGCCGAGCTGCAGCTCCGTGTGTCCATTGAGACATGGAGCTTCCATTCGGCCTCGCCCCTCTCTCTCCTGATTGGCTATCTGACTTTGATTGACAGCCGTGGGGGCCAATGGTGTCGCTGCTGTGCCTCTGCCAATCTGGAGGGAGTGTCCCGGATGGCCGAGGGACTTGTGGAAATAGCTGGATAGAGATGGGGCTCAGGTAAGTATTAGGGGGGGGGGTTTGTACACACAGAAGGCTTTTTATCTTAATGCATTTAGATAAAAACTCTTCTAACTTTACAACTCTTTAACCAAAACTAAAAAGTTACTTCTGTAGGGAAATGTATTAAATATTCTATCACTTAAAGTGAAACTAAAGACAAATTTATTAAATTTTTTTTCGTTATGTAGGGTTATAACATCGTAATTTTTTTCCCATCTGTACCTGAATGGGAAGATTTCCCTTCACTTCCTGTCTCATAGCCAAAACAGAAAGTGAGAGTAAATCCTTTCAAAGTGAAGGGATCCCTATGTGTCACCACAATCACCAGAACTAGTGCCCTCATTAGAATATTTCCTCTCTATTACTATTCTGGGGACAACCCAATATTTGTGAATTTCTTTCATTTTTACTCTCAGTGATAACAGTAAACAAGATAAAAAAAAAAAGAGGCTGAATCTCCTTAAAGTGGATGTAAACCCACTCTCATCAATTCTAAACCACTGCCATAGTGGTGATCTATAAGGATGTACATGCCTCCTGCATGTATCCTTATCTGTCAAATGTCCCCCCTTTAGCTGTTTGAAACCCCAAAAAACTGCAGATTCTGTGGACGGGTCTGTTGCTTGGTGGGCGGAGTCATAATGTCAGCAGACTCCTCGGCTTCCTCTACACTCCCCTTGGCCAGAGCGTGCAGGAGAGGCAGAGCGCATTCTGGGTAAAAGCAGAGCGCGCTCACAGCCCCCTGTCACATTTACACAATGCCCAATGACAGTGGGGGGATGATCGGTGTGATGGGAAAGTTGTAAGCACCGATCCCCCCTGCATGGCTTTTCATTATCTGTTTCACCTGCAAAGCCATGCAGGGGGGATCGGTTTCCAATCTTCCCAAGCTTTCCAATCGCACCGATCATCCCTCCGCTGTCCTCAGTGTCCTCCTCCGTCCCTCTCTGTGTGTCCACAACACCCCCCCCCCCCTGTCTTCCTCCTCCTCCTCCCGTCCCTCTCCATAGTGTCCCCACAACATCCCCCTCTGTCTTCCTCCTCCCCCCCTCATCCCCCGCAGCCAGCTCCCCTCTCCTCTCTCGTGGGTTGCGAGGGGGGGGAGGGGGGCGTGCAGGGGATCTGTCAGGATGTAGAGCGGAGAAAGGGTCTGGTATGTCAATTACCAGTCCCTTTCTTTTCTGAATGGGACACAGAGCGTTCGTTACCGATCGCTCCTGTGCCCTGTGATAACTGATCAGAGTAACCTGTGTGTTACTCTGCTCAGTGTATGAATGGAGAGGAGCTGCTGTCTCCCCTCCATTCATCTTCAGTGCAGAGATAGGGACTGGGGAATCTGTAGTCTCTGTTTAGACCCCTGACATGTCACCAAAGCCCCCAACAGGACTGATAAAAAAAAATATTCCAAAATAAAGATAAAAAAATGAAATTGTATAATAAAACAACAACCGTCCACTGCCCCACTGACACCGTCCACTGCCCCACTGACACAGTCCACTGCCCCACTGACACAGTCCACTGCCCCGACACAGTCCACTGCCCCCGACACAGTCCACTGCCCCCCTGACACAGTCCACTGCCCCCCTGACACAGTCCACTGCCCCCTTGACACAGTCCACTGCCCCCCTGACACAGTCCACTGCCCCCCTGACACAGTCCACAGCCCCCTTGACACTGTCCACTGCCCCACAAACCTTTTGGGAAAAAAATTTTTAATTGTAAAATAAAAAAATAATCTGACACTGTCCACTATCCTCACACCATCCTGCAAGTACTACCCACCACTGTACACTCCACATCCCTGTGATTTGCACCGCATTGCTGTTCAGATCACATGTGATGTCTGTGCGATGCGATTTCAGCCATACAAACTGTATGGCTGAAATCGCACCGCATTCCGACCAAACTCGCACAGGACCCTTTTTTTGGTCCACACAAGAATTGCATGGGTGTTCACACCTATGCTATCCTATTCATGTCCTAACGGTCAGTTTGCAGTGCGATATCCGAGCTGAAATGGGGGCGTCGTTAACATTGTATGACACTCCCCAGCAGTTGGCATATGGAAGTGTGAACTGCCGTGCGAGTCGGATGTGATGTGGGAACCTGCAGTGGATTTGCAGGGTTCCCGAATCGCAGCCTTGGTGGGAGCAGTCAGGTGACATTTGTAGGCTGTATGCTTTGAAGCTCGGTTCACACTGGTGCGATTTGAATTGTTTTGAATTGTGAACTTTTTACACAGGATGTGCCTGTCTCAGGCTAGTGCACGAGATATGTAAATCACCTGTCACTCACAGCAAGGGGGAGGTTTTGACAAAGTTTTCAAGACTTTGTCAAGATTTCTCTAACAGAACAATAAAAGAGGATTGCTCAGAGCTGGATTAAATCTGTGTGGCAAGACTGGGCTCAAATGATAGGGAATCTTATTCTCTACATTATGACATCATCATTTTTTTTTTTTTCGGGTTTACATCCACTTTAATGGGCGCACTGACAGAGGTGAAAATCAGACAGGTGTTCTAATCTCTCTCCACTCTATCCAAAACTAAAAAAAAAATAGTCGCCTTTAGCTACACTTTAACATTTTAAAGTGCAGGCTTGGATGTTATACTGTATCATATCACCATATGACCGTTTGGGCCATATCCTGTCTAGGAAGCCCAAACGCAACCCAAATTCCTCTCACTAATAACCGTATACACTTTCAACCTGGAGTATACTTTGCTTTGGCTTGAGGATATTTCTAATTTTCTAATGCAAAAAAACATTCATAATAATATGGTATAAATAAAAACAGTGACCAGAATTAGAATTTAAGTACTGCCGCATTATAATTGAGATTGTTGATGTTATCAAAAGGTTTCAACCATATTGCGATATTAAAATATATCCATGAGATAAAATAGTCCTATAACATATAATCTTCCCAGATTCTTCCAACAATCTACAAAAGCAGTGCCCACTGCCCATGATAACCAATTAGAAAATTCTTCCAAAAAATCCACCACGTCTTCACATTCTTGTACAGACTTCTAAACTATTGGTCCATTTGCACCAAATGTATAATGACTTTTCTCTCCAGGTGTTCCCCGCCCCATACAACTAGGGATAACAGGACATTTCCTCTTTTTGGATCCTTAATAAAAAAATCCTCCCCCTCTCCTCCTCAGTTAAAAAATTTTTCCTCACTGCGCAGTTCCATTTATATGCACCTTAACAAATAATACATTGTTATATGAGACATACTAAAATAGCGGTGTGTACCATACCTGCTATTTTCACTTTTCTTTTCTCAATAAAATTATTATAAGATCAAAAAATAAAATAAAAAATAGAGCATTTGTACCATCATAATAACATTTGTACATATAGCTTGTACATAGTAATTTCAACAAACTGTTCTCACATTTAAAGCGGTTGTAAACCCACGAAAAAAAAAAAAAAAAAAAACTTGCAAGACAACTACTACTTTAAATTTATTGCACCCATCTCCTTCCTTCCAAAAAATGGCACAACCATGGATATCATTTTTCTTGTTGTAGTTAGGATAAAGAGTAGGAAGATCTTGGATGCAGTAATTTGAGTTCAGGTTATCAGGGATAGGACCCTTTCTATACAATGTTTGTGTTGTAGAACTTGGCAATCCTATTCCTATGCACAAGTTAGCTTTTGTTATGTACAGGATATCCTTGGGCTTATTTCACTTCGTTAATTTCCTCACCTTGCCAAGTTAGGCAGTTCAACTTTTGCTGTGAAGCTGTTACACCACTTTTCCAGTAAATAATTGCTACTTAATTTGACCTCATACAATGCCATTATCTGCATCATGGCTGCTAAAGTTCACTGTTGGGTGACATGACAGAGCCAGTCCAGGCTCTGCAGGGATCCTGACAGTAATGTTGGGTTCCACCCAGATGCTTGACCAGCAGCTGGCTCAGCCTCTGTTTGTGCGCCATTGGGAGATTGAACCAGCGGCTCCCGCCTCTTTCCCATCCATTCTCAGTGTAGAACCAGCAGAGGACAAGAGTCCTTGATGTTTTACAGGTATCCTTTAGAATACACACACATACAAGTGTAATGTATATCATTATTATTATAACACAGGACTTATATAGTGCCAACCGTTTGCGTAGTGCTTTACAATATATATGTAAAATATATTTCTTCATTTTGGGAAATTTTATATTTTTACATTTGGACTGTTCCAAATTGTGTAGGGCCTGAATAATACTGGGATTTTTGCTTGTATATTGGCTTTACAGAAGTTATACATATTTCCCCTTTTCTATGTGAAACACACTTCCTGTAGTGCAGTAAAGGAAGTACAAAATGTGGCTAACCACTGTGTGTGTTTTTAAGGAAATGTGGAAACCTGTCTTCGATACCCTATGAAAAATATTTTAACTAATCATTTTAAAATATACAATACTCAACAGTCAATGTCCTTACTTTCTTAATATGTTTACAATTATATAAAGAAAGAAAAATTTACATTGTATAGATGGCAAAAAGAACAGACATTTGAAATGCATATTTTGCTTTAGGTCAAAGATTATTGACCTATTGTTTCATACCTATCAAACATTATTATTATAATTAGGTAGAAAAGATATCATAAATGTAGGGTATTTTTAATAGCCATCGGTGTAAAAAATGATCAATGTTTAGATCCTTTAGTCATACTTATATTTTTAAAAAGTCAGTTTAATAAGGGAAACAAAAATCTTTCAGATTATTACTGCAGAATTTGTAAAAGTATGCTATTAAAATGGATCAAATCCAAACCTGCTTTATCTTCATACCTCCATATGAAAGGAAAGGACTGTTCTTGAGTTATAACCGGTAGATAAATAAAATTATTCCTACATAGTATATCAAACTCATTGCACAAAATTAATAATATCAGTAGTAGTGACATATTACTATCCAAAATTATAGCAGAAGGAAATGGAATGACATTTATTGAAAAGGGGCCACCCTAGTATGGCCTATGTTCAAGTGTCCCTAGTGAAAGGACATTCTTCCAGGGATCTTACATTTTTTTTGTGCATTACAGTAATATACTTCAAAAAAACTGTTACGGACGTGTGTTAGGGTCTTATTGCCTCTCTGCAGTGAGGTGGCTTAACATTGCATATATATTTACACAGTATCTCTGTCCCAAAGACAACCTCTGTATATGACACTGAGCATGTGCACTCCACTTCTTTGGTTGACCATGGCGAGGCCGGTTCTGAGTGGAACCTGTCCTGTTAAACTGCTGTATGATTTTGGCCACTGTGCTGCAGCTCAGTTTCAAGATCTTGGCAATCTTCTTATAGCCTAGGGCTAGGCCATTTTTATGCAGAGCAACAATTCTTTTTTTTCAGATCCTCAGAGAGTTCTTTGCCATGAGGTGCCATATTGAACTTCCAGTGACCAGTATGAAAGAGTGGGAGCAATAACACCAAATTTAACACACCTGCTCCCCATTCACACCTGAGACCGTATATCACTAAAGAGTCGCATGACACTGGGGAGGGAAAATGGCTAACTGGGTCCAATTTGGATATTTTCACTTAGGTTGCCAGCGGTTTAGACATTAATGGCTGAGTGTTCAGTTATTTTGAGTGGAAAGCAAATGTACACTGTTATACAAGCTGTACACTCACTACCTTACATTGTAGCAAAGTGTAATTTCTTCAGTGTTGTTACATGAAAAGATGTAATATATTTACAAAAATGTGAGGGGTGTACTCGCTTTTGTGAGATACTGTGTGTGTGTGTGTGTGTGTATATATATATATATATATATATATATATATATATATATATATACAGTGGGGACGGAAAGTATTCAGACCCCCTTAAATTTGTTACTCTTTGTTATATTGCAGCCGTTTGCTAAAATCATTTAAGTTCATTTTTTTTCCTCATTATTGTACACACAGCACACCATATTGACAGAAAAACACAGAATTGTTGACATTTGTGCAGATTTATAAAAAAATAAAAACTGAAATATCACATGCTCCTAAGTATTCAGACCCTTTGCTGTGACACTCATATTTAACTCAGGTGCTGTCCATTTCTTCTGATCATCCTTGGGATGGTTCTACGCCTTCATTTGAGTCCAGCTGTGTTTGATTATACTAATTGTACTTGATTAGGAAAGCCGCACAGCACAAAGACCTTACAGCTCACAGTGCATGTCAGAGCAAATGAGAATCATTAGGTCAAAGGAACTGCCTGAAGAGCTCAGAGACAGAATTGTGGCAAGGCACATATCTGGCCAAGGTTACAAAAAATTCTGCTGCATTTAAGGTTCCTAAGAGCATAGTGACCTCCATGAGCCCTAAATGGAAGATGTCTGGGACGACCAGAACCCTTCCTAGAGCTGGCTGTCCAGCCAAACTGAGCTATCGGGGGAAAAGAGCCTTGGTGAGAGAGCTAAAGAAGAACCCAAAGGTCAATGTGGCTTAGCTCCAGAGATGCTGTTGGGAGATGGGAGAAAGTTGTAGAAAGTCAACCATCACTGCAGCCCTCCACTAGTCGGGGCTTTATGACAGAGTGACCCGACGGTAGCTTCTCCTTAGTTCAAGACACATGAAAGAGTTTGCCAAAAAACACCTGAAGGACTCCAAGATGATGAGAAATAAGATTCTTTGGTCTGATGAAACCAAGATAGAACTTTTTGGCCTTAATTCTAAGCGGTATGTGTGGAGATAACCAGGCACTGCTCATCACCTGTCCAATACAGTCCCAACAGTGAAGCAGGATGGTGGCAGCATCATGCTGTGGGAGTGTTTTTCAGCTGCAGGGACAGGACGACTGGTTGCAATTGAGGGAAAGATGAATGCGGCTAAGTACAAGGATATCCTGGACGAAAACCTTCTCCAGAGTGCTCAGGACCTCAGACTGGGCCAAAGGTTTACCTTCCAACAAGACAATGACCCTAAGCACACAGCTAAAATAACGTGTGGCTTTACATCAACTCCATGACTGTTCTTGAATGGCCCAACCAGAGCCCTTACTTAAACCCAATTGAGCATCTCTGGAGAGACCTAAAAATGGCTGTCCACCAATGTTTACCATCCAACCTGACAGAACTGGAGAGGATCTGCAAGGAGGAATGGCAGAGGTTCCCCAATTCCAGGTGTGAAAAACTTGTTGCATCTTTCCCAAAAAGACTGATGGCTGTATTCGATCAAAAGGGTGCTTCTACTTAATACTGAGCAAAGGGTCTGAATATTTAGGACCATGTAATATTTCAGTTTTTTTCTTTTGTAATAAATCTGCAAAAACATCAACAATTTCTGTCAATATGGGTGCTGTGTGTACATTAATGAGGAAAGAAATGAACTTAAATGATTTTAGTAAATATTGTCAAAAGTATTGGAACGCCTGCTTTTACATGCACATGAACTATAATGGCTTCCCGGCCTTAGTCCGTAATGTTCAATATTAAGTTGGCCCACCCTTTGCAGCTATAACAGCTTCAACTCTACTGGGAAGACTGTCCACAAGGTTTAGAAGTGTGTCTATGGGAATGTTTGACCATTCTTCCAGAAGTGCATTTGTAAAGTCAGGCACTGATGTTGGCCGAGAAGGCCTGGCTCGCAGTCTCCGATCGAATTCATCCCAAAAGTTGTGTATCGGGTTGAGGTCAGGACTCTGTGCAGGCCAGTCAAGTTCCTCCACCCCAAACTCGCTCATCCAGGTTTTTATGGACCTTGCTTTGTGCACTGGTGTGCAGTCATATTTGACCAGGAAGGGGCCATCCCCAAACTGTTTGTTCCCACAAAGTTGGGAGTATGAAATTGTCCAAAATGCCTTGGTATGCTGATGCCTTTAGAGTTCCATTCACTGGAACTAAGGGGCCAAGCCCAACCCATGAAAAACAACCCCACACCACAATCCCTCCCCCCCCCCCCCAACCAAATGATTTGGACCAGTGCACAAAGCAAGGTCCATAAAACCATAAATGAGCGAGTTTGGGGTGGAGGAACTTGACTAGCCAAGGGGACCTCAACCCGATAGAACATCATTGGGATGATCGCTTCTGGAAGAATGGTCAAACCATTCCCATAGATACACTCCTAAACCTTGTGGAAAGCCTTCCCAGAAAAGTTGAAGCTGTTATAGCTGCAAAGGGTGGGCCAACTCACTATTGAACCCTACCGACTAAGACTGGGATGCCATTAAAGTTCATGTGCGTGTAAAGGCAGGTGGCACAATACTTTTGACAAGATAGTGTGTGTGTGTGTGTGTGTGTGTGTGTGTGTGTGTGTGTGTGTGTGTGTGTGTATATATATATATATATATATATATATATATATATATATATTATATAGATAGCTAGATAGATGGTGTGACATTGTAGGATCATGTTGGATTCATATATCTTTTAAGTTTTTGTGAATAATAAATGTTTGTATAGAAAAAAAAAAGGTTGCCTCCTGTAGTACCTGCAAAGTCTGCATATTAGAAAAACATTTTTTTTCTTTAGATGGGGGGCCTTTGATATTTTTTTTACCCCAAAATACCCCCAAAAAATGTTTCCTTCTTTAATCACCAGCTCTAACAAACAATGTATTATTAATATAATAGATCTTTATATTTTCACTGCTTGTTAAGCTTTGTTCTCATACTAAGTATAAGAATTTCAACCTCTTTTGCCTCATCTGCAGACAAAATAATAATTTTGGCCCTGTATGCAGAGGATCTATCCTGTGAACAAAGGGAGGTTGATTATGTTTCTCCAGTTTTAGAATTCTTTTTGATGGTGGAAGGTGTTGGTTCCTACTGTCTTGTCCCAGTACTGAATGTAGTAAAATCGGCATTATCCTAACTGTTTACCAAAGGAGCAGAGAATCTCCACTTTGCAAACTTAAAGTTCACTTTGGAAAGCGACAGTTCATTTAGTTAAAGTTATGTTAACTTTTATTTAAACCCACCTGATAACAATGTTTTCTAATTTCCCTTGCACGAGATTAGATATAAGAAGTGAGACCAGCTTAACCGTATTCTCTAATATAAGTAAACATTTAATTCGATCTAAAATTCAACCCCTAAAATATCATATAAGCTGCAAAATGGTTGCAAATAAGACTTGCCTGTAGATACCCAGGATATCTCCTAAACCTGCATGGTTTAGGAGATATCCTATGTATTTGCATGTGCAGACATCATCGGCACATGTGCACTGAAGCAACCGGTGGGAGTGACGTCATCGCAGGCTCCGGCCAATCACAGCGCTGGAGCCGTGATACTCAAAAGTAAGCCCCAGGAGTGATGTTGCCGGCCGGTGCTGTGTACGGGCACCGAAGTGAGGGCTTCGATCTCAGGTGGGTATTGCATAATGAGCTAGTATGCTATACGTACTAACTCGTTATGCCTTTTGTCTTGCAGGTGTTAGTTTTTTTTTTTTTTCAAAGTGGGTTTACAACCACTTTAACAAGTTATGTTGTGTTGACAACTGTCTCCCAATTATGTTCCACTGCTGTCACCCCTTAACCTTAGACCTTTCCTCTATGATATAACTCACTTGTTTAATATGTAGGTGTGCAGCTCTCTGGGAAATGAGCTTTAAAAGTTACTTATCTACTGACCACAGGGTCAAGCATTATGACTCGCACTGACTGCAGACTGCCCAAGATTGCTTTGTTAAATGGAACAGGAGGTTATCTTGTCTCTTTGATGAATATAGACAAGCTAGCTGTAGATACATGGACATAGGGGAATTAATCACCATGAAACCACAAACTGCAGTTATAACATGTGAGCCCCTCATTACACGGTAAGGCAAACAAACAGCCCAGGGAATACGACTACCCTAAAACCTTGTTAAAACATGAAAACAAGTATAAAATGTTTTTAAGACTGAAAAGTCAATAGCCCTCCCAGGGCCCAGTAGTACAGTCAACAAGTCTTTGGACATCATTTGATAGAATAATAATCATAAAAATGCTTCGCCCACCTGCATGTACCCTTGATCCAAGTCCAATAGGTGCACTATTGGCGTGAATTATCCAAATTTCATAGTGCTCCCTTGATACAAGGGTTTTCTCACACCAACTTAGAAACCCCATTACCAGGCTTTTGCTAAAAAGAAAAAAAGGCTTTCTTGGATCCAGAGATTAGGAAAAGTGATTGAAAAGATAGTCACTAACAGGCTGGCTGTCAAACAATAAAATCTTTGACATATTTTAAACTGGTTTCACATGAAAAAAAAAAAGTAAAGAAAAAAAAAGTAAAGAAACAGTTCCAGTCCACCTATTGATGGAGAGAGATAAGGGAGACATTGCTCCATCCTTATCCTCCTTGATCTCTCCGCTCTATTTGACACCATGGACTATAACAACTTAGTCTGTGGTCTACAGGGTACAGTGCGCAGCTGGCTCAGATCGATTTCTTCAGGGAGATCACAGGCATCATGGCAGGAAAATGCCCATACTCTTCACTTTCATTACATTACGGGGTTCCACAGGGCTCCATTCTGACACCAATGTTATTTTCCATATAAATAATATCACTAGGAAACACCATCCAACACTATGTTTTTTAACTACCATGCAGATGACACACAATTCTACCTGTCTTTCAAACCAGACACTTGTGACCCTGTAACCAACATCAAGGGATGTCCTTCTGATGTGCAGGAGTGGGTAACTGGCTGAAAATGAACCCAGGCAAGACAGAAATGCTTGTAAATGGACGGCAGGAGCTAAACTCAAAGAGGCAGCAAACACACACAGTTGGTTTAAACCTTGGGAATACAATACTTATGTTTTCAAACCATGTGCACAGCTTGAACAATTAGCTGCTGTCAGGTCCATTTCACCATTTTAGGAACATTACCAGAGTCAAACACCCAATTCCAGGAGAGGATATGCCAATTAATCCACACTTTGTATCATCTAGATTGCATTACTGCAAATCTACGAGGGTCTCCCTGAGAAAGAACTACATTGTTTGCAGCTGATGCAGAATGCAGCAGCCAGGCTACTCACCCACCAATCCTGTCACTGACACATCACCCAATTATTTGCTCCCTTTATAAGTAGGTAGGCCAATCTTAAAAAATACCTTCCACTTATTTGGAAAGGATTATTTAAAATTGGCCTATCTACTTATAAAGTCCTAGCATCACTGACTACACTTGTGGTTACACATATTTCCTCTACTTTACAGTGAAAGGAAATGGCTTGTCCTCAAATCACCTTCAAATCTTTTGGACCTTGTACATTCTATCATGCAACAACCTCAATATGGAACTCACTGCCTTTATTGTCCAGGAAATACCCTCTGGGTGTTTTTTAAAAGCAGAAACCAGACATGTCTATTCACCCAAAGCTTATAGCAACACCTAACAATTCCTTCTCTTCAAAGAACACCAACTTGATAGGTGCTTTAAGTCCCAATGCATAAAAGTGCTATACAATTTTTCTTATTATTAGATCTGCTTTCGCTTTTCAAATTGAACAGCCTCTAGTCTTTTAGTGGACACCATTACGTGTATAATGGGTTAATAATGTTGTAACTGACAGGAAGAAAGAGATGAAAGAATCACTTCTTCTTTACCCACTTCATCTTCTGCATGTACAAGTGCAAAGGGAAGCTCCAAATGTTGTAATCCATTGAGATTGCATAGAAATGACAAGAAATTATTGCTTTCAAAAAGAAATGTACTTTGCATCTATCTGAGTGGGCACTATCAATAGAAACCACTGAATGCTGTAATCAATACATTTCAAAGTAGATTTACATGTTTATTTTAAATGTTCCATGCTGTATGGAATTTGGCATGCTTTAGCATATCTCTAAGTGGTCCCACATTGGTAATCCTCCTTTTTCCCCAAAAAAGGAATATATGGGCTAGTACAAATGCACACGGTCGTCTATTATGTATTTATATTATTCATTTATTATTGCTGAAAATAAGGCTAGCATTTTGGCCACATAATGTAAAAGGAAAATCTTTGATGCAGGTAAAGAGGGGGAGGGAAAAGGGGGATAGCAAACTCTAAGGTTGACAGAAGCAACGAATATATAGTTGGAGAACATAGAGAAACAGCTTTGAGTGCAGTATTCTAAGGAGAATATGGAAAGTCCTGTTCAACTCCTTTCAGTTAAAAAAAAAACAGAAAATAAAAATAAAAAACTTTCCAACTAAGGTTCCTATCATACAGAGGGTGAGGTTAGGGTTTGGACTGATTAGGAGCAGATATAATTATAAATAGATAATCCATAGCATTTAGTAGATGGGTTTATTTAGGGTTATCTTATAGAAAGAAAATTCTTAATGTCACGCTACACAACACAACTTTTAAGGGACTTTTTTTTATACTTTTAATAATGCTCATGTACATCGTGTACATTATAGGTTGAACATATTTCAAAATAAAAATGATAAAGTACACCTTTTGAGTGGCAAGCTCTAGATTTGTTTTGGCACTTTTGGTTCTTCCAATAAATATGCTACCATCTTTACAATATGATGGACTAGAGAGTATTCAAGGCACCTGTGATAAAATGTATGACAGCTTTTTTATTCAAATTAGTAGTTTTAGTTTAATTACTTTTCCTGGTGAAAATGGTTCTGTATAAATAATGTAGATGATCACATCTAGGCACAGAGATGTCCAATTTATGGGACAAATTCAGGTGCAAAATTATTGAAACGGTAATCGAAAAAAAGCAAACAGCACTGGCACATCCAGACCTACAGGATGCCTATGTCATATCCTGTGTATAGGCAAGTCAAGCCTTTAGCTCTGTGTATGCCCCTTAACCTTAAAGTATTACAAACCCAGGACCCGGTGTTTACTATATCTGGTCTCCCACAGTACACAGAACATGGAAATGCAACGGTTTTAGTAAATATACACTGCTAAATACCTTTTCTCATCTGCAATTAGAACAGTCTTGTGACTTCTATCAGTGTTTAGTTAAAGCTTGTAAGAGGAGTTCTCATTCTCCCCTGACTGTCCTATGAGGCTGCATGACCCCTGACCCTCTGTTTGGACTTGTTGATTGGCCCTGTGCTGATCACATGCACTCTCCCAAGAAGAAAAAAAAAACTCTCTAGCAATACACACTAAACTGGGCACGTGGAGCTTGCCCCCAAGGCTCTGTTCTATCAGGAGATTGATTGGGGACAGTTGAAGAAGGGGGGATCAGAGAAGACAGTATCAGACAGACAGTCTTTTTACACAATGCAGTGGATTAACCCCTTAGTTTCCACAGTGAGTATACCAAGCATAATTTACTGCATATACAGACTTATTTTACTGTTGTGGGTTTAGTAACACTTTAATTCAGCCTGAACTTCAGGCAAACCGATATATACACAGATGAAACAAGAATAGTTTTACCTAACTAAAGTTTTCTATTTCTCTCCTTCTAGCACAGTTCTGTTTAGCAGGTGAGGGAATCTGATATCTGCTGGTTTTTCACTATACCTTACCCTCCCTCCACTCTGTAACTGGTCAATGAAAGGAGAAGAAGCATGTTGATGAGCTCATCACTCTGCTGTCTCCTACTATCAGCTTGCTTTTTGTTCTGCAGTACACAGACTTGCTCTTGTGCTGCTTCCTCACCCCCCTACCAGATTTGTGCTGTACAGGCTGTACAATAGAATGTAAGAAATGGATACCCAAGTCAAACTCGGGTACCCATGTTGCTTGCATTTAAAAACACATTAAATGACATGCTAATGATTTCAGAGCTGCATTTTTGTGCATCTTTTATAGCTGCCTGCAGTTCAGCTTTAAAGAACAGAAATGGGAGATTTTCTCAAGCAGACTAAATGTTGTAGTACTTGATGCTATATACATTCTACAGCCCAGAGACGTACTCTGTACCGTTGTATTCATGCTCTTTAAATGCAAACATAATTGTGAAAAGAGAGCCTGATGTTACATTCGGAGTTACATTAGTTGACACCAGTCAATATATGACATTATTAAACAGTGCATACAGTTTATGACTTCATCCAAGTCTCTATTTGCACAGGAATTGTATTCAGGATTGTCAGTCCAGTTTTGCTAATCCTTTCACAAAGTTTTCTTTTTTCCTGCCTGAATGTTGTTCTGCCACAGACGGCACAGTTTTTAGGCTTTAGATAAATCTTCCAGATATTGCTTTTCTCTTCAAACCTTCAGTCGTGCTCCTAAATCTTCATTTACACGGGATCTGGAGAATCTGGCACTGGCTCTGCACAGATAAAAACAAAGCTTGATTTAGTTCTTTCATGATGGCCGTAAACTAAAGACATTTAAAAACAATGTGGCAACTGTCCTAAAACATGGACCTCTTGAGAACATCATCAAATGTACCTGGCTGAAAAAAAACACAATGGTGACATTTTTAGTTGAATTCACAGCTGCCCTTGGAGGCTTTCTGGAGTCATTCAGAACACTTTCAAGTTTCTTGTCTTTCATGTACTATGTAGGAGTCCATTGTTCATGTAAACTACTTTTTCTGGTATTATCATCAGTCTCGTTAGTAAAAAAAAAAAACTGTTCAGGAGAAATATCAATTCAAAGCCGGTGAATTAAATGATTTTTTTTTTAATTAAAATTCTAAATTTAATTTAATAACCCGTAGCTTGCTTCCTGAAATTATACTTTCAGGCACAACCTGTTCCAATGTGTACAATATAAAGAAGTAAGGACGTAACAAAGGTGAAGGAACGTCATTTATCTGTGGCACTAAAGGAAACATCTATAAAGCATCAGCTTTACCACATCCATACAGCTGCTTCAAATAACATACATATATATATATGTTGCATATTTATAAAGTACAGCGATGTGCTTTACAAATATGCTTAGCGCTCCACTGTCTTTGGGAATTCAAAACACTATTCTTCTGAATGGAGGAATAGCAATAAAAATAAGGCCAGGAGAGAGGCATGATCATCCTCTCCTCCAGTGAAGATATTTGCCAGCACACCATAGAATGACACAAATAGAGTCCAAACGGGTGATTTGTTGCATGATCACATCACAAGGATAGTGCAACATTTCGGAGCTGCGCATGACCCCTTCGTCAGGCATGCCTGACGAAGCGGTGCTGTGCGGCTCTGAAATGTTGCACTATCCTTGTGATGTGATCATGCAACAAATCACCCGTTTGGACGCTATTTGTATCGTTCCATGGTGTGCTGGCAAATATCTTCACTGTGGCTTGAACCAGTATCCAGCTGGTTGTTGCTGCAGCACCCAGATCCGAGAGCACATCCAGGAATCTTTGCGATGGGAATATGAAGGTGATGAACTTAAGTAACCCTTAAGTAACCCTTAAATACTTGAAAAACTTAAAATGGTCAATCCACTCCAAACTAATATTTGAGATTTTGACTATGGATAAATTTGGATTATGGATTTGCCCAGATGATTGTTTTATTTTTATTTTTTTTAAATCATAATGCATGATGGCCAGCAGGTTTAGGAAGCCCATTAAAGTAGCTCATGGATAAGTCTCAATATAAAAGGAGGGGCTCAGAGCAGCCACATGTCAAGGGAGGGAGATGACAAACTGCAAAGGGAGACATTAGAATGAGTTGGGATTTTTTTTTTTTTACATCTGATTGCTAACACTTTGGGTTATTGCTCCCTTTGCTCCTTTCCTATTTTTTATTAATCATGTTTGTTATTTTCAGGAGCTTGAATTTGATTTATTTTTTTTGGTTGAGTTTAGGTAATTGGTCATTGACTTTATCTGCTCCTTACCAAACTGCTTTTTTTCTATTTCTGCTGCAAGTTTTTTCTTTAAAAAGAAAAAGAGTTGGTTTTTGTTTCATGGGTTGTATTTTGGAGTTTCCATTTCTTTGGGAGTACATTGGTTTTGATTTTATATTGCAAGGGCATTTTTTTAGGCTCACATGGCTTAATGTGGATCATTCACTTGTTGCTTACCATCTGTTCTTGGACCTACTCTTTGCTACTGGCATGTTGCTTCAATAATGTGCAGTAAACATTGCTCACCAAAGCACCACAAATTTGCCCCTACTATTGAATAAGTGATTGGCATTCCAGAAACAAAAAAAAAAACACTACAATAACTGGCATGTCTAAAATTAAAGTTTTTATTTTTTTTATTTAACCTTCTAAGATGATGCAGTGTGGTGCTGCAAAGCTAGCCCACAAACTATACCATCGTTGTGCCCCTGGCCAATTTAGCTACACAGAATATGACTTTTAGGTCTCATGCAATCAAGGCTTAAAAAAATCAGTTTTTTTCAATAAAAAAAGTTGTTTAAAAAAATGCTGCTTTTACAGATGTTTGCCTTTTTTTCTGCCTGTAAATGCAACTCCATGCTAGCTTAAGTGTTCGTGCACACGTTTGCGTTTACAAGCATATTAGAAGAGGAGCGTTTAAGTTGGAAAACAAAAACCATCACCAATGTGTTCAGAAGAGGAGCTTTTGAGCAGAAAAATTAGAAAGAAAGCTGACTGTCCAACTGCGCTTATTGTTCTGACAATGGCTTTGTCATTACTTATGACAACAAGACAATAAAATACATTATCATAAATATAATAACATATAATTACGTTTCTGCTACTAAGGATGGGATAGATATTTACAAATCATTAAAGGTGTCCTTTGAAATGTTTTATATATGTTAGTTTACATGAAAATGTAAAACAATTTTACTATGAATGGTAAAATAAAAAATCATCAAAAAACAAGAAACTTAGGAGGAAAGGTAGTTCATTAGGGGCAATAGGGATTAAGTCAAAGGTCAATGATGGGTTGATTGGGAATATGCTCTATTTGAAGGAAAGTTTTGATCTGCAACTTAGTGCCATGACAAAACACATTGTAACAATAGTGTTACATTGTATTTAAGTAGTTTGTTCACACAATGGCCACTGTAAGCACTCCTTCAACACAGACTGGAACCTTGTAAACAATTCTCCATTGAAATGTACAGGTGATAAGTACAATAAAAGCTTAAGAAGTTTTCATAATGTTTGAACACAAGAGTACTTTTATTTGACCAGGTAGTGAAATAAAGTTTTTCTTTGGCAAACTTACCAAGAGATGGGAAGAAGACATCATTTGGTCCAGGGGGAGAGAGGGGAGTGTTGGGTTCAGAAAGCAGATGGCGACCTGAGTCTGACTGCTGGCGGCTAGACATGAAAATAAGCCGGGGCCTCTGTTCAGGGTTTGCAGCAGGGGGATCTTCAAAGACAGGATTTTCAATACCTTGTGCTTCACTGAAAGAATACATAATGAATATTGTTTTCATCTATAGCAATAAGATCAATTTATTTGACCTGAAGTGGTGCACATTCTGCTTAGATGTCAATGTATTTGTATTTATATTTATGTGCGCGCTGTGTCTAAAGGCTTGTATATGAAGCCAACAATGTGGATACAAAAAAGCATTGCAGTTAAGTATTACTGTATGTAATATTGCTCATAAAAACTTTGAAAGACGAATAAAATAACTTTTGTTTTTAAGGCAACACCATTAATATACAGTATGTGTAAACATTTGTGGACACTTGTCCATCACACCTATATGTGCTTGCTGAAATATTCCAAAATCATGGGCATTAATATGTAGTTGACCCCTGACTCCACTCTTCTGGGAAAATGTTCCACACGATTTGGAATGTCTTTGAAAATGTGTGGCAAAGGTGCATTTTGGGATGTCAGGTACTGATGTTGGACTAAAAGGTCTGGTTTTCAATCAGTGTTCCATCTCATCCTAAAGGCGTTCACTAGGATTACTTTAGAGCTGTGTGTCACTAGTTACTAGTCACCAGGTCAAAATAAAGGGAAAAGTCTCACATTTAGCCACCACATTGAAGGGTGGGAACCTGCTAATAATTACATGTCTCTTTTAGGGCTTAAGACCACTTTACCTGAACTGGGCTTTGCATGCTATCATTTTGCTTTTTGCAATGATCTCTTAAAAAATGTCACATAAACATAACATGATAATTGGCTGTTCTGAGCACCTGGCTTGGCCACACCCAAGGCCAACAAGCCGAAAAAAAACCTCTAATCGATATCTCCCCTGTGTCTAGCCAATCTATAGCATATAATATAATGGAATCTATTCCATTTATGTCTATAGGTACCTTTATTTTGCAGCAGTTAAAGGACAGGTGCATACCTGTTCTGATTTTTTCCAAACAGCCTTGCGCATATAACAAGCTTAACAAAAGGAATAGCCATAGAGAATGACAGTCAATTTGCAGAATATTCTCATGGTTGTTCCATATCTCCTACCACTGCATGCTTAGGACTGTGTAGAAAAAGCAGTGCCATAGCAGTATAGGTTGTGCTAGCTCTGGGCATTTTTCTTTTTTTGCCTTTGACAATGTCACGTATAAAGGAACATTTAGGGATGAGCTCAGGACACATGGACACCATCTTGGTTACTGGCTGGTACTAATGATTGTATGGAGCAGGATTCTTTTTTGGTATACAAAATGCTCTTTTATTCATAATATCATGTGGGTGTTTTTAATTCTTTTTAAATAAAGTTGGCTATAGGCATCTTCCTGGTTCAAGTCAAACTTTCTTCTTTCATTTCATAAAATGGCATCTAGAAAATCGGATGACACTTTTTGCTGGATTCTTCTCCTGAAGATTTAAGTGTTTAAACTATAATATTTACCCAACTATTGTATGGATGGTTGGTCTACATATTATTTTCACATTATTTGTATATTGTGATTTTACAATTTATTTATGCATGTTTTTGTTGTAGATTGTAACTCGATTGTGTCACAATTTTTTGCACTGTTTATCTGTCCACATTAGTGCTACACTTTTGTGCACAGAAAAAGCAGCATCATAGCAGTACAAGCTGTGCCACGTCTGACAATTCAAAATATGATTCTTTTAAGGTTTATAAAAACCAAAAAAATGTCTTTTTGTTACTTTTGTGGAATGACTCTTTGAGCAGACAGACTTGGAGAGACTTAGAAAGAAACTTAGAGCATTTACAACACAAAGAATGCATACCTGTCCATTCTCACCAACTCCTGGGCTCCTAAAATAATAAATGAAATTTAAGATGTTGTTTTTCATTTTGCTTGAAAAATTACAAATGATGAAAGTACACCTTTCAACAGCCGAACACCTAGGGCACTGCTATTCTTTACTTGTGTTTATATCTTATTTGCACTCCACGAATTGTACATAAAAATAACAGTTTTAGTATTCATTTCTTTCTACATAGACTTGGATTCTGACTGTAAAATACATGCTTAATTATGGTTTTCACCTGTGTAAGTACATTCCACAGTACTGTTCCTTCTTTGATAGGAGTCAGATTTAATAATGTCCCTTTCTTGGACCCTTTTATTGCCCTGCCCACTATAATAATATATGTTTGTGTATTATAAGCTTTAGTTGTACAGAGCTGTTCAGCCGCAGTTAGATTTTTGTTCAAACATTTGTACAAAATCCATTAGTCAGAACATTCTCTCTCGCAATCATGGAGTCAAGCAATTAAAACTTTTGTCCAGAGCTGCTGTTTGAATGGAATCCCGGACATATTAAACAGGTCTCATTACAATATTCAAAGAGGACAACACTGCGCTATGCCAAACAAACACCAAAAAAGGCTTCAAAACGGCTGCCGACACTTCAAACAAACAAAGTTCAATAAATATAAAATAGCAAATAGTGTGGCGCTGAATAACAAAATCAAACATAAAAAATTATGTGATTGTGAAAAAACAAAATGTGAATATACAAATAATGTGACATAGAAACTGTGAGTACTGAAAAATATAAATAACTAAAAAGTGAGTCCCAAAGAGAAAGTCCACATATATTAAGTGGTGCACCAATGTTGAGGTAGGTATTCATCACAGGGAAATCAAGGAGTCCACAGATCAGGAGAGACCAAGAGTATCGACTTGTCTGAAGTAATTTAAAAATATAGGTAGAATACTCTTACCAAAGAAGATGGACTCATCAGTCTTACGACAGTTGAGTCAACAGCGCTTGGGGTCCAAACATGGAACCAAATGATGAGTTGAGGGTGGTCCAAATGGATGCTGGCGAGGCTTCAGATGTTATAAGACCATGGTGAACGTCTCTCGAAGCGTCTCTCAGAATACCAGGATCGAATGTATCGCATTTCGGGTTCCGACCCCAAATGGGGAAGGGGGTCCACAAAAATAGTAAAAGAAAAAGAAAGCTCCAAATGGTGCAGGTCAGAGAGTAACCATTGGGTTTTATTTAAAAAGTCATAAAAATAAACAGAAATTATGACATGTGATCACAGAAAAAATATTCGAAATAAAAGCAATGTGGGGTGCCAGATGCAAGCCCAACGCGTTTCGACAAAATATGTCTTCAACTGTCGTAAGACTGATGAGTCCATCTTCTTTGGTAAGAGTATTCTACCTATATTTTTAAATTACTTCAGACAAGTCGATACTCTTGGTCTCTCCTGATCTGTGGACTCCTTGATTTCCCTGTGAGGAATACCTACCTCAACATTGGTGCACCATTTAATATATGTGGACTTTCTCTTTGGGACTCACTTTTTAGTTATTTATATTTTTCAGTACTCACAGTTTCTATGTCACATTATTTGTATATTCACATTTCGTTTTTTCACAATCACA
The DNA here is from genome assembly GCF_037356315.1 of Lithobates pipiens. Classification (NCBI taxonomy): domain Eukaryota; kingdom Metazoa; phylum Chordata; class Amphibia; order Anura; family Ranidae; genus Lithobates; species Lithobates pipiens. The sequence goes on along the minus strand of NW_027507787.1, from coordinate 66,112,210 downwards.
TCATTTTTTATGTTTGATTTTGTTATATATATATTCAGGTCTCATTACAGCATGTACGGTTTTTCCCGAATAAAAACAACATTCACAGAATTTCATTTGCTTGAGCTCCTTCTAATCATCTTGTCACTACGGTCGAAAACAAATATCAATTTGACCCCACTAACCATTAGAAATGCAAAAGATTAGGAAATGGAAATTTCAAACAAATTCTACTGGTGCACATTAAAGGCAAGTTTTTGTTTTTTTTGGACATAGGGGAGATGGATTAGAACACCTGCCGGTTTTTATTGCCGTTTTGTGCCCCCATTGGGGATATTCACCCTCCTCTATGGGGTTGATTTACTAAAGGCCAAATTACTGTGCAGTCTGCAAGTGCAGGTGCACCAGAGCTTAGTTGATACCCAATCACAATACAAGGAAAATAAAAAACTGAATTTTGCTTGAACATGATTGGATGGTGGAAGTCAGCAGAGCTTCTGCTAATTTACTAAGCTCTGGGGCAACCTTTTTTACCTTTTAGTAAATTAACCCCTATGTTTCATGTTTACTGTTATCATCAAAATTGAAAGTAAAAGAAAATCACAAATTTTGGGTTGTTCCCAGAACAGTAATATACGGAAAGTCTTCAAATGGGGAACTGATGGATTTCCTTAATTTGCAGGGATTTCCTCTCACTTCCTTTTTGGTTATGGGACAGGAAGTAAAGGTAAATGTCCCAATAGGACACAGATAGCAAAACAAAAGGTAATAGGGGTTGTAACCCTCTCTTACGCTATCCAAAATGTAAAAAAAAAACGCCTATAGTTATAATTTAAGATTATATAAAGGATCGTATTCTTTATATTATATAAGGTTAACACTTCCAGTTTTAGTGATAAAGTACTAATGCAAAGATAAACAAGTAGCAAAGCAACAACAGCTGTAACATTCTTGAGTTGCTTTCTTTTTCAGGTCTATCGCACGGTGCACATGGAGGTGACTTCTAAAAGTCAATGTTGCTTGCTTGTGTGTATAAGAAGCTATCGTTACCATAAAGGTGATGGCCATCAGCTCTGTTATCTCACCATGGAAGCATTGTGCTAACAAAGCAGATACAACATCTTAGTCTATAGACCGTTTTCGTAAACGATTAATGCTTTGGCCTGGCATTTACCAAACATGATTGGGTCAATGCCAAACATGATTGGGTCAAAGCACTTACTTATTCTACATACAGTTCATAGACTAAGCTGCTTTATTTGCTTTCCCTAGCAGAATGTGTCTTCTGTGAGACAGTTTTATTGAGTAACCAGAAAACTTTAACTTGCAGGTACTTTAACCACTTAAGGACCGCGCATGGCAATGTACGTCGGCACAATGGCACGACGGGCACAAGCACGTACATGTACATGCTTGCCTTCCAGTGGGTGGGGGGTCCGATCGGACCCCCTCCCGCTGGCTGCAAAGGTCCGTTTCGCTTCAGGAGTGATCCGGGATGAGTTTCTGGCTATCCCCTCTCAAAAACTCCTGGCGAATGAGAAGCTTCCCCCGCCTGTGTAGTGTAAACATAGGCAGGGAGGAAGTGATGTCATTCTCCTCGGGGTGGTCTTTTTGACCAGACTGCGAGGAGAACAGAGAAAGTAAGTGCACCAACACTACACTGACATGTAGGTACACATAGGCACACAAATCACCCCCCGATCGCCCCCCCGCCCCCCTCCCAGTCACAGTGTCACTGATTGCAGTGATCATTTATTTACTGATCACTGCATTTAGAATCAGTTGTGATAGTAAAAACTGTCAGGGCAGTTAGTGTTAGGTCCAGGGTAGCCCCCTACCCCCCAATAAAGGTTTAACCCCCTGATTGCCCCTAGAGTTAACCCTTTCACCCCCTTTTGCCAGTGTCACTAAGCGATCGTTTTTCTGATCGCTGCATTAGTGTCACTGGTGCCGCTAGGTAGCTAGTTATTTTTTATGCTCACCGCCAGGTTTTTATAGCGTTAGGTACCCCCATATACTACATAATAAAGATTTTAACCCCCTGATTGCCCCTAGAGTTAACCCTTTCACCAGTGATCACCGTATAAGTGTTACGGGTGACTCTGGTTAGTTTGCTTTTTATAGCATCAGGGCACCCACCATTTATTACCCAATAAAGGTTTAACCCCCTGATCACCCGGCAGGTGATATCAATTAGGTTTTAGGGTCAGGGTCTGCGTCGCCCCAGGCAGCGCTAGGTTAGTGCCAGTACCGCTAACACCCACGCGCAAAGCATACACCTCCCGTAGTGGTATAGTATCTGAACAGATCAATATCTGATCTGATTAGATCTATACTAGCGTCCCCAGCAGTTTAGGGTTCCAAAAAAATGCATTGTTGGCGGGATCAGCCCAGATACCTGCTAGCACCTGCGTTTTGCCCCTCCGCCCAGCCCACCCAAGTGCAGTATTGATCGATCACTGTCACTTACAAAACATTAAACACATAACTGCAGCGTTCACAGAGTCAGGCCTGATCCCTGCGATCACTAACAGTTTTTTTTGGTAGCATTTTATATTTAAATCCTGAAGGCGGTGCTTGGTTTTCAGGGTCCTGTACGTGGCTAGGCTCCCAAAAAGTCCCCCACATGTGGTATCCCCGTACTCGGGAGAAGCAGCAGAATTTATTTTGGGGTGTAATTTCACTTATGCCCATAGCATGTGTAAGCAATATATCATTTAGTGACAACTTTGTGCAAAAAAAAATAAAAAAAATAAATAATATTCCTGCAACTTGTGGCAAAATATAAAATATTTCATGGACTCAACATGCCTCTCAGTAAATAGCTTGGGGTATCTACTTTCCAAAATGGGGTCATTTGGGGGGGTTTTGTGCTATTTTGGCATTTTATGGCCTTCGAAACTGTGATAGGTAGTGAGGAGTGAAATAAAAAATTTGCACCCTTAGAAATCCTGAAGGCAGTGGTTGGTTTTCGGGGTGCCGTACACAGCTAGACTCCCAAAAAGTCCCACATATGTGGTATCTCCGTACTCAGGAGAAGCAGCAGAATATATTTTGGGGTGCAATTCCACATATAACTATGGCATGTGTGAGCAATATATCATTTAGTGACAACTTTTTGTAAACTTTTTTTTTTGTGACATTATTCAATCACTTGGGACAAAAAAAAAATATTCAATGGGCTCAACATGCCCCTCAGCAATTTCCTTGGGGTGTCTACTTTCCAAAATGGGGTCATTTGGGGGGGGGGGTTGTACTGCCCTGCCATTTTAGCGCCTCAAGAAATGAGATAGGCAGTCATAAATTAAAAGCTGTGTAAATTCCAGAAAATGTACTCTAGTTTGTAGACGCTATAACTTTTGCACAAACCAATAAATATACGCTTATTGACATTTTTTTTTACTAAAGACATGTGGATGAATACATTTTGGCCTAAATGTATGACTAAAATTTAGTTCATTCGATTTTTCTTATAACAAAGAGTAGAAAATATCTTTTTTAAATTTCATTTTTTTTCTTTTATATCGTAAAAAATAAATATCGCAGAGGCAATCAAATACCATCAAAAGAAAGCTCTATTTGTGGGAAGAAAAGGACGCAAATTTCGTTTGGGTACAACATTGCATGACCGCACAATTACCAGTTAAAGCAGTGCAGTGCGAAATTGTAAAAAGACCTCTGGTCCTTAGGCTGACAATTGGTCCGGGCTGAAGTGGTTAAAGATTATAATTTTTTATAGTCAAAAATCAACAAGTACACTAGATTTCAATTTCCTCTATTAAATAGCAGTGTGACTTTTACAGTCTGTATTGAAATTTCAAATCACTCAGAGGGTGATACTTACTTCTGGTAGTCATTGCTTTTCTTTGTTTATAGACTAATATTAGTATGAGAGGCATGCACAGGATTCCAACAATACAAGCCACAATGGCCACTGCAGCTGCTGTTGTACCTATAGGAAGGGAATAAAAAGCATTGAATAAATACAAATAAACAGTTCGAAAAATGCTATGGGGGTACTCGAGCAGAGCTGCTGCTTGGCCCTGCCCCCTCTCTCCTCTTTGGCTCAATGACTTTGATTGACAGCAACAGGAGCCACAGACGCCCGCTGCTGTGTCTCAGCCAATCAGGAGGGAGAGCCTCGGGCAGCCAAGGTTCTCGTGGACATTTCTGGATCGAGATGGGGCTCAGGTAAGTATTAGGGGACTGCTACACACAGAAGGTGTTTTATCTTGATGCACAGAATGCATTAATACAAAAAACTTTCTGCCTTTAGAACCACTCTAAGTGCCATTGCAGCTTGATTAATCAGGCACACCAAGCTATTATTTTATACAACATTTACCTAAGTGACTTTAAAACTATGACATTGGCTTGTAGCGTTGCTTAAAGGGTATCTTCATCCATTTCAGGGACTGAATCCCATCCACTCTCCACTGCACAACTATCGCCTCCCTGTTTACCATCATTTGCCTAGGTGATTGACATCAGCGCCCCCCTGATGTTAATTTTCCAGGAGGCACCCGGAGACCCGCAGGTCATCCCATTCAATTATGGAGAAAGGGGGCACGTCATCAGTAGGCTGCGGCAGAACCCCAAAAAGCCTGTGCAGCCTACTGATGGTGTAATAGATGAACTTGGCACGGGACCCCGCAGCTGCTGCTAAGAGGACAACAATGGATTCTGTGTATCTCAATGTAGTCAATCTCAGCAACAGAAAAGGAGAAGAGCAAAAAGAAAACAGGGAGGGTGAAACTCCTCTTTAAAGGCTGCAATGCATGTACTTGTTAAATAATTTATATTTCTTTTCTTACATCAGGGGACACAGAGCCATAGAAGTTACTATGTGGGTTAATATGGGAACCGACAGGTGATGGACCCTGGCATTCCTCTAAGGCAAGACGTGTACTCCCCTATATAACCCCTCCTATTACTGGGAGTCCTCTGTTTTTTTTGCCAGTGTCTAAGGTGTTGGTCACGAGTAAAGATGTGCTGTGCTGAGCTCCACTGGAAGAAATCGTTGGTGGGGCTAGCCATACTGACCGGATCCATTCTGAAGTCTTTTCATGGGCTAAATGAATGGTACCCGGGCCTCGTGTCCAAAGAAACAAGGTTTTGCTTGCGAACGCTTCTCTTTAGAGAGCTGGGCCCTGGGATTCAGTACTTTTTGGTAGTAAGGCCATAAAGTTTTTACTGGCAGGGTGCTGTCGCAGGTCCAGGATTGTGGGTAACCCGAGGTTCCCCGATTCCTGAAGGTTTCCTAAAAGGTCTCGGGGCCCACTGTGAAGGGTGAAGATTGGGGTTTTATCTCTGATAAAACCCTGCTGCAAGGATAAGGTAAGGGAGATTTTCTCAGGAATTTCTCCTATGTATAATGTTGTCATGCCTGTGTCACCACTGGGGGGCTGTATTGAGCACTCACCATTTTGACGCTGTGCCCCCAAATAGTTTTTTTCCCCTTCGGGGGACAGGATGCCAAAGCAGTTGCCTTTAAAAAAAAAAGGGAGGGGGTCAGACCGCAGACCCCCCCCCCCCCCGCCATGTCTGCAGACTCTGCTTGCGCGGGACAGCACTTTCCTTTGAAAAGCAAAGGGGGACCGTATTCCGCACGGGGGCGTGGCTAACAGCGTCAGACACCGGCCACACGTACAGGAAGTGATTTAAGCACTGTGTGTATAGATGGTGCCTGGCTGTGGAGGGACAGAGCAGAGAGGTTGGCTGGATCAGGTTTGGTGGCACAGGTGTTTCCCTTTGACACATTGTACTGTAAAGAGGCTAGGATTAAAATCAGCTATTGCGCTGTACTATAGCCTAGCAGTTTACATTCTTTTGCTGGTAGTGCCTCTGCTTTGTGCTTTAAAACTGAGTGACAAAGGGGCCAGTAACTCCTCGAAGGGTTCTAAAGGGTCAATAGTTGCACAACAAACTAAAACCATTTCCAAAAGAATGTCATCCTCTTCTGAGAGTGTTGCGGCCGGTCAGATTGAGCCATCAGGGGAAACTGTGGTTGCAGTCGTGCAAGACACTTCAGCCTCTGAGTATGTCACATGAGAGGTTTTGTCTTCTACCATTGCTGGTTTGGAAAAGAAAACTGATGCTATTTTATCCCTCCATAGTGAGGTCAAACGTAGCAGATCCCCATCTAGTGCTCAAGACCCTCTTTTGGAGGTTCAGGACCCTGGGGATCAGGTAGATCTTCCCAAAGATTTGGAAGATACTGTTTTATCCTCTTCGGAGGATCCTAATATAGGTGTATCCTTTTTGCTACCTGCAGCGCAGGCTCTTGATGATCCCACCTCTAAATTTGGATCATTAAAACCTCCTCCATCTGGGGATGCCTTTCCTATTCATGCATGGCTAAGGAAGCTTATGTATGCTGAATGGGATGAACAGGCCCAACATTGCACTGATTTATCAGACGCACTATGTTTCACAGTAGATGCTATGAGAGATTCTATCATTCAAATCTCACGGATTATGCTTGGACTAGTGCACTCTCGAAGAATTCTATGGCTGAAAAGTTGGTCAGCCGAAACACCGTGTAAAAAGCTCTTAGCCAGTTTCCCTTTTCATGGTGAACAGCTATTTGGAGATAATTTGGATAAATACCTACAAAAGATCTCTAATGGCAAAAGCTCTCTTTTACCAGTAAAGAGAAATTCAGACATTTCTCCTTTAAGCGTGCTTCTTCTCCTGTGCCAGGGACATCAGCCTCTAGGCAGTCTCAACGGCCTCAACCATCAAGTTCAAGGGGAAAACCCCAAGGGCAGCACCAAGGTCAGATTCAGGTCTAAACCACAGTCTGGTCACAACTGTAAACTACCTGGAATCTCTAGGCTGGATTCTCAACCTAGAAAAATCTCCCTCAAAACCATCAAGGAGATTACAGTACTTGGATCTGGTCATACATACCATGCAGAAAAAGGTATTTCTACCCCAGACAAGAATCAGTTCCATTGTAGAGCTAATTCAACTCATCAAAACAAAGAAAAAGCCTTCCATTCGGTTGTGCATGAGATTGTTGGGAAAAAATGGTGGTCTCCTTCAAGGCCATCCCTTACGCGCAGTTTCATTCAAGATTGCTACAAAACACAATCCTGTCGGCCTGGAACGAGAAGGTTCAGGCCTTAGATTTTCCAATACGATTGGCTCCTGACGTGCGTCAGAGCCTAAATTGGTGGTTGGTATCCGGCAACCTCCAAAAGGGGAAATCGTTTCTAGCAGTCTCCTGGAAAGTGGTGACAACGGATGCCAGCCTTCTAGGCTGGGGAACAGTCCTGGAAGAGGAATCTGTCCAAGGGAGATGGTCCAAGTTGGAAAGGACCTTGCCTATTAACATTTTTGAGAATCAGGCAGTTTGTCTGGCTCTAAAGTCCTGGACGGTCAGACTGAGGGACTGTTCTGTCAGGATTCAGTCTGACAATGCCACGGCTGTGGCTTACATCATCACCAGGGAAGGCACGAGGAGTCGGGCAGCCCAAAAGAAGTGAATCATGTTCTGACTTGGGCAGAACACAATGTCCCTTGCCTATCGGCAATATTCATTCTGGGAATAGAAAATTGTCAGGCGGACTACTTGAGTCACCAACAATTATTTCCGGGGGAATGGTCTCTTCACTCCAACATCTTCCTAGCAATATGTTGGAGGTGGGGTACTCCGGACGTGGACCTGTTCACCTCCAGATTCAACAACAAGGTCGACAACTTTGTGTCGAGAACAAAGGATGCGCTAGCTTGTGGAACAGACGCATTAGTCTTCCCATGGGATCAGTTTTCTCTGACCTATGCATTTCCTCCAGTTCTGCTACTTCCGCGTCTTCTTCACAGGATCAAGGAGGAACAAAAGAAGGGTGATTCTGGTGGCCCCAGCGTGGCCCAGAAAATCTTGGTTTGCCGAGATCATAAAGATGGCAGTAGGAGTACCTTGGACTTTGCCATTATGGTCAGATCTTCTCATACACGGTTCCGTATTCCATCCTACCTTATAGTTGCTAAATTTAATGGTTTGGCTATTGAGACCCACATTCTAAAGGATCGTGGGTTGTCTTCTTCTGTAGTGTCTGCCTTGATTAATGCCAGGAAGCCGGCTTCCAGAGTCATTTACTATAGAGTCTGGAAGGCATATGTTTCCTGGTGTGGATCCAGGGGTTGGCACCCCAGGAAATATGTCATAGGTAGAATCTTTGATTTCCTACAAATGGGATTAGAAATGAAGCTGGCCTTGAATATTATCAAGGGCCAGATCTCGGCCTTGTCAATATTTTTTCAACGGCCTCTATCTTCTCACTTTTGTCAAGCTTCCGTCCTGACACCCCTACCGGGTTCAGACTGTGTCAGGTACCAAAAGAGTCTGGCGTTAGCCTGAGTGCACTTACGAAATTGGGAGAGTCCTCACCTCCCGAGGAAAGCAGTAGTTCCCCGAAGGTGTGGGCTCCCCAAGGTGAGCAAGCTTTGAAGTTCTGCTTGGAGCTCAAAGGGAGCCAGGAGTGCTCTGCAGGGTTCAAGATAAAGTTAACTAATCCCTGCAGGTGAGACAATTATGTAAACATAAGTCACAGTTGAACCTTTACTGGATTAGGTAAACCTGCCATCTTAAATTTAAAATGTACTTGATTGTAGAAAAGGAGAAAAGAGAAAAGGTGAAGAGAAAAGAGGGTATAGAAGGAGGTTGCCTTATTGCTTTGGATAGGAATATTATTCTATTATGCCCTGACTCCAGGAATGAGATTGATCCCCATGTGCCTAGCCCAGGGTTCCCAAATTGCTTCACATCTTTTAAAAGGTGTGCAAGAGGGATATCATTGGATGTTTCCAGGCCTTTGCTATTACAATTTTAGCTCCCAAAAGCATAAAAGATATCAGTTTGTGAGAGTTTTTGGGGATCTTGGGAATGTGAACATTCAGTAACGCTATTTGGGGGGATTTCGGTATAGCGAGGCCTGTGACTCTCCTGATGAGGTTAAACATTTTGTTCCAAAATCCTCTGATTCTCGGACATTCCCACCAAATGTGGAGCACAGAACCCTGAGTTTGGCATTCTCTAAAACATAACGGTGAAGTAGAGGGAAACATTTTTGATAATCTAGCAGGTACTAAGTACCATCTAGTTAATATTTTCAGGTTTTCTTCTATCAAGGAAATATTCAATATACCTTTATACTCTCTTGTTCCCATCTTATGCCATTCCTCCAGGTCCCAGGTTTCCTGCAGATCTCTTTCCCATGCTTCCATGTATGGGAATTTGGAGGTAGGGTCTGAAAGTGAAGTGTGTATTATAGATATGCCTCCTCTATGCTCCAATGCCTGTCCACGCCAGTGCTCATATTGTGTAAACCCTGGAGGAGTAGGTTTGTTTTTCCATATAGAGTGCAGGAAATTAGAAATTTGGTGGAATCGAAATTTTTCAGAATTGGGCAGCTCCAGTTTTTGAATGCAGTGTTTCAACGAGATTGGGCCCCAAGCGGAGAAGAAGTGACCAATACGATACATCCCCTTATACAACCACCATTGGAATGATTTGATGTCCATACCAGGTCTGAATAGGGGGTTATGGAATATGTGAGCCAGTGGGCATGTCGTGGATGTCAGCGATGGGAGGTTTATTAAGTCGTCCCAAAGTTTAATGGAGATGGAGAGCGTAGGTGATAGAATGGGAGTCTGGATTTTTGGGTGCACCAAAGTAAGTAGTCTAAAGTGTATGTAGGAACCGCTTGTCTCTCTGTTAATCCAGTCCGGTTTCTCATGTTTGAAATATACTGTTGAGAGTTGGGCTAATCTGGCAGCTTGGTAAAATTTAAAGAGGTCAGGAAGACCTAATCCACCTCTTGTTTTTGGGCCGTAAAGAATGCGTCTGGCTAGTCTGTATCCTTTTTTCCTCCAAATAAATTTGATTATTTTTTCCTGGAAAGATTTAATATGATCTCTTCTAATTAGTATTGGGAGGTATATAAATAATTAGAGGAGTCTAGGGAGAAGGGTCATCTTAATGGCATGAATTTTGCCTAGCCAAGAAATATTGTGTAGTGACCATTTTTGGAGGTCATTTTCTAGCTTGCGGTACATTGGGGGAAAGTTTGCCTGGTAAAGCTGTTCTATCTTGGGGGTGAGATTTATCCCTAGGTAGCGAAGGGTTTCAGCTGATCCACTAGTGCCGGGTTCAAAGAAACATTTAATGCCTGGGATTTTTTCATATTAACCTGTAGACCTGAAATATACCCAAATGTTTCCAAAGCTTGTTTGTGTGGGAGGGAGGTAATTGGTCAGGTGACGAACAGGAGAATGTCGTCTGCAAAAAGTGCGCACTTGTGGGTAGTATTTCCACACTGAATACCTTTGATGTTGTGATCCGATCTGATCGCTATAGCCAGAGTTTCGATCGCCAGGGCAAAGATTATAGGGGACAGAGGGCAGCCTTGCCTGGTCCCCCTAGCGATTTTAAAGGGGGATGAATAATATCCCTGTACTCTGACCCTAGCTTCCGGACCAGAGTAAAGGGATCTCAGTGTCCCCATAAAATGTTCCCCCGAATCCCCAGTGTTTTAGGGCCGAGAACTGGTAGGGCCAGGAGAGGGAGTCAAAGGCCTTCTGCAGGTCCAATGACAACAGGAGACCTTCCTGGGGGGGTCCCCCTTCCCAATCTGACTGAAGGATAGAGGTGAGGTCTATGGCTCTGCTTACCTGGTTCGGGCCCTGCCTTGCTAGTATAAATCCTACTTGATCTTTGTGTACGTATTGGTTAATGAATGAATTCATTCTGTTTGCCAGTAATTTTGTGAGTATTTTTAGGTCATTATTAATGGGGGATATGGGTCTATAATTTTCTACTCTTTCAGGGTCTCTTTCTGGTTTGGGGATTACCGAGATAAAAGCCGTGTTGAGGTGGGTGTATATGGGATCTCTGTTTCTTTTGGAATTGAAAAATTTAGTAAGGTGAGGGGTTAGTGTGTCGGCGAAGGTTTTGTAATAGAGATTAGGGAATCCGTCAGGACCAGGAGCCAAGCCTTGCTTTAGATTTTTGATCACCTCTAGGACTTCTTCTGTTGAAAAGGGGGCTTCCATAAGATCTACGTGCTTTTTCTGAAGGGTGGGTATGGATAGATTTTCTAGGAAGGCGTTTATAGTTGATTTGTCTGCTGTCTTACCCTTTAGGTAAAGATTGGGATTTCAGGAAATTTTGCAGTATACGTTGGATATTTTGGATCAGGTTGTCTTATTTTGGAGAGTGTAAAGGTGTGGATTTTGGGAGAAAGTCTAGATGCTAACATAGTACTCATTTTATCTGAATGTTGGTAGAAACTCGCTCCAGTCCAATGCAAGGAACTCTCGGCTCCAGTCCAATGCAAGGAACTCTCGGCTTTGACAGTGAGTGCCAGGTTTGGAGCTAAACAAGCAGCATCTAGTTGAGCAATTTGGACCTCTGTTGGGTCTTTTTTGTGACGTTTCAATAGAGCAGAGAATGCTCTCTCTAGTTTCAGTATGTCCGAGGCTTTTTCTTTCTTTAATTGAGAAGTAATTTGGATTAGCTTCCCTCGGATCGTAGCTTTGTGGGCCGCCCATAATGTCTCAGCCGAGATTCCCCCTACTAGCTTCTCACTCTTTATTTCCTAGCTTTGTTAAGGGGGTAACATGGATCAATCCCCCTATCAAGGCACCTCTAAATCCTTGGGATTTAAACTTTGTCTTATTGGCTTTGCAGAAACAGCCTTTTGAACCTTTACGTGAAATTCCCTTGGTTCTTTTGACTAGAAAGATAGTCTTTCTGGTTGCCATTTCTTCTGCTAGAAGAGTATCGGAACTAGCAGCTCTGTCTTGTAAAGAGCCATATCTGATCATGCATAAGGATAAAGTGGTGTTACGTCCTCATCCTGAATTCCTACCAAAGGTGGTGACAGGTTTTCACTTAAACCAAGATATTGTTCTTCCTTCTTTCTTCCCAGAGCCTCGACCTAGGGAAGAAAAGGCACTACATTCCCTTGATGTAGTGAGAGCGGTCAGAGTGTATTTAAAGGCGACCGCTCAGGTTCGTAAAACAGATGTGTTATTCGTACTGCCAGATGATCCAAAAAGAGGACAGGCAGCGTTGAAATCCACTGTTTCCAAGTGGATTCGTCAAGTCCTTATTCAGGCTTATGGTTTAAAGAAGAAAATTCCTCCTTTTCATGTTAAAGCACACTCAACCAGGGCAGTTAGTGCCTCTTGGGCAGTGCATCATCAGGCCTCTATGGCTCACATCTGTAAGGCTGCAACTTGGTCTTCAGTTCATACGTTTACCAGATTTTATCAAATCGATGTTAAAGGTCATGAGGATATTGCCTTTGGGTGCACTGTGCTGCAGGCTGCAGTATGAGTCTTCTGCCCTACTTTTTTTGTTGTCTCCCTCCCTTCAGTTGCCATTGCTATGGGACATCCCACATAGTAACTACTATGGCTCTGTGTCCCCTGATGGAAGAAAAGGAAACAGGATTTTTAAAACAGCTTACCTGTAAAAATCATTTTCTTTGATGTGCATCAGGGGACACAGAGGTCCCTCCCTTCTTATCATACACTTGCATTGCTTGGCTACAAAACTGAGGACTCCCAGTAATGGGAGGGGTTATATAGGGGAGTACACGTCTTGTCTTAGGGGCATGCCAGTGTCCATCACCTGTCGTTTCCCAAATTAACCCACATAGTAACTACTATGGCTCTGTGTCCCCTGATGTACATCAAAGAAAAGGATTTTATAGGTAAGCTGTTTTAAAAATCCTGTTTTTCTGTTTTAATCCAAGTCTGCCAGAAAACAAAAACAGGGAGCGTGGCAGCAATGTCACATCAATATGGTACACTCCAGAAACATTATATACAGTTGCAATAAAAAGTATGTGAACCCTTTGGAATGATATGGATTTCTGCAAAAATTGGTCATAAAAGTCCCAACAATAGACAATCACAGTCTGCTTAAACTAATAACACACAAAGAATTAAATATATAGAAAATAAACTGCGCTTGAGTAAAACAAAAAAAAGCATGCACAATACTCTAAAATGAAGGCTGCAGCTATAAGTGAGATACACACACCCAAAAGCAATAGAAATTTTTTTAAAAGCTGCGCCAACAAAGAAAACTGTTTATATTAGCTACCCTAATGGAATATAAAAAATTATGAAAGTTATAAATAAATATCACATTCACTATACATTAAATGAAAAAAGAATAACGAATATTGTGATTTCCCAACTGGAGAGGAAGGAACGAACAAAGTTCATCAAAAGTCCATAAGAAATCCTCAGTTGCGATCCTTATCAGAACACCACGGTGATTCCACTCAAAAAAATGCACACAAGTGCCTGTCACCAAGAAGTGAGTGCGCATACCAGATGGAAGCTTAATCAAAGCCTTGTATGCAAATCCTCAGTATCCTCCTCCTTACAACTTGTGTTCATAGATCAGCTAACCACAGTGAAAGGCAGCGTTCACATAAATATGTATCTCGTTCAGCGATCCCAAAAAATTATTGCTATTTGTCTTTGCAGGAAAACGTTGGGACAAAGATTCGAGTGCCATTGTCAAGTGTGATTGTTTTTTTTCCTTCCTTATCCGCGTTCCAGATCTATCTTAAGACTGAGCCCAGCGAGTACACCATCCAGAAATGGATCTTTTCACACTCTGTGCTGAGGCGTCTCTCTTCTACTCAAACAGATCCTTAGGATCCAAGGATATGGAATGCGGATAAGGAAGGAAAATAAACAATCACACTTGACAATGGCACTCGGATCTGGGTCCCAACGTTTTCAATCCTGCAAAGGCAAATAGCAATCATTTTTTGGGATCTCTGAACAAGATACATATTTATGTGAATGCTGCCTTTCACTGTGGTTAGCTGATCTATGAACACAAGTTGTAAGGAGGAGGATACTGAGGATTTGCATACAAGGCTTTGATTAAGCTTCCATCTGGTAAGCGCACTCACTTCTTGGTGACGGGCACTTGTGTGCATTTTTTTGAGTGGAATCACCGTGGTGTTCTGATAAGGATCGCAACTGAGGATTTCTTATGGACTTTTGATTAACTTTGTTCGTTCCTTCCTCTCCAGTTGGGAAATCACAATATTCGTTATTCTTTTTTCATTTAATATATAGTGAATGTGATATTTATTTATAACAAAGAATTAAATGTTACCATGTTTTTATTGAACACACCATGTAAACATTCACAGTGCAGATGTAAAAGGTATGTGCACCCTTGGATTTAATAACTGGATGAACCTCCTTTGGCAGCAATAACTTCAATCAAACATTTCCTGTAGTTGCAGATTGCACAACGATCAGGAGTAATTCTTGACCATTCCTCTTTACAGAACTGTTTCAGTTTAGCAATACTCTTGGGATGTCTGGTGTGAATCGCTTTCTTGAGGTCATGCCACAGCATCTCAATTGGGTTGAGGTCAGGACTCTGACTGGGCCACTCCAGAAGGTGTATTTTCTTCTGTTTAAGCCATTCTGTTGTTGATTTACTTCTATGCTTTGGGTCGTTGTCCTGTTGCAACACCCATCTTCTATTGAGCTTCAGCTGGTGGACAGATGGCCTTAAGTTCTCCTGCAAAATGTCTTGATAAGAGCTCTTTTGTGTGTGGGATCATTCACATCAGGCAATGCTTCTTGTGAAAAGCTAACCCAGAACTGGTCTGTTTTTTATAAGGCAGGGCAGCTGTAACCAACACCTCCAATCTCATCTCGTTGATTGGACTCCAGTTGGCTGATACCTCACGCCAATTAGCTCTTGGAGATCTCATTAGTCTTGGTGTTCATATACTTTTTCCACCTGCACTGTGAATGTTTACATGGTGTGTTCAATAAAAACATGGTAACATGGAATTCTTTGTGTGTTATTAGTTTAAGCAGACTGTGATTGTCTATTGTTGTGACTTATATGAAGATCAGATCACATTTTATGATCAATTTGTGCAGAAATCCATATCATTCCAAAAGGGTTCACATACTTTTTATTGCAACTGTATGTTGTCAATGCTGTAAATGTGTTAATAGTTAACATTACACTGTTACAAGTGCTTTTTATGATAATTGACATTTTACTGCACAATTTTAATGCTTGACTAGAAAAGACTTCTAAGTGTAATTTTACATACTAAAGCCGCGTACACACGGGCGGACTGTCTGGCCAACTTAGTCCATCGAAACACATTTCAGCGGACAGTCCGCTCGTGTGTGGGCTTCAGCGTGCAGTCTGGCGGACTAAGTATTTCGGAATTTCCGTAATATTGTCCGTCAGACTTTGGTTTCAGCGGACAATCCGCTCGTGAGTAGGCTAGTTGGACGGACTAAGTATGGCGCATGCTCAGAAAGGATTTACACGGCGGAAGGTTGCATTGCTGTGTATTGGACGTCCTATTTCTAGTCCCGTCGTACGTGCTGTACACGTTATCGCGCAAGCTTTCGACGGACTGTTTGTTCATCGTGTGTGGTCAAGTCCGTTCATTCGAAAGTAGGACGGACTGTCCGTCGGATTGTCTGACGGACTAAGTTGGCCATACAGTCCGCCCGTGTGTACGCGGCTTAAAGGGAAGCTCTTTACTGCTTGTTATATTTCATTGTGTCTCACTCTGAGAAAAAGGGAGAACCTTTTTGTGGAGGTTCAGTAATTAGTATACCGCTAGAGAAGTCAAAGATATAGTACTTAAGATTTATTGCAAACTGCTAAAATGAATAAAAATGCTATTTTACTTCGCAAGACAGATATAGTAAAAGTTATGTATTCCCTAGGATGACTTAAACGGGAAGTTAACCCTGATATTGTAGGCTGCCATTGCTGCTCTTCTAAAAATGCTAAATGACTAGCTGTCTCTAGCTACTTTTTAGGTTGCTGAAACATTGGGCTCCATTCACTAAGTAGTATTGTGCACCTTATAAAAAAATGTGAATAACGCTTCTAAAATACCACATACGGTA
Organism: Lithobates pipiens; assembly: GCF_037356315.1. NCBI lineage: Eukaryota > Metazoa > Chordata > Amphibia > Anura > Ranidae > Lithobates > Lithobates pipiens. The sequence goes on along the minus strand of NW_027507787.1, from coordinate 66,096,286 downwards.
TTTTTCCAAAACTTGCGGTATTTATCTTTTCTTTTTTTCTTTTTTTTTTTTTTTTTTTAGTATTTATCTCATAAAACCATACAGTGTTTTATCTCATGCAATACTCAGTGTGATGGATACAATGGAGAATGGATGCAGTATTTATCACCATTTGTAATACTGGTTGTCTGGAAGAGTAAACTATGACACTTTTTGTCCTTTCCCAGACAATATGAGTAAACTAGTTCAATGACAAGCTGAAAGGTGTCACTGGTGAACAAAAGATGTACATACCATCACTGTCCTTTTCAGATGAGAGAAGTGAACAGGTCTTAAGATCCGGATTATCTAAAATGTAAAAAAATTATATATTTAATTGTACAGCACACATAATAAAACAATTGTGTTTTAAGGTTTTTGGCTTTTATCAGTTCAGCACAGTTGAACATCACCTTCATATATCAAGAACAATTAAATATCCATTTTAAAGGTGTTGGAAACACCATGCAAGCCATTCCTCTGTCGCTCATGTGGCTAAACCTTTATCTAGAACCAAAAGATTTATGGAATAGATACAGTTTAAAGTAGGCATGAGAAACTGGTGTTTTATGGGTGCTCCTTCTCTGTGGCCCTTAGCATTTAAGGTATTTTCCTATCACCTGTGATCAGGCTTATCACAGAAGAAACATGCAATGTCTTTTCTGCAATAAAATATACCTACTTGCTTGCTCACAGCATTCTGAGGCATGTAAACCGAGCTGCATAGGGATGGAAGAATGATGCCCTGATTGACATGCCAGGCTAAAACCACCTTAGGTCAGAAAGAAACTTTGGGACCCAACACCAACTTGTCCCTATGTAAGACCAGAAAGGACAAATTATTGGCAAATTATTGGCTAGATCAACGAGTATTTTTTTATAGCCTTTCCCTTATACTGGCTTTCCGAAAGCAGTATTATGGAGGTTAGATGATATGTTTAGTGCAATATAACACTTTTGGTAGATAAATAGTACACTTGTTTTATAGAGTTCTATACATCAGTCCACAAAGAGGTACATATACCTGTACAATAGAGGGATTTAGTTCCAAAAGAGAAGCAGCATGGAGCTATGGTACTGCATTGACAATTGATGGACTTAGAGAAAATGCCAAAAACTACAACATGCATAGACCTGCTATAGACTTAATAATATAATATGATAATATAATATATAATAAGTACAAACTTACAAAATAGAACATGATGAGTATCAACTATGCACTTGATTACAGGCATTGAAGCTTGTGGACTATTGTCTGTTTAAGGCAGTGTTTCTCAACTCCAGTTCTCAAGGTGCCCCAACAGGTCATGTTTCCAGGCTTTGCATTATTTTGCACAGGTGATTTGATCAGTATCACTGCCTTAGTAATTAACACAGCTGTTTCATCAGGGAAATTCTGAAAACATGACCTGTTGGGGCGCCTTGAGGACTGGAGTTGAGAAACACTGGTCTAAGGTCTAGAAAACATGTCATGTATGGAGAACTATTTGACAAGTAACAAGGCAGGACAGAAAATAAAATAATTATATCCAACAAAGATCCCCAAGCAATGTGTTTATTCCTTTTATTAGGCTAGTGTGGAGAGGCATAGAAATGAGAAAAAATGAATGCAACTGTTGATATTCATAGATTGTTAGAGCGTTAAGTCATGAGTGGCCTGGGATACAGTATTGGTGTGTTCCTTATGAGTGGAAAGGATTCAATATACAGTATACTGTAGATAGGAATAGTGATTAGAGCAAAAGGGGTTGTTGGGGGTACTTTAAAAAAAAGAAGGCGTGAATTAGTGGGCAGTAGGTATTAAAACTGAATTAAACTCAGCTATATTATATATATATATATATATATATATATATATATATATATATATATATAAAATTTTTATTTTACTAGGCTCCAAGGCGATATATGCCGTAATGTACTAGTATGCACAGCATATTAACACAATATGAAAGACTTTCCTGTCAAACAAAAACTCTGTCAGCGCCCAGACACTTCCATCTTCACCCATTCTTTCTTCTGGGTTCGGTCTGTTCGATGGTACATGTCAAGGGTGCCCACTTTCACGCTATTTATACATATATTCGCAATTAAACATCTGGCTGTTGCCATGCATGCCAATGCCACCATACAAGGGGTGTGGGTGGGAAATCTCTCCCATAAACTAAGCCTTTTTGCAGATGATCTCCTCCTATGTGTCTTCAATCCTAGAATTGTATTCCCTAGTGTTCTCCATGAATTAGACCAATTTGGCCTTCACAGAAATTCTAAAATAAATGCTACAAATCGCAACATTACTTTACCCCAGAGTGAAAAGGAATCTCTGGCAGCCTCCTTTCTATATCAGTGGAAATCCAATTTGCTTAAAAATCTGGGGGTTCTTATCCCCCCCCCCCCCATCTGAAGGTAAAACCTACAAGCCCAATTTTTTGCCCCTATCAAATGCCACTAACCATACACTCAAAAAGCTGGTCCTCAAGGAAACAGTCTTGGCAGAATGGACCTATACAAAATGGAAACGCTCTCCTGCTTCTTATACTTATACTAGACACTTTCCATTACTCTAATACATTATTTCGCTCTTTGGGGACTGCCTTACTATGCTACCCTTGTCCTAGGTCTTCGGTTCATATATATTTGGTTGTTTCCATTTGCTGAAAGACTGTTTGTAGGTAGCATGATAAAAACAGACAATTTAGATCTTCGTTAGGAGATCAGTTTTTCCATGGAGTGACATCCAGGATAATCTGGTGATGCTGACATTAAATAATATAGATAGAAGGACAAATAATCTTGTCCACAGTGTGCAGACTCAACGGCAATTCCACCAGATGCAGCCATGTCACCCAAAATGTCACAGCCTCTGAATTTTTGGTAGTTGGGATCATCAGGTAAAAATAGGGGAAGAAATGCCAGAAAAAGGAAAATGAATGCAGCCCCTTAACATTTGAGGATTGCTAAGGAACAATATATTCTATTTTGGGTTCATAGTATCATAGTAGGTAAGATTGAATAAAGACAAAAGTTCATCTAGTTCAAACTGTGTAGGTGTAAATGTCTTTAATTATTTCCCATATCCTTGTAGGTCATGTTCCTTAAGATGCACATCTAAGAGTCTTAAGACTAGCAATACTCCCCGCAGTCACCATCAATTGTGGAAGAGAGGTCCACATCCTTATTGCCCTGACAGTGAAAAAACCCCTGCGCAGTGTAAGGTTAAACCGATTCTCCCCAATTTCATTGTTTGGCCCTGTGTCCTCTTACACTCCTTGAGACTGAAAAGATTTTTTCTATGCTGGGATCCCCATTGAGGTATTTTTACATCGCTATAATATCTCTTCTCAAGCGTCTTTTCTCCAGCGAGAATAAGTTTAGTGTTTGCAGTCTTTCCTAGTAATTTAGGTCCTCCAGTCCCCTTATTAGTTTTGTTGCCCTTCTTTGGACTCTCTCCAGTTCCAGCACATCCCTGGTAACTGGTAACAGAACTGGACATAATACTCCAGATGTGATCTAACCAGTGTTTTTTTAAAGTGGTAGGATTATGGATCTATCTCTGGAGTATATCCCTTTTTTTACGCATGTTAATATTCTGCCGGCTTTGGTAGCTGCAGCTTGACATTGCGTGCTATTGCTCAATCTGTCATCTACTAGGACCCCCAGATCTTTCTCCATCCTTGATTCCCCCATCGGTTCTCCCCTCAGTGAGTAGTTTGCATTTCTTTTTATTGCCCCCAAGTTTATTACTTTACATTTCTCCACATTAAACCTCATTTGCCATATAGTTGCTCACTCCATTAATTTGTTCAGGTCTTGTAAAATTTCTATATCTTGATGTGAATTTATGTCATCCGCAAAAAAACGGAGATTGAGCTATTTATGCCGTCCTCTATATCATTTATGAATAAATTGAATAGAATTGGTCCCAAGATAGAACACTGGGGAACCCCACTTACCACTCCAGACCAGTCTGAGTACACGTTACTTATCACCACCCTTTGGACATATCCCTGTAACCAGTTTTTAACCCAAGAACAAATCTTATGGTCTATGCCTGCAGACCTCAACTTGTAGATTAAGCGCTTATGGGGGGCTGTATCGAATGCCTTTTCAAAATCCAGGTAGACTAAATCCACGGGCCTTGCCCTGTCTAGATGGCAGCCCACTTCCTCGTAGAATAATAACAGATTGGTCTGGCAAGAACGACCTTTTGTAAACCCATGCTGATGACTACTTAAGATATTTTATCCTCAGTAAATTCTTGGATATAGTCCCTTAATCATCACCTCTAATTTACCAACAATTGATGTTAGCCTGACTGGCCTGTAGTTCCCAGGGATTTGTCTCTGTCCTTTTTTGAATATTGGTACCACATTGGCTTTTCTCCAATCAGCTGGTACAATTCCTTTCAGTATGCTGTCCACAAAGATTAGGAACAGTAGTCTGGCTATAACCTGAGTTCTCTGAGGACTCTCAGGTGTAATCTGGTCCTGGTGATTTGTTTGTATTAAGTTTATCTAGTCTTTCCTTCACTCCGGCCTCTGTTAGCCACAAGGGTACATCTTGTGATGTGTCACCAACAGTACTTCCGTTGTCAGTATACACATCCCTTTCCTGCATAAACACTGAGGAGAAGGCGGCATTTAGTACAGTTGCCATCTCTGTGTCATCCGTAATCATCTTCCCTTACTCGTCTTTTGGTCGATATGCTCTGATCTTGCCTTTTTACTGTTAATGTATTTAAAAAAAATTATTTGGATTTTTTTTACTCTCCTCCACTATGTGTCTCTCTTTTTTTAGCCACCCTGATTGCCTTCTTACTTCTTATTGTATTCCTTGTAGTGTTTAAATGCTGACTGTGACCCATCCCCTTTATATTGTTTAAAGGCCATTTTTTTCTATTTAATGAGGTTTTTTACATCTTACATTATCCTAGGATCGCTATATCATCATACTTGGATTGTTCGTCATTAATAAATCTATCAGGGCATTCTTCCTAGTTGGGGAATCTACCAATTATGACATGGAGTTGTCCTGTAAGACTTTCCTAAAATAACGGACCTTTAATGAGTGAGCTGTCCCCTCTGCCCATATGATGACAATTCCCTGTCTTGCTGCTGTTTCCAACTGTGATAGTAGGCCCAGCTCTTCCTCCTCCTTTAGGTTGGGGGGCCTATAACATATCCCCACTATTAATTTCCAACTTCTTCTCTGTTAAATTCTACCCAAACTGATTCCACATCCCCCTCATCCCATTAACAATGTCGCTCCTCTCTGCCACCCTTACATAATTTTTTACATAAAGGCAGACACCCCCCTCTTCTACCTTCCCTGTCTTTCCGATACAAGGAATACCTCTGGATATTTGCCAGCCAAGTTTAATTTATTCCCATAAAGTCTAAGTCCTTCTCATGTAATAGCAAGTTTAGGTACACCATAATATTTTGTTGTCATTTACCCTAATAGCACAGTGGGTCCATGCTGGCATATGAAATCCCTAATACAATAGTGCAGCAAATATTAATTCACGCATATAAGTGTAAACATTTCAGTAGCTTTCTACAGCTGCTTAAGATAACTACCATATCAGACTTCCTGTCTACATACGGACACTACAGGAAGCCATTTATAGTCAATGAACAATAGCTAGCACTCAGCTGCAAAGCAAATTTAAAAACAAATGTCAAACATCTTTTAGTGATTTAATCAAGTTTTGATTCAGAGCCATTTTCTCAGGATATTAAGGGTGTGGGATCCGAACACAGCTGAACTGAAAACCAAAATGTCATTTCAACTGAATTCTAACTATACAGGTGTATGTCCAGTTCTACTGCTCTTACTTTTTATGCTGGCCATTCACACCTTTGTAGTGCTTTGAGGTAATGCAAAGCACAATAGTACACATTACATGCGTTAGTGCAATACAGTGTCCTTCATATTAAATGCCCCCCCAACACACCAAGGCAACACAGCCACAAGTTAAATGAATTGCAGAAAACCACAGTGCATAGTAACGCACTACCGTACATAATCTCTATTGATGTTTTAGTGTGTTGTCATTCAATTGCATTGGCTGCCTTAATGCAACATATGTTAATGTGTGATAAATTGCATATGTCAATGCAGTACATCAGAATGCCAAGGTCTGAATGGGCCCTTAGAATACCCGCAGACTACTGATGATCGTTGAAGATCAAGATGACGGTGTATAGCCTTGAATGTTAGCAGATACCCTTTGCCAATGGATCTTAGATTCCATGTGTTTTTTGCACAAAGGCATGCATGCTTGTACAGAAGAAGCAGATACTGTATGTATCTTGAGTACATTGCTCAGAAGAAAGATCTTTTGAAGTATGGCAATTTCTAAGGTTATGTGTCCACAATTGCTAGTTACTATCATATATCCTGCACTCCTCTTAAAACTTGCTCACATTGGGCTCAGCTTTAGCACTCTCATCAAAGAGAGGCTTTTGGAAGATAAAGGTCAATAACAAAAATATACTGGAAAGGTTCAAAGATGATTTACATAGCACCGGTCTGTGGTTTGGTTTGATAAGCTTTTCTAAATGTGCTAGCTGTTCTTTGTGGGTACCTTTACTTTGTGAAGTTTTATATATTTTTTCATAAATTTCTCATTTTAAAATGATGTTTCTATGCACAATTTAAACCTCTAAGAATGCAAAACCGTTACCTGTTTTGACCTGAAGTTCCATATAGCTGTGCGCCTGATGTATCGGATGCTTCTTATCTCTCTCATAAAGGAAACAACAATAGCCACCATTGTCCGCTTGTGTGACATTAAAAAGAGTTCTATAGAACACTCCATTGGAGAAATGGGATCCTTTGTGTGCTTTTTGATGGTGGCTGTCTGTTGTATTCTTTGCATGTTTTTCTTCAGTGCAATCTTGGTTTCTGTCTTTGGTGAGAACCCAATGTACAGTTAATAGATCATGTTGATGGATACGGTGTCCTCTGATAGAGCATGTGAGGTTCACATCATGTCCTTCTGGGCAAATGTACTTTGAGTGTGGTGCAAAAGTGGAGAATGCATCTGACCCATCTGTAAGAAAGAAAGAGAACAAATGTCTTTGTCAGTTTAAATATTAGAGTTTTCATTTTTTTCATTCAATTGACATGTTTCTTTTTCTCACCTTTGTGGACAGATTTTACATTTTTTGAATTATTATTATTTCTGTGACATCAAAATGTCAAGTGAGTGATTGCACACATTATTATAAAGCTGATTAAAATTGTAAGTTACTGTAAAAGTGTAAGTGAAGCGACTACTTAGGTATTATATAGTACTGAACTTCAGAGTCTCACTTGATTTATGCACACCACAACAAGGTACTTAACCTGTCATTACTATGCCATACAGGCCTGTGAGAAGTTGAACTTGATGGATATTTGTCTTTATTAACCTAATTAAGTATGGAGGATAGATCCAAGGGAAAATATATTTTAGCTGTATGTATGACAGGTAATCAGTATATCTGTTGGAGAAGACTCTCCCAATAATCTCTTGATATGTTAATAAAAAAATTGTGATTTTGTATCTTTGGACTGTATCTTCGGGATGTTTGTATTGGAATTGCTCAAAGCGCACAGTATAGCCCAAAGATACACTCATACACTAACATTTTCAACCACTGTGAAAGTTATCTGTAATTATTAAACAATACTGCACAAAGTACCTTTAGTTACCTTTACCTAAAACTCTACCCGCTAAAAAAAATTACTTTATTATACATACGGGTTCATTTGCTAAAGGCATATAGACTGTGCACTTTGCAAGTGCAGTTGCTCCAGAGCTTATTGAATGAGTTTAAGGCTGAAACAGCTAAACACCACAATTATAAATGTATAAAATGAAAATTGTCCACAACTATTTTTATTATAAGTTAGTTGGTCAGCCAATTCGTTGGCCTGCATATAGAATGCATTATTCGTTTACATGTCAGCATACACAGGGCAGCACACATACAGTTTAGTACACCATCCAAACATGTCCGTAGGTGCCTGAGAACAATCATGCGATCTGATTCCAGTGCAGGAAAAAAAAAGTCCTAGCACTATTTTCCTGTGAATCCAATGCGAGTTCAGCCATACAACTGTTTGGCTGATCTCGCATTGCACAGGCATTGAATGCGATTGGCACTGCACTCACATGCGATATATGTGTTCGCACAAGTGTGAACCCAGGCTTAGTTTGCCTTTTTCTAAAAGCTGAGATTTGTTCAGGTGTATAGAATGATGGTTGTCCATCCCATTAAGAAATCAATCTGAGAAAGGAAAGCTACTGTTTCAGAACAGAAAAAGGTATGAATCTGTAACAATGCTAGTTAAAAGTCTTGAAAAGTTATATGGTTTACCAAGCAGGTATTTTTAACAAAACTAGATTGAAAGACTTACACAATCACAAACTATATGTGAGCCAAAGACTTGTTTCATTTCAGTCAGAGTCTCCCAAACAGGACCTCCAGTGGCTCCTTGAGAGATTATGGAAAAATTGAAAAAATCCTTGCAGATTTTTATAACTATTTGAATGCTTTCTGCTGTTTGATCAGCAGACTGTGAATTATGTAGATGTTATAACAGATTAGCATGATTTGAAACTAGAAGCGGACTACCTTAGAGCAGGTTGTACATCCTGTTTATCAGAAGCAGATGTCACAATGTTTTTATTCTGAGGTTTGGCACATGCTGAAGGTTTCAGGAAAACCACAAGTTGCGGGAGATGAACTAGTAACCAGCAGGTATGGCAGCTTGTAAAGTCATGTGAAGTCGGTATCAGTTTGAAAATGACACTGCATTATGTGACTTTTATTAATGTACTAGCTAAATATATCCAACATCTTATCAATAAGGCAAATAGCTAAATATTAGTGTGCTCTTGAGAAAGCCTAAAAACTTGATAAGAATAAAGTCCAAAAAAACTAAGAAAGGAGGACAGCTATACGATCTAGATTCCGGGTTCAAACTATACACTCATATTCTTGCCTATTCAGATTACCTCAAAACTTACTCACAGTTTAGATGTATTGCAGTTTGGATGCAAAGCAAATGAACTGCAGCAAGTGGTCTATTCATAACAAAACATGCGTCACTAACACTGCAATATAAATGGGCATGTTTAAATGCAATATATTTTAAAGTGAACATATTTTTTGCCTTTGCATGGCAAAACAATAGCTTTACTTTAAACCCAGCTGCTGCATTGGAGGCGTAACTACAACCTTAAGGGCCTCTCCCTTTCATCCGAGCCCCAAGCTTCCAGGTCTGGGAGGGTGTCCATGGACTACATCCTCCCAGAACCCTGCCTCCTGCGTGCCCCCTGGGGTGAACATCATGCTCGCCCTGTGACTGCTGTGTCCTTTGGACACAACTGATCATGGTAAAGGGCCAATCACAGTGGCCCTTTACCATGTGATCAGCTGATCACCTTTAAACAGACATGCCGATTATTGACAATCCTTTCCTCCCACGTGGTGTCTGTGAGAGGAAAGGAGAGCCATTAACAGGCAACATTGTCCATACATTGTTTACACTGATAATCAGGGCACTGATTATTTTTTATTTTTTTAACAATAACATTTTTATTGAAGTGAAATTAGAGCATTACAGTTATACAAACAATCTCTGTTGTATATAACATAACAATAGATAGGAATAGGAATTCACAGGGATATGCAATACATTGTAGATCTATTGATCCTGGTGTGCATTTTATTCATTTAAAAGTTATTATAGCGAGACTTATTAACCTTGCAGGATTCCATGGAGTGCCCTGATTATCAACATAGCCCCATCAGTGTCGCCTATCAGTGCTTCCTCAGGACTCTAAGCTGAGAGTGTCTCTCTTATACAGCCCACAGAATGTACTGACAGTTCCCCCTCCCTTTGCATGGATGGGAGAAGAGAGAGCCCAACTGCTCCTTCTCCTCCTGCCCCTCTCCACCTGTGTGCACATTGGGAAGTGTGAAGCCCAGCAGTTTAATGATCAAATTCAGCTGCTTAGCTTCACACTTCCTGTAGTGCACACAGGAGGAAAGGAGTAGAACAATCAGATCGGATCTCTCTTCTCCCATCTGTGCGATAGAGGAGGAGCTGTCAGTGCAGGCTCTGGGCTGTATGAGAGAGATGCTCTTGGCTCAGAGCCCTGTGGCCAGCAAGCCACGCTGAGGCCCCCCCGACAGTGGCAAAACGCCAGGGTTCGGGCGAAAGTGTAACCTTTGCGACCCTGGTAGTTTCGCCACCGTTCCGTATGAATTTATACTTCCCTTCCCTCTGCTCCCTCATTCCTGTGGGTAGAAAAAGCCTTGTGGAAGTTTCAACATGAACCTAGTTGGAGCTTTTACTGGGCTGAAGACTTCTTCTCTACACCCATGTGATGTCACTTGTGCCAAGTGTCCAACTTCCAAGAATCGGCACTGTCCCATGTTCCTCTATAAGGGCTCATTCACACGGGCAGAAAAAACGTTGCATTTAGATGTATACGGCAGATAGTTTGAGATGCATATAAACGCAGCAGTATAGTGATCAATGAGTCCATACATACAGGGCTCATTCACATGGGAAAAAAAAAAGCTGTGTTTGGATTCATACAGCAGATAGTTTTGTACACATTTAAACGCAGAATTATAGTAATGAATGATCCCATATACACAGCTGTGTCTACATACACAAATGTGCAATGTGTTTAGTCACACACAAAAAAAAGTAGGACACTACTGCAAATTGTATATGCATAGATCTGCAAAGTTTACTCACGTATGTACATTAATGCATGTACTTCAGGCGCATAGTTTACATAGGATCTTTCTTTCATGCAGAAAAGACACATCTAAATGCAGAGTTTTTTCTGCCCATATAACTGAGCTCTCGATCTTCCAGTAAAACTCTTTTTCATGCAGAAAATACACGTCTAAGTGCAGCTAAACACAGCATTTTTTCTGCTCGTGTGAATGAGCCCTAACCAGAAGTAATGTGTAAATTCTCTTCACTCCTGGCAATGAATAGATCAATGTGGGAGAGAAAAGAAGGTAAATCTAAAGTCAGCGATACACAGTTCTAATCTCTGACTTTTCAGCAGGAACCGGCTGAGATTCGAACGGTTGATGGACAGGCTGAATCTACCAAGTTGATTGATCAACTCAGGTACAACCTGCCTGACAGATTTTCTTGTGATTATCACTAGTTGCTGCTATAGCCACTAGCGCTAATCACTGTCTTCTCCCAGCAGGGACGGTCTCCCCGCCTCTCTGCCTGGAGAAGCCTGACGATTCCTCTGTCAGCGCTGCCTGTGCTGATGGGGCAATCATGCAATTTTCTTTCTTACAAACAATGAAAGAAACTCGCACCTTGAATGGCTGGTCTCAGCTGCGGCAGGAGCCGCTATTAAAGCTCACCTGTTGATTTGTTCTGCATTGGCAAAGAACAAGTTTGCTTTATCAGTAGTGCAGTCCATATGTACATCTGAAACCCATGAGCTGTATAAACACATACAATGGGGCCCACAAAACTGTGTCAAGCTGCAAAATGTAATCTAGACAATAGCAAAAAAAGTAGCATGGTTTTGGTTCAAGTTAAAATTCAACTAGAAAACAAAAAAATATATATACAGTGTTGTGCTTTTGCAATAATCCCTAAAATCTTGGAAAACGAAAACTGAAATGATAAACTACTTTTTTGCAAAGTCTATCCTTCAGTAAGGAAGGAAGCCATGGGGGCAACCAATAGGAGAACAAATAGAGGAAGGTTAGTCATGTACAAATTAGTTACACATGACAAGCCTTTACAATAATTATATTAGTTAAAGATGAACTCAGATTGTTAGTATGGCAGATTAGTGTTTGTATGCTTCTTTGTAATGTGCTATGTAAAATGTTTGCTATAACAGAGAATAAACCTTGATGTATGTAAATATGTTCCAGGTAACGCTCATGTAAATATTCCAGTATGCGTCAGAAGATTAACAAATTAAAACAAATGTATATACTTCCTAAAGATATTAAAAGCAGGGTCCAATTTGTTATATCATCTATATACTAAGCTGAAGGTATACGGCTATAGTTGCAGCGTACCTGTAAAGGAAGCTTACAAGTTACAAACTCCTTGTGGTTTCTGACCCACATCATTGTGAAAAATGTTCATATGTAAAGAAATATCTATGTGGTAAACCTGCATGTTAGTTATAAAGATGTAACTATAAGAGAGCAAGAGTAAGTGCACGTTACACAATGTGGTTGATTTACTGGAGAGGGCAAAATCTGGTGCAGCTCTGCATAGAAATCGGCTTTCAGGTTTTTTTATCAAAGCTTAAAGGAAAGTCTGAAGGTTTATTTATATTAATGCATTAAGATAAAAAGCCTTGTCAAAGCTAAGGTCTCCTATATCCCAGAGGCCCTATCCATATATTTACAGTAAATCAATATACCCACCCTATCAGATGCTCACAGAGCAAGTCAGGATGCTCCTCTTACGTTAGAGGAGATCCTTGAGGCGACCAGCTCTTTTCCCAACTCCAAAGCACCTGGGGATAATGGGCTGCCAATGGAGGTATTCCAACAATAGGCTGATAACCTTTTACCTAAGCTGTTGAAAATATTCAACGAGGCCCATGAGCATGGATGGTTACCGCCTTCCATGAACAGGGCTAGTATTATTTTGCTTTTCAAGCCTGATAAGCCAGATACAGAGCCTAATTCCTATAGGCCTTTTGCTTGTTACAAGCTGACATAAAAATTTTGGCTGAAGTACTGGCTCGGAGGCTTAACAAAGTAATTGCTAATATCGGTAATGCAGACCAAGCTGGCTTCATGCTTAACAAATCCACTGCTGTCAACCTCAGACAACTTTATATAAATAAGCAAACACTAGCGGATAACGGAGGGGCGAGAACGCTTTTGTTGCTGGATGCAAACAAAGCGTTTGATAGCATGGATGGTGCTATTTATGGACAATGCTGGAAAGATTTGGCTTTGGAGAAAATTTCATTGCATGGGTCCATTTATTGTATCATAATCCCCAGGCTGCTATCTGGGAGGGTGACAGGACCGCACAGGTATTTTTACTGGGTAGGGGTACTAGGCAGGGTCCCCCCCCCCCCATTTGCCCTTGCATCAGAACCCCTGGGGGTTAAAATTAAGACCAGCTCTCTGGTTGAGGGTTTTAAATATGGTGCACTCCATGAAAAGATCATGTTGTATCAGGGTGGATTTGATATTAAATCAAGTCAATTAAATCATGATTTAAATCGCTAGGAAAAAGGCTTGATTTAAATCAACTCAATTTAAATCATAATTTTTAAAGAGCAACTGTCATCTCTGTCCCGCATCGGCTCCTCCTCTGACCCGCTGGTGACTTACCGACAGTCCCATTCACTTTAATGGGACGGCTGGTGATGCGGCAGTGACACAACAAGGCGAGGAATGTCGCAGCAGCAGGTGAGTGGGTGCACACTAACAGGTGCTGCAATGAAGGGTCTGAAATGACAGGTGCTCTTTAAATGTAAGGACTTATTCTTGCTGGTAGTTAGAATTTTTAATATTTGCAAACAAAATGAAGGTTTTCCTACAATTTGTATTGTACATAGATTTGCAAAACAATGGGATAAAGGATTATTCCTGAACTTTGGTTTACCTCATAGTTACTGTGAAATTGTGTGAATACAGTGCATGTTATCTCAGCTTGCAGAGCTTGGATTCGTTGAATGAGTTTACCAAAAATATAAATATTGCAGAATATACAGACTCATGCTACATAACTAAGCTCCATTTCATGCTAAATAAACAAAATCATTAATGTATACTGCATAGAAAACTATATTTAGATAGATTTTTACTGCAAAAGCATTTTATTAAAATACATTTAACAAAAATCAAAAAAAATCAGATTTAAATAATAAAAAAAAATCCAATTTTTTTTTTTTTTTTTAATCATCAATTTTTATCCACCTTGTGTTGTATGCAGATGGCATGCTGCTTTTGATGGGAAACAGATGCCCCTCTTTGCAAAAGGTAATGGACATGTTCACTGAATATGGCACTTATTCAGCCTTGACTATTAACTGGACCAAGTCAGCCCTGTTGCTGCTGGATGGAGCTCTTTACCCCCAGTTGTCTTCATTCTGCCCAGTGCCTATAGTGGGGCAGTTTAGATATTTGGGAATCATAGTCTCGCCTGAGGTTATGGACTATTGCTATTTGAACATTTGCTGTCAAGGTTTAGGGATAATGTGAAATTTTGTTCTAAACTATTGCTGTCAGTGGCAGGTAGAGCTAATTTAGCAAAAGTTATCTTAATGCTCCAGCTACTCTATTTCCTCCACAATACACCTGGGGTTATACCCCTTAAAATATTTTGAATGGTAAATTCCATATTTCGCTCGATACTATGGAATTAGGCCTCTTCTAGGATCAGGCTGGAGCAACTCCAGAGGTCCAAGGATAATGAGGGTCTAGCTTTCCCAAACACTTCAGGTTTTTTTTTAAAAACAAAAAAAGTGTAATACTTACCTGAGCCATAACTATTTCTATGCAGCGATGTCCACGAGTCCCTTGCCATCTTTTTCTGATTGACTGAGACAGGAGAGAGAGGGGGAGTAAACCAGGGCTCCATGTCTGAATGGACACAGGGAGCTGTGACTCAGCTCGGTGCCCCCATAGCAAGTTGCTTGCTGCGGGGGGCACTCGACAGAAGGGAGGGGCCAGGAAAGACAAAATGGGACCCGAGAAGAGGAGGATCTAGGTTGCTCTGTGCAAATCCATTACACAGAGCAGGTAAGTATAACATGTTTGTTATTTTTAGAGAAAAAAAAATGAGACTTTACAATCCCTTTAATTGAGTAAGCTGAAGTTAGAAACGGATTGGTTATCATTGCAGAGTTGCACCATATTTTGCACTCTCAAGTTTCAGTAAATAAACCCTGGTGTGTTCTCTTATAAAGTTAAAGGGAATATATAATGGTGTTGGACATATTTTCTTTCTCAGTTTTCACAATTTTGTTTACCATTTTTGTCAGGTAATTATGAAATACTGATTAACACTGTACTGTAGACTTCCAGTTATCCAGTTAACAAAATGAAGCTCCTTGTGCGTAATTGGATAATAGAAGTCACTAAGTGCCAAGCTAAGTGAAAATTCCCTTGCAAAGTTAAAATGTATTCCTTTAGTAAAACAGTCGGAATGAGTCATCCTCTCATTGGCTCATTTCTTACCAGACTAGTTAGTCCACGGCATCTAAGCAAACTAGCCTCAAAGTAAACTGCTCAGCTGTCTCTAAGTATTGCTATGGAAACCCTTTGACATGTGTCGAATGTTTGTAAAAAAAAAAAAATAAGATTATCATTGTTGGTTGATAAGGAAGACGTCGGCACATTCACAGAATCCTTATTTGCTTTGAAAGCATAAATCCCCTCTAATGTTGGGTGTTCTATGTTTGTAGATGCTGCTGCAATATATACATTTTAGAATCGGTGCCTCAAGATTGTGCATAATGTTATAGGGGGCCTTGGCTGAAACAAGGGTGAGAAACAATGCAGTAGATAATGGGAAAACAGATTTAAAACAATTTAAAGTGATTATAAACCCATATTTTTTTTATATTAAAATAACAAACATGTTATAGTTACCTGCTCTGTGTAATGGTTTTGCGCAGAGTGGCCCCAAACCCCCTTTTCTTGAGTCTCCCAGTGGTGCTCCTGGCTCTCTCCCCTGGCTGAGTGCCCACCAACCGCTTGCAATGGGGGCACTTGTGTAGGCTCACTCCCAAGCAGCGCTCTGTGTGTCTATTGAAATACAGAGTGCAGCTCAGCTCTGTTCCCTGCTCCCTCCTTACTGGCTCCCGCTACTGTCTCCAAGCCTATGAGGAGGGAGAGAGCAAAGAAAGCCGCAGCTCTCATGCACAGAGCTGGATCAAGATCAGGTTCAGGGAAGTATAAAGGGGAACTGCACAGAGAATGCATTAAGGTAAAAACCCTTCAGCCTTTAGAACCACTGTAAAACCACATAAATGCAGCTTCCATTTAAAGTGATTGGAAAGTCTTTTTTTTTTTTTTCACTAAAAATAACAAACCTGTTATACTTACCTGCCCTGTTGCATTGTATTTGCACAGAGCAGCCTGGATCCTCCTCTTCTTGGGTCCCTCTTCTGTGTTCCTGGCCCCTCCCTCCTGCTGAGTGCCCCCACAACAAGCAGCTTGCTATAAGAGCACCCAAGCCGAGTCACAGCTCCCTGTGTCCATTCAGACACGGAGCTGCGGCCCAGCCCTGCCACCTCTCTCTTGATTTTCTACTTCTGTCATATTGCACTATACAACATTAGGTCAAATATTGCTACCGCCCTGTGGTTTAGAGCAGATGTATAAACACATTTCTTAGAAAAAAGTAACTTGAACATTATGGAACCATAAAAGGGAAACTAATACTAGGACATGGGTATTCAGATAGTCTGTTGACTTAGACACATTTTTGTCCATGTTTTGAAGATATTAAGTGAAACACAACTTTTAAGATTTGGGCAAGCCCAAAGCATATGAATTAAGGTTCCTACTTTGCCACATCCCCTCCAACCTTCATTAAAACCAAGTGAATTCAATTTGTCTGTTATAGGTTAAGATACCACCTGAGATTATTATACATGACTATACAGGTTTTATATAGCGCCAACAGTTTGCGCAGCACTTTACAACATGCGGGGAGACATTACAGTTACATTACAATTTGGTACAAAAGGAATCAGAGGGCCCTGCTCGTTAGAGCTTACAATCTAAAAAGGAAGGGTCAATTGATACAAAAGGTAATAGCTGTAGGGGGGGGGGAGGGGGTGAGCTGATGGAGGAAGTAAAACAGTGTTAGTTAGAAGCAGGATAGGCTTCTTTGAAGAGAAGGGTTTTCAGGGATCACTTAACGATGGATAGATTAGGGGTAGGGAGTTCCAAAGGATGGGAGAAGCTCTGGAGAAATCCTGGAGGCAAGCATGGGAGGAGGTGACAAGGGAGCTAGAGAGCAGGAGGTCTTGGGCTGACCGAAGAGAGCGGCTTGGTTGGTATTTTGGGACTAGGTTAGTGATGTAGCTGGGGGCAGTGTTATGGATTAGTAAATTATTGTTAGTACTTTGAATTTTATTTGTTGGATAAGTGGAAGCCAGTGGAGGGATTGGCAGAGAGGGGAGTAGGACACTGAATGGTTGGTAAGGTGGATGAGTCTTGCAGCAGCATTCATTATGGACTGAAGGGGGGATAGTCTATGTAAAGGTAATCCAATGAGGAGTGGGATGCAGTAGTCGAGGCGAGAGATGACCAGGGAGTGAATTAGAAGCTTGGTGGTATCATTAGTTAAAAAGGGGCGTATTCTGGAAATGTTGCAGAGACCAAGGCGGCATGATTTAGACAGGGATTGCATGTGGACCTGAAAGGACAGTTCAGAGTCTAAGGCTACCCCTAGCACCCTGGCATGTGGGGACAGACTGACAGATGTGCCATTGATCTTGACAGAGAAGTCAGGGGAAGGGGCACGTGGGGGAGGAAATATTCAGAGCTCGGTTTTAGATAGATTAAGTTTGAGGAAGTGGTTTGACATCCAGGCTGATATATCTGTTAGTAGATCAGTGATGCGTGAGGAGATTGATGGGGTGAGCTGAGGGGCAGAGAGATAGATTTGGGTGTCATCAGCACATAAATGGTATTGAAAGCCATGGGAGGTGACCCGGGGAGATGTCATTTTTGTGCAATATGTTGCCGATCTTGTGTAGCATTGATTGTAAAGAATGGCTTTTTTCCACTAACCCTCTGTAAAGGTGGAAAAGTCTGATTTCCACCTCTGCACAGGGAGCATTTGGTGAATGTGTTTTTTTGTTGCATAATATTATAAAAGAGGGATAGCCCTTTTGTTTTGGTGGATTGGTTGTTCCAGAATGCCCACGCTTAGTGAGGGTTTTGGTAGGAACTATCGGATGTGCTTTGAGAAATTATAGTTAAATAAAAGTGTTGCGCTAAACCAGTGACACAAAATAATAAAATTATGTACAAATACCCAAGATCGTACTGACAATATCGAAAAGAGACAATGCAATATTGAATACAAAACCATACACAACACAAGTTTTTAAAATAATTTATTAGACAGCTCCGGTGGTCTTCTCTTCTTTCGTCTTGGGGGTCTTGTCGCCGGACTCCTCCAATATCTTCTGCTCTTTTACTAGCGGAGGGGCCCGGGTTTCTTCTTCGTCGCCACCGCTGATGTCCAGGGGTCTTCCTGTGACTTCTGGGTCTTGTCCTGCTCTTCGGGGTTCTTGTCCCGCTCTTCGGTTCTTCTTGCAGGGCCCCCTTCCCCAAAGCACCCCCCATGTTGAGGGCATGTGGCCTGGTATGGCTCAGGAGGGGGGGCTCGCTCGTCCCCACCCCCTTTCCTGACCGGCTGGGCTGCATGCTCAGATAAGGGTCTGCTATGGACTTTGGGGGGGGGGCTCACGCCATTTTTTCGGCGGAGGGCTTTCCCTTTAAATCCATACTAGGTGACAGGGCTAGCGAGATGTCAATCTTGCCAATAGAGGTGGCGACATTCCCTTCCTTCGCTAGTCCCGGCTACCTGGAGCCACGTTCAAAATGAATGGACTTTTCTCCGTGTGGGCAAGTCCGTTCATTTCAAAAGTCCGGCGGACTAGCACACAGACGGGCGGATTGTCTGCTGGACTGCCGAATCTGAGTCAAAATTTATTTCTAAGTCCGCCGGACTTTTGGAAAGGAAAAGTCTGCCGGAGCCCATACAGGGGCTGATTGTGCAGCGGACTCTGGTCCTCCGGACCATCCGATCCTGTGTGCATAGCATAAGAATTACCTCAATATGTTGCATGTGTCAGTACTTGTACCTAAAACTGGTGCAAATGTTTGCTTAAATTGGGCACAGGAATTGGCAAGGTTAACTAGCAGCAGAAATAGAACATAAATGCTCTATTGAATTCCCCAGATTGGCCATGTGTTGGCTGAGTTACACTATGTGGAATAGAATGGAGGACCAGTCAGGACAGGTTTTCCGGAGGACAAATATAATATAGAGTTGTGCTTTAGATCAGTGGTTCTCAACCCTGTCCTTAAGTACCCCCAAACAGGCTATGTTTGCAGGTTTTCCTTTATCTTGCACAGGTACTTTAAATCAGAGTGAATGGCTTGGTATTTTGGATAGCTATTTTATCTAAGAGAAATTCCCAAAACATGGCCTGTTGGGTGTACTTGAGGACAGGGTTGAGGACCACTGCTTTACATTACATTTAACATGTGATTTCTGTCTTCTTCGACCTGTTCTTAGTACTTATTTAACGATAAACCATACATTCACCACAATAATAGGACTCTCCAACTGTATTTTATAAAAATGTCCATGCGTTATAACGTTCTGGATAAATTCTGTGTTTATGAATTATCAGGTTTTGCAGAACAACTCTTTTTAATGTTAAACAGAATCAGAAATTAGCATCTATAGGCCAATACGTGTTGCTAGGATAAGTTTGACAGCATTCTTACTTTAAAATAAGAGATGATGCTCAATAAAAAACGGATACATTAAGTTTCATCATAGTTTTGCAGCATTTTAGTACATGGGGAAAGGAACAGTGTGATTTTAATAAAATATATGGGTTGCCTTGAGCTCTGCTCCTAGTTCAGTGCCTCCCTATTCCTACTCTGCCAATTGTTAATAGTAATGTAATGATGTTAACACACTATAACAACAATACCTACATTAATAGGAAGTACTTTATTGAAAACTCTGGCCACCAAGGAATTTTAAGGAAGGGCTTATATTCATTTAGAAGATGGAGCTAGCCAGGAAACTAAGACAATTTGAATGAATGTGAACAATGCTTTTGTTATTATTTAGGGTAAAGACGTCACTCTGCTACTTGCAATACCAACTAAAGTTGTTTTCAGTCCACATTAGACCTGTACTACCTATATGAATTGTAACTATTCCATATAAAATAGGGAAGCTAAAATACAATATTGCAAATGAAAATTAAATTATAATGTATCATTTGAAAAATGCTTCCGTAGTTGAATGCTTGGCATTATTTTCCTAGAAAGTCTTTGACATTCCAGTTCACTCACACATCCCGACATCTTATTTCTAATCAGGACAGTTTAATTCTCACCTAGACACTATTCTTCTGACATTTACAATATCCAGGTCTATTCTGCTAACTCATAGTTGCAGGAAAGGAAATCACTCAGTTTATGGCCAGCCTAAATCTTGCTGTTAGAACATGGCTGCCTTGGAAACTTCATACAAATTGTTACTCCACTGGTAACTGGTCTCTGCAAGGATAACTAAATAGGTTCCTACCTATCCGCCCCTTCTGCTTCAGGAGCTGTAAAGGAAGAGGCATGTATCTGCATATTTGGGTGAAATGTCCCATAATTAGTAGACATGTGCACACTGAATTTTGTTTCGGAATTTCATTTTCGTCTGAAAAATAAATTTATTTAGTTACTCCCGAAATTCGTTTTTATTTATTTTGTTTCGTTAAAAAATGCATTCATCTGAAAATCCAAAATAAGGTTGAATCTGTCATTGAAGGCTTATGGTGTCTGTCGAATGTTCTAAGAAGATTCGACGGAGCAGCTAAACTGTACAATCGCGGCCACTGCTTCACTGAATCTTCATGTCGAATCTTTTATCTAATCTTGGACTAATAGAGTCAGGTTAGGCACATTCAACCTTTTTTGCTATTGTCTCTATTGTCAAATCTTTTCTCTCTATGTAGAATAATCTTGGACAAGCAGAGCTAAGGTTAGGCACATTCGACCACAGGTTCGATGGACACAGATTGCTATTGTCAGCGTCATGTCAAATCTCCTATTTATATCGAACTGTTGTCACAACGAAAACAAAAAAAAAGCATTTGTTTGTCGGATCTTTCGGTTTTTCGGATTCTGCATGTTTGTTATAGTATGTTAAAATTATAACGAAAATGCCCTAAATTCGGACGAAAATGCATTCAGACGAAAACGAATGCACATGTCTAATAATTAGTAGGTTTTAGACCTAAATCTATAAAATCCTCTCTATCTTACTAGCGAAACCTCTCACCCTGGATACCTCAATAGGAGTTCTCAATAAGCGACCTACAGATGTCACAAACTTTATTTAACAATTGAAATCACCGCACACAAGCAAATCGTCCCGCTGAAACAAATAACAGACCTTCCAGGTCATGAGCCACAGTAAATTGAAGCTACCAAAATGGAGTTCCCAAGTATCCAAGTATTCTAAAATTTGTCAAACTCTGGTGTGATAAATGTTTCCACCCCCACCACGCCCCCCCCCCCCCCGTTCCAATTCCACCCTACTAGAGCCTTAAAGGACCTACCTCCACTTATGATTAAACTTAGAACCACTCCCATTCAGAACTCCCCTTATTTCTCAATCCCCTCTTCTTCCCCAATATTTCTCCTACTATTCCTCTTTCCCAACCTGCTATCCTCAATGTTTAATATATCAGTGGCATTTCTACAATGTTATGTCTCATATAAAGATTGCCAATTACAACTTCAAATTGGTGTCATGCCCTTTGGTTTATGCCCCTTTTGTTTATGTCCCTTTATCTATGATGCTGTCAGTAATGTTTCTAACCTTCTTGTATCTTTATATTTCACTTAAGATCTTTCTTTGAATAAAAATGTTTTGAAAAAAACAAAACTTAAATAAGGACAGATTCATTATCCTTAAAACTATTTTAGACTGTTTAAAAATGTATTAAATTCAGTGACTAGATATGCTGATATTCTGAACTAAGTTATGTTATTTACTCTGGGCTGTTCAGTAATTAATTGTTGAGCACATAATGTTTGTCATTCTTCATGTACACAGCTAAGTGGAGTAGCACTAGATAAATACTAGACAGTACTAATACATTGAAACAAATTGAACCTTTCAGGTAAATTTTTCTCTAATTATCATAATAATGGTAAATAATATCAATTATATCAAGATCCATACTTAAGATATTCTTAACATGTTAACAGAAGAAAATGAGTGCATGCAAGAAACCCCAGGTAACCAAGGAATTTTAGTAGATTGGGGATACACATTTCATATTGATGATGAGCAAACTGCCTTGTATAATTCTGTAGTAAAACATTTACTTGTTTTTGTGTATAAAAGATATGTGGCTCTGGACAATATGCTATGGCTCTTGTAAAAGTATTTGATTTTACATTGTGTTTTGCAAAATGAAAATCTAGAACAGGAGGCATAGGATATTTATTCAAAAGATTTAATATTTTCACAGCATCATAATTATAATAGTATAATTAGTACCACTAAGTATATTATATTCATAATATGCCTTTTGTATAAATACAGATACCTAAAGTCATTGCTTTTTATTTGCAAACTCCCCTATAATAGCATTTACAAAAAATAGTCATTCTGTGTCTAAATACACATTTACCTGATTCTAATAAGAGTGCAGCTTTTTTCTGGTAATATAAAGTAGGCAGAAAGCAGGCCAGTGAAGCCTGTTGGTCACTGTGATCATATGGAGTGCATAATGCAGTTGGAGAAAAAAGAAAGCGGAAATAGCCCGATGGGGCCGGGCTACTAAGGGGTTTAAATTTAGCAACAATAGATAGATCAAATTGATTAATATAATTCATTTAACCAATCAATTTTATTAAATTCTAAATTAATATTATTTACAAAAAGTGCAGTTCATAAAACTTGGGACTGCACAGTGGTGTAGTGGTTAGCACTCTCGCCTAGCAGTAAAAAGGGTCGCTGGCTCGAATCCCAACCACGACACTACCTACCTGGAGTTTGCATGTTCTCCCTGTGCCTGCGTGGGTTTCCTCTGGGTGCTCCGGTTTCCTCCCACGCTCCAAAGACATGCAGGTAGGTTAATTGGCTTCTGTCCAAAATTGACCCTAGTATATGAAGGGGGACCTTGGGTTGTGAGCTCCTTGAGGGTAGGGACCGATGTGAGAGTACAATGTACAGGGACAATTGTAGACACTCACTCAGGTTGAAATGGATGGACCTGGTCTCTTTATTCAACCTTACTAACTATGTAACTATAAAAACAAGCCTACATGATCAAACATTGCTTAAATTGATACAGACAAGTTGAACACACAGGACGTACATAAAACAAAGACACAAAACACAACACAGGTCTGGACATGTTGCTTTAATCAATTGAAACCACAAATCTATGAATGCGTGAAAGCGATTTATATATTGGAAGAACAAATTGTAAAGCAACCTGTCCGGACCTGTGTTGTGTTTTGTGTCTTTGTTTTACGTACGTCCTGTGTGTTCAACTTGTCTGTAGCAATTTAAGCAATGTTTGATCATGTAGGCTCGTTTTTATGAACTGCACTTTTTGTAAATAATATTAATTTGACCTATCTATTGTTGCTAATAGTAACCACTTAGTAGCCCAGTCCTATCGAGCTATTTCCTCTTTCTTTTTTCTCCATATGCTTAAGGTTACGGCAACAATGCCCTAAAGGGTGAATGATCCATTTTTGGTCACTATATATGATTGTTTATTGGTGGTTAACTTGCCTTCCTATCCCCCCCCCCTTTTTCCCATATTGCATTCCATAATGCAGTTTATAGCGGGCAGTACGGGGAGCATACTAATCAGTGAACATTCCTCGGGTATTCATATGTGATTTGATTACATCATCAATCAATTATTTTCTTATAGAAATAACCAGGCACCTTATTAATATCGGTGTTCAAAGTATTGCCCAATAATCTCCAAACGACAAACAAAAAAAACAACTAAAATTATTATTATCCAGAACACCTAGTATTCCCAGGTAATATCCCCATCCCATTCCATTCCATTCATGTCTAATCTTAGTTGGTATCGTGGGATACATTATATTTGTTCTGTTGTTTGAGACGTTATTGGGTAGTAGTTTTAATACTGGTTTGAATCTATTACATGTTATGTGAATAATACAAGGGTGTGTAGGGGAATATAGTTTGCAGTCTTAATAAAATTACAACAGGTATGAACTTTGTGTCAACTGTCCTCATCCTTGTCATCAACCTCTTGTTTGTAATTTTTGTAAAAGTTCTTTGCTATAATTCAAGAAACATATACCCAGCCATTACTATATTATAGTTATTTTAATTAAATACAGAGATATTCAGTGATATTCAGTGACTGTAGTTTATTATCTGTCTGTGGTAGTTAGGATAGGCTTCAGTTAATGTGGATAATGCATACAAATCAATAGGAGCAGTTAGTTACCTGGTGCCCATATATACACAGTGTGTGCAGTTTCTTGTAACTAAGAATACAGCCTGAAAAAAATGGTAGGTGAAAAGAGAGGTCTACCCTAGACCCATGGAGGTTACCTATGAAAACTGAACTAGTCTATGGCATTCAGTTTTTGTAGGTAACCTCTGTGGGTGTAGAGTGGACCCCTCTGTTCCCCTACCATTTTTTTCATTAAGTCAGTGTGGCCTGCTGGTCTCTGTAGATCTAGGAGGGATGTGCAAGTAGATGACTTTCAGTTTAATAACCATATTGATGCATGGAAACTGAAGAATTTGTGACAATCAGCATAGGAAAGGGGATGTGGAAGGGTGGTTATCATGATGGAGTGGTCTGCTGGCAATGTAATGTTCTATCTGGGCCCAAATGAGTATATCTAACCCCTGGCTCAGGCAGATGCTTTCATTAACATTATCTATATTTTACTTTCTGTCCCTTTAGTATCTTTAGATTAGGATGCGCTAAAACATAAAACGTAAACATTTAGACCTAAACTATGGACAGCTTTTAGTCCCTAATGCTTATGTAGACAATGGTGAGATGAAAGGATCAGATGATTCGTAGAGCTATATGGTCTACAATTTTTACCAGCAGCAGTGACACTCTTCTGACACCTAAAACTCCCTGAATGTGTCTGTTATAAAAAACTTCAGAGCAATTAATTTGCCTATAGGGAAAGCCTTTCACAGTGAAATACAAAGGTCCTGTATTTTGCTTTAGCTGGCTATTGAGCACATACTTGGTATCCTACTAATTTCAAGGACAATGTTTTGTCCTAACTATTCCTTAAGTACATAGTATAAAGAGCAACTGCAGGCAAAAAGTAAAGCAAATCAGTGAATTTCTAAAACTACCTAGTAAACAATACATCTATTCTTAACCACTACAATACAGGGCACTTTCGCCCCCTTCCTTCCCAGCCCAATTTTCAGCTTTCATCGCTCTAGCGCTTTCAGTGCTCTAGCTCAATTGTGCGGTCATGCTACACTGTACCCAAATGAAATTGTTATCAATTTTTTTCGCACAAATAGAGCTTTATTTTGGTGTTATTTATTCACGACTCCGTTTTTAATTTTTTGCGATATAAGCGCAAAAAAAGCGGAAATTTGGAAAAAAAGCAATATTTTATTTTTTCTATTTTAAAAGAAATCCAATAAAATCTAATTTTGTCATAAATTTAAGCCAAAATGTATTCTGCTACATGTTTTTGTTAAAAAAAATTCCGTTAAGTGTATAATAATTGGTTTGTGTGATCACGGACATATGTACGCAAATGATCATGTACATATGTGTGCAGGTGATCACGTACATATGTGTGCAGATAATCATTGGGACATGTGATTTTAGTGGGACATATGTGGGGGACATGTTTTTATTATTAGGGACATGTGTTTTTATTATTTGGGGACATGTGTGTTTTGGGGACATATGTGGGGACTGTGTTTACACTGTGTTGTGTGTTGACACTAGACTGATGATCAGTGAGTAAAAAGCTGTAAAAAACAGCTCATACTCACTGATCATCAGCCGGCTGCAGCGTTCTGCTCTCCTCTCCTCAGCGATGACTTCCGTGTGAGGAGAGGAGAGCCGATTGCCTAGCAACCGGCTGTTTGTTTACATCACATGACGGCCGTGATTGGACACGGCCGTCATGTGATCAGGAGGGCCAATCACAGAGCCCTCCTGCCGATCTGAGATGTGCCGTGTCCGCGTGACACGAGCACATCGGGATCGCGCTGCTGCGCGGGCCCACGCGCGCGCGATCCCGCTACTTCTGAAGGACGTTCCTGAACGTCCTATCAGAAGTAGACGGCTCCCACCCGGCCGTATATATGCATTGGCCGGGTGGGAAGTGGTTAATTAGGACTGTTAATTTAATTATATTATGGATTTTAAAATATCCAATGCAGCAGCAGGCTTCTGACAGGATTTCTATGTAAGAGTGTTGCCTCTTGTTACATTAGTTTGCTTTTATAACTTGCTACTCATTCGCCCATGCAAACACAGTAGGTGATAATGTAGTGGGATAAACAAACTGCTTTCTTAGTCATGCATTCAGAGAAAGTGTAAAGGATGAGTGTGCCACAAGTCTATATATAGCCCAGTATAGATTTACTGATCTATGATGAGAGTAGGTAAACCCATCATGCTTCGGGGGCTAACATGTCGCCTTCATCAGGGTTAAAAAAAATTAATGTAAAAACAAGGTCAGTGAACAGATCTAAAAGTGGGGAGTTAATATCTATTGCATAAAAACTTTGTTAGATGATCACATTTTTGTAAATATTTTATTATATCTTTTCATGTGATAACACTGAAGAAATGACACTTTGCCACAATGTAAAGTAGTGAGTTATGACATCACGCCCGACCTCTGCATTCAACAAATGGCCCTGCCTCGGCTGGGAAGCCGGGATAGTTTTTTTCATTTTATTTCAGGCTTCCCAGCCTAGAGGTGAGATGTTATAGGGAGTCTTATTGACCCCATATCTCACTGTAGAGGACCGATCATGCCATATTCCTATTACAAGGGATGTTTACATTCCTTGTAATAAGAATAAAAGTGATCACAATTTTTATTTTATTTTTAACCACTTTCAGACCGGACCATTTTGCTGGTAAATGACCAGAGGTCTTTTTACACTTTGGCACTGCGCTGCTTTAACTGGTAATTGCGCGGTCATGCAATGTTGTACCCAAACAAAATTTGCGTCCTTTTCTTCCCACAAATAGAGCTTTCTTTTGATGGTATTTGATTGCCTCTGCGATTTTTATTTTTTGCGATATAAACGTAAAAAGACCGCAAATTTTGAAAAAAAATGATATTTTCTACTTTTTGTTATTAGAAAAATCCAATAAACTCAATTTTAGTCATACATTTAGGCCAAAATGTATTCAGCCACATGTCTTTGGTAAAAAAAAAGTCAATAATTGTATATTTATTGGTTTGCGCAAAAGTTGTCACATCTACAAACTAAGGTACGTTTTCTGGAATTTACGCAGCTTTTAGTTTACGACTGCCTATCTCATTTCTTGAGGTGCTAAAATGGCAGGGCAGTACAAAACCCCCCCAAATGACCCCATTTTGGAAAGTAGACCCCCTAAGGAAATTGATAAGAGGCATGTTGAGCCCATTGAATATTTTATTTTTTTGCCTCAAGCGATTGAATAATGACAAAAAAATAAATTTTTTTTTTTTTTTACACAAAGTTGTCACTAAATGATATATTGCTCACACATGCTATGGGCGTATGTGAAATGACACCCCAAAATAAATTCTGCTGCTTCTCCTGAGTATGGGGATACCACATATGTGGGACTTTTTGGGAGCCTAGCCGCGTACGGGGCCCCGAAAACCAAGCACCGCCTTCAGGCTTTCTAAGGGCGTAAATTTTTGAGTTCACTTCTCACTACCTATTACAGTTTTGAAGGCCATAAAATGCCAAGATGGCACAAAACCCCCACAAATGACCCCATTTTAGAAAGTAGACACCCCAAGCTATTTGCTGAGAGGCATGTTGAGTTCATGGAATATTTTATATTTTGCCACAAGTTGCGGGAAAATTACAAACTTTTTTTTTTTTTTTTTTTTTAACAAAGTTGTCACTAAATGATATATTGCTCATGCATGCCATGGGCATATGTAAAATGACACCCCAAAATAAATTCTGCTGCTTCTCCTGAGTACGGGGATACCACATATGTGGGACTTTTTGGGAGCCTAGCCGCGTACGGGGCCCCGAAAACCAAGCACCGCCTTCAGGCTTTCTAAGGGCGTAAATTTTTGAGTTCACTTCTCACTACCTATTACAGTTTTGAAGGCCATAAAATGCCAAGATGGCACAAAACCCCCACAAATGACCCCATTTTAGAAAGTAGACACCCCAAGCTATTTGCTGAGAGGCATGTTGAGTCCATGGAATATTTTATATTTTGCCACAAGTTGCGGGAAAATTACAAACTTTTTTTTTTTTTTTTTTTTTTTTCACAAAGTTGTCACTAAATGATATATTGCTCACGCATGCCATGGGCATATGTGAAATGACACCCCAAAATAAATTCTGCTGCTTCTCCTGAGTACGGGGATACCACATATGTGGGACTTTTTGGGAGCCTAGCCGCGTACGGGGCCCCGAAAACCAAGCACCGCCTTCAGGCTTTCTAAGGGCGTTACAGTTTTGAAGGCCATAAAATGCCAAGATGGCACAAACCCCCCCCCAAATGACCCCATTTTGGAAAGTAGACACCCCTAAATTTAGGGGTACACTAGTGAGACTAGGTAATAAATGGCGGGTGCCCTGAAACTATAAAAAAATAACTAACCAACCAGCGTCACCTGTAACAGTTATATGGTGATCACTGGTGAAAGGGTTAACTAGGGGGCAATTAGGGGGATTTATGCGGTAGTATATGGGGGTCCCTGGCGCTATAAAAAGCTGCAGCGAACCTAAATACCTACCTGCCTAACTAGCGTCACCTGTGACACTAATACAGCGATCAGAAAAACGATCGCTTATTAGGCTGGGTTCACACTGGAGCGATGCGGGAATGCCACGAATGCGCGGCGGGTTCCCGCATCGCATGCCTCCCGGCGGCAGTTCACACTGCCCTATGCGAACTGCTGGGAGTGTCAGTGAAATGTTACTGACACCCCCAGATCAGTTCGCATATCGCAGTGCGATCTGCAAACTCGGATCGCATGGTGTGAACACCCATGCGATCCGATTCTGCTGCGGGCCAAAAAAAGGGTCCCGTGCGAATTTGCGGCGGGTGCGGCGAATGGCTGAACTCGAATCGCACAGAGATCGGATGTGATTTGCACTGCAGTGCGGTGCGAATCACATCCGTTCTCATAAACCGCTGCAATGTGAACCCAGCCTTAGTGACACTGGCGACGGGGGGTGATCACGGGGTTAAACCTTTATTGGGGGGGTTAGGGGGGTACCTTAGAACTAAAGGGGGCTAACCCTAACTGCCATAACAGTTATTAGTCACAAATGACACCCGCCGGGTGATCAGGGGGTTAAACCTTTATTAGGTAATAAATGGTGGGTGCCCTGAAACTATAAAAAAATAACTAACCAACCAGCGTCACCTGTAACAGTTATATGGTGATCACTGGTGAAAGGGTTAACTAGGGGGCAATCAGGGGGCTTTATGCGGTAGTATATGGGGGTCCCTGGCGCTATAAAAAGCTGCGGCGAACCTAAATACCTACCTGCCTAACTAGCGTCACCTGTGACACTAATACGGCGATCAGAAAAATGATCGCTTATTAGGCTGGGTTCACACTGGAGCGATGCGGAAACGCCGCGAATCCGCGGCGGGTTCCCGCATCGCATGCCTCCCGGCGGCAGTTCACACTGCCCTATGCGAACTGCTGGGAGTGTCAGTGAAATGTTACTGACACCCCCAGATCAGTTCGCATATCGCAGTGCGATCTGCAAACTCGGATCGCATGGTGTGAACACCCATGCGATCCGATTCTGCTGCGGGCCAAAAAAAGGGTCCCGTGCGAATTTGCGGCGGGTGCGGCGGGTGCGGCGGGTGCGGCGAATGGCTGAACTCGAATCGCACAGAGATCGGATGTGATTTGCACTGCAGTGCGGTGCGAATCACATTCGTTCTCATAAACCGCTGCAATGTGAACCCAGCCTTAGTGACACTGGCGACGGGGGGTGATCACGGGGTTAAACCTTTATTGGGGGGGTTAGGGGGGTACATTAGAACTAAAGGGGGCTAACTCTAACTGCCCTAACAGTTATTACAGTCACAAATGACACCAATGCAAAAAAAAAAAAAAAAAAATGACATTGGTGTCACTGTGACTGGGGGGCAGGGGTAATTGGGGGGGTGATCGGGGGGTAAAGGGGGGGTGTGAGTGTGCCTGGCATGTTCTACTGTGTGTGTAGAGTGTTGGTGCAACTCACCGATCCGCTCTCCTCCGTGTCGGAACGAAAAATACCGACACGGAGGAGAGAATACATCACTTCCTCTCCTGTGTTTACATTACAGGAGAGGAAATGATGTCACCGGGGATTTCTATTCGTCGGGAGCGATCGCGAGGGGGTGGCCATGAATGAATGGCCGCCCCCTCGTCCCGGATCGCTCCCGGACGAAAACCGACCGCCGCAGGCACCGGGCGGGGGCCCGATCGGGCCCCCGACCCGCGGGAGGCAAGGGACGTACATGTATGTCCTTATGCCTGCCCGTGCCATTCTGCCGACGTACATCGGTGTGCGGCGGTCGGCAACTGGTTAAAGTGGCAAACGAAAAAAAAAGTAAAATTAACAATTACCATGTTCTCACACGCAGAAGCAAACGCACACGCAAGCCCCGCCCACATATGAAATGGTGTTCAAACCACACATGTGAGGTATCACCGTGAACGGTAGGGCGAGAGCAATAATTCTAGCCATAGACCTCCTCTGTAACTCAAAACATGTAACTAGTAAAACATTTGAAATTGTCGCCTATGGGGATTTTTAAGTACCGAAGTTTGGCGCCATTCCACGAGCGTGTGCAATTTTAAAGAATGATATGTTGGGTATCTATTTACTCAGCGTAACTTCATCTTTCACATTATGTAAAAAAGTTGGGCTAACTACTGTTTTTTTTAAATGCACAAAACTGTTCTTTTTCCCAAAAAACTTTTAAAAAACTGCTGTGCAAATATCATGCAAGATAAAAAGTTGCAACGACCACCATTGTATGTATATATAATGTTTGGGGGTTCTATGTAATTTGCGGTTCTATGTACTTTGCGAGCAAAAAAATGATGTTTACATGTAGGAGAGAATTGGCCTGGGTGGCAAGTGGTTAAGGAGTCAAATGAGTTCTCCTAGTTCTTAGCTTGGACTACAGAATAACTAGTGTCTATGTTGTACAGATGGGGGGGGTGGGGGTTCAGTCATTTTTCAAAAGACACCTGGGCAGGAATGACTCTAAACAGCAAAACAAACAGCAAAAATGCCGACCTAGGGACCTAGTAATGGAGTGTATTTTTGGTAGATCAACAGGTATTTTTCTGTACCTGCAGAGTATTTAAAGGGATTACACATGGAGCAGTGGGCACATTTTGCCGAGACACATTGCATATGTTTATCTTGGCATTGACATACACTTTTGAGCAACTTGCATTCAATTGTTATGGCTCTATGTTTTAAATGCTGATAAAATGGCATTGTAGACTCATTGAGATTATACTCTGTTGCTTATCAAATGGCAAATATAGGACATAAATGCCAAATTTGGTCACACTTGGGTAATTTGCTCTTGTTTATATAGATAATGCAAATAATGAAAACATTACAGAAGTTGAAGATAAGTGATGCCCGAGTTAAGTGATTTGGAATCCCTGTTTGTTTATTTTTTTTCATGGTGTTCTTCAAATTCCTCCCTAGTCATATATTATGTGCTTGTGCCGTGATCTCTAGGTTAACATTTTACAAAAATGTCACAGATTTCCCATGGCGTGGTTTAAATATACTTTAGGAACTTGCCACTGAAGATCCTGGCCAACCTTCTTTCCTGAATTCATGTCAAGGCTTGTGATAAAATGATGGGTGGTTCCTTGAGAGCTATAGATTTGCAACTTTCTTCACAATACCAATTTCATGGGAGATTTCTGTCATATTTTTTGGTAGAAAAACAGGGATTATAGTACATGTAGCTATTGCTGATATCTGAATGCCTCAATATTAACCACTTCAATACCGGGCACTTTCACCCCCTTCCGGTCAGGCCAATTTTCAGTGCTGTCACAATTTTGAATAACAATTGCACGGCCATGCAACACTGTACCTAAACAAATTTTTTTACCATTTTGTTTGCACAACTAGAGCTTTCTTTTGGTGGTATTTAATCACTGCTGGTTTTTTTTTTTCATTATTTTTTTTTTTTTTTGCTAAATAAATTAAAAAAACATATTCTGAAAAACGTTTTTTTCTTGGTTTCTGCTATTTGAAAAAATGTTTATTTTAAAAAAAATGTATGCCAAACCATATACTGCTATGTTTCTTTGGTGCAAATAACTCAAATTAGTGTATATTATTTAGTCTGTAGGAAAGATATAGAGTTCACAAACTATTGTGTCTGTGTGTGTGTATGTATATATATATATATATATATATATATATATATATATATATATATAAATCCATCCTGATGTACTGACTGCATATCTAAATTTCTTGAGGCCCTGAAAATGCCAACACAGTACAAATATCCCCTAAATGATCCATTTTTGGAAAGCAGACAGTCCAAGGTATTCAGTAAGAGTTATGGCAAGTTTTGGAAAATTAAGAAAAAATAAATAAAATTTCACTTTTTTTTTTTAAACATACGGTCACCAGTGCAGTACATAATTGGTGTGGCGGTGCTCAGGGACACTGATGACAGCATGTAAAAAAAAAAAATCATAATTTTTTTTTCAATTTGTTTACTTTTTTTTTTTTATTACTTTTTTCTACTGTTACAATTTTATTTTATTTTTTTCAGATACACTGTGACCAGAGCAATACAGTGTTACCATAGTAAGTAGGGAGAGGGATTTTTTTTTAACACATTATAATTGCTTATACCATTGAATTTCACTGTTCACATAAGCAATCATTTTTACTGAAAAAAAAAAAAGATTCATTCACTGTTTACAATTGTGCTTAGCCTTGATTGGCCACAGCTAATTACATGGTATAGATGGGCTGTGATCGGCCCTGTCCGTACTATGTGATCACTATGACAAATCACAGAGATCAACATAATAGTACACAATGGATGGCATAAAGGAAAGCACAATATTTATGTGATTGGTCACAGCGATCACATAGTACTAGCAGTAGCTGGAACACATCCGCTGAATGTCCAGCCCGGCTGTCATACTATAGAACAGATGTGAACTGGTTAACATACATAAAAGACAACTTTCACTTTACAAAGAGAGGAAAATGTCTAACAGACAATGAGTAGAGAAGCACTGAAATGTTGTCGGACAAAAATTGTGCTTTCAGCAGTTTGCCAATAGCGAAAAGGGCGCCGATAATGGAGCCGAAACCACACGTGATTTTGCATCACTTTTACTGTGCTTATGGTGTCTTTTTTATGTGACATAAAAACCTTTTAACCACCTCAATACAGGGCACTTACTTCCTGCCCAGGCCATTTTTCAGCTTTCAGCGCTGCCGTACTTTAAATGACAATTGCGCTGTCATGCTACACTGAAATTTTTATCATTTTCTTCACACAAATAGAGCTTTCTTTTGGTGGTATTTAATCACCTCGGGGGGGGGGGGGGGGGGGGGGTTGAGAAAAAAAAGGACCAAGTTTTTTTTTTTTTTTAAGTTTTTCTTAGGTTCTGTCAGTAAATTTTGTAAATAAGTGATTTTTCTCCTTCACTGATGGATGCTGATGAGGCAGCACTGATAGGCTGCACTGATGAGGTGGCACGAATATGCCACACTTATGGGTACTGATAGGTGACATTGACAGGCGGCACTGGTGGACACTGATGGGTGGCACTGGTGGGCATTGATGGGTGGCATTGATGGACAGCACTGATAACCAGTACTGATTGGCATCACTAATGGCTACTGATTGCTGGCACTTGGCGCTGATTGTTGGCATTGGTGGGCATTTATTGCTGTCACTGTGGGTGCTTTATTGTAATCAGGGCACTGATCATCAGTGCCCTGATTACATTCCTAGATGTCCTCTGCGAGGAGATGCCACTGATCGGCTCTCCTCTCCTCACACTCTGTCAGTGTGTGGCGAGGAGCGCCGATTACCAGCATCTCCATGTTTACAGCCGATCACATGTTTAAAGAGCCGCAGACTCGGCTCTATACAGAGATCGGGGTCGCGCCGTGTCCTAACAACATGGCTCGGCTGTGATCGCCACGCTGCGTGCCCCCGGGCGGCTGTTCTGGGAAGCCTTCATATGACGTCCCCCCAGAACGAGAGTCACACCACCCAGCCGTCATTTGATGGTGGTCGGGCGGCAAGAGGTTAAAAAAACTTAACACAGGTGCGTTATTTGGGTGTTCTTGCTGAGTTTTCAATACATTCCAACAGGAAGGGTGCGTTTTTTTTTTAACTGACCAAAAATGTAACAAGCAAGATTTTTACCACCACAATAGAAGCGCAATGGACCAGTGTGAAGGCATACATAGATTTTAAAGGGATACATTAAAGGAATACATTGCACATTGCACTTTCTTGCACTAAAGGTGCCAATAATGGCCTACAATAAATTCATGATATTAACTAAAAAGTCAAATCTAATACAATTATATTGAAAAAAAAAAAAATATATATATACATCTTTTTTTTTTTTTAACTGAATTTTAGGTTTCAGCACCAAAATTTCCATTTGCATATAAGAATACATCCTTATATAGGGGCTTTGTGTATAAAAAAATAAAATAAATGTTGCTTATTTTAAACTTCCTGCCCCCAACCTGGGCAGTAGAGGAGAAGTTGCACACCAATGAACTCACTCCGTTATATTCTTCTCCTCTCAGCACGTTAATTGCTAGCATATGTACATGCAGCACACATGATTGGCTTATAGTAATGCCTCTCCCTCTCTGTCTACTTTACAGGGGATTATAGGTGGCTGATACCAAATCAAATGTAAGTCAATTACACTAGCTGCATTTAAAGTGTGTAAAGTAAAAACTTTTTTAAAATTTTTAGTTTGGGATAGAGTAGGAAACAGTAACAGTACTGCTGTCAGATTTATTTCTGTATGTGCCCTTTGAGGATGACTGCATGTCATTTTCCTGTTAAAAACGAAGTAAGAAGAACCTTCTCCAAAGCAACATAATAAGTATTTAAAGGGATTGTAAAGATAAAAATTTTATTTTAAAAAAATAACAAACATGTTATACTTACCTCCAATGTGCAGCTCGTTTGGCACAGAGTGGCCCCGAACCTGCTCTTCTGGGGTCCCTCGGCGGCTGTCTCTGCTTCCTCCCTCAGATGCTTCTCACGTTCATGCGAGCTCCCTCGCATGGTGAGAAGCATCTGCGGGCGCGGCCCCGCCCCCCGGCGCTCCGCGTCAGTGGATGTGATTGACAGCAGCGCGAGCCAATGGCTGCGCTGCTTTCCATCCATCCACTCCAGCCAATCAGCGGCCAGGCTGAACGGTGGAAAGGACATCGGGGGACGAGCGCAGGACTTTTGAGGGGTGAGGTAAGTAAAACGGGGGGGCTGGGGGCGCCGGGACTGTTGGATGTTTTTTCACCTTAATGCATAGAATGCATTAAGGTGAAAAAACATTTACCTTTACAACCCCTTTAACTGTATTAACCACTTCCCATCCATTTATAAACAGCCTAAGGTTGAAGTGGTTATAGCGGAATCACGGCTATAGCTACAGCCATGATCCCTGTATCTTTTTTTAAAAATTCTTTAGCCCCAGCTTGTCTCTATCTAATAAAGGTAATCCGAGTGACTGTACAGGATTACTTTTACAGGTGACAGAAGGCCCCCCATTCTCGGCACCACTGCCTTTACTGGGATCTCCTGTGAGATCAGGAAGCCCAGTAAGGATGTGACTGGTGGCATCTGGTTCCAGGTACGCAGTGAGAGGAACTGAGGTTGTTCCTCCCACTGTGTGATGTCAAACTGGAAGAGACAAGGATTTCATCACTTCCTGTCTCAGTCTTGCGTAAACAAGCTATTACCAGCTTGTAAAACCATCAGGTCAAACAGATCTCAGTTTGATCGGTTGTTTTGGAAGCCAGAGGAGAGATATGGGGTCTAACAGACCCCAGAATTCTCCATAAAGAGGACCTGTCATGCTCCATGCTTCCACAAGGGATGTTGTTCATCCCTTGTGATAGCATGAAAGTTGACCCACATTTTTTTTAAAAAGGTACTGCGTTAAAATAAAAAATAAAATAAGTAAAATATAAAAAATTCTTTTTAAAGCGTCCCTGTTCTCATATGCAAAGGAGAACATCCACCTAAGTTCCGCACACATACGTACACAGTGGTCACACCACACGTGTGGGGTATCTCTGTGAACATTAGAGCAAGAGCAACAATTTTAGTGCCACATCTCCTGTGTAGGGATGATCGATGTAGGCATGATACACCAGAATATGTGAACAGGCAAAAACATTTGTGCGAACACTGTTAAAATCTATGGGACACGAACATCAAAGGGCTAATTTTAAAGGCTTATATGCAAGTTATTACCATAAAAAGTGTATGGGGACCTGGGTACTACCCCAGGGACATGCATCAATGCAAAAAAAGGTGACCTTTCAGGTCTGGTATGCATTTTAAGGGGAGCCCGCGCCAAAATGTAAAAAATAAAAAATGTCATGGGCCCCCCAAAAATCCATACCAGACCCTTATCCGAGCATGCAACCTAACAGGTCAGGATGGAGGGGACGAGCAAGTGCTCCCCCTCTTGAACCACAGGCCACATGCTCTCAACATGGGGAGGGTGCTTTGGGGTCCCCCCCAAAGCACATTGTCCCTATGTTGATGGGGACAAGGGCCTCATCTCCACAACCCTTGTCCGGTGGTTGTGGGGTCTGCGGGCGGGAGGCTTATTGGACCCCGGAAGCCCCCTTTAACAAGGGAACCCCCAGATCCCGGCCCCCCCTCCTATGTGAATGGATATCAGGTACATCACAGCCCTACCCATTCACCCAAAAAATGTAAAAAAAGTAAAAACAGGAGACTGTTTTGGACAAAAATTTAAATAAAAAGTTGTGGGGATGAGGCCCTTGTCCCCATTAACATGGGGACAAGGTGCTTTGAGGGGGACCCCAAAGCACGCTCCCCATGTTGAGGGCATGTAGCCTGTTATGGTTCGAGGGGGGCGTTAGTTTGAATGCTCAGATAGGGCTCTAGTATGGATTTTCAATGTTTTTATCACAGGGTTCCCCTTAAAATCCATATCAGACCTGAAGGGCCGGGGTTCCCCTTAACCACTCCAATACGCTGTATTATATATATATATAATTATATATATACTACACTGCCTGCATTGAATTCCTAGTCTACACTAAAATGTAGAGTGTGTGTGTGTGTGTGTGTGTGTGTGTGTGTGTGTGTGTGTGTGTGTGTGTGTGTGTATATATATATAATACTAGACTGTATGTGTGTATATATATATATATATATATATATATATATATATAATACTAGACTGTATGTGTGTATATATATATATATATTAAATACACTGCCTGCATGCCAATAACTAACCTGTCTGCCTAATCTAGCTCAATCTATCTCCGTCCACGCACTATACATGGACGCTATGTAAGCCGCCTTATATAGTGTGGGGGCATGGACTTAGTCCTCCCGAGCCATGATTGGCCAAAGGCACCCTGCCTCTGGCCAAATATGGCTCTCTCAGCAGACCACGCTGTGATTGGCCAAAGCATGTAGGTCTGGTGAATGCTTTGGCCAATAATCACATGTCAATGCACTGCGATCTCGCTTTGTATTATGGGGCATTCCGCGGCGCTCAAATTTCCTGCAAACGCCCCATATGTTCAGTTTGTTTATGAGCAAAAAAACACCCGATGTTCGAGTCGAACTTGCATTCAGCTCAAACCGTGGGCTCATCCCTACTCCTGTGTCATTTTAAAGCGGACCTTCAGTCATATTTTCATCTTTCCATCTATTTTTTCTCTTAAAAAATATATACTGTTTGGAAGTTTGAAATAGTTTTCTAGCAAAAAAATGTCAGGAATGTCAGAGGAATGTTGGAATCGGCCTGGATTGGAAGTGGTTAATTGGATTTTTTTTTTAAGTATTTGCCTGGAGTTCAGCATTAAAGGAGAAAACGTTGAAAATATTTAATCATTAATGTAACTCTGTGCTACATAATGACAAAATGCATTTACTTTAAAAGAAACAGACTATAAATGGTCAATTCAGAGTTCAGTAGTATGAGACATTTTTTATTTTTTTTTGTAATAGCCTCAATGTGGGAGAAAAGTGCTTTTTTCTTAACATGTAGGAAGCATTTAATAATAGCACTGCTTGAGCCTCTTCTCATTGCTCTGGAGAGGTATATCCACTACTTTAAACTTCCTTTTATGTAGATTTAATTTGATAAAATTTAGATAGTTTAAATAAGCATTTAGTCTGTAATTCAATAGTCAATCTATTTTTGGGTCATTCTAATCAAAGGTCATTTACAACTATTATACTGTATATGTGGGCAATTTTCATCATCTAAAAGCATTGCTAGCATTTTAGGATTTCTCGTACCTTCATACATCCCGACAATCTCATTTGTATATAATTCTTACTGAGTAAAAGATACACAGTAAGATGGAAGTAAATCTTCATGCTGACACGTACACAAATACTTTATTAACGTTTCACAAGAACAATATGGGAAGTGGGACACAAGAAAGCCTCTTTCAGAGAATTAGTGTACATGTGATTTATTCTTCACCGGAAAGATCACAGAACTAAAATAATGTCTAAAAAACTATATTTATTGTCCAAAGCAATCGATTAGTGGTGGTGCTGATGCTCAGCTGCATCCAAGCTCGGGTGGAGGAGGTATATATGACATCTCAGCTCCAGGACTTCCCATGAGCAATAGAATAATGCAGGTCCTCGGCTTCCCTTTGGCTAAAGTATGGGTGATACCAGATTCCCAAAAAATAATTTGCACGCAACAGATTCCCTATGTTTTCTGAATTACAGCGGCAATAAAAAGGAGGGATTTGCAACCCAGTAAAGATAGCTACAATCATTAGACATGTGCAGAGTAAAATATTTTGTTTCAGAATTTCGTTTTCGTCCGAAAAATTTATTTATTTCGTTACTCCCGAAATTTGTTTTATTTATTTAGTTTTTCGTTCAAAAATTGCATTCGTCCGAAAAATCAACATGAATTATGGTTGAATCTGTCTTTCAAGGCTGATGGTGTCTGTCGAATGTATAAAGAAGATTCGACGGTGCTAGTATATAGCATACTTCGTGTGAACTTTAGAACCCTATTAAGGAATTTTTCAAAAGTGTGTTTGTCTTATTTAACTATTTTTTACACTTTCTTTGTGAAATAGTAGGGGTACTTTTGTACCCCCTTACCATTTCAAACAGGGGGGGGCCGGGATCTGGGGGTCCCCTTGT
This sequence comes from Lithobates pipiens, assembly GCF_037356315.1. Taxonomy (NCBI): domain Eukaryota; kingdom Metazoa; phylum Chordata; class Amphibia; order Anura; family Ranidae; genus Lithobates; species Lithobates pipiens. Next base: position 66,056,862 of record NW_027507787.1, on the reverse strand, counting down.
TAAAGGGGGCTTCCAGATTCTGATAAGCCCCCCACCCGCAGACCCCCACAACCACCAGCCAGGGTTGTGGGGATGAGGCCCTTCTCCGCATCAACGTGGGGACAAGGTGCTTTGAGGGGTCACAGACCCCCAAAGCATCCTCCCAATGTTGAGGGCATGTGGCCTGGTACGGTTCAGGAGGGAGGGGGCCGCTCTCTCGTCCCCCCTCTTTTCCTGCAGCCTGCCAGGTTGCGTGCTTGGATAAAGGGTCTGGCATGGATTTTTAGGGGAACCCCCACGTCAATTTTTTTTTTTCATTTGACGCGGGTTCCCCTTAATATCCATACCAGACCTGAAGGGTCTGGTATGGATATTTAGGGGGAACCCCACGTCAATTTTTTAAAAAAAATTTGACGCAGGGTTCCCCTTAATATCTATACCAGACCTGAAGGGCCTGGTAATTGAATTTGGGGGACCCCCACGCTTTTTTTTTTTTTTTTAATCAATGACTTTCAATGAGTGTTCTCTGTATTACGGAGCCGACAATTCATAATAGCTGCGAGTGATTTTAAAGGACTTTTTTTCCTGCATAAATGACACTTTGTGCAGGAAAAGTTCTAAGCACCAGAAACATGCGCCCCTTCACAGGCATACTATAGACACCCCCCCCCCCCCCCCCCGTACGAAATGTAAAGGAATATTACACTTTTATTCTTTCACTTTAATCATTATTAAAATCACTGCTCCCGAAAAAACTGTAGTTTTTAAAACTTTTTTTTGCATTGATCCATGACCCCTGGGGCAGGACCCGGGTCCCCAAACACTTTTTAGGACAGTAACTTGCAGAATCTTTTCTCTCTGTCAAATCTTTTTTCTCTGTCGAATATTTTCTCTATATAATCTTGGACTAATAGAGGTAAGGTTAGACACATTCGACCACAGGTTCTATAGACACAGATTCTTGTCAGAGTCACGTCAAATCTCCTATTCTATATCGAACTGTTGTAACAACGAAAACGAAAATAAAGTATTTATTTATGTCGGATCTTTCGTTTTTCAGATTCTGTGCTTTCGTTATCATTTATCAAAACCAAAATAGCTGAAATTCGGATGAAAATTCATTCGGACGAAAACGAATGCACATGTCTAACAATCATCGTATTGGTCTATGACAGCAGATACAAGTTTGCATTGTATCCCAGGAGGCAAGTAAACTTGTATCTGCAATTTGTTCTTTTAACCAGGATATTACGTATTGCATTTCATATACTTTAGAAGTTATAAAAAGCATTTGCTCGAACTGCATTCCTTCAAATTTTTTAGACTGACCTTGACATTTTTATTAGACAATCAACTGTCACAAAGCTTTTTACAGATCCCTCCTAGGTTTTGCTTAATATGTACATAATATTTAACATTAAGCTAGTTATAAGTAGTATGACTTTGCAATCAATATCTGACCTCTGTGGTCTGTAATATATGAATAGTGATTTTGGGAGCAGATGTCTGTACACATGCTTTTCCAAAGTGCCATTCCAGTGTATACAGTTGTGCTCATAAGTTTACATACCCTGACAGAATTGATGATTTCTTGGCCATTTTTCAGAGAATAGGAATGATAACACAAACATTTCACTCATGGTTAGTGTTTAGTTAATGCCATTTATTATCAATCAACTGTGTTATGTCGCGTACACACAATCGGACATTCCGACAACAAAATCCATGGGATTTTTTCAGACGGATGTTCGCTCAAACTTGTCTTGCATACACACGGTCACAAAATGTTGTCGGAAATTCTGAACGTCAAGAACGGGGTGACGTACGACGAGCCGAGAAAATTTAAGTTCAATAGCTAGTGCGGCTCTTCTGCTTGATTCCGAGCATGTGTAGAAATTTGTGCGCCAGAATTGTGTACACTCGATCGGAATTTCCGACAATGGATTTTGTTGTTGGAAAATATTAGATCCAGATCTCAAATTTTGTTTGGAAAATGTCTAATGGAGCCTACACACGGTCAGAACTTCCAACAAAAGGCACCCATCAAACATTTTCCGTCGGAAAATCCTACTGTGTGTACGCACCATTATTCTTTTTAGATCATAATGATAACAGAAACTACCCAAATGACCTTGAACAAAAGTTTACATAATCTGGAATGTTTGGCCTTGGTTAAAATGGAAATTAAAGGTTAGTGATGGGAGAGAAGAGCTGCAGAGCTGGAGACATGCACAGGGCTGGATCAAATAAGGGCTCGAGTAAGTAAAAGGATGCTGACTCCTAAACATTTTTGATCTTAATGCAAGGAATGCATTAAGGTAAAACACTTTAAGGCCCCTTTCACACGGACGATCCGTTCAGGCCCGCCTGTCAGTTTTTCAGGTGGACCTGAACGGATGCTCCATAGACCTGACATCCGACCCGCTCCGATCCGAAAAAGTGTGACGGAGGAAAAAGCTATTTTTCCATCCGTCTGCGGATCGGATGAGGACGGACACTGCGGCCCGTCGTCATCCGATCTCCCATAGGGGAGAGCGGCGCTGTGACAGGTCTGTCCCTGCGCAGTGTGCAGAGACGGACCTGTCATCTCCCTGCTCAGCGGGGATCGACGGAGTGATCCCCGCTGAGCAAACGGATATCCACGGGGCGGATCACCACTGATCTGCCCCGTGTGAAAGGACCCTAAGACTTTACAACCACTTTAAGCCTGTGTTCTGATTTAGCATGATTTAGGCCCTTTTCACATGGGTGTTCCGTTTGTCTGTTTTTCATTCACTTGTTGAAGGATGAAAAATGCAAAGCAGTGCATTCCTATAGGCAAGTGGAATTAAACTCAACGAATGATCACCCACATCTGTTTATACAGTGCCTTGCGAAAGTATTCGGCCCCCTTGAACTTTTCAGCCTTTTGCCACATTTCAGGCTTCAAACATAAAGATATAACATTTTTATTTTTTGTGAAGAATCACCAACAAGTGGGACACAATTGTGAAGTGGAACGAAATCTATTGGATTTTTGAAACTTTTTTAACTAATAAAAAAATGAAAAGTGGGGCGTGCAAAATTATTCGGCCCCCTTGCGTTAATACTTTGTAGAGCCAACTTTTGCTGCGATTACAGTTGCAAGTCGCTTGGGGTATGTCTCTATCAGTTTTGCACATCGAGAGACTGAAATTCTTGCCCATTCTTCCTTGCAAAACAGCTCGAGCTCAGTAAGGTCGGATGGAGAGCATTTGTGAACAGCAGTTTTCAGCTCTTTCCACAGATTCTCGATTGGATTCAGGTCTGGACTTTGACTTGGCCATTCTAACACCTGGATACGTTTATTTGTGAACCATTCCTTTGTAAATTTTGCTGTATGTTTGGGATCATTGTCTTGTTGGAAGATAAATCTCTGTCCCAGTTTCAGGTCTTTTGCAGACTCCAACAGGTTTTCATCCAGAATGGTCCTGTATTTGGCTGCATCCATCTTCACCTAAATTTTAACCATCTTCCCTGTCCCTGCTGAAGAAAAGCAGGTCCAAACCATGATGCTGCCACCACCATGTTTGACAGAGGGGATGGTGTGTTGAGGGTGATGAGCTGTGTTGCTTTTACGCCAAACATATCGTTTTGCATTGTGGGCAAAAAGTTTGATTTTGGCTTCATCTGACCAGAGCACCTTCTTCCACATGTTTGGTGTGACGAGATTTAGACGAGACTTTTTATGGATATCTTTGAGAAATGGCTTTCTTCTTGCCACTCTTCCAAAAAAAAAGGCCAGATTTGTGCAGTGTACGACTGATTGTTGTCCTATGGACAGACTCTCCCACCTCAGCTGTAGTTCTCTGCAGTTCATCCAGAGTGATCATGGGCCTCTTGGCTGCATCTCTGATCAGTCTTCTCCTTGTCTGAGCTGAAAGTTTAGAGGGACAAAAATGATCGCTTGCACAGTGCTCCTTGGGATGTTTAAAGCTTGGGAAATCTTTTTGTATCCAAATCCGGCTTTAAATTTCTCCACAACAGTATTACGGACCTGCCTGGTGTGTTCCTTGGTCTTCATGATGCTCTCTGCGCTTTCAACAGAACCCTGAGACTATCACAGAGCAGGTGCATTTATACAGAGACTTGATTACACACAGGTGGATTCCATTTATCACCATCAGTCATTTAGGACAACATTGGATCATTCAGAGATCCTCGCTGAACTTCTGGAGTGAGTTTGCTGCACTGAAAGTAAAGGGGCCGAATAATTTTACACGCACCACTTTTCAGTTTTTTATTTGCTAAAAAAAAAGTTAAAAATATCCAATAGATTTCGTTCCACTTCACAATTGTGTCCCACTTGTTGGTGATTCTTCACAAAAAAAATTAAATTTTATATCTTTATGTTTGAAGCCTGAAATGTGGCAAAAGGTTGAAAAGTTCAAGGGGGCCAAATACTTTCGCAAGGCACTGTACCTGAGATAAATAGCACTTATATCTTATATGTGCCTGCAGTTAAGCTGTAACCTCCAGGTAAAGGATGACAGGTGTAACTCCCTCTGCCCTCCCACAATGAAGGCTGTGTGTCCAATAAGCAGGCCCAAGCACTGTCACATGCAGGGTGGGGATGTGCATATTCTTGAGAAAGTACCCACCATTTCATTAGGCCTTGAAGGGTAACAGTGGGGATAGATGGACACAGCTGGGAGTAGTAAAGGGCAAATTAGAGCATAACTATACCCTACATAAAACAAACAAAAATAGCCCATTTTGCACTGCTGCACTACTTAAAAGGGGTGTAAAGCCTCAAGGTTTTTCAACTGAATGCATTATATGTATTAAAGTGAAAAACCTACTGTAGTGGAGCTGCCCCCCAGAGCCCCCCTTATATTTACCTGAACCCGATCATTCCAGCTCAGCAGCTCCAGCCACTGTCCTCATTGGATAGATTGATAGCAGCAGGAGCCATTGGCTCCAGCTGAGGTCAATCAAATCCAGCGACGTAGGAGTCGGGGCGTGGCCGAGTCCTGCTGTCTGTGTCAATGGACGCAGCAGCAGGACTTAGGAGCATGCCCGCATGAGTGCCCCCTTGGAAAGCGGCTCTCCGAGGGGGCACTGGAGAAGAGGAGGAGCAAGGAGCGCCACTGAGGGATCCCAGATCGGGGCAAAACCCTTGCACAGAGGTGGTAAGTTTGACATGTTTGTTATTTAAAAAAAAAAAGAACCTTTACAACCCCTTTAAGCCCCGGTTCACACTAGAACGTGGTGCTGCAAACCTGTGAATTGTGTGCATTTCCAACATCCCATTCAAAACACACTGCCCTTGCTATCTGCAGCAGCTGTCAGTGCAATGTTACACCCCAAATGCAGTGCAATGGCATGCACCAGTTCACATGGTACAAAAATACCATGGAATCCAGTTGCTGTGCATTTCCAAAAATAATGCATGCACTACTTTGGTGCAATACGGTTGCGATTTGAGCACAATGGAATATGCATTCCTGGGTGATTCATAGTGGGAACCTAGCCTCAATGTTAATTTTATGTAATAAAAAAATAATGTTTAAAAAATGTTTGATGCAGATTTACATACTGTAGTGATCATTTTGAGGACTCCCCCTTCCTCACTGGGTGGACAATAATACATTTACTGCAGCATTGTCACCCTGCTCAACGATACCATTTATTTATTTTTAATTATTTTATTCTCTTCTTTTTTCTCTTGTTTTGTTTAGTTTTAAGGGCATAGTTTTAGGAAAAATAATGATATTAGTATTTGTATAGGATGGGGAGGAAAGATATATAGGCACATATAGAAATAAATATGACTAGACTTTTTACATGGTTATGTTTAAGGAAGAGGAATATGGATACTGAAAGGTTTTTGTAGTCTCCACTTTTATTTTATTTTTTTCTGTTTCTGTACTTTTTTCTCAATTGAGTAAAAGTTTTTTTTTTTCATTCAATCAGGCACACTGCTATTTTGACTAAAAATATTTATTGTAAAATTGTTCTTGTCCACACATACATTGTGTGCTTGTACTTCAATAAATACTTGGAAGCAGCTGCTTATAACAGGTTTACACAGCAGACGCAGTGAATGCCAAACTCTCGATCCCCTTCTTTATTAAGCTGCAGTGATATGTAAAAGACTGTCTACAAAGTATGCCCAAGTCAGAAAATGTTCATTATTACAGCAATACTTAACTGGGGGACATACAAGAAAAGCCACCAATATTCTCCTGCAATATCATTTATTGACTTCATAATACGGTCACCGGGTCCATAGATACTTTTATGAAAATGGATCAAAAACGTGTTTAAATATCACGGAAAACATTGAGCGGCTGTATGCTGTGGATTAGCTAACTACAGGATTCTATTCTGTATTTGGACATACTACCTTTCTGGCATATAAATAGTGGTTATGATCTTCCGCTGATTTAAGTCTGTACTTTAATCAGATATTTAAGAAAAATTTATGAGTACATTTCAAAACAAATTACATAACCATTCGACCAGCGAATCTGTACCTATACTTGTTCTGTGTGAACTGTGTGAAAACTAAAATGTCTATACTTACCTGCTCTGTGCAATGGAATCGCACAGAGCGGCCGTGGACCTCTTGATTTTTGGGTCCCCTGCCAGTGTCCTGGCCCCTTTCCCTCTGTCCAGTACCCTCATGGGAAGCTGCTTCTCATGGGGTCACTGGTGCATGTTCGCCCCCGAGTCCCGCCGGGTGGCCTGGCCGTCTGTTTTCTCAATTTAGACCCCCCTGAAAAAATGTCTAATCTGTAGATATTTATAGAACTCAGACCTAGGAATTTCATATTGTTACTGTAGATATGAAAAAGAAAAAGGAACAGAAATGTGATTCATGCGTTAAGGAGTTAAGGCGTTTAACTCCCACCATAGGAAGTTGTTGGGGAAGTTAAAGACTTGAGAGAAACGCCCAAAAATGAGAATAGAGGTGGCCTATGGGATTTTAGTTTGTATTATGCAATTTTTCTTTATATATAGACTCCTAATGTCTGAATTTGTATTTGCATCAGCTACACATACAGTAGAAACTAAATGTGTAACAGGGATGTCAGCACTTAAAGTGGTTGTAAACACTTTTGTGTGACTTTAACTATAGGTATGCCTAGAATAAGGCTTACCTATAGGTAGTGGAAATATCTTCTAAATGTTGCACCATTTAGGAGATATTTCCCCTGTAGTGCGCCGATGATGTTATCGGCACACGAGCTGTGAAGAAACTGACCTCCGTGCTGTCTCTTTACTCACAAGTGCCACGACTGACAGCTCTGGCACGCATGCGCTGGAGTGACGTAACGCGGCTTCGGCTAGTCACAGAGCCGGAGTACGCGACCTCGGAAGGAAGAGGGGCAAAGATAGATGCAGCCTGCACAGGGGACAACGCGGGCTTTGTTTTCAGGTAAGTGTCACATGATGTGTTCCCATTATGCTTTTAATTTACAGGGTTTGCAGGTAGCAAAAGAGGAAGTAAAACCCATCAGAGTTTACTTCTTCTTTAAAGAAGAGTTCTATCCATAAATGGAACTTCCACTAATCAGATTCCTCCCCCTCTGTCAAATCCAGGTATTTGCTTCCACTTCCGGGGAAAGATTAATGCACATTGTGCAGCTGGGATCATAGTCACCAAGAAAACAATTGGTAACACAAAACACCGTGAAGGACTGAAATCTTGCAGTGCCCACAAGGTCCCCCTGCTCAAGAAAGCACATGTACAGGCCCATCTGAAGTTTGCTACTGAACACCTGAATGATTCAGAGGAGAACTGGGTGCAGTGGCACTGTGTCCATTAAGGGCGCACACCGCTGCCCCCTCTGTCACGCCACCCCCCCCCCCCCATGATTAATGGATAGATTCATGCATCGCAGTCCACCTAGATGTGTTAGAAAAGCAAATTAATATTTGCTTTTATAACACTGAACCATCTCTCTGCCAATCAGGGAGCGCGCGTCTAATACCCCTCACCTGATTGGTTGAAGGCACAGGTGCCCCTATTGGAAGCCTAGCATAATGAGAAGAAATGCATGGAGGACAGCATGGAGGACACCGGAGCCATTCCACAGCTCGCCCCGTCACCCGCTGCCTGACACTAATATAGGGTAAGTGCTGGGTAGGAAGCGGGCAGGGGGGCACAGTGGCTGCATATGATGGGCACAAAGGGGGCTCCCAGATTCCAATAAGCCCCCGCCTACAGACCCCGACAACCAACGGCAAGGGATGAGGCCCTCATCAACATGGGTACAAGGTGCTTTGGGGTGGGGGGGCGCAGGTCTCCCCTGCCCCAAAGCACCAACCCCCCCATGTTGAGGGCATGTGGCTTGGTATGAGCCATGATTTCCTGACCTCCCGGCCTGCGTGCTTGGATTAAGGGTATGGTATGAATCTTGGGGGGACCCCCACGCCATTTTTGTTTTGTGTGGGGAGAGCCATACCAGACCGAAGGGTCTGGTATTGTCTTGGGGGGGAACCCCACGCAAATTTTTTTTTACATTGTCGCTGGGCTCCCCTCTCAAGATTCTCAGCGCACAAGTCGCAAGTCGGATCTGACTGTGCTGGTGTGACCTCTACTCAAATCAATGGGCTCCCATAGGGAACCATTGGTTTTGAATAGAGACAGTGAATAGCCACTAAAAGCCAGCGTGGAGTAACGTGCATTGATTCAATGCAAAACGCAGATAAAATTGCGTTTTTAATGCTGCTTTTTTCCTGGCGTCTGTACTGGCTTTACAGCCCATTTTTTAAAACGTCCATGGGCATGTAGCCTAATAAATAAAAACAGGAAGAATAAGAGAAATTAAACATTAATTACCTTGTGTTCTTAGTTGTACCAGCTCATTGAATTACTTTTATGACAGAGGAGAGATGCCCGTTTATTTCCCACTCAGATTTATTTAATTGAATGCTGGAACACATAAGTCAATTATTTCCTATGCTAACTACATGCTTTCCAAGAGGTAATAATTTCAACAGAACTGTTTGAGTGGGTTTTCTTATCTTTCTTGTAAAACTGCCAAAATCCAGTTGAGCGGAAAATGAGTATAAACAAAATGAAATTCTGATCTTTAATGGATTCTATTTTCACCTGGTCACCACTTATATTATTCATACTGACATGTATTTCAAAAGATATACACATAGGTACGTAGTGGTAGGGAATGCAGTCTCTTAAAGCATCTCTCACCCCTAAATTGGCCCCTGATCCACAGAGTAGGCACCACCAAGGAGGCACATCTTTAGATCATCATCACAGTTTCTGTAGTTGCACTCTGGCCTTCCTCCTCATGCTTTCTCATACTTTCAATTGGCCAGTAAAGTCACTAGCACTGAATGGCATGGTCCACACTGCAGTGATAGAAACTGAGCTTGATAATTGGTGATCCAGAGATGCAGTAATAGGGATGCACCGAATGGTTTTTTTGGTGCCGAAACCGATACCGAAAATAAATCTTCCTTGATCCCGAAAACCGATACCGAAACAGCACCGATACCGAAATTGACTGTTTTTAAAAAATATTTTTATACAGGAGATGGTCAGAGACTGGGGACATGCTACAGGAGATGGTTAGAGACTGGGGACATGCTACAGGAGATGGTCAGAGACTGGGGACATGCTACAAGAGATGGTCAGAGACTGGGGACATGCTACAGGAGATGGTCAGAGACTGGGCACATGGTACAGGAGATGGTCAGAGACTGGGACCATGCTACAGGAGATGGTCAGAGACTGGGGACATGCTACAGGAGATGGTCAGAGACTGGGGACATGCTACAAGAGATGGTCAGAGACTGGGGACATGCTACAGGAGATGGTCAGAGACTGGGCACATGGTACAGGAGATGGTCAGAGACTGGGACCATGCTACAGGAGATGGTCAGAGACTACAGAAATGCTTCAGGAGATGGTCAGAGTAACCATACACACATAAAACACACATATAACACACACACACACACACACACACACACACACACACACACACACACACATACATATAAACATGCACACATATATAACACACACATGCACACACAGAGGCATACAAACATATATATAGACAGTCTTTTTAAAAATTGGCAGCTGCAGCTCTGTACCTTAATCTCCATGCTGGGTACTGCACTGTAGGGGTTGGCAGAGAGCACAGCACACCGCTAGACATCTCTCCCTTGCTTTCACTTTTACAGTAAACTGCATGCCCGAGCTCCTGCACAGCCGATTTACACATCGGCTGAGGAGCCATATGCAGCCACCGCTGGGGAGAGGGGGACTTTACAGCGAGACCCCAGGGGCCGCCTGCAGCATGGGTGAGGAGGGGAGGAGGAGAGAGTAAAGACGGAATGACAGCCCCGTGATGGGCGGCACCAGGGGTGGGGCCAAGCCCATCAGGCTCCACCCCATTTCCGGCACCTGTATCGGCGAAAATTATCTTTCGGCTTTTTGTGTTTCGGCGGCCGAAATTTCGGTGCATCCCTAGTAATGATGATAGAAGGATGATAATAGAAGGCAGTTTTGCTTGAAAACCTCAAATAGAGGCTGTTGGTGATCTCAGTAAATCAGTAGCGGAGATATGGCTCAGAATTCCTTTCCTGGATGGATATTTCCAATCTTTCTGGTAATTAGTTAACTAATAATGGAGTCCAAAGAACCAACCTTCTTACTCATTCACTTAAGAAGCATAGGCTTACTGCCCCTTGGTCAACCCTAAGCAGGTCATCCCAATGGAAATCCTGCCTTTACTGGCAGACAGGGGGAACAAAGGATTATGGAGTTATTTTATGTACCCTCTGCTCTCATAAGGTATTCCTTCAAATTGTTTATAAGATAATTCTAAACACACACTGTTTAATTTACATTGTCCCTTCTATTTCTGTATATGGAAGATGGCCAGAAAAAGACAGATGAGCGATTTTCATCGGAAAATGCGACCGCGTGTATGCTCCATCGGAATTTAGCTGTCCGAATTTCCGCCAGCCAAAAATTTATAGCATGTTCTCAATTTTCCCGACAGAAAAACGTTCTATCGGTAATTCTGATCGTGTGTATGCAATTCGGACACGCCAAAAATCACGCATGCTCAGATTCAACTACGAGACATAAGCTATTGGCTATTGAACTTCCTTTTTCTAGTCACGTCATACGTGTTGTACATCACCACATTATAAATGATCGGAATTTGATGTGACCGTGTGTAGGCAAGACAGCTTGAGCCGAATTCCGACGGGAAAGCCATCAAAGCTTTTTCCGACGAGAATTCCGATCGTGTGTACGTGGCATAATTATTTTAACCAATTCAGCCCAAGGCCTTTTTTTTACACCTTTACACATTTACATGTAAAAATCTGTATTTTTTGCTAGTAAATTTGTTAGAATCCCCAAATATTATATATTTTTTTTAAAGCAGAAGCCGTTGAGAATAAATTGGTGGGTGTTGCAATTTTCATGTCACATGGTATTTGCACAGCGTTTTTTTAAGCGCAATTGTTTTGGAAAAAATACACTTTTTTACATTTTAATGCAAAAAAACACACTACATAACCCAATTTTTTTGTAAAATATAAAAGCGGTAGAAATAAACTAACTTAAATAACAGATGGAAGGTTTACGCGAGAGCAGAGGCATATGAGGTATAAAGTAGAAGATCAGGGAAAACCGCAATAGAAGAAACAAACTTCGGGGCCTACCTAAAACATAGGGAGAAATTCTAAAAGACACAATGGACAAACTATTTGGCCCACTGCTGGGATGATCAACGACAGAATAAATTAAGTTTTAAAGAATACACAGAATTAGAAAACCTACGGAAATAGATGGAAAATTCAATAGGATAACATGGAGGGGCGTTTTTAAAAAATGCCTGACGCCCCTAGATGCAGCTGTTAAATGGTCCTGTGTGCACAAGGTCTTATTCTCAGGATGGGCAGATGTTGCAATTGTCTCACAGAATTGCCATCTCTGTCTGATCTTAGTAGGGGGGACCTTAGTTTTCCAATAACGCTTAATGGGCAGGCAAACGTGAACAGAAACTCTAGATGCATTTGGCAGTTAAAAACTTAAAGTGGAGCTCCACTCAAAAAGGGGAAGCTCGGCTTGTTAGCACCCTCCCCCCCTCCACTGCCGCATTTGGCACCTTTTGGGTACCTGGCTTTACAAGTACCTGCTCCCACTTCCTGGTAAGATCGCCGCACAACGATCGCTGTCATTTCTGGCTCCTTCTCTTTCCCCCTGCTGCCTTCTGAGACACACAGAGGTCCCAGAAGACAGCAGGAACGTTGAGAAATCACATGTGCGGTAGGAAACAGACTGCGAAGGCACAAGGCTTCACTTCCTGTTTCCCTTACTATAGATGCCGGTGCCTGCACCCAAAGCCTATTGATAAATCGGCTAGGGCTGCCGACATTGCTGGATACCCTGGACAGGTAAGTGTCCTTATATTAAAAGTTATCAAGCGGAAAATTCAGAGAGATGTTATTAGATTCCATAATTATAAAGATAAAGAACATATTTGGGAAGGTCTAAAAGTTAACCACTCTGTAAAGTATCAAGAAACAACACAACAGATATTCCCAGACCTGGCATCGGAAACACTGGCAAGGAGAAGAGTACTGAAACCTTTATTGGAACAAATGAAGACTCGTAAGATTCAGTACTCATGGGGCTTCCCAGCCCGCCTAATAGGATGTAAAGAGGACCGTTCAGCAATCTTAAGGTTTCCAGAAGAAATGGACAAATTTTGCAGAAGATTGGATATGCCAATTTTAGAGATTCCTGGATGGTGGGAAACATGTGAGAAAACAACAAACATTGAGTAGCAACAACAATGGTACCTGGTCCCTAAGAAGAAGAAGGCTTCAACAAAGAAGAAAAATAGAAGGAAAAGAAGAGTGTTGACGGAAAGGGGGGACCTGAAATGGGGGGGGCAGGAAAGGAATGGAAGCTGAGAACAAAAAACTAGACTTGGGGAGCACTAGCAGGCTTGGTGGCACCCCTAAGTAGAGGGGGTACTGGCTCAGACTAGGGCGCAAAATCAGAGCTCAACCTCAAGGGGAGAGAATCGCAAGGATGTAGGGGAATTGCCTTGGATCCATTGGTCATGAGTTGACCAACATTCCCCAAAGGGTGGAGGCGAGGGAGGGGAGGGGGATAGAAGGGGATACTCTCTTTATCAAATTAAGGTCTGCCGTGGATCTGAAGACTCCTCTTTGCTCACTGAACTCCCATCAAGACAAAAATCCCTAGTAAGCGGATATAATCAGCCCAATCTAGGGTTGGGCTGAATAAAGAGGATAGGAGTAGGAGCGGGGAGTACAAGCAGCAAAGATGATATCATTAAACTTTTTGACGTATAATGTGCGAGGGCTAAATACACCTATAAAAAGATATAATATATTAAGAGAAATTAATCAACTCTCTGGAGTGGTAGTCTTCCTGCAGGAGACTCATATCTCCCACAAAACTAATGTGAAATTAAAAGATTTTCCAAAATGGTTTTATGGGCACTCCACAACAAAATGGGCAAAGGGAGTAGCCATTGATTTTACCAGAGTGGTAAGGTTTACCCTGAAGAGGTTAGTGGACCCTGATGGGCGCTACCTGTTCCTGAGGAGAAGACTAAATTATGTAGATTGCACTCTGGCAAATATTTACTGTACAAATAAGAACTCAATAAAATATCTAAAATCAGTTATGGAGAAACTAATGGAGTTTAAGAAAGGAGGAGTAATCATGGCAGATTTCAACTACTGTATGGATCCTGGGATAGATAGTATGTCCCGGGGATATGGGGGTATGTTCAGGGGACTGGGAATGCTCAACTGAATACTAAAAAATAAGTTATACCAGAACCAGTTGATGGATGGATGGAGAATACAGCATGCTAAAATAGGAGACTATACATTCCACTCCTACTACAGCACCACTCCTGTTACAAATGTCTAGCACACTGGTATATAACACCTGATAAGGTACATAATTGTCAAAAGGAGGTTTCACGGTTATGCTGGCGGGGATGCAGCACAGTGGGAACCATGGCCCACATATGGTGGATGTGTTCAAAAATCAAAAGATATTGGAGAGAATTGTTGCAGTTAATTAAGGAGATCACCAATATAGAGATACTAGAGGAACCTTGGAGGTGTTTGTTTCATGGGGTTAGTATGCCAACTAAACAATACCTGAGAACACTGGTGCCCCATCTAATGAATGCAGCCAAAAGTTTTAAACCTTGACAGTGGCAGGAAACAGCCCCACGATGGGGAGTTGGTGTAAGAAAAGAAAATAAACTTATAATATGGAATATCTTAGGTTTTGTGGAGAGGAGGGAATGGTAGGATTTGAAAACAAGTGGAAGGTCTGGAGAGAGTTTAAGAAAACAAGGAGATATGTGGAAATGATGGGAGCAGATGGGGAGGAAAGGCTGGGAGACACGGCAGACTTTAAGCAATAAAAGGTGGGGAGAGAGAGGAAGGGGGATATAATAACTGCAAATTGGTGAAAAGTCTTTATCTTTTTATATATATTTACTATAAAGAAAATCAATAAAGAAATTCAAAATAAGAATGTAGTACTAGTATGAACAATGTCACCTATCAGATCCGTATGTCGTTGGTTTTTCACTTTGTAACATATTCCCCTAAATACACCAAAGGCATAAAAAACACATCACTTGATCTCCAAATCTGAAGGGTTTGGACAACAATTAGGGCATAGGGTGCAAATGAGTATATAAGACATCAATGAATCTCTGGCAAGATCAGCAGGTATTTTTTTTGAGCTTATCAATATGACAAAATGCTTTCACCATTATATACAACAGACGAAAAAGAAGCAAATAAGAAACGTTTGCATATTCTTAGACCTTAGGGCTCGTTTCTACCAGTGGCCCCTAGTGCGCTGGGAGGGGGTGCGGTGTCAATGCTAGTGTCTAGTCCCATCATGGGTGACTAGACATCTCTGATTGGATGGGCTGGAGATTATAGCGCCACTGTCTTGCCCTTCCACTTTCCCCAGAGAATGCCTTGCTTTCATTGAGAAAAATGCAAGGTATTCTGTCAATGGCATTTGTGCTGAGTGGACAACCGCCTGTAGTTACTATGCAGCAGGGCAGTCACTCAGCACGGGACCAAAGATATGGAACATGAAAACTTTCACTGGTCAAGGCTGGAGCAATGCAATTATGCAATACAATCTTGATTGTACAATTTCTTGCAGATGACAAACATATGTCTTCTACATAAAGACCACTTTAACTGCGTTGGAGTTAGTGATACACAGTGATCAACATAAATTTAGCAAAGTACTGAAACATATCCAGCTTACATTACTTCTAAACTATTTTATATGAATGTACAGAATGATTTTCACAGGAAACAAAGGTACTGATCTTTAAAAACAGTAATAAAGATATGTTGAGCTGTTGCTGCGGCAACCAGATTCCAGCTGTCCGTTTTCTAAGGCAAGTTAGTAAATGGTAAAGTCTGAAGGGTTGCTATGGACAGTAGCTGTATTCCTCCTCTCTTATAGCCATATAACTAAGCCCCAGTATGTTCCCCCAGAGCTTTGTACTTGTTCTTGGACAATGCCTGGGGCACACATAAAGGCTGCTCCTTACATTCCTGTCTAGAGAACATTAGTTTTGTACATGCATTGCTTAAAGACAAGTTCCAGTCTGTAAAAAAAATAAAAATAAATTAAATTAAAAGTCAGCAGCTACAAATGCTGTAGCCGATAAATTTTAATATAAGGACACTTACCTGTCCAGGGATCCAGGAATGTTGGCAGCCCAAGCCGATTCGTCAATAGGCTTCGGGTGCAGGCGCCGGCATCTGTAGTAAGGGCAACAGGAAGTGAAGCCTTGTGCCTTCGCAGTCTGTTTCCTACCACACATGTGATTTCTCAAGATTCCTGCTGTCTTCTGGGACCTCTGTGTGTCTCAGAAGGCAGCAGGGGGAAAGAGGAGGAGCCAGAAATGACAGCGATCGTCGTGCGCCGATCTTACCAGGAAGTGGGAGCAGGTACCTGTAAAAACCAGGTACCCAGAAGGTGCCAAATGCGGCAGTGGAGGGGGGGAGGGTGCTAACAAGCCGAGCTTCCCCTTTTTGAGTGGAGCTCCGCTTTAAGTTTTTAACCGCCAAATGCATCTAGAGTTTCTGTTCACGTTTGCCTGCCCATTAAGCGTTATTGGAAAATTGCCCCCTACTAAGGTCAGACAGAGATTGCAATTCCGTGAGACAATTGCAAGATCTGCCCATCCTGAGAATAAGACCTTGTGCACACAGGACCATTTAACAGCTGCGTCTAGGGGTGTCAGGCGTTTTTTAAACGCCCCTCCATGTTATCCTATGTGTCCATGCACACATAGGCTTTTAGCAGCATTTAGTGGTAGCAACTTTTAGAAGCAGGAAAAAAAAACGCTACCAGTGTGTCCAGGAGCAGTAGAGTTAGGGCAGAAAAAACACTTGACGCTACTAAAGGCTGCTAAATGCATCTTAAAGCAGAA
This sequence comes from Lithobates pipiens, assembly GCF_037356315.1. NCBI lineage: Eukaryota > Metazoa > Chordata > Amphibia > Anura > Ranidae > Lithobates > Lithobates pipiens. The sequence continues at coordinate 66,040,390 of NW_027507787.1, read as the reverse complement.
CTCCACCCAAAAGGGGAAGCTCCGCTTGAGCATTCAATTATTTATTCTGCCCATTGAAATTAACTAAATCCCAAGAGCTAGGCACCTGTAAAAGCTCCTAAAAGCTTTAGACACTTTTACAAGCCTCAAGCATTTTTTTGAAAAAACACTGGAGAGTTAAAAAAACATCCTGTATGCATGAGGCCTAAAACTCATCATCGGTGACAGCAACTCCCAACTTGTGCAACCCTATGATTGGCACATGCATAGTGAACAGACTGTTCCCTTCCATTAGAGTGTGATCACACAAGCAATTTGTGGTGGATTGTTTTTCAGAGGGCATTGAACAGACAATAAGAAGGCTATGGGGTTGATTTACTAAAGGCAAATTCACTGTACACTATGAGTGCACTTGGAAGTGCAGTCGCTTTAGAGATGAGGGGAAGCTCTGCTGATTTCTATCATCCAATCATGTGCAAGCAAAAATTCAGTTTTTTTATTGTCCTTGGATGTCCCCCTCAGAGCTACAGCAACTTCACTTCCAAGTGTACTTGTAGTGCACAGTGGATTTGCCTTTAGTAAATAACCCCCACTATGTTGCTTCCTCGCTGTCTGATTTAACCCTATAAATGCCGCACTACTGCACCACAATCATGATTGGTACATGCGTAATGAAAGGACAGTTCCCTATCATTAGAGCATGATCACACAAGCAATCTGCTTATTTGATCACGTTCAGAAGTTAAGTTATGTGTAATAAAAGTGAATGACACAGGGAAAAAGTATTGAACACATGAAGAAAGGGAAAGACATGGAAAGCCAAGACACCAGCTGAAATCTATCAGTAATTAGAAAGCAATCCTGCCCCTTGTCAGTGAAAATTAATATCACCTGGTTCACTCTCAACTGATGCCTATAAAAAGGTGTCTCATTACCATGGTGACACTCAAATAACATCTCATGATGGGTAAAAGCCAAGAGCTCTCTCAATACCTTCACAACTTTATTGTTGCAAAACATACTGATGCCATTGGTTACAGAAGGATTTCTAAACTTCTGAACTTTCCAGTGAGCACTGTTGGGGCCATAATCCAGAAGTGGAAAAAACATAATTTCATCATAAACCAGCCATGACCAGGTGCCCCTTGCAAGATTTCTGACAGAGGAGTGAAGAGAATTATCAGAAGAGTTTAGAGCCAAGGACCACTTGTGCAGAGCTTCAGAAAGACCTGGAATTAGCAGGTACAATTGCTTCAAAGAAAACAAGAAGTAGTGCACTCAACTGCCATGGCCTGTATGCACGCTCACCATGCAAGACTCCATTGCTGAAAAAAAGCATGTTGGAGCTAATTTAAGGTTTGCTGCACAACATTTAGACAAGCCTGTCAAATACTGGGACAATGCGGTCTGGTCAGATGAGACCAAAACTGAACTCTTTGTGCAATAATACACACCATGTTTGGAGGTCAAATGGCACTGCACATCACCCCCAAAACACCATATCAACAGTGAAGGTTGGAGGTGGGAACATTATGGTGTGAGACTCTTTTTCAGCATTCAGTACTGGCAAACTTCATTGAAGGAAGGATGGATGGAAAAATGTACCAAGACATTCTTAATAAAAATCTGCTGCCATCTACCAGAATGATGAAGATGAAACGAGGGTGGACATTTCAGCAAAACAATAATCCCATACACATAGCCAAGGAAACTCTCAATTGGTTTCAAAGAAAGAAAATAAAGCTGCTATAATGGCCCAGCCAATCACCTAACTTGAATCCAATAGAAAATCTATGTAAAGAACTAAAGATCAGAGCTTATAGAAGAGGTCCACAGAACCTTTAAGATTTGAAGACTGTGTGGATGAATGGGCCAAAATCACAACTGAGCAAAGCATGTGACTAGTTTCTCCATACAAGAGACATCTTGAAATAAATTTCAGTTAGCGTGTGCAACACTTTTTACCTGTGTCATTCAATTTTATTATACATAACTTCATTTCTGAATGTATTTGTTTTAGTTTCTATGTATGGATTGCATGGGTTGTTACTGACATATGGTGAAAATTTCATGTCAGTAGCACCTTTAGAAATATATTTACCTAGAAAAATGGTGACGTGTTCCAAACGTATTTTTCCCGTTGTATATCAGTCAGGGGGGCAGCTAACTGAGCAGGATCTGCAGATATCAAAAACTGCAACTTTGTATTCCACAAGGCCTCTGCTTTCAGAAAAAAAGTACATTTTCTGGATGTTTTAAGCAATTTTATGTAAAGAATGAAAAATTTGCTCTGAGCAAAGTACGGTAGTTAAAGATTATCAAACATGCATGCTTCATATACATGGAAACTGTCTACATAGCCTTTTTACAAAAAAATAAATAAATAATTCAATGTCAGCAGCTATGAATACTGTAGCTGATAACTTTTAATAAAGGGACACTTTCCTCTCCAGTGCCCTTGTTCTGTCAGATTAGCAAACCTGTCAGATCAACAGAAGTGACTTTCTGTCAGCTGACTTACACCCAGTCAAGTCTTGAATTTCACACACACTATAACAATAAAGTGAGCATACGGGTTTGCTAATCTGTCAGAATACCGCAACCGAGTGATGGTGTCCAAAAATGTCTGTCAATGCCTTAGGACTATAAATGTGGCACTGGGCAGTGCAGGGTGTACCAAGATGACCTTCGTCTCTTTCTGACTGCAGGTGTTTTTCGTCAGATTAGGCAATCCGTCAGATTTTGTAACGGAAGTGATGTTTCATCGCCGCCATCTTGTTACATCCCACATTCATCCACAGTAAGGATACTGTGAGAAGGTGGCAAGTGGACATCTTGTTACACCCACCAGAGTCTTGCATTTCACACTTATTTTTAACAGTAAACTGAGTTTATATAGTGAAATGCAGTATTTTTAAATCCATCTGACAATTTGCATGTTGAATTTTAAAAGCAGCAAGAAGCCTGCTGATCTCACATGTTAGCTAATCTCACAGAACACCGCTGCTTTTAAAATTCAACATTACAACAGTGAGATGGCTTTCAAAATAGAGAATTTCACTATATAAGCTCTGTTTACTATTAAAAATAAGTGTGAAATGTAAGGGTGCACCGAATGGTATGAGATGGTCAGAGAGTCAGAGACTGGGATCATGGTACAGGAGATGGTCAGAGAGTCAGAGACTGGGAACATGGTACAGGAGATGGTCAGAGACTGGGGACATGGTACAGGAGATGGCCAGAGACTGGAGACATGGTACAGAAGATGGTCAGAGACTGGGGACATGGTACAGGAGATGGTCAGAGACTTCAGAGATGGTACAGGAGATGGTCAGAGACTGGGGACATGGTACAAGAGATGGACAGAGACTGGGGACATGGTACAGGAGATGGTCAGAGACTGGGGACATGGTACAGGAGATGGTCAGAGACTGCAGAGATGGTATAAGAGATGGTCAGAGACTGCAGAGATGGTATAAGACAGTGCTCGACAAAACCCGGTCGCCAGGTCGCATTGGCGACTAGAATCAGCGACCTTGCGCCTGGGGCAGCATAGCTGGGGGTATCCCGTCTCCGTGGACCCCCCCCCCCCCCCGCGCGATCGCGTCAGGCCGCGCCGCAGGCGGCCGGTAATTGAGCCCCCGGCTTTGAGGCCTTCTGTGATCCTATGGTTCCTTCTGGAATCTGGCGCCCTCTTGTGGTGGCCGTTGGAATTACAACCAACAATGCTAATAGGCCAGTCTTTCTCCATCCCTTTACTTAGAACCCCTAAACAAAACAAAAAAAATATATATATACCGTATATATATATATATATATATATATATATATATATATATATATATATATAATTATTTTTTTATTATTTATTCTAACACCCTAGAGAGTAAAATGGTGGTCGTTGCAATACTGTCTGTCACACCATATTTGCACAGCGGACTTACAAGCGCACTTTTTTTGGGGAAGAAATTTTTATTTAATAAAAAAAAAAAGACAACAGTAAAGTTAGCCCAATTTTTTTTTTTTTATATTGTGAAAGATAATGTTACGCCGAGTAAATCGATACCCAACATGTCACGCTTCAAAATTGCGCCCGCTCATGGAATGGCGACAAACTTTTACCCTTTAAAATCTCCATAGGCGACGTTTAAAAAATTCTTCAGGTTGCACGTTTTGAGTTACAGAGGAGGTCTGGGGCTAGAATTATTGCTCTTACTCTACCGATCGCAGCGATACCTCACATGTGTGGTTTGAACACCGCTTTCATATATGCGTTCGCTTCTGCACGCAAGCTTGGCAAGACAGGGCGCATTTAAAACAATTTTTTTTTCTTATTTTAACTTTTATTTTTATTTTTTTCACTGTTCTTTAAAAAAAAAAAAAAAAAAAATGTGTGCCACTTTTATTCCTATTACAAGGAATGTAAAAATCCCTTGTAATAGAAAAAAGCATGACAGGTCCTCTTTTATATATGAGATCTGGGGTCAGAGAGACCTCACATCTCATATTTACACTAAAATGCAATTTAAAAATGTCCCTCTAAGAGCTATGGGCAATGACTTGGAGACAGGTGGGGGGCTGGGGGCTATCTTCCCCTCACTCGTCTCCATGTCAGGCCAGGGACAGGTCCAGATCGCCGTCACGGACCTGGCTCCTAACTTTTTTAGCTGGCTCCTAGATTCCAAGCAAATTTGTCAACCCCTGGTATAAGAGATGGTCAGAGACTGCGGACATGGTACAGGAGATGGTCAGAGACTGCGGACATGGTACAGGAGATGGTCAGAGACTGCGGACATAGTACAGGAGATGGACAGAGACTGGGAACATGGTACAGGAGATGGTCAAAGACTGCAGAGATGGTACAGGAGATGGTTAGAGACTGTGGACATGATACAAGAGATCAATACAGCCTCACCAGTGCCCATCAGATGCAGCCAGCCCATGTCCCCATTGCAGCCAGCCAGTGTCCCCAGTGCAGCCAGCCCATGTGTCCCCAGTGCAGCCAGCCCGTGTGTCCCCAGTGCAGCCAGCCAGTGTGTCCCCAGTGCAGCCAGCCAGTGTGTCCCCAGTGCAGCCAGCCAGTGTGTCACCAGTGCAGCCAGCCAGTGTCCATATTGCAGCCTGTGTCCCCATTGCAGCCAGCCTGTAAAGGGAAGAGGGTAGAGCTGCTGCCGCTTGGTTGTTTAGAGAGCTGGAAAAATCACGGCTTTAATTTTAATAGCTGTGTGTTCCCCGGTGCGCGCCGTCACATACAGCCCCTCCTCTTTATCCGGGCACTTTGATAGACAGATCACCCGTCCAATCCTGTCTATCAAAGTTCCCCGGACAAGGGGGAGGGGCTGTATGTGACGGCGCAGGGCGGGGGAACACACAGCTATTGAAATGAATGCTGTGATGTTCCTGGCGCTGTAATCAACCAGGCGGCGGAGGCGGCTCTCCTGCGCTATAGGACACCTCCATGATGGGCGGCACCAGCGGCGGGGCAGAGCCACGCCCAGGCCCCACCCCATTTTCGGCTCCATTATCGTCCATTTTTCTCTTTCAGCAAATTACAGAAAAGGCCATTTATAGCCAATATGTTTCGGTGGCCGAAATTTCGGTACATCTCTAGTGAAATGCAAGACTCCGGTGGGTGTAACAAGATGCCCGCTTGCCGCCTTATCACTGTATCCTTAATGTGGACGAGTACAGGGTGTAGCAAGATGGCAGCGATGGAACGTCATTTCCGCTACAAAATCTGACGGGTTCAAAATGAAACCTCAAAAAAAATACTTGGCTGGGTGTAACGAGATGTCCGCTGCCGCCTTCTAGGTGTTCTGTCAGATTAGCAAACCTGCTAGCAGTGGAACGCATGCACACTGAGTATTTTTGGTAAGTCAACTGACAGAACGGCACTTCCGTTCTCACATGAACTGCTTTGGCGGTGTTCAGGTCCCCTGCGCTGGCATGTATACTGTGGGGAGCTGGTTGTGACACCTTGCAACCTCACAGCCAGCTACCCATTGTGCATCGCATACTAGCACATTATGTTAAACTTACCTTAGAACGAAGCCCTTCCATCCATAGAGCGCATGTGCCAGTGGCGTTACTGGCTACATGTACAGTAAATATCTCTTAAATGACACCTGTTTAGAGGATATTTACAGTACCTATAGGTAGAGCTAATCGTCAAGAATCGTTATCGCAATTTTTTTCCCAGTGGCGATCTTGACAAAAGTAATTCCCGATTCTTTCTAAGCAGAGAATTCTCTCTGCTCTGCTAAAGCCCAAAGGAAGAAGAAACCCAGCAGCCTGTCAAGAATCACAACATTCTTTACAACATTCAGTGGAACTAAGTATAAACATTGTAACAATTTGTCAAAGGAAGAGACTTCTGTGTGTAAATGAGAAAAGTTTAAACACTTAAAGAGGAAGTAAACTCCGCAACTTATTGCTGTTTTTTTCTAATATATAAATGCTTTTAATCCTTGCCAAGCGACATATATAGAAAGTTGTCCAAAACAAGCTTTATCTATACCTTTTCTAGCAGTTATATTCTCTTTGGGGGTTTCATCTATGTTACTCTTGCTCCTGTATGCTGACGCAATGTGGACGTCATTTCTGCCCTTAGTTCGTATCCCTGTCAAAATCTTGCACATGCACCATAACGCCATAACCAGGGGGAGAACCAGGAAGGAGGGGATCATGCTGAAGCATTGCGAGGCTTCGCTCTCTGCCATTCTGAGTGTCAGATAATGAACCGGCACACATTGTGTGCCGTTAACCACTTCAGCCCTGGAAGGGTTTACCCCCTTCCTGACCAGAGCACTTTCTGCGATTCGGCACTGCGTCGCTTTAACTGACAATTGCGCAGTCGTGCGACATGGCTCCCAAACAAAATTGGGGTCCTTTTTTTCCGACAAATAGAGCATTCTTTTGGTAGTATTTGATCTCCCCTGTGGTTTTTTATTTTTTGTGATATAAACAAAAAAATAGCAACAATTTTGAAAAAAAAGGCATTATTTTTTACTTTTTACTATAATAAATATCCCCCAAAAATATATATAAAAAAACATTTTTTTTTCCTCAGTTTAGGCCGATACGTATTCTTTTACTTATTTATGGTAAAAAAAATCGCAATAAGCGATTAGGGGATAGGGGATATTTTTATGGCATTTTTATTAATAATTATTTTTTTTACTAGTAATGGTGGCGATCAGTGATTTTTATTGTGACTGCGACATGGCGGACACATCAGACAATTTTGACACATTTTTGGGACCATTGGCATTAATACAGCGATCAATTCTTTAAAATTGCATTGATTACTGTAAAAATGTCACTGGCAGTGAAGGGGTTAACCACTAGGGGGCAGGAAGGGGTTAAGTGTGTCCTAGGGGAGTGTTTCTAACTGACTGGGGGATGGGCTTGTGTGACATGGACACTGATCGAGAGCAGACGATCAGTGTCCTGTTATTAGGCAGAGCGGGGAGATGCTGTTTACATCGGCATCTCCCTGTTTCTGGGCTCTGTGACACGATCGCCGGTCAGTGGCGTAGCGTGGGTTGTCAGCGCCCGGGGGAAGGCAAGAAATTTGCGCCCCCTAAACCGCTGACTTTTAGCACTCCGAGTTCCTTCCACTAGTACAGTAGTACTGACCAACCTATTTCCTACAACGACCTACTACACTAACCTACCCGATTACTATACTGACCACTGCACTGACCTATCTGACCACTATATTAATCTACCTGATTGCTATACGGACCACTGCTCTGACCTATCTGACCCCTACACTAACCTAGCTGATTCCTACACTGACCTACCTGACCACTACACTGACCCACCCGATTCCTATACTGGCCGCTACACTACCTGATTCCTACACTGTCCACTATACACGATTATTGCTCATTGATTGATTGCTAGACGATACTGCACATAATTACCGCTTACCCATTGGTTGCTAGAGGTTAATGCACTTTGTTACTACTAACTGATTGGTTGCTAGAGGTTAATGCAAATTATTATTGCTCACTGATTGTTTGATAGAGATTACAGCAGATCATTACTGTTCACTGATTGGTTGTTGAAGGTTATTGCACATAATTACCACCACTGCACAATATTAATGCTCCCTAACTGGTTGCTAGAGGTTACAGCACATCATTATGGCTCACTAATTGGTTGCTAGAGTTACAGAACATCATTAAAGCTCACTGATTGGTTGCTAGAGGTTACAGCACATCATTACAACTCATTGATTGGTTGCGTAAGGTTACAGCACATCATCTCACTGCCTGCACACCACAGACTGTGGAGGTGACGGAGTGCAGGGTTCAGAGGTGCATTGTGTATGAAGTGTAGGGTTCAGAGGGGTGCTTTGTACGGAGTTCAGGGTTGAGGGGGTGAGCTGTGTGTGGCTTGCAGGGGTGCGCTGTGTGCAGCTTGCAGGGTTGATGGGGTTGCATTGTGTATGGCGTGGCAGCGCTGAGGGAGTGCGCTGTGTGCAGGGTTGAGGGGGTGCACTGTGTGTGGCATGCAAGTCTGGGGGGGTGTGCTGTGTGCGGGGTTGAGGGGGTGCGCTGTGTGCAATGTGCAGAGTTCAGGGGTTACATCTGTGTACATCTCCCCCTCCCCAAATACAAAGCTCTCTTCCCCTCAGTTCGGCTCCCCTCTTCGGCTCGGATACCACCATGCAGTACAGACTCTCAGAACAGTACTCAGTACAGTACTCTCAGTACAGAATCACTCTGGATGAAGGAGCACAGGGGACACCTTTGGACAGCAGCATTGTCAAACTGAGGGGAGGGGAGTGTTAGATGTAATAACAGATTTAAATACACTAACAACACTAGCTTGCACTTTAATAATCAGTTATGGCAAACAGTTTTTTTTTTTTTGTTTTGGGATAAAAGTTTTAAATAAATAAGTGTCGGTTCACACAGGGATGGCTTCAAAGTCGCCCGACTCTGAAGCCGTCCTGTGCAGCGTGACTTCAGCGTGGGTGGCAAAACGACTTCTGTAAAGAAGTCAATGCAAACCACTCTGAAATCACCCCAAAGTAGTACAGGAACCTTCTTCTAAGTCGGAGCAACTTGAGTCGCTCATATTAGAACGGTTCCATTGTACAGAATGGAGCGTGACTTGTCAGGTCGGCTAAGTCGCCTGACAGGTCGTCCCTGTGTGAACCGGGTCAAAAAAAAGCTGACCATTGTAAGTACCCTTGTCAGTGGTAAATGGTTCATCTTAGCCCTCTAACAGCTACATCTGCAGGACAGCTTGTTCAGTTGAAAAACAACAGGCTTACTGACCAGGTGAAAATAACTGAAAAGAAAGCCTAAATAAAGAAACCAAACGCAGCCATCACATCTAAGAGCTGGTAAGCTGCTATGTGCTAAAATATTTGCTTTTATAGTTTAATACCCCTAGAGGGAGGTTATCATCCTAATGATCAGTACTGACGCCTAGGAGATGTAGGAATAGGTAGTGCAGGAAAGGAGATGATAGGTAGTGCAGGGGATGTAGAGATAGGTAGTGCAAGAAAGGAGATGATGGGTAGTGCAGGGGATGTAGGGATAGGTAGTGGGGTAATAGGTAGTGCAGGGGGTGATAGGTAGTGCAGGAGATGTAGGGATAGGTAGTGAAGGGGGTGATAGGTAGTGCAGGAGACGTGGTGATAGGTAGTGCAGGAGATGTAGGGATAGGTAGTGCAGGGGGTCATAGTGCAGGAGATGTAGGGATAGGTAGTGCAGGAGGTCATAGTGCAGGAGATGTAGGGATAGGTAGTGCAGGAGATGTAGGGTAGGTAGTGCAGAGGGTGATAGGTAGTGCAGGAGATGTAGGGATAGGTAGTCCAGGGAATGATAGATAGTCCAGGGGATGATAGGTAGTGCAGGGGATGAAAGTAGTGCAGGGGGTGATAGGTAATGCAGGGGATGAGAGGTAGTGCAGGAGGTGATAGGTAGTGCAGGGTAAGTAGTGCAGGGGATGATAGGTAGTGCATGGGGTGATAGGCAGTGCAGGGGGTGATAGGTAGTGCATTGTAAGTAGTGCTGGGGATGATAGGTAGTGCAGGGTAGTTAGTGCAGGGTAAGTAGTGCAGGGTATGATAGGTAGTGCAGGGGATGATAGGCAGTGCAGGGGATGATAGATAGTGCATTGTAGGTAGTGCAGGGGGTGATAGGTAGTGCAGGGGATGATAAGTAGTGCCAGGGGTGATAGGTAGTGCCGGGGGTGATAGGTAGTGCAGAGGATGATAAGTAGTGCCGGGGGTGATAGGTAGTGCAGGGGATGATAAGTAGTGCCGGGGGTGATAGGTAGTGCCGGGGGTGATAGGTAGTGCAGAGGATGATAAGTAGTGCCGGGGGTGATAGGTAGTGCAGGGGATGATAATAGTGCCGGGGGTGATAGGTAGTGCAGAGGATGATAAGTAGTGCCGGGGGTGATAGGTAGTGCAGGGGATGATAAGTAGTGCCGGGGTGATAGGTAGTGCCGGGGGTGATAGGTAGTGCAGAGGATGATAAGTAGTGCCGGGGGTGATAGGTAGTGCAGGGGATGATAAGTAGTGCCGGGGGTGATAGGTAGTAGTGCCGGGGGTGATAGGTATAGGTAGTGCCGGGGGTGATAGGTAGTGCAGAGGATGATAAGTAGTGCCGGGGGAGATAGGTAGTGCCGGGGGTGATAGGAAGTGCGAGGGATTATAAGTAGTGCAGGAGAAGTTCCCTGCCTGCATATTGTCAGCCCTGTGCAGGTGGTGCCCCTCTCCTCTCCTCCTCTCCTCCCTGGTCCGGAGAGGGCAGTGATCGGGTCACGTTGATATGTGATGAGAACAGAGCGGGGATGGTCCTACCTTGGTGGAGTGCCAGGCAGAGGCACAGCACGATCCAGCATTGCCATGTAGGACAGGTGGGAGCCGGAGACCTCCGGGACAAATCCATCTTTGGCACAACTGCTCGCAGACTGCGGGGCTTGTCATGCCTCTTCCAGCACTTCTAATGACGAGACACACGACTTGTACAGCACAGGAAATGTCACCGCACAGGACACAGGGGATAGCGCCCCCCACAGGACAATCACACCTCACCCAGGGGATTACATTCTCACTGATTGTTCTAAACAAATACGAACAGATTTCTTTATCCACTGAACTTCCTCTGCTTGTATCTTTTTTTATAAGCACAACTGTCATTAGACACAGCTGTGCGGGTTATTTATAGCAATATTAGTGTTAGTTCTCTGTGTTTATTTCCCTGGTGAAGGTGATATTTCCAAACACGCTGCCTATGTAATAATACATTGTTATTGTACACAACTGCCTGTGCTAGGGTTCACTCACTAGGATTGTATAGAGCTGTGATTGGATGGGCTGGAATTTCTTCCCTCCACCAATCAGGCTTATACAATTTTCCTTTTAGATTTCTCAGGTCGCTCCTTAACACTTTCAGTCTGTATATAATCAGTCAGGCCCTTGCACTATATAGCTGAAGATAAAACTAAAGGAAAATGAATAAGATAATTGTATAATGTATGGCCAGCTTAACCTCTTTACGCCAAGCGCACGCAAACATGCAGCCTTTTGGCACTGAGTCTCCGCATATTTGCATGCAATATCGCCAATAGAGCTGTGCCAAGTGCGCATGCCCTGCATGCTCCTGGCACATTTACAGGCGGCTAACGACCAATCATGGTGGTCACATGACTGGAAGCCCTGCCTCCTGGCATTCCAAACCCCTTAAAGGGCCTGCCAGCACCAAGCCTAGTACACACTACCAGCCCTGCTGGGTTGAACGAATAAAAACTGACAGCTCAGGTAGGAACATCTGTACTAACTATCTGATGTTAGTACAGGGATCTCCCCTGCTGTTCTATTGTGTTCTGACAGGGGGGAGGCCCCCCACCAGAACACTCCAGTCAGCGCGCTCAGCCATTGACTTAGAGCCCTGATCGGGAGCTGATCGGCAGACCTTTTTCAGTCATGCCCCTTTGTTCTATTGAACTGGTCAACATCCCACCTGCCATTCTGTCCATGGGTACCAGGCTTAAGGCTTGGTTTACACTATTGCAAATTGGATGCGGGTTCCCCCCATCGAATTCGCAATAGCAGGAGATCTTGACCAGCTTTCTATGGAACCGGTTCACACATCTCCTCTGCGGCTCTGGTGGGAATTGCATAGGAGATCTGTGCGTCTTTTGGTCCATTTCAGGTCTGAATTCAGCCAAAAATTCATTCATGCTTAAATCAGACATGAAATGGTTAACGTCGATGCACCGAACCCCTACTGTGAGCCACATGAGAAGTTAGTGTGAACCCAGCCTTAAAGTGGTTGTAAACCCTTGTTTTTTTTTACCTTAATGCGTCCTCCTGGCAGTCACCAGTCCCCCAGCCCCCTGTTTTACTTACCTGAGCCCCTTCATGTGCTGTCCCCCTCTCCCCACGGGTTCCTGTCTCTTGATTGGATAGATTGATAGCAGCTCAGCCATTGGCCATTCGAATCCAATGACGTGGGGGCCGGGGGCGGGCCCAATTGTGGCATTAGTGTCTGTGGACTCAAATGCTGGACTCGGGAGCACGCCCGCAAGGTAACCCCCTCATGAGAGAGCTTCTCATAAGGGGTTACCTGATGTGGGGAGAAGCCGCGAGAGCCACAGGGGGACCCAAGAAGAGGAGGAGGATCGGTACCACTCTGTACAAAACAAGCTGCACAGTGGAGGTAAGTAATGATATGTTTGTTGTTTTAAAAAATAAAAAAAAGATCCTTTACAATCATTTTAAGGTCCTGTTCACACATATTGCAGTAAACGTATGTTTTATCGCATGAAAAAAAATGCAGGTCACCAAAGGACATATAGAAAACAATTGTTTTCTAAGTGTCGTGTTCATAACACAACGCTGATGTGATGTGCAGTGTGGTGTGCGTTGTGTTCTCATCAACAAAATGCAAATCTATTGAGAAAAATAGCTTTTTATTACTTTGTCCCTTACAAGAAGCCATAGCAATTTGACGTGCATAAAAATGAATGTCAACAAGCGTTAAAATTCACGCCAATACACATCCATTTTTCGAGCATGCTGCATTTTATCGCAACGCACTGTCCAAATAGCACTGCAATGAATGCGCCGCCCGACATTGCAGTACATTTTGTACACTTTGAATAAAGCTGGTACAGAAAAGAAAAAAGGTGCGCTGAATTGTGCACCACACTGCCCCCTAGCCAGCCGGAAACGCAGAGCAGCCGGAGAGCTGAATTGCTCTGGCTGCTCTGCGATTATACAGAGGCAGTGTGAATTGACCCATAGTGCAGCCCAGCAATGCTGAGCCAAATAAAATCACAGGATGCACAATACTGAGCTCCCCGTTGGCCACTATGTCTGTCGCACATAGTGATGTGGAACCTGTAAAAGTGACATTTTAATAATAATTAAAAAAAATGAGTGAACAGGCAGGTTTTTTTAGTGCAGAAGAGACATACTGGGGGGAATTAAGAAAAGTTGCCACACCACTTTTTTGGCGTTAAGCCCCCTTGTCAATCTATTATGCCAAATTCATGAAGGATCTGCAACACTTTTGGTTCTGACGGTGACTTGTGTGCCGAGTTCAGGTAGATCGAAAATGTACCACTTATTATGGCTTTCGCCAAATTCAAAATAAAATACCGACAGTTTGCATAATACAAAAGTGGAGCTACTTAAGATGAACTTTCTTTTGGCATACAGAGGGGGAGACCCTAGTGCAGATGGATTATGCAAAAGTGTCCTAAAAGTGGCACAGCGTGCATCAAATAAATGCGCAAGTGCTAGAAAGGTACATGCTGCAGCACGTTTAGAAACGCACGCGAGACACTTTCGCATAATCTGTTTGCACCATTCTTTATGAATTTTAGGGGCTATGCCGCTTCTGTATTAAAGTTTCTTACTTGCCTACCTTAGCTAGCAGCTCAGTGTACAATTTCAGCATCTGCACCTGGTGAAAGCTCAAAACAGAAGACTGGTACTGGGAAGAAGACCTGCCAAAGATGTCAGCGGCCAGTGAAGGAGCTCCAGGATACCATACCCACTGTCACAATTTAAGAACAGAAAAGCTGTGCGAGGCCCCTACCACACCACTGTGTCATTTATTCACAGAGTTCTGTGAATGAATGAACTACAAGTGCCATCGGCCACTGCAGCAGACAGCTTTTAGTTGTCAATGAACTCCGAGGGCGCTACTGGTGAGCACTCTCATAGTTCATGGTTTCTTGCTGCAATTCAGTAACTGCCTGTCCGTATCGGTGGTATAGACCAGGGGTCTCCAAACTTTATAAACAAAGGGCCAGTTTACTGTCCTTCAAACTTTAGGGAGCTGGACTGTGGCCAGTGGGGGAAGAAAATATCTTGGCATCAGTGGAAGTAAACAATGCCCCATCATTGGTATCCATGGGAGATATAGTGCATACCTCCCAACATTTTGAGATGGGAATGAGGGACACCTACTAGCAAACCTATGTAGGCATAGGACACGCCTCATTGTCATGCCCCCTTAAAGGGGAAATAACAAAGAAAAAGGTTAACTAAGTCTACAAACGCTTTTTTTTTTACCACTACTATTCCTTTATATTGGATTTTAACATTGAAAAATGCAGCAATTTAGAAATTGGATGAAAGGTTTAGCCCTGGGAAACACTTTTTGAAAGATAAAAAGTGCATTTTATATAAAACTATATAGATCAGACCAAAATGAGGGACAAATGAGGAGGGAAGAGGGGCAGAGGGACATTGCTCCAAATCAGGGACAGTCCCTCGCAATAAGGGACAGTTGGGAGCTATGATAGTGCCCCATCATTGATGTCATTGGGAAGAATAGTGCCCCAACATCAGTGTCAGTGGGAAAAATAGTGCCCCATCATTGGTGTCCGGGGGAAGAATAGTGCCCCATCATTGGTGTCCGGGGGAAGAATAGTGCCCCACCTTTGGTGTCAGTGGGAGAAATGATGCCCCATCGTTGGTGTCAGTAGGAGGAAAAGGGCCTCATTGTTGGTGTCGGTGGCAGGAACTATGCCCCACTGTTACTAACAGTGGGGGGAATAATGCCTCAAGGGCCAGATAAAAGAATGCAAAGGGCCACAGTTTGGAGACCCCTGGTATAGACAGACAGTGTACTGAGAATCTGCAGGAGCCTGCCATTACACCCGGGATCTACTGATTGCTGTTGCAATGCTTTACAAGCTCCAGTGTAAAAAAATAAGGCCTAGTTTACACCTATGCATTTTTTAGTGCATTTCAGTTTTGCAGAAACGCACTACAGTCCATTTGACAAGGTTAACATGGTCACATTCACATCTGTGCATTTCATGGAAAGGGCCAGGGACCAGCAGGTTGTGTTTTTAGTTCCATAGATTTCAATAAATCAAAAATGTTTATTGAAAAACACAAAATACACCTGGAATATGTATTAACTGCAACCTATATAGGTATGAACCAGGCCTAAATGCACTTTTTTTTTACCTGCAAAATTATGTGTGTTTATTATTTATTATTATTATTATTATTTTTATTTTTTTTATAAAAAGTGAACTTATCCTTTAAAGCAGTAGTAAACTTGTATATATAAAAAAAAAATGTCTTCCTGCAAAGTAATATCATAATGTGCTAGTATGCATCGCATGCAGGGCACAGGTATGCCATTCCTTCAGAGTGCATGCGCCGGTGACGTCACCGGCTGCTTCTTGCAAAAGTTATGTCCTAAACGGTGCACGTTTAGGAGATATTAATTTTATTTACAGTTAGCTTTATTATAAGCTTATCTGTATGTACAAAATAATAAAATAGAGTTTACTACCACTTTAAGCCTAAAACAGCATCCCCTGTGACGATCGGCACGTGTAAGGCCATATTGAAGAAGAGCTTGTACTGTGGGTGGCTAACACAAGAGAGGAATTTATAAAGAAGCTGTTTGTGTCCTGGCAGTGGCCCAGATTCTGAATGAAGCCATACTTCTGCTAGTGGGCAAGATGCTCTTTTTAAAGGAAATCTCTTCATCCAGCTCCATTAACATAATTTCCACTGGTGACTTACAAGAGCTACAACTGCCTTGAATTTCAATCAGTAAATACATGGACATCATAGTCATCTTCTTGTTGTAATGCACATAGTCCCACATTGTCTTCAGCTTCATAATTCCTTCCCTGCCTAAGTCTGCCAATTCATTTTTGAAATGTCCTAGTTGCTGTTTTTTTTTTTTTTTTTTTTTTTATCTTTTGGTTTTGAATATTCTCATATAAGAAAACAAAAACATATGCCACGGCCTCCAGACACCCTTTGATTTGTGTAGGCCCTAATGGCAGGTGTTAATACACCACCTGGGACACTTAAACCCCTTTACCTAATTGCATTTTGTTAATTAAGTCAATTTAGCTACATTTGAAAGGAACCTTTTAGCAAAGGTAACATGACAAAGAAGCCCATTTTTTCGCCGCACTCATAAGAAAGTGTACACAGTGATTTACTAATTAAGCCAGGATGAAGATGGGAAGCGTGTCACTAAAAAGTGCAAGCCAACAAAACAATCTATCTCCTTTCTTTCACTTGAATTTTATTAGAAACAATAGGAAACATAGGCACTGACTTGGTGCAAGGAAAATGCACGATAGCAGGTTCAGATTCAAAGGGAGTTTC
Source organism: Lithobates pipiens (assembly GCF_037356315.1). Classification (NCBI taxonomy): domain Eukaryota; kingdom Metazoa; phylum Chordata; class Amphibia; order Anura; family Ranidae; genus Lithobates; species Lithobates pipiens. The sequence continues at coordinate 66,023,778 of NW_027507787.1, read as the reverse complement.
CCTCCACAAAAACACTGAGCATTAAGCAACTATATAAAGTCAAAGAAAATATCCAAGCAACATTAAATTGTAAGGTCGAGGAACTATCAGAGCCATGCTTGAGATTGCGATACGCCTCATGCCTATAGGGACCAATAGAGGCTACTGGTCTTGCCCATGGGCAAAAGTCCAATTCGAGAGCAGAGAAGATCAGAAATAAGACATGAAGAGAAAAGAGAGAGATAGAGAAGAAAAAGGGGGGGGGGGGGGTGTGGTGAGAGGGAGGCCATCTCTGTCCCGGAGGCTCACTACAGATGTGTTAGTGTATCGCTACAGATTACAGATCCAAGAAATGCATAGGAACTGTACGGTTGTGTTAATGGAAAGTAATCTAACCAGGGCTGCTAGGTACGTAGAAATTTATTGTGGGTATACGTTAAGATTGCCGTCAATTTTTCATTCACTAGGGTACCATGTACCTGTACCTGAATTTTCACTTAGTTGAGATTAAGAATCTGTGTCTTCCACGCTTTTGCAATCGTCTTTTTAGTGGCTGAACATCTGTGAGTTACAGGAGCGTACTTACGTTTGGTAGGGTCTTCTACTGGTTTGTGTAGTAGCGCCTCCCAGGGGTCTTTTCGTAAATGTATGTGTAATACCGAATAAACCATATTGTAGACCCTTATCCACAATCGTCTGACCTTTGGGCATGTCCACCATATATGCTTCATGTCACCTAGGTCTAAGCATCTCCTAAAGCATGTTGATGGATAGGTAGGGAGGCATTTAGCAATTCTAGCTGGAGTAAAGTACCACTGGGAGAGTACTTTGAACGTGTTTTCTAGAGTTATGATGTTGCGGGAAGAGCAAAATGGTGCCTCCCAGATTTTATTCTAGGTCTCGGGGGTTTGCGTTGCACTAAAGTCTCTCTCCCAGTTGGTGCAGTAAGATGGAGAATTCAAATTCAAATTACTTATGATGGAGGAATATAATAGGGAAATGGGTTGTGGGGGTTGTCCATCATTTGGTTTCAAATGCTGTCGTAGTTGTTGACCAATCATGGTTTCTTGTTAGGGATTCTAGCAGGTAGCGAATTTGAAGGTAATGAAATTCAGGGAAAGTGAGGGATGTCGTATGTGTCTTTGAGATATTGGAAGGCGACGACGCCCCGAGTGGACAACAGAGACCGAATCCTCCTCAGACACTTGTTGCGCCACCAATGATAGCTACATGTCCTTTCTTAGAAGTAGATGTAGTGTTGATGATCATAAGGGTGGATTGAACAGTGTTAGTACTATACCTGTTGCTAAAGGATCCAGAAGATATGGCCCAGGGACATGAAATTTGAACCCTTTACTCCATATGTTTGAATAGCGAAAGCTATTAATATTAAATTCTATTTTGTTATTCATACATACAGGGTAAAGGGTTCAAAGCTCATGGCCCTGGGCCAGATCATTCTGAGACTTCCTTCTCTCCCAGTCCTTTCACAGGTTCATGGAGTACCCAGTAGATAGCTTACCTTGAGAGTGCCTGTCCTACTATAATAGCTGAATGACGTTTACTTCTGCTTGTGGCTGCGGGTGCAGGAATCGCCATGATTCCTTTATCCTTAACCACCCGTAGTGAAAATTTACTGCTCTGCGGAAATGCGCAGGGCTGTCATTCAATCTGAATGGCATCCCCACGCATGTAAAATTGTAGCGTGTGTGTGGGGACCAACATCCTGCAGTAGCGTTTTTTAAAAGGTGCACCTTTTTTTTTGTGGAAACGCAGGCACGGCAGCCCATTAAAATGAATGGACTGCCGTGCCCGTGCTAACATGGCCTACAAACACGCAGGGATGTAAACCTAGGGTTAGGCTACTTTCACGCTGCTCCGCTGCAAAAATGCAGTAAAAACACATATCTGTTATTGCAGCGTTTTTATTGCGCTTTGGTGCTTTTTGCACCTTTGAAAAAAGGACATGTGACTCAAAAAATGCACCAAAAATGCAACTGTACGTGTGTTTTTAATGCAGTTTAATGTGGTTTCAATTTATTGCAAAGAGGAGGAGAATTTCCGGTTCCTATATATTTTTTTTACCGCACCAAAAATGCAGCAAGTAGGACTTTGAAAAATGCAACAGACCTGCAACTGACCAGTGTGAAGAGTTCCATGGGTTTTAATAGTCTTGCGGGGGGGGTTTTTTCAGATTTTTTTTTTAGCAAAACTAATCAGTGTGAAAGCAGCCTTTGTTTTCAAAAAACAATTGAACTTTTTATTAAGATAATTTTATTTAATTATTTTTTATCTTGTTTCAATCTTTTTTTATTATTATTGCTGGTCTCCTGCAACCATTTTTTTAAATTGTCGCTCTTTTTTTGTTTATAGCACCAAAAATGAAAAATGCAGAGGTGATCAATTACCACCAAAAGAAAGCTCTATTTGTGGGGAAAAAAGTACATTAATTTGTTTGGGTACAGCGTCGCACGACCGCACAATTGTTAGTTAAAGCAATGCAGTGTCGTATTGCAAAAAATAGCCTGCACAGGAAGTGGATAAATCCTTCCAGGGCTGAAGTGGTTAAAATCTGCAGCTTTCATTAAAATAATAACAAGGATATTCATGGCAGGATAACAATTTATTATTTTAATGAAAGCTGCAGATTTTAACCACTTCAGCCCTGGAAGGATTTATCCACTTCCTGTGCAGGCTATTTTTTGTAATACAGCACTGCATTGCTTTAACTAACAATTGTGCGGTCGTGCGACGCTGTACCCAAACAAAATTGATGTCCTTTTTTCCCTACAAATAGAGCTTTTTGGTGGTAATTGATCACCTCTGCATTTTTAATTTTTGGTGCTATAAACAAAAAAAGAGCGACAATTTAAAAAAATAAATAATTTTTTTTTACTTTCTGCTATAAAATCTTTCCAAAAAAAAATGAATGTATTCATCAGTTTAGGCCAATATGTATTTTGCTACATATTTTTGTTAAAATCACGATAAGCGTATATTGATTGGTTTGCGCAAAAATTATCGTGTCTACAAAATAGGGGATAGATTTATGGCATTTTTATTATTTATTTTTTATTAGTAATGGTGGTAATCAGTGATTTTTAGTGGGACTGCGACATTGCGGCAGGCAAATTGGACACCTAACTGATATTTTTTACACTTTTTTTGGGAACCAGTGACATTATTACAGTGATCAGTGCTAAAAATATGCACTGTTATCGTACTAATGGCACTGGCAGGGAAGAAGTTCACATCAGGGGCAATCAAAGGGTTAAATGTGTTCCCTCATTGTGTGTTGTAACTCTATGGGGGACTGTGTGACTGGGGAAACACACAGATCTGTCTTCCTGCTTAGCAGAAAAACAGGATCTGTGTGATCTCCCCTGTCAGAATGGAGATCTGCCTTGTTTACACAAGGAGATCCCCGTTCTGTCACTGCGGGGAATGATTTTGGGTGGCTGGCGGACATTGAGTCCACCAGGACCCGATGATTGGTTCCCCCGTTGGCCAATGGGAGCGCGCGCCCACAAAAGCAAGTTCCTGCACCGACGTTCAGCTATAGAGATTTGCGGGAACGAGCCACCTTGCCACAGTATAATGACAGCGGCTGGTCGGGAAGCGGTAAAGAAATTGAAAAATACTTTAAATAACATTAACATGTTAATGTTAGATTTGATGTTAGTGATTGGATTACATACACTTTAAAAACAAGTAGACATGTGCAGAGTAAAACATTTTGTTTTTCGGAATTTCGTTTTCGTCCGAAAAATTAATTAATTTAGTTACTCCCGAAATTCATTTTTATTTATTTAGTTTTTCGTTCAAAAATTGCATTCGTCCGAAAATCCACATGAATTACGGTTGAATCTGTCTTTGAAGGCTTATGGTGTCTGTCGAATGTATAAAGAAGATTCGACGGAGCTAGTATATAGCATACTTCGTGTGAACTTTAAAACCCTATTAAAGTCTATGGGACTCCAAGGTTCAAAATCTAAAGTGCTCATTTTAAAGGCTAATGTGCAAGTTACTGTCCTAAAAAGTGTTTGGGGGCCTGGGTCCTGCCCCAGGGGACATGTATCAATTAAAAAAAAAGTTTTAAAAACGGCTGTTTTTTCGGGAGCAGTGATTTTAATAATGATTAAAGTGAAACAATAAAAGTGTAATATTCCTTTAAATTTCGTACCTGGGGGGTGTCTATAGTATGCCTGTGAAGGGGCGCATGTTTCTGGTGCTTAGAACTGTCCCTGCACAAAGTGTCATTTATGCAGGAAAAAAAGTCCTTTAAAATCACTCGCAGCTATTATGAATTGTCGGCTCCGTAATACAGAGAACACTCATTGACTTCATCTATTGCTTTATATTTGTATGTTCTAACTGTCAAATAAAACTTTTTAAACAAAAAAAGAAAGTCATTGATAAAAATAAATAAATAAATAAATAAAGCGTGGGGGCCCCCCAAATTCAATTACCAGGCCCTTCAGGTCTGGTATGGATATTAAGGGGAACCCTGCGTCAAATTTAAATTTTTTTTACGTGCGGGCCTCCCTAAAAATCCATACCAGACCCTTTATCTGAGCACGCAACCTGGCAGGCCGCAGGAAAAGAGGGGGGGACGAGAGAGCGCCCCCCTCCCTCCTGAACCATACTAGGCCACATGCCCTCAACATTGGGAGGATGCTTTGGGGGTCTGTGACCCCTCAAAGCACCTTGTCCCCATGTTGATGAGGACAAGGGCCTCATCCCCACAACCCTGGCCGGTGGTTGTGGGGGTCTGCGGGTGGGGGGCTTATCAGAATCTGGAAGCCCCCTTTAACAAGGGGACCCCCAGATCCCGCCCCCCTGTTTGAAATGGTAAGGGGGTACAAAAGTACGCCTACCATTTCACAAAGAAAGTGTAAAAAATAGTTAAATAAGACAAACACACTTTTGAAAAATTCCTTTATTAAAAATAAAAAAAATAAAAAAAAGATTCCAGCGGTGGTAATCCACTCTTGCTATCCAGCGATTGATGGATGATCATCTCTCCAGCGATGGCTGATCTGATCCAGTGCAGTGAATACATCCATCTTCTGTCTCCACGGAGGAGACACAGGCTTCACAGGCATACTATAGACACCCCCCAGGTACGAAATTTAAAGGAATATTACACTTTTATTGTTTTATGGTTTAAAGGAATATTACACTTTTATTGTTTCACTTTAATCATTATTAAAATCACTGCTCCCGAAAAAACGTCAGTTTTTAAAACTTTTTTTTGCATTGATACATGTCCCCTGGGGCAGGACCCGGGTCCCCAAACACTTTTTAGGACAGTAACTTGCAGAATCTTTTCTCTCTGTCAAATCTTTTTTCTCTGTCGAATATTTTCTCTATATAATCTTGGACTAATAGAGGTAAGGTTAGGCACATTCGACCACAGGTTCTATAGACACAGATTGTTATTGTCAGAGTCACGTTGAATCTCCTATTCTATATCGAACTGTTGTAACAACAAAAACTAAAATAAAGCATTTATTTATGTCGGATCTTTCGTTTTTCGGATTCTGTGCTTTCGTTATCGTTTGTCAAAATGAAAATACCTGAAATTTGGACGAAAATGCATTCGGACGAAAACAAATGCACATGTCTAAAAACAAGTTCAAACTTTGGCAAATTGTGTCATGGGTTAAATTTTAATGGGATGCCAGTGCACACGAATGGACTCAAAAATGGGCATGCAGAATCTTTTCTGATGCAGCGCATTATCGCGTGCTGAGGTGTGCTGAGGTGCGCTGCACTGCATGTGCATCAGAGCTGCATTGCCTTAGGGTGTTGAGGTGCCATTGATAATGAACAGCACTGCAAGCACACTTAACATACATTAGTATTGTGCTGCATCATAAAAGTGTTGCGATCCTCACTCTATGAACAGTGTACTTTGTGCCCGTTACAACTAGGTTCATTTTACTATCTATTCATGCATGTATTTTTAAATGCTATGTGTATGCTACATTTCTTGTGACCGTTCCATCAGGTTGGCTTAAATACTGTAGATGTGGGTCAATGTGCCAAAAATATAGTATGCATAGACCACTGTAAGAAACAATGGTTTTTCACAGAGGGGTATATTTGCCTTGGAAATGCTGCAGAACGCATGACAACATATGTCAGGAGTGAACAAATCCTAAACAGGGTTATTGACAGTTTAATAAAAATGTGAATGTTTCTCTAGACGGCAGCGCAAATATTACATTTATGAGACAATGAGCTTCTGCTTGTTTACATACGGTTTTCATTATGTAGCTGCTTTATGCCGTGTACACACGAGCGGAATGTCCGACAGAAAAAGTCAGATGGGAGCTTTTCATCGTATATTCGGACCGTGTGTATGCCCCATCGGACATTTTACGTTGAAAATTCTGATGGACCTAGAAATAAAACATGTTATCAGGAAAACCGCTCGTCTGTATGCTGTTTCGACGGACCAAAAAAAAGGCATGCTCTGAAGCAAATACGAGATGGAAGCTATTGGCTACTGGCTATTGAACTTCCTTTTTCTAGTCCCGTCATATGTCACCGCGTTCTTGGCGGTCGGAATTTGGTGTGATTGTGTGTACGCAAGACAGTTTCAGCGGAACTCCGTCGAAAAAAAAAAGAGTTTATTCCGACAGGAAAACCAGTCGTGTGTACAGGGCATTAGGCCAGCCAAAGACGGAGCAAATTTCTTTCCTGTAGACCGCGTTGACTGGGGCATCTCTCCCACTGAGTGATTGTGTTCTCCCAGTGGGTGAGCGGGGGAAGCCTTCCCTGCCGGGAGAGCACAGTGATTATTGCTAGCAGCTAGAACAGCCGCTAGCAATAATCGCATGTAAAACCCAGCAGGCTGGTTGTACGGTCAACTTGGGTACATTAAGCCTGCCCATACATGGTTTGAATCTTGGTCGATTCAACAGGATTCAAACCATTAGGATTTGAATCAGCCTTAGGATTCAAACAATTAATGGGCAGGCTGAGTGTACCAAGTTGATTGATCAATCAACTTGGGTACAACCAGCCTGCCGGATTCGCTTGCGAACATCGCAAGTGGCTGCTATAGCCGCTAGTGATCACTGTCATCTCCCGGTGGGCTCCATTATATCGGGCGAAGTCAATGTCTCGGCAGGAGAAGTTCCCCTGTAAACACTGTCTGTGTTGATGGTGGAATCGTGCTAATTTCTTTCCTGCAACCATGGCTTGCCTTAGTCTTGGGGGTTCTGCACTCAGTCAATAGTCAGCTTTGAGGCAATTTAAAATATCACCAATATCCTCCCTGACAGCTGGCAGTGCTGAATGACTATAACATGTTTGCTGAACACGTGCTGCATGCACAAAAACAAATGTTTTTAGTAAACACAACACAAACAAAGCTTAATTCATTCAAGCAGAGTTCTAGCTTTTTTTTTTTTTTTTTTTTTTAAAGAAAAACACCCCGCTTATAGCTTGTAGAAAATTGGAGAGGAATTCGGGGTGGTGTGAAATATTCCAAAACACTTCAGCACAGTTCTGCAGTGATCAACCCTTTTTCTCTCCCTCTGTGTAAACAGCAGCAATAAACTCTTTCACTCACAGCTGGGAACCATGAGATAGTTTTACAGAAGAAGTATAGCTAGACTGGGACAGAGTCCATAGATTCACGGCTGAGGACCATGAAGTATCTTTATCACAAGTACAGCTAGATAGGTTCACGTCTGGGGTCCATGAAAGTATCTTTAGCACAGATATAGCTAGATAGGTTCACAGCTGGGGACCATGGTGAAGTAGCTTTATAGTGCAACACATACAGATAGCTCTACTCACAGAATCCTGGAACCAGATCAATCCATAGGTACAACCTCTTGTAAAGTAAACCAGCATCCAGTCCCAGGGGCAAGCAGCCCCCTCCTCTCAGCTCACTAATCCATTCCCTCAGAAGGGAAAAAGACAATTTCCTCAGGGCTCCAAACTATTTGACTGCATCCCTGCCACCAACTGGGCCTTAATACTTAGCTTCATAGTGCAGCTATTTTAACCTGTCAAACTTGGCCGTTGAACTCAGCAGCCACAAGCCAAATGCTTGTCTTGGGGTTATGATGGTGACACAGTATTTTAATGCAAAATTCCCATTCGGATGGGAAAAAACACATTCAGGAGGCAGCAGTATCACCTCCTGCAACAACAGTGGGAGGATCTTAGCCGGTTTACAACCGGCTCACGCAGACATACTGCAGCAGAATGGCTCTCCTGGGGAAATCTATATATCTGTATATATATATATATATATATATATATATATATATATGGCTTTGCCCAGGAGAGCCACCAGAAGGTGCACAAGCACCGCCGGAAGCACGCTCCTACTGCACAGATCGCATGCACAAGAGCCAGCACGGGGATTTGTGTGTGTAAACCTACAAATCCCTGTGCTGTCAGAGGAGAGAAGACAGATTGTGTGTTCCTACAAAGTAGGAACAACGATCTGTCATCTCTCCTAGTTAGTCCCATCCCCACACAGTTAGAACACAGTGAGGGAACACACAGTTAACCCCTTGATCGCCCCCTAGTGTTAACTCCCTCCCTGCCAGTGACATTTATACAGTAATCAGTGCATATTTATAGCAATGATCGCTCTATAAATGTCAGTGGTCCCAAAAATGTGTCAAAAGTCTCCAATCTGTCCGTCCACAATACTGCTAAAAATCGCAGCTCACACCATTACTAGTAAAAAAAATAAAAAAACGCCATAAAAATGTCATAAATCTTTCCCATAGTTTGTAGACGCTATAACTTTTGCACAAACCAATCAATATATGCTTATTGTGATCTTTTTTTTTACCAAATATATGTAGAAGAATACATATTGGCGTTAATTGATGAAGACACTTTTTTTTTTGTGGGATATTTATTATAGAAAAAAGTAAAAAATATTGTTTTATTTTGAAAATTTTCGCTATTTTTTTGTTTATAGTTAAAAAAATAAAAATCACAGAAAAAAGAAAGCTTTATTTGTGGGAAAAAGTATGCAAATTTTGTTTGGGTACAGTATTGCATGACCGCACAGTTGTCAGTTAAAGCAATGCAGTGCCAAATTGTAAAAAAGTTCTCTGGTCAGGAAGGGGATAAAATCTTCTGGGGCTGAAGTGGTTAAAGGGGCATTAAATACCAGGAGTGTGCGTTAAGTACAGAGTGCAGGGTTCAGGTGTGCACTACGCACAGAGTGCAGGATTCAAGGGTGTGGTGCATACAGAGTGCAGGGTTCAGGAGTGCGCTATGCAGTGTGCAGGGTTCAACGGTGCAATGCATACAGAGTGCAGGGTTTGGGGGCACTGCATATAGAGTGCAGGGTTCAAGGATGCTCTGCAAAAGTGTTCAGGGTTCAGGTGTGCACTGAATATACAGTGCAAGGTTTAGGAGTGTGTGAGTGTAGAGTACAGAGATGCTCCCAAATCCCCCCCCCCCTCCCCCAGTACAGTGCTCTACTCCCACCTCATTGAGGGTACCTAATAAAGAACTGCAGCTGCAGAAGAGCAGGATAAGTTACTCAGGACGAGGGTGAAGTGTAGCTGCTGGGCATGTGGGACTAGTGGGCACAAACTTCAGGAACTGTTGCCGGCAGACAGGCACCAGGTTCCAACTATCTATTTAAGCAGAGAGGCAGCAGGCAGAGCACAGTTAAGACTCTGCAGCTATAACTAGAGGAGCAGGATTGGCAAATGTGGCGCCCTGCATCTTCCACCACTGGCTCCAGCCTGCTTCTATCTATAAATAATCCCAACTAGCTCCATACTCTGCCTGGATAAGTGGCTGCTGGTGCTGCATCAAGCTGTAAAGGGGTACTCTCTTACACCTGCTGAGTCAACACTAACTTGCCTTAAAAAAGAGCTGATTTTTACTTAAATAAAATTTACTGACAGCTGTAAAAATTACTAATTTTCATAAACTGTCAATTAATTTACTGACAGTTGGCAACCCTGTCCTCTAGTTACAGCAGAAGCCAAAAAACTAAATTTGCCGAGCAGCCTAACTAGGAAGTTGCTGCATCAGGATTTTTATTTTAAGCCTCGTGGCTATCATTTACAAACTTTTGTGACATTCATATATAGGCAGGTAGCCAAAAAGCTACCTATTTTTTGGGCCTTAAGGGCTAACAGTACATGCATATGTCACTTCTTGTCTTTTAAGGGAGTGAAAAATACAGGAGGAAACCTCATGGTCTTTGGGAAGTCGGAGGTGTGACCATGCATGTGAAAATGTAATTGCTGTTTAACAGCAGAGTACCCATCAGCAAGACCTTGGCATGGGTCTGAGGATTGGACTTCCTCTATATTGTCATTAGGGGACAACACTCTACTGATCAGGGTAAAACTCCACAGCTCTTGAAAAAGAAAGAATGAGGAGTAGTTCCTGAATAAGTGGAAAGGTCTGGTCTGATTCTTGTGGAGAATAGTGTATATATGGGAACGGTGGTGGCTGGGTGAAAAAAGTCACATAGGCAGGGCGGTCTGGAACGTGATGCTCCCTGAAGTGAAAATGGGCCCCTATTTTAGGGTTCACTGCAGAACAGAATTGGTCCTAAGGAACTGGCCTGTAACTACAGTTTTTGAGGGCTTGTGATGTGTGCAGTGGCTCCCCTCCAAGGCTGAAGGTGTCAGAGTTAAGTATGAAGAGTTGGTGGAGAGAGACAGCGCTCTACATCTTCCTTCTCAAAATAACTCTGTAGTCAATGACAAGACAGGTGTCCCTTGCAGGTGAGAAGATGTTATCCTTCCATATGTGGGGCCTGGTGAAGTAATATAGCCTCCAGCCATGAGGGAGCACTGAGCCCACCTGATCGATAGCAATATTGCCAACAGCATGTTACTCACATGCTAACATGTATATGTTCAATTTTTTTTATTTCTTTTTTTTGCTGCATTTAAAAATTGGACCTTTCCAGACCCATATTATATCTATGAGTGGCTTGATGTAAATGGACTTGTGTTCATTTACACCCGATTACTGCCGATCAGCCACATTTTGGTCTGAAAAGGCAGAAAAGGACACAGATGTTTTCCATGTAGCCAGTGGATATTGTTGGCTGTGGGGCTCTGTTTGAGACATAGTGGGTAAAAATTACCTACACGAGTGTAAAACTCCATATATAGACATTCTGGGGAATTCAATAACTCTCTCACAACACTCGGGTCACTTTAGAACTACCTGTGATTAATTTAGGCAAGCACTTGTGCCAGTTTTGGTAACATTATTGACATGGGCAACAAATTCAGGTAATTCTTACTGCCACCACTTTAAGAACCTGTCACTATGGCAGCGGCAGTTTTTTAAATAATCACCGCCAGTTTCCAGAATAAGAAATTGGCAATAGCTTGGACCAGATTTGGACTGGCGTACAAAAAGACATGGGGCATGTCTATGTTGGGAAGCTGTTATTAACATGACAGCTTCCTGCACATTTGGCTACTAAATGAAAAAAAGGGCCTGGGGATAGTCGTGATGCCTATATTTGGGAAATGACTTTGAGTCATTGAGTGGGTGAAGCCTGGAAGGGAACTGAGACCAGTTCCCTATCAGTTCCACCTTTCACTATTGGGATTTTGACGTTTGCCACTTTTAGAATTCACCTTTGCATTGTGTGAATAGATTATCAGTCATCTGGGATTTATGCTATTAAAGACTTTTTACTTTCAGCACAGACTTTGTTTGCACAACATTTGTGATATTTGTTAAGTCCTGTGCTGTCTTGTTTATTTGAATGATATGCCCTGTATTATGGTATTGTGACAGTTGCTATTTTCAATCTGTATATGTTTTTTAGGCATCCAGCGTGTTTTTTTTTTTCTGTTTTTAAATTCAATAGCTGGACCGACAGAATTCTAAAGAATGTCTATAACAGCCTTTATGAATTTCCCCCATTGTGCACTGGGCCTGACTGATTCAAAGTTTTAGCATGCATATTTTGGTTATGAAGGTCACACTTACAGAAGCGCTCAAATTGGTTCATAGTATCAAGAATGACCAAAAATCCAAAAGAATACTGCGCGTGTGAAAAAAAACATATGTAAATGTGAAACTAAAAGAGGCACCACTAATGTGAGATATTTCCACAATAATGACAAATAACAATAAATGCGTTGCACTAATAAACAAATGTGTGAATACAAATAGAATGAGACAGCAATTAGTCCAAAATGAATAACAGTTTCTCAGATGGACCATTAATTCCATATATGTCAGAACCCGTGACAATACTGTAGATGAAACAAATTAAAATCCCTCCATCAAGTGAGTATACCACCACCACAGTTGAAAATGGACTCTTACCAAAGAGCCTGGACCCTTTTTTACGAGGGGTCAAACAGGCTAGAACTTATAATCCCTAGCACTTTGTCACCGATACGGGGTAGAAAAGGGAACCACATCAGGATCGATCCCAGAGTATCTGAAAGTATCTGAAAGCTCTTCTCTCAAAGTGTCCAAACAGCCAAATCCTGTCAAAGGATTTGTATTTTTGTTCATCCGGTCCTGAGATTTATACGACTCTGGCAAACAGCACAGACCCGTCTGACAGGAGAGGGGATCCCCTCCCCCTTGACAGGATTTGGCTATTCAGACGCTTTGAGAGAAGAGTTTTCAGATACTCTGGGATCGATCCTGATGTGGTTCCTTTTTCTACCCCCTATCAGTGACCAGTTCTGGAGATTATACAGTATAACCTGTTTCACCCTTCGTAATAAAGAGTCCAAGCTATTTGGTAAGAGTCCATTTTCAACTGTGGTGGTGGTATACTCACCTGGTGGAGGGATCTGGATTTCTCTCATCTACAGTAGTGTCACGGATTCAGACACATATGGAATTAATGGTCCTTCTGAGAGACTGTTATTCATTTTGGACTATTTACTGTCTCATTTTATTTGTATTCACGCATTTGTTTATTAGCACACCACATTTATTGTTATTTATTATTCATAGTAGCAATATCCTGGCATGCTTTACAAAATAGAGCATAAAAATATTTGAGTTTTAAATAATGAAATATTTCAGAGTTTGGCAGGTACCAAATTTGTGCAGTCAACAAATCTGGCCTTTATGGAAGGCAAGAAGAAAGCCATTGTTGAAAGAAAGCCATATGAAGTCCCGTTTGCAGTTTGTGAGAAGCCCATGTGGGGGATGCAGCTAACATGTGAACGAAGGTGCTCTAGTCAGATGAGACCAAAATTGAACTTTTTGGCTCAAAAGCAAAATGCTATGTGTGGCGGAAAACTAAGGCCGCGTACACACGGGCGGACTGTCTGACGGACTTAGTCCGCTGAAACGTGTTTCAGCGGACAATCCGCTCGTGTGTGGGCTTCAGCTGACTTTTTCAGCGGACAGTCTGGCGGACTAAGTCTTTCGGAATTTCCGTAATATTGTCCGTCCAAACTTGGTTTCAGCGGACAGTCCGCTCGTGAGTAGGCTAGTTCGACGGACTAAGTATGGCGCATGCTCAGAAAGGATTTACACGGCCGAAGGTTGCATTGCAGTGTATTGGACGTCGTATTTCTAGTCCCATCGTACGTGCTGTACACGTCATCGCGCAAGCTTTCAGCGGACTGTCTGTTCATCGTGTGTGGTCAAGTCCGTTCATTCAAAAGTAGGACGGACTGTCTGTCGGATTGTCTGACGGACTTAGTTGGCCAGACAATCCGCCCGTGTGTACGCGGCCTAACACTGCACATCACCCTGAACACACCATCCCTACTGTGAAACATGCTTGCAGCAGCATTATGTTGTGGGTATGCTTTTCTTCAGCAGGGACAGCTGGTCAGAGTTAATGGGAAGATGGATAGAGCCAAATACAGGGCAATCTTAGAAGAAAACCTGATAGAGTCTGCAAAAGACTTGAGACTGGAGCAGAGGTTCACCTTCCAACAGGACAACAACCCTAAACATACAGTCAGAGCTACAATGAAATGGTTTAGATTGAAGCATATTCATGTGTTAGAATGGCCCAGTCAAAGTCCTGACCTAAATCCAATTGAGAATCTGTGGCAATACTTTGAAATTGCTGTTCACAAATGCACTCCATCCAATCTGACAGAGCTTGAGCTATTTTGCAAAGAAGAATGGGCAAAAATTTCACTCTCTAGATGTGCAAATCTGGTAGAGTCCCCAAAAAGACTTGCAGCTGTAATTGCAGCAAAAGGTGGTTGTACAAAGTATTGACTCAGGGGGGCTGAATACAAATGTACCCCACACTTTTCAGATATTTATTTGTAAAAAAAAATTGAAAATCATTTATCATTTTCTTTCCACTTCACAATTATTATCCACTTTATGTTGGTCTATCACATAAAATACCAATAAAATACATTTACATTTTTGATTGTAATATGACAAAATGTGGAAAATTTCAAGGGTTGTGAATACTTTTTCAAGGCACTGTAGATAAATAGAGAGATAGAGAGATAGATAGATAGATAGATAGATAGATAGATAGATATGTTAAAACTAAAATAAGGGTTGAATTTGATGGATAACGGTCTCTTTTACTAAAATTACATATTTAATATATTTATGGAATGCAATATTTATGTTTTTATTTAATTTTTTTCAGGCAACAACAACAGTTTACGTAACGATCTTGGATGAAAATGACAATGCTCCCATGTTTGACAGTCTGCTATATGAAGTCAGGCTAGATGAAGGTCCTCTGACACTGAACTCTGTCATTATCACAACTACAGCTGTGGATCTTGATGAAGGACTTAATGGAACCGTGATCTATAATATAATAAATGGCAACCTCAATAACACCTTTACGATCAACAGTGGCACGGTACGGATAGGATGAAACTTGCTCAATACGCACGTTATCTTTTTGACAAATCCGGAATAATCTGCTATGCATTTTGTTGATGTTTATGATGTAATGGAGGCAGTGGCGTTGCTAGGGGGTGGCTTTTGGGGCTATAGCCCCGAGTCTCTGCAGGGGTTCCCAAGGGAAGGGAAAGCTCTCTGGGGACCCTGATGTAAGTGGGGGGCTCTCTGGGGACCCTGATGCAAGGGAGAGGCTCTCTGGGGACCCTGATTTTAAAGGAGAGGCTCTCTGGGGACCCTGATTTTAAGGGGGTGGCTCTCTCTGGACCTTGATTTAATGGGGAGGCTCTCTGGGAACCTAATTTAAGGGAGCTCTCTGGGAACCCTGATGTAAGGGGGGCTCTCTGGGGATATATATACACACACACATATTACTGTATATACATGTGTATGCCCGCCCAAGCATATGACTTTCTTTACTACGCTGCTATGGGCACTAGCCCCAGATCTTTTGTAGACCTAGCAACGCCCCTGAATGGAGGTCAAATTGTTTCTATTTGAAAGCTTTTATTGGGCTTTAAAAGGTACAAAACAAAGCTATTACAACATATAGTCAAAAAGCAAAACTACACTGCATCTGAGCACCAAAAACTCTATTTAATTCAATTTTAATATTCAAAGCAAACTTCTCCATCCATCCATGTCTGCATGCTTTATTTTGCTGAGAAATCACTTTGAAAAACACCCACTAGCATTTCTGGCCATGACCATCTTGACTAAGGGCAGATGATTCTTGTAGCAATTACTTCCTGGACATCGTATTTCCTTAGCTCAGGCATGCAGGAGTGTGTTCTTAGTTGAGAAAACCCCTCCTCCCCTCCGGAAGACTCCTGGGATGTATGACATAATTTTCCTATGCCTGGAAACCAGGAAGTAACTGTAGAAATGTAAAAAAAAAAAAAAAAGTTTAAAACACGTAATTAGGATATACTTTCCTATCCAGTTACTGGTGCTAGCAGGGTAAGGATTAAAAATAGATTGATAGAGTAAAATTCCTCTTTTTAATATGGGAAAGTATTTTCTCTGAAGGAACCAGTTGAAAATATAATAGTTGGTTCTGAGGCTGATCTAATGCAGATAAGGCACCAAGTGAGTTTAATTATCGCCTTAATCAACCACAGAACCTGTGTAATTATGTGTGTCCTGGATTAAAGGGATGTTGTGGCAACCTTAGTGGACAGATAGTGGTCAGGTGATGTAAACAATGTAGGCCAAGCGTGATGAGGGAGGGGTTTGCAACGTGGTGAGTTGTAAAGGAGCTATTTTCTAGGTACAGTAACCCCTTGTTTTTGAGATGAAGCTGTGTGGAATTCTAGCACATAACATTCATAAACAACATTCTTGAAATGTGTCAAATTTGCACATTAGCAAGCCAAATAAGACATGCATGACATTATCTGTGGTTTATCTTGTGAGTTATTTCCTGAGCTTGTTTCCTCTCCCACTACATAGACATACTTTTTATTGTTAAATTGAATTTGGCTAATAAGTTCTTAACATAAACAAGGCATTATCAGCCTTTAGGGTAATGTCAGTGGGGCAAATATTTGTTTGCCAAAGCGGACATCTGTCTGTGTCATATCCCTATCCCACTGTGACCATTTACAGAAAGATGTCCGTCTATCACTGGCCCAAATGTTACTGAATCTCAATCATTAGCAATGGGAGCTACATCTGGCTGCCTTAGCTATAGAGGGAGCGATTCCATGGAGGCAGAGACACTAGTGAGATAGGATAGATACATTGGCCTGCCCTATACACCAGGGGATGTCACTAGTCTAATACTGGCACAAAGAGGCAGTGTTTGGAAGCTGGCAGGCAGTCCCTTCAGCAGTGTATCTGCTGAATGGAAAAGAGTAAAACACTTATTAGAAGATGGTTCCGTTCATAATTTATTGTCATAGGCACAAAAGGACTAGTACAATGACATTTTGGCTTTTGTGCATTCTCACAATTTACCCAAAAGTAGACAATGCAGAAAAAGTAAAAATAAATAATACTGAGGAGGAACACAATTCTCTAGCAGCAAGTTTGCATTCAGTGATATTTTTAGCAGCTTTTTTTCATCTCTTAAAAACATGATGTGACCTCATCCTGCAGCATTGGGCACCTGCCTCTTAAAGTGGTTCTAAAGTCAAAATGGTGTTTTTACCTTAAAGTGTTACTAAATCCATAGCAGTAAAATCAGTCTGTATATGCAGTAAAGCATGCTTGTTATATTGTGGAACCTAATACCGCGTACACACAATTCGACCGTGTGTGGGCTCCAGTGGACTTTTTCTTCCCAAAAGTCCAGCGGACTTAGAAAGAAGACGACTCAAAATTGTCCACCGGACTCGGCTTTCTAGCGGACAATCCGCTCATCTGTGGGCAGGTCCGTTCATTTGGAAAGTCTGGCGGACCTTGGCCAAAAGTCCAGCAGATTGTGCGTGGTCGTGTGTATGCAAGTCCGCTCGTTCGGAAAGCCTGGCGGACCTCCGTTGCAAAGTCAGGCAGATTGTCCGCCGGACAGTACAATCGTGTGTACGGGGCATTAGGGTTAATCCTCTGCATTGTGTAAAAAGGCTGCTTGATCTTGTATGCACAGATCCTCCCCTCCCTGCACTGTCCCCCTGAACAAGTCCGGATAGCACTGAGCCTTTGGAGTCAGGCTGCACATGCTCACTTTGGTGTGTATTGCTAGAGAGGTTTTTTTTTTATTTCTTGGGAGAGTGCATGTGATCAGCACAGAGCCAATCAGCACTGTCCAGACATGTCCAGACAGAGAGTCAGGAGCCCTGAAGCCTCATAGGTCAGCTCAGTGCAGTATGAAAACTCCTCCTACAAGCTTCACCAGGAACTTGTAGAAATCACAAGTGCTGTATACCGCTGATGAGAAAAGGTATTTATCAGTTTTATATTTACTAAAATAATTGCATTTCCATGTTCTGTGTATTGTGGGAGACCAGATATAGTGAATACAGGGTCCTGGGTTTAGTAAAACTTTGCAAATGATCACCTTGTAAAACAACCCATTCAGTTTAAAATAGAAATGAAAGGCAAAATCTTTTGGTATAGATATAAGAAAAAAACATTTATAAATATCCTTTTTCCCTTTTTTTTATAAATGATCACATTCCCTCTGTTCTCAGCTGCATAAGGGCTGGGGGAGGAGAAGCAGCAATACACTGAGCTTCCCAGTGAATGAGTGTGGAGGGGAGGCGAGTCAGAACAAGTCTGATCATTGGCGGAGAGTACACAGGGTTCTCAGCATAGCTAGGGAACTGACCACCATGTGCTCTCCTGCTTAGTGTAGTCAGTTTTTAATAGGAAAGCAGAGAGACTGTCAGGAACACCAGGGATTTCACAAAAAGGAAGCAATACAAAGAGAACAGGATACTTTCTCATACAAGTACATGGTACAGCAGACACATATCAGGAACATTAAGTGTTGAGGTAAAAAATGCTTTAAAGCATTCTTTACATAGGGTAAAAAAACTGCACACTACCTACCCTTCCCACTCCTAATCCCTAAACTCTTTCTTGATTCCTCTCACCAATCCAATGCTGTCCCAGCGGAACATTGCTCCTCTTACTTCCTGGTCTGATAGAACACACTAAGAGCGGTAGGAGCCATAGGCTCCTGATGCTGACAGTCAAACTCCTGTGAGGAGGGATAGGAGGATGTCTATTGATGCACACAGACCGGCTTGGAAATGCACAGGTGCTCACTTCGCACCTGGCTTGCTAAGGAGGCACCTATAAGGAAGGAAGATTGGAGAGCTTCAAAGAAAAGGTAAGGGACTGCTCTGTGTAATATCGTTGCACAGAGCAGGTAAGTATAGCATCATTTTTATTTTAATAAAAAAAAAAATTAACCTTTAGTATGACTTTAGGCTGGTGATACACTGATTGAAATGTAACCAGTCCATCAGGGACCAGTCGACTTTCGATCCCCATGTGAGGTTGACCCCTAGACCTAAACAATTGTTTAAGGTCCTTTAACATGGGGAAGACTCTACCTGAGATCTGCTTGCTCATCTTTGTCCACTGATGCCCGCTGAGCAGGCAGACGACAGGTCCGTGTCCGATCCACTTATGGATAGTGGGCACGGCCCGCTCTCCTCTATGGGTGGTTGGATGTAAACGGACTGCTTGTTTGTTTACACCTGACTGCTATCCGATCTGCTTGACACAAGGAGAACAGATCCTGTCCGTCTGTTTCTGATCGGATTGGATGTAGGCGGGTGTAAATAGACATATGTCCATTTAGACCTGGCGCTCCATAGAGGAGAATGGAGGTTCCGATCGAGTCCGCCTGAAAAACAGACAGGTGGCCCCAATCAGAGCGTTCATGTGAAACGGGCCTTAATCGACTTCTGTGGAAGGGACGTGTTGGAAAATTTTCATTGACCAGTGGCTGCAGCTGCTAATCAGTGTATTCTGACAGCCTCTGGCAGAATACAATGTCCTGGCAGGTGGAGGTGTTGTCTTCATTCATCCTATTTTGGTGTGGATGGAGGAAACTGTTAGTTTTGAAAGTTAAAAAAAATACCTATGTATGGCCAGTTTTAGTCTAGCTCTGGAAGAAACAAAACCAGGCTCCAAGCATTGCAACACTAGGCAGGTATTGCATGAAGTTCTGTCACCTGCATTATCCTTCCACTCAAATCGCTACTGGACCTTTCACACCTAATTGTCACGCACCTGGATCCTCTAAGCCCCCATTCATACGTGAGCATCTTGTACCTTGAGCCCAGGTTCACACTTGTGCAAACACAGAAATCGCATGTGATTCGCACCGCACTGCGGTCAGGATCGCATGCGAGATCTGTGCAATGCAAGTTCAGCCATACAGTTGTATGGCTGAACTCACTTTGGATTCACAGGAAAATAGTGCTGGGACTTTTTTCCCTGCACTGGAATTGGATCACGTGTGTGCTCACCCATGCGATCTGATTCGCGTGCGAGTTCACAGTTCGTACTGCGATCTGTGAACCAATCTGCGAGTGTCATTAACATTGTATTAATTATATATAATGGTGCGCTCCGGTCAACTTCCTATTACACAATCTAAGAAGGAAAAATGCGAGGATAATAATCATGAGGCTGTTATGAGGGTATATGTTGAACACAGTACTGTGCAAAAATACAATAATAACATGTGCAAAATAAGCAAATAATGTAAAGTGCAAAATGAATTTAAGTGTTTAAGTACTATAGGCTGTTCAGGAAACAGGTTGAATAGCAAGAAGCACCACAGCACTTTCTATTGTTTTTCTTGTTTTTGAGCATTTATTGTTTATTTGCACTTCATTTGTGATAAGTGTACAATTTGGTTTGCACTTTGGTATAATTGTTTACACTACACTTTAATTCTTTACTTATATATATATGACACTGTTGTCATTTTGCACAATATCCCTTTCCCAAAGTAGCTTTGGGATTGGTAGTTTTGCTGTTCTTGAGTCAGGTGGAACAGTAATTAGCACAATAACACTTTGTATTGGATGTGAAGGAGTTTTTTCCGCTACTACATCTATTATTGCCCATTTGCAAACGCTTTGTGATAAGTGCATAGTATTTTTTGCACTCTTGCTTAGTGCACTTAAATTAATTTTGCACTTTACATTCTTTGCTTATTTTGCACATTTTATTATTGTATTTTTGCACAGTACTGTGTTCAACATATACCCTCATAACAGCCTCATGATTATTAGCCTCGCATTTTTCCTTCTTAGATTGTGCAATAGGAAGTTGACCGGAGCGCACCATTATATATAATTAATCTTTATGGTGACAGAACACTGACATGGTTGCAGCCTAGTCATTTGGGTGTTTCCTATACATGAATGTTATTCCTACATATTAATATCAGCGCTAAGGTTTCCCTTTATTAATATTAACATTGTATTGACACATGCAGCAGTTCACAGAGGGCAGTGTGAACTGCCTGCGTGGGAGGAGCGATGCAGGAACTGGCGCTGGAATTGTGCTGGCTCCTACATGGCATATATGTGAACCTAGGCTGAATCTCGAAGCTCCAAAACGCTCAACATCCAAAATCCTATGCATTCCATTTGTGCTTAGTAACACCTAAATGTAGCTTCTTTTGAGCTACAATCTTCAAGCATTTTGGCCCCAACAGGACACCTGAAAAATTGCCCACAAACACACATATCACACAATTTAATTCCTAGTAACTAGCTTTCCATTGGCTAAAAATATAAAAAAAAAAAAAAAAAAAAAAGCTCAAGCTTAAAGCGGCAGTAAACCACTGAAGAAAAAAAAAAAAAAAAACCCTTCAAGACAATGGCATAATATGCTAGTATGCATCACATACTAGCATATTATGAATTACTTACCTTAGAACTAAGCTCCCGCAGCCCGACCCGGTCAGCGCTGTGGGGGCTGACATGTTGCCTTGCTTCTTCTTACGGGGTGGCTGGCTCTGCCTCTGTGAGTGGCCGGAGCCGTGATGACTTCAGGAGTCCTCCGTTCTGGCAAGGTTTTGCACGATATGCCGGACCTTTACTGCCCATGTGCCAGTGACATCAGCAGCTGCATGCAGGGTGAATATCACCTAAACCGTGTAGGTTTAGGAGATATTCATTTTTCCTGCAGGTAAACAATATTATAGGCTTACCTGTAGGTAAAAATGTCCAAGCGGAGTATACAACCACTTTAAAGTGGATGCAAACCCCATTCATGAAATTTGACCTAGGAACAGATATATGTAGTGTATACTTATCTCTCTCCAAAGCCCCAAGTTCTATGTCTTTCTGCTGCTTCGTTCCTCTGTTATCAGCATGATAACTTCTAAAAAGTTCTCAGACAACCGAGATTAAACCAGCCTAAAATTTGTGTGGGGGAGGGATCATAGTGATAGATAGCTTGTCTATTCACAGCACAGCTCCTCAGGTTTCTTTGTGCCTCTGCCTATGTAGAGGGGGGTGTGTGCCTTTCCTCCAATCAGCTCACACACAGTGTATGCCCAGATACCTCCCACTGCTGAAACAGAAAGAAAAATTTCCAATACGATGTTCACTTTTTAAAGAATATAGAAAGCTGAAGACAGCAGATATACATGTAAAACATATGTAGGGAGATTTGTTTCATCACTGTGTATCATCTGAGGCTATTAACTTCACTGGGTATATGCATACTTGCCAACAGTCCCGATTTTCCTGGGACAATCCTGATTTTGGGACCCGGGATTTTGCCTTTGTTCGCTGCTGGGAGACGCCAGATGTAAAGGAGGGCTCCACTGCTGGGGGACACCAAATGCAAGGAGGGTCTCTGCAGCCACGGACACAGATCTGTAAGGAGGGCCTCTGCTTCCGGGGGCACCTGATGGAAGGACAAACTGTTGGGGGCACCTGATTTAAGGACGGACTCTGCTGGGGGCACCTGATGGCATCTGGTGGCAGGGGACATGCTCAGGGGTCCCACTGATTCTGGATTATGGTGAGTTTAATGATTTAATTCTATAATACAATGTAATAATAGTAATAATGCGTTTCAATCATCCTGGCATCACAACAACCATGGTGCTGCGATGATTGAAGCGCTAACACCAGGTGTTTGGAGTATCTTTATCTGCTGATTTGTTAAACTCTGGAATACACATTTCTATTGTGGTGTAGGATCTGGGCCTGCTGTCCCTCTATCCCTCTTTCCTTCTCTCTCTCTCCTTCCCTCCTTCTTTCCTTCCCTCCTTCTTTCCTTCTTTCTCTCTCCCTCCCTCCCTCTTTTCCCCTTTCTTTGTCTATCTCTCATTCATCTCAGACCCTAACCACACACCCATTTGAACCACACCCATATAAGTCACAGACCACTGTTCATGTAAACCACGCCTGTCTTTTCTATGTCATGCCTACAAATGCATGCCCTGCCCACTAATTCTAATAAGACTCCGTCTACAGCCAAAAAAGTGTCCCTATACATTTTTTTTATATTGTTGGCAACTTTGGGTATATGTGGGGGTTTACATCCAATTTAATAGGCCCACAAATGTAGACAAATGCACTGTGTTTGTGACCTGCATTTAGGGTGTAGTTAAGGTAGCACAGTGTTTACCCACATGGGGATGCATAGCTGTTCTATTCATGCCATTGCAGGCAGTCCCACTGATGTCAATTGGCACACAGTGTCTGCATGGAAACAGGCACTGCTTCCAATATGATGTCTGTGTGAATTCACCCACGTGGATATCAAATTGGGAGCAGTGGTCCTGTCTTTAGTGCTGCTGCTTTCCAATCGACATGAATGGGACTGCTGTACTTGGATGCAGGGAGCACCTGTGTAGTTAAACGCGGTGAACCTCCAAGGGCGTATCCTTTAGTATGCCCCTTTGGAAAAAATGCCCCTGCATCGTTTGTGTCACTGGAAGGAAAAATGCCCCTTATTACATTATCATGCCAGAACTGTCTGAATAACAATTTGCACAAAGCATCTCTGAAATATCTAACAATTCAAGAAATTACTAGTCATGTGATCTGGAAAAAGGGTTCTCTTTATGTGTATGTTTTCATGAACTTTTATTACATGACCACAGCATTTTGGAATCAAAAGGAATTATTAAAGTGTTACTAAACCCAGGACCCTACATTCACTATATCTGGTCTCCCACAGCACACAGGACATGGAAATGCAATTATTGTTTGTAAATATAAAATTCTAAATACCTTTTCTCATCAGCAGTCTTGTGACTTCTATCAGTATCCGGCCGAGCACCGGTTAAAGCTTGTAGGAAGAGTTTTTGGAGAACCAATGTAGCCACTAGGGATGAGCCGAACACCCCCCGGTTCGGTTCGCACCAGAACTTGCGAACGACCCCCGCGTTCGGTACGAACGTTAGAACCCCATTGAAGTCTATGGGACTCGAACGTTCGAATTGGAAAGTGCTCATTTTAACGGCTAATATGCAAGATAGTGTCCTAAAAAGGGTTTGGCGACCTGCCTCCTGCCTCAGGGGACATGGGTCACTGCAAAAAAAAGTTTTAAAAACTACCGTTTTGGCGGGAGCACTGATTTTAATGACGATTAAAGTGAAAAAAAAAATGTGAAATATTCCTTTAAATATGGTGCCTGCGGGGTGTCTGTAGTATGCCTGTGAAGTGCCACGTGTTTCCCGTGTTTAGAACAGTCCCTGCACAAAATGACATTAAACGGAAATAACACCATTTAAAACTGCTTGCGGTTTTAATGTTATATCTGGTTCCTGCAATATGGTTGAAAATCATTGAGAAACATGGCATGGGTAGCCCTCCCTGCCCATTACCAGCCTATTTGGGTCTTGTACGCATATTAAGGGGAACCCCGTACCCATATTAAAAAAAGGAAATGCGTGTGGCCCCCAGGCCCTATATACTCAGAACAGCAGTATACAGGTGGTGCAAACAAGACAGGGACTGTGTAGGTTTGTTGTGTTAAGTTGAATCTGTTTGTCATTTTCAACCGGTACATTTTTAAAGTGTAGCTCCAGTCAAAAAAACTATCTTTAAGCTTTTTGGAAAACATAGGGAAGGGTTATCACCCCTGTATAATTTGTTTTGTCGTCCATCTTTTTTCATCTCACTTGCTGCTGTCTCCTTGTGTTTGCAAGTAGGAGATGTTTGTAAGTTGGATGTTTGAAAGTAGTTGCCTGCCCTATATTATAGCGGTATGTACTGGGTACAGAGCACGCAGACAGCACGCACTATCTCCTAACACTACTGACTGCAAGCTCTATTATTAACCACTTGTTAGCCCAATGTTTGCATAAAGTGAAAGATGAAGTTATGCTGAGTAAATAGATATCAAACATGTCACTCTTCAAAATTGCACATGCCCGTGGAATGGCGCCAAACGTCGCTACTTAAAAAATCCCCATAGGCGACGCTTTAAATATTTTTTTACTGGTTACATGTTTTGAGTTGCAGAGGAGGTCTAGGACTAGAATTATTGCTCTCGCTCTAACATTCTCGGCGATACCTCACATGTGTGGCACATGCGAGCACATGGGGACATGGGCGCTTTAATTTTTATTTTATTTTTTTATTGTTCATTTTACTTTATTTATTTTAGTTTGACATTTTTTTCCCCAAAAATATATTTTTGATCACTTTTATTCCTATTACAAGAAATGTAAACATCCCTTGTAATAGGAATATGGGGTGACAGGTCCTCTTTACAGTGAATAGTGATGGCCGAACGGTTCGCCCGGCGGTCGTTTCGCGGCGAATTTCCGACTTTCGCCGTCCGCGGGTTCGAACGCCTTTTTCCGTCGTTCGCCCCGGCGGACTTACGTGTTTAATGTATACAAGAACTTTAACCTTTCGTGACACGTTTATCATGTGTTACAGGACAACCAATTGAGACATGACAGCTCATGGACACTTGGACATTCCCCCTAACCTATAAATACACCCGATCCGGTGGCCATTTTACATTCTTTCTTCTGTCACTGTAGGGAAAGGATCCTGTGTGGAGTAGGGACAGAGAAAACGCTAGCTATTTGGTACACAAAAGTTCTTTTCAGGACTGGTATAGGTGTTAGGTCAGCAGCCTGAGTTTCTTTTGTCAGTTTAGATAAAGGGACAGAGCGCTGTATGCTGCTATTTTAGGGACAGCTCAGCCAGATTAGTCTTTCTTCATCATCATCATCATCATCATCATTAGCTGTTACTATCAGGTCCACAAAAGAGCTGTTCCAGCTAATCGTTCCAGCCTACTCTTTTTTGCCAATTTGTATAGGGACAGGCAGGAAGCAGTGTGTCAGGCAGTGAGGATAATTTTAAAGACTTGCTGTTACTATTAGTTCCACAAAGGTTCTTTTCAGGACTGGTATCAGTGGTACGGTAATAGGCTTGTACACGTATAATATTCTTTCTTCCAAATATAGAAAGAATATTATACTTGACTGCTGCCCTTCTGCTGCAGTCTGCTAATCATTCACAACTCACTTGTTCCACAAAGCTCTTTATCAGGACTGGTAACTTGGTCTGTCTAGGGTGCTACGGTACATAGGCTTGGGTGCGGTACAGTCTGCTGTTCTGTAAGGACCGCTATCGGTCCACAATACATAGGGTTGCCGTGCACTACTGCTGACCGCTGCCCTATACTGCAGCAGTCCTTCAGCGGTATAGGGACTGACGCACAGTCTGCTAAACACTAATACACAACCTGCTTGGTCCACAAAAGTTCTTATAAGGACTGGTAACTTGGTATAGGGTGCTACGGTACATAGGCCTGAGTGCAGTACAGTCTGCTGTTCTGTAAGGACCGCTATCGGTCCACAATACATAGGGTTGCCGTGCACTACTGCTGACCGCTGCCCTATACTGCAGCAGTCCTTCATTGGTATAGGGACTGACGTACAGTCTGCTAATCACTAACACACAACCTGCTTGGTCCACAAAAGTTCTTATAAGGACTGGTAACTTGGTATAGGGTGCTACGGTACATAGGCCTGAGTGCGTTACAGTCTGCTGTTCTGTAAGGACCGCTATCGGTCCACAATACATAGGGTTGCCGTGCACTACTGCTGACCGCTGCCCTATACTGCAGCAGTCCTTCAGCGGTATAGGGACTGACGCACAGTCTGCTAAACACTAACACACAACCTGCTTGGTCCACAAAAGTTTTTATAAGGACTGGTAACTTGGTATAGGGTGCTACGGTACATAGGCCTGAGTGCAGTACAGTCTGCTGTTCTGTAAGGACCGCTATCGGTCCACAATACATAGGGTTGCCGTGCACTACTGCTGACCGCTGCCCTATACTGCAGCAGTCCTTCATTGGTATAGGGACTGACGTACAGTCTGCTAATCACTAACACACAACCTGCTTGGTCCACAAAAGTTCTTATAAGGACTGGTAACTTGGTATAGGGTGCTACGGTACATAGGCCTGAGTGCGTTACAGTCTGCTGTTCTGTAAGGACCGCTATCGGTCCACAATACATAGGGTTGCCGTGCACTACTGCTGACCGCTGCCCTATACTGCAGCAGTCCTTCATTGGTATAGGGACTGACGTACAGTCTGCTAATCACTAACACACAACCTGCTTGGTCCACAAAAGTTCTTATAAGGACTGGTAACTTGGTATAGGGTGCTACGGTACATAGGCCTGAGTGCGTTACAGTCTGCTGTTCTGTAAGGACCGCTATCGGTCCACAATACATAGGGTTGCCGTGCACTACTGCTGACCGCTGCCCTATACTGCAGCAGTCCTTCATTGGTATAGGGACTGACGTACAGTCTGCTAATCACTAACACACAACCTGCTTGGTCCACAAAAGTTCTTATAAGGACTGGTAACTTGGTATAGGGTGCTACGGTACATAGGCCTGAGTGCGTTACAGTCTGCTGTTCTGTAAGGACCGCTATCGGTCCACAATACATAGGGTTGCCGTGCACTACTGCTGACCGCTGCCCTATACTGCAGCAGTCCTTCAGCGGTATAGGGACTGACGCACAGTCTGCTAAACACTAACACACAACCTGCTTGGTCCACAAAAGTTTTTATAAGGACTGGTAACTTGGTATAGGGTGCTACGGTACATAGGCCTGAGTGCAGTACAGTCTGCTGTTCTGTAAGGACCGCTATCGGTCCACAATACATAGGGTTGCCGTGCACTACTGCTGACCGCTGCCCTATACTGCAGCAGTCCTTCATTGGTATAGGGACTGACGTACAGTCTGCTAATCACTAACACACAACCTGCTTGGTCCACAAAAGTTCTTATAAGGACTGGTAACTTGGTATAGGGTGCTACGGTACATAGGCCTGAGTGCGTTACAGTCTGCTGTTCTGTAAGGACCGCTATCGGTCCACAATACATAGGGTTGCCGTGCACTACTGCTGACCGCTGCCCTATACTGCAGCAGTCCTTCATTGGTATAGGGACTGACGTACAGTCTGCTAATCACTAACACACAACCTGCTTGGTCCACAAAAGTTCTTATAAGGACTGGTAACTTGGTATAGGGTGCTACGGTACATAGGCCTGAGTGCGTTACAGTCTGCTGTTCTGTAAGGACCGCTATCGGTCCACAATACATAGGGTTGCCGTGCACTACTGCTGACCGCTGCCCTATACTGCAGCAGTCCTTCATTGGTATAGGGACTGACGTACAGTCTGCTAATCACTAACACACAACCTGCTTGGTCCACAAAAGTTCTTATAAGGACTGGTAACTTGGTATAGGGTGCTACGGTACATAGGCCTGAGTGCGTTACAGTCTGCTGTTCTGTAAGGACCGCTATCGGTCCACAATACATAGGGTTGCCGTGCACTACTGCTGACCGCTGCCCTATACTGCAGCAGTCCTTCAGCGGTATAGGGACTGACGCACAGTCTGCTAAACACTAACACACAACCTGCTTGGTCCACAAAAGTTTTTATAAGGACTGGTAACTTGGTATAGGGTGCTACGGTACATAGGCCTGAGTGCAGTACAGTCTGCTGTTCTGTAAGGACCGCTATCGGTCCACAATACATAGGGTTGCCGTGCACTACTGCTGACCGCTGCCCTATACTGCAGCAGTCCTTCATTGGTATAGGGACTGACGTACAGTCTGCTAATCACTAACACACAACCTGCTTGGTCCACAAAAGTTCTTATAAGGACTGGTAACTTGGTATAGGGTGCTACGGTACATAGGCCTGAGTGCGTTACAGTCTGCTGTTCTGTAAGGACCGCTATCGGTCCACAATACATAGGGTTGCCGTGCACTACTGCTGACCGCTGCCCTATACTGCAGCAGTCCTTCATTGGTATAGGGACTGACGTACAGTCTGCTAATCACTAACACACAACCTGCTTGGTCCACAAAAGTTCTTATAAGGACTGGTAACTTGGTATAGGGTGCTACGGTACATAGGCCTGAGTGCGTTACAGTCTGCTGTTCTGTAAGGACCGCTATCGGTCCACAATACATAGGGTTGCCGTGCACTACTGCTGACCGCTGCCCTATACTGCAGCAGTCCTTCATTGGTATAGGGACTGACGTACAGTCTGCTAATCACTAACACACAACCTGCTTGTTCCACAAAAGTTCTTATAAGGACTGGTAACTTGGTATAGGGTGCTACGGTACATAGGCTTGAGTGCGGTACAGTCTGCTGTTCTGTAAGGACCGCTATCGGTCCACAATAGATAGGGTTGACGTGCACCACTGCTGACCGCTGCCCTATACTGCAGCAGTCCTTCAGCGGTATAGGGACTGACGTACAGTCTGCTAAACACTAATACACAACCTGCTTGGTCCACAAAAGTTCTTATAAGGACTGGTAACTTGGTATAGGGTGCTACGGTACATAGGCTTGAGTGCGGTACAGTCTGCTGTTCTGTAAGGACCGCTATAGGTCCACAATAGATAGGGTTGACGTGCA
Source organism: Lithobates pipiens (assembly GCF_037356315.1). Taxonomy (NCBI): domain Eukaryota; kingdom Metazoa; phylum Chordata; class Amphibia; order Anura; family Ranidae; genus Lithobates; species Lithobates pipiens. The sequence goes on along the minus strand of NW_027507787.1, from coordinate 65,994,589 downwards.
CCACTGCTGACCGCTGCCCTATACTGCAGCAGTCCTTCAGCGGTATAGGGACTGACGTACAGTCTGCTAAACACTAATACACAACCTGCTTGGTCCACAAAAGTTCTTATAAGGACTGGTAACTTGGTATAGGGTGCTACGGTACATAGGCTTGAGTGCGGTACAGTCTGCTGTTCTGTAAGGACCGCTATAGGTCCACAATAGATAGGGTTGACGTGCACCACTGCTGACCGCTCACCTATACTGCAGCAGTCCTTCAGCGGTATAGGGACTAAGAGTTTTGTCACAGGGTCATTTAAAAAATGACATGCAGAGGAAGAGGCAGGCCCTTCCGCAGGGGTGGTAGGGGTAGGGCAGGAGCAACAGGCTTGAGCCAAAGTGGGAAGTTGCAGAAGGTGCGTTCAATTACTTTAAAGGATGCACCAGACTTGGTTGAGTGGCTCGCTCAGCCTTACTCTTCTGCACCCTCCTCATCCTCTCGATCTGCACCCTCTTCTTCACTCTCTGCTATGTGCACCCCCAAAGACACTACCACCAACAACACGACCACCACCACCACCACCACATACCTTCCGCTTGAGTCACTGGAATTATTTTCCGATCCATATCAAGAGGACATTTCTGATGCGCAGCCACTCTTGGTATTGGATCAGGAAGAGGAGGTAGCAACAAGCGCTACTCAGCAGTCTGACGCCAGTACCCAGATCAGCCCAAGGAGGAGGTTGGTCCCCGGTGTTGCTGCCTACTCTACTTATAGCGGTGGGGAAGGTGACGTTGATGATGACGTGTCTAGTGATGTCACGTGGGTGCCCACAAGAGAGGAAGAGGAGGGGAGTTCAGAGGGAGATATGGACCAGCAGATAGGGAGGAGAAGCAGCAATGACTTACATTGCACAGCAGGGACAAAGCAGACTGCAAATGTATCAGGAGCGAGTCATCGACCATGTACGGTCACATCTGGCGCTCCCAGGACACCGGCACATGGCTCCGCAGTGTGGGCTTTTTTTAACGTGTCCGCTGCTGACAATAGCGTTGCCATCTGCAATCTTTGCAGTCAACGCGTTAGTCGCGGTAAGCCCAATACTCACCTAGGGACGACCGCCTTAAGAAGGCACATGAGCAGCCATCACCGAGCCCAGTGGGAGCAACGGAACACACAAAGCCACACTGCAGGCTCTCACCGTCCAGCCTCGTCTTCTACTTCTCCTTCTCCTCTCTCCTCACAATTGTCCTCCACTCCACCTTCCATCACGCCAAGCTCACATTTTTCTGCAAAAAGGCAGGCTTCCGTGGGCCTAATGTTTGAGCGTAAAAAAATGATGACGCCGGATAACCCTCTTGCCCAACGGTTGGCGGCTGGCTTGTCAGAACTCATAGCCCGCCAACTACTGCCATATAAACTGGTGGACTCGGAGGCCTTTCGCAAATTTGTGGCCATTGGAACACCACAATGGAAGGTCCCAGGAAGGAAGTATTTCTCAGAGAAGGGCATCCCAGAGCTATATGGCCATGTTCAGCGGCAAGTGAATGTATCTCTGGCACACAGTGTCGGTGCCAAGATACATCTGACCACAGACACGTGGTCTAGCAAACACGGGCAGGGAAGGTATATCAGTTTTACTGCCCACTGGGTGAACCTTCTGACGGCCGTCAAGCATGTAACCCGTGGCACCCGTGTAGATTTGGTTTTACCGCCACGGATTGCATGCAGGCCTGACTCTTCTTCTCCTCCTCCTACTCCATCCTCCTCCCTCTCCTCCTCAGCTGCCTCCTCCTTTTCCGCTGCTAGCGTCTCTTCCACTGCACCGCCCAAGCTCCCCAGAACCTATTCCACATGCCAGGTGAGACGTTGCCATGCCGTGCTGCGTCTGTTGTGCCTGGAAGCAAAGAGCCACACTGGCCCGGCACTCCTTTCAGCTTTGCGTTCACAGGCAGATGAGTGGCTAACACCGCTCAATTTGACAGTTGGTAAAGTGGTGTGTGACAACGGTGCCAATCTGCTTAGCGCATTGAAACAGGGCAAAATCACGCACGTGCCGTGCATGGCACACGTCTTAAACTTGGTCGTGCAGCGATTCCTTGTCAAATACCCTGGGGTCCAGGACATCTTGCGGCAGGCAAGGAAAATCTCGGCCCATTTCAGAAGATCTTACACGGCCATGGCTCGCCTTGCTGACATTCAGCGGCGACACCATCTGCCGGTCAGACGTCTTATTTGCGATTGCCCGACGCGATGGAACTCAACCTTCTATATGCTTGATAGGCTGCTCCAGCAGAAACGTGCAGTTAACGTCTACCTGTATGAACTCTGCGAAAGAAACGGTTCTGGGGAGCTGGGTTTTTTTTCACCGCGCCAGTGGCTGCTCATGCGCGACACATGCAGACTTCTGCGGCCATTTGAGGAGATCACCAAACTGGTCAGTCGCAGCCATGGCGCCATCAGTGACATGGTACCTTATGCCTTCTTTCTGGAGCGTGCATTGCGTCGTGTCATTGATCAGGCTGTGGAGGAGCAGGAGCGGGAAGATGAGGAAGTCGCAATGCTGGATGAATTCCCAGGGGGGGCTACTCTATCTGAGACAAGTCAACAACAGGAGTCTGATGAGGAGTCAGAGGAGGATGGTGCCGGGGCGGATGAGCAGGAGCAAGAAGAGCATGCTTTAAACCTTTCTGGGATCCCTGTTGTGCGAGGATGGGGAGAGGAGAATGAAGAGGACGACATTATCCTGGATGATGAGCAGGAGCCAGGCCACCACACCGCTTCCACTTTAGTGCAAATGGGGGCCTTCATGCTCCAGTGTTTTAATAGGGACCCCCGTATAAAAAGCATGAGGGTCAAGGACCAGTACTGGGTGGCAACGTACTTAGACCCCCGGTACAAACACAAAATGGCGGAAATGTTACCGCCGTCGCAGAGGGCTGTCAGAATGCAGCACTTCCAGGCCTTGCTTCGAGAAATGCTGCATTCTGCTTTTGCGTGCGCTGGCAGAGGAGCAATTCCCACTCCCAGAGAAGGATTTGCGGGTACCAATCCAACAGCGCCTGCAAGAAGAGGCCGGTTTGAAGATGTGTTGGTGACTTCGGATATGAGGTCATTCTTTCAGCCGACCCATCGACAGGTGTCATCCGGATCCAGCATCAGGGAACGCCTAGACCGTCAGGTGTCCGACTACATTGGGTTAACGGCCGATGTGGACGCTCTGAGGAGTGATGAACCCCTAGACTACTGGGTGGGCAGGCTTGACCTCTGGCCAGAGCTTGCCCAATTTGCAATCGAACTGTTGGCTTGCCCCTCATCCAGTGTCCTGTCCGAAAGGACGTTCAGCGCAGCAGGGGGGATTGTGACCGATAAGCGTACTCGCCTAGCTCACCACAGTGTTAACTACCTCACATTTCTAAAAATGAATGAGGCATGGATCTCGGAGGAATTCAACACATGTGATCAGTAGACCATGTATATGTCTATAAACAATTTTTGGAATCAAGCACACAGACCTTCTTAATTCATTTGGCTCACTTCCCTGACCCAAAAAAGCACACCGTACTATATGCCCCTACCCTCCTCTTTGAAGAGGTTGAGCGGTGTCATATTTCTACTGGGGCTGCTTATTATGAGGGGTTCCCACCATCCCTGTGCTGTGCTGACTTCCTCCTGGGTGTTCTTATTATGAGGGGCTCCCACCATCCCTGTGCTGTGCTGACTTCCTCCTGGGGGTTCTTATTATGAGGGGATCACACCATCCCTGTGCTGTGCTGACTTCCTCCTGGGGCTGCTTACGGTGCTGCTGTCAGCGCTGTATGTCACGGAGCTGCTGTCAGCGCTGTATGTCACGGAGCTGCTGTCAGCGCTGTATGTCACGGAGCTGCTGTCAGCGCTGTATGTCACGGAGCTGCTGTCAGCGCTGTATGTCACGGAGCTGCTGTCAGCGCTGTATGTCACGGAGCTGCTGTCAGCGCTGTATGTCACGGAGCTGCTGTCAGCGCTGTATGTCACGGAGCTGCTGTCAGCGCTGTATGTCACGGAGCTGCTGTCAGCGCTGTATGTCACGGAGCTGCTGTCAGCGCTGTATGTCACGGAGCTGCTGTCAGCGCTGTATGTCACGGAGCTGCTGTCAGCGCTGTATGTCACGGTGCTGCTGTCAGCGCTGTATGTCACGGAGCTGCTGTCAGCGCTGTATGTCACGGAGCTGCTGTCAGCGCTGTATGTCACGGAGCTGCTGTCAGCGCTGTATGTCACGGAGCTGCTGTCAGCGCTGTATGTCACGGAGCTGCTGTCAGCGCTGTATGTCACGGTGCTGCTGTCAGCGCTGTATGTCACGGAGCTGCTGTCAGCGCTGTATGTCACGGAGCTGCTGTCAGCGCTGTATGTCACGGAGCTGCTGTCAGCGCTGTATGTCACGGAGCTGCTGTCAGCGCTGTATGTCACGGAGCTGCTGTCAGCGCTGTATGTCACGGTGCTGATGTCAGTGCTCTGTATTACGGTGCTGCTGTCAGTGCTCTGTATCTCCTGCACCCTCTTGTTTGCCTACCCTGGTCCCTGACCTTCCCTCTCCTCCATTGCCTTCATTAGCTCCATAGTCCTGAATTGTCAGAACAATTTCCCAAATAAAAAAAAAATGCTTGTAGTTATCGATCCCAAATTCACCTCATACATGTATTATGCTATTGTCCAGGTGGTGGGACTACGTGCTACCCCCTAATAATTACCCCGTGGCCGCAAATTCGACCTAAAGGTTTGCGAAATTCGCCTCCCATTGAAGTCAATGGAGCCCGCGGCGAACGGTCGTTTTCGCGAACGTTTGTGCCCGTTCGCGTTTCGCGTTCGCGAAACGTCCCGTCGGAAGTTCGTCCATCACTAACAGTGAAATCTGGGGGGTCAATATGACCCCACATCTCACCTCTAGGCTGGGAAGCCTGAAATAAAAAATAAAAAAAAGATTCTGGCTTTGATCGTACTGGCGAGTTGGTAGAAGCACCGGAGGGCGGTGAGGGGTGGGGGGCGTCTATGGCTGGGTATTTCAGGGTATCACCGAGTATGGCTGGGTATCTCTGAGTATGGCTGGGTATGGCAATTTATGGCAGGGTATTACAGAGTATTGGCGGGGTATTGGCGGGGTATTGGCGGGGTACTACAGAGTAATAGCAGGGTACTGCACTGCAGAGTAATGGCAGGGTACTGCACTGCAGAGTAATGGCGGGGTACTGCACTGCAGAGTAATGGCGGGGTACTGCACTGCAGAGTAATGGCGGGGTACTGCAGAGTAATGGCGGGGTACTGCACTGCAGAGTAATGGCGGGGTACTGCACTGCAGAGTAATGGCGGGGTACTGCAGAGTAATGGCGGGGTACTGCACTGCAGAGTAATGGCAGGGTACTGCACTGCAGAGTAATGGCGGGGTACTGCACTGCAGAGTAATGGCGGGGTACTACAGAGTAATGGCGGGGTACTACAGAGTAATGGCAGGGTACTGCACTGCAGAGTAATGGCAGGGTACTGCACTGCAGAGTAATGGCGGGGTACTGCAGAGTAATGGCGGGGTACTGCAGAGTAATGGCGGGGTACTGCAGAGTAATGGCAGGGTACTGCAGAGTATGCACAGGTATTGCAGAGTATTGGCAGGGAATTGAGGGGTTAAATTCGGTGAGCAGCGATGTGGGCACTGCAGATGCAGCCCACATCGCTGCTGACACCGATCTCTTTCCCCTCCGCTGTACCGATCGGTACAGAAAGGGGAGGGAGGAACAGGCGTCATAACATGACGCCGGTTTGTTTCCAAGTGATCACTCCGTCATTTGACGGAGCAATCACGTGGTAAACGGCCGCTATGAGCGGCCGTTTACCGTGATGCGCCGGGTCCTATGGACCCGGCGGTCACGGATGCTCTCGAGTGCGCACACCTCGGGGCACGCGAGAGCAGAATTCTGGGAGGCCGTTAATTAACGGCCTCTCTGAGTTAAACAACCGCCCTGAAGCCGTTAATCGGCAATGGGCAGTTGTTAAGTGGTTAAAGCTAGATCACTAGCTATATAGGTGAGGTGAATATAGTGGTGTATACTGCAGTCAGGGCACAGACAACAACCACTACACAGCAGCAAGATAGGAAATCAGCCAAAAACGATTGGTGTGTACTGTGTTGAAGGTACACAGAACACCCACTGCTTCAGATGCAAAGTAACACACTACAGGAGGCCGCCTTAAAGGCGGCCTTATATAGTGTGGGGCGTGCACTACACAGCCTGAGCTATGATTGGCCACAGGCAGGATGCCTGTGGCCAATCATGGCTCTCCTCGCTGCCGGCGCTGCGATTGGCCAAGCATGCGGGGTCACAGTGCATGCTTGGCCAATCATCGGGCAGCAATGCACTGCGCCAACGCAGTGCATTGTGGTCCGCGCGCGCGTCACTCGAATTTTGACGCGAACGGCCAAAACGTTCGGAATTCGCCGAACGGCCGAACGGCCAATGTTCGAGTCGAACGTACGTTCGACTCGAACACGAAGCTCATCCCTAGTAGCCACCCTCTAACAGGAAGTCCGATCACAGCAGCAAAAACATATGTAGATTTGGAGGAGGCCGAAAGCAATAGAAGGGACTTTTTAAAGTTAAGAATACATAGTTAAAAATAAGTTTTTCTTTTTAAACCAGAGTTTAGTTTTCTCGTAAGAGAGGGCCTGAAAGCAGGGTGAGGCATTGTTCAAGTCTTGCTAACTTCTGCACCCAAACTTATATAAACTTCCCTAAAGAAACTGATGGTGGAAGTGCATACTAATGGAATGAAAGGTTCCAGCTAGGTCATACACTTTGATTTACTAATTTGCTTTAGTTGTTTTTGTGTTGATGTTGGGAGTCTATCAGTGGTAATGGACTCTGTCTGGACTCTCTCTGGACTTAGTTCTTCTTCTTAGTTCTTCTTCTTCTTCTGGTTATGTGACAGCTAAATGTGACATGCATAAAACTTCATTTTTTGAATGTGTATATCACATGAATAAAAGTTTTATGCTTTGTATTCCTGTATTTTCACTGATTAGTCACTGTTAGCCTCACATTGATTGCAGTCTAATGGTCACCATTGCCGTTAACAGTGTTACTTGGTGTAATTCAGATTTTATTTTACTGGATCATTATCAAACCCTTGTTCCTGTATTTCACATGCCATAATAAGCAATTGTTGTTTTTTTTTTTTTTCCGAGCTGACATAATAGGTTAGCTGTATTGTTTGCACTTCTTCCGAGAGTTGCTGTTTGGTTCAAAATGTGTATTTGTTTTAACAAAATGACAATGACCATTTTTTTGTATATATTTTTTGAGAGTCAGTATTTTAGCTTTCAGAATTTTTTCATTATATGAGAGCCCACAGGTATCTATTGATAAAAACAATAAGGTAAAACACACTAGGGATTAGTGGTTATAAAGGCAAAAGCTTTTTTTTGATATTGCATTGTCTACATTAAGGTACAAAACATTTCAGTATCCTGTGCCAACCCCCTAGCCTCCATTCCACCCCCTTAAAGTGGTTGTATACTCAAATTTTACACTTTTACACTTTTTTACACTTTTACAAATTAATATCTCCTAAACCTGTATGTTTTAGGAGATATTCCCTATGCATGCAGCCGCTGACGTCAGCAGGCGCATGAGCTCTGAATGCCCCAGCTGAAGGTCCGGCAGTGTTGCCTGACCTTGCCAGGAAGAAAACTCCTGCTCTTGTGCGTGGGAGTGACATCATCGTGGCTTTGGCCACTCACAGTGCCGGAGCCGCGAACCCAGAAGATACGCCGAGTGCAAGATATCAGCTCCCTCGGCGTGGACCGGGCACCGATACGGGGGCTTCGTTCTGAGGTAAGTATTTGAAAATGTGCGGGTTTACTACCGCTTTAAACACTGATATGAATCCCATCTCGATCCAGCATTGAGCCTGTCTGCAGCAGTCAGTCAAATCCTGTAAGGAGCGAACAGGGGGTGGGGCCACATTGCACTGTGTGCGTCTATAGACACACACAGCCCAGCTCAGGAGCACACCCACATGAGTGCTCCCCCAGCAGGCCAGCTTGCTATGGACACTTGGAGAAGAGGAGGAGGGAGCACAAATCACCTTTGCAGGACCCCAGAAGAGAAGGTTTGGGGCTGCTTTGTACAAAACTATTGCAAAGAGCAAGTAAGTATAACATTTTTAACGTTTATAACGTTTATTATGTTATAAAAAAAAGATTCAGCTTTATAATAACTTTAAGATGTGGAATATGAAAACAATACGTCGGTTAGCTTTCTTTTTTCCCATGCATTTTTTTTATTGAAAAGTCAATGATACAACATTGCAATGTTGAGTATTGACAAATCCATGTAGGATATACAGTACATCACAATTATGGCAATATTACAATTTGAACCACCACTTTGTGGGCGGTTGATGTCAGAATACAATATGTCTAGAACTCTCGTTCTCTATGAATAGTCGTGTCATAAAAACCTCCTAATCCGGGGGGGGGGGGGGACTATTCAGTCTCAGGTTGTGTTGGCCAGTCGAAGTTGAATGAGAAGTGGTTTAACCCTAAACTACATAGGGGGGTCTTTACTGTAGTGGGGTCTTTACTGTTAGAGTGGTAAGGTTGTGGGACTCCCTTCAACAATTGGTGGTGTCAGCAGGGAGTGTCGATTAATTAAAAACATTTTTAGATGGGCAGCTTAGCAAACGCAATATGAGACATAAATACATACACACGAATACCCCCACACTAACAAAGGTTGAACTGGATGAATTGAGGTCTATATCCAACCTTATCAACTATGTAACTATAATATACTTTATATTACTGTTTGAACAAAGTGATAATTTTAAACATTCTGCAAGCCCTTTGAGCCTCTGTCTGTCACTGTCTTAAAATAGTCGCCAACTTTTTTTTTGGTATAGGAAATTAATTGTAATCATCTTGCATGTATGATTTTGTTTCTAGGGTCTGATACGTGCTGTGAAGGAACTAGATTATGAAGTCTGTCTGGGTAGATATACTCTAATTGTAACTGCAACAGACAGATGTCCCATTGTATTACGTCGGCAGACCTCTACTACCACGGTAGGTATTAGGCAAAAAATACACAAATGATAAGGGTTAGCCAATTGAAAAAAAAACTTCATTAAATGTGCATTCATATTCAGTAGACCAGCCTTTCTCAACCTTTTTAACCCAGAGGAACCCTTGGTTGTCGGAATGTCTCCTTGACATTCAGCTAAAATGATGATTGATGTTGTTGGCTCTGGAACTATGTCGGCATCATCAAATTTCAGTTCAGTCAGCCACAGCCCAAGGAACTATGGGATCCTCTGGAGGAAATCTAGGGTTCCCCAGAACCCTGCTTAAGAATGGCAGCAATAGACTGTCACGTTTCTAGCAGTGATTCATTGGTTCTGTTTCAGTAAATTTCATTAGGACCTGTGTTATCTGAAAATTACTTCTTTTATGGGATGGCTTCTTATTTCACTTTCTTTCTAGATTTCTTTTTATTTATGCACACTTATTTTAAGCATTCAGCTGCATGATTATATATATTCTTCATGCATTCCTTGAATTATTCTGCTACCCTTTTTAGGATAAAGTCACAAACTAAAATTGTGTATCTAACCTAACACAACTTTAATGCAATCCTTTATTTAAAAAAATATATTTCTTATATACGTTTTATGAATGTTTTTATTTAAGTCTAACTGTACATTTACTATTCCGTTTATAGTACGTCTATACTTTGTGTTTACTAGAGCCAGAGGCTTAAATTATAAGAGATAACACACAGGAGAAAATCGTGTGTGTTGTATTTATGATTTTAGTGATGCTCCTGGTCATTGTTCATAATCAATACTTTAATAGAACTCAACTATAGCTAGGTGGAATAGAATATAATTATCAAGGTACTTTCCTTCCTTGTATACAAACACTCTCCATTACTTTTTAAGTATTTATTTTCCCAAAACAGCTAGGTTGTGGGACCAGTCACTGTCGTTTTCTCCTTATGGCAAAATTGCTCCCAGTGTCGTTTCTTCCTTGTTACAATTTACTGAAGGAGAAGCGTAATGTGCTTACATCAAGCCTTCTACTGTGGGTGATTATGATTTCCACAGCACCAAGCTACGACCCATCCATAGCTATTCGAACTCAGCCAACCTACCATGACCCTAAGCTTTGCCTTTATACATGCTTACTATGTTGTGCATTCCCATTGAATCATGGGAAATGTAGATCCTATTTTTGCCAATGGATGTGACATGCGGAGTCTGCATAGATCCCTCTTTCTTCTGAAACAGTGTATTTTCCCTGATAACGAGACAAGGATCAAAATCAAGAATGAATTGAAAACTAAGACAATTATTTTAAGAATTGTACAGCTCTTTATTGAGTGTGGGGGTCTAGGAATCCAAAGTGGGCAGGATCCTGGAGTTTACCTTTCAAATTAGGATCTTAAATTATATTAAATAATTTATATTAAAGTTTAAATTAGTAGACAGTAATGTAAAGTAGATGTAAACCCATTCAACAGTAGTTTTCAATATTGTTAAAAGTACAGCTTTCATTAAAATAATACCTTTTCCTGTATTACTTTAGAGATCCTGTCGTGAAAATCCTTGTCTCCCAATGACTTTTCTGCCACACACTCTAATGAAGGAAGAGCCCACTTGGCATGGGCGCTATGCAGAAAACATTCTACCATTTTCACAATGAAGTGTCCAATCAGAGAACATTGTACGTTCGATGAGAAAATTCAGTGTTCCCTGAATGGCTAATGATATAAAAATTGCCATACTTAAACTTTAACATTCCTGAGGACCTAGGAGTGGGGCCATTAGCCATGAATACCACAAATTTTGTCTTTGGTCATGTTAAGAATGGCTGTTAAGCTTTTAAATATATATTATATGTTTTTACAGGTCTTGGTCAATGTTAATGACATCAATGACAACTGGCCAAAGTTTCCAAATTCATATGAGGGTCCTTTTGAGATCACCGAAGGGCAGCCTGGTCCTAGAGTATCAACCTTTAAAGCTGAAGATAAAGATTCTGGCCTCAATGGCCAAGTAGAATACAGCATTGTAGGGGGTGATATTCTTGGTAAGTGTACGTTGCTAACATTTAATCACTATGATCATTTAGGTGCTACATGGGTATTTTATCTTTTTTGAATTGATCCTATTATAAATTGTCTTTGGTATCACAAGTTCTATACATGTGGATTTACTATTCTTCTGGTCTGGCACAGTCCTTGCTTCTATGGTGTTAATGCATCATGAAGTCCCTCATCCAGCTTATGCCTGACAACCTTTTATATGTCAGATTGCAAAGCTTTTGTCAACAATGATTAAACTTAAATACAACAATGGTATCTAAATTCCTGTTGTTTAAGGACAGCCTGTGTCAAGGGGGGATTTGTTTTAAATTAAGCTGAGATTAAGTTCCTGATTTAAATTACTAGTAAAAAGGCTTGATTGAAATCATAATTTGTTAAGAGAAACTGTTATCTCTGTCCCGTATCGGCTCCTTCTCTGACCCGCTGTTGACTCACCGACAGTCCCATTCACTTTGGGGCGGCTGGTGATGCGGCAGTGACCCAACAAGACGAGGGACATGGTGGCAGCAGGTGAGTGGATGCCCACTAACAGGCGCTGCCATGATTAATCTGAAATGACAGGTGCTCTTTAAAAGTAATGACTTATTCCTACTGGTAGTTAGAATCTTTAATATTTGCAAACAAAATGAAGGTTTCCTATTTAGAATAATAAGCTGTCAGGTTAGTAGAACAGCGATATCAGAACCGATTTTAGGTTAATAGGTTAATCACACATAGTTGAAGAACTACTCAAATTATTTTATTTTATTAAAACAATAACATTGCCAGCGCATGTTATCTCAGCTTGCAGAGCTTGGATTCATTGAATGCGTTTACCAAAAATGTAAACATTGCAGAATATACAGCCTCATGCTACATAATGTAACTTGTGTATTTATGTTTTATACTGTTAATTTCTTTTAAATACTTTTTTGATACCAATAAATATAATATATTTAATACTATTATGTCTAACATTTGCACATTCCTCTATCCATATTAGGAATGTGGCCTTTTTAAGCAGTAACATACAACCTCATTTATTTTACATACTGTAACTAAACTCCATTTCATGCTGAATAAACTAAATTATTAATATATCTTAAATAGAAAACTATCCTTAGATAGATTTTTACTCCAAAAGCATTTTATTAAAATAAATATGATAAAAAAAATAAAAAAAATCAGATTTAAATAAAAAAAAAAATTTTTTTTTTTTTTTAAATCATCGCTTTTTATCCACCCTGGCCTGTGTACTTGTGTACTTACCAAAGCATTCGTTTGAGAAGCATCCACTTAAACACAACCTGATTTCTGTTTCTGCGATAAACAATTAAACAGATTGTTCCACACCTGCACTAAAGTCTGAGATATAAAATTATAATATTTATCAAACACAACACAAACCTTGACTTGGGTTAAAAACACCTTTCCCCAGCCCTGCTGTTTTACATTTTGGACATGTTTTGTTTAGATGGGAGTTCTTTAAAGGATATGTTCCTTTAGGAATACGTTACATGTTTTACCCGCCCACACGGCCGCATCATTCATACACATATCTCTGTGTGTAAATGAACTACAAGCCCCGACATCCTTTGCGGCTGTTGGCTTGTAGTTCTCAATGAGCTGTCACGGTGCTGTGGAGCGCCATTGTAGTTCATTTTATTCTTCCCGTCAGTGTATCAGTTGCACAGCAGTGGTGTTTCTAAACATACCAAATGGGAACTATAAGTTTTGTTTACTACAAGAAAAATGAGAATTATGCATAAGAGTAGTTCTATTTAAGTTGTGTTTGTGCAACCAGATTGTGTAAAGTCAGCATTAAAATCACACAAAATACTATGGAAAAAACACAGTTCTCACATTTCATAATGTCCATTTCAAAACAATTAGTCCTTTCCATACAACTAAAAATGTTACTTTCTTATTGTCATAGTGATAGGGTGTTTTAAAAAAAAAAAGTGGGTTCCCAGAGTTCCTCTTTACATCAGAGGACCGGGATCATTGCTGGAGAATCAGAGGACAGGGATCACCCCTGGAGAATCAGAGGACAGGGGTCACCGCTGGAGACTCAGAGGACAGGGATCACCGCTGGAGAATCAGAGGACAGGGATCACCGCTGGAGAATCAGAGGACGGGGATCACCGCTGGAGAATCAGAGGATGGGGATCACCGCTGGAGAATCAGAGGACGGGGATCACCGCTGGAGAATCAGAGGACGGGGATCACCGCTGGAGAATCAGAGGATGGGGATCACCGCTGGAGAATCAGAGGACGGGGATCACCGCTGGAGAATCAGACCCCTAGTAGGTCACTTAGCAGAGCTCCTTTTGTATCCCAGCACTGTATACAGCTCCTCCCCACACTACACAGGGCTGAAATCACATTCCTTTACACATAGTCTGTCAGTCTTCACAGGGTGTATCTGGCTTTTATGTTGCCCTTCTGACCTGTGAAATTCTCTGGTTGGAACGGCAGTGTAGTTGCAGTAGGCAGATACACCCTGTGCAGATTATGGCTAACTGGCTGTGTTGTAAAGGAATGTGATTTCATCACTGTGGAGGAAGAACCATATAGAGTGCTGTAATAGGAAAGGAGATCAGCAGCCGGGCATAGCATGCAGGGTGGAGAGGGTGGTCAGGGGGCTTTGGGGGGGGGGGGCAATTTAGATCTGAGAGGGCAAAGCCCTGTGACAAAAAATCTGGAGCCTGCAGCCCGTCAGTGGCCCCCTGAGGAGCTGTTAAGGGACTTGTTTTAGCAATTTCTGAAGGTTTCACTGTCAGTGTTGGCAGATGTTGGGGGAAGGTCACCTCCCAGAGGTTTGTGTCTTTTCCCCAGTGTTCAGGTAAGTGGGGTAAGTAGACATCCCCGGGTGGGGGGGGGGGGCTACAGAGACACTGAGCAGTGTCCTACCTCACCAGTGACATTGGTCCCAAAGTGGCTACAGGACGGCACTTTCCTCCTCTTGCCTCGCTCAACTCAATTACCATTCCATGTTGCCAGAACACAGCACAGACACTTCCCCATCCCGGGCTGTTCTCACCTTGTGCTCCTCTCCATTCAGGAAATGTCTCACAGCTTCTCCCCAGCCAATGGGAACAGAGGGGTGTGGACGGCAAAGTAGAAGCCCAGTACTGGAGCGTGGCTGTGGGGCCCTAGGGCAGATCTGAGCTGGATCTCGTGGAGGATATGATAATATGACAGGGAGGCTGCAGGGGCCCCCTGGAGATAGGCGCAGGGTTATGATTGTGACCTCTGCAACGCCTTATGCTACGTCCATGTACACAACACTTCTCCAGACTCCTCCTGTACAACTTTTGCTTGCAGACTATTGCTCTCTTTCTCTTCCTCCTGCACAACTCTTGACTCTCTCAGGAACAGCTACCATGTGGTTAGGCCCGACACTGACTCAGCCAGGCCCAATTAACTTGCCCTTTTGCAGGCAGGGACCAAGGGCCCCTATGGTGTAGCAGAAAATTTTGTGCTAGCTGTCCTATAGGTGGACTACTGCTCCCAGTCAGTCCTCTTCAGGCCTGGCCAGCCCTTCTGGCTGTGGCTGCCTGACTTCACTGCCCAGGATCTTGCAATCCACTCTACTGGCTCCACATCCAACTCTGACTGTTTCCTCTCAGTCCTCTCTGCCATGCCTCTCCAGTCCTCCCGACTGCACATGTCCCTCACCAGCCCTCCTGGTTACAACCGGTGGTTCCCTCCCGAAGACTTGCCCAGCAGTACTAGCTCGTGCTGTCCTCTCTGAATCCCGGGTCCTACGTCACTCCCCCAGAATGGGGAGATCCCTCAAAGGCCCCGACAGCCTAGTACTCCATCCTCAGTTCTTCTACCTGACAACTCTTCTCCAGCTGGGCTGACTCTAGCTATTTAAGGAGGCCTGCCTCCTGCCAATCCAGGTTGGGGATTGGTCAGGACTAGGGATGAGCTTCGTGTTCGAGTCAAACATACGTTCGACTCGAACATCGGCTGTTCGCCCGTTCGGCGAATTCCGAACGTTATGGGCCGTTCGCACCAAATTCGTGTGGCGCTCACAGCCCACAATGCACTGCGATGGCGCAGTGCATTGCTGGCTCATGATTGGCCAAGCATGCACTGTGACCCCGCATGCTTGGCCAATCACAGCACCAGCAGCGAGGAGAGCCATGATTGGCCACAGGCAGGATGCCTGTGGCCAATCATAGCTCAGGCTGTGTAGTACACGCCCCACACTATATAAGGCCGCCAGCGCGGCGGCCTTGTGTAGTGTGTTGGCATCTGTAGCAGTTAATGGGTGTTCTCTGTACCTTCAACACAGTATACACCGATCGTTATCGGCCGATTTTTCGTTCTTGCTCTTCTGTAGTGGTTGTTGGTCTGCGTGCCCTGACCGCAGTATACACCGATATATTCACCTATCTTTTATAATAGAGCTGTCAGTCAGTGTTAGGAGATTGTGCGTGCTGTCTGCGTGCTCTGAACGCAGTATACACCGCTATATCCACCTATATAGCTAAATATCTTGCTCGTTTTAAATAGAGCTTTCAGTCAGTGTTAGGAGATTGTGCATGCTGTCTGCGTGCTCTGAACGCAGTATACACCGCTATATCCACCTATATAGCTAAATATCTTGCTCATTTTAAATAGAGCTTTCAGTCAGTGTTAGGAGATTGTGCGTGCTGTCTGCGTGCTCTGAAAAAGGACGGCAAAACAAATTATACAGGGGTGATAACCCTTCCCTATGTTTTCCAAAAAGCTTAAAAATAGTTTTTTTGACTGGAGCTACACTTTAAAAATTTACCAGTTGAAAATTACAAACCCTGTCTTGTTTGCACCGCCTGTATACTGCTGTTCTGAGTATATAGGGCCTGGGGGCCACACGTATTTCCTTTTTTTAATATGGGTACGGGGTTCCCCTTAATATGCGTACAAGACCCAAAGGGGCTGGTAATGGGCAGGGAGGGCTACCCATGCCATTTTTCTCAATGATTTTCAACCATATTGCAGGAACCAAATATAACATTAAAACTGCAAGCAGCTTTAAATGACGTTATTTCTGTTAAATGTCATTTTGTGCAGGGACTGTTCTAAACACGGGAAACACATGGCACTTCACAGGCATACTACAGACACCCACCAGCCACCATATTTAAAGGAATATTTCACATTTTTTTTCATTTTAATCGTCATTAAAATCAGTGCTCCCGCCAAAACGGCCGTTTTTAAACGTTTTTTTTGCATTGACCCATGTCCCCTGGGGCAGGAGCCAGGTCCCCAAACCCTTTTTAGGACAGTATCTTGCATATTAGCCGTTAAAATTAACACTTTTAATTTCGAACGTTCGAGTCCCATAGACTTCAATGGGGTTCTAACGTTCGTACGAATTTGGGGTCCGTTCGAAAGTTCTGGTGCGAACCGAACCGGGGGGTGTTCGGCTCATCCCTAGTCAGGACTCCTTAACACACCCCAGGCAGCTCCATCTCTCCTCTCCTTCTCTCTTTCCAGTACCTTCCAGAAGGCTCTAGAAAGAAGAGGGAGGTCTTAGTGATACTGCCTGTGAATCACCAGCTGCTAACTCTGAACCACTCCCAGCCCACACATACAAAAACAAACAAACCTGCCTACATTTGCCTACACTTACAAAAATATGAATCTAGCACCTACCTATGTAGAGGGTGCTACACAAGTATTTTGGGTACCAGTTTAATTAGGTTGTAAAGGTTTTCCATGATAAGTTTGTAAGGTCCTATTCATTGGAGGTTGGAGACCTCCATTTCAAGCTCCATAGGTCTTATTTAAGTTACGTCATCATTACAAATTCACTTATTCACAGATATACAGTATATTCTCAGACACCACAGGACATTCTTGGCTGCACGATTAACCAATAACCCAGCCTAAGTCGTGCAGCACTCTGGGCTTCCTGAGCTGTTGTATCACCAACAATAACAAGAACAATACTCCTGCGCATGAGTGAATAGACCCAATAGTGATTGTTCCATAGTGACGGAAGTGGATAATACCTTGGAAGCCTTGCTGCCCTCTAGGCCTGGGGTTGTCCTTGAAGCACTGCAGAAATTAATAAAAGAAAGAGGGCGCACTGGCCTAGTGCATTATCCAACAAATATTTATTAAAAAGTGATAGAAAAACAATATCTACTCACAAACAGAGATGATAAATACTCCAATCAAGCCACCCCATGTGGCTGAACACTCCCAGACAGCCGGGAACTTCTAACATGAGGGAGAACCTGACCTTGGTTACTGCTGGTTAATGCATTTCGAAGGAAAGTCCTCCTTCAGAGCCAGAGGACTTTCCTTCAAAACGTGTCAGCCAGCAGGGACCAAGGTCAGGTTCCCCATCCAATGCTAGAGGGTCCAGGCAGTCTGGGAGTGTTCAGACACATGGTGTATTGGTGGTTTAACAGACGTGTGAGCAGCTTTCTTTAATAGAGGGATCTAGAGAGGTCAGAGCAGCGCAGGGGTTCTTTCACATAATGTGACCCCAGTGCTGATGGAGAGGGACAGGGGAGGGACAAACATCAACCAATGATGTCATTAGTTGATAGGACACCAGGGGCTGGTTGTAATGCTGCACAATAAAAAACAGTGGCTTTTTACAACAAAAAAGCAGGCTTGACCTACTTGCTATATTTAGGACTATTTTTGGCAACTTGGGTCACCCCTGAAGATCCAAGAAGGCTTCCCAGTTGAAAAATGCTGTGCTAATCTACATGGCTACTAAGCATTATGGCACCAAAATCAAAATGGAATTTATGCCAAGCATGTTCAAATACCACCAACATAGGTACCTGAATATGGTGCTATACTATGCAACATTCTAAAGGGCAATACACAGGGGCTGAAAATCGAGCGGTCTCAGCCGGTTCAATAAAAACTGGCTGGCATTCATCCGTGTGTAGCGCAGCTGGTCCGACAGAAACCGTCTGACTGTCCGGCTTCTTTTGAAGCCCAGCAAAGGAAATCACTGTACTGATATCAGATTGTTAGTACAAGATCTCCTCCTGAGCTCTTCAGTTTTTTTTCGTTCAGCCCACTGTGTTGAACGGAAAAAAGCTGATAGTGTGGATCAGGCTTAGGAGGGAAGGGAAGGGCAGCGCTTAGGAGACTATGGCTTTGCAGTGTTCTGCAAAGCATCTTACAGGAGTGGAAAGTACAGGGATGCTAGTCCTATTTTATTGTCCATTCAGAAGCCTGGATGGATGTTCTAGGACAAACAAAAGATTTAACCGTGGTGAAAAAAATGAAAACTCAAGACCTTTGGCAGGTAACACCGTTTAAATGCATGTATTTAAGCTGTGTATTTTGCTGTTTGCTTTGAGTTCTGGTTTAAGTATATGATTATTGTTTAATATTTATAAATTAGTTGAATTACTTTCTTTTTTTCTGCTGTCCATTAAAGGGGAGTTTATAATATCATCGGTAGAAGGAGACTTGAGGGTTCGAAAGGACTATGAACTTGATCGGGAAAATATTGCCTTCTACAATATTACGATCATGGCAAAGGACAGGGGCAATCCTCCATTCAGTTCTACGGTAAAGTGGTTTCTACATTGTTGATTTATACTGCTAACTAAAGTTGAATTTCAGACAGTTTTCAGTGTTTGTTCCCAGTAGAAGCTGCATTTCATGTTTTGTAATGAGGTATTGTCACCTTTCATGTTTTTTAAAAGCTGTATCATGCTCTGAATTGCTCTGAAATTCCAGTTGACATAAAAAGAACATCTATTGTTGTTTTTTCAAATGGTATTTTTCTCTGCATTGTATCTGTTAAATATGTTCAGGAAATGCTCAAATGGATATTTTTTTTCTTTTATTCATGCAATCGTAACATCGGGTATCCATGTGCTAAATCATTTTTCTCCCAGCAGCAGAGATTAAGGTTGTCATGGTCCCTTTTATCCAGAATAAATATTATTTTTGTGTCTCTAGTATCTTTGTAATGCAAGATTTAATGCTTATTTTGTCATTAAAAGTTAACAATGTAGTTATGTTAGGTCTATGAATATATCTGAATGGAAGAGATCTGGCTATTTCTACCCCTTAACTTACTTCCAAGTAATTTATGATTATTTTATGAAAATTTCTGTCACCCACTTATACTTACTTTAATCCAGTCCCATTATCTGCTGCTGTGCTGGTTCTGGTGAAGGCTACCAGTCAGCTGAAGCCTCTCTGTACACAGCCAACCAGTCCTGTCTCTGCTCCCTCATACTGACATCAGCACACCTTTACTGTAATCATTGCAGAACCATTTGTTTGAATTTTTGCTAATTCATATTCACCTCATCAGGGTGGGATGTGAGTGCTGTTAGTACCCTCCCACAATGCAGTGCTAAACACTGGATCTAGGATTAAAGCAGTAGTAAACCACATGTAATTACAAAAAGAAAAAAAATTCCCTGCAAGGCAATATTATAATGTGCTAATATGCATCGCATACGAGCACTTTATGAGAAACCTACTTGAGTATGAAGCCCTCCAATGCAGTGATGTCTCTGCTGAGAGGGCTGACCTCTTCCCCTGGCTTTCTTTCCGGATTCGCAGCCTCAGGCTACATGGGCCGGGAGCACAATGATGTCACTTCCGTGCATACATGCAGGAGCTGCAGTTTACGGCACAGGCTCTGGAGGTCCAGCACTGTAAGTCGGACCTTCAGAGCGCATGCACCTATGATGTCATCAGCTGCATGAACTCTGAATATCTCCTAAACTGTCAATGTTCATTGTGGGGTGCTTGAGCGAACACCTGATTGGACGCTGTTCATGGTCGAACCTATGCTTGGTCCAAATAGCTCATCCATCTTTAGTATACACATTCTCTCCAAAAGGCCTCTCTCCTTACCCATCTGCACAGACATCGGTGATAAAGAACCCTGATTTCCCTCCCGGCTCCTACAAAAAACAGCTACGGAGTCTGTCATGGCTAGGCAAAACCAGATGCATGCATTTTGCTACCCTTCAAGGATGGCTCTCCAGTCAAGATATTTCTGCTCTTGCCCAGCCCCCTATGAGCACCTGGTCGTCTACCAATTGTAGATGAAGGACTTTACGTTAGACCACTGACCACCTTTGAGTGTCTCTGCACAGATGGCAACTATGTGCCACATTTGTTGTCAGTCTTGTATAACACAGCTTCCTGCACCTTTGGAAGATTATATCCTTCCATACATTAGCCGGAGAGAGTCGATTAACAAATCTTCTCGAAACAGCAAATCAATAGGATCATCTCTCTTGCTCATAAATCTTCCACTGCCAACTGTTTTCAGAAACAGGGCTACAGGCTTTTATCTAGGGGGCATAGGGTCCTGCTGCTACTTAACAAATTCTACCCTCAAGTCTCCAAGCTTTGCTGGCACAACATAACGAAGAGCCTCGCACTCTCCTACATATTTTTTGGCAGTGCCCTCTGCTTACCCAGTTCTGGACGGGGGTGAGAAATGTAGTCAAACAACTGACATCAGTTGACCTTGGCATGGACCCCTGGGAATATCTTCTACATATAAACTTGGTGCCCATACGCCGTTACATATAGTCTTTGACAGTGCATTTGCTGAATGCTGTTTGGGGCTGGGCATGTATCCCCGACTTAAGGAAGCTCACTACCCCTCTGACATTAAAACATTGGTTTTCCAGACTAGACGAAATCATAACAATGGAAAGCTTGACAGCATCTCTACATGGAAGAGAGGATAATTTTACAGATACCTGGTTGCCAGCCTTTACTTGCACATCTCAGTATACCAATGTTTTCTTTGATAAGATCAGTAGAGCTCAAAGCATGATGATGTGCTGTGGCCTTTGGACGCCTCCAATGTGGGAGAGGGAATGGGTGCAGATAGAGCAGAGTCTTTCCGCCCCTCCCACCTCTCTATTCCCATTATGATTCGGATGCGCCCCCCCCACCCCCCAACTCCCTGTCTCCTCCCACCTTTATTTCCCCAGGTTCTTTTTTCTCCCCTTTTTGGTCCTCTTCTTTCTTCACCCTCTCCTACAGGGGGCAAGAGAGGTCCCCTTTTGTTTTTATTAACTTATGTAAGTTTAACTTGGGGAAAATAATTGTGATTTAGTTCATGTTTACTGTAAGGGGGTACCTAGGGGGTACAACAACATCCATTAATTGTAATACTTTGATCCAGGTTGTTATTCCTGCTTCTTAGTATTGGACCTGTACAAGCTGCCTGGTCTGTCAGCTGCCTGTTAGATGTTACCCAGATGTCCGTTACTTTTGCTTGGAATGTCTGGTCTTACATAATTATTGTATTGTGACACCAAAAATGTATGTCTCGATTATTGTTGTTGGCACCTGTATTGTAATTGTACAATCTACTAAATAAAAAAAAATAAAAACGCATTTTACAAACATTTAATAGTATCGCAGGCAGCTACTGTCATACTGAGTTGTATTTATTTAAAAATCACAGCTAGTAGCAAGAGAGTAAAGAGGAGTTTTGTTTGTTAGTAGCAACATAGTGGTAGAAACCTTAGTGTAGGAAAAGTAAGTTCTTGTGAGTGCATTCATTTTGCTATTTTTGTTTGTATCACTAATTTGTCTGGTTTGTATTTATATCATTATAGGTAATTGTTGAAGTGCGAGTGTTGGACATTAATGACAATGATCCTGTTCTTCTCAATCTTCCACTGAACATAACCATCAGTGAGAATAGCCCAGTATTAACGCCTATCACTCGGATCCTTGCCAGTGATGCTGATGCTGGCCGTAATGCCATTTTGACCTTTAATATAACAGGAGGGAACACCGAAAACTCTTTTTCCATCAATGAAAATGTAAGTCTACATTGCTCTCATAAAAAAGGGATTATACAGTATATATAGTGGCTTTTTTGAAAGGTTAAAAAGTATATAAGCATATATTGCTGAATTTAAGGTTACCTTAAGGTATGCAGATAATATTTATCATACAGGATTAATGTGAGTGATCCTTTGTGTTATAGCAAACGTACAGTGAAAGACGGTGGTCTCCAAGCAGTGTCTTGCAAGCCAAGTACAATAGCCTAATCCTTCTCCCCTCTAGTAACAAGACAGCTTCCCACCTAACCAATATCCCTCATCACTCTGTTCCACCCAGATAATATTTTCAGGGCATTGAGGAATAGGTACGTCTCTTCAGTTTAGTACCCAGATTACAAAATAGAACCTGAGAATAGGAATAAGATGCCTAATTAACGGTCAGTGAGGACCCTTTAGCAAGGTTACAGTTACTGTTACTTCTGTTCCTACGTCATCATTGTGGGACTACTGGGGACTTTTTGTTTTCTATGATATTACCCTTAGCAATATATTTGAGCAGGTTGTCTTTGTTACTTTTCCTGAACAGTACTACATTATGCACTTAGTAAAAGCATCATGCCAAAAATTGTTATAGTTTAATAAAAAGGAACCGCTAAGATTTGATTTTATCTGTAGGGTACACAGTGCCTACAGGATCATGTACCATTGAAAAATAAATTTCACAAGAGAAAATAAATAAAATAAGTAAAGCCTGTGATTTGAGAAACATGAAGGCTGCCATTGCTCTTTTCCTCTTAAACAAAAATGCTTGCCGGCCTAATATGTTGACACTCTTCACTTCATACTTTAATCACTGACACCAAAAGATCCCCCCCTCCCTCCTGACCAGGCCATTTTTTGCGACAATAGTTTATTTGACAATTGCGCAGTCATGCAACGTTTTACCCCCACAAATAGAGCTTTCTTTTGGTGGTATTTGATCACCTCTACAGTTTTTAATTTTTGCGCTATAAACAAAAAACTGATGACAATTTTGAAAAAAAAAATATATATCTTTTATTTTCGCCTATAAAACACATCCAGTAGAAAAAAATCAAATTTCTTCATCAAGTTAGGCCAATATGTATTCTGCTACATATTTTTGGTATAAAAAATACCAATAAGCATATATTGCTTGGTTTGCACAAAAGTTATAGCGTCTACAAACTATGGGCTATATGTATGGAATTTTTATTTATTTTTTACTAGTAATGGTGGCGATCAGCAACTTATAGCAGGACTGCAATATTGCGGCAGACAAATCCGACACCTGACACTTTTGACACTTGTTTGGGGACCAGTCACATTATTACAGTGATCAGTGCTAAAAATATGCACTGTCACTGTACTAATGTAATGGCTGGGAAGGGGTTAACATCAGGGGCGATCAAAGGGTTAAATGTGTGCCTAGCTAGTGTTTCAGTGTAGTGGGGGAGGTGCTTTTGCTAGTGAAAGGCATGAATTGGTGTTCCTGCTTTACAGGAACACAGGATCCATGTCTTCTACACTGACAGAGCAGCAATATGCCTTGTTTACATAGGCAGACTGCCATTCTGCCTGTGTACCAAACGATCAGCGGGTGCCAGCGGACATCGGTTGCTGTCGGCGCACACTCACGCCTGATACCTGGAAGTGCAGGATCACGTGTATATAGATATGTATATATATATATGTATATATATATATATATATATATGTATATATATATATATATATATATATATATATATACATGATCCTGCACAGTGCAGCCACCCTGTAGCAGTAAATGTAGTCAAATTGGACCTACGCTGCATCTGAGCACCACAAACCAAAAACTTCATTTAATAAGTTTAATTAATTTATAATATTGAAAGCAAACCCACCCATCCATCCATGTCTTTATGCAGTATTTTGCTGAGAAATCACCAGTGACGGTCTGTAATGCAGGGCGCAGGGGTGCCACCCTCCCCATCCATGAGTCCGACCCCCTAATCTACCTGTGGGGTATCTTAGGACTCCCTGGCCAATTGTGTCTCAGGACACACTTCCTGTTCGGCCGGGAGGTGAATGTCTCTCTGTGTGCTGCAGGTGATGTCTTTGAAGCCCCGGCCAGGAGAAATGGTCAGAGCGGCCCAACTCTTCCTTCCCCCTGCCCCCTAAGGTAAGGTATCGCAAAAAATGGCCTGGTCAGGAAGGGGGTAAAGTCTTCCGGGGCTGAAGTGGTTATTGAAAGACCAAAAGGGTCAAGCCAACCAAAGATGGTTCAAATCCTGGCAAGTCCTGGCAGGAACCAACCAAGATTTCAACCATCTATGGGTAGGCTGATTGTACCCAAGTCGATCCACTTAATAAATTTGGATACAACCACCCTGTCAGACTTTACATACAATTATTGCTAGCAGCTATTACAGCCGCTAGCAGTAACCACTGTGTTCTGCTGGCAGGCAAGTCTCGCTGACCACCTCCACCAGAGAATACCATAGCTCTGCAGTAGGGATTCCCCCATCAACACTGACTGTGTTTATGGGGTAATCGAGTAATTTTATTTATTTTTATTTATTTCTGGTTACAGCAAAGAAGATCATCATCTTCTCTGGCCCGCCGTAGGCCTTTATTACATGGGATGGACTCCACCTTGCTCAGCGGGGGATCTCTCCACTGATCAGAGTGGGCAGATGTCAAGTCCATGTCTGCTCAGTTTATGCAGAGCAGACTTGGACAGAGCCCACTCTGCTCTAAGGGCAGGCGGGAGTAAATGGACTCCATTGTCTATTTACACCCAACTGTCCTCTGATCCAATCCACCTAGATGGAGGAGGACTTATTTTTATTGGACCAGATAGGAGGAAGGTGGGTGTAAGCAGACACAAGTCCATTTACATCCACCACTTCGTAGAGGTGAATGGAGGGCTGCTGATAAGGACATACAATCTTGTAGGGAGCCTGGGCCAAGTTACTTATTAGGGGGCCCAGCCAGCAGCTTCAGACTTCATATCGAAATAACTATCCCTGGAAGACCAAGCTGCATTTTAAGGCAGATGGGCGGGGTCAATGGCAGGCTTTTGGGAGGGGGCCCTATCAGGTAGGATGTATGGGGCCCCATGATTTCTAACATTGCCCTGGTGCTGTGCAAACAGTTGGCGCTATATAAATCATGTATAATAATAATAATAGTAAACCTTTACAGAAAATTACTCTTCATTAGACCTTTAGGATCATGTCGATGGACATTCCAGTCAATCAGTGTATTTCCAATTTAAATGCATGCAACTGACATAAATGCGTGCATTTGACAAGAAAAGGCTGCGTCTTATCTGCTTTGCCTACAGTTCAAATGCTGTAGATAAAGAAACTCAGCACTACACATGCAGGTCAAATGCAGACTTTGAACTTTCATGTGTACAGCTTAATTAGGCTGGATTCACACCTATGCGTTTTTAGTGCGTTTTGCATTTTGCAGATTTGCACTACAGAACGTGTTCCATTGGAAACCATGTTAAATGGATTTTAGTGCAAATCTGCCAAATGCAAAAAGTACTAAAACTGCATAGAGGTGAATCCAGCCTTAAAGTCAATACGATTTTGCTGACTTTTGGTTGAGGTGCATTCCAACCACACGTCAAATGCATAAAAACAATGGACTTGAGTTTTTATTTATCATACCGCCTATTCTGAACTGGAGCAGTGGCAGTCATACAGTAAGTTTATTTCCTGTTTTCTCTTTCTTTGGTCCTCAGACTGGAATAGTTTATGTGAATCGTCCCCTGGACAGGGAGAAAATTGCAGAGTACAAGTTAACGGTAACTGTGAAGGATAATCCAGAAAATGCCCGCAATTCTAGAAAGGTAATTTTGAACAAGATTGTAAATTTATGTATTCCATTATCTGTGCAGCCACATGTAAGCCCTTGTACACACGGAGAATCTGTCGGAATGTGTCCTATTGGACCGTCTGTGTGTGGTATGCATAGGACTGATTCCGTCGGAATATCTGTCGGACCCAATTTTCCAACATGTTGGAAATATTTCCCGAGCAACTGGTTCGATCCGACATACTCCGATCATGTGTAGAGAATTTTGATCGGACCAAGTGCCACGCATGCTCAGATCAAATTCCTACATCAAAGCTATTGGCTACTAGCCTGAACGTAGTCCCATCGTAACGAAATTACGTCATCACGTTCTGAATGATCGGATTTCTCAACAACTTAGTCCGACCGTGTGTATGCAACAGTTTCGGACAAGATCCGACGGACAAAATCCAACGGACAAAATCCGACGGATTTGGTTGTCGAAATCTCCGACCATGTGTACAGGGGCTAAGAAGGAAACGATAAAAAGAAGGCAACCTGGGTCTCTAAAGCCCCGTACACACGAGCGGACTTTTCAACATCCAAAGTCTGACGGAATGATTCCGGCAGACTATTCGATCGTGTGTGGGCTGCAACGGACTTTTGATTCGCAAAAGTCTGACAGACTTTAGAAATGGAACATGCTTCAAATTTTTCCGCCAGAACTCTGCCGGACCCAGTTCCTACCGAAAAATTTGCTTGTGTGTGTGCTATTCCGACGGACTAAAACCGACGCCAGGGCAGCTATTGGCTACTGGCTATGAACTTCCTTATTCGAGTCCAGTCGTACGTCATCACATTCGAATCCGTCGGAGTTTGGTGTGATTGTGTGTGGCCAAGTCCGCTCATTCGAAAAGTCCGTCAGAACTCTGTCGGAACTCCGTCAGAACTCCGTCGAAAGTCTGCCGGACTTAAGTCCTGTCGTGTGTACGCGGCATAACCCCACACACCCTAATGAGATATCTTATCAGATGCGTTTGCCCCATGACATGCTTTAGCTGTCAAGCTAATTCAGTGGCTTGAGTACTTTAGCTAGTCATACATCAGTATATTTTTGAATAAATGTTTGTACAAACATTCTCAGTGCATTTTATGACTTGCCAAATGTTAGTTAAAAGTACTTTAAAATGTATTTTGCTTTAAACATAATTGCGTACACACGACTGGAATTTCCGGCAGACTAGGTCCGACGGTCTTCCCAACAGACTTTTCAGCGGCGTTCCGACGGACTCCTGAACGAACGAAACGTGATGACGTAAGACAGGACTAAAAAAGGAAGTTCAATAGCCAGTAGCAAATAGCTTCCCTTGCGTCATATTTGGTCCGTCGGACCAGCATACAGACGAATGGTTTTCCTGATAGGAATTGAGTCAGTCGGACAGATTTGAAACATGTTCTATTTTTAGGTCCGTCGGATTTTTGAAAATGAAAAATGATCGGATTAGCTTACACACGATCAGATTGTCCGATGAACTGATTCCGTCGGACCTAGTCTGCAGGAAAGTCTGGTCATGTGTATACGGCATTAGAAATTTGTTTGTTCAGGAAAAATGTTGATCTTGCACCTTTGAAATTTTGACATCACCGAGCAGCTTAAAGCCTAACTCCACATTAACTGTCCCTTTAAAAAGTTTGTTTGGACCAAGCTGGCCCAAACAAACAATGTATTGCCCTAACAGGTGTGCTTGTTGGGCGCGCTGCATTACCTATATGTAGCCTAAGCTACATATTTCTGATTTTAATTTGTTCCAGTACACTGAAGTATTGATGTCAGAGTAGCCAGGTTACCAGAATTTTTTTAAGGAAGAAAGCAATAGCAGTCTCCTTTCTCCCAGAACAGGTTTCCTTTAAGAAAGCCTAATCCCACTTTTTCTGTTTAAACACACAAACTAATGCTGTTTCTCTGTCCAGGATTCTGACCTGTTGATTGTGACCATATCAGATGAGAATGACAATAGGCCAGTGTTCTCCCAAGGATCATATCAAGCTGAGATCATGGAAAACTCTCCAGCAGGTACTCTAGAACATCACTGCATTATATTGGTATAAAGAATAGAACATTATTATGATTTTATATTGCATTACTTGTATTTAATTGCTCAATACGTAGACATTGAAAATGATTTTACACGATTTGAAGAATCTTTATAAATTACTGACCGAAGGGCTAATATAATAATGTTCTGATCAGCCTTTTACACACTGACTTTTTCCCATTGTATAAAACAGAGAAAACAAATTTATGTAGCAGACCATTTCTTTTTTGTCTTACAAGATGCGTTGCTTTATAACAATATAGATGAATACTTCTGGAAGGCACATTTACTGGTTTAAAGTGTAAATAAACTCAAAACCATAATGTAATAAATTGCAGCTTACCAGTCTTCAGATGCGGTGGCTGCTTTTGTTTTCCTTTTTTTGACTTTTTTTCTTCATTTTTACCTGCCGATCTTGAAGGTAACACACTTCCTGTTATGGGTTGACATCTGATAATAAAAGCACTTACCAGATCTTATTGACCTTCTAGCTCTAGAAAGGTGAAATGAGCATAATCGCAACCATTGGTGAGATGCTGTATGCCCCTCTATGGAACTTGGACTGTCTCTCCTTAAAGGAGTTGTAAACTCTCAAGGTTTTTCACCTTAGTGCATTTTGTGCGTTAAGGTGAAAAACCTTCTGTAGTGCAGCAGCGCCCCAGAGCCCCCACTTTACTTACCTGAACCTGATCTTTCCAGCAATGAGAACGAGCACACCAGCTACAGTCGCTGTCTCCTCATTGGATAGATTGATAGCAGCACTGCGGTCAATCAAATCCAGTGACACTGGAGCCAGGGGCAGGGCCAAGTCCTGCTGTCTGTGTCAATGAATGCAGCAGCAGGACTTGGGATTGTTCTCATGTGGGTGCCCCCTTGGAATGCGAGTCTTCTGAGGGGGCACTCGGGAAGAGGAGGAGCCAGGAGCTCCGCTGGGGGACACCGGAAGAGGAGCCTCAGGGCCACTCTGTGCAAAACCCACGCACAGAGGGGGTAAGTATACCATGTTTGTTATTTTTCATTTTTTAACCCCTTTTACTCCTGAGCAGCCACATCAATTCACATTGACCGATGTATAAAGAAAGAAATGCTCCAATAGTGTAAAATCGTTTACTAGTTTATTAAAATAGTTAAAAGTTGCACTTCCATCCAATAAGAGATACTGTATCTCACAAATGTGAGTATACCCCTCACATTTTTTGTAAATATTTTATTATATCTTTTCATGTGACAAGACTTACACTTTGCTACAATGTAAAGTAGTGAGTGTTCAGCTTGTATAACAGTGAAAATTTGCTGTCCCCTCAAAATAACTCAACACACAGCCATTAATGGTCGACCATGGCGAGGCCTGTTTTGAGTAGAACCTGTCCTGTTAAACTGCTGTATGTTGCAGCTCAATTTCAGGGTCTTATAGCCTAGGCCATCCTTATGTAGAGCAGGGGTCTCCAAACTGCAGCCCGAGGGTCAGATGGGGCCCTTTGCTAGCCTTTATCTGGCCCTTGGGGCACAATTCCTCTCACTGATATGAGGCGCTATTCCTCCCACTGACACCAACAATGGGGCACTATGTCTTCCACTGATACCAATGATGGGATACTATTCCTCCCACTAATAGGGGGACTCCTCCTCCTCCTTTTGACCAAATTTACACTGTTATACAAGCTGCACACTCACTACTTTACATTGTAGCAACGTGCAATTTCTTCAGTGTTGTCACATGAAAAGATATAATAAAATATTTACAAAAAAATGTGAGGGGTGTACTCACTTTTGTGAGATACTGTATTTCTCAAAACTATGTAAAAGCCAAATGTATTGTTAAGGGTCCCAATGGCTTACAAATGCAATGAAAATATAAACAGAAAAAGAAGGAGAGAAAAGCACCACTACGTAAGTTTAGCATTTATAAAAACATATTGGCAAAATGAAAAACAATAAATATGCACTCACGTTTAAAAAAAATTAACCTGTTCCTGCCTGGCCTATGGGTGGATGACGCCGGGGCAGGCCACTTGTCGATCCAAGTGGACGTCATATGATGTCGTCCTGCATCCTGCCCCGCATGTGGTGCAATTTGTGACCTGCTGCGTCCACCGGACACAGCTGATGACTGATCACTGTACTGGCCCGCTGCCGGGAACCATGTGACCATTGTAACCAACACAGTGGGTCACATGACAGTTGTAAACAATGGCTGGTTCCCTTTCAAGCCATCAATTGTATACAATTGTGTTGCTAGCTATGATTGGTGACAGTGATCATGTGGTACAGACTGGGCCAATCACAGCCCATCTGTGCCATGTGATCAGGCCAATCACAGATAATCACAACAAAACAAACAATGAATCAATTTCATTCAGTAAAATGCTTGCATATAGCAATGAAATGCATTGCTATATGCAAACATAATGTGTAAAAAAACAAAACAAAATACTAATTGCTTCCCCAGAGTAGTACAATGTGTGTTAAAAAAAAAAAGAAAAATCATAAAAAAGAAATAAAAAGAAATTATACAAAATTGGGGAAAAAAAATAGAAAAAAAAATTATTAATTTTTTTTCGTACTGTCACCTGTCCGTGTCCCTGATCACCGTTACACTCATTGTATGATTATTCTGTACTGCACTGGTCACAGTATGTAAAAAAAAGAAAAAACATAATTTTTATTTCTTAATTTTCCAAAAAATTTTGACAAAAAAAGTCAAGTTCTAAAAATTCGCAATGCCTCTAAATATTTTGGACTGTATACATTCCCGAAAAGGATTCATTTGGGGGATATCTGTACTGTCCTGACATTTTTGGGCCTCAAGAAATTAGAAAGGCCGTCAATACACCAGGGTTATTTAATTTTCAGATGCGGTATATACCATAGACTGTAGACTGTAT
Organism: Lithobates pipiens; assembly: GCF_037356315.1. Lineage (NCBI taxonomy): Eukaryota > Metazoa > Chordata > Amphibia > Anura > Ranidae > Lithobates > Lithobates pipiens. Next base: position 65,963,947 of record NW_027507787.1, on the reverse strand, counting down.
ACCTTTCCTACAGACTAAATAATATACACTGATTTGTATTATTTTCACCATGGAAATGTAGCATATTACATTTTGGGCTAAGATCATGAAGAAAGATTATTTGCAAAATTTTATAACAAATAACAATTTTCGGTCTATTTTCATTTATTTTGCAAAAAAAAAAAAAACCCCAGTGCTTAATTATATACCACCAAAAGAATTCTCCATGTGTGTGAACAAAATGATAAAAATGTACTTACAGTACAGTGTTGTATGAATTGTCATTCAAATTGTGAGAGAGCTGAAAGTTGAAAATTGGCCTGGGCAGGAAGGGGGTAAAAGTGCCTAGTATTGAAGTGGTTAAAAAGCATATCATTAGGTCTCCAGCAGGTGGCAGCCTTCCAGGTGGTCAATGATGAGCAAGCCCCTCCGTGTGGATGTAATTTAAGGTGCTTGGAACCAGGAAGTTGACCAGGGAAACACCAGGAAGAGCAGCAGACTGAGTGTGTATATCACATGGGTAAGAACCACTGTGGACAGCAGGGAAGTGTGGCAGGTCCCCAAAATGGCTGTGATGATGTCATGTGTGATAATAATGGGTGTGATTATGCATATCGGGGTGTAGCCCTCCTTTTTTTCAAACCTCAACAAACAGCATAACCATGCCCATCATTATCACACATGACATCATCACAGCTATTTTGCAGGCATGCCACACTTCCCTGCTGTCCACAGTAGTTCTTATCCATGTGATATACACAAACGGACTGCTGCTCCAGCTGGCTCTTCCTGGTGTTCCACTTGGTCAACTTTCTGGTTCAAAGCACCTTACATTACATTCACGAAGAGGGGGCATTCTCACCATTGACCACCTAGAAGGTTGCCACCTGCTTGAGACCTATTGATACTCTTTTTAATGTCTTTTAAACATGAGTGCGTGTTGTTTTTCATTTTACCAATATATTTTGATAAATGCTACACTTAGTAGCAGCACTTTTCTCTCCTTCTGTTTTCTGTTTATACATGTTTTTTTTTATACATGGTCTTCTACCTTACCTTGGTTTCAATGATGCAACAGTCATTGTCTTCTCATTCAACATGAACAGGAGTTTTAGATCCTCCTGTCCCACAAAACTCCCCGTGCTTACTTCCTCCAACCTCTGCATCACAACAGCATTCAACAGTGATGTAGGGGTTGTAGAAAAGAACCGCCACACATGGAAGGGGATGCAGGCCTCTTGACACTCCCACAATTGTCAAATGATGAAAGAGCAGCTACAGCATCAGAACTGAGAGGAGGTAGGGGACACGGACATTTTTACCGCAAACATTCTGCTACTTTTGTGGTGTTATCACAATTTATTACTTTGCTGGTATGTTTTATTTGGATTTTAAGAGTATACAGGTTTTTCTATGTTAACTGACACCATGTAGTCTTATAAATGGTGTCAACTCTTTAAACTTGATGTTATCAGGTATAGCATTCTACCAAAAGGGGTAGAGATCCTCTGCACTATCTGAGGTGGAATATGAGTTATTAGCCCAGGAGTGGTTCCATGTCAACCCTTACCCTTTAACCCTTTACCATGTGACCAGGCTTGGGAGGTGATATTTAAGCCAGACATTAAGTGTCATTGGAACACTAATCTTATATTGACTAATGTGAGTACAATACTTTTTCTATTATCAGTTTTATTAAAAAGGATTCATACGCAACACATGAATTAAAAAAACAAAACATGTCTGTGAGACATACAATATATGTAATTTTGTAGTCGAATCCTTGGCCGCTGCACACCAATTTTCTGCAGTTTCCTTTAAAGCATTTTTTCTAAGAGCGTAAACTGCAGATCAGTAGGGGGCTTAACTAAGGTTTTTGGAAGCATTCTAACGTTGCTGTTACAATATTCAGACTTTTACTAAAGGCCTATAATGACTGTGGCTATAATTGTCATTGGTATTTAACTTTTATATTATCTTACAGGTGCCTCATGTATAGACAAGCTAACCACTGTGCCTTTTCTTTCCTTCAGGATTTTAGGACTATGAATGTCTTTCTATTCAGTCTGCTAGGGCTGCAACAGCCTAAGCCATCGCTAAACATGTGTCACTTGGCCTCATCTTGTCTCATTCATTTGCTGATGTTTGTCACAAAAAGTTGTGCATTATGTTGGGAAAGGGGTAGGGATCTGGGAGAAGGCTATCATTAGAAAGTCATTAACAAATACATGTTAAGATTTCTGACTCTCATGTTTAATCTAGGAACAGCCATCATTGTCCTCAATGGACCTATTCTAGCTATAGACAATGACTTAGGAGTAAATGCTGTGGTTTCATATCGACATCTTGGTAACCAGATGGATTTGTTTACCATGAACAGCAGCACAGGTATGACTCGTTTTAATTGATTAACATTTATATTATTTAATGGCACTTAAAGGAACTATACTTTTAATATGCTCTTTCCCTAAATGTGTCTGATGCAGAAAAATGGAAACCAAAGATAGCATGATGAATTTCCCTTCATTAATATTCATATTTCTCATAAGAACGTATCACCCATGATATATATCATGGGTGATACTCTCTTATGAGAAATAGTAATGTCAGCACTCAGCAACATGTACAAATACTGTACATACTGTCCTCTATTAAATGTTTGATTTAAATTGTTTTATTACATTTGAATGTTTTTTTTATATATATAAAAACATTGAATATGGTACCACAAAAGTCCTATTCATTTTTTCTGTTTGGAGGAAATGTCATCATGTTATTTGAATGGAAGGATGTGGTATATGTGGATAAAACATCTAGAGCTTTCCTTGCAATAGTATTTACTGTTAAACTGAATATACTATAGCTTTATAATACCCTATATACCTAAAGTGTTTATATGCCAAAACTTTTTTTTCTAGTTCTGGGTGGAATATGGAAATGTTAAGACCCTCATTAAGATCCTCATTTGGAAAATTCACTTTCTCTATTTGTCCTTGTGGCCATTTTCACTGTGATAGAAGGTGATGGGAAATTCAAGATTTTATGTTTGTCACCAGAAAAAGGGGTGGCAGAAAAACCTCCAATAGACACCTGTTCTAGTGACGGCTGTCCAAGAGGGAAGTTCCCTGTCCTTTGCGCTCCTGGGACAGGACATGAAGGGAACTCTTGCTGATTGGATCAAAACATTGACATATAAACTGACAGGAGTATTACTTCTTCCCTACTTCAGCCAAAAGTAAAAGGTTTTGGCTATACATATACATTATTAAGTAATCATGCAAAAACACATAACATGTGAGTGAATCAGTCTATGTGATTCAATTGTTAATGTGTAAAATAGTCCAAAAAAAACACGAATTTTTTTTTTTTTGAAAAATGTAACAAAATAAAAAAATAATAAATAAAAAACAACTTATTAGTTATTTGGGTATGAAAGTCCCAAAATCACACAAAAATGAACTACTAATGAAGGAACAATGAAGACATCTTCGGGTGCAACACCCAGAAATCTGCAATGGCAACTGGTCAATACTTTATATTCCAGCGAAAAAGTAAGATAAAAAAGTCAGATGGCCTCTTACCGGACACAATGGACCCCAGGTTATAGGGATCAAGCTCGCATGATATGCACAGTAATCAGCTGTGATGTTCCAGCTGGTCCGCTCCAAACACTAGCCACATTCCACCGTCATGGACAACAGGACGTTTTAATAAATTTCCACCTTCCAATCACTCTGCCCAATGCTCATCCAGTAAGTAAAAGAGATTTAAAAGAAAAGGAACTTCAGGTAGAGTAAATAATGGTAGTTTATTCCATAAAATTTTCTTAAGCACAGCAAAGAAATACGATGCAAAGACACAGCCACAGGTTGTCAGACTGCCAGCTGGTGCGTGGTGACATCACAAGATTCCCTCCAACTGACGCATTTCCCTGTAACAAGCATCGACTGGGAACAGAGATAACTCTGGGAGGTCACTCACCATGTAATTTATACTAGGCAGGAGAAACATCGCAAGTACAAAAACTCATCTGTTCCTCCCAAGTGCCACACATACAGCACAGTTTGTGTGGCAAATATTGTTTAAAAACAGACATTTTTAACAACAACAATATATTAAGCAAAAATCAGCATGCGCCGCCACATTAAAGATATTCCCCCCTTTGGAGGGGTAGTAATATGAAAAGACAGATTCCCAGAAGGGAAACCCAATGGATTTTTGACCTTTGATCTTACAATCCTTTGGGGCTCAATATAGAATGGAACTTTAATTGTTATAGTAACACAGTTAGGTGCACCATCAGTTTTTTTGTGCCTTTTTGGCATGTGTTGTACCAATCCATCTAGGGGCTGTCAGACAGGATAGTTATACGGTTTGAATGTCATTATGAACTAAGTAATTTTTACGTGGGTATTAATCAATATTGTATTTGAATTTAATATATCTTTTTAAATCTTTTTTTTTTTCATTTCAATTTTAATAATCTGTGAAGGTTTACTATATACATGGTGGTTAGACTGTTATGTGTATCACAAATATCATTCTGTGATACTACTGCTTGTCAGATGAAAGCAGTTAGTTATTGTATAGAATTCTGATGATCAATATATTTGACTGATCCAAAGCTTTTTAGTATCTGATCCGGGATGATATCCGATAGCTAATGTCTGTGGTACTTATGTTTGCACGGGAGCTTTAGGAAAAAGTTTGTAAAATATTTTTTTCAATTTTAAAGTTGACCGTGACAGGTTTAATGTGGTGGAGCATGGTGATTTTTGCTTAATATATTGATGTTGTTAATGTCTGTTTTTAAACAATATTTGCCAAAAAAACTGTGCTGTATGTGTGACACTTGAGAGGAACAGATGAGTTTTTGTACTTCCGGGGGCTCTCCTGCCTAGTATAAATTATATTGTGAGGGACGTCCCAGAGTTATCTCTGTTCCCAGTCGATGCTTTTTACAGAGAAACACGCCGGTTGGAGAGAATCTTGTGACGTCACCACGCACCACCTGGCAATCTGACAACCTGTGGCTGTGTCTTTGTATCGTATTTCTTTGCTGTGCTTAAGAAAATGTTATGGTATAAACTATCATTATTTACTGCACCATGAAGTTCATTTTCTTCTAAACCTCTTATACTTACTGTATGAGCATCGGGCCGAGTGGCTGGAAGGTGGAAATTTATTAAAGCGTCCTGTGGTCCATGACAAAGGAAAGTGGCTAGTGTTTGGAGCAGATCAGATGGAACATCATAGCTGATTACTGTGAATATCGAGAGAGCTTGATCCCTATAACTTGGGGTCCATTGTGTCCAGTAAGAGGCCATCTGACTTTTTTTAGCTTGCTTCTTCGCTGGGATATAAGGTATTGCCCAGTTGCCATTGCAGATTTCTGGGTGTTGCACCTGAAGTTGCCTTCATTGTTCCTTCATTAGTACGGTACTTAATGTTCGTGTGATTTGGAACTTTCATAACCAAATAACTAGAAGTTGTTTTTATTTATTATTTTTTTTATCTTGTTACATTTTTCTAAAAAAACTTTTTGTGTTTTTTTTGGGGGGACTTTTTTACACCTTAACAATTGATTCACATGGACTGATTCACTCGCACGTTATGTGTTTTTGCATGATTACTTAATTATGTGTTTTTAAGATTGCGCAATCTTCTTTTTTCTATCTATATATTAGGCATTTAATTCTTGGAGATAACAGAATACATATACACATATGTTTTTAACTTATAATATCATAGTTTATTGATCATATTATTAAGATTGGTGAGCGTAGTATAACTAAACTATATACGTACACATTTTCCTTACGGTGACATGATGGTTTCATTTTTCCCCATTCTTATTTATATTTGCTAAATTTCTTGACCCTAGCTATTTAGGCCATGCCTACAAAAATGTCAAATTGCCCATAAATGTGGTAATTACAAGCTTATACCCCAGGATACCTTATTTTGAGGAATATCTTACTGTGGCAGAAGTCTAGGAGATGGTTCCTGAGGTATGCAAGCACTCACTGCTGAATCACTAACAACTTCATATTAAGTAGGAGAAAATAAAGTTGGTTTTTTGCAAGCCAATAAGACCACCTAACACAATTCTAATAGATATAAAGGCTTTTATGGGGTAGGTTTTGTGTAGGAACTAAAGTACTGTATCATGGGTGAGGGAAATAAAAGTGGTTGTAAAAGAACTAATGGGGATCTCCTAGAAAGATATTGTGATGATGTAAATAAAAATGGGCACAAATATAATTTACACGAAATGCAATAAATGACATGGTCTTAGGGGATGTTTTCACATATGTCCTCCGAAAGACAATGCAGAGAGGAAGTGTAACTCCGGGCAAAAATTTTTTTTTCTGTTTTGGATAGCATAGGGTATGGTTAACTGGCCTTGTATTGATGTGGGTCTGCTGACAGGTCCACCAGAGAGTAGGGGCAGTATGTGGTGAGCAGCAAGATGGCTGTCTGGCAGTTCCTAGGACCAGGGTGACCTCACAATGCCTTTGTTCTTAAGTGCGAGTTGTATGTAAGCCAGATGTTTGTAACTCAGTAAAGCAGGGTAGAGCTACTAGAGCTGTTTTCATTGTTAGAGCGCTACAACTTAGTCCAAAAGAGCAACAAGGTTCAATAGAATAGAACAATAAAGCCCAATAGAAGTCTCACACTTTATTTCTTTGTAGCCTTACATATCTCACCTGACCTTTTACATTACTGCGAGTAGTGGGTCTTCTCTGGTGCCTAATCAATAGTACAGACATTTGTAGATGCCTATAACAGCTGCTGTAACACAAAACATAGAAATAAGGTTATTAGTCTGTTTTACTTCATGGTTACATAGTTGGCAAGGTTGAAAAAAGACAAGTCAATCAAGTCCACCTGTGTGTGTGCGCTTTTATGTCAATATTGCATTGTATATCCCTGTATGTTGTGGTCATTTAGGAGCCTCTAATAGTTTTTTGAAATTATCTATGCTCCCTGCTGAAACCACTGCTTCTGGAAGAGAATTCACATTCTTTCCACTCTTACTTTAAAGAACCCACTACACAGTTTCCGGTTAAATCGCTTTTCTTCTTTTTAAATGCCCTTTCACTGAAAAGTTGTATCCCTTTTGTGGGATCACCACCAGTACAGTATTTGTACATTGAAATCATATCTCCTCTCAAGCGTCTCATCTCCAGAGAGAATAAGTTCAGTGCTTGTAATTTTTCCTCATAACTAGGATCCTCAAGTACTTTTACTAGCTTTGTTGCCCTTCTCTGTACTCTCTCCATTTACAGCACATCCCTCCTGAGGACTGGTGCCCAGAATTGGACGGCATATTCCAGGTGCAGCTGGACCAGAGTCTTGTAGAGTGGGAGAATTATCGTTTTATTTCTGGAGTTAATCCCCTTTTTAATGCATGCCAATATTCTATTGGCTTTGCTTGCAGCAGCTTGGCATTGCATGCCTTTGCTGAGCCTGTTATCTACTAGGACCCTCAGGTTATTTTTCCATCCTAGATTCCCCCAGAGGTTCTCCCCTCAGTGAGTAGATTGCATTCATGTTTTTGCCACCTAAATGCATTCTTTTTCCACATTAAACATTATTTGCCATGTAGTTGCCCACCCCTTTCATTTGTTCAGATCTTCTTGTAAGGTTTCCACATCCTGCAGAGAAACTATTAAATAAATGTTTTTATGACTAGAGTTGGGTTTTACTATTTAGTCATTATATTAGATATGTAAATATTATTATTAAATGTGTAATTGTTTTGCATATTTGATCTTTTGATTTTGCAAGTGTCATTGATCACTGTATTGTCTTTTAGGTGTTGTGGCTGTGAAAGCAGGGAGAAATATAGACAGAGAAGCTTTCTCTGTTCCTGTGCTGAATTTAACACTTGTGGCAGAAGATATTGGAAAGTTAAATAACACAGCTTCACTAGTCTTAACAATATTGGATGCCAATGACAACAGACCCATCTTTAGCCCACAGAGTGTTAGTACACGACTTAGAGAAAATAGTCCTCCAGGTATGTTATGCTGTATTCTTTGTATTACTAATACATATTAGACACTTAACGTGTAATGATGGGAACAGATGGTGTATTTTTGTGATTCACATTATTATTATTATGCAGGATTTATATATAGCGCCAACAGTTTACACAGTGCTTTACAACATGAGGGCAGACAGTACAATTACAATACAGTTTAATACAGTAGGCATCAGAGGGCCCTGCTCATTAGAGCTTACAAACTAAGAGGGAGGGTCAAGAGATTCAAAAGGTAATAACTGTGGGGGATTATCTGATGGAGAAAACAAATGTACAGTTGTTAGGTAGGAACCAGATAGGTCTCTCTGAAGAGATGAGTTTTCAGGGATCGTATGAAAGTGGACAGAGTAGGAAAAAGTCAGACAGACTGGGGTAGGGTGTTCAAGAGGATGGGAGAGGCTTTGGAGAAGTCCTGGGGGTGAGCATGGGAGGAGGTGACAAGGAAGCTAGAGAGCAGGAGTTCTTGAGAAGAAATATTAAACTCAGCGCTGCTTCTATATCAACCACAGGGCAAATGTATGAAATATGCAGGTTCACCACGTGTGGGAGCACTTATGTCACATACTTCTAGATCCTACCTCCCCATGTGAATGAGTATGTGGTACTCCAGTTTTCTTGCTTCAGTCTTCTTTCTCTGATCTACTCCGCCGCTGCTGTCTTCTTTGCCGCCGACCCGGTGCTCCTCCAACGCTGTCTCCCATCTTAGTGCCAGCTCCACTTTCTGATGGTTCTTATATAGCAATGGGGTGTGGCCACCTGGTAACGTTCCCATGAGACGCCACCCCTTGTGACATCCCAGGGGCGGCTTCTCAATTGCTATATAAGAACCTGCTGAGAGTGGAGCTGGTACAAAGACTGAAGATAGCGTTGAAGGAGGATCGGGTCGGCAGCGGAGAAGACCAAAGGAGAAAGAGGAAAAGACTGGAGGAAGATTTTTAATAAAGGACTTGTCAAAACTGTTTTTTGTTTTTATTTACACTACACTGCCATTTTTGGGGGTGAATGGGTAGGGGTACAATGTACCCCATACTCATTCACATACTGTAGGGGGGGCGGGGATCTGGAGCCTCCTTGTTAACAGGGGGCTTCCAGATTTTGATAAGCCCACAACAAACACAGCCCAGGGTTGTTGGGAAGAGGCCCTTGTCCCCATCAACATGGGAACAAGGTGCTTTGGGGCAGGGGACAGAGCCCCCCTGCCCCAAAACACCCATATCCCCCATGTTGAGGGCATGTGGCCTGGTATGGTCTAGGAGGGGGTCGCTCATTAAACACATAAACAACTCCCCTAACAATCACAAGCTTTGTCCCCCTTTCCTGACCTGCCAGGCTGCATGCTCGGGTAAGGGTCTGGTATGGATTTTGGGGGATCAAAGTACGTTTTCAGTTTTGGGTGGATGAAAGCAGGAACATACCTGTTAAGGGACAAAGAAGATAAGACATTCAGGTGGGGCAGAGACTGAAATGCATATCACTTGTATAAAGAATCACCTAAAGGAATAATCACTTGTCTAAACGTGGGCAAATATTGGAAGATATTGTTGTACAATGCAGTGGATCATAGCACAGTTGCTTTGTTGTGACCCACAATCTAATTGGGAGTCTACTATTTGTAGCACAAGAGATGTGGTTGGATATTGTTGTCTGCATCTTATTTGTCTCAGCTGATCTGAGGCAGATCTAGATTTAAAGTGGTTGTTAAGCCACTTTGACCACTTTATACTATCCACTCTGTCTCCTAATGCTGTGTGTCCCTTTGTGTGTGATTAAAAAAAAAAATGCTGTCTATACCTGATTTCAGAGTGTCTCCCGGTGCTCATGTGACCGACTGCCTCTCTCCTCTCCCCGTCTCACAGCTACAGCTGGAGGGGCTGAGAATCCCCAAGCTAACGTCAGGTGGGAGGAGAGGAAGAGAGAGGCTGCCGGTCACGTGAGCGCTGAGAGGCGCTCTGAAATCAGGTATAGACCGCATTTTTTTTGTATAAATCACACACACACAGGTGCACACAGCATTAGGAGACAGAGCGGTATAACAATATATATGTTATTTCAACAGCAGGAGGGGAGGGACAGGCACTGTCACTGACAGGTAGGGAGGAGAGGGGGGAGAGGACAGGGGAGAACAGAGGAAAGCAGAAGGGAGCTGCGGATGATGGAGGTACATAAACTGACCACGGTGTCAGGGCTCAGCAGCCACGATAAGCCGTGGTCAGTTTACAGGGGGAAGGGTAGATACTGGCAAGATCAGACCGTTTTTTTAAGTTAAACAAGGGGCCAAATTACACAGCAGAAGCTCTGTGCTGTATAACAGGCTTTAAAGTGAAAGGATCCATTTTTTTTAGGTTAACAAATGCTTTAAGTTGGAGGCACATATTACTGCCTTATAGACAATAATAGGGAATCACCTAATAAACACCAAACAGTTGTTGTGCATACAAAACGGTTTGGGTACAAAACATTTGTTGCACGAATGCAAAAACATTTGTGCAAGCAGAACTAAATTTGACCGTATGTTTTTGAACAGATCAACTCTTATTGCAATTAGACCCCAAAGTCTGTCAGGGATTTTGTGATGCAGATGGTTTTCTTACCAGTGATCAGTTCCCCATGAATTAAAAGTCAAAAAAAAAATTCAAGTCTAATTTTTGGTACCCCTAAATCAACCCCTCATAGCCTCCACAGTTAGTATTTTTTGCTTTAGCTACACATCTTGAAAGGCCCCTTTCACACTGACGGACCATTCAGGTCTGCCTATCAGTTTTGACGGCGGACCTGAAAGGGTGATCTATGCTGGTCTTTGGAGCGATGGATGTCAGCGGAGACATGTCCGCTGACATCCGACCCGATCCCCCAAAAGCAGATGGATGGCCCTGCGTCTGGATCCGTTGCTATCGGATCAGGTGAGATCTGATGAAAACGGACATGCTGTCCGTTTTCATCCGATCTCTACATAGAGACCAGCAGCGCTGGACAAGCCCCTCCTCGCTCAGTGAGCAGAGAGGGACCTGTCATCCGCTGGCTCAGCGGAGATGAACGCAGAGATCTCCCGCTGAGCCGGCGGACTCCGCTTCCAAGGGGCCCAAGACTGATCTTGTACTTTTATTTTGAACTGCTACAAAGAAGATTTGCAGCAGTGCAAAAGATCTCATACGATACCACCATTAAATTATGTAGCAGAAATTATTAGCAATTCATTTTCTATATTCTTCTCTACAGACATGAGAGCAGGAGATTCATATATCAAAAATCACTCGCTTAAATGATTGTATACTATTTTCCTTAAAGTATACCGCAGTGTGTTTAACCACTTCAGCCCCAGAAGGATTTGCCCCTTTCCTGACCAATACATTTTTTGCTGTGATACGGAAACTGCGTCATTTTAACTGGCAATTGCGCGGGCGTGCAATGTTGTACCCAAACAAAATGAAATGTTCTTTTTTCCCCACAAATAGAGCTTTCTTTTGGTGGTATTGGATCACCTCTGCGGTTTTTATTTTTTGCACTGTTTTATTTTTTGCGGTTTTTCATTTTTTGCACTCGGCTCTCGGGTCCCGGCGCCGCCATTCCTTCTAAGGGAAACAGGCAGTGGAGCCTTACGGCTTCACTGCCCGTTTCCTACTGCGCATGCGCGAGTCGCGCAGCGCTTTGTGAATGGGACGCGCTGTGTTCTGGAACACACAGTTCCCAGAACACAGCGCGACCCATTACCCAGAAGACAACGCGACGAGGAGAGAATAAAGAAGATCTCCGCGGAGGAGGAAGAGGAAGATTAGGATTATGTGCCTAGCAACAGGCATTTCTGGTAAGTAAAAAAAAAAAATTCATTTTTTTTTTTAGATTTTTTTGTAATTTTTAATATTTTTTTTTCAGGGTGGCCCTCCACTTTAAATGAAAATAGTTTTGAGGCATATCTGTAATTAGTTTTTTTTTTACACAATGAAACAATTGAATGAAATTTGTGTGGTGAGTGGTGATTCCATATTTTTTTTCCAGAGTTGTATATAGCAGTATTCAGTTGAATGCTCTGCTCACTGTACAGCAGGCATGTCAAGTTCAAATAAGAAGGTAGGCCATATGGAGTGAAATTCATTTTTAACGGGTCACACCTATTTGATTACATTAAAAAGTCCCGAAATAATGAGCTGCAAATTGACATAAGCAAAACCGCTTTTATTACCTGAAGAACCTTCAGGGTTTTATTCAATTTAAATGATTTAAATGATTTAATGATTTAATGCAAAGAAGGCAAGTGAGGGTTGCACAGGGTCCAAAAAAACACCAGCTTTACAGGGTGTTTATAGCTAGAATCCAGAGTTGCCGTTCCACTGTGTTTATAGCGGACAGTCCAGTTCAGCTTCAGCTTCAGGTGCAACTTTTAATCTTGGGAGGCCAAAAAAAAAGTGTTGTGCTACAGATCACTAATGGGATTGTTGGGGGAGTTGTTTATGTGTTTAACCCCTTCCAGACCACCCGCCGCAGTTATGCAATAGGTTCACGTCGGCTCTTTAAAACGCCGTAGCAGGCGCACGCGCAGTACGCGTGCCCAGTGGGCGCGATGACCACCGGGCACCCGTGATCGCTCGTGACAGAGCGAGAACCGGGATCTGTGTGTGTAAACACACAAATCCCCATTCTGTCAGGGGAGCAGAGAGAGATCGTGTGTTCCTACCAAGTAGGAACAACGATCTCTCTCCTTCTCTAGTCAGCCACATTCACCCCACAGTTAGAACACATTTAACCCCTTGATCGCCCTCTAATGTGACCCCTTCCCTGTCAGTGACATTTATACAGTAATCAGTGGCTATTTATAGCACTGATCACTGTATAAATGTCAATGGTCCCAAAAAAGTGTTAAAGTGTCCAATTTGTCCATCGCAATGTCTCAGTCCCGATAAAAATCACCGCCATTACTAGTAAGAAAAAAATAATAATAGAAATGCCATAAATCCATCCTCTATTTTGTAGACACTATAACTTTTGCGTAACCAGTATACTCTTCTTGCGATTTTTTTAAACAAAAATATGTAGAAGAATACATATTGGCCTAGACTGATGAAGAAATTAGTTTTTTTGGATATTTATTATAGCAAAAAGTACAAAATATTGTGATTTTTTTTTCAAAATTGTCGGTCATTTTTTGTTTACAGTGCAAAAAATAAAAACCGCAGAGGTGATCCAATACCACCAAAAGAAAGCTCTATTTGTGGGGAAAAAAGAACATTCCATTTTGTTTCCGACAACATGATCCGATCGGACGTTGTCCAATTGTGTGTAGAGGATTCCGATTGGACAAAGTTCCAGGCATGCCCATTTGTTCCTCATTTTTTTTACTTGTACATTTTCTGTTTTTAAGGCATATTGCTTTAAGTTTTCTAACGTGACGCTTTGATGTCTCCCTTGGTCTACCAGTATGCTTCCCTTTAACAACCTTCCCAATTGATTTGTCAGGTAAAGGTACAGGGGAGATGACAGTCATTAAATCTTCAATAAATGCACAAGTTTATATTGAGATTTTGGACACTTTTCTTATTCCATCAATTGAAAGGATGTTTGATGATGATGATGACATCATTTTTCAGGGTGTAATCTGATGCAGATGTTTGTTTTAGAACTGCAAAGTACATGGGGATTGTTTCATGCAAAAACAGTTGCAACTGACTACAGTTTTTTAATTTAATTTTGTTAAGTGTTTCTTAGAGCTTGAAGGTTGGAATGTTGAATGAAAATAGTTGTGTGGCATGTCTGTGATTAGTTTATTTTTTTCTACACAATTAAACAATTGAACAAACATTTTTAAAGAGTGGTGATTCCATACAGGTGTTGTAAGGGCAAATGTTCATAAAGGAACTTGACTTGGCTTAGAGGGAGATATGAAGGCAATGAAATGTGTCTCAAACTGATCTAAAATGCAAGCTGCATACATCAGATAACCCCTTGGAGAAGAGATCTCCCGAGGGGGTTGCCTTGCGGGCACGCTCCCAAGTCCAGCATTCGGCTTCCATAGAGGCCAAATGTAGGACTCGGCCCCGCCCCCGGTGCCCACGTCATTGGATTTGATTGACAGCAGCGGGAGCCAATGGCTGTGCTGCTATCAATCTATCCATTCAAGAGCCAGGAACTCGTGGAGAGAGGGACGGTGGGGATGCGCCGACGGAAATTTGGGCTTGGATAAGTAAAATGGGGGGGCTAGGGGGTCACTGCAAGGTGTTTTTTCACCTTAATGCATAGGATGCATTAAGGAAAAAAAAACACAAGCCTTAAAGTGGTTGTAAACCCTTACAAACCACTTTGACCTACAGGTAAGCCTAGATTAAGGCTTACCTGTAGGTCCAAGAAATATCTCCCAAACCTATACGGTTTAGGAGATATTTGCCCGAAGAAGGGCACCGCTGTCTACGGCGCATGCGCCGTAGACAGCGGCGCGCAGGCACACTGAGCGTGGCATCCTCGATGAAGAAGATGCTGCGCAATGCCGTGTGTCTCGGCTCCCAATGTGCATGCGTGGGAGTGACGTCATCGCGGCTTCGCCGAATGACAGCGGCGGAGCTGCGAGACCCCACCGAGAAGATGGATGCGCCGAACTACAGGGGACAGCGGTGACTTCGCTGGCTCCTGTGTCAGGTGGGGGGAGTAAAACAGTGTTAGTTAGAAGCAGGATAGGCTTCTTTGAAGAGAAGGGTTTTCAGGGATCGTCTAAAGATGGATAGATTAGGGGACAGTCGGACAGATTGGGGTAGGGAGTTCCAGAGGATGGGAGAAGCTCTGGAGAAATCCTGGAGGCGAGCATGGGAGGAGGGGACAAGGGAGCTAGAGAGCAGGAGGTCTTGAGATGACCGAAGAGGGCGGTTTGGTTGGTATTTTGGGACTAGGTCAGTGATGTAGCTGGGGGCAGAGTTATGGATGGCTTTGTAAATTATTGTTAGTACTTTGAATTTTATTCGTTGGGTGAGTGGAAGCCAGTGCAGGGATTGGCAGAGAGGGGTGGAGGACACTGAATGGCTGGTAAGGTGGATGAGTCTGGCAGCAGCATTCATTATGGACTGGAGGGGGGATAGCCTATGTAAAGGTAATCCAACGAGGAGGGAGTTGCAGTAGTCGAGGCGAGAGATGACCAGGGAGTGAATTAGAAGCTTGGTGGTGTCATTAGTTAAAAAGGGGCGTATTCTGGAAATGTTGCGGAGGCTAAGGCGGCATGATTTGGACAGGGCTTGTATGTGGGCCTGAAAGGACAGTTCGGAGTCTAAGGTTACCCCTAGCACCCTGGCATGTGGGGATGGACTGATAGATGTGCCATTGATCTTGACAGAGAAGTCAGGTGAAGGGGTACGTGGGGGAGGAAATATTAAGAGCTCGGTTTTAGATAGATTAAGTTTGAGGAAGTGGTGTGACATCCAGGCTGATATGTCTGATCATCAATTAGATAGCAAGCTACAGCACAATTGCAAGTATATCAACCTATAAAAGAAAAATTAGCAGAATTTTTCTAAAACAAAGCTGTGACATTGCTGAAACTAAACAGACCCAAGGCCATTTCAATGGAAATGTAGATGTTCTCTTTTATGGTGACTGTTGTAATATCTGTGGTTTCATTGTATGAACATAGACTTATTTCAAAAAAACATTCTAATGCCATCTTCTCTAAGGTACTTTGAAACTTTGCAAGTAATATTTGCAAAGAAGAGAAACCAATGTGATATGATTGTTTCTAGGTAGAACATTTATTTGTTAATCTGGATTGATCTATTTTTGTGTTTTTTTTCCTGGGCAATCTTAGTGGGGTCCTTAGATTCATTCTTTCAATGCAAATTATTCACAGAAGAGAACATTATGTACAGCATTTAACTTCCACTGCACGCAAAAAAGCTCAGGTTGAGATTCCCACTGTTGCTTTTTTTATATTGAATTGATGGCTGTCATAATGATTAGCTTGTGCAAGCATCTGTCGGTTCACCAGAAAATAAAACTTCAAAAACAATTTCTCCTAAAATGACTAGATCCTTTATCTATGAAGCTTACTTATATTTTTGTGAAGTCATGTTAGAAATAAAGAAAAAGGAAACCACTTTGCACAATTACATGACTTTCTTACATACGCTTATGAGATTTATCCGATAAACACAACTTACATTAACGTATTTTCATGAACTGTCTCTTTAAGTTATGTGTTTTGTATTATAGTGTGTGGGTGATGTACTAGAGCCATTGAGAGCACCTTGAAATTACTGCATAAGTGATTTTTACTTCTACATAGAATTGGGGCTAAAGTACTCATCTCATGTTTTATTTGAAAAGGGACTTTTCTATTGTAATAACACATTTACTTTAAGTGCAGTTTTCATTTAAAATTGCAAGGATGCAAACCTAAATACACTGAAGTTGAATCTCTGTAGAAGATTGTATGTTGTGTTAAAAGTTTAAGGTGTATGTTTATTCAAAACTTTGTCTTTTCATGGTAGGGATGGTTTCCTGTGGTCTAAAGAAAGTGTATCAGGCAAAGTGTGCCATGGTTTCTTAGTGATTGGCAGGCATGGTGAAAGGATGGTTTATGACACATTTTTGCAACTTCCAGCATCAGCTTCCTTTGTGGCTCTCAACATGGTCATATAACATCTTGGAACAGCAAAGATATTAGAAGATATTAGAAGACTTCCCTCTGTCAATCGTTTCAATCACAGGGCTGAAAAAGGAGTAGATAGATCATCATGCCCAGCATGTTTCACATACTGTGGATACTGCTTTGATAGATGCATGAATGATAAAGTATCTCTAACCAGGGCTGCCATCCCAAAATATCCTATTGGGTGGGCTGCCTTTAATGCGGGGCAGAAGGGGAAGCTGCCCAGGGCCCAGTCATTGTTGTGGGGCCCAAAACAGCTGCCCTTTGAGCCCGTGCTTCCTGAAAGTAGTTGACAAGTGGATTAGTCTATCACTAAGGAGATGAGGGTGGAATTGAATGTTGGAGGTGCTGGTAATAGGTTGGGTGTTATGTCTGCAGGTTTGGCAGGATGTACCTGGTGTTTGCCTAACATCCTCTGGACACTATCAATGTGAGACTGCTGGAGGGGAGGCATTTCAGGGGTCTGTGGAAGGAGGGGAGAGGGTCCTGTGTAATGATGGAGGTAGTATGGGAAAGGGGTCCTGTGTAATAATGGGGGTAGTATGGGAGGAATGGGTCTTGTGTAATGATAGGGGTAGTATTGGGGAGGAGGTCTTGTGAAATTATGGGGATAGTATAGGGGAGGGGGTCTTGTGTAATGATGAGGTTAGTATGAGAGAAGGGGTACTGTGTAATGATGGATGGGGCGGAGCCCTGAAAAAATGTTTGCCCAGGGTCCAATCAATATTAAAGATGGCCCTGCTTATTGGTACTCCCCCCTCTTACCTTTGCCCAGTCTTCAAATGTTTCTTATACCAGAG
Organism: Lithobates pipiens; assembly: GCF_037356315.1. NCBI lineage: Eukaryota > Metazoa > Chordata > Amphibia > Anura > Ranidae > Lithobates > Lithobates pipiens. Next base: position 65,946,501 of record NW_027507787.1, on the reverse strand, counting down.
ACACTACAGGAAGTGAGAGGAAATCTTTACAAAGTTATGGGAATCCCAGAGTGACAACTGTAACATTTTAGACTTCCAATCACTTTCTACCTGGGTACGAATGGTGACCAGGACAAATAGAGAGGTTGAATCTGCTCTGGGAGGACAGACTGTAATAAAAACTTATCAAGGTTTCTAATCCTTTCCTACACTATGCTAAAGAAAGCAAAAAAATAAAAAACATTTTGAGTATACATACACCTAAAGTAGAAAACTCCAGGTTTTCACATAAGCTGACCCAAACAAACCATGTCCATTGTTAACTGTGTGAGGATGTGTGGTATAAACTGTATATAGCCGAGGCTACAACAGCGGTGCTCAGCCATTCAGAGGGAGCGATGTATTCTATCAATGAATACAAAGCTTCCTCTGATTGAGTCAGAGGTGTGACATCATCAGCCCACCTCTCTGACTCAGTCAGTCACAGGACGTTTTGGCTCACACCCGGAACCTCAGCTACATACAGTATATACAGCACATCCAGCGGCCTCGGGTTAGTGAGGGACATAGTTATTTTGGGCCATCTTGTAAAGTGTGTGAAAACCTGGAGATCTTCTTGAATACTGCATAATCACACATGCCAGGTATAGCGCTGCCTACTGCTATAGATTAGATAACAGCAAGGCAATCAAGCAGGATCAGAATTCAAGAAACTTGTGTGAGAGGATTATGCAGGGTTCTGCTGTTGACTTCCTTCTGTTCAGTAACTCAGAAAGTATGACATCTAGTTTATCGTCATAATGGCTGGAAAACAGAAGCTGTCATTTACAGAAAGCAAAGTTAGCAATGACAGCTCATTGTTTGTCTCAACTCAGGTTTCCTCTCATGTGCAATTACCTAGATTTCATCATTACAATTAGGTGGATTTTTAAAAAATGTATTCATCTCTACAAATAAAGATAATAGGGAGAAATAAAGGCTGACAATGATCTTCAGGTTTAGAAAAATGAAGGATAATGCACAATGGTTTTGCACATATATTCTATTATGACCAAGATTTTAACTAATTGTTTTTTCTTTATTAAAATATTACGTGTTAATGTTATGTGGTCTTTTTGTCTTTTGACACTGTTAACATGTTTACCATTTATCATGTAATATTTTAGTACTAATCTCGAATATATCACCACAGAGGTGACTCTTCCCTTATCAGACGGCTAAATTGGAGATTTCTATCAGCCAAAAAGACCCTGCTGTGCAGTCACTTTAGGCCTTGCTTACATGGGCTTTAGCTTGTCTATGAGTGTATGGGCAGCACAGTTGCCAAGTGGTTAGCACTTCTGCCTAGCAGCATTAAGGTTGTCGGTTCCATCCCAATCACAGCACTACCTGCCTGGAGTCGGCATGTTCTCCCCTTGCCTGCATGAGTTTCCTCCCACTACTCCAAAGACATTCTGGTAGATTAATTGGCTCCTGTCTAAATTGGCTCTAGTATGTGTGTGTATGAATGTGAGTTAGTGACCATAGAGTGTAAGCTCCTTGAGGGCATGGACTGATGTTAAAGTACAATATATACAGTGCCTTGAAAAAGTATTTATACTCCTTGAAATTTTCCACATTTTGCCATGTTACAACCAAAAACATAAATGTATTTTATTGGGATTTTATGTGACAGACCAACACAAAATGGCATATTATTGTAAAGGGTAAGGAAAATGACAAACAGTTTTACATTTTTTTACAAATAAATATCTGAATAGTGTGGTGTGCATTTGTATTCAGCCCCCTTTACTCTGATACCCCTAACTAAAATCTAGTGGATCCAGTTACCTTCAGAATCCACCTAATTAGTAAATAGTGTCTACCTGTACGCAATTTAATCTCAGTATAAATTCAGCTGCTCTGTGAAGCCTTTAGAGTTTTTTTTAGAGAACCTTAGTAAACAAACAGCATCATAAAGGCCACATGGACACACCAGACAGGTCTGGGATAAAGTTGGGGCTTAAAGCAGGGTTAGGTTATAATAAATTATACCAAGCTTTAAACATCTAAGGGATCACTGTTCATCATCCAAAAATCTAAAGAGTATGGCACAACTGCAACCCTACCAAGACACGACAGTCCACCTCAACCGACAGGCCGGGCAAGGAGACCATTAATCAGAGAAGCAGTCAAGAGGCCCATGTTGACTCTGGAGGAGCTGCAGAGATCCACATCTCAGCTGGGAGAATCTGTCAACATGACAACTATTAGTTGTGCACTCCACAAATCTGGCCTTTATGGAAGAGTGGCAAAAAGAAAGCCATTGTTGAAAGGAAGCCATAAGAAGTCCCATTTGCAGTTTGTAAGAACTCATGTGGTGACACAGCTTCAAATATGTGGAAGAAGGTGCTCTGGTCAAAATTGAACTTTCTGGCCTTAAAGCAAAACACTATGTGTTTGGCGAAAACTAACACTGCACATCACCCTGAACACACCATGCCCACCGTGAAACATGGTGGTGGCAGTATCATTTTGTGAGGCTGCTTTTCTTCAGCAGGGACAGGGAAGCTGGTAAGAGTTGATGGGAAGATAGATGGAGCCAAATACAGGGCAATCTTAGAAGAAAACCTGTAATGCCCTGTACACAAGGTCGGACATTCCGATGACAAAATCCGTCAGATTTTTTCCAATGGATTTTGGCCCAAACTTGTCTTGCTTACATGCGGTCGCACAAAGTTGGCGGAAAATCAGATTGTTCAGAACGAGGTGACGTAAACCGCGTACAATGGGACTATAAAGAGGGCAGTAGCCAATAGCTTTAGTTTCATAATTTATTCTGAGCATGCTTGGCAATTTGTCCATCAGAATTGTCTACGCACAATCGGAATTTAAATGATCGGATTTTGTTGTTGGAAAATTTTAGATCCAGCTCTCAAACTTTGTGTGTCGGAAATTCCCGATGGAAAAAGTCCGATGGAGCCCACACACAATCGGATTTTCCGACAACGCGATCCGATCGCACATTTTCTGTCGGAAAGTTCGACCTAGTGTACAGGGCATTTGTCTGCAAAAGACTTGAGACTGGGGAGGAGGTTCACCTTCCAGCAGGACAACGACCTACACGTAGAGCCAGAGTTACAATGAAATGGTTTAGATCAAAGCATATACATGTGTTAGAATGGCCCAGTGAAAGTCCAGACCCAAATCCAATTGAGAATCTGTTCCAAGACTTGAAAATTGCTGTTCACGAACACTCTCCATCCAATCTGACAGAGCTTGAGCTATTTTGCAAAGAACAATGGGCAAAAATGTCACTCTCTAGATGGGCAAAGCTGAAGGAGACATAACAAAAAAGACTTGCAGCTCTAATTGCAGTTAATGGTGGTTCTACAAAGTATTGACTCAGGGGGCCGAATACAAATGCACACCACACTTTTCAGATATGTATTTGTAAAAAAATTTGAAAAACATTTATCATGTTCCTTCCACTTCACAATTATGTGCCACTTTGTGTTGGTCTATCACATAAAATCCCAATACAATACATTTATGTTTTTGGTTGTAACATGACAAAATGTGGAAAATTTCAAGGGGTATGAATACTTTTTCAAGGCACTGTATATATTGTACTGTATTGTATGTAAAGCGTTGAGTAAATTGACAGCGCTATATTAGTACCTGTAATAAATAAAAGCAATTACAAAGCCTTTGAAGGCTTTATTAAAGCTTTTAAAGTATTATGCAGATCCACAATGGGAATGTTAAACACATATCTTCATGACTTTAAACAAGCTGTTAACAGACTTCAAAACGTCTCCTAAAGCAGAACTCCAGTCAAAAAACAAGATATAATCAACTAATCAAAGATACAGTAACAAAATGTAACAAAATTTAGATTTTCTCCCACAGTACTTTTTTTTTTCTTCTTGCCAGCACATGAACTGGTTGACTGCTTCCTCCTCTCACACTCTAACTCTGCTATACAGGGACTGTAAGAAGTTAATATGTTTAATAATAATATGTTAATTATTACAGAATTGTGGTAATTGTGTTTTATATCTGCCTAGAGTTCCGCTGTAAAGTAGAAGTTTAGGCAAAAACTAACTAACTCTAATCCTACTCTATGCCACATTCAAAGACTAATCTATCTAGCCCTGTAAAGCAAAAATTGCTGTACTTAAAGTGGATGTATAGTCAAATTTGTAACTTTTACTTACAGGTAAGCCTATAATAAGGCATACCTGTAGGTAAAAAAATATCTCCTAAACCTGTATGGTTTAGGAGATATTCCCTTCGCAATGAGCCACCGACTGCGGCACATACGCACAGGGGATCATCGGCTGAAAGCCCGGACCTTTCCAAAAATAAGTCTCCTGCATGCATTCGTGGGAGTGACGACATTATGGCTCCAGCCACTCACAGCACCGGAGCTGCAATACCCGGAAGACACGTCGAGGGAACATGTCGGCTCCCTCGGCTTGGATCAGGTGAGATGCCGGCATCAGGTTCTAATGGTGCATACTAGCTCATTATGCCTTTTGCCTTACAGGGCTATAAAAAAAAGTTTCAGCGAGTTTACTACCGCTTTAACTGTGCTGCAGACACTCTGGTCCAGTCCCACTCTGAGCTGCCAGCGGCAGCTTCACTGTGTAGGCGTGTGCAGGAGAGGCAGGCGACAACAGAATCCCTGTAGTAATTCTGTAGGTGACCTCACTTCCAAGGCATTTCCCTTTGCTGGTTCTCTACCGCACACAGCATCCACCACTGGAGACCAGACTGGATAGGCTGCAGAGCCGGTAAATATAGCAATTTTTGCTTTACAGGGCTGGAATTTGTATTTATTGTTATACAAGTAATGGCAGCGATCAACGACTTATAGTGGGACTGCGATTCTACGGCGGAGAATTGGACACTAACTGACACTTTGTGGGAACCAGTGACACTAATACACTGACACTCAAAGGGTTCAATTTCCCCCTGTCAGAAGGGAGCTCTGCCTTGTTTACATATGCAGAGCTCCATTCTGTGTCTCTGCCCAATGATTTATGGGTGCCGGCGGACATCCAGTGCCAGCACCTGCAGATCGGCTTCTGCTGTGAGTACTCACAGCAGAAGTGGCCCGCCAGCGGCAGTATATATACGTGATTCTGCACAGAATGGCTGCCCTGTAGCAGTATATCTACTATGGGGCACTTGGGAAGTGGTTAATAAAACATCTCATAGTCCGTTGTCATGTAATTTCAAAATGTGATGAAAATCATCTGTTTTAAAATGTATAGACAAACAACTCAAAATAAAATAAACCACCTGAGGATAGCTTATTCCCCAGCTTCTCTAAAATAATGGATTATGGCAAGCATGGTTAGTTGGTCTACATTATTGATGAAAATCTTGGTGGAATCTATTCAGAAAATAGATTTTTTTTTTGTGTTTTTCTTTTCTCTTTTTAAAATCTAGTAAAATACATTGCAGATTTGTCAAAAGCTATATTTCAAATGAAATAATATTGGAAGCAGACATGTCATTTGCGCTTATTTGTAGGGGAGCTCCAGCCATTGTATACCCATTGTGCTAAGTGCTTCAGTCACTTGATGCACATTAATGCTCATGTCTATAACTTTGTCATGCAAATAATATCACCTATACGGAACAAACCTGAAGTAAATGGCAATTTAACAAGGATTAACCAAATACTTTATTCTTTCAGGGTTTTCTGTTGTGCAGGTTACAGCAACAGATGCAGACAGCGGCCCAAACCAACAACTAACCTACCGAATAGAAAGTGGCGCCCAAGACAGGTTCCTTATTGATTCCTCTACAGGTGTCATTAGGGTGGCCAACGTGACCGTGGACAGGGAAGAGAAGGATGCCTACAGGCTAATAGTAGTTGCTACAGACCACGGCACCACGCCTTTATCTGGAAGCGCCACAGTCAACATACTCATTGATGATGTTAATGACTGCTCACCAGAGTTTGTCAATCCCATCCAGACTGTCAGTATCTTGGAATCAGCTGAGGTGGGAACTATTGTAGCTGAGGTCACTGCCATTGATCGAGACCTCAATCCTCGTCTGGAGTATTACATCATTGAAATTGTGGCCACCGATGATACCAATGTTATTGTGCCTAATCAGCAGGGAACATTCAGTGTAGACTTCAAAACAGGTACTTTATTTGAATCCAGTGAAAAAAATGAAATTTTCTCCTTATTAACGACCTTCCTTATACTAGATAGAATTTCCCGTCATTACGCTCTTTACCTGCATGAATCTATAAAAAAAACCTAATCTTCTCTGGTGCTCTTCTGATGTTTTTGTTTTATTTTTCCTCTTTTCTGTTAATATTCTTTATTTTTTTATATATATTTTTTTTTCTGGTGAATGAAAGTGTCATGCTACTAACCAACTGACTCTTCTCTTTCCTTTCTGGCTCACACCTCTGAAGGTTTGATGAGTGTTATCTCTTTAAAAGCCTTTCCTGTCTGCCTCATGCATTGTCTTCCTACATCATCATCATCATCATAATAACTGTTTGCTGCTGTCGCTGCTACACTCCCATAGTCATTGCTGGCACGGATGTCAACATCTTCATCATAAAGGGCAAGGCATGTCCTTTATTGGTTGTTGTTAAGCCTATGCAGACTGAACACAGGATAATTGGAGCTTGACATAGAGCTGGAACTGAATTCAGATAATGTGATGTAATGTCTTCTTAGTAGTATACATGACAGTGCTACACATCCATTAATATTTACATCAGCTGTTTTGATAGAACTTTACTGGTCCCACTTCACATGATACTGAGCTCCGAATACACAATTTGAAATATTTCACAACATTCAGATCAATTTTGTGTAGGTATTGTAAGAAAGTGGATAATTTGTGACATTTGTCCTTGTTTATAATTATTTCCAGGAGCAGTTATGGTAAAATCTCCATTGAACAGAGAGCTTGTAGCAACTTATGACATTACTGTCTCTGTATACGATAATGCCAGCGAGGTGGTTGACCGATCAGTCAGTGTCCCTAATGGTAAGTTTTGGTTAATTCCATGAAATGATTTAACTTTTCTGCAATTTAGATCATTGCAATACAGTAAAATTATTAAGGGATCTACTATTTCCTTAAGGTGTTTCACATTCATTTTATGCAATTATTAAGCATATGGTAGGAACATGTGCTGTCTTCCTACCTACAGTTTTTCTGTTTTGCTTTTTAAAAAGCACTACCACATGTAATACTAATCCGTGATAAAGGACAGTCAGGGTAGAAGAGAAATCCTGTAAATCTGTATTGCCCAAAGATGGTGGATTGCTTTCTTTGGGATGTAGGCTTTTGTAATGCCTGGTCTTTACCAGAGTCTCTTGGAATTTATGATTGGAGTTTTGCAGTGAGCACTTCCATAATGCAATTTCAGAGACTTCCTTGCTGACAACAAAAGACAACAGGAAACCAGGCTGAGACATAGCCATGGAAAACAGATTGGTTGGAATTGGAAATTCTGACAGCAGATAGTTGCCAAAGACAACAAGAGAAAGGGGGGCACATGCAATATACAAAAGATCCTAGACAGAATACACAAGGAGTAAGTGAAAGGAAGTAGGATACAGGACAAACCCCAGTACCTATACTGGTTGAAGGGAAAAAGATGAAGGAGCAAACTCTACACGGAACCATAGAAAAGACAGGATACAATAAAAAGCAGAGACTAGACGAATAAACCAGAAGAACCACACCAGAATTAAGAGTAAGCAGTGGTCACCATGGTAACCAAGCAGAAACAAGACGACAATGGGGTTGACTTACTAAGGGCAAACAGACTGTTCCCTTTGCAAGGGAATTTGCACTTTGTAAGGTTATTTTCCCTTGGCTTAGTAATTGGGGTGACACTTTGCTGACTTCTATCATCCAATCATGTGCAAGTAAACATTTACCTGCAGGTGATTGGGTGAATGTCAGAAACCATGAACCAGACCGAGACAGAAGTACAATTAAATCACACTTGTTTATTGATAGAAAATAAAAAGGTAACTATAGTAAGTGTAGTCAAAGCATAGCCGGAGTCCAGTAACCAGATTGAGTAGTCAGCCAGTCCAGAGTTCAATAACCAGATCGGGTAATCAGCCAGGCCAGAAGTCAGGGATCGAAGTGGAGCAACAGCAAGCAGGATAAGGAGCCAGAAGGGATGTCAGCAAGCCAGTCTTTACTCAGGAGATGGTTTCTTGTGATGTGACCAAGGCGAAGGCAGAGCTGAAGTGAGCTGGACAGCTTTAAGTAGGCAGGTCAGATGAGCATAATCAGGAACAGCTGGTAACTGTGGAGAGAGAAGAGAGCTGGCAATTAGCCGAAAGCTGAGTAGCCAGCCCAGAGAAGGAAGGGCTAAGCCAGCCCTGACAGTGAAGTTTTACCACATTAACAATACCAACAGAAAATCCTCTTGCAAAGTGCAAAACAGCCTAGTTGCCTTTAGTAAATCAACATCAATGGGTCAAAGTACCATGGCAAAAAGTGTGAGTGAAAAATTAAAGATCGCCATAAATGGATTGAAATTCAGCCAGTTCAGCAGGTACTGTACGAATTTTGATCCATCTATGGGCAGGCCTGTCGGGTTTTTCTCACTCGATTGGTGCCGCCGGCTGTTGCTGGCAACACTGATCATTGTATTTTGATGGTAAAGTGAATGGTGAAAGTTGGGTAAGCAGATGAGCAGAAAGTAAACAAAAAAAAAGGAAACCAGAGCACAAAGTAATCAAGGACACAACTATATGACACACTCACTTGCACAACAAAGGTATAGTTGGCAGATGCAGCATAAAAAGCCAAATAAACAATTTGATCTATTATGCTGCCACACTGCTCTAGTAACCTCTTAGTTGAATAGTTGGAGAATTGACAATATCAAGTTCAGGTAAAAACCAGCAAGATAAATGCTCTAATAATTCAGTAGTTAAAGGTATAAGATTGTTCTAACGCAGACATAACCTAATATCATCCAATATTTTTCATGAATTCTAGTTGTAAGATTTATTACAGAAAGTCTGTTTATCTGTCCTTTTTGCACATTTAATAAAAGTGTTAAGTTTTAATTGGGGTTGTCCTACTATTTGTTTTTTCCAATTAGTGGAAAATCAGTGTATCGTGACACTATCATCTGGGATTGCAGCATCTCCAGGCATTAGCTAGAACTGTGAGCTCTGGTGGGGATATTTTGTTACAGGAGTTGTTGAATGTGATATTAAGCCAGCAGGTCATTCAGTTACCAACAACAGTAAAATATTGAATAGACCTGGCCCAGTATAAGTTAATTAAAAGCTCAAGGAATGAAAACAATATTAAAAAATCTATCATAATCTGTAGTGCTAAAAACACTGACATTATTTTACTTGAACAGTTTTTAATTAAATATTTAATTGTGTGCATTGCTTTATTAACACCTTTTATTCTTTGTATTAATCTCTTTATTATTATTATACATAATGCTTAGGTTTTTTAGGCAATCAGCCTTTACTATTTTATTATTATACAGGATTTATATTGCGTCGACAGTTTGCACAGCACTTTACAACAGTAGGGCAGACAGTACAATTACAATACAATCAGAGGGCCCTGCTCATTAGAGCTTACAATCTAGGGGGAGGGTCAAGTGATACGAAAGGGTAATAACTGTGGGGGATGAGCTGATGAAGAAAATAAAAGAACAGACATTAGGTGGAGGCAAGGTAGGCTTCTCCGAAGTGAAAGGTTTTCAGGGATTGCCTAAAAGTAGAAAGATTTGGAGATAGTCTGACAGATTGGGATATTCTAGAGGATAGGACAGGCTTGGGAGTAGTCCTGGAGGTGAATATGGGAGGAGGTAATGAGGGAGCTAGAGAGCAGGTGGTCTTGGGAGGAACAAAGAGGATGATTAGGTTGGTATATTGAGACTAGGCTAGCGATGTAGCTGGGGGCAGAGTTGTGGATGGCTTTGCAACGTATTGTTAGTGTTTTGAATTGAATTTGTTGAGTGAGTGACAGCCAATGAAGGGATTGGCAGAGAGGGGTAGCAGACGCTGAGCAGTTTGTAAGGTGGATGAGTCTGGCAGCAGTAGTCATGATTGACTGAAGGGGGATCGTCTATGTAAAGGTAATCCATAGAGGAGGGAGTTGTAGTATTCAAGGCGAGAGATAACTAGGGAGTGAATCAGGAGTTTTGTGGTTTCATTGGTTATAAAGGGACGTAGTTTGGAGATGTTGCGGAGGTTGATCCGGCAAGCTTTGGAAAGGGTTTGGATGTGTGGCCTGGCATGTGGGGATGGGTGGATGGTTGTGCCATTGCGCTTGACAGAGAAGTCAGGGGAAGAGGCACGTGGGGGAGGATATATTATGAGCTCAGGTTTTGGACAAGTTGAGTTTGAGTAAGTGGTGTGACATCCAGACAGATATGTCTGTTAGTAAGTTAGTGACACGTGAGTTGAGGGGTGGAGAGATAGATTTGGGTGTCATCAGCATAGAAATGATATTGAAAGCCGTGTGAGGCAATCAGCTGACCCAGGAAAGAGGTGTAGATTGAAAATAAGAGAGGTCCAAGAACAGGACCTTGGGTGACCCCGATGGAGAAGGGAAAAGGAGAAGAGGAAGTAGAATACAAATTATTTTATTTATTCTTTATAAAACAATGTAATAATAGGTACTACCAGGAATTTATTCTAACCACTTTTATAGTGCCAACATATTTCTGCAACACTTCACATGGGTGTGTTGACCCATTTACATCAATCCTTACCCGTGAAGGGCTTATATTACAATCTAAAGTCTGTAACACACATACAGTGATGTGAAAAAGTGTTTGCCCCCTTCCTCATTTCCTGTTCCTTTGCATGTTTGTCACACTTAAGTGTTTCGGAACATCAAACCAATTTAAACAATAGTCAAGGACAACACAAGTAAACACAAAATGCAATTTGTAAATGAAGGTGTTTATTATTAAAGGTGAAAAAAAATCATGGCCCTGTGTGAAAAAGTGATTGCCCCCCTTGTTAAAACATACTATAACTGTGGTTGTCCACACCTGAGTTCAATTTCTCTAGCCACACCCAGGCCTGATTATTGCCACACCTGTTCACAATCAAGGCATCACTTAAATAGGAGCTGCTTGACACAGTAAGATCCACCAGAAGATCCTTAAAAGCTACACATCATGCCGAGACCCAAAGAAATTCAGGAACAATTGAGAAAGAAAGTAATTGAGATCTATCAGTCTGGAAAGGGTTATAAAGCCATTTCCAAAGCTTTGGGAACCCAGCGAACCACAGTGAGAGCCATTATCCACAAATGGCGAAGACATGGAACAGTGGTGAACCTTCCCAGGAGTGGCCGGCCGCCCAAAATTACCCCAAGAGCACAGCGACGACTCATCCAAGAGGTCACAAAAGACCCCACAACAACGTCCAAGAAACTGCAGGCCTCACTTGCCTCAGTTAAGGTCAGCGTTCATGCCTCCACCATCAGGAAAAGACTGGGCAAAAATGGCCTGCATGGCAGAGTTCCAAGGAGAAAACCACTGCTGAGCAAAAAGAACATCAAAGCTCGTCTCAATTTCTCCACAACACATCTTGATGATCCCCAAGACTTTTGGGACAACATTCTGTGGACCGATGAGACAAAAGTGAAACTCTTTGGAAGGTGTGTGTCCAAGTATATCTGGCGTAGAAGGAACACTGCATTTCATAAAAAGAACATTATACCAACAGTAAAATATGGTGGTGGTAGTGTGATGGTCTGGGGCTGTTTTGCTGCTTCAGGACCTGGAAGACTTGCCGTGATAAAAGGAACTATGAATTCTGCTGTCTACCAAGAGATCCTGAAGGAGAATGTCCGACCATCTGTTCGTGTACTCAAGCTGAAACGAACTTGGGTTCTACAGCAGGACAATAATCCTAAACACACCAGCAAGTCCACCACCGAATGGCTGAAGAAAAACAAAATGAAGACTTTGGAGTGGCCTAGCCAAAGTCCTGACCTGAATCCTATTGAGATGTTGTGGTATGACCTTAAAAAGGCCGTTCATACTCGAAAACCCTCTAATGTAACTGAATTAGGACAATTCTGCAAAGATGAGTGGGCCAAAATTCCTCCAGGACGCTGTAAAAGCCTCATTGCACGTTATCGCAAATGCTTGGTTGCAGTTGTTGCTGCTAAGGGTGGCCCAACCAGTTATTAGGTTTAGGGGGCAATCACTTTTTCACACAGGGCCATGATGGTTTGGATTTTTTTTTCACCTTTAATAATAAACACATTCATTTACAAATTGCATTTTGTGTTTACTTGTGTTGTCCTTGACTATTGTTTAAATTGGTTTGATGATCCGAAACACTTAAGTGTGACAAACATGCAAAGGAACAGGAAATGAGGAAGGGGTCAAACACTTTTTCACACCACTGTACATGTATACATATTAGGAATGATTTGGGTGGATGATTTGATTGGTTGCCTATTACCATGTATTTTTTTCTGGATTGTAAAAGGAAACCAAAAGACCAGAAATAAATGGGTGTGGGGGGGGGGGGGTTGTTTGTGAGATTGCAGAGAGCAGGGAGCCCTATTAATAAAGTATCCATTGTATAAATAAACCAAAGACCCGAGTACTACAATACAACCGTGCCAACCACAAGCCCACAATACTCAGTTCACCTTCTCATGTACAGCATACTAATGAAAGCAATTGTGCCTTTATATGGTAGAGGGAAGAAGGTGAATGCTATTGCACTGCCAAGTTACAATTTCAGAAGCACTGATAACTCTTGAACATTTGCTCTACTGGGATATAATTTTTTTAGACAAGCTTTATTGTTTTCCATATTTTTTTTTTTTTTTTTTTTAATATTGTTGTAAATTGTCTTTTAGGTACAGCTCTTTTATTTATAAAAATATATAACTTATTGTTTTTATTTATTCATTGCTTACAGCAAAGTTAACAGTGAATATTCTGGATGTCAATGACAACACCCCCAGATTTCGACCATTTGGGGTTACTGTTTTCTCTCAAAGGATAATTGAAGGTGCCACCCCAGGGACCACACTGTTGTCAGTATCAGCTGTTGACCCAGATAAGGGACCTAATGGTCAGATTACCTACTCTCTCCATAACCTTGTGCCAGCAGGATACGTACAACTTGAGGACAACACAGCAGGTAAGAGCACACTGAAAGGTTGAAAAAGTTTTTTCCTAGCTTTTATTACCTATATGTACACTATTGATTTCTGTACACTGTTGCTGTATTTGTTGAAAATAAAGCATACTACTTTTTCGTGTACAGGAAAAATTATAGCAAACCGGACTGTGGATTATGAGCAGGTGCAGTGGGTAAACTTCACTGTCAGAGCATCAGATAATGGTTCTCCGCAGAGATCTTCCGATGTTCCTGTTCGTCTTGAGATTGTGGATATCAATGACAATAATCCAATATTTAGCCAGACTTTATATCAGGTAAAATAATAACCAATATACAGTTTAGTAAATGTGTTTTAGCTATGTTGTGGCACTGGTACCTCCAAAGGCCTGTATACTTTGCATTTTGTCCACAGGTTTGGAATTTTCACTTGTTCTGTGAATTTATGTATAGACAAGAAATTTCCACTCTGGGGATTATTGTGCGATTAGTTTGCTTAGTAAACTGTATAATTTACACTTGCTACACAAGTTATCTCGTTGATATCTAAGGGTCGAATAATCCACACATCAACAAAGGCTTTATTGTCTCCATACCCTATACATACCCTACACAGTCCGCAGTACAGCCATTGTTCTGGCTCAGACTTTACAGTATATACAGAACTAGTTAAAGGTGAGTAATGGCCTAAGTTACATAGTAGTGTTTTTTGCCATATATAGGACAGGCAACTACATTTACATTTTTTACATCTCTTTGGCTACTAATCACTTGTAACTAGATAAAAGTATATGCTGGATCCCAGTTTTGCTGTGAATCAGGTATATTTACTGTTGTGGGTATCTGTCTATAGTCCCGAACTATTAAGAAGTACAATTGGGTTCCCCCGGGGTCAAGTATGGGGGAAAAAAGTGTGGGAACTCCCACCCAAGATCCACTCCCCCGCCAAAAAAATAAAAAATGATACGCTCATATGCACGAACACTTCAAAACTGGTATTTTTCATCCAATTTTCGTATTGAGTGTATGGAGCTTAACTGTTAGTACATAAAGAAAATAAATAAATACGTGAATTCTCTGAATAATCAGCAATTTGTATAGACTGCCAGGAGAGCATATTTTTGATTATTATTGATATTAATCGACTTATTATTCACAAAGTAAGATATTTTAAAAAATTCTATTCATTGTTTTAAAAGGTTTTTGTCAGTTTCAGGCTATAACTGAAATAGCCTGCAAAGATTACTACGAAGACTGATAAAAATAAAAGAGCATCTAAAGAAGGTGAATCTGGTACAGGAAGTATAGAGGTGATAACAGGATGTAGTACTTATATATTTTCAGATGTGAGGTAGGAAGTAAATAATAATGTCAGTAGGTCACTACATTTTACAAATGTTTAAACATTCAAGCAGTTTTCAAAAAGAAATTGCATAAATTGTATCAAAGACATGCTAGATAGTATGTTGATTTAACCACAGATTTTTGCTTTTATCACACAAAGACCAAACTGTTTAAAATATGTAAATTCTTAAAAAAAATAAATGTAATATGAGCAGAGCCTATAATCTACTGTGGGTTGCACACACTGCAGTCAACAACTGACAATAAAGCTGCAGGATGCATCTATCTTACCCTCTCCTGGCGTAAATTTTTCATTTTGGCACATCTGCAGTGGGGATCTTTCTATTGTCGGTAATCTGGAGTCTGAGAACCACATTTGGAATGACTGGAGAGGTTTTCCCAAAAAAACAAAAAAAAACATAGTTGGCTCCTTGTCTCTCACAATTTTTAATTTAAAGACTATATGGAAAAGAACATAGCAACTTTAAAGTGGAACTATAGTCACCAATAAAAGTTTATCCAAAATTGTAGCTCACTTTTTCTATGTTTACAGGCTGCTATGGCACTTCCCCTCAAAATTGCCCAATAGACACTCCTGAAAAGATTACAGCAGGGGTGCCCAACCAGTGGCCCGGGGGCCACATGTGGCCCTCAGAGCCCTCTGATGTTGCCCACAACCTCCTGCTCTGGGATGGATTAGAATACTGTTATTAATAGTAAGTTTATTACTAAAACCACAGTGTATATATGGGCATATCTGTTCTGCAGTGGTTACTGGGCTGCTTTCAAACTGATTCACAGGTGCAGAGCAGTGCACCTGAGGGTTACTTGCACTGAGCCATAGGCCCCTTTCACACGGTCAGTCCGACCCGATTGAACCCTCCATTCACCTCTAAGGAGTAGCAGATGTAAATGGATGTTCATTTACAAATGCCTACCTCCAATCCGATCCGCAAAAGAAAAAGAAAAAAAGTAGAGTGGGCTCTATAGAGTAGAGTGGGCTGCCATGCACCCTCTCTGCTCATTGTGGCCCACAATCGGTTACCAATTTGCGTAGGTGGCCCTCGCTCTTCAAAAGGTTGGGAAGCCCTGGATTACAGAATAACCTTTTATATATGCAAATGTGCAACTCGGCATTCTGCCAGGGTGACATTGTGTTCATATCCACCCGCCAGCAGTGGCTGTTCTGCCATTGCCTGCATCGACAGAGGAGCCTTCTGTGCATCTCAATACTGTCCATGTGTGGATGTATTTGGACAATAAGAATAGCAAGATAGGAGTTCTAGAATGACACTGGCTTCAGCATGTATGGGATTTTAGTGACTGCATTGTTTCAACATTATTGGACAGGCAGAAAAATAAGGTTTCAAGCTTGGTATTACTAAATTGAAACAGAATGCATTTTTAGAATTTACTTTTGCGTTGAAGTATGGTTCTTATTTTAGTTCTGTTTTAAATTCATTAGACAGTCTTTTTTTTTTTTGTAAGTTGTGACTGATTGCTATCACTCAGAGAGAAGTTGTAGACTTTTTATTGTGAATGACTGATGACACATTGAACCTGCTTTTCAAACATATAAGCCATATGATTGTGCATTGTCTGTAATGAACGCAAATGATCAACCACAGGCTATAGCAGATATAAGAGGAATTTTTTAACATGGCTGTTTTTCTGTAGAATGTACACTCCATGGTCAGAATTTCTGCCAGCTAAGCCACAGCTTGTCTAAAATAAAATAAAAATGTGATTTTCTCCAATGAGTCTGAGTACCGCTAGTGTTTTTCAATTAGCATACCAAATATTAATACACCTGCAAGTGGGCATGGCTATATTTAAATTAGACTATTAAAAAACTGTCATTCTTGAAAAGTATCAATGATCCATATGTGAAGAGATATTGAACTGCACCTGTGCAAATCTTTGTGCATATGCCCTAAGTTCTAGCACCACGAGATGAGATTCCATACTCTGTTGGTTGATAAAAAGATTAATTGGAAAACACTGTTACAAATAATGTCTTTATCATAATGACTGTAATGACTTTATCATGGGGCACATATGTTTTGCTTATATACCTTTTAAGTGCACCTGTATCCAGACATTAAACTAATAAAACATTCTTAACAAGCAGTAAAAGAGCTTTTAAAAACACCTTTCTTGCTGCTTGTAATGTGAAGTTATTCATTCTCAAACATCCTCAAAGATCACGATAAAGACTCTAAAACTCTGGGTTTCAGACCTGGTCTTGCTTTAAAAAAACAATTCAGTGCTTCTGTTTTGAACTTTTTTTCCACAATGTCTATATCCACAATGGTGAGTAAGAGCTTGTTTTAAAGTAGTTAACTGCTTATTCAAAATCTGTAAATACTTTAGTGTCCATGATCTGGGCACAGGTACACATCTAAGCTTGGAGCCTGCACTTATCTGTTCTTAGCCAGTCACATTTTTTTCAACTTTTTTTTTTTTAATAACTTTTGCTGTCTGAATTCCAAGGTGCATCTAAACAAAATAAGAGTCATAAAACAGTTTTTAGATTTTCAAAGCTCATGGCAAATGAGGGCTGCATTGAACATATCGCTAGATAGGTCCATCACAGATGTGAGTAAACATAACATGCACATGAGGGCATGCAATCAGACTGTACCCTAACCGTTTATCACCATTCATGCTTATGTCGTTTAGTATGTAGCAGCCTCACCAGCTAATTTTAAGCTAATAAAGCTAATAGCTAATTAGCTAATAAATCTAATTTTAATGGCACAGATGGACCGAGCTATCAGGGGTTTAGGGAGCTCCATTTTTCTTGTTTCTGTATTTTACAACTTCACTCTTGCATTTGCACATCCTATTTCTTTCAGAATGCTACCCTTGTGGGATAAGACCCGGGCAATAGGAGCTAAAGTGATGTTGCACATAAAAAAAAATGAATCACCAAAATTCCTAAAAAAAAAAAAAAAAAAAAAAAAAAAAAAAAATTGGATTTTTTTTAACTTGCCTCTAAATGCCTGCTGCTAGGGGGTCCCTCGTAGTCGGCCTCCCTCAGGGCCTGGGCTCTGGACGTCACTTTCCCTTGGCGCAGGAAGGGATCAGCTCTGCCCCCTCAGCCATTGATCTGGGACACGTGACAGGTCCCAGATGACTGCGCGGCCAATCACGGCGCGCAGTGCCGCTCGTGCATGCGCAGTGGGTGCCCGGCTGTGGCTTCACTTCCCACATTTAGAATGCCGGTGCCGCTGAGCGGAGGGGGGAATGAGCAGGGGTTCGTTCCCCCGCATCGCTGGATACTGGGACAGGTAAGTGTCCGATTATTAAAAGTCAGCAGCTGCAGTATTTGTAGCTGCTGACTTTTAATTAATTTTTTATTTTTTAGGGGAATTCCTCTTTAAGTACATAGATAGCTTTAAATGCTCTCTGGATAATTTTAGAGCACTCTGGCCCTTAATTAGCTCAGAGCAGAAGGGGACTGGTGGGGTTGTGGCTTCTCCCTCTATCACTGCTCTGATACAGTTTGGTCTGCTTTAAAATCACAGGTTTCCTAACCTACTTGGCTAAATTGGCATTTTCTGTATATGCTGGCCTCATCTTTTGCATCTAATAACATATTTTTCTTGTCTTCCAGAAACCTGTATTTGAGGACATTCAACCTGGATCTACAGTTTTGCAGATAAAAGCCACTGATGCAGACTCTGGACGGTTTTCTCTTATTCAGTACAGCCTTGTGGATGGAGAGGGCAAGTTTGGGATAAACCCTACTACGGTAAGTGTTGTAACTCCAATAGGAGGAAACCTCAGTTTCCACAAACTGGTCTTTGAGCCTTTCAGGCTCGGTTCACACTGATGTGACATAGGATCCGACTTGGGAGACACTAAGTTTGATGACATGTAAAATTCATGTTTCCCTATGAGAGTTGTCTTAACTGATACTATACAAGTCTGTCCGACTTTAGAAAGGGTTCCTGCACTACTTTGTTTTAAAGATATGTGCAGCTCTAAAAGTGAAAGGTCTCTGTATGTCTACAGGACAATCAAATGTGTACATCAATGAGAAACAGTGTACCATATAAAAATATGAATACCGTGAAGTTTTACATAAATATATACTAATTTAATTAACATTAAAGAAGGTATGATGTGATCAAATTAAAAAATATATCCACAATTAAAAAAAACAGAACCAAAAATAAGTCCACAAAAAAGTGTTAAAGTGAATCCAAAAAAGGAGGGTAAGTCCATATGGTATCAATGAGAATCACATAGGGATCGCGTGTGTAAAGAAAACAACCACCACCAACTTTGAGAAGGCTTACCAAAACGTATGGACTCAGGAAGGCATACGCCCAATGAGTCGCCAAGGCTTGTGGTGTATCTACACCAATGAGATTTACAAAAAGCGGGAAAGTCTATCACGTCCCCAACTAATATTCTACCACTTCCATCAGCTCCTTCCCCACAGTTACAAACTTTTGTACCACCTGCCCCACCCTATTAGATTGTAAGCCCTTCTCAGCAGGGCCCTCTTAATCCTCTTGTATTCTATTGTATTATAATTGTATTGTCTTCTTTTTATATTGTAAAGCGCTACGTAAACTGTTGGCGCTATATAAATCCTGTATAATAATAATGAGATGGAACGTCCACGCCTCTTACCCCTGGCCAGAATGAGAGATGATCCCTCCATCCCTTGTATAGCTCATTGTAGTTAAACCGATCAGGGCTGGCAGCCTCAAACAAAGGATGGGTCAAGTCTTCCTTATACACTCAAAGGGTATAACCAGAAAGGAAACAAAGGCGCCACATAGTGTAAAAAGGTAGGTGTAACAAAAAGTTATTTTAAAAGTAGGAACACTCACATTTGGATGAAAAAATGCGTTTATAGGAATATTCAATGGCAGTAAGATAATGCAATGGCATCAGCAAGGCTTGTCCCGGAACATTTCGTCCAAAGAGACATCATCTGGGGTACAGGCCTGCTTTGGTCATTGCATTTATATAGAGAGTGTAATCCCCAAAATGAAATACCAACCTATGACATGATTTCAGCATCATGTATACAATCAGGCAATCACTTCCTGGTTAGCAAGATGGTGCATGCGGGTCAAGCCTCACTCTGAGGATCAGGACATTGACTGCGTCAGCCACATCACCGGCTCGCAACCTCCTGTATGAGAGAATGGCGCAGACGCGTGCGGGTCAAGCCACGATCTGAAATGGCTAGACCAGCACCCAAATCTGCCACATCATCTGTTCAGTTCCTCTAAAGAATAGGAAGTGACACCAAACCTCAATATAAACAAAGGGGAAGTAGAAACGCCTGTGTAATCGAGACACACCCCAAAAGCAGTGCTATTACAACGTTCGATTTATGTATGCAAAAAAATCTATTGGAAATCTAAATCGGGGTTGGTGGTCCACAATGAGTCAAATAAAATACATAACAATTACAATAATCAAATGATTAAAATTTAAGCAAATAAATCTGAAAACTGTAAATAAAATAATTTTTTATTATAGACAGATACATTCCTCCATGGAGAGGTGGCACCATGACTAGGGGCATGTCTCGTCTTGAAAATTTCTGCATTTACAAGTTACAGTCCCACTCCCTGTTTGGTATTAATGTGGAGTAGGACACTAACGCCTTTATTAATAAGGCACGATGAAGTTCGAATTGGTGTCCCTACACATCTTTATCTTAGGGCTTTTAAAACCCTGTCAGCTGTTTTCCTACAATGGTATAGGCACTTTCTTTAAAAAAAATAAAAAAAAAATTATTTACAGTTTTTAGATTTATTAGCTTAAATATTAATCATTTGATTATTGTAATTGTTATGTATTTTATTTGACACATTATGGACCACCAACCCCGATTTAGATTTCCAATTTGCAATTTTCTTTTTTTGTATACATAAATCTAACGTTGTAATTGCGCTGCTTTTTCGGTGTATCTCGATTACACAGGAATTTCTACTTCCCCTCTGTTTATATCGAGGTTTGGTGGTCACTTCCTATTCCTTATCGGAACTGGACAGATGACGCGGCAGATATGGACGTTGGTTTAGCCATTTCAGATCATGGCTTTACCGCCACACATCTGCGTCGTTCTGCCATACAGGAAGTTGCAAGTCGGTGATGTGGCTGACACTGTCAATGTCCTGATCCTCAGATTGAGGCTTGACCCGCACCTGCTCGTGCCATCATGCTAACCAGGAAGTTATTGCCTGATTGTACACACGATGCTGAAATCCTGGCATAGGTTGGTATTTCATTTTGGGAAATACACTCTCTATATAAACACAATGACCAAAGCAGGCCTATACCCCAGATGATGTCTCTTTAGACGAAACTCGTCAGGACTAGCCCTTCTGATGCCATTGTGTTATTTTACTGCCATTGAATATTACTATAAGCACTTTTTTTCATCCAAATGTGAATGTTCCTGCTTGTAAAATTTTATGTGGCGCTTACATTTTACACACATTCATTTGTTCTCACAATTTAATCTGTATAGGTCTATAGTCATTCCATTTAGTTTATTTTAATATTGCCTCCTGTGTCCTTCAGAATAACCCAACCAAGACAGCATCATTTATTAGTGTTGATAGGTTTGTATGGCCTAATCTATTTCCTGATCTATTGGTGTCTCATATAAATGGCTATAAACATGAAGAATGTTTTATTGGTGAGATTATAAATGCAATTAAATGTGCTGCAGACATTATGATTTTGTCATTAGAACTCTATTTTATTAACATTTGGCTGGTTTATAAAACATACGACAGGCAGATATAACAGACACAAATTAATGCAGCCCTGTATTCAATAATATATCCTTAAAAAGATTTTTAAACAGTTGTCTACCAGGCCAATTCTTACATGCATGTAAAAATCAGCAATATTTTGCTAGAAATTTAGAAAACCAAAACATGATATATTTTTTGAAAGCAAATGTCCTGGAGAATAAAATGGCATTGTTGCAATTTTTTATGCTGTATGATATTTGGGCATCCCTTTTTAAAATGCATATTTTCAGGAAAAAATACACTTTAATGAATATTAGTACACACAAACACAATATAATACCTACCATGTATACTCCAGTATAAGCGGAGCTTTTCAGCCCATTTTTTATGCTGAAAACCCCCCCCCCATCGGCTTATACTTGAGTGAGCCATACAGCAGCCATATCTTTGATTACTAAAATAGCGCGTGTCTCCCGCTGTGTTATGCAGTCTGTTCGGTGACTGTCCTCGTAACAAAGCCCTGTGTGTTAGAGGAACACTGATACAATACTGGGACGAGACAAAGCATCCCAGAAACAGGACCTTAGAACATTCAAAAGAACATTTCTCCAGCTTGGCATACAGATTATTTTCTCTAAGGTGCTGAAGTACAATCCAGACATGGTTTCTGTGGACGAGCAGATTTTCCGAAAAAGATGAGAATGTCGTTCAGATAGATGATGACAACAAAGTGGTAAAGAAGATCCCTGAAGACATTGTTAACAACGTTTTGGAACACGGATGGGGCATTACACAGATGAGGGGGGATAATCAAGTATTCGTAATGCCCATCTCTAGTGTTAAACGTGGTTTTCCATTTGTCGCCTTCCCATATCTGGATCAGATTGCTTGCACCCCTGAGTTTCAAATTAGTAAAAATAGAGGCACCTTTCAATCAGTTGAATTGTTCAGATATTATGGTTAACCTCCCTGGCGGTATGATTCAGTCTGGTTTTAGGTGCTGAAAGCGGTACAATTATTTTGCATGGAAATCTGGCGTTTTATATTGTAGTCCTGTAATTCTTAGGAATAACTCTCTTAAATCTGTTCAAACCAGAGTCTAGTAGACATCCCAGGTATGATAAAGTTTATAATATAATAAATAATAATAAAAAGTATTCAATAATGTAATCAAAACCTAAAACACTGAAAAAGGGACACTTTTTGGTTGCTATGGACAATCTCCAAATTCCAGGCAGAAAAAACAGTATTTATAATATAAAAGTGCATGCAGGGCACTGCACAGACCACTAGGGACAAAGGGGGTGTGTATTTTTTAATACAGTACTGTAATCTGTAAGATTACAGTGCTGTGTGTGTTTTGTGTCTTTTTACTTTTTTGAATTTGCCGCCGTTCTCCACTCCCGTGC
Source organism: Lithobates pipiens (assembly GCF_037356315.1). Classification (NCBI taxonomy): domain Eukaryota; kingdom Metazoa; phylum Chordata; class Amphibia; order Anura; family Ranidae; genus Lithobates; species Lithobates pipiens. Next base: position 65,923,899 of record NW_027507787.1, on the reverse strand, counting down.
GCCGTAACATCGCAGGGAACGGAGCTCGGTGGCATTCGGCACTGTTAATCGAGCGGAGGACAGCTCGATCACACAGCGCGGATTGTCATTTTTACATATTTCCATCTATTAATTTTTTTTCCTGCCAGTAAATACCTTATACAGCCTACTTCTTGTTTCTTATCTGGTAAAAAGCCTAGGCTTATGACATCATGCACAGCTTTCTCTCTCACTCTCGTGAGAGTTTGCCAGGAAGGGAGGGGGGTGAGTCATAAGAGGGCCAATGAGAGCTGCAGAACTGGAGGTGTGTCTGTGTAAATCCAGGAAGTGAACAGGCAGGAACTTCAGCTGCCCACAGTTAAAATGGAGGGAGATTTCTGCAGCATATTTGGCAAGTACAGAATCACAGTATATATATAAAATAATATACAAAAAGTGGTTGGAGGGATGCTGCAGAATGGAAACAATGTTTTTATTACAAATTATTTGAGCAGACTGCAGTTCCTCTTTAACTGGTTCCCGACCGGCGCACACCGATGTACGTCGGCAGAATGACACAGCTGGGCAAATGGGCGTACCTGTACGTCCCTTTAATTTTGCCACCGTGCCATTGTGTTCATTGGCTGGGACCTCTGTAAGTCGGGTCGTGGGTCCCATGGTCTAGATCGCTGTGGGGATACCCGTGATTGCCTCACGGAGAGAAAGCATGGGGAGATGCTAATGTAAACAAGCATATTCCCATTCTGCCTAGTGACAGTGTCACACGTAGCCACGCCCCCCACAGTTAGGAACACTCCCCAGGACACACTTAACCCTTACACTGCCCCCTAGTGGTTAACCCCTTCACTGCCACTGCCGGTGCATTTGTATAGCACTGATTGTTGTATAAATGACAATGGTTCCAAAAATGTGTCAGAAATGTCTGATGTGTCCGCCATAATGTCGGAGTCACGATAAAAAAATGCTGATCGCCGCCATTACTATTAAAAAAAAAATTATTAATAAAAATGCAATAAAACTATCCCCTATTTTGTAAACGCAATAACTTTTGCGCAAACCAATCAATAAACGCTTATTGCATTTTTTTTATCAAAAATATGTAGAAGAATACGTATCAGCCTAAACTGAGGAAACATTTTTTTTTTAGATATTTTTGGGTGATATTTATTATAGCAAAATGTAAAAAATGCTTTTTTTTTTCAAAATTGACGCTCTTTTTTTGTTAAAATAAAAACAGCAGGGGTGATCAAATGCCACCAAAAGAAAGCTCTATTTGTGGGAAAAAAGGACGTAAATTTTGTTTGGGAGCCATGTCGCATGACCATGCAATTGTCAGTTAAAGCAACGCAGTGCCTCTAATGGATGGGCCACCACTGGTCATGGCTAAAGGGAAAAAGGAAGGAAGGAGTTAATGTGAACTGATTAGGTTTAACTAAAGGCCTTCTGCCAGTAAATACCTTCTACAGCCCACTTGCTGTTTCTTATCTGGTGAAAAGCCTAGGCTTATGATATCATGCACAGCTCTCTCTCTAACTCTAGTTAAGAGTTTGCCAGGAAGGGAAGGGTATGAGTCATAAGAGGGCCAATAAGGGCTGCAGAGCTGGAGGTGTGTCTGTGTAAATCCAGGAAGTGAACAGGCAGCAGATTCAGCTGCCCACAATTAAAATGGCTGCAGCCAGACTCAGTGGAGGGAAATTTCTGCAGCATATTTAACAAGTACAGAATCACAGTATAGATATATTTAAAATAATATACAAAGTGGTTGGAGGGAATCTTCAGAATGGCAAAGATGTTTTTATTACAAATTATTTGAGCAGACTGCAATTCCTCTTTAAGTGTTTCCATATTCAAATCAAAGATCAAGCCTTTGATCAAAGTATGAATGAAATAGTAATGACAAAGAATTAGCACACTGTAACACTATTTACTCACATAACAGTCGCATACTATTTGCAATTTTTTAGGCACGGCAGCATTTTTAACAGCTGCTCCTGTTGTAATAAAAAGCATTTCCTAGCTTGCATTTTGACAGCCAGTAATTGCTGCTAATAGGGACAGGGGTAAAGGTAGCATGGAGGGAATGTTAGAGATGCATCCTAGAAACTTAGATGAATTTCTTTAGGACATATCTCTTACATTCAAAATCCTCAAGTGAATAAGGATGAGCCAAACTAGTGTTTGAGGCCACATGTGTCCCTCATTGGTTTAGAAATTTAAACTTAAAGTGGATGTAAACCCAGTGAAGTGAACAGCCTCAGATGATACACAAAGATTAAACAAATCTCCCTACATAAGTTTTACATGTATATCTGCTGTCTTCAGAAAAAATGCAGGCTCTGCATCCCTTTAGATGGGATTAACACTTTGGGGGTATCTCACAAAAATTCAAATTTTGTTGCAGAGGGTGCCTAAAATCTGACATGTATATTAGTACATATTTCTGTTAAAATCAGTGAATCAATTACACAAACAGCAAATTCCATTTCTGGGAGTGTTCCTCCAGATTACCATATTGTATTGAATTTTACAAAAAAAAGGTAATTTTTAATAGCATTCAATTACAGTATGGCTTGTGTAGCAATTGTATATGCTATATATTTTTTTATTTGCTATTTTTTCCCACAAAAGTGAAATTACCCCTTAAGGCCGTCGTGTACTAAACTAGACCCGCAAGTAAGGTAGTAAATGTGTTAACTGGGTATTAATTAGTTCAAATGTGTGTAGACCAACCTCATCCTACGATTCTCTTAGACTGGAACGATAAAATAAACTACCCCACTCTGTGCTAAGTATAGGCCCCACAGGTGCAATACAAATACCCTTCTCATGTACAAATCAGAAGGGTAGAAATTCTAACTCTATATGTATTGTGTCTAACAGGGAGACATATACATCCTTTCCCCACTGGACAGAGAGAAGAAAGATTACTATACTCTTACAGCCATTGCCAGAGACAATCCTGGAGACATCGCTAGCAACCGCCGAGAGAACTCTGTGCAGGTAATATTACAAATTATTGCTACTGCATATAACAAACATTATAGTGTATATACAGTGGATATAAAAAGTCTACATACCCCTGTTAAAATGTCAGGTTTCTGTGTCGTAAAAAAAATGAGACAAAGATAAATCATTTCAGAACTTTTTTCAGTTTGTTGTTCAACTTTACAATTCAGTTGAACAACAAACTGAAATCTTTTAGGTGGAGGGAAGTAAAAATAAAAAAATAAAATAATATGGTTGCATAAAGCCCCATACACACGATCGGACTTTGTACAAACTTTCCCGTGGACTTTTGTACAAAGGGCGTTGGCCGTAAATTTGTATTGCATACACACGATCTGACTTTTTAGGCAAAAAACACGAACATAGTGACGTTTCAACCTACCGATGACACTTCAAAAGAGGACATTCAATTACTCCAGCGCCACCTTTGGTCAACTTCTGTATTGTTGTCTGATCTTTTGCATTGGTTCTAAACATGCTTGTTTGTACTTTGTATAAAAGTCCGATGGTTTTGTGTATACACGATCGGACTTTGCTCCATCGGACTTATGTTGTCAAAAAGTTTGTCCATTTGCACAGCCAACAAAAGTCCGATGAAAATGGAAAAAGTTTGTCCGATGGAGCGTACACATGGTAGGATGTTGCTCCAAAACAGCTAATTTGCATGTTTGTTATCAAAAAGGCCGATCATGTGTATGGACCTTAAGTGTGCACACCCTTAAACTAATACTTGTGGAAGCACCTTTTGATTTTTTTTCTTGTCAAATTTGTTTTATTAGGTTTTAACAAAATATACAATCAGGTTCAGATGCAACAATAAAGAAATAACATCATAAAGTACAATTGTGAAGATAGCTCCAAGACACCATATAAGATAATATATACTCTATATTTTAAAAATAGACATTGTGATTAAGAGAATTTGTTATTACAAGTGTTTGGGAAGGATCGAAATCCAATATAATAAAGAAGACAAATTGGTATTAAACAAGAGGTTATCTATCTTCAAAAACCGCACATAGCATAAACATGAAACATTTATTGGGAGATCTATCTAGTATATGAAGCATATTAGAGCTCAAAATTATAATGTTACAAATATAGAATGTATAGGTACGATTGTTGCTACCTGGACCAAGAGGAAAAAAATAAAGGGAGAAAAAAAAATGGCAAATGGGAGAGCAAAGCATTGAGAGAGGCAAGAGGATACAAATTAAGAAAAGGGAGGGAAAGGGGGAGTACAATCTTTTATCAAGAGAGGTATGGACTCCAGAGAGAGAGATATATCATTTTGCCCCTGTACAAATCATTAGTAAGACCTCAATTGGAATATACAGTTCAGTTTTGGGCACCAGTTCTCAAAAAGAATATCAAGGAACTGGAGAAAGTGCAGAGAAGGGCAACTAAACTGATAAGAGCCATGGAGTACCTCAGCTATGAGGAAAGTTTAGAGGAATTTGATGGAGTTGTGTCTTCTTTCAACCTGACTAACTATGTAACTAAGAAGAAAAGAACACAAATAAGAATACAAATAAGAATTTAAACAAAAAAAGAATAAGAATAGGAATAGTCCCTGGGGTAGAATGCAACTTCAACGCTAGACACACATATAAGAAGTGTAAGTATAATTACGGTATATGTTACCAGGCCACAATAAGGATTCATCAAAATTGGGGGGTAAATAATGTTTAAACCAAGGATGGCAGGTTTTCTCGAATTTACATATTTTTTCATGAGTGATAGCTTCTATTTTGGCATGGATCGCAGCTTAGGTTAACTCTGTGTTTGGTTTCAGCTAGAATTAGTGTCTCTGATTTCCAGACTTTGGCGATGGTCTGTTTCATGGCTGTTATGATTTGTAGAAGGAGTTTAAAGTAGTATCGGGTAAGGTTAGCCAGGTTTAAATTCAGAAGTGCCATGGAGGCATCAGTAGAGATGGATTCCTCCAACAGGATAAAAAGTATATGGAATATTTTCTTCCAATATGTTTTAGCTACCGAGCAATCCCACCAAATATGGGAATGTGACCCAATACCTGTGCAGCCTTGAAAACAAGACGCGGGGTAGCTGGGAGTATATTTTGCAATCCTGGCAGGGACCAAGTACCAATGTGTGAGCACTTTATAATTTGTTTCTAATGCGACCTTGTTTTGCGAGGATAATTTTGTTGCATCCCATGTTTCATTTACCAACTTAAGCCCAAGGTCAGCCTCCCATTTAGCTGTATAGGTAGGTGGTTCAGCATCAGGTTTAGCAATGAGTTGGGCATAGAGCAGTGTTTCTCAACTCCAGTCCTCAAGGTGCCCCAACAGCTCATGTTTTCAGGATTTCCCACAGATGAAATGGCTGTGGTAATTACTAAGGCACAATAATGCAAAATAAGCAATAGCCTGAAAACATGACCTGTTGGGGCACCTTGAGGACTAGAGTTGAGAAACACTGGCCTAGAGAGTCAAAATCAATCCTTTTGCTTGAGGATCACATTTGCATAGGTCTTCAAAGTCTAACTCCATCTTGGATATATGGTGTAAAAAAAGTTTTTTATCTGAAGAGATTGGAATAGTTCAGATTTCGTAAGTCCATGGTTTTCACATAAAGTGGGGAATAATTTGATTGAGGTGGAAGACATCAGTTCACGGAGTCTAGTTAAGTTAGATCCGTAACATGCTAGAACGGATGCAGGGGAGACCCAGGCAGGGTAAAAAAGTGGGTTTTTAAAAAATAGTTGAAGTGGGACATGTGGGGATTGTAAGCCATCTGTTTAAATTTGTACCAAAGGACAAGAAGATGTTTAGTAATTGGGATGGTAAGTTTTTTGAGATCTGATTGATGCAGCCATAAGGTTAGTCAGAGATAATGGATCACAATCCACAGGTTCTAACACTGCCCAAAGAGGGACTCGGGAGCACTTTTTGATTTTATTACAGCACTCAGTCTTTTTAGGTATGAGTCTATCAGCATGGCACATCTTGACTTGGGAATATTTGCCCACTCTTCTTTGCAAAAACACTACAATTCTGTCAGATTGCAAGGGCATCACCTGTGCACAGGCCTCTTCAGATCGCCCCACAGATTTTCAATTGGATTCAGGTCTGGGCTCTACTGGGCCATTCCAAAACTTTAATATTCTTCTGGTGAAGCCATTCCTTTGTTGTTTTGGATGTATGCTTTGGGTCATTGTCATGCTGAAAGATGAAGTTCCTCTTAATGTTCAGCTTTATAGCAGAAGCCTGAAGGTTTTGTGCCAATGTTGACTGGTATTTGGAACTGTTCATATTTCCGTCTACTTTGAATAAGGCCCCTGTTCCAGCTGAAGAAAAAACAGCCCCAAAGCAAGATGCTGCCACCACCATGCTTCACTGTGGGTATGGTGTTCTTTTGGTGATGTGCAGTGTTGTTTTTGCAGCAAACATATCTTTAGGAATTATGGCCAAAAAGTTTTACCTTGGTTTTATCAGATCATGACACATTCCCCCACATGCTTTTGGGAGACTTCAGATGTGTGTTTTTTTTTTTTGTTTTTTTTTTTAGTAAGGCTTGGATGTTTTTCTTTGTAAGAAAAGGTTTCCAACTTGCCACTCTACCCCATAGCCCAGACATATGAAGAATATGAGAGATTGTTGTCACATGTATCACACAGCCAGTACTTGCCAGATATTCCTGCAGCTCCTTTAATGTTGCTGTAGGCCTCTGGGTAGCCTCCCTGACCAGTTGTGCCATATTTTCTCTGCTTGATGATGACTGTCTTCACTGTGTTCCTTGGTATATCTAATGCCTTGGAAATTCTTTTGTACCCTTCTCCTGACTGATACCTTTTAACAATGAGATCCCCCTGATGCTTTGGAAGCTCTCTGCAGACCATGGTTTTTGCTGTAGGATAAGACTAAGAAAATGTCAAGAAAGGCCTACTAGAACAGTTGAACTTTATTTGGGGTTAATCAAAGGCACTTTAAATGATGGCAGGTGTGTACTGACTATTATTTAACATGAGTAAGAATGTGATTGCTTAATTATGAGCACAGCCACATCCCAAGTTATAAGAGGGCGTTCACACTTATTCAACCACATTATCTTAGTATTTTATTTTTACTCCCCCCCCCCCCCCCCCTAAAATATTTTAGCTTGTTTTTCAACAGAGTTGTACAGTTTATAGGTCACATTAAAGGTGGAAAACAATCTGAAATTTTTTATCTGTGTCTCATTTGTTTACATCACAGAAACCTGACATTTTAACTTTATATTATACTTTATATCCACTTTCATGTCTAAAATTATTGCTATACAGCACTGTGTTGTGGATATAGAAGATGACAATATAAATGTGATATATTTTCTGGGGTAATATAACTTTTCAATGAACATTTTTCTAGTACTTCGTCTAGTGTTTAGTATTTTTGATTAAATTCATGGACACTTATAAAGAAAATAAATAAATGTATACATAAGGTTTCTGTACAAGACAAAATATTTATTAGGGCTGTACCATTTTCAGAAAGTTCATTTTAAGAATATTGGGGGTGGGGAGAACTAAGGGGAGCCAGAGAGCACATGGGGCTGGACAGCACTTGGGGGGTCAGAGAGAGCACTGGGGGGACTGGAGAGCACTGACTGGGTGGGGACCATGGGGAACTGGAGGGCACAAGCGGGGGCAGAGAACATGGGAGGCGAAGACCAGGGGGACAGAGAGCACAGGGGATCTGAGAGCACTGGGGGGGCTGGAGAGCACAGGGGAGCCGGATAGCACATGAGGCTGGACAGCACTGGGGGGGGGTCGGAGAGAGCACTGGGGGGACTGGAGAGCACTGAGGAGGTGGGGACCACAGGGAGCTGGAGGGCATAAGCAGGGGCAGAGAACATGGAGGCGAAGAGCAGGGGGAACCAGAGCACACACAGGGGCCAAAGAGCACAGAGGGGTTGGAGAGCATGGGGGCTGGAGAGCACGGGGGGCTGGAGAATACAGGTGGGGGTCAATGAGCACAGGGGGGGGCCTGAGAGCACTGGGAGGGGCTGGAGTGCACTGGGGGGCTGGAGAGTACAGAGGGTGCTGGAGAGCATTGGAGGGGGCAGAGAGTACAGTGGGGCTGAAGAGCACAGGGGGCCTGATGAGCACAGAGTGGCTGGAGTGCACGGGGGGAGCCTGAGAGCTCAGGGGGGTACCTGAGAGTATGGTGGGAGCCTCAGAGCACTAGAGGGCAATAGAAAGAAGCTGGATAGGAGAAGCGACTGCATACAAAGTAGAAGAATCCATCTCTTTATTTTTCTCCTACAGCCTCTGAATGCCCACGGGAGGGAGAGAATGAGAAGCAGGCATTCGGAGGCTGTAGAAGAAAAATAAAGAGATGGATTCTTCTACTGTGTATGCAGCCACTCCTCCTATCTAGGGCACATGCAAGAGGAGCTGCAATCACTTTCCCTCCTGTCCGATGTCTTGTGTAGATCCCCTCCCTCTTCATGGTCACAGGTAACATGACCTGTAGTCTCTGCCCGATTGCCAAACTGAAATGGCTAGCGGCCGGCCAGAGAGAGGCCAACTGAGCGGCGAGGGCTCATGGAGAAGCTCAGCTGCCTAGGCCCCACAAGGACATGTGGCCCTGGCCCACTGTGCAAGTGCTTGGTAAGCCTTATGGCCAGTCAGGGCCTGACTGGGTCCCTTTAAAAGAAATTAAAAAATCAACACACACACAGGGTATATGCCAAGCTTCATCAGAGAGACAAAAAAGCATCACCGAAGCAAAAAAACATGTTAAAGCAGTAGTTGCTTTAATGTGTGTTAAAGTCGAAACAAGTGTAAATGATCCCTAAGGGCTCTTTCACACAGGAAGTCCAACAGACTGCCATTTGCTCAGCGGGGGATCGATCTGCTGAGCAGGCAGATGACAGGTCACAGTGTGCAGAGATGGACCTGTCAGAGTCCCGCTCTCCTCTATGGGGAGATCGGATGACCGCCTATCCATTTTCATCCGATCCCAACAGATCCAATCCTCCAGACAGATGGAAAATAGGGTTATCATCCATCTGGATTTCACGGACAAGATTGGACCGGATAGCAGCGGGTGTCAGCGGACATGTCGCCGCTGACATCCACTGCCCCATAGGAAGGAATGGAGGCTCTGATCAGGCGGACCTGATCAGAAAGCCTGTGTGAAATGGGGCCTAAGGGTTAAGGCAGGGTAAAGGGATAAAATAAGTGTTATAGTTAAGAGTTGAGGGTAAATGAAAAGTGTTATTTATGGGGTTGGGGGTCATTTTAATATTTAAGGTATATTAAGTGCTGAGGTTTAACTTTCAGAGTTGCAGTAGGTTACGTTTTAGTGGTATGGGGAAGTTAAGTGTTGAGGGTCAGGGTAGGGAGCGAGGGACATGTGTTTAAGGATCCGGATAAGTGTTAGGGGATTGGATTTCTTCTTGTTAAAAATTTGATTTGTTTTCAATGCTAAAATTTAGTACAATGGATTTCATGAACTAAACAACAGTCTTATTTGAGTTAGGGGTTCAGGTTTCATGATGAGGTTTGGAAAATGTGGAGATGGCTTGTGAATGAATCTTTTATCAGCTAAATAGGTTTAAGGCCACACGTACCTAACAATGGTTTCATTACAGTTTATATCTGTCCTGATGTTGTGATATCATTTTTATGAAATATAAATGGCATGCAAAATATTTTATATTATTGTAATTTCAAAAAGGAACTAAAATAGTTGAAGATTATCACTAAACACAAAACTAGTGTCTAACCTTACACAACACTGACTTACATAGAGAAGATCTCAAAGAATTACAAACAAGACAATTGGATCAGGTCCAATTTACAATGTTCTAACCCATTCCTTTTTTTTCTTTTGATTATATATTGCATTCGTTATATTCTTTGTGCCACGTAGTGTGTGTTACCTGCCTTACTGACACAGTCTCTTTACTTTCTCATGGTGTTAATTACAAGGTACTTATTACAGTCCTGGATGTTAATGACTGCAGACCTCAGTTCTCTAAAAGCCAGTTCAGTACCAGTGTGTATGAGAATGAACCAGAGGGCACATCTGTCATCACTATGTCAGCCACAGACCTTGATGAGGGTGACAATGGCATCGTGACGTATAATTTGGAGGGCCCTGGTGCTGGTACGTTCTAGTTTTATTTTATTCTATGTCATCTGAATGCGTAGAGGCAATGTTTCTGTACAAATGTTTGGAGATGTTGTAATTCCCATGTTTGGAAACTTCCTCTTGTGTTGATGTAAAAGAAACCACTCCTTCTGCTTTTCCTACTGTTGTGGTAGGAAAAATATACAGTAAACAGATCTTTGTAATTTTAACCCTTCGTAATCAAGGAAGGAATTCCATCACTAGGAGGATTAGTGCAGCGCAAAGCTACTCTAAGACTGTGGGGCATTTAGCAATTGATCATTTCCCCTGGTGTTTTTAGTGTGTCTCTGGGTACTTTAGATCTCCAGTAATGCTAAAAATGCTGGTCAGCACTGGATAAAGTTGGACAACCACCACATTTTGTCATACTTCTAAGTGAAGTACTTTCCCAATCTCCTGCTGAAACTTTGTGGAGACTCTATTAAGAAATATAAAGAAACTCATTAACCATCTTAAGGGCTGAAACACATTTTTGCAATTGTGTGCATTGTAGTAACACCTGTGTGAACTCACACGTTACCACAATGCATGTTATATGTGGTGTCATTCAGTTTGCGTGGCATTCGAACTCACTAATTGATCTTTCACACTAGTGGTAAATATCTATTCAGAGGGTGGTAGAGTAGTGGCTGTCTGTTTTTGGTTTTTGGTTTTTTAAACAAGGGGATTTTGTGTTTAAAAGGGCAAGCCAAGTGTTTGGCTTGTGATTTTGGTGTTCTCCCATTTTCCCTAATGGGAATATTAGACTTGAGCCACCCCCCATCAAATCATTCCCTGCATCTATTACCTTTTGTACCACCACCCCCTTCCTTTAGAATGTAAGCTCTACGAGCAGGGCTCTCCTGTCCCTTCTGTATTGAACTGTACTGTAATTGTGCTGTCCTCCCTCTACATTGTAAAGCGCTGCGTAAACTGTTGGTGCTATATAAATCATATAATAATAATTATTTGGTGCCACCTGTCAATCTATGCAGGCCGAGATAGCATGTTTATAGCCTCATCTGGGTGCAATATTAGAAGTAAGTTGGGCACTAAAACTGCCCAACTAGGCTGGGAAAGTAAAACTGCAGCTTAACCACCTGTTTTGATGTACCTCTGTGTGAAAGAGCTCTAAGGAAATGCAGCACTGACTTAGATGTGTTGCAGCATACCACAATGCACAGTAACACCCTATCATGCAAAGGGTACAGTATTGTGTTGGGAAAAAATGTGTCATGGCCATTTTTGTACTCCTTCCGGTGCACTGGCAGCACATAAAAAAAAATTAGATGCTTTAACACAACACACATAAATGGGAAAATGGGAATGGGCCCTAATAGTTTGGTTAAATTAAAAATGTATTATTGTCAATATGTTTTAATTGAGGCAGAATAAAGTGGTACAATCACAAAGCATACAATAGCTGTTAAGGGATACACCATTAATACATAAAACCTCATAACTGGGTAGGCCCAAATATATCAAGCTAATAAAAATATTATATTATATTATGTATATAAAAGAAAAGGGGAAGGGCGTAGGAGGAGGAAGGGGAAGGAGGGGAGAGAAAGAAGTGGTAGAAGGAAAGAAAGAGAAAGAAAGAGGATTCTTTTCAGTCACCTTATGATAGTGTAATGGAGAGGAATAGAGCATGGACCAGAATGCAAAGTATTCAGACTTTAGCTGTACATTTAGGGTTAGACAGCCATATGGCCCATTTTTTTCAAAACATTTCTACAGTGGAGTCAGTGATCACCAGCAGTTTCTTCATATCGCACTTATGGTTGAGAGTAGTGATGGCATCAGAGGGAGATGGGGAGTTGGATGTTTTCTATAGTCTCATAATAGTGAGATTCGCTGCCAGGAGAAGCTGTAACATCACTACTCTCGTTTTAGGTGAAAATTTGTGGATGTTTAGGTGTAGAATGGCTAACTCAGGGTTAGGCAGAATGTTTTGGTCACAAATATCTGACCACAATGTGTGATAGAGCGTACCAGTTTCTCCACAATTTCGCCAACAAAGAGCTGACTGGGAAGGGTAGAATTTAGAGAGCTTGTATGGAGTAAGGTACCATGAGTGCACAGTTTTTTTAAATTGTTCCCAATGGTTCATATATTTGGATGCAGCATATGTGGTAGTGAAGGCTTTCTGCCAACTATTATCTGGAAATACCCTATGCCCAAGGTTTCTTCCCACTTAAGAATAGTTGTGGATTTTGAGAAGGAATCTTGGGCATTACAAATGTTGTACAATAGGGAAATTCCTCTTAGTGGGCACTTTACGTCTTGAAAAAACCTAAATATCGAGGCTGGTAGCTCTAAATATAGGGACGAGGGGTGTTTCAAGAGAAATTACCAAATTTGCATATACTGTAGGTAAAGTGAGTGTAGGGAAGGAGGTTGAAGTGTGAGTATAGATATCCGAAGTTATGGCAAGAAGTGCAATGGTATAGTTCCTTTAGGAGTGTAAGTCCTCTGGACTTCCAAAGGTTTAGGTCAAATTGAGGGATGAAGTGTCGGAGCATCGAGAAGGGGGTGTTGATCTTACATAGCGAGTTTTGAGGTGTAGAGGGGATGGAGAATTCTGACCACACTTAGAGATCTGCATTGTCAGAGTTAAGGAGGTAGTTAAGGAGGTAGGGGATGGGGCCTCCAATTTAGTAGCAATAAGGGTCAATATAGAATCCTTAAAGGGGATATTTACACACTCCATATTTGACCAAGATTTATGTACATGGGGAGTCCATCTATCTAGCACACAGACTTTGTAGTAAGCCAAGACATTGGCCACTCCTATTCCTCCATTTTTCCTGTGCTTCAACATAATTGAAAGGGAGCAAATAGGCGGTATATGGTTCCAGATAAACTGGGTAAAGCGTTTTTGAATCGAGGAGAAAAAGGTGTGTGGGATGGGGATTATTAAGGTGTGAAACAGGTAGAGCAGTTTGGGAAAGATCAACATTTTTAAAGTCTCTATTCTTCCCGTAAATTGATAGTTCCTGGGTTCGCAGATCGGATAATTGTGTGGGGAGTGATTCCAAGAAGGGTTTAAAATTGTGATTGTATAATTGTGTGTGGTTAAATGGATGCCTAAATAGGTCAGTGAAGTGGGAGTCCAAGCAAAGGAAAATTCTTTACTTAATGAGGCTTGGAAGGGGGTTGGAATATTAATACCTAGGTTATTTGAGATTTAGAGGCATTTAATTTATAGTATGATACAGTGCTAAACTCTTCAAGCAGTTTTTGTGTCTCAGCTAATGAGGACTGGGATTGGAAAGGATGAGCATGACATCGTCTGCAAAAAGTGTGTTCAATACCAGCTGGTAAGGCCTGTGATTTTGGGGTGGGATCTAATACTCTTCGCCAATGGTTCCATCAGAAGTGCAAAAATGATAGGTGTCTAGTTCCATTTATTATTTTTATCAATTTAGATGTAATTCCTGAGTTAAGGACAGTGGCTGAAGGGGTAGAGTAGAGAGAAAGAATAGTGGTCTGAAGCCATCCTGTGATTCCAAATGTACTAAGTACAGCTTTGAGATATCCCCAATGGACCCTGTCAAACACCTTCTCAACATCCAAAGAGAGGAGCATAGAAGGTGTTCGGGAAGAGCCAGCCCGGGAAATCAGATTAATAAAACATCTAGTGCCATCAGGAGCTTGTCAACCAAGTATAAAGCCTACCTGGTCCGGTTGAACAAGGTAAGGCAATATTTTCTGTAGTCTTGCGGCTAGAAGTTTAGCATATATCTTGATATCAGTATTCAGAAGGGATATGGGCCTATAATTAGCAGGACTAGCGGGATCTTTGTTAGGCTTAGGTATTGTAACAATCACAGCTTTTAACATTTCAGGAGGAAAGGTACCAGAGAAAGAAGCAAGACTGAAGACATTTTGTAAGTGGGGGCAATTTCTTTGGAGAGATGTTTGTAATATTCATTTGAGAATCCATCTCCAGGGGACTTCCGGTTAGGTAATTTGTTCATAGTTAAGCAGATTTCTTGGATTGTGAATGGTTGGGAAATAGTATCAAGTTGGGCAGTTGTGAGAGTGGGTAAATTAACTTTATGCAGGAAAGCTTCAATAAGTGCAGGAGAGGGCTGGGGGGTAATTTCATCATTATGGAGGTTATACTGAGATTGATAATAGTCCACAAAAGCATTTGCAATATCTTTTGGGTTAAACAAGGAAGTATGAGATGAGGGGTGCTTAAGAGTGGCTATTTTTTGTTGGATAGCCTTGTCTTTACTTTTTTAGCTGGCCAAGCTCCTGCCTTATTGTGCAGACCATAATAGTTGCCTCTAAGAAATTTAAGATGGTTTTCATATTTGTATAGGAGTAGGGATTGCAGGTTTTGTCTTGGAGTATGTCACATGTTAGTTGGGAGTCTTGGGTAGTTTTATTTTTTTGTTCTTTCAGGGATATAGAAGTAAGCAAGCCTTCAATCTGCTTTGTCCTCTGCTTTTTAACATACAATGCCATTTTAATCAATATTCCCCTCACATACACTTTATAGGTGTTCCACAGTATAAATCTATTAGTTTCAGGGATGTCATTGTACATAAAGAAATCATGGTGTAGATGAGGATGGAGGGTGTGCTTCTGCTGGGAGCAGTTGCCATTGCTTAAAAAGTTGTATGCCTTGATCTACACTGTGGATAGGGAACATTTTTCTGTTCCAGGTGACCAGTAACTTTGTGGGGAAACCCCCATCGGTAGGGGATATTATTGTTTAGCAAAATGCTTGTGAGTGTGGCGAGCTTCTTCCTGTTCATCGCTGTTTGTTGCAATATATCTGTATACAGGGATATGCCTGTGAAGTCATCTGAAACCACAGGGTTTTGCTCAGCAGTCACCATGACAAGCTCTTTCACATGGTAGCAGTGAATGTGAGCCAGGGTGTCTCTGGGCGCAATGTTGGGGAAAAATATAGGTTTGGGTATGCACAATTCTACATCGGACAAGGATGGCAGAAGAGCTTTCATGAGGCATTGGATAAAACTTGTAAGCTCATTTGAAGGTATGGATTCAGGTATTCCTCTGAACTTTATATTGTTCCTCCTCGAGCGGTCTTCTAGATCTGCTATTTTATTCTGGAGTTGCTGATGTTCATTCTCTTGGTCTGTGTAAGCATCTACCAGGTCATTGTGAGCAGAGTACAGATCCACCATTTTAGTTTCCAGGTAGTGTATTTTGTCAGTATGGGTTTGAACTGTGGCACTCAGGGGAGCAATCGTGTCGGAAAAGTCACTAAATAGAGTTCTTCTGAGGGACAGCAACATATCCTTCATGGTGCTTTCTGATATTGATTGGCTTGTGGCAGGGAAAATTTAAATTAAGGACTCTGCCTGTCTGTTCTGCATAGGGAGACAGGGAGAGATAACAGGCTGCATCCCATTAAAGAGCACATCCTGCTCCCTACGATGCCTAGTTTTAGCAGGGCTGCGTGTAGTGGGTGTAGAAGGTGAAGAGAACTCCCCGAGTCCTCGGGAGGATTCATAGTATGTTCCCCCATGCTGTGGTGGCTGTGAGGCAAGCGGCCGCACCGCTGAAGCTGGGGCCGGCGCCATCTTACTTACTTTTCACGGCCGCTGCTGGATAGAAGTCTGTGAGGCGCTGGGGAGGTTTATTTCCCTTCCTCCTTTGGGCATGGCTCCTGGGTGTGATCGCCGGTAAAACGAGTGGGTGCAGGGCCTGGTGAGTCTCTTCCTTGTGCTTTATACTCGTTGCTGAGAGCGTGAGGCTGCTGGAGCTTTCAGTTAAGAAGCCATCTTCCCCACTGGCCGGAAACGCCCCTCTCCCCCTCCCCAAATAAAACATTTATTGTGGCTGACCTTCTACAACCCATGTCTTACCTATCCCAGACTGTCTGGAGGTTGAGAAGAAGTGAGTCAAATCTTTCCAGTCACGTGTTATAAGCAAATGGTTGTGACTTCTACTCGTCCAGAACTTGGCAAGATTTATCCACCACTAACTTTCTGGAGCCAGGAATAAATTCGAATTCTGTAAAAAATTTTATATCAAGGCAAGGCATCTGAAAGAATGCAATTTACAAAAGTCTTGTTCTAGAGAGTATAAAAAGTCCTTATGTACTGCAAGTGCAAGCAGATGTTGAAGTGGTTGATGATAGCATCCAATCCAAATCCAGTTTTTGTTTTTCAATACTGTATCCTCATTTGCACATTTTTGATACATAATAAAAACTATATTTGTAATGTTTCCTTAGATGCATTCCTCATTGATATAAACTCTGGACTAATAACTTCCCGAAGACTTCTACAGTCCTTTGAAAGATTTAATTTGACGATTGTAGCCACTGACAAAGGCAGGCCACCTCTGTGGGGGACAACGATGCTAAGAGTGGATGTAATCGATGTCAATGACAACCGGCCTGTGTTTGTTCGACCACCTAATGGTACCATTCTACATATAAAAGAGGTAAATAGTAAACTTGTCTTAGAAGAATGAACCTTATTTTGCTTTAATTATTCTTAATAACATTATCTCAAATAGCAGATGAAAACAAAATTCATAGAACATGTTTAATATTAGTACAGCCATGGGTCTGCTTGTCACCTCTTCTGTACTTTCCTAAAATTTAAGATGACCTCTGGGCAAAACAAATTAGAGGTAATTATTTACATTACAGCATATCTTGGCAAAAATACATCCATGGACACAACCTAAGCTGGTCCCATGCTCCAATGCCCTGAAAAAAATGTTTTTCTGTCTGACAAGGTTCACATTTTCTATGATAGAGACAAGTCACCACTGCCCACATTCTATGAGGAAGCGATTAGTCTACCACCCCTCAACTTTTTAGCAAGTGATTGCTGACATCACGCAAGCACCACTAGTGGGAACTGATGCAGTGCATACATGCTGTCCTTGCCCAGCAACCTCCTTGGCCAGCTGACCAATCATTCAAGTTCTTGTGGACAACACAACAATAGAGTGAGGGACATGGGTGAAAATTAAAATCAAAGGGGGGGGGGGGGGGTTAGCATTTATTTTAGCTGCTGCCCAGATATGGGTTTCTAAGCAGAACCCTCTTCCTTGGTCCTCACCACTGTCTTTATTAATATACATTCCATTTTCATGGATCTTCAGTAAGACTAAATTGGATCACTGGACTAGGGACAGTCATGGGAAGGAGATTACTGCAGCCAAAGCTCATATTTTATTTTCTGCTGAGTGTTGGATTATTTTATTATTTTAAACTGGTGTTGATTTTAAGCAAACTCTTAGCAAGAATTCACTGGCTGAGCTCAGAAGATTGTATTTAGAAAAGTAGATTTGTTTAGGAGTAGAGTTTATTGTACTTGGTAGGGTGAGTCATCTCGGAAGGTCTGTAGTCATAGAAATGCAGCTTATGGGAGCTGGCTTGCAGCCTTATGCAGATTTCAGATTTAATAGAATTCTGTGAATTTCATGTGACACTGAAAAATTCTGAGAAAAAGCTAAAGTGTTCTTGTTGCCAATGTAAAGATGCAATGATATAATGGCATCATTACTGAAAGTGTTGCCCATGTCAGTTTAAAAAATGCCATACCATATAATTAGTTCAAAAAAGTTACCCATTCAGGAAATATTTGCTTCATTTTTTGATCCACCCAAATGAATCAAAATAATGTGAAGTGCATGTAAGAGGCCTAATATATAGGAACTACAAGTCATATAGCTTGTTATAAAATATCTACTGAAGGAAAAGCCTGTAGGTTTGTATGGATTGTATCAGTGCAAAAACAGACGTATTCAATTGGACAGTGCTAATACTGATGAAAGCATGCACTGCTGGTAAAGCATAGAAACTGTTCATGAACCATGTTGTATGTCTCTGTTTCCCAAACCTAGCTCAGGTATTTTCCCGATCTTTATTTGTATTTTTAGAGTAAAAATCCTATACAAAGTTAAAAGATAGCCTGATCTCCTAGGATTGTTTGAATTGTAAGGTTGTTACCCAGTTGAGTTGAAGTCTTATGTTTTATATGACAGTCTCTGTCTGTGCGTTCTGGCATCAAATAAATCTGTGTGTATTCTTATCCTATCCAGGTATATCAGTGTAACCGCATCAAAAAGTTTACTTTGCTTATCCCAGAAGCCATGAAAACCTCCTTCAGAGACTGGCTCAGGGCTGAATTGCAGCATCCTGCCTCTTGAGGTGTGCTATAGAAAGGAGAGGAGTTTGGGGGTAAAATAAGTGTGGTTAATGGAACTGGTAGAAACTAGCAAAGCATAAAAATACAAAATGAGCATCAAACCAAAAAATGGAATAGCCCAAGTTACTTTTAATTGACCATATTATGCTGGCATAAAACAACCAATGCATTTCTGAGGCCAATAGACTCTTCACAAGGGCTACAAAATAAATATAGAAACTTTAAACAATAAAAAAATAGGATATATATGTGTATATCAAATGGAACAAACAAGGCAGTGCTACATATAAATAAACACAATATACTTTTTAAAAATGTGCGATATCAAACAATGAGTGTGCAAAAAAAGTCAGTTCTAATTTGCAATTTATCGGTTATTCCAAACTGTGTGTATAGTGAGAGTCAAACACATTGCAGTCACAGACACCTCCACACGTGAGAATAAGGGGGGACGGATCAGCCCCCTTGTGATTAAACGCTTACCAGACAACGCTGGAAAATAGGCATCAACACCAATCTTGGATGTTCACTCTGAATGGATTTCACCTTATTCTTAATTGCAGACCAGGGGATGGATCTCATGCAAAAATTGGCTCATTCCAAAGCTAAAGAAAAAAATTCCATAGCTCAATGCCATTAAAAAAGTTTATTTAAATAAAACATGCCCCCCAATTTAGGAACTGCACTTACTCAAAATATATATCATATCAGTATTACTATTTAGAGATCAGCATGCATCCAGACGGGGAACAAACACAGGCGGTGTCTCCTACCATAAGCTCCTCTGCTCTGCTCACTGGCGATAGTGAAAACCGTGTCCCGATCTGCGTGCTGACATCACAACTGGCAGTCATTTGGCCCAGCGTTGAGTTGTTTTGTCATCAACATCATCTGAGGGTGTGGCCCAGGGCTCAAGTCCTGCGGGAACGCATGGGAACATAGTTCCTGTACTTTTTCCACAACAGGAACTCAGTTCCCTTTAGCAGCCATGTCCTGCAAGACTTTGAAGTATGCGAGTTGTGTGGCAGGTGCTACACCAGAAGCCGCAGACACAGCTCGCAATAGTAAGTGCCGCACACCTGACCATTCAGGCTCTGCCAATAGGGGGCCCCATGACAGCTTCCGCTTCGATCTACCTGTCAATCACAGCTAGTTGACGGGTAGATCAGGTCCCTGCTGCTAAGAGATTGCATTTAGTCAGACCTCTCATGATGCGCTCCTCCCCGCCGGCCCCTCCTGATTTTCTGTCTCCTGCATACTTGCTCTGTGTGTCCCGCTGAGCTCTCCCCTCTTCTATCTTCAGTGCCATATGCTGAGAGAACCCAGAGGAGGAGCACAGCCATTCTGCTCACAGGACATGCAGGGAGAGAGGTGATCTGAGGGAGGAACATCAGTTTGGGGTGGTAAGCTGAGCACAATACCTGGCAAAGTTTCATGCCAGGAGGGAAGTTTATGTGGAAATATGTGAAGGGTTGGAATGGCAGTGAGTGTGTGTTGGAGCCCCTGCAGAGATTGCAGCCCCCCAAGCTAACATACATCTCCTAAGCAGGAACACATCATTATCTCCCCAAGCATTCTGTCCAGATAATGTGCAGTTAATTTATGACCTTTCTGTTTAACCCTGTGCTATCCAAACTCTGTTCATTGAAAAGTGTAAACTCACCACATAAACACTCTATATACAAAATAACATTCCCCAATAAAGATCAGAACATGATGTTCACATTTGCATGGAAGCACAATTGAATGAATGCTGATTATTCAGAGAATTACCGTATTTGTGTTTATTGAGGATTTTTTTTCTTATGTACTAACAGTTAAGCTTCATACACACAATACAAAAATTGGATGAAAAATACCACTTTTTAAGTGTTCGTGAATATGAGTGTATCATTTTTTATTTTTTTTGGGTGGGGGAGCGGATCTTGGGTGGGAGTTCCCACACTTTTTTCCCCAGGACTTGACCCCTGGTGTGGCCTAACGACGCAACGTACCATTCTTATATACTGACCTAATGTGAGCTATTAACTCCATATAAGCCTCGGGTAGCAGACACCGCCCA
Organism: Lithobates pipiens; assembly: GCF_037356315.1. Lineage (NCBI taxonomy): Eukaryota > Metazoa > Chordata > Amphibia > Anura > Ranidae > Lithobates > Lithobates pipiens. Next base: position 65,903,575 of record NW_027507787.1, on the reverse strand, counting down.
GTAGTCATAACATAGCTGTCAGCATCAGAGAACTAAAGCGGCAGGCTCGTCTCCTCCAGCCCAGTGCATGTCTACAACTTAGGACAGGAGCCCTACACCGCTAAGCTACCGATGCACTTTTAGCTGCAATGTCATTCATATTTATATACAGTATATCATTCAAGTTAATCTGATGAGATACATACAAATACAGTAACATCCATTAAAAATACAACAATAAAGTGATTAGTTTATACATCGATCAATTTCAATCAAACAGTAATGCCTTAATTATCTATGAAATATTAATAAAGATTGTAATAAAATATTTATATTGAAAATAACGATAAAGTTATTAATAAAGCAATTCTTTATATAAGACAATATGTATAAACTACACCAAGGTTACACTTCCTCGCTACTCTTTAGCATAACTGCCCCTAATTATATGCAATATTAAAATGACAATATAAGATATTAAAACTAGTTATAATGGAATCCCTAATTTAATAAAATTTTTCATAAGCACCATAATTAATCTATCGTATGAGAGAGATTGAATGGTGCTCACCTCAACTAATAATCACTTATGAAACAGTTAACATCAAGTTCTATATTCATTCCACCTTGAGTCAACGTATACATAAGAAATTAATTGAGTCTCTCTCTTAGATATCTCACGTACTAGGTTTGATCCCCTCCGATTTGGATATATATGGTCTACCCCCCAAAATTTGAGACCAGACCGGTCCTGGTTGTGATATTTTTTAAAATGTAAAGATACACCATGGTACTTAAACCTGATCTCTATATTATGTATGTGTTCTGAGATCCAAGTGGATTGACTGTATCTTCTGAATTCATGGCCTTCACGTACTGTCAGGAACCATGAAACAGACAGGGACAGAAGTACAATCAAATCACACTTGTTTATTAATAAAAAGGTAAATAGGAAAAAGCGTAGTCAAGCAACCCAGAGTCCAGTAGCCAGATCGGGTAATCAGCCAGTCCAAAGTTCATAAACCAGATCGAGTAATCAGCCAGTCCAGACGTCAGGGATCCAAGGAGAGCAACTGCAAGCAGGATGGAAGCCAGGGGGGATGTTAGCAAGCCAGTCTTGAAACAACAGCAGGAGATGGTTCCTAGTGATGTGACCAAACGTGAAGGCAATGGAGAAATGAGCTGGAAGACTTTAAATAGGCAGTCCAGACAAGCATCATCGGAAACAGCTGGTAACTGTGGAGAGAGAAGAGAGCTGGCAATTAGCCGACAGGTGAGCTGCCAGCCCAGAGGAGGAAGGGCTAAGCCAGCCCTGACAGTACCCCCCCTCAATGACCCCTCTCCCTCGGAGGGCCAACGGGCTTGAGGGGAAACCGTCTATGGAACTCACGGAGGAGGACAGGGGCATGTATGTCAGAGGATGAAACCCAGGAGCGTTCCTCCGGACCGTACCCCTTCCAATGCACCAGGTACTGTATGCGCCCACGGAACCTATGGGAGTCAACAATGGATTGTACCTCATACATGGTTCTCAACCTGAATAGGGTGAGGACGTGGCACGGAGGTGGTAAATCGATTACAGACCAACGGTTTCAATAAGGAGACATGAAACACATTTGAGATGCGCATACTAGGAGGAAGGTCCAACACGTAAGTTACTGGGTTAATTCTGCGAAGGATACGGAAAAGCCCAATAAACCGAGGTGCAAACTTCAGTGAGGGAACACAAAGCTGGAGGTTGCGAGATGACAGCCAGACCCTGTCCCCAACCTGGTAGGAAGGTGCTGGCAGGCGTCTGCAGTCAGCATGGAGTCTGTACCTATCATTAGCATGATGCAAAGCCTCCTGGACTTGTACCCAAGTGGAACGAAGACCACAGAGATGCTCCTCTAACGCAGGAATACGATGCGAAACAAACAAGTCAGGCAACATGGAAGGTTGGAAACCATAATTCGCCATAAATGGAGACAATGGGGAGGCAGAATTCAAGGCACTGTTGTGAGAAAACTCGGCCCAAGGTAATAGGTCAGACCAGTTTTTATGATGGTCAGAAATATAGCAACGTAGGAATTGCTCCAAGGACTGATTGGCTCATTCTGCGGCCCCATTAGACTGCGGGTGATACGCAGAAGAAAACGCAAGCTGGATTCCCAACTGTGCACAAAAGGCTCGCCAGAACCGGGAGACAATCTGACTGCCCCTATCCGAGACAATCACCTTGGGTAGCCCATGTAAGCGAAAGATCTCCTGAGCAAAAATGGAAGCCAGTTCCTTAGAGGTGGGCAACTTCTTAAGTGGAATACAATGACACATCTTTGAGAACCGGTCAACCACCATAAGGATAACAGTGTTGTCTGGGGAGTTAGGCAATTCCACAATGAAATCCATAGACAGGTGAGTCCAGGGCCTCTCTCCATTGGGTATGGGTTGTAGGAGGCCCACTGGAAGGTGTCGTGGAGTCTTACTCTGAGCACACACGGGACAGGCAGCTACGAAAGCAGTAACATCAGCCCGTAGACTGGGCCACCAGAATTGTTGGGAGATGGCCCAAATGAGTTGATTCTTCCCAGGATGGCCAGCTGCCTTGGGAGAATGGTAAGTCTGGAGCACTGCAGTATGGAGACTCTCTGGGACAAAGCAGCGGTCACAAGGTTTATCAGGAGGAGCATGGACCTGAGCAGCAAGAATTGTGTCACCCAAAGAAGAAGTAAGACTGGTGCGAACCGTAGCTAAGATACGATCAGGAGGAATCATAGGAACCGGAACCGACTCCGACTTGGAAGTGGAGGAAAATTGTCGTGACAAGGCATCGGCCCTTACATTCTTAGTACCGGATAAGAATAAGACAATGTAATTAAAGCTCGACAAGAAAAGAGCCCATCGCGCCCTTCTGGGAGAGAGTCACTTAGCCTCAGACAAGAATGTAAGATTCTTATGGTCAGTAAGAATAAGAACGGGCACAGTGGTACTTTCAAGGAGATGTCTCCATTCTTTCAGGGCTAAAATGATCGCCAACAGCTCTCTGTCACCAATCTCATAATTGCACTCAGCAGGTGACAATTTCTTGGAAAAGTAGCCACACGGATGCATAGCGCTCTCATAGTTAGGACATTGAGACAGAAGGGCGCCAACTCTAGTCTCAGAAGCATCAACGTCTAGGATAAAAGGCAACGTAGGATCAGGATGTGCCAACACAGGAGCAGAAACAAAGGCAGCCTTGAGAGTCTCAAAGGCCTTAATGGACTCCGGAGACCAACTCTGTGGGTTACCGTCCTTTCTGGTCATATCAGTCAGAGGCTTGACCAGAGACAAGAAGTTACGAATAAACTTCCGATAGTAGTTGGCAAAGCCCAGGAAACGCTGCAGAGGATGTAAACCCACGGGTCGAGGCCACTGTAGGATTGCCGAAAGTTTCTCTGGGTCCATTGAAAAACCAGCAGTGGAAATGACACAGCCCAGGAATGTAACCTGTTCATGATGGAACTCGCACTTCCCCAGTTTACAATAGAAATTGTTCTCTCTTAGTTTCTGAAGTACACGACAGACATCTGTGTGGTGGCTCTCCAGGGACTTGGAAAATATGAGGATATCATCGAGATAAACCACCACACACAACTGCAACAAATCTCGGAGGACATCGTTAATAAATTCCTGGAAAACTGCAGGGGCGTTACAAAGGCCAAAAGGCATTACCAGGTATTCATAATGGCCTGTTCTGGTATTAAATGCAGTCTTCCACTCGTCGCCCTCCTTAATGCGCACAAGATTGTATGCCCCTCTCAGGTCAAGCTTCATGAAAACCGTTGCTCCCCTGAGGCGGTCAAATAACTCAGTAATCAATGGAATCGGGTAGGCATTCTTAATCGCGACACGATTGAGACCCCTATAATCTATGCAAGGTCTCAGTTCACTGCTCTTCTTCTTCACAAAGAAGAAACCAGCACCAGCAGGAGATGAGGATTTGCGGATGAACACTTGAGAAAGTGCGTCAGCAACATACTCCTCCATGGCCTTATCCTCCAAGACCGACAAAGGGTAAACCCGGCCACGAGGAGGTATGGCACCAGGTTGAAGGTCAAAAGAGGAATTGTGCCTCTGTAACCAAGGTTAACCAATAACCAGCGGAAATCTGGGTGAGGAAATAACTTGGACTTGGATTATCTCATGGAGAAGAGCCCCTATGGCCATGGACAACGGAACCGTCTCATGAGTCACATGGGCAGGCTGTAAAGGTCTCCCATCAGGAGCCTTAGTGGCAAATGGAGTGTCATGCAGCTGCAACGGAATTGAGTGCTGCGAAACAAATGCAGCATCAATGAACAGGCCTGCAGCCCCAGAGTCGATTAGAGCCTGTATCTCGATGGACGACTCAGCCCAAGAAAGGGTGACCAAAACCAGGGGCTTATCCTTTTGGCTAACTGGGGACGAAACAACGCCACCTAAGGTCTGTCCATGACAGGACCTCAAGGTTCGGGCGTTCCCTGGACGGGTAGGACAAGAGTTCAAAAAGTGACCTGCCTGGCCACAATAAAGGCACAATCTCTCCCTCCTCCTAAAGGCTGACTCATCCGTAGAGAGACGCGTGAAGCCCAGGTGCATGGGTTCATCTTCACTGACCAACTCGGAACCAGGAGGCATGGGAGGTGAGGGAGGCATGGGTGGGACTACAAAGCTTGGAGGCAAACGTACAGGAGGCTTCCGCAAGTGTTCCTTAAGAGAAAGTATTTCTCTGAGTCTGGAGTCAATGAGGATGGCAAACGAGATCAAGCTCTCCAGCTCAGTGGGTATATCTCGGGCTGCTATCTCATCCTTGATGGAATCCAAGAGACCATGAGAAAAAGCAGCCATGAGGGCCTCCTTGTTCCAAGCAACCTCTGCTGCCAGAGTACGGAATTCAATGGCGTAGTCGGCAACAGTTCTCGTACTCTGTTTGATGGACATGAGGCACTTTGCAGCAGAAGCGGATCGTGCAGGGACGTCAAAACCCCTTTTAAAGGAGGCCACAAACTGAGGGTAACTCAAAACAACAGGTTTTTGCGTCTCCCATAGAGGGTTAGCCCAGGCCAAGGCTCTCTCAGAAAGCAAAGATATCAGGAAACCTACTTTGCTTCTGTCCGTGGGAAACACCTGGGGCAGCATTTCAAAGTATATCTCAACCTGATTGATAAACTCTCTCCATTGAACTGGATCGCCCCCAAATCGCTGGGGAAGCGGAGCAGAACCAGACATACCTCTTATAGAGGTAATACTCGAGGTGGGTGCCTGGACAGAGACTGGCGCAGCAGTAGGGATGGCCTGCGAATCAGGTTGTACCGGAGCAGCCACTGTGATGTGAGCCGTGCGATTCAGGAGCGTTTGTAACGCCAAGGCAAACTGATCCATGCAGTGATCTTGCTCATCCAATCTGGAAAAAATATTACCAACAAGTGGATTGACTGTATCTTCTGAATTCATGGCCTTCACGTACTGTCAGGAACCATGAAACAGACAGAGACAGAAGTACAATCAAATCGCACTTGTTTATTAATAAAAATAAAAAAGTAAATAGGAAAAAGCGTAGTCAAGCAAGCCAGAGTCCAGTAGCCAGATCGGGTAGTCAGCCAGTCCAAAGTTCATAAACCAGATCGGGGTAATCAGCCAGTCCAGACGTCAGAGATCCAAGGAGAGCAACTGCAAGCAGGATGGAAGCTAGGAGGGATGTTAGCAAGCCAGTCTTGAAACAACAGCAGGCGATGGTTCCTAGTGATGTGACCAAACGTGAAGGCAATGGAGAAATTAGCTGGAAGACTTTAAATAGGCAGGCCAGACGAGCTTTATCGGAAATAGCTGGTAACTGTGGAGAGAGAAGAGAGCTGGCAATTAGCCGACAGCTGAGCGGCCAGCCCAGAGGAGGAAGGGCTAAGCCAGCCCTGACACCAGCGATCAGCTGTGCCTGGTTTGCTCTAGGCATGACACTTGCATTCAGGTCAAAGAGTTCAATCTTTGCCTTTGTACACACGGTCGGACATTCCGTCGGATTTTGTCCGAAACTGGTGTTGCATACACATGGTCGGACAAAGTTGTCGGAAAATCTGATTGTTCGTAACGTGATGACGTTATTTCGTTACGACGGGACTACGTTCAGGCTAGTAGCCAATAGCTTTGGTCTAGGAATTTGATCTGAGCATGCGTGGCACTTTGTCCGATCGCAATTCTCTACAAACGATCGGATCATGTTTTTAGAAAATTTTATAGCCCAGCTCTAAAACTTTGTCGGTCGGATATTCCGACGGAAACAGTCCGATGGAGCCCACACACGGTTGGATTATCCGACTCGACATTTTCCATGGGAATGTCCGACCGTGTGTACAAGTGCTTTGTTTCATCAGGCCAGAGAATTTTGTTTCTCATGGTCTGAGAGTCCTTCATGTTCCTTTTGGAAAACTTCAGGTGGGCTGTCATGTGGCTCTTTTACTAAGGAGTGGCTTCAGTCTGGCCACTCTACCATACATGCCTGATTGGTGGAGTGCTGCAGATATGCATAAAAACAAAAGAATATATGAAAATGTATAAAAGTGGAACTGAATAGGCTACTATGCTTAGAATCACCTTGAAAATGTACTGAATATAACTCTGTTACAGAACATGCTTTAAACAGCTACATTTGTATCACAGTTTAGTTGTGTGCTTACATATAGAGAAATTAATTAAGCTACAACAGATACATTTACATCAAAGTTGTAACTACAGCAATATTTGTAGTATGCTTATATTTGCTTACATATGGAGAAATTATTCGAAGCCCTTGTACACATGGTCGGATCATTCCGACGGAAAATGTCCGATCGGACCTTGTTGTCGGATAATCCGACTATGTGTGGGCTCCATCGGACTGTTTCTGTCTGAATATCCGACAGACAAAATTTTAGAGCTGGGCTATAAAACTTTCTGACAACATGATCCGATCGGACTTTGTCCGATTGTGTGTAGAGAATTCAGATCGGACAAAGTGCCACGCATGCTCAGATCAAATTCATAGACCAAAGCTATTGGCTACTAGCCTGAATGTAGTCGTAATGAAATAATGTCATCACGTTACGTACGATCGGATTTTACGACAACTTTGTCCGACCGTGTGTATGCAACACCAGTTTCGGACAAAATCTGTCGGATTTTGTTGTCGGAATGTCTGACCGTGTGTACAAGGGCTAATAGAAGATAAATCTTGTTTTTATCTTATTTTTGTTATAATATAATATAAAAGGACACCTTCAAAATGTAATAAGGGCTTGCGTGGACTAAAAAAACAAAGATCAAAAAATGTTATAGGGGTTGATTTACTAAACCAGCAGAGTGCAAAATCTGGTGCAGCTCTGCAAAGAAACCAATCAGCGTCCAGGGTTTTTTTTTGTCAAAGTATAATTATAAAGTTGGAAGTTGATTGCTTACCATGCACAACTGCACCATATTTTCCACTTTGCATTTTAATTAAATCAATCCCTCTGTGACAAAGAGCCTAGGTTCACACTGATTGCAGGATTGAAATTGTGTGAATTCAGCAGAACATCGCACGATTCAATTTCATACCCGCATGTCAATCCGACTTCAAGGGTGATTTCAGAGACATCTGCGTGCGTTCCTGCACAGATGTATATTGAAATCGTCACCAAAAGTAGTACAGAAACTACTTTTGGGAATTGGTACGGCGCTGCAAAGTCAGCGTCGCACCGATTCAGACATGCAATTTGACATGCCAAATCGCATCAATGTGAACCTGGGCAGAAAGAGTTGAACGTGGTCTGCCTAGTACACTGTATATTACATTTGATTATCTTGTCTAGTGGGATATAAATGCCCACATATTAACAGCTTCTTTTAAGCCCCATACACACTATCAGATTTTTCATTCAAATTTACCAAAACCATATAATATGAGGTCAAACCTTAGGAGTTTCAATTTGTATGCAATCAGGCAGGCTCTTCCACTACATGGTTTTGGTAAATCTGAAGGAAAAAATCAGCAGAAAATCGGGCTTTAGCGATATCTTGCTGCTTGTGGCTTTTAAAGTAGTTGTAAACCCGGAAAAAAATAAGACAAAGGCATAATGAGCTAGTATGCATCGCATACTAGCTCATTATAAAATACTTACCTTACATCGAAGCTGTTGCAGCGGCCCCACACACCGCTGTGACCAATGACATGTCTCCTGGGAGCCACCAGTCACGGCATGCTGCTGAAGAAATGGCACGAGTGAACCATTTCTATAGTGCGCATGCGCCAATGACATCGGAGCAAGAGTATATGGTAAATATCTCCTAAACCGTGCAGGTTTAGTAGATATTTACAGTACCTACAGGTAATCCTTATTCTAGGCTTACCTGTAGGTACAAGTGGTGTAACAGGGTTTAAACCACTTTAAGTAGAAAAGAAGAAAAAGAAGGCCCTGGGACAGGAGGAAAAGTGGAAAATAGGGCACAGTTCCTCCCCTTCTGCCTTAACCCTTTTTTTCTATTTAAAAGCCAACTGCTACTGTTAATATCAGGACAATAAAGTATATCTAAATTTAAAGTGACACTATAACATATTCGTATTCTCTAAAACTACTAAGTGGCCCTGTCATCTGTTTTTCATGAAATGGTTTAAGACTGTATTCTTCTGCCTCTCTGAAAAGTTTGTTTGGAAAGAGCGATGCATATTCAATGTGGTCTGTTCCATGCACACTACAAATTCCATAGTCCATAGTCTTGGGTCCATCTTCAGAGTGAGTAAGAGTGGGTGACTATGTTCTTCCATACAATTGGACCATGGAGAATGAATGTAGCCTGTAACATGAAGTCCAATCACAGCAGCAAAAAAATATTGAATATAATTCAATGTGATAATTATTATATGGTTTTAAATTTTGATGATAGCTTCACTTTAAAGTAGAACTATAGGCAAAAAGTTTTTTGTTTTCATTTTGCCCTCTTTGTCCCAATGGGGAGATTTACCTATACTTCCTGTCCCATAGCCAAAACAGGAAGTGACAGTAATCTCTGCAAATTAAGGGAATCTCTTAGGTACCCCCAGGTCACCAGAACTTGTGTCCTCATTGGAAGATTCCTCTATTGCTTTTCTGGGGACAACCCAATATTTGGGATTTTCTTTTACGTTCACTTTCAACGATAATGGTAAATAAGGATGAGCTCAGGCGTGTTCGCATCCACATGTGCAGAGCCCACCAGGAAGTTGGCACCGCGGATCGCTTATCACAGGCAGAGAGACATTTCCCCGATCCGTGGGCTCTGTACGTGCGGTTGCAAACACGCCTGCACTTATCCTTAATGGTAAACAGGACAAAAAGAGGTGTGGACTGGTATATATAAAATTGTTCTATAGCCCACCCTTAAAGGAGCTATTTTGACCCCAGCAAACTCAATTAGCATATTATATCTGTGCACTGGTATAAATTGAGAAGATGAATCTCCCTAACAGGGGAAACCTGACCAGTGTTCTAATCCCTCTCCCCTCAGGCTGTAAATAAATTAGGGAAAATGTGAAAAGAAGCCTAGTACGCCATATGCTGCCTATAAAATACAAAATATAAACAAATGATTCCTTTTTTTGGGGGGAGGGGGACAAGTAAACTTGACATATTTTATTCTTATTCTAGTCCTGACCACAATAAAATGAGAAAAAAAAAAGTATGTTGCCCTACTACATTATAAGCTCATTCAGGAGTCATCATTGCAGAAATCCAGGTAATTACAAGGGGTTCAATAACTTTGTATTGCAAGTGTATGTTTAATTCAACTCTTAGGAAAAAAACAATGCACATTTTGCACCCATGAACTTGAAATCCCAACGTTGACATTTTTTTTTTTATGCCTCTGAATGGCCTTCTATGTTAGCTTATGTTTACTTGCATATACTGGGCAGAAAATATTATCTCTTGCACTTTCAGAAGAGGAGCATTTTGCCGCAAAAAACACCCGTAAAAAAACCGCCCAAATTCTTAAATATGTGTAAATGCCCCCTAGTGCATTTATTTTAATAGCCAGAATAAATGAATATTCTGGCTAATTAAATCAACTCCCAGACCCTTGATGTGCCTAAAAACATTTACAAAATGCGACTTTAGGTGCATTGTGATGCTGCTTTTTCCTCCCCTGGACCATGCAGGCGTCCAAGGGAGAAAAAAATGTCCTGTGTGCACAAGGCCTTAAAATGTTATTTGTTATTATTATTATTATTGTATAGCCTGAGATCTTTTTATATAGTTTGGTAAAAACTGTGTTGCATTGACCTCTGGTGGTTATCTATGAAACTGTTTTGTTTTCTATAGGAAATCCCCTTAAAGTCTACAGTATATGAAGTATATGCCACAGATAACGATGAAGGTTTGAATGGGGCAGTGCGCTACAGTTTGCTAAAAACCGGAGCTGGAAATAAAGACTGGGAGTATTTTAATATTGATTCCATAAGTGGACTTATTCAAACTGCACAGAGATTAGATCGGGAGAAGCAAGCCATTTATAGTGTAAGTAGACAAGTCCAGCACATTGTAACTGTGTGCAATGCTACATCTATAACTAAGTGCAATGGTTTCATACACTAAAGGCTAGTACACACTACAAGTTTTTTTTTTTTTTTCGTTCAACCCATCAAGCTGAACAAAAAAACTGACAGCTCAGAAAGAGCCACTGTACTAACAATATGATGTTAGTACAGCAATTGTCCCTTCTGTGCAATTGTGTTCTGATGGGAGAAAGGCTCCCCCTTCAGAAAACTCAGATCAGCCGAGAGTGCTGATTGGGGGCCGGTCCGCAGACCTTCTACGATCATGCCCCTTCTGGTTTCTGACTGGCTGCCATACACAGGGGCCGAATGTCAGGCAGTTTGCATTGAACTGGTCAATGCCGCCCGACATTCGGCCCGTGTATACTAGGCTTTACACGCATGTAGGTAACAGACTTTTATTGACTACATGCCCTTTGTGTGTGTTTTAGAAGTGTGTTTATGCTGTGTGTTTTATTTACTTATTTTTTCTTATAATGCAGTCTGTGGATGGAGGATGGGCAAATGAATGAAAAGCTCATCTCCTCCATTCACAGATCACTTAACTTTTTTTTTTTTCACAGTCAAAAAAGGTTTTATTGAGAATATTGTCAGTTTTACAATTAGCATAGAGTTTTACATGTTACCAACAACAGATTGTGTATATACATTGATACAGATAGATAGCGGTCGTGTTGTAACCAATATCACATTAGAACAAGTAATGGGAGCAAAAAAGAAAAAAACACATAAAGAGGGATAGAAATTAGTAGTATCACAGGGTAGGTTATAGATAACTTTTCATTGATGGTAGCTATAGTCATCACTCTTAACATGTGGCTATGACAATTCTAGTTGAACAAGACAAAAAAACAGAATGGTGCACGAGAGGGTACCGAAACACACTGTTAACACAAATAAAAGTCTATAAAGTCCAGGAAGTATATGTATGCAGCATTAGTGGCATCTCCTTTTGAAGTAAATGGGAGAAAAACAAGGTGCGTCAAAACATTAATGCAGCAGGAGATGCAACAAATGGTATATTTAATTGAAATCAGCCAATTGGCTACTCACACTAATATAAAGATCAATAGGCATATAACAGTATAATACGGTGGTCACTCAGCAGGTCCCTGGTGGATGGTGGTGTGTAGATGTTAACACGAGAGGAGAGGAACAACTGGCCGTTGTCTCGGAACCAGTATGGAACACACTCGGAGTCGCTTTGGAAGTGATGTCAGAACATGGAGATAACGTTTCAAAGGATCCGCTTCTTCGTCAAACCTAAATGGCTATTGATCAATTGAAGAAGCGGATGGTTTGAAACCTTATCCCCGTGTTCTCAGAGGGGACCTGCTGAGTGACCACAGTATTATACCTTTATGTGCCTATTGATCTTTATATTAGAGTAGTCATTTTGGCTGATTTTAATGAAATATACAATTCATCGCATTTCTGCTGCATTTCGTTTTTGGCACACCTTGTTTTTCTCTCATGACAATTCTAGTTGATCATATTGATCTCCGCCACAACATTTTTAGGCATATTTAAAAAAATGCCTAAAAATCCAGAAACCTATGTATTACATAATACCAAGCTTACAATAAAACAACATTAGAATATGATAATACCACATTTAATAAATGCAGCAAAACACCTCATCCCAAAACACTGGCAAGCATTGGAAAGCCCAACGCTAAGAGAGTGGGATCAAAGGGTAGAATTATAAATAAAAAAAATGGGTAGTGGCGCTGCTAAATAGTATAAGATTTAATAAATTAGTCCATCAATAAGTCCTTGAAGTGGATACTCAGTATATGTGGAGGGGGAGAGATGAAGAGGGGAGACCTGTATAGATTACTTTAGCAGTCCAAAACAACCTTTGCAGCCTTTGAGGGGGGAGTTGAAAGCAGACTCCAGATATGCAAATGAGAAGAGAAACACAGGCGCCTCTAGGTTAGAACTAAAAACATTTTAAGCAACCAGTGACGTCATCACACCCGACGCCGCGTTCCAGCCCTCACCATCAGCCTGATCCAAGCCTCGGTTTCATCTCCATTGATCCCAGAGATCCTGCTAGCTAGGATTTCTACCACCACATGCAGAAAAATCAGCTGTTCAGAATGGCGCTCTGCAGTGAACATCACGCCAGTGTGGATGGACTCGTGCTTTACTTCCTTAACCTTCATGTAACTGGATAATGCACTGTGTTTCTCTTCTCATTAGAATTTATATATAACATGGAAGAATTGTGTCATTACGGAGAAGATAGAATAGAATTTTTTTCAAATACTTGGAAAGGATGGAAAGAGTTTAAGAATACGAAGAAATATTCTGAGATAATGGGAATCTGGGGGGGGGGGCAGAGGACTTCTGATTTCAACTAAGAGACCAGCTAACAGAACATGGGACACTTCCCATTGAATGTATGTATTGTCCATTGTGCTGACTTAAAAAAATAAATTAACCACTTGCTTACTGGGCACTTAAACCCCCCTCAGTCCCAGACCAATTTTCAGCTTTCAGCGCTGATGCACTTTGAGTGACAATTGCGCGGGCATACAACACTGTACCCAAATGAAATTTTTATCATTTTTTCCCACAAATAGAGCTTTCTTTTGGTGGTATTTAGTTACAGCTCGGAGTTTTATTTTTTGCTAAACAAACAAAAAAAGATGCAAAAAAAAAAAAAAAAAAAATCATGTTTTAATAGTTTGTTATAAAATTTTGCAAACGGGTCATTTTTCTCCTTCATTGAAGTGCGCTGATTAGGCGGCACTGATAGGCTGCATTGGTGGGCACTGATGGGCTGCATTGGTGGGCACTGATGGGCTGCATTGGTGGGCACTGATGGGCTGCACTGGTGGGCACTGATAGGCATAGTTAAGGCGGCACTAATAGGCACAGATAAGGCGGCACCGATGGGCACAGATAAGGCGGCACTGATGGGCAAAGATGGGCACAGATAAGATGGCACGGATGGGTGGCACGGATAAGTGGCACGGATGGGTGGCACGGATGGGCACTGATAGGTACCACAGATAGATGGGACTGATGGGCACTGATAGGTGGCACTGATAGGTGGCTCTGATAGGTGGCACTGCTGGGCACTGATGGGCGGCACTGCTGGGCACTGATGGGCGGCACTGCTGGGCACTGATGGGCGGCACTGGGGTGCAGCACCTTTGAGGCAGATTGGGTGGCACTGTGGGTGGCACTGTGGGGTGGCACTGTGGGTGGCACTGTGGGTGGCACTGTGGGTGGCACTGTGGGCACTATGGGCACTGACAGGGGGCACTGACGGGGGGCACTTACTTTTTCTTTTATTTTACTTCAGGATGGCACTGCGGGAGGCAGGTGGGCACAGGCAGGTGGCAGGTGGTCCCTTGTATTGATGGCCGTGATCGGGACTGATGTCCCGATCACGGCCGCCGGTGATCGGCTTTTTTTTTCTCTCCTCGCGCTGTCAGCGCGAGGAGGAATAATAGCCGATTACCGGCTCCGTTCTATCACATGATCAGCTGTCATTGGCTGACAGCTGATCACGTGATAAGGGGTCGGGATCGACCCCTTACACGGATCGGTGATCAGGCGAGTCTCACGGACTCGCCGATCACAGAGCGCGCCGCGCGCGCCCCTCAGGGGGCGCGCAGGCCGCTCGTAACCAGGACGACGTCAATAGACGTAGTCCTGAAAATGTAGGTCCGCGCTAATGCCGTCATTTGGCAATAGCGCGGATCTGAAGTGGTTAAACAGGTTTTAATATGTTATTTTCTATGCAAATGTAATATGAAAAACTTTGTCATGCTGTGGTGTTAATCTTTTTTCAGCTTATAATCGTTGCCTATGACCTTGGTCAACCAGTGCCTTACGAAGCCATGCTACCTCTTCAGGTTGCTCTAGATGATATTGATGACAATGAGCCAATCTTTGTCCGACCACCAGTAAGTAAAACAAGTTAGAAAATCCTAGCAGATTATAAAGGTATTTTTCTGTACTTGCAACTTTTTTTAAAATAAAACAGAGAAATATGCATTTTAAGATATGCTCAATATGTTTTTTTTTTTTGTTATTTATTTAGCCTCGAACAAAAAAACTTTGCTACAATGTAAAGTAGTGAGTGTACAGCTTGTATAACAGTGTACATTTGCTGTCCCCTCAAAATAACTCAACACACAGCCACTAATATCTAAACTGCTGGCAACAAAAGTGAGTACACCCCTAAGTGAAAATGTCCAAATTGGGCCCAATTAGCCATTTTCCCTCCCTCATGTGACTCGTTAGTGTTGCAAGATCTCAAGTGTGAGCAGGTGTGTTAAATTTGGTGTTATCACTCTCACTCTCTCATACTGGTCACTGGAAGTTCAACATGGCACCTCATAGCAAAGAACTCTCTGAGGATCTGAAAAAAAGAAATGTTGTTCTATATAAAGATGGGCTAGGCTATAGGAAGATAGACAGGTTCTCAGCATCATACCCAGAGGTTGTCTTTGGAAAATAGACATATGAGTGCTGTCAGCATTGCTGCAGAGGTTGAAGGGGTGGGGGGTCAGCTTGTAAGTCCTCAGACCATACGCCGCACACTGCATCAAATTGGTCTGCATGGCTGTCATCCTAGAAGGAAGCCTCTTCTAAAGATGATGCACAAGAAAGCCCACAAACAGTTTTTTGAAGACAAGCAGACTAAGGACATGGATTACTGGAACCATGTCCTGTGGTCTGATGAGACCAAGATAGACTTATTTGGTTCAGATGGTGTCAAGCGTATGGGGTGACAACCAGGTGAGGAATACAAAGACAAGTGTGTCTTGCCTACAGTCAAGCATGGTGGTGGGAGTGTCATGGTCTGGGGCTGCATGAGTGCTCCCGGCACTGGGGAGCTACAGTTTATTGAGGGAAACATGAATGCCAACATGTACTGTGACATACTGAAGCAGAGCATGATCCCTCCCTTCGGAGACTGGGCCACGGGAAAGCATTCCAACATGATATAGACCCCAAACACACTTCCAAGATGACCACTGCCTTGCTAAAGAAGCTGAGGGTAAAGGTGGTGTACTGACCAAGAATGTCTCCAGACCTAAACCCTATTGAGCATCTGTGGGGCATCCTCAAATGAAAGGTGGAGGAGTGCAAGGTCTCTAACATCCACCAGCCCTGTGATGTCATCCTGGAGGAGTGGAAGAGGACTCCAGTGGCAACCTGTGAAGCTCTGGTGAACTCCATGCCCAAGAGGGTTAAGGCAGTGCTGGAAAATAATGGTGGCCACACAAAATATTGACACTTTGGGCCCAATTTGGATATTTTCACTTTGGGGTGTACTCACTTTTATTGCCAGTGGTTTAGACATTAATGGCTGTGTGTTGAGTTATTTTGAGGGGACAGCATATTTACACTGTTATACAAAAACTGCACACTCACTACATTGTAGCAAAGTGTAATTTCTTCAATGTTGTCACATGAAAAGATATAATAAAATATTTACAAAAATGTGAGAAGTATACTCACTTTTGTGAGATACTGTAGAAGGCAGCCTTGATCATGATCTTTTCCCTATGTAGTTACTACAAAATATTTATTTTTCAACACTCATTTGCTATCATCGCACAATCCAGAGAACATAAATTAACCTTTGTGTTTATTTACCCACACTTGCATTAACACAGAATGCCCGATGACACCTAAACTGCCTTAAAAAATGTAACATATACCAGTGTCTCTGCGCCGCAGTAGCCAACAGGAGCTATTTCTTCTATTTTCAAGATAAGATTGCGAAGGCCCGGGGGAACAGAAGATCCCCCTGTAAAGGTGTCTACCTTGGGGTCTAGGGGTAGATTGAAATCTCCTCCCATGAGAAGTTTGCCCTCCGCAAATGTCATAAGCTTGTCAATAGTGGAACAGAGGAAGTGGTCTTGATTACAGTTAGGAGCGTATATCGTGACCAGAGTCACTTTAATACCACCAATCGTTCCATTAAGAATCAAGAATCTGCCCTCTTGAATCAAGTAAGTTCCAGGGAACTCGCATAGAGACCAAGATGGAAACCCCTCTAGATTTAGATGTCCAATTAACGACATGATATGCAAAGGGATAAAAGCTGTTTCTCAGAACTGGAGCCTTACCCTCTTTAAAGTGTGTTCCCTGAATGAACGCCACATCAACTGCTTCAGGTCTTGAAGAAGCATACTACGTTTTACAGGCACGTTAAGTCAATTAGTGTTTAAGGAAGTGACCCTCAGTACCTCCATCTTCTCTACCGGCTGATTGGGGGGGTGGGTTGGGGGAGGAAGGAAAAGGGAAGAGGGAGATGGAAAGAGGACGAATAAGGAGGGGTGGTAAGAAGAGGCAACTAAAGAACAGGAATAATAAAGGCACTTACACATACAATCCACCACCTAAGTGAGCGCAGGCCTAAGTGGGGGAGTGGCTAAGTATGGACAGAAGGAGATTGCTCTCCTCCCACCGACAACAGGAAGAAAATGTTACATATAGAAAAAGGTAAAATTAACTTGAGATGTCATCCGTGTAGCAACAGAAGAACAGAGCCTAATAGAGTCCGCCTTTTTTTTTTTTTTTTCAAAGCCAGCAGCTACAAATACTGCAGCTGCTGACTTTCAAAATAATGACACTTACCCGCCCAGCACGCCAGCGATGTCGGCACCCGAAGCCGATCTCTTGATCGTCTCTCGGGTGCTGCCGCCGCCATCTTGGGTATGGGAATCAGAAAGTGGAGCCTTGCGGCTTCATTTCCCGGTTCCCTACTGCACATGCGCGAGTCGCGCTGCGCAATAAGGATGGTCCCCTCTGTCTCTGGGATCCGTGTGTTTCCCAGCAGACAGCGGGGGACTTTTGGAAAGGGGCGTAGATTCTGCGGAAAGGGGCATACTTTCTGCAGATATCTATGCCGGAAGTGGGTGCAGATACCTGTACTGTACAGGTATCTGCAACCCCCCCCCCCCCCCCTCCCTGAAAGGTGCCAATTGTGGCGCCGGAGGGGGGGAGGGTTCCAATGAGCGGAAGCTCCACTTTAGGGTAGACCTCCACTTTTAAAAGAACATTTGAAGAAACCACCCCAGTACAAATAATTCCTCTCCTGGAGAGAGCCATGGGTGTGAGTCGCTGTCCACTGCTGACTCTCGATGTATCTGCACCCCAGCTCAGACACACTAGCCGGGAAAACTTCTGGAGAAGAGTCCAGTGTGCAGAGAGACAAGTGGATAGGGAGCCAAAAGAATGGACAATAAGCTCCCACCTGGGACCACACCCCCACTTCAATAGAGGGGATTGTGATGCCTGTGTCATAAATCCATAAAATCATCTACAATGAAAAACCCAGAGAATCAACATAATAATAAAATACTAAACCAAGACTCCTCCAAGCACAACCAACATAGAAACAAAATTACCCCCTAACATATACAATACAGCATGGAATAGAAGTGGTAATATTTCATCTATTTTGGACAGCATCTATTTTGTACCCCACTCTATGCTTGACCTAATCCACTATTATCAGTGGAGGGAAGCTTTCGAAGAAGCTGACCACAAGATTTTTTTTCCCGTTCTATTTCACTTTGCCATTTTTTTTTTTGTTTTTTTGTTTTCTGCATTTTCTCCACTCTCTTTTACAATTAACCTTGGCAGCACAGTATAAACACAAGAGATAAACAAGTTTTACTGAAGATGTGAAAAATGTGCATGAAAAGAAAAAGCAATAATTTTGCAAATCTTCATAAATAGTTCTCTTCATTTGTGAGGATGTCCTCTGCTGTTCTCTTATTGCAGGAGAGTTGGTAAAGGGTTCACCGATTATGTTTAGTTGCTTGAAGCTGAACTCCAGCCTTACACAGTTGTACAGGTTCATCACCTGTACCAAAATTGCGTCTCATATTTCATTGCTCCAGCATTGTGCGTTTAAATCCTGCAGAAAGTCAGATAGGGCCCACCTTGTTTCATTGGCTGGAGGATATCCAGGATCAACTAGCTCTTTCCTCCCCATCCTTGCTGTCCCTGGCTTTCTCCTTTTTATTCATTGGATTTCAGCACTTTCAATCATGGAAGCTCAGCATCACATGTGGGTATAGGCAGGTGTAGTTTAAGCTTCATTTTGTAGGTGGCTCTGTGCTGCTGTGACACTGTACAGATGGAGAGGAGGATGGGAAAAACATTTTTCCTTTACAGCCTCTGTAGGTGTTAGCAGGGGAGCAGTGGTCTAATTGGACACCGGAAAACTGGGTGACCCTGGCAGCCATCTTTATTGTAGGCAGTGCTAATAAATAGCAGTGCACCGTTGCATCTGGTTGCAGTTGCATGTGGCTAGAGTAGGGATAAGAATCCTGCTTGTTAGGAAAAGTGAAATATCAGCAGGGAAAAGTTCCTGTTCAAGAAGGGAGAGATTTCAGACACCACTGACTGCTCTGATATTTGCTCTGGTCTAGGGTACTACCTCATAGGATCTAGGTTCTTCTAAGTGCCGCTTGCATCTCTCCCTGTCAGCCACCCCTCTTGTCGCTGCTGCTCCAGTAATGTAGGCAATACCAGTGTAATATATTTCATACTGAGGATCTCCAGATGTACTGCAAGCCTTACTGTTACTTCCACTATCAACATTCTTGCACATCTATTGTCAGTGTTATGCAGGCTATACATTATGCAATGTAAAATTACTTGACTTCACCATCAACATAGTCAGTGTAGTTGGAGAAATCCTTCCAGCAACGCTTTTGTGTTCTGCCAGCAGGGAGACTTCGGGCTTTAGCTGGCAGCACTAATCGAACAGGCTGGTTATACACAAGTCAATTAATGGATGGACATATGTACAAACAGGGCTCCTGCTGAACCAGCCTAATTTCCATCAATGTATGGCAGGCTGTGTTTGCTACTACAACAGTAACTGTTATCCAAATTGTTCTGCCATTACAGTCACTTTACCAGTGCTAGTGATTGCTGATTGTTGCTCAATTTGTTATCTGTTTAACCTGCAACTTAACACAACACTAACACAACTCAACACGATAATAACTATTCAACTTTTCTCTATGCCCTTCTTCCAACTTGGGTACCAACCTCTTGGCCACGCCCACATGGGCAATAATCTAGGATGGTCTGCATGACAATACTGTCTACCTAGGAATGCCCACTGCTCCTAACTTATATCTATCAGGACATTTTGATATTTTCAAAACTCCTCCCAAGACCCAGTTCACACTGCATTAGGCCTGAGGGCTCCTGAGAGGAGTACTGAGACAGAACGCTATGGGGTGGGCCTGTGTTGGCCAGCCCCATAGCCATGATTTACCAACATTGCATAGAGAAACACAGGGACGAGTGATGGGTTGAACATAAGTTAAGTAATGAAAACAAGTTTTATTTAAAAGTTTTATTAGCATGTTGATGAGGGGAGAAAGGAGAAACCAGGGCAGGCAAATCCAAAAGTCTAAAATGGAAAACATTATTTTTAGGTGAATTGACTTTTTTATTCTATGTATGTTGTCATCTATTCTTTGCCATTTTCACAGAGAGGTGCTGTGCAGTACCAAAGCCTTTCTGTCCGTGAGCATTCCAAACCTGGAACCGCAGTGGGGAATGTCAGTGGTGCTGTGGATGCTGATGATGGTCCAAATGCTATTGTCTACTATTTTATTGCAGGTAAAAAAAGCAGAGTCATTTATTGATTTAATCTCAATTATAGATATTTTATCATGAAAATACCATCTGTGTGAAATGCAAGTTTTATTTGAGTTTTAACCACTTGCTTACTGGGCACTTAAACCCCCCTCATGCCCAGACCAATTTTCAGCTTTCAGTGCTCTCACACTTTGAATGACAATTACTCAGTCATGCAACACTGTAACCAAATGATTTTTTTGTCCTTTTCTTCATACCAATAGAGCTTTCTTTTGGTGGTATTTGATCACCTCTTGGTTTTTTATTTTCTGCGCTACAAATGAAAAAAGACCGAAATTTTTTTTTAAAAAATGAATTTTTCTTTGTTTCTATGATAAAATTTTGCAAATTAGCAATTTTTCTTCATAAATTTTGGCCACAATTTATACTACTACACATCTTTGGTAAAAATAACTCAAATTATTGCATATTATATGATCTGTGTGAAATGTATAGAGTCTACAAGCTATGGTGCAAATCATAAAGATTTGCAAAAAAAGATCACATCTGATGTACTAAGGCCTATCTCCATTCTTGAGACCCTAACAAGCCAGGAAAGTACAATGCCCCCCAAATGACCCATTTTTGGAAAGTAGACATTCCAATGTATTTAGTAAGAGGCATGGTGAGTTATTTTAAGTTGTCATTTTTTTCCCACAATTCCTTGCAAAATTAAGATTTTTTTTTTTTTCACAAAATTTTCATTGTAATAGCTTATTTCTCCCACACGGAATGTGCATACCACAAATAACACCCCAAAATACATCCTCCTACTCCTCCTGAGTATAACGATACCACATGTGTGAGACTTTTACACAGCCTGACCACATACAGAGGCCTAATTTTGAAGTAGCACCTTCAGGCATTCTAGGAGCATAAATTACACATTTCATTTCTCAACCACCTATTACAGTTTTGAAGGCCCTGGAACACCAGGGCAATGGAAACGTCCAGAAAATGACCCCATTTTGGAAAGCTAACACCCCAACGTATAATCTATGAGGCATAATGAGTCTTTTCAATGGTTCATTTTTTTCCAGAAGTTTTTGGAAAATGTGGAAAAAAATGAAAACACATTTTTTTTTACAAAAAGTTGTCGGTTTATAAGATATTTCCAACACATAGCATTTACATAGCAAAAATGGCACCCCAAAATATATTCTCCTACTCCTCCTGAGTATAACGATACCACATGTGTGAGACGTTTACCCAGCCTGGCCACATACAGAGGCACAACATGCAAGGAACACCGTCGGCGTTCCAGGGACACATAGCCTGCACATACCAAGAATTACACCCCCAAATACATTATGCTGAGCAAAGGGTAAAGAAAAGATTACCTGTGGTTTTAGAAGCGCAGTTGTCCACAGGAGGATATCACTGGTCCAGGCAGCAGGCAGGGACTTGGTCAGCAACAGCGAACACAATTTTTCAGGCAGCAGGCAGGGATACTGTCCATATACAGTCCAGGGTCAGTGCAGAGATATTGTCAGCAGTGCCAAAAATATTGGTCCTGGTAGTAGGCAGGTCCATGTGGTGTGGTCAGTGCGGCATGACGGCAGTAAGTCCTCCAGGCAGCAGACAGAAGTAGAGCCTCGTTCAGGACAGAATGGGGATAGGGGTAGAGGCTTCTCCCTCCCAAATCTTTTTGAAGCCTCCGAGTCTCCAGACCCTAATCTAGGAATAAGAAAACAAAGAAAATTGTTTTCTTCATCCAGAAAAACTATACTGGAGCCCCTCACATATGTGAGACCCCGTGTTGAATCCCACTAGTCCAGTTGCAGAATACAAGATCAGTCCAAGAGGCAGGCAAATATCGTGGTCAAACACTCCAAGGTCAGTTCCAGATCAGGCAGAGGTATGTACAGAATCGTTAGGCAGAAGCATGGTCGAATAACAGTCCAGGGTCAGTTCCAGATCAGGCAGAGGTATGTACAGAATCGTTAGGCAGAAGCATGGTCGAATAACAGTCCAGGGTCAGTTCCAGATCAGGCAGCGGTATGTACAGAATCGGCAGGCATAAGAGTGGTCAAATAACAAGCCAGGGTCAGTTACAGAGCAGGCAGTGGCATAAGGGGTGTGAAGGTGTATGAAGGCAGGAACTGAGGATTATGTTTACCATACTTCACTAAAAATTTATTGAAGTATGGTAACGCCGAAAACAGTGCAGAGGCCTGGTTGGGAAGGACATTGTGCACAATAATAAGATGTGTCTCTTCTGACTCCTGCTCTGGTACACACCTTACATCTTTTTTGACGTCTTTGGCCTGTTGGTTTGGGAGGGATTTTATCAGGAAAGTGGCGCTCGGAGAGTCGACTTATAACGTCTGATCGGATATTTTCTGGTGGGCCGTTTGGGAAAATAAGGGCAGTGAAAACTTCCTCCTGGTAGCCAAAGAAACGTTTGGGGTTTTGGGTGGAGTTGCGGTAAATGACATAGGAATTGTAAATGGCCAATTGAAAAAAATAAATTGCTACTTTTTTGTACCAATGGTATGTCCGTCTTGTGGCAAGATATGGTTCCATCATTTGGTCGTTGAAGTCGACTCCCCCCATGAACAAATTGTATTCATAAATGCATTTTGTTTTTTTTACGGGGCCATTCCTTCTGGGGATTTCCATGAACGTATCATTGTGGATAGAAGACAACATATACACATCTCTTCTGTCCCTCCACTTCACTGCCAGAACCTCCTTGTTTCTCAGACTTGCGGTTTCTCCTTTTCGCAGCTTCTTATTCACAAGACTTTGAGGAAAGCCCTTCCGATTCCTTTTTACGGTGCCACATGCTGGCGTCTTCCTCCGGTGAAGGTTGTGGAACAGGGGCAGAGATGTGTAGAAGTTATCTACATACAGGTGGTAGCCTTTATCCAATAGGGGGTATATGAGGTCCCAAACAACTTTTCCGCTGGATCCCAAGTAGTCCGGACAATTAGGGGGCTGCAGCTGGGTGTCCTTCCCTTCGTACACTATGAATGAATATGTGTATCCTGTGGCTCGGTCGCATAATTTTAGATCTTCACCCCATAGCGGGCCCTTTTGCTGGGCATAAATTGCTTCATTTTAAGCCTACCACTAAATTTAATAAGGGACTCATCCACACATATGTGTTGGTCCGGGGTAAACAATTTGGGGAATGTTTGTGAAAAATAATGAAGTATTGGTCGAATTTTGTAAAGCCTGTCGTAATTTGGGTCATTTCGTGGAAGGCACTGGGTATTGTCGCTGAAATGTAAGAACCTCAGGATCATCTGATACCTGGTTCTGGGCATTACCGCGGAGAAGAGCGGTGTGTGGTGGAGGGGGTGGGTTGACCAATAGGTACGCAATTGATTTTTTTTTGGTGAGTCCCATGTTAAATGTGAGGCCTAAAAAAACCTTGAACTCCTCCACCGTTAGGTCTCTCCATTCGTAGGGATGGGCATAATAAGATGTCGGATTTTTCAAAATAAATTGTTGTGCATACAGGTTGCACTGGGCCACAATTGACGACAACATATCCTCCGTAAAAATTGTGTCCACCTGGACTCCTGGCTGGGCAGTGAAAGGGGGAACATTGGCCTCTCCTGAATTAGGAGGAAGCCACAAGGGGTTCTGAAGGGCATAGGGAAGGCCGGCATGGCTTCTAACCCTTTGGGGCTGAGATGACACCCACTGGTACTTGGCCTTTCTTGCCGGGGCACTGCGGTTACGCGCAGTTTTATTCAAAGACTGCTTCAGGACACCATCCTGTTAGTCTGGAATAAAGAGGATTCAGGCCTTGTTTGTTTCCAATATGCTTGGCTCCCGACATAGATCAGAGCCTAAATTGGTGGTTGTTATCCAGCAGGAGGGAAAATCTTTAACCTGCCAGGTGTTAACAGCAGATGCCAGCCTTCTAGGCCTGGGAGCAGCCCTGGAAGAAGATTCTGTCCACGGGAGATGGTCCAGGTTAGAGGACCTTGCCTATCAACTTTGGACGTTTCAGGCAGTACATCTGGCCATAGAATCCTAGCGGTCAGATTACAGGACTGTCCTGACAGGATTCAGTCTGACAGAGCCACGGCGGTGGCTTACATAAAAAAAAAAAGAGGTGAATAATGTTCTAGGTTGGCAGAACACAACACTCCTTGCCTATCGGCAATTTTAATATTTCAGGCATACTACTTGAGACGCCAACAATTATTTCCGGGAGAATGGTCTCTTCACCTTGACATCTTCCTAGAAATATATCAGATGGGGTACTCCGGACATGGACCTATTCACGTCTACATTCATTAGTAAGGTTCACAACTTTATGTCAAACAAGGGGTCAGCTAGCAGGCGGAACAGAAGCATTAGCCTTCCCAGGGGATCAGTTCTCACTGATCTATGCATTTCCTCCAGCTCTGCTACTTCCGTGCCTTCTCCGCAGCATTAAGCAGGAACAGAAGGAGCTGATTCTGGTGGCCCCAGCGGGTCCCAGAAGATCTGAATTTATTGAGATCATAAGGAGGGCAGTTGAAGTCCTTTGGACTCTGCCATTATAGCCAGAACTTCTTGCACAGGGTCCGGTATTTCATCCTACTTTACGGACAAGGAGTTTAACAGGTTTGACTGTTGAATCCCACTCTATAAAAGAGTGTGGGTGATCTCCTTCAGTAGTGTCTACTTTTACTAATGCCAGGAAGCCGGCTTCCAGAGTCACTTACTATAGAATCTGGAAGGCATAGATTCTTGGTATGGATCCAGGGGTTGGCACCCTAGGAAGTATGTCAATAGGCAGGATTCCTGCATATGAGATCTGATATGAAGCTGGCCTTGACTTTTATCAAGAGCCAGATCCAGGCCGTGTCGATGTCTTTTCCTACGGCCTCTTGCTTCCCACTCTTAGTGTGTAGCTTATTCAGGGGGTAACACGGTTTATTCCCCCTATCAAGGCACCTCTAAATCCTTAGGATTTAAAATTGGTATGGTCGGTTTTGTTAAATCAGCCATTTGAACCTTACGAGAAATTCTCTTGGTTCTTTGATAAGAAAGATAATCTTTTTTGCTTGCCATCTCTTCTGCTAGAAGAGTATTGGAACTAACGGCTCTGTCTTGTAAGAGCCATATTTCATCATGTATAAGGACGAGGTGATTTGATGTCATCCTGAACTCTTACCAAAAGTGGTAACAGGTTTTCATTTAAACCAAGATATTATTTTTCCTTCTTTCTCCCCAGAAGCCTTAATCTGGGGAAGAGAAAGCACTACTGTCTCTTGATGTAGTAAGAGTGATCAGAATCTAATTAAGGGCGACTGTTCAGGTTCGCAAAATATAGGTTTTGTTTGTACTGCCAGAGGGTCCAAGATATGGACAGGCAGCATCAAGATCCACTATTTTCCAAATGGATTTGTCAGGTGGTTGATCAAGCTTCAGCTTAAAGAAGAAAATTCTTCCTTCTCATATTAAGAGCACATTCATCCAGGGTGATTAGTGCCTCTTGGGTGGTGCATCATCAGGCCTCTATGGCTCAGATCTGTAGGACGGCAACATTGGTCTTTGGTTCAGACGTTTATCCGATTTTTTTCAAATGGATATTAAAAGTCATGAGGATATTGCCTTTGGGCACAGCATACACTGCAGGCTGCAGTATGAGTCCTCTGGCCTCCTGTTTCCTTGATTCTGCCCCCCCCCCCCCTTCAGTTGCCATTGCTATGGGACATCCCACATAGTTATTACTATGGCTCTGTGTCCCCTGATGTGAGAAAAGAAAATAGGATTTTTAAAACAGCTTCCCTGTAAAATCCATTTCTTTGATGTACATCAGTGGACACAGAGGTCCCTCCCTTCTCCTTCTTCTTCTTATACACTTTGATTGCTTGGCTACAAAACTGAGGACTCCCAGTAATGGGAGGGGTTATATGGGGGAAGTTCCCGCCTTAAGGGGTGTGCCAGTGTCCAGCACCTGATATGCCGATATAACCCACATAGTTATTACTATGGCTCTGTGTCCCTTGATGTACATCAAAGAAAAGAATTTTACAGGTAAGCTGTTTTAAAAATCCTATTTTTTTCAGGCCAATAACATTTTCAGCAAGTACAGAAAATACTTGTTGGTCTGACCAGAAATGCAGTGTCCTTGTCACTTCCTGTGAACTTACACAAGCTTACTTATTACTAGTTCCATCAGCCCCTATGAATCTTTCAAGATCAACAAAGACGGATATGTTTGCAGTCCAGCCTTGGTGGCTACAATCATTCCTTTCTTAGATATACTGGAGGAGTGCAAGGTAGCCACTCAGGGACAGGTGTTATTCATAGGGTTACAAGGAGAAAAGAAAGAACAAAAAGCCTGAAGAGTTACGCTCAGAGTTCAGGGTTAGAGGTTACGTTCAGAATGCAGGGTTTAAGGAGATCGTTACATTTAGCATGCAGGGTTAAGAAGTGCTTCATGTTCAGAATGCAGGGTTCAGGAGTGCGTTGCACTCAGAATTCAGGGTTAAGGAGTGCATTACACTCAGAATGCAGGGTTGAGTTTGTTGCGCTCAGAATGCAGAGTTCAGGGGAGAGAGGTTATGTGAAGGGCGGTAGAGGACACTGCGATGGGGGTGGCCCTGCCCATATCTGTGTCCTCTGCCCCCTTCACATCAGCCCCCCCCACACACACACACAGTTGTGTCCTCTGCCCCCCCTTTTCCCTATAGCAGTGACTATGGGCCGCCCTCAACCCCCCTCCCACTCCCAAAGCAATATACTACTTGTGTACACAGTGGGGAGGGGGAGGCAGCACATTTCTGGACAGAGGGCGGGAGTGGGACATTTCATGATAGCAAGCTGGTGATTAGTTGCTTAGGTCCGCCCTATGTCCTAGCAACCAACCACCTGTGGTTTAACTTCAAAAGAGCAAACAAAGTCACCACTTCTAAAGACTGGTAAGCTACAAATTTTTTTTTGTGGGGGGCGGGTAAATGGGCTTTAAAAGAGAAGTATGGCCAAAGCTCTTTTGGTCATACTTCTCTTATGGGTTCGCAGTAGTGCACTTACTGTACTTGTGCCATTACCGAGCTGCTCCAGTCTCTGGATGTATCCCAAAAATAATGTCAGGGTCCACCCAGATATCTGATTGGCAGCTGGCTCAGCCTCTCAGTGCATTGCTTAGAGCCTGAGCCAGCTGCTTCTGCCCCCTCTTCTCCTGGCGCTCTAGCGAGCATTAAAGGGGCAGAGCAGAGAGCAGTGACTGACCGTCACCACTCTGTGCTCAGAGAGGACCCAAGAACTGAGCTATCAGTGGTCTTGAGATCACTCAGTTCTAGGGCTTATGCCGCGTACACACAATCAGAATTCTCGTCAGAAAAAGCTCTGATGGTTTTCCCGACGGAATTCCGACGGCATTCGGCTCAAGCTGTCTTGCCTACCCACGCTCACATCACATTCCGATCGTTTATAACGCGGTGACATACAACAAGCACAACGGGACAAGAAAAGGGAAGTTCAATAGCTAGTAGCCAATAGCTTCTGTCTCGTAGTTGAATCTGAGCATGCGTGATTTTTGGCGTGTCGGAATTGCATACACACGATAGGAATTACCGATAGAAAGTTTTTCCGTCTGGAAAGTTGAGAACATGCTATAAATTTTTTGCTGGCGGAAATTCGGACAGCTAAATTCCGATGGAGCATACACACGGTCGCATTTTCCGATAAAAAGCTATCATCTGTCTTTTTCTGGCCGGAAATTCCGATTGTGTGTACGCGGCATTAGATCCGGCGGTGGACTGATGCTGCATTATAGAGATGCTGCAGCCATAGAGGTGAGTATGTATGTTTTTTTCCCACACATCTTCTTTAAGAGCAGGTATGATTTCCACTTTTCATAGTCTATAGCTTAGACTGGTGGTGGCTATGAAGATAACAATTTTCACCTATCTGTTTAAAGCCTCTATTTAAAGTCATATTCATGATCCAGATAGACCTCTTAAGAGAATTTGAGGATGCAATAGATTCAGGGTTACTTTGGTACCTTTCTTTACATTGTTCGCTATATTATTTTTCTTGGTACAATATACTACAATTTCAACTCATATCCATACAGCCCTCATATTACGCAGTCAGAAAGCAATGCCCTTGTAACTACCTATCAAGGGAGAGGGCAAAGGGCATGTAGTGGGGGGGGGCAAAAAAAAATATATATATATATATATATATATATATATATATATATATATTATAATAATAAAAAAAACTCTGCACCCAATAAGCATATTTAATTTTTAAATTAAACTGACACCTTATGGCCTGAAATGTGGCAAAAGGTTGAAAAGTTCAAGGGGGCTGAATACTTTCGCAAGGCACTGTAGGTACAAGGGCATTGCTTTCTGACTGGGTTATAGTATACAAATCAGCGTCCATACATCCATCTATATATTTTCTTTTTCTTTATTCAGACTTCTAGTGTATGTGTATATACAGTGCCTTGCGAAAGTATTCGGCCCCCTTGAACTTTTCAACCTTTTGCCACATTTCTGGCTTCAAACATAATGATATAAAATTTTTATTTTTTGTGAGGAATCACCAACAAGTGGGACACAATTATGAAGTTGAACGAAATCTATTGGATATTTTAAACTTTTTTAGCAAATTTGGATACAAAAAGATTTCCCAAGCTTTAAACATCCCAAGGAGCACTGTGCAAGTGATCATTTTGAAATGGAAGGAGTATCAGACCACTGCAAATCTACCAAGACCTGGCCGTCCCTCTAAACTTTCAGCTCAGACAAGGAGAAGACTGATCAGAGATGCAGCCAAGAGGCCCATGATCACTCTGGATGAACTGCAGAGAACTCCAGCTGAGGTGGGAGAGTCTGTCCATAGGACAACAATCAGTCGTACACTGCACAAATCTGGCCTTTATGGAAGAGTGGCAAGAAGAAAGACATTTCTCAAAGATATCCATAAAAAGTCTTGTCTAAAGTTTGCCACAAGCCACCTGGGAGACACACCAAACATGTGGAAGAAGGTGCTCTGGTCAGATGAAACCAAAATCAAACTTTTTGCCCACAATGCAAAACGATATGTTTGGCGTAAAAGCAACACAGCTCATCACCCTCAACACACCATCCCCACTGTCAAACATGGTGGTGGCAGCATCATGGTTTGGGCCTGCTTTTCTTCAGCAGGGACAGGCAAGATGGTTAAAATTGAGGGGAAGATGGATGCAGCCAAATACAGGACCATTCTGGATGAAAACCTGTTGGAGTCTGCAAAAGACCTGAAACTGGGATGGAGATTTATCTTCCAAAAAGACAATGATCCCAAACATACAGCAAAATCTACAAAGGAATGGTTCACAAATAAACGTATCCAGGTGTTAGAATGGCCAAGTCAAAGTCCAGACCTGAATCCAATAGATAATCTGTGGAAAGAGCTGAAAACTGCTATTCACAAACGCTCTCCATCCAACCTCACTGAGCTCGAGCTGTTTTGCAAGGAAGAATGGGCAAGAATTTCAGTCTCTCGATGTGCAAAACTGATAGAGACATACCCCAAGCGACTTTTCATTTTTTTATTAGTTAAAAAAGTTTCAAAAATCCAATAGATTTCGTTCCACTTCACAATTGTGTCCCACTTGTTGGTGATTCTTCACAAAAAATAAAAATGTTATATCTTTATGTTTGAAGCCTGAAATGTGGCAAAAGGTTGAAAAGTTCAAGGGGGCTGAATACTTTCGCAAGGCACTGTATATCCACATATATTTACAGCCACATAAAAGCCCTTCATTTTCCTTTCTTCATCCCCACTTTTTGCATTATTATAATTTTTCAGATTTTATTGTTTTTTATTATTTTTTTTATGATTCACTTTGTATTTAATTTTTTTCTCTAATATTTTTTAGCACTTTTTCATCATCTACTATTTTCAACTTTGGCTTTTATTTTTTACTTATTTTTTATTTTTACACTTTTTTTTAATTTTCAATACTCATGTTTATTTCTTAATTTTTTTCCAATTTTTTATTTTTATTTTTCTTGCCAATTTTCATTGTTTGTTTTCCTTGTTTTTCATTGTTTATATTTAATTTTTTTTGTAAAAATGATAAAAATGATAGATCGTGAATGACAAGAAAATGAAACGTAAACAATGTAAATTGACAAGAAAAAAAAAAATTAGGAAAAGCAGAAGAAATAAACATGAGTATTGAAAATGAAAAAAAAAAAAGTTCAAAAATAAATAAGTAAAAAATAAAAGCCAAAGTTGAAAATAATAGATGATGAAAAATTGATAAAAAATATAAAAGAAAAAAATTTAATAAAAAGTGAATTATAAAACATAAATAATGAAAAACAATAATAATAACTGAAAAAATATAATAATACACATGCATTTCTTTTCATTGTCTGTTTTTTATTTGCAATTGTTTTGTATTTTTCTATTTGTGTTAATTATTTAATACTTTTCAAAATAAATATTTCTTCTTTATATTTATCTCGCTGTGCTATTATGACAGTTTTGAGTTCTATAATGTATTTTTTTTCTCTAAAAGTATTTTGATAGGGAGTTCTGCTGTATAGCTAGCTCCCTCTGCTTCAAAATCTTTAGTAGTTAATAGTTCATTTGCCAGCAGCTTAAAAAACTTGGGGTGTACTGTGCCAAAGGTGTCTGAGGAAGGAGGTGTGGCTTGCCTCCGAAACACATCTCGATTGGCTATTCCCCTCCTGGTTGACAGACTGAGTTCTAGGCTCTGACAGTTCGCTCCCCAGAGTCCTCCGACATCCACCCTCTCTGGGGCTGCCGCTGCGGCAAGAACTGATATCCCCCCACGGGCAGGATGTTTTTGCTCTGAGCCTTAGGCCCCTTTTACACGGGTGGATAGAATTCAGCTTTTAGCTGAGGATAGATTAAGTTATCTACCGCACCTAAACTCATACAATGCTTTCCTATGGCCCCATTCACACACTGAATGGTGACGTTACATGTGGTTTTGTGCAGTTAGAAAAAATTAATTTGACTGTGTCCAGGACCGATTTATCTCAGCTATCTGTACATAACCGCAGGTAATCACAGTGTACTATTTCTCCTGCGGATAGCAGAGGCAACAAGGAAAGAAAAACAACGGGAAGCACATCAAAAATGGCAAGAATGTTCCACCGCAGCTAAACGCAGCGGCATGTAAACACTGCTAATCTCAATGTAGAAGTCTTGGAATTTCAAAATAACAAAACATGCTTTTAACAGTGGCAGGACAGCTGCCCATGTGAAAGAGGCCTTACACTTGCTCTGTACACACCTCTGTGAGTGGTATTTTTTACACTTATACTTATACAAGAGTCTGCTTGGCACTTCTCTCCCCTCTCCCTCTTGTTTCACTTTGTCAGACAGATTCTAAGTGATTTCTTGATTCAACAGGTCTGCCAGTAATCAGGCCTGGGTGTGACAAGTGAAATTTAATTCAGCTTTCCAAAAAATGTGGTTAATCACAGTTCATTCATGATTTTGCATATGTACATCACCGCGAACGTTTGATTAAGAGCAACAATTCTAGCCCAAGAACTCCTCTGTAACTCCAAACTGGTAACCTGTAAAAAAAAAAAAAAAAAAAAGGTCACCTATTAAGATTTTTGGCACCATTCCATGAGTGTGCACAATTGTAAAGCAATTTTAAAGCATGACAAGTATCTATTTATACTTCGTAACATCATCTTTCACATTATACAAAAAAAGTGGGCAAACTTTAGTGGGTTTTTTTTTCATGAAACAGTTTTTTTTTCCCCAAAAAAACACGGTTGAAAAATTGCTGCACAAATACCGTGTGAAATAAAAATTTGCAACAACCACCATTTTATTCCCTATGGTCTCTGTTAAAAAAAAACATATGTAATGTTTGGGGATTATGAGTAATTCTCTAGCAAAAAAATGATGATTTTTACATGTAGGGCAGGAGTGCCAGAATAGGCCCGGTATGGAAGTGGTTAATAATATCATTTATAAACTGAATTTTGTATTTACTTGGGTTATGTTTGTGTAATATTAAAATTTGTTTGATGATCTGAATCATTTAAGTGTGACAAATATGCAAAAAAAAATAAAAAATCAGGACAGGGGCAAATACTTTTTCACATCTCTGTACAAGAGTCATGCAAGTTGCAACAACTGGTTTTATGTAAAAGAGTCATCTAAAGGAATGATTTTCCTAAATTTTTTGGTACTCCGGTAGCAAGATTTCTTTACGTTAACATCCAGGTCCATCCACATTCCAGAGCCACTGCTAAGAGGTTTTATGGTAGTCACTAACATTTTTATTTAGCTTGCATTACAGAGAATGCAGCATTACTAGCTAGACTCTCCCTGCTGTAGCAGGAGTGAGACGTCACACTGGTCGAAGAGGGGTAGTTGGCAGAGTTGGGAACACCGCCAGGAAAATCCCTCTGCTGGAGTCCCAGAGAGATATTAAAAAACATCTATTACTATCAGTTTTTAATGAGTTAGCTCTTTAAAATAACATAATGAAGACTGATATCCTGACTTGCAATATATTTCTTTTGTAGTTGGGAATGAAGGAAACAACTTTCAGCTGGCTCCTGAAGGAAAGCTGACAGTTCTGAAAAACCTGGACCGAGAGAAGGAACCATACTACACTCTTATAGTGAAAGCATCCAGCAACAGAAATTGGTCAGCCCGCAAAGCGATGAGGGCCGCAAGGATACAGAGCTTTGATCCCAGCACAGACTCAACCTTGCAGGAAGTGAGGATCTACCTTGAGGACATTAATGATCAACCACCTAGATTCACAAAAACAGAGTATACAGCAGGTAAGATATTTGTTAGAAATACAGAAAAACAATAAAAAATATTTAAAAGTGTTGCCAATTTTCCATTGTATTCTCATATTATTATGCTATACATTATTTTTCAGGTGTTGCAACCGATGCAAAAGTAGGCTCTCACCTCATCAAGGTTCTAGCACTTGATGCTGATGTGGGCAACAACAGCCTGGTGTTCTACAGCATCTTAAGTATTCACTACATTAAACAGAACTCAAATGACTCACAGGAGGTGAAAAATATTTTTGTGATTGGTAAGAGTATTCATTTTATCCATATTATCTTTTGTCTTCGCTAAGCTGAAAGACCACCTAGAAGTGGCCATTCACTTTTTTGTGATTCCTAGGAAATGTGTTAAGCCACACACAGTGACATAATATAAATACATACAAAAAAATTCAATAAAACGCAATAACAAATTCAATGAAACAAACATGAAAATAAAGTGACAATGAGTCTAAATAAATATTCAAAAAGTGTCAAATGAAGTGCAAAATATAAAAAAAAAATGACATGCTCCCCACACAGCTGTGATCAAGCCACTTACCAGATGTGTATGACCAAAGCTTATAATGGTCATACAAGCATGTTGCACTGGCTCCACCAGCAAGATAAATCAGCAGGATAGCCACCGAACTCCACAGCGAAACCAGCAGACAGGATCTCGCACCATAATCAAAGTAGCATGAATACAGAAAGCAAGCTCTATAGTGTAAAAACACTCTAGTGCAAATTTATTAAAAAACAAAATGCTAACTCACATATAAACTCTTGTAAGGCTCCGTTTAAGAGACCCAGGTGCTCTTGTATGTGAATCACCATTCAGTCTGATCACCAATCGTATGCAC
The DNA here is from genome assembly GCF_037356315.1 of Lithobates pipiens. Lineage (NCBI taxonomy): Eukaryota > Metazoa > Chordata > Amphibia > Anura > Ranidae > Lithobates > Lithobates pipiens. Next base: position 65,869,808 of record NW_027507787.1, on the reverse strand, counting down.
GATAACGTCACGTCCTAGGGCTCTGCCTGACCTGTTTCTCTGAAGATAGCATCATCAAAGTAACTGGATAGATGTCTCATATTGCGCAATAAGCTTATACAGGTAAGGTTATAAAACCAACACCTGATACTAAAGCAAGTCAATTATAGGGTCTCCCTCTAGTGTTCTGCCAGAGAAAAAAAAATCTAAAATTCTCACTCAGCTCCCTCTAAAAAAAAAAAAAAAATTGCACTTGACACCAAAAGTAAAAAAAAAAATTATTTAAAAAAATTTATTTAAAAGATACCTACTTAAAAAAACAGGAGAACTTGTTTACAAAAAGTAAGCATATACAATACCAAAGTACAATGTAATAATTCCTTTATAAACCATAGACTGAATGACACGCATCACATATCTGAGACTCAAGCAAATATAAAAAATCACTACCAATAGAGACCTCCTAACACAGAAGGCCTATAAAGATTTATTTATTTAAAAAATATGAGAGAAAAAACAAACAAACCCCAATTTGCAGAATGTAAATCAACTATTATTCAAAAAACATCCCAATCCCAAACTACATTCAGGCCATAGGCTATATAAGTTTTTAACTGGTAGATCTATCTGGTCTCTCTTCTAGATATCACTCTCCTTATATGACACCCCCTCCAGTGGGGTGTAAGTTTGTCTATAGCAAAAAGTTTGGTACCTGTTGGATCCCCATTGTGTCATCAATAATAATGTTTTGACAGTTAGTGACCCTTAAACCTTCTCTTGATATTTACAATATGTTACTGAAGGTGCATATGCAACATACGTACTGTGTGTCTTGTATATTGCATATGGAAAGGGCACTCAATCATGTAGACTACATTCTTAATTGTGCAAGTGGTAGAAGTATAAATATTCTAACTTTTTCTCGTTTATTATGACTGGAAGCCATTAACCTTTCTCACTGATCCGTTAGTGCTACATACACAGCATCTATAACACGGATAAAAGCCTAACATTGTTACTAGAACAGGAATAGAGGGAAAAACTTCCAATGGGAACACTAGTTCTGCCAACAGCCAGGGATTTCCCCACTTTGCAGAGATTTACTTTCACTTCCTGTTTTGATTATGGGACAGGAAGTGAAGGGAGATCTCCCCACTGAGACATAAATGGCAAGAAAACTGAAAGGTGTTATATATTTTTCCTGTACTCTATCCAACACGAAAAAAGTTATGCCTTTAGTTCTACCCTAGCACCCGATCTTACAATGTTAAGAGTTTTTTCAGACTAATTGTAATTATTCCCATCTATGTGTGTTCTATTTGTAGGTAATGTTGATGGTATTATTCGGACGTTTGATCTCTTTACTGCCTACAACCCTGGTTACTTTGTGGTTGACATCATGGCAATCGATTTGGCTGGGCACAATGATACTGCTGTTGTTGGAATATATATTTTACGCGATGACCAGCGCTTAAAGATAGTTATTAATGAGATTCCTGATCGGGTGCGTGAATTCGAGGAGGAATTTATACGACTTTTATCCAACATCACAGGAGCCATTGTCAATACAGATGACGTTCAGGTAAAGACTGAGTGAGGGCTGGTTCACACTTGTGCGAATAAAAAATGCCGGTAAAAACTCATATGGAAGCACCTGCATTCACCAGTAATTTTACGCACATTTTTTAAACTAAATTGCTTTTATCTGATTTTTTTTTCTTTGAGTTTTCTGAGTATTTTCTGTGTCATCCTTTCCTTTTCACAAAAAAATGCAATAAAATCATTATTAGTGGACACAAACACAACATAACTCACAGAATTCCTGCTAAATCTAAATATAAAACTGTAGTTGATAAATAAAGCTCTGTATTGGAATGAGGTCTGGGGGCTCATTCACATGGGTGCTGTGGCCTATACTCTGTGAACCAGATTTATTTTTTATGGCTGCTGCTGTGTGCAGGGAGCCTATGCTGAACACAAACACAGGTCCTAATTTGACAGGCGTGTGGATGCATGTGTATGGCCTCAAACACAGACAGTGTGCATCCAGAGTCGCTTACTCCCACCTGCACACCTGCCATATTGGTTCTGCAGCTATACGGCTGCTGGTTCCCCAAAGAATAATAGGCGGCCCCAGAAGCACAAACAAACTGCTCGTTCACATTGTACTGTATGTGCAAGAGAACCTGTGTGAATGAACCCCTCTTTTTTATTGTTATATATTTTTTTATTTGCTGCATTTTTTGGGGGGGGGGGGGGTCAGTGGGTGGTGGCAGTAGTTTTTTTATTTTGATTTTATTTTTTATCATTTCTTTTTTTAACAGCTGTGTTGGGAGGCTTTGCTTAAATACCAGGGTTCTAGACAGACCCCTGAAGTCTCACTTTTAAGACTGAGAAATTAGCCATTTCCCAGTCCCTTTCTCTGAAGTCTCAACTGCACAGTAGAAGAATGGACAGGAGAGAGGCTCATGTTCATTCATAAACTGAAGAATAATCCACAGTTTACTATGCTTCATTTATGAATGAACAGAGTGAATGATTGGTACCAATCACTCACTGTTCATTCAGACAAGGAAAGGGCCCCCTCTCTGCTCTCCATCCTGAATAGATCCCCTGCAGTAGCTGGCAGGATAGAAGAGGAGAGAAGCTGGCAGCGCCGTGGGCGGACGAGATGGGGAGTAAACGGGGGTCCCGGAGAGCAGGGAGAATCTGACAGTCGGGGGTGATAGGTGTGGTGGGTGGGGGCAATTACAATTCATGAAGCAACTAAAAGGGAGGAGGGGAAGCGACTTTCAGCTGCTGCACAGAGCCATACAGGGAAATCGGGTCTTATATTTGCAACCACCCCCCCCCCCCCCGCACCACACCAATCATCCCTAACTGTCAGATTTCCCCTGCTGAGGGTGTTTTCTGTGTGTGTTGGCACAGTTCACGCACTGAGCGGTGCATGAAAACTGCAGCAGTGTTGCTGTTATTTGCACCTGCACCACACCACAGGTGACAGCTGCGGGGAAGTGTGAACGGCGGCAATCAGTGGTGAATTTTCTGACACTAAATTACACTTTTGGGGACCAGTTAAACTATTACAGTGATCATTGCTAAAAAATATGCACTGTCACTGTACTAATGACACTAGCTGGGAAGGGGTTAACATCAGGGGTGATCAAAGAGTTAACTGTGTGCCTAACCAGTGTTGGTGTACTGTGGGAGGTGCTTTTACTAGGGCAAGAGATGAAACAAATCCCATCCCTTTCCTCCTGTCAGAACAGTGAACTGCCTTGTTTACATAGGCAGATCACTGTTCTGTCTCTCTGCCTGATGGGGTGCCAGCGGACACATATATATATATGTGTGCGTGTGTGTGATCCGGCGCAGAGGTGCTGCTCCGGTAGCAGTAAAACTGCTATAGGGCGGACCTTAAATGTTTAAAGGATATTATCCAATCCCACAAAACACATTGGTGTCTGCTGAGAGCTATAGAAACTATTTTCATCTCATCGCTAATTCATAGTTTCATGGTTGGTAAGGTTGAATAAATGCACTAGTCCATCCAGTCCAACCTGTGGACTGGATTCATGCAATCTCATTCAAATTCTACGATTAGACAGGGTTTTATAAAGTTTCAGAGTTTTCAGCAAAGTTCAATCTAAATTTAGTAGATTGTGCAGACAAGATGTATTGTTCTCTCTAAAACATAAAAATAAACTAAATAGGTCTGGCAATGGGGGACTTTTAGGGCTCTGTACCTGAGGCACCAATAACACAATCAAGAAGTATAAAAATACAAATTTTATTAATCACATTCTGTGCCTAAAATCCTAACCAATTGTCTTAATACATTTAGACAACATCATCAAATATCATAAAAGTAGTGCACAGTTCCATGATAAAAGACTAATAGATAGTCCATGATGATTTTATTGATGCATTTTTCCAAACTTCAAGTCAGACACGTTTCGCAGTCTAAGACGCTGCTTCTTCAGGGACCCGATGCGAAAATGTCTGAAATATTAATACAACAAGAATAATACAGATTCATAGTCAAAATACATCAGATAGCACTATTACAAGATGTATTTCCAAATAGCTTAACACAACTTTCAACAATAAACAGATATTCGGTATAATTAGTACTCCATAGCCTCAGAGGGCAACCAACTTTAACAATGGCCCAACCCTTCCAGCCAAGTGCAAGGGAAGAGGAGGTGGCATCAAAGCACTGGACACCCAAGAAGGAGACAGAAGCCGCAGCCAGCAGCCAAACTATGAAATAAATAATAAAATATATAACTAAGTGTATACATAATAATGGATAAGCCGCTAAGCAAATTAAAGTACCTATAAGGCCGCGTACACACGCGGGGACTGTTCGCCCAACTTTGTCCGTCAAACAGTTTCGGCAAACAGTCCGCTCAAAATTAGCATGGACGGACATGCCCACACACGACGAACGAACAGTTTGCTGAAACCGTGAACGGCACGTACGACGGGACGAAAAATACGACGTCCTATACACTGCATTATAACTTTCGGCGTGTTAAGCCTTTCTGAGCATGCGCGGAACTTAGTTTGTCGAACAAGCCTACACACGGGCGGACTGTTCGCTCAAACAAGGTTTCAGCGGACAGTTTTACGGAATTTCCGAAAAACCTTGTTCGTCAAACTGTCCGCTGAAACTGTCCGCTGAAAGCCCACACACGAGCGGACTGTCCGCCCAAACACTGTTCAGCGGACAAAGTTGGGCGAACAGTCTGCCCGTGTGTACGCGGCCTAATACTAGGCTCATCTTCCAACCTACAACAATACAACCCCAACATTTACTACATACACAAACCACACGCACAAAACTCAGACCATGTTTTTGGTGCCTCAGGTACAGAGCCCTAAATGTCGGAACTATTTAGTTCCTTTTTATGTTTCAGATAATTTGGGATGGTCGCTGTACAAGTTTTTTTCCCCCAATAAGATGAGTGGTCATTTCATTTCTTTCATTTGTATTGTTCTCTCTGTTTTATAGAATGTTAAAGTTATAAGTACATTTCTGTTTTCTTCCTATAGTTTCATGTAGACAAGAAAGGTAGAGTGAACTTTGCCCAGACTGATATGCTGATTCACGTTGTAAATCGCGATACCAACAGAATACTTGATGTGGATCGGTAAGCTTTTTATACATGTGAAATCATGGAGTTATGTATATATAACATTAGCTCCTTATAGCACTTCATAGTCAACTTTTTTATATGGTTAATTAATAAGGGTTTTATTTTCCCCCTCAAGGGTTATACAGATGATTGATGAGAATAAAGAACAATTACGGAATCTCTTTCGCAATTACAATGTCTTAGATGTTCAGCCAGCCACTACACCCAGTGCTCCGGAGGACCTGTCTGCACTACAGGTAAAGCTTTTTTAAAGTGCAGCCAAAAATGTCAAACAGAATAATCAACACAAGGGACATAACTCACAGTCAGTAGGATGTGTCACTTGTGCTGATTTCTCTTCTGTTAGTAAAATGTCTCCTTCATCCTGCACACCAAACCTAAACCCTTACCATCACAATCTTACTGTGTGGCTGGGGTGAAAGCAAAGTAGAAGTCCAAGCTAAAACTAAAATCTACAGACATCGATGATCTCACACTAACCTATCTAGCCCTGTAAAGAAAAAATCTGTATACATACCTTTTCTGCAGCCGATCTGACCTGATCCCACGCTGAGCTGTCATCTACGGCTCCGCTGTGGAGGTGGGTGCAGAGGACACGTGCGACAATGGAAGCCCCAAAGTAAGTCTATGGGTGACATCACTCCTCATTCATTTCACAGCCGTTGTCGGCTGTGTCCTCTGCAGAGCTTCCGCTACTGGAGATTGGGTCAGAGCGGCTTCAGAAAATGTATTTATACTGTTTTCTTCTTTACAGGGCTAGATAGGTTAGTGTTAGACTGTGGATGTCTGTAGATACAGGGATTTTAGTTTTAGGGTGGACTTACACTTTAAAACAGCTAACAGCTGTCACAGGCTCCCAAAAGATAAAGATACATGAAGGTGTCTTGATGCATATTTACTTCAGTTGCCATAAAAGGGACATTAATCTAAGACATTAGACCTCAATTGTGGAATACATATGGTTTTAGCAGAATAACTCATAAAACACCTCATATTTGAGTTTTAAATGGTATCTGGCACATTAAATCACACTCAGGCCTGTCCATTGAGGACTCCAGTGGAGAAATATCCGGATAAATATCCTAACAAGATTCCCTAGCTTTGCCCAGTGGCTATTACAACTACTTCCTTTATTGGATTATTCATAATGTAGAATACACAAATAGTAGGGGGGATTATGTGGGGGGGGGGGGGGGGGTAGCAGCTGGTCATGTCCTTCATGTGTCCCTCATTGTTGGGCACCAAGCAAGGGTCACAAAAGAGGCCTACCCCAGCATGGATTACAGGGTCACTTGACTACACATGGGGTACCTTTACAGTTGTGCTGTACTCATCATTGCCCTGGGATAAGGCTGAGACTGCCATGGGGCAATACTCAATCTTAGGACGGGCCTCTGCTTCTAGAGCTGAGCGTATACCATGTGCACTTGCACTGTAACTGTTCGCCCATTAACACTTCCTGTGACAATGCACACCATCTTCATAACTTGCATTTAGGAGGGACACGCTGGGCCTTGTCCAAATCCACCTGTCCTGCCTATCACCGCTACCTCACTCCCAGTAATGGTATGGTGTCTCGATGTGCACATGGCGTGGACTTCATGCGTGCACTCAACTTCACTTAACTCTTCCGTACCTGAGCACAGGCCTGGAAAACTGTGTGGCGCTAGTCTACTCCTGTTGCTTTGTGAGACGGACCACTCACAGAGAGTGTGCTAACAATAACTCCCTCTTACAAGAGTCTATCCCACCTATTTCAGGTGAACGCTTAACGTCTGGCTGATTGGTAGACTTCTGTTACCCTAGGTAACCACTTGCTTGTACTCCTTACTGTATTAACTCTTGTGGAGCTGTCTTCATACACCAATGTTTATAATGGCCCAAACCAAAGGCTATATGTGCCAGTTACTTGCATTATACCCCTTTCTGTAACTTCAGACCAGGCAAGGACAATGTTTCAGAAAGCTTCAGAAGCCTCAGTTTTCCTGTCTTGTGGCATACTCCTGTAGCGATGCAACAGCTGACAGAGGTGTATCGCAGAGTCCGGGACCCTGAAAGGGATCTCGGAAGGGTCTCAGACCAGCATGAGGCTCACACCGAGACAGGGATGATGTTAGTGACAGAATGGAATTGGCAGGCAACTACTAGAAGGAGCAGTCCAGACTGCTGTCACTATTGCTGAGGCTAATTTTAATTACATTGGACTTAAATGGACTTTATATTGGCCATACATGATTTTTTTTTCTCTTTTTTTTCCAATATCACCTGCATTTTTGTCCCAAAATACCTGCAAAGGTAGTGTCCATGTGATGCAGAGTCCTTCAGAGGCATTCTTCCAGGGTTGGTGTCTTTGGGGTGAACCTCAAGTATTGATGACTTTACATCCAGGTAGTAGTGAGTGACATTCCTCTGCTCCTTAGGAGTGCCAACTATTGACTATTTCAACCTACTTACCTGACGGTGACATTTTCATTGAAGCTATGTGGGAGACAGCTAATACACAAACTACTGCAGGAAAATCAGGGCACTGTAGGAATCCAACAGATCATATATCTGATTAGTAGTGTCCACTCATACCTGTAATAATGTCTGGTTGCTATATGCCTTTAGATCATTGTCCTCCTGTCCTAACTCAAGTATGAAAGGCCACATTCACACAGACAAAAGTATACATATTAGTACAATACACATGCCTAAGGGAAGAGAATGATTACCGTAGATCACTCTTTAAAGTTTAACTACATTCTAATACTTGCATTAGGGTTCTACAGTATGTTAGATACCTACAGATTACCCTATTTATGAAGTGGATCTTGGGCAGATCATCATAAATCACTTGGGCTGTGCCTAGGTTACAGTTCAATACCACTTTTGCTCAGATTTAAAATGAACGATGGTCAATTTTATCTTGATGCACAGTGCATATGGATTATTCAGTCTAGGTGGGAAGTTTAGAATTATTTAATGTTTTACATGTTTTCCTGTTAAATTTCTGAACTATGTTTGCTGTTTATTGCATTTACAGATGGCAATTATTATATTGGCTATCCTGCTGTTCTTGGCGGCAATGTTATTCATCTTCATGAATTGGTACTACCGAACTGTGTAAGTTCAGCATAAGTATGTACTACTGACACTATAGGATATAGTATAGGATAATATTGTTTAGCTGATCTATAGAGAACATCTATGCACTGTATGTGATGTATTATACAATTACAAAACACAAAGTTAGTTCTCAAGCTTGGTAATATCACCAGAATTTGGTTATTTGTAAGAAAGCTTCCCTTAAAACCAGAGTTCCATATTACTTAGCAAGTCTTGTACCCTTGGTGGGCTATGCATGCCAAAAATGACAATAACAAAATACACAGAGTGTATTTAGCATGTCTTGTTCACCCACAACTCCTGCTGCTGCCGGTTTTTCTGGCAATTCCTGGCTGTCAAAATTTCATCTGGGACTTTCTGTGTAAAAACAGCAGCCAGCTCTAGCCACTGTTTTTGAAAATTGACATTTTGATCAGTGCTTAATTGTCCATATTTCACCCCTTATTAAACCTTTAGTTACCCATAATCAGCCCTGATTACAGTGATTGTGAAGCTACAATATTTATTTTCTTTAAATGACAAATATGTTACACTTACCTGCTCTATGCAATGGTGTTGCACAGGGCAGCCCCAATTCTCTTCTTCCTGGGTCTCCCATCGACACTCCTGGCTCCTCACCCCTGTCGAGTGCCCCCATAGAAAGTCTCTTGCTATGGGGGCACTTGTGAAAGCTTGATCCCAAGCCACACTCTGTGTGACCCCCTGCCCTGCCCCTGGCTCCCTCCTCACTGGCTGTGATTGACATGCTGTCTTGCTGTCTCTGAGCCAGTGAGGAGTAAGAGAGCCTCTGCTCTCGTGCACATCGCTGGATTGAGTTTGGGCTCTGTAAGTATAATGGGGTGCTGGGGGGGGGGGGAGTATCTGTGCACAGAAGTTTTTTTTGTACCTTAATGCAGAGAATGCCTTAAGGTAAAAAAAACCTTTACCCTTTAGAGCCACTTTAACTCTTTCCCCTTAGCTATTATTTTTCTGCATTTTTTTTATATTTTTAAACCATTATAATGTTGAAACTTTTTAATTTTGAATCTTTTTTTTTGTAGGAATAAGAAAACTATTGTAAAATTTGTATTTGTTCTAACTGACAATAAGTTATAAAATGTATTCGCAAATAATAAGATTTGTTTTGTACTTTTTATTAATACTTTCAGACACAAGAGAAAGTTAAAAGCTATAGTGGCTGGCTCTACAGGTAAGTCCTGGCTATACTTTTGGAAAATGATTTAAAAGGTCAAGTATCCCATAATGGATATTTCACTTTCAAATTGAGGCTACATGGTAGGTGATTTTGCTAGATATTCTTGCACATTTAGGCTGGGTTCACACTAGAGCACGGAGCTGCTCACAGCAGAGGGTCCAGTGCATCTTCATTCGCTGGTTCTGGTCCAATTTCAGTCTGAATTTTTGGTTAAATTCGGACCTGAAATGGACCAAAAGATGTATAGGACTGTGCAATTCGCACCGGAGCTGCTCTGGAGATGTGTGAACAGGTTCCATAGATAGCCAATCACAAGCTCCATACCTTCTTATTACACAGGAAGGCTCACACAAAGTACAAAGTGATCCCACATGCACAAACATGGAATTGCTAAAGTCAGAGACTTGCTAGCTTTCATGCCAAGCTTGAGGGACTGGTGGGTTTTCCTAGCTGTGTCTCTGACTTTTGCCATATTTGTCATACTTTGCTTTTTTATTTACAAAAAGGCTTTTTTTTACATTGCGCTCATATTTTGATATGTCACACGGCACATTTTCAGATGTTTAGCCCTATAAGCAAGATAATGAAATTTATCTTAACTTTGGCTATTTTTTCAGGAAACAGAGGATTCATGGATATTCTTGATATGCCGAACACTAATAAATACTCATTTGAAGGGTAAGTTTACTAGAGCTCATTATGTGCCATACACATTATTTTATAGTAAAAAGTGATATATGATTGGACCAGTGCCATTAGCATCATATGCATGGATGCATAGATTGACCTATTTTCCTTGTCAAAAAGATTTTATTGAACATACAATAGAGTATTTGACAATAGGTCAAGTACATAATATACAACAGAAGTAATGAAGCTCAGAGTTATATATTCAATACAATGTAAATGATATATTCAACTATAATTACTACTATAACAATAACGCATATTAATGGTATGGTTTAGATTGACCTATTTTCAATCTCAGGAGCATGGCTTTTGGAACCAATTTTCTAATTATTTAATATTTATTGAATATTAGATGTATATTATACATATTGTGCCAATTTAAAGACTGTTTTAGGGAGTATCATGATAAGTGTTCCTTGATAGATATCTTGAAGGTTCAATTGTGCTCTCATCAGCCTTAAAAAGATAGGAGATTTGACTGGTATTTTAAGATAATAAAAAGTTTATTTTATGTAAATAAGTGACAATAATTGCAGTTACAGGGTTGCAGGTTCCATGCTGCAAACTACTAGCAGATGTTTTTCCCATAGCATACAACAATAGGGGTATTCTCAGTAGTGTATTGTGTGGCAATACCAGTAGTAAGTCTGATGCCAGGGTAAATGGCCTGGGAGTTCAGGTGGGTCATTGTACTGTAGCCTGTAGTGATCCTGTATCCTACAGCCTATAGATAACTAGACTCATTTTACTGGATTCTTATACTATGCAATTGCCCACTTTACCAAACAAATCGATTTTGTGGTTGTTTGGTTACAGATGCTGTTATTGTTGCTACCCTTGTGGTCTCTGTATCGTAGGTACCAGTGCTTCTTTTTGTGTTTGTAGGGCAAATCCTGTATGGCTGGATCCTTTTTGCAGAAATTTGGAACTGGCGGCACAAGCAGAACATGAAGATGACTTGCCTGAGAACTTGAGTGACATCACTGATCTGTGGAACAGCCCAGCAAGAACTCATGTAACTATGTTTTTTTTTCTCTAGTATGAATAAAGGTATGAATGATCATTTTCAGAATTTTGGTCTGTCACTTTCCTTTACACAAAATGTAATTGCACCCCCATTGTGTTTACACAAACACTGATCCTGGTCTGTACCCCCTTTAAAACTAAAGGTATATTGTTACATTCTAGTCTAGTACTTAGTATTAACACTTATCCCGCAAAGGGCCAAAACACAGCAGACAGGTAATTGTAGAGTAAAGTGTATGTAAAGCTAAAAATAAAATTTCTATATATTGCAGCTTACATGTCTTTAGATGTGCTTACTGCAATAATTTTTTTTTTTCCCCCTTTATTTTATTCTAATAGTCCTGCAGATGATACACATCCTGTCCCAGGGGGGCAAAACATACTCTTGTTTTTTGCTCGTTGTTTTCTCCACTAGCTAAAAAATACAATATAACACATATCGAATAAAATCCTAGTTAGTAATCACACAGTGCTAAGGAGTAGCCAATAAATTAATAAATATAAAGTGCAGGTGCTAAAAAAGACCATAGTGAAAGAAACTTTGTGTAAACTTATGTTACAATAATGAACAAAAACACATAGGTAATTCTTCAGATAAATATTAAACCCTTCCCGACTGCCGCACGAAGATATACATCGGCTTCTCATCAGCATGGGTAGGCAAAAGGGCATACAGGTACATTTTATTAAAAAAGTTGGCCATAAGAAAAAAGTTGAAGCAAAGGGATATGGTTGCGTGTTTAAACTGCTGCCAATATCCACTAGAAAATGGCCACTATATCATCTATTAATGTGGGGCTACAAGAAAATGGCCGCTCATTTAAACATAATTGTATAGCTACTTAAGGACACTTCCAGGGCCGATCTTTTATCCCTGATTAAGCCATGTCATCGTGAAGCTACGCATCGGAACAGATAGTCACCGGAAGGGATGTCAGCTTGCGAGCTCGCCACTTGTGGTGCTGTGCTTTGTTAGTTTACTTTTTAATGTGAGTACATTCTGCTCTTTTTTTAATAAAACTTACCTGGCCACACTATACTTCATGATTTGGATCTCCATTTTTTTCTCTCTCCTATACACCATATTGGATCTGGAGCTTCCCCCTCCTTTTCTTATATCTACTGCTTAGTTAAACAAAGAAAAATTCCTACTGGCCTATGGCAGGAACCCGGATTACCTCCGTCGCCTTTACATTTTCTCATGCCATTACCTTACGGCAATGAGGTAAGGGACCACCTTGCACAGAGCTGTAATTTACACTGAAGAACTCTATCACCAAGTCACCAATAATTTCCCCTGGATCTGCACTAAGTGCTATTTTGACTAGCATGTCACTATTCTAGTTCATCCTTATATGGACTTCCTTTATACTATTAGCACGTTAATATTTATCTGAAGAATTACATATGTGTTTTGTTTCATTATTGGAACATTAGTTTACACAAAGTTTCTTTCACTACTGTCATTTTTAGCACCTGCACTTTATATTAATTCATTTATTGGCTACTCCTTAGCACTGTGTGATTACTACCTAGGATTTTATTCCCTATGTGTTTTATTGTATATTTACTTAGCCAGTACCTGCAGCGCAACATCACGCATTGATTTTTATCCCATTCACTATTTGGATTTTGGTTGACCTATTTGTTTGCTGCAACTAGGATTTTATCCCTGCTATTATAGGTAGCGTGGGATTACTCCCTTCTCTTTCTAGTAGTTTACAAAGGATAGTTTAAAAGGAAAATATGATATTTTGATATGACACTGCATTTTGGCAAGATCAACAGTTCTTTGTCATTACTTGCCCAAAATGTGCCTAGCTAAAAAATTAAAACTAATGCAACCACCACATCTACAGATTGGTAAACTGCAATATTTTACAGTTTTGTTTTTGGTTTCAGATATCCTTTAACCACTTGCCCATTTGGGCACTTAAACCCGCTTCCTAACCAGACCAATTTTCAGCTTTCAGTGCTCTCACATTTTGAATGACAATTACTCAGTCATGCAACACTGTACCAATATGAGATTTTTGTCCTTTTTTATATACAAATAGAGCTTTCTTTTGGTGGTATTTATTCACCACTGGGTTTTTTATTTTTTGCGCTATAAATGAAAAAGGACCAAAACTTTTGTAAAAAAAAATGCATTTTTCTTTATTTCTGATATAAAATTTAGCAAATTAATAATTTTTCTCCATAAATTTTGGCCAAAATTTATACTGCTACATATCTTTGGTAACAATACCAAAATACGTGTATATTGTTTGGTCTTTGTGAAAGATATAGAGTCTACAAGCTATGGTGCCAATCACTGAAAATTGATCACACCAGAACTGATGGCTCATTTCTTGAGACACTAACAAGGCAGGAAAGTACAAATACCCCCCAAATAACCCCTTTTTGGAAAGTAGACAGTCCAAGGTATTTAGTAAGAGGCATGGTGAGTTTTTTGACAATGTATTTGTTCCCAGAATTCTTGGCAAAAAATAAGATTTTTTCTTTCTTTTTTCTTTTTCCACAAAATTGTCATATAACAGGTTGTTTCTCACACACAGCATATGCAGACTACAAATGACACCCCAAAATCCATTCTGCTATTCCTGAGTATGGAAATACCACATGTGTGAGACTTTTTTTTACAGCCTAGCCACAAACAAAAGCCCAAAATGCAGGGAGCACCATAAGGCGTTCTAGGGACATAAAATACATATTTTGTTTCTTGGCTGCCTCTTGCACTTTTGAAGGCCCTGGAGCATAGGACAATGTAAACACCCAAAAAAAAGACCCAATTTTGGAAAGCAAACACCCTATGAGGCATAATGAGTCTTTTGAACATGTCATTTTTTCCCACAAGTTTTTGGAAAATTTGGAAAGAAAATGAAAACGCATTTTTTGTTACACAAAGTTGTCAATTTATACAATATTTCTAACACATAGCATGTACAAAGCAAAAATTACACCCCAAAATACATTCTGCTACTCCTATCAAATATAGCTATACCACATGTGTGAGACTTTTACACAGCCTGGCCACATACAGAGGCACAACATACAGGGAGCACAATCAGGTGTTCTAAGGGCATACATTTCAAATCTAATTTGACTACCTATTACACTTTTGTGAGGCTCTGTAGTGTAACTGTAGGGACATGGATGTGGCATGGATGAGCACTGATGTGGCATGGATGAGCACTGGTGTGGCATGGATGTGGCACAGATGAGTATTGATGTGACATGGGTGAGCAATGATGTGGCATGGATGTGGCACAGATGATCACTGATGTGGCATGGATGAGCAGTGATATGAAATGAATAAGCACTGATGTGGCATGGATGAGCATGAATGAGGCATAAATGAGCCATGGATGGGGATAGATGAGCCCTGGATAGGGATTGATGAGCCATGGATGGGGATGGATGAGCCATGGATGAGGATGGATGATCATGAGTGAGGATGGATGAGGCAGGAATTGGCACGGATCAGCTCTGTGGGCACTTCAGATCCAGCCTACAGCACTGCTGCACTCAATCTCTCCCCTCTCCTTCCACACTGTATCGATCGGTACGGAGAGGGAAAGAGCTGAACCGAGAACCAAGAGCGATCATGTGGTATAAGGCTGCTATGATTAGCCCTTTACCGTGATCCGTGATGTGCGATTCTGGGAGGATGTTCTAGTACCCCCTTCCAGAATTATCTGACCGTGCTGTAGCCATCATTCAGTTATAGCCTGGTCGGTAAGTAGTTAAAAGAGAATAGACAACAGTTATTCTCTCAAAGACCAACAGAGTCATTTGTTTTTTCTATTCCTTCTACACCATTTGCTCTATTACTTGCATAAGAACAATAGTTGTTACCTTGTGTGTATTTGAATATAAATATGTCTATCTTATGGTATCATAGGCCTAGGCCTAGCCAAGAAACCCTTAAAGCTGTTTATTCTATAGGGTACTTTTGGACGAGAACCAACTGCAACCAAACCAGAGGATGATCGTTACCTTCGTGCTGCAATTCAAGAGTATGACAACATTGCAAAGCTAGGGCAGATTATGCGTGAAGGGCCCATTAAGGTGAGGCTAAGAATTGTTGGTAAATGTAATTTATATATACTCTCTTATTACATTGTAATCTAGGTCAAATGGTTGAAATTCTTTAAAATATGATAGAGACAAACCTAACATACAACTAGCTAATAGTTTAACACACAGCTGTATATATACGTGAACTTTTTTTTTTTCATCGGCCAAATTATTTGTAATGGTGTCAAGCTAGTCATGTGACACGGACACCCCTGCCAGACAGTATGGCCCCCATCATGTATGTCTCAATGTTATACTGGCCAGGATATACTGGCTGAACCTCAGGCACAACTCTTTTTACCTGTCCTTGTTTATGAAATTCCATTATCAGGGTTTATATTTTGTTCTTTGTATGGCAGATTTACTTTGCATAATTTCTTATGACCGCAATCTGAGTGGTAGTCTAAGGCCCCTAGTTCCAAGACCTTTCCATACATACCGTATTTGATATATGAAGTTGAGGAATTGATGTATATTTGACAAAACTGTGAGATCCTCTGAACTACTATTGACGTTACAGTGTATATTAATGATGCACTGTGTATATTGGAATCTCAATATCAGAGAATAGTTCAGGGCTAATTATCATTTTAATTCTTCATTGTTACTGAAAGTAAGCTGATTTTCAATTGGGTTTCAGACATTTGTGTCCTGCCTACAATGAAACAAAGTTTAATAAAACGGAGCACTTATTTGAGATGGCAAAGAAAAACTGAACCTTCTAGCATATTAGAAAATTGCTTGTATGCATGTTAGTATATTTAGATTTTATTTTATTTCAATAAAACGTCTTTAAATCCCTATTACCATCATCCGCACACAGGGGTCACTGCTGAAAGTCGTACTGGATGATTATATGAGATTGAAAAAGTTATTAGCACAAAGAATGGTTAATAAGGCCACCACCAGCACTGGTGACCATTCCTCAGTCACAGAGGTATATTGTCTTACATTGTGTGCAGGCTAAAAAGCCTGGTGTGTCTCTAAGGGTGTAGTGGGTCTGCATGGTGTGTTATTTATCACTCTCCCTATCTCACTGTATCTTTCTGTATTGATTAACATTAATAATAGTCACTAGTATTTTTGGTAGGTTGATAGGTACAAAAATGTTTCTTTTTGTTAATGCATAAGGTATAATCATAAAGGTAAGCATGCTAAATCTTTAAGACCTTGTACACACGGGCTTATGAAAATATGCGTGTTTACGCATGTATGGTGTTTCAGCTTTAATGCATTCTACTAGGCAGAATTTTATGCACATGTTCACTCATTTTTTCAGCCCAAAATCTTCTCTCAGAACATGCCTCTGGTTTTTGTTTCTGCTTCTAAATGCTCCCCTTCAAATACTCCTGTAAAAGCCTATGCGTGCATGGTCACATAGGTTTAGTATAGAGGTACCTTTACAGGTTGCAAAAAGAAAACTGAATGCCTGTATATGCTGTGTTTAAGTTCCACCTTCGATTCACACCTCTTCATTGAAATTTTCAGCAAACTGTCACCCTATTCGGTCAGCAGTTTGGTGTGCTACTTCACCAACCACAATGCAGAAACTGGGCAGGATGGCCACACCAGGCCGTGGCATACACATAAATCTGGCCTATTGTTTCTATAGAATAAATGTTATTGATTGATTATTTCTGATTCTGATTTACTGTAGCTAGTACAAGAAATCTGAAGATGGATTATGTTAGTTACACTAAACATATGGAAGCCAAAAATTAGGCATAGACAGCGGTCTTAGGTTGCAATCCGCGCCTGCAATCTGCCCTCAAACTGCTGCTGCATTCATTCCAGTGTGAAAGCCCAAGGGTTTTCACGTTGGAGCGGTGCGCTGGCAGGACGTCAAAAAAAGTCCTGCCAGCAGCTTCTTTGGAGCGGTGAAGGATTGGTGTGTTTACCACTCCACCACCACTCCTCCACCACTGCTCCCCATTGAAATCAATGGGCATGGCTGCATTACCATTGGCAAAACGCCGATATTGCGGCATATTGAGGGCGGTTTTAACCCTTTCTCGGCTGCTAGCGGGGGTTAAAAGCGCCCCACTAGCGGCCAAAATGTTCTCCAAATCCGACTGTAAAACGCCGCTGAAAATAGCAGCGTTTTACCGCCGACACTGAAAATAGCGGCATTTTACCGCTGGGCACTAAGGGTGGCTTGGTGTGAAAGCCGTCTTAGCAGGCACACAAGCAGCCCTACTTAATGTGGAATTCCAGTCAAAACCTAACTAACGCTAAACCTACACTCTGCCACGTTCTAAGCCTAATCTATCTAACCCCGTAAAGCAAAAATCTCTATATATACACACCTTTTCTGCAGCCATTTCCAGTCCAGTCTCCAGTGGCAGATGCCGTGTGCAGGAGAGAACCGTCAAGGGATGGGAAATGCCTGGGAAGTGACATCACCCATAGACTTACTATGGGGCTTCCGTTGTCAGTTGCCTCTCCTGCACATGCCTGCAAACTGAAGCTGCAGCTGACAGCTCAGCATGGGACCAAACTAGATTAGCCTTTGAATGTGGCAGAGAGTAGGTTTAGAGTTAGTTGACTTTAAGGTGGCCATCTTTGCTGTGAGGGAGAGAGTTTAAGCAGCAAAAATATTCACCTCATTACAGCCATGGGAATCATGTAAACATTTCTTTAGATATAGTCTGAAAAAATCTTGTCTTGAAGTGAAATTGCATCCCCTTACCCCTTGCACCTGACTCCCCCTTTTTATACCTTGAACACTATCCAATCACCATATTCTTCCTGAACTGAGGCTGCCACATGGCGACTCCAGTGATGCAACCGTACATAGGGTTTGGGTTTATTTGTAGGTCACGTGGTGCATCAGGTGACCTACTGCAATACCTGCACTAAAAGTCCTTTCATCTGGGAAGGGGTCAAACAATATAGAGTAAGGGTGTGTGTCGATGGGTGAATACAGCTTGTACTCAGGTGCATTAATGCCTGCACTTGGAATCAGTTTGAGATGCATCTGAAATTGAGAGTACATTGGCAGGTCCATTTGACTTGCAGTTAACCTTTTTCTGACCTGAATTTCTGACCCCATTTTAAGATGCATCAGCCTGCTTTAAGTTGCCTTTTATATCTACTGACGTGTATGGGGAGAGGAGCAGTTCTAAAGCAAGTCAAATCCAGCGGACATGCCCTAAAGGAGCTGTAGCCATGACTTCTTTCTTATTTTGAGCAACATTTTTAGAAGTACTAAGTATACTGGGGGACGTTTCTCAATTCTATTGCACAGCAAGGCATTGCTAAGCAGGAACATTGAGACAGATCATGTGACAGATTTATAAGGTTGTAAATGCCTGCCTTGGCTGCTCTAAAGTCGCACTGCAGTTGAATGAACACTAACCCACATAACTTCCTGATTATGAGCTTGTTTAAGTTTAGTAATAAAATTGGATGCATACCTTGCAAATCTGTCGCAGTTGGCTGCCTCGGAATTCAGACACACAGGTCGCAAATACACTGAAACCCTGTCACATAGACTGTGTTAGTGAGAGGCATCCTGATTTTCCCCTGTGCCACTAAGCCCGCTAATAAATGTCCTCCATTGTGTAACTTTTAGATTAAAGTTCCACTTTGAGTGTTCAAGCAGAAAACAGTTTTCAGTGGGAATTAGCCAGTTTGACATAGTCGAGGATGCTAATCAGACAAACAATATTAATCATTCACAAAGTAATACCATCTTATTTTGTGTTTTAGTTGATTCAGAATGACTTGGATGAAGATGAGGATCAAAGCCCAAGACACGGATCGCTACGCTTCAAACACAAGCAGCCAATTGAATTGAAAGGACAAGATGGAATCCACATTGTTCATGGTAGCACAGGGACTCTCTTGAATTCTGACATTAACAGTTTACCAGAGGAAGATCAGAGAGTCCTAGGGCGTTCTCTGGAGACTCTTAGCACAGACAATTGTGTTTTTAATGACAGAAATGCCCGCACAGAATCTGCCAAGTCCACTCCGATGCACAAGTTGAGGGATACTATTGAGGAGAGCCCTCTGGAGATAACAGAATTATGACTAGAGGTGGCCTCATTGGTCTAGCAGTTAAGAAGAGCGTACTGAGCCACCGCTTCAGCATTGTGGCAAAAAAAAAAAAGTAAAGGGGGCGGCTGATGTGAGCGCAGTTTAGGCTGCCAAGAGTCTGTATGCAAAATGACCAGCGCCCCACCATCCAGGGCAGATGAGAAGGCTATATGAAAAGAAAATTTCCCTTCTAAAAAAATGCAGAGATTATCTTCAACTGTGACTGGAGGGAGTGTACTCACACCATATCGCAGTGTTTCTGGTGGCTGTCAGACGTGAATGGACACCAATTGTGTCAACAGGGTTGAAAATAATGCTAAGAATGGCTTGGTACTAAGAATTCTTTTCTGCTGGCAGTGTTTTAAAACTTCCCTAGTGTTTAAAAAAACATACCTAAAAGACCCCAACACTGGACAGAAACACTGCCACTAGGCCTGTGAGGTCATAACACGCTCAGAACTTTAGGTGAATGTCTTTCAGTTGTGCTGACTTACCAAAACGACACAAGTTTTCGATCACCACTTCCAGGACTTCTGAAAGAGTTATAGTGTGTCATTTTAATTTATTTTTAAATGTATGTGAATTTTGTGTTTTCTTTTTTCTCTTTTTTTTTAAATGTTTGTTATGATGAAGAAAACAAAATGATGAATGAACAAAGTCTCGGTTATTTCAGCTAAAGGTGCTAATAAGCTTCAAGGTGAATGTGGCTATGCGGGTCCACAAAGTTTAAAGCTGAACTCCAACTTTATTTTCACTAGAACTGAATGGAATGATCAATCCCAGCATAAATCATACCTCTGTATCATGTTGCTCTGTTGTCTGCAGATCCCCTGATATTCTGGGTTTAGTTGTGGCTATGTATCATGTGACACTCTGTATATCCTTCTAAAAGACTCTGTCCACAGCCACTTCCTGCAGCAGCTAGAGGCTGTAACACTCTCTTTTAGACTCTGCAAATGATGTAACTTCCCCCACAGCTCTGATGATGGGAGGGATTGAATACATCCTAATTGGCATTCAATCCCACCCACTCACACTTACAGGAAGAGTCCAAACCTCCCAAGTCCCACCTCACAGATCACAACATTCTTCAAGAAGGATATCCCTTCATACATAGGCTGTGCTGCTGCTGGTGCTGGGCAGGATTGAATGGCTCACTATTAACATTGAATCTTGCCCAGTTAAATATGCCGACCAGTGTGAACATGGAAAGTCTCACCCCTCAGATCTTGCCCTCTCAGATCGCTACTTTCTGTGAAGTGATTAATTTATCTATGACGGAAATACCTTCATAATAACCACCCCTAGCCCTTCCTCTTAGTCTTGCAGTAAGTCGTTATTCTTTGGCATGCTCTAAGACAGGAATTGCTGAGGAGGAAGTATGACACATTTACACCTTTCCCCACCTACATGAAGGCCCATGGACACCCAGAGTAACCCTAGGACCCACCCACATTAACTCCCAGAACGGGTACTCCCATAGCCTGCGGAGCTACATAGGATAGGATCTTAGGGCATGTAGTATCAGGACTGGAAAAAGAAGGAAACAGGAAGTCAAAGAATTTTGAAATTCAGCAAGGAGTAGGTGTGACATCTGTGAAGTTTGGGCTTGTTTAGCTCAAGTGTAGCACCTGCTAGCAAGTACAGTCCACACCAAATGTTTCCATTTCAGGGCCTATTGGTCCACTTTTATTTAGGAAAGTTCAAACAAAGCTCCATTAACCACTTACAGACCGGACCATTTTGCTGGTCAAAGACCAGACCACTTTTTGCGATTCGGCACTGCGTCGTTTTAACTGACAATTGCGCGGTCGTGCGATGTGGCTCCCAAACAAAATTGACGTCCTTTTTTCCCACAAATAGAGCTTTCTTTTGCTGGTATTTGATCACCCCTGTGGTTTTTATTTTTTGTGCTATAAACAAAAATAGAGCGACAATTTTGAAAAAAACGCATTATTTTTTACTTTTTGTTATAATAAATATCCCCCAAAAATATATAAAAAAACATTTTTTTCCCTCAGTTTAGGCCGATACGTAATCTTCTACATATTTTTGGTAAAAAAAATCGCAATAAGCGATTATTGATTGGTTTGTGCAAAAGTTATAGCATTTACAAAATAGGGATAGTTTTATAGCATTTTTATTAATAATTTTTTTTTTTTTACTAGTAATGGCGGCGATCAGCGATTTTTATTGTGACTGCGACATTATGGCGGACACATCGGACATTTTTGACACATTTTTGGGACCATTGTCATTTATACAGTAATCACTGCTATATAAATGCAGTGATTCCTGTGTAAATGACACTGGCAGTGAAGGGGTTAACCAGGGGGTGGCAGTGTAGGGGTTAAGTGTTCCTAGGGGTGTGTTACTAACTGTGGGGGGGTTGGGCTTTCATTTAGTGAACACTGATCTCTGCTCCACTCACATGGAGCAGAGATCAGTGTCACTAGTTGCTAGGCAGAATGGAGAAATGCTGTTTACACGGCATTTCCTCCATTCAGACGTCCCGTGAGACGATCGCGGGTATGCCCGCGGCGATCGAGTCCGCGAGTCCCGCGACCGGACTCACGGGGGTCCCGACCAGCGCGGGAGCGTGCCGCCGGCGGCACGCTCCCGATGGCAGGGCGGCATTGAAGATTGGATGTACCTGTATGCCAATATGCCTGCCCGTGCCATTCTGTCGACGTACATCGGCGTGCGCTGGTCGGGAACCGGTTAAACATAATCAAAGCATTTTCCCTCGCAGGGGGTTTTGTACCATCAATACCAAATAGTGGCAAAGTCAGGCCTCCTGGCTTATACATACAGCAGTGCTGCCCAGGCCTTCCACTTCAGGCTTTTGTCTGTCTCCCACAGACCATTTCCTTGCCAACACTGTCCATATAGATAGCAGCTCACTCGCTGCTCTGACCCTCAAGCTTGGGTCTCTGGTTTTCACAGTGCACGCATGCACTCTCTGGCTTCTTCCTTGCAAGCCTGGACTCCTCATGAGGATGGAGCCCAGAAGCATGATCTGGTGTCTATTAGTAGGCCAGCACACACTTGACCAGACTGTGAGCTGATTATTCACAAAATCAGGACCCAGGACTGGGGATTTTATCCCACCCAGATTGCTAGGAAACAATCCCCGGGCTCCAGGTCCCAAAGTGGACTTTTCTAAGCAATGAGGAAACAGAAAAGCCAGTTTCCTCCCAAATAAGAAAACCCCCTGGAGCCACTCAACCTGCCTAGTTGAGAATCCTGCGTCATCACCCTGGTGGGGTACCACACTGCCACACATCAAAGACACAGTTACACATAAACTGACAGTAGGGTTTTGATGCATCTGTTGTTTTGGGGATGAAAAGCTGGAGTTCTTATTTAATCTGACCTTACCTCACATAAGTAAGATATGAATGGTCCTAAAGCTCAACTTCAGCCAAAATACGTATTTGCTTATGTTTGCTTTTGAGTGAGGATGAGTTAGAAGGTCTATCAGCTTTTTATTGTCCCCCATGACCCCATTGGGGAAATTTTACCCCACTTCTGGCGAAAAAAGTGGAAGTAATGGGATCACCCTAGTGTAAGCGAAAAAAAAAAAAAACTGACAACGGCTTTTATTGCACATTAAACAATATTTTATCTCTGTCTCATTTTACTTACTTCCTCTCTCAGTGACCCCAAGATGTAAGGGGACAGCTGCTGAAAGCCTTCCAAAAACAGCTATAAAACCTGACGTAGAATATATCCCTTCCCTACTCTGACAAATAAAATATTGGCTGCAATTGTGCTTTAGCCCTGGTTCACATTGCTACACCTTCTCATGCAACTTGCTGCGACGCGTGACACAAAGTTGCATGACAATTCAAAACATTAATTTCAATGGGCTGCGTTTTAAGTGCTGCAACTCAAGTCGTACTGACAAAAAAAGTAGTTCCTTTTCTGCATCTTCCTTGCAACATAATTGCAAAAGACTGCAAGACTTTGGCTGTGACTTCAGAGGGTTTTTTTTTCTTAACCCTATACTCCACACCTATTTTCTGCTGTATATTAGTGGCACAGCCCATCCCTGCAGTTTAAAATCCCCTCACAAGCATTGTCCACCTAGCAAGCACATTGTACAGCTGTGCAGGAAAGATGATTTTCAAGAGGCTGCGCTCGACCATGAACAACTCATCCAACTTGTACGTGAGCGTCCTGCAATTTTTGATACAAGGGGCACTACCTATAAGGATCAAGGCAAGTATGACTGAGCATGGTTAGCGGTAGCAAGACTCTACCATGAGGAGAGCTTTTCGGCCAACATCAAAAAAGTCATGCTAAAAATCACACGACTTTGGGTCGCAGTGGTGGGAAACAAGCCTTGTGAAACTTATGCTGTACAGTATGTAGTATCGGGACTAGAAATATAGGTATATACTGTATGCAGCAGTGTGTCAAAGGGTGCCTTTATTCCAATGTGTAGTCTGTATCTTTGCACATGCATTCATGCCTGCAATAACCAAGGGATCCTCAGGACACAACAACCAGTGACAGAGCAGGTCTGCATATCACTGGAGCATCACCATGACACTTGTCACTGTAAATATTTCTAAAATGCTTATATTTCTGGTTCTGATATTTTCACATTCAGTTAATTTTGTATGACTTTTCATATTTTACATGCATCTTCCACAAGAAGAACAGAGGTTGTGGTGATGTCAAAGTTAGATGTGAAATATGGGCGTTAAGATCAAAGATTTTAGATTTCATATGGGGGAACCCTAATGCTACCCATACATGCAACCAATATCTAGCAATTTCAACCACTTGAACCACTCAGATGCATCAAGTGGTTTCCTTATCGATTATATCAAAATAGGCATTTATAGAGGGATTTCTGCCAGGTGTGCCAGAACATATTTTTTCCCATCCTAGCTACTAAAAAAAAAACAGATACCATTTTAAGAAGAGCCCTCTGGAGATCAAATAATTATGACTAGAGGTGGCCTCATTGGTCTAGCAGTTAAGCAGAGCGTACTGAGCCGCCACTTCAGGTGGCACAAAATGGAGAGAGAACGTGGCTTGTGTTAGCACAGGCTGTATGCAAAATGACCAGCGCAATACCATCTAGAGAGGAATAGAAGGTTATATGAAGACTTTCAAAAAATCCAAAGATTTTATTGCAACTGTGGGAGTGTATTCATACTATATCATAGTGGGGTGACTGTTGGACAAGAGCAGATACGGATTTGTGGCAACAGGATTGAAAATAAGGCTAACAATGGCTAGGTACAAGGCGTTTGTTTGTGCCGCCACTGTGGTAAAACTTTCCTGGTGTTCAGAAAGCAAACTCTTTTATTCAAAAGATACCACCACCAGACAGAAACACTGCCACTAGGCCTGTGAAGTCATACCATACCCAGAACTTTGCTGCATGTCATTTAATTGTGCTGACGTACCAAAATGATAGTTTCTGATCATCACCACCACCACGACTTCTACCAGGGTTAGAGGTTGTCCTTTTAATCATTTCCTAAATGTGTTCATTATGTGTTTTCTTTTATTCCTTTTTGTTTATATGTTTTTTGGGTTTTTTTAATGATGAGGAAACAAAGTCTCAGTTATTTCAGCTAAAAGTGCTAATAAGTGTAGCAATGGCCCCGACCCCTAGAGGCCCATTGGTGACCTTCAGAAGCAGGGAGAGCTGACATCCTTCTATGTAGAGTGGGTTACGAGGCATGGTGGGTGTAGTGCGAGGTAGATACATGGGTGCCAGACACTTCTTGAATGCAAAGAGATTTTTTTTCTCTAAAACAGAACTGTTGGAGAGAGGGTTAGGGCCAGGACAACCTTTAGTAGTTGCAAAGTTAATTATCAGACTCTAAGACTTCTATAGGCAGACAGCCATGCAGGAAAAGGCACCCAGCTGGACACCACATCTGCATGTGTAGACACGCTGTCTTCTATGGCAACAATCTTGAACAGTTTCTAACAAAGGTTGCAATTAACTCTTTCTCCACACTCTCCTCTTTAGCTCTTCACTCAACTGAGCTCCCAGTCTATCACCTAGACCCGCTGATCCATTGGCACTGGATGTCCCGAGCTCTTCCCATCTTCTCACTGAGTATCTTTCTCAAGCATCATCCCCACGTCCCTGCTGGGTCCCTAGCTTGGCACACACAGATACTCCTCAAGCATCACCCCACTGGCCCACTGAGTCCCTGGCTTGGCAGACAAGGCTGCTCTGCAAGCGTCACCTCTGCTGGCTGGGTCCCTGGCTTGACAACCAATTCTTCACCGTCCCTGGGTTGGTGAGAACACTGCTCTGGTACTTGTTTCAACTACTCATAGTGGTACCTGGTATTAAGGTGGATGGTCCCTTAGTGGAAACAACTTCCCTTCTACCCCCTGACCACGACAGGTTCTCCAGTCGGCAGGACCATTACTTTTGGTTCGACTACAAGCTGCAGTCCCAAACCGACACTGCTCTCTTGCTTCTGGATGGGCCCCCAGACAGCCAAGCAGCCAGATGTCCCTGGAATAGGCCTCAGGTCTCTGGCCTAGCAGCCCAGGGCAATACAACACACGTCCACCCAGACATCTGTCCAGATGTCCCCCCACCCACTCTGAGACAAACAAAAAAATAGCAGGTAGACTCAAAATCTATTTAATGCAGCAGATCACGCAGTGACTGCAATTGGCTGCCAGAGGTCACAGCCTATCATTTCCCCTCACCGACTGGTTGCTAAAGGTTACAACATATAATTTCTGCTTGCTGATTGGTTGCTAGAGGTTACTGTACATTATTACGTGTCACTAGTTGGTTGCTAGAGGTTACAGCATATCATTACCGCTCACTGAGCAGTGGAGCAATCCCAAATAATTGAGCAAGTAACGCCGCACAATAATACACATACTACAGGAGACGGCCAGAGACTGCAGACATACTACAGGACATGTCAGAGACCGCAGACACACTACAGAAGGTGGTCAGAGACCACCGACACACTACAGGGGATGGTCAGAGTTTGCAGACACACTAGAGGAGATGACCAGAGACCACAGACATACTACATTAGATGGTGAGAGACTGCGGACATACTACAGGAGCCTGTGAGAGACTGCGGACATACTACAGTAGACAATCGGAGACTGCGGGCATTCTACAGGAGATGGTCAGAGACTGTGGACATACTGCAGGAGATGAACAGAGACTGCAGACATACTGCAGGATATGATCAGAGACTGCAGACATACTACAGGAGACTCGGAGACCTTTCAGCAATGCACAGCTTTTGAGCCCTTTCACACTGATACGTTTTTCTTTGCAAGAATAATGTTTCCCTTTAAATCCTATGGGACTTTTCATACCACTGCGTTACAGGTGCAGTTTGTTTTGAAAAGTCCTGCACATACTGCAGGAGACAGTGAGAGATTGCAGCCATACTACAGGAGACTGTGAGAGACTGCAGGGGATGATCAGAGACTGCAGACGCATATGCGTTTTACCGCGCTTTTGCTACAGAGCCATGTGAAAGTACCCTTCCAGTTGGATAGCTCAAGGTTTTGGATAGCAGTCAGGCAGTATGTGGGGAAAAGGACATACCTGGCCAGCTCACCATTTCTGAGGTCTGGGGTTGGGGCTCACACTCAGATCTCAGCTCCTACTACAGCTGCTCCCTCCCGAGCATACGGGCTGTATGGGGTGGGGTTAGAGTGTCTCTGGAGCTCTTGTCTTGACCCCTCTCTGCTGGCTGGGGTATACAGAGCTGCCGCCCCTGTCCCCGGTGCATTCTGCATTGTCGTCATCAGACTCCAATTTGTGGACAGAGAGGGTCATGGGGTAGCTGCTTTGGGCCCCGCAGCAAAGACTGGGCCCAGGGCAGTTGGTTCGTTTTCCCTACAAAGACGGCTCTGCTTTTGGTGAAGAACTGACAAATGCTTTCATCATTCCTTATTCTATCATTCTACTTAAAAAAAAAAGGTTTCTCTCTGTCCCATTTTACTTTTTTCCCCCTTTATGACCACATGAGTTGAAAGGGAACATCTGCCCAAAGGCTACCGAAACAGCAATAAAAATCTGACCTGGAATATATCCCTACCCTGCTCTGACAAAATATTGGCTGAAGCGGTGGATTAACTTGTATGTACTATATGTAATGTCAGGACTGGAAATATAATGTATGTAGCAGGGTGTCAAAAGGTGCTTTTATTAAGATGTGTGGAGTCTGTATTTTCACCTGCCCCTCTGGTTTTGACACCCACCAGTTGCCATCTGCAGACCTCCACTTATGTCCATGATGAACAAAGGCTCCCGAGGACACAGCCAGTGACAGAGCAGACCTGCACATCAGTGAAGCATCATAGTGACACGCCTCTAAATATAGAAAATATGTAAAAGATGTATATTTCTACCCACATTCATTTGACTTTTGTATTACTTTTCATATTTTATATGTCTTCCACGACCACAAGTGGTACAGAGGTCCATTGATGGTTGTCAATTATACAAGAAATGTGGGCATTAAGATCACAGCTCTTAGCTTCTATGTGGAGGAACCCTATTGCTAAACATATACACTAACGTTTCATGTCACCAATGGATCAAAAGTTGATTAGATGGTTTTCTCATAAATGATATCTAAATAGGTGCTTCTACAGAGATTTCTGTCAGTTGTGCCAGAACATATTTTATCCTAACTGATAAACTGATAAAAACACTGTGGGCCTCATAAAATAAAATAAAAATAAACCTGCTCATGCTCACCTACAATTATTGCGCTATAAACCAAACTAGCTGCAGCACACTAAAGTAGCCACCATTCTATAAATTATGTAAAATATCACACGCATCTTTAGGAGTACATACATTACGTTTAAGCGGCCATCTTGTGAGTCTTCAGGTGGTGGATTCTGTTTTCATGCACACGGTGTCTTAGATTTAAGGTCACATGAAAGATTTGTCACTTTCCAGCACTTTTTTTTGCCTAAATTGAACATCATTGTGACTATTAGAACACATTTATTTAAACACATCTGTCAGTCATTATAATTTTTTATTCATTGGTGAATATAAAAGTTTTTTTTACACATTTGTATGTCCACTTTATTTTATAGTTGTTTTCAATGTATAATGTACATAAATATTCTTGTATGAGCGCAGTACTTTGATTTTTACATCATGCCATAATGGTGGACAGGGCCGTCTTTAATCTTGATTGGACACTGGGCATTTTCTTGGGCCCCTCCCTTCCATGCAGTTTTGCTCTCCTCATGCTTTGAGACATATAATAGCAGCTAGACTCAAAAGCAGTTTAGTGAATAAGATCAGGCAGAAATTGCGATTGGTTGCCAGAGATTTCTGTACATGAATACTGCTCACTGATTGGTTGCTAGAGATTACTGGACATCCTTACCACTCACTAATTAGTTGCTAGAGATTACTGCACATTATCACTGCTCACAGATTGGTTGCTGGAGGTTACTGCATAACCTTACTGCTCAATGATTGGCTGCAAGAGGTTAGTGCACATCATTACTGCTCACTGATTGGTTGCTAAAAGTTACAGCATATCATCTCCACACTGCCTGCACACCATGGACTGGGGATGTGAGGGGACCCATCAATAAACAGAAAACTCCTGGGGATCCTAGGACTCCTGGGATCAGTGGCAATGCTGGGCGGTTGATGGGATCAGTGGCAGTGGGGGGGGATTAATTAGGAGGCAGTAAACTGTGGCAAATTCTGAATCATGTAGGACAGAGCTAGAAATCTTTGGAAAATATATAGTGGGGGATTTACACTGACACCAATGTAAGGGGGACCTTCATACCGGCCACTAGTGTGAATGAAAGGATTGTACACCAGCCCCAATTTAATGAAAAGATTTACACTGACCACCAATGTAAGTGAGACATTTAGCCTGCGCTCACATTTGTGCGTGTCAGGAACACATGCAAAATCGCTTTCCGGACACCACAGAAACGTGCTGCCCGTTAGCAGATACACAGCAGTGCCATTAATTGTTAATCACACCCTCATGCATCTGCTGAGATGTGCGTATTCACATGCACCAAAATTCACGGTGCTGTAGCACCACGTTATTTTGAAAAAGGGTTCCACCTCCTATTTGCTTATCTTTGCAGAACAGGCTGACATTAGGCTTAATGACCGCAGTTGTAGGCAAGACTTTCAAGCATGCTCCTTTACCTCTGGCCAATGGATTACCGCCAGCACCCACCAATTGTCATGAAGTTACACAGAACAGTGCCGCATGTAAACCAGGCATAGTCCTGTCCTGTCAATGGGGAAGTAATAGATTTTCTTTCCCTGCAAAGCATGAAATAAAACAGATTACTTCCCCAATAAAAGCATCTCCCACAGTACATATAAACACTGGCACATATTTAACCCTTTGATTGCCCTAGATGTTTAACCCCTTATTGTGTATAATGCATATTTTTAGCACTGATCACTGTATTGTGCCGCGCACACACGAGCGGACTGTATGGTGTACTTAGTCCGTCATACAATCCGACGGACAGTCCATCATACTTTCGACTGAACGGACTTGACCACACACGGATGCACAAACAGTCCATCGAAAGCTTGCGCGATGACGTGTACAGCACGTACGACGGGACTAGAAATAGGAAGTCCAATACACAGCAAAGCACCCTTCCGCCGTGTAAATCCTTTCTGAGCATGCGCCATTCTTAGTCCGTCGAACTAGCCTACTGACGAGCGGATTGTCCGCTGAAACCAAAGTACGACGGACAGAATTTTCGAAAAATCCGAAATACTTAGTACGCCAGACTACACGCTGAAAAAGTCCGCTGAAGCCCACACACGAGCGGACTGTCCGCTGAAATGTGTTTCGACGGACTAAGTACGCCATACAGTCCGCCCGTGTGTACGCGGCATTAGTGTCGCTAGTTCCCAATAAGTGTGAAAAGTGTCAGTGTCCAAATATCCATTGCAATATCAGAGTCCTACTATAAGTCGCTGGTTACTGCCATTACTAGTAAAAAAATGAATAATTACAAATTTCAGTATATATCCCATAGTTTGTAGGCACAAACCAATCAATATACACCTATTGGGATTTTGTTTACCAAAAATATGTAGCAGAATACATATTGGCCTACATTTATCAAGAAATTAGTTTTTTTACATTTCTTATTGGATGTGTTTTATAACAGAAA
The DNA here is from genome assembly GCF_037356315.1 of Lithobates pipiens. Lineage (NCBI taxonomy): Eukaryota > Metazoa > Chordata > Amphibia > Anura > Ranidae > Lithobates > Lithobates pipiens. The sequence goes on along the minus strand of NW_027507787.1, from coordinate 65,839,355 downwards.
GTAGAAAATATTGGTTTTTTTTTTCAAAATTGACAGTTTTTTTTGCTTATAGCGCAAATTTATTTATTTTCTTGGTTAAACTAGAAGGACCCTTTTTAACCTAACTATGTAACAAAAATAAAAAAGAGGCGATCAAATACCGCCAAAAGAAAGTTCTATCTGTGGGGGAAAAAAAGAAAACGACCGTAATTATCGGTGTATAACACGCGCCGGCGTATAACATGCACCCCAAGCTTAGGAGGGAATTTTAAGGAAAAAAACTTTTAGGAGGCAAGTTTAAGGGAAAAAAAACTTGCATTTAAATGCCCATCAATGCAGCCTTATCAGTGTCCATCTGCAGCCTTGTCCATCATTGCAGAATGATCAGTGTCCATTTGCAGCCTTACCCAGTGTCATTTGCAGCCTTGCCCAGTGCCGTTTGCGGCATGTAACCATTTAAATTAGCCACCGTCGAGATAGACAGAGCCTGTGTACTCGTATGTAATTGGCTTGTCTCGCCCCTTGGCCTGGCTTCTATGATGAACATAACACAGGTCCAATGGCATGACTGTGAGCTGAGCCGAGCCGAGTACACAATACACTCGGCTCGGTTCACTCCTCATCCCCTCAGAGACAGCAGGGAGGCAGCATGGCGTAACTGCGAGCTGAGCCAAGCACTCAGCTCTGTCTTTTTCGGAGGCGCTCGCTCTTTTTCCACTCACAGATAGTGGGGCTTGGCATATAACACGCACCTACGATTTTCCCCTGATTTTAAGGGCAAAAAAGTGCGTGTTATACGCCAATAAATACGGTAATTTTATTTGGGTACAGTGATGCATGACCACGCAATTGTCATTTAAAAGAATGCAGTGCCGTATTGCAAGAAATTGCCAGGTCATGAGGGGGGTAAATCTTCTGAAAGTCAAGTGGTTAATTGACCAAGCTAAAGTTAGAAGCTGATTGGCTACCTTGCCCAGCTATGCCAGATTTTCACTCTCCAGTTTTAGTATATCAACCTCATTGCTGGGATCCTTCCCACTGCTATCCACTAACTCTTAGGCCCCTTTCACACATGCGGACATTATATCCGTATTTCATCCAGCTGTTTGTGGATGAAATACGGACATACATGCATTCCTATGGGATAGCGGATAAACATCTGCAGACGCCTGCTATCGTCCGCCTCCGCTATTGTCCCATTCTGCAGACGGAGGAAAACCCTATTTTTCTATCCGTCTGCAGAGCGGATCGGATGAACACGGACAGACGGTCCATGCTCATCCGATCCCCCATAGAGGAGAGCGGAGAGCTGACAGGGTGGTCCCTGCACGTTGTGCAGAGACCGCCCTGTCCACCGCCGGCTCAGCGGGGACAATGGAGCGATCCCCGCTGAGCAAGCGGATCATCACAAGGCGGATCATTACTGATCCGTCCCGTGTGAAAGGGGCTTTATTAGTAAATGTACTCCTGTGACCCACAAGAAAAGTAAAGTCAAAGATGGTTTCTCCATACTTTTTTTAACCAAACATTACCCTGGCTGCATATTTTACAATACATTATCATTAACAGAACTTTAGAGAAGAAACAGGGCTGAGGCAACATTCATATTGAAAAGCACACTGTCATTAAAAATAAAAATGCTGCACAGTCCATGTATAAGTCCAAAAATGCCACCAGTGAAACCATCCACTGTGCTACCAAAACTATCCAGCAATAAGTCAATTGATGTACCTTAAAGTGTCTTCCTTTGGCATTTTGCCAACTTTGCATTCCCAGGAATTTTCCTGGATGGATAGTAATCAAAACTTTTTTGCGGAAGGGAGTTTAACAAGACTCGTGGCCACGCATTAAAATTAGAAGAAAAGAGGTTTAACTTTAAACTACGTAGAGGGTTCTTTACTGTAAGAGCGGCAAGGATGTGGAATTCCCTTCCACAGGCGGTGGTCTCAGCAGGGGACATCAATAGATTTAAGAAACTATTAGATAAGCACCTGAACAACCGCAACGTACAGTGATATACAATGTAATACTGACATATAGGGATGAGCTCCGGTGTGTTCGCATATGCCACGTGCAGAAGTAAGTGCAGTGCTGCGCTAATCACAGGCAGTGAGACATTGCCCGATCTCTGCAGCCATGCATCGGGGCAATGTCTCACTGCCTTTGATTAGCGCAGAGCTGCGCTGACTTCCTGGAGGGCTCAGCACGTGGAGTATGCAAACACGCCTGTGCTCATCCTTACTGACATATAATCACACACGTAGGTTTGGACTTGATGGACTTTTTCGACTTCCCCTACTATGTAACTATGTAGTGATGCAGAAGACAAAGTAAGTATACATTTATTATTTTACACCTACTAACAGTTTGTGGTTTATAAAGGTGCAGGAGGTCTGGGCATTTTTTGCGGGCCTTGCCCTTTACTGCAAGGTCCACTCTAGCCCCCGTTCACATAAGAGTGATTTGACATGCGATTTGGCATGTCAAATGGCAGCCTATTACCGGCAACAGCACTGTCCCAATCAGTACGACGCCGACTTTGCGGTGCCGTACCGATTTCCAAAAGTAGTTCCTGTACTTTTGGCGACTTTGGGGGCGATTTAAGTAGACATCTGTGCATGAACCCACACAGATGTCTTTCAAATCGCCCCTGAACTCGCACTGAAATGTTGGTTTGAAATCGTGCAAAGTTCGGCTTCTGTGTGAACAAGGGGTAAATCAGAGTTTACCTCCAATACTGGGACATGATTTACCAAAACGAGAATAGAAAAGGAGCCTTTTATCCTAATTAAAGCCCACCTGTAGTAGCCAGGCTACAGAGCAAGAAAAAAATATGGTCTTTTTTATTTACTATATTTTTATGCTTATTTCTTCCAAGTGGAGAGTGGTACTGCTGCTTTCTCACATGTCACAGAGGTTTGTATCTCCAGTGCCTCCATAGTCCTCCATCTTAGTACTCCAGGTGAGGGAGCACTTTGATTTTGGAGTACTTATGTGTTTCAGACTAGAAACCTGACTTCTTGCTCTTGGTGAAGGCTCCCATTTTTGTCAGTTAATGAAAGCATCATAAAAAGAAAAAAACAAAAAAAAAATCACATGTATGTGTTAAATTTTGAGTTCTAGGTAAAAACTGTACTCATCCCTTATAATGTACTTTAAGTTGGGGAATATTACATTACACAGCATTTCAGAACTTTCTGCAGAGGGTCCTTTCTGAATACTGTGGTGATCCACAAAAGTACAAGATGGATTCCAGGAGGTTAACATTCATTGGCTTGGCATGTGATTGCTGGTGGTGTAATCCTTGTGGTTATCCGGCATCACAAGCGCCCTTGTGACTGATTGCTAAAGTAATGCGTTCCCAGGAGCAAAAAACGCACCGTAATCAGTCTGATTGCCTCATGTGGGATTGCACAATACATCAATTGTGTAATAAAATGATTGTGTTCATCAGTGCTGGAAGAATAATTGTTTCACCTCTGCCTGTTGCAATGTATCTTTGAGGGTTTTACAATTCAGCTCCAAAGGTGATATGTGTGTGTGATGGAAACATTGTTCCAAACTGTCCCTGATTTGGAGCAATGTCCCTCTGTCCCTCATTCCTCCCCATTTGTCCCTCATTTTGGTCTGATCTATATAGTTGTATATAAAATGCACTTTTTATCTTTCAAAAAGTGTTCCCCAGTGCTAAACCTTTTATCCAATTTCTAAATTGCTACATTTGTACATTTTAAAAGCCAGTATAAAGGAATAGTAGTGCTAAAAAAAAAAAGTCCTTGTGGATTTAATTGACTTTTTTTTGGTTAATTCTTCTTTAAGGGGTTGTGGCAAGGTGTCCTATGCTACATACGTTTGTTAGTAGTCCCTCATTCCCATCTCAAAATGTTGGGAGTAGGGATGAGCTCAGGTTTATTCGCATAGAACACATGCAGATCCCACCAGGAAGTCGGCACAACACTGCGCTAATAACAGGCAGTGAGACATTGCCCGATCTCTGCAGTCGCACATCGGGGCAATGTCTCACTGCCTGTGATTAGCGCATCGCTGCACCGACTTCCTGTCGGGCTCTGCACGTGTTCCATGTGAACACGCCTGAGCTCATCCCTAGTTGGGAGGTATGTGGAAATTACAGACCTTGGTTCACACTGTACTGCTGGACACTGAATAGTATTACAGAGACTTGTAGTGGATAGTGTATATATATATATATATATATAACAGCATATCTTCACTCCCCATCAACTCTGCCTTTTCACTATGCTCACCCGATATTGAGAATGTTCAAGTCATAATAATCAGATGATTAGGGGCAGTTTTAACCACCTCAATACAGTGCAGTTACACCCCCTTCCTGACCAGACCAATTTTTAGCTTTCAGCGCTCTCACAGTTTGAATGACAATTACTCAGTCATCCAACACTGTATCCATATGAAACTTGCGTCCTTTTTTCCACACAAATAGAGCTTTCTTTTAGTGGTATTTAATCACTAGTGGGTTTTTTATTTTTTGTGCTATAAATAAAATAAAACGTAAATTTTGTGAAAAAAATGCCTTTTTCTTTGTTTCTGTCATACATTTTTGCTAATTAGTAATTTTTCTTCATAAATTTTGGCCAAAATTTATACTGCTACATATCTTTGGTAAAAATAACCCACATTAGTATATATTATTTGGTCTTTGTGAAAGTTATAGAGTCTACAAACTATGGTGCCAATCACTGAAAATTTATCACATCTGATCAGGCCTTCAGTACATCAGGTGAGTCTCATTTCTTGAGACACTAACAAGTCAGGAAAGTACAAATACTCCCCAAATGACCCCTTTTTACAAAGTAGACATTCCAAGGTATTAAAGTGGTTGTAAACCTTTACAAACCACTTTGACCTACAGGTAAGCCTAGATTAAGGCTTACCTGTAGGTCCAAGCAATATCTCCTAAACCTATATGGTTTAGGAGATATTTGCCCGAAAACGGGCACCGCTGTCTACGGCGCATGCGCCATAGACAGCAGTGCGCAGGCGCACTGAGCGTGGCATTCTCAGCGACGGAGCTGCCGCGCGTGTCAGCTCCCGTGCGCATGCGCGGGAGTGACGTCATCGCGGCTTCGCCGAATTACAGTGGCGGAGCTGCGAGACCCCACCAACAAGGCGGACTACAGGGGACAGCGGTGACTTCGCTGGCTCCTGTGTCAGGTAAGTGACACATAATGGGCTACTATGCGATGCATAGTAGTCCATTATGCTTTGTCTTTGCAGGGAATGAAAGAGGAAGTAAACTCATCAGGGTTTACTTCCTCTTTAAGTAAGTAGCATGGTGAGTTTTTTTAAGTTGTCATTTTTTCCCACAATTCTTTGCAAAATGAAGATTTTTTTTTATTATTATTATTTTTTACAAAATTGTCATATTATCAGGTTATTTCTCACACACAACATATGCATACAACAAATTACACCCCAAAATACATTTTGCAACTCTTCCCGAGTACGGTGATACCACATGTGTGAGACTTTTACACAGCCTGGCCACATACACAGCACCAACATTGATGTAGTACCTTCAGACGTTCTACGAGCAAAAATGACGCATCTCATTTCTCAACCACCTATTACACTTTTGAAGGCCCTGGAGTACCAGGACAATGGAATTTCCCATAAAATGACCTCATTTTGGAAAGCAAACACCCCAACGTATAATCTGTGAGGCATAATGAGTCTTTTGAATGGTTAATTTTTTTCCAGAAGTTTTTGGAATATGTGGAAAAAAATTAAAACACATTTTTTTTTACCCAAAATTGTCAATTTATAAGATATTTCTAACACATAGCTTGTATATAGCAAAAATTACACCCCAAAATACATTCTGCTACTCCTCCCGAGTATGGCGATACCACATGTGTAGGACTTTTACACAGCCTGGCCACATAGAGAGGCCGAACATTGAAGTAGTACGCTCAGGCGTTCTAGGAGCATAAATGACACATCTCATTTCATTCCCACCTATCACACTTTTGAAGGTCCTGGACCACCAGGACAGTGAAATCACCCAAAAAATGACCCCATTTTGGAAAGCAAACACCCCAACGTATATTCTATGAGACATGGGCTGCAAATAGGTACTCGGGTACTCTGATGGGCTGGAGATAGGTACTCGGGTACTCTGATGGCCCGGTGACAGGTACTCGGGTACTCTGATGGCCTGGTGACAGGTACTCGGGTACTCTGATGGCCTGGTGACAGGTACTCGGGTACTCTGATGGCCTGGTGACAGGTACTCGGGTACTCTGATGGCCTGGTGACAGGTACTCTGATGGTTTGGTGACTGGTATTTGGGTACTCTGAAGGGCGGTGACAGGTACTCATATGGACTGTGACAGGTACTCGGGTACTCAGATGGACTGTGACAGGTACTCTGGTACACAGATGGACTGTGACAGGTACTCGGGTACTCAGATGGGCTGTGACAGGTACTCGGGTACTCAGATGAACCATGACAGGTACTCGGGTACTCGGATGAACGTGACAGGTACTCGGGTACTTTGATGGGCTGTGAAAGGTACTCGGGTACTCTGATGGACTGTGACAGATACTCGGGTACTCTGATGGACTGTGACAGATACTCAGGTAACCTGATGGACTGTGACAGGTATTCGGTACTCTAATGGACTGCGACAGGTACTCGGTACTCTAATGGACTGTGACAGGTACTCGGGTACCCTGATGGACTGTGACAGGTACTCGGGTACCCTGATGGACCATGACAGGTACTCGGGTACCCTGATGGACCGTGACAGGTACTCGGGTACCCTGATGGGCCGTGACAGGTACTCGGGTACTCTGATGGGCTGGGACAGGTACTCGGGTACTCTGATGGGCTGGGACAGGTACTCAGGTACTCTGATGGGCTGTGACAGGTACTCGGGTTCTCTGATGGGCTGTGACAGGTACTCAAATACTCTGATGGAGTGTGACAGGTACTCTGATGGACTGTGATTGTCAGGTATTATGAGGGGTGGTGACAGGTCCTCTTTATTGGGGGGGGGGGGGGGGGGCAGGCAGGCAATCAGTGTGATTGGTGTACACTAGGCGGTAACGAGATGTTACCGCAATCTCCTCCTCACACACGATCTGTGTGTGAGGGGGAGAACAACCCGGTCACATCTCGTTACCACGGTTTGTTTGTGCATGCGCCGTGCACAGTCGGGGTGTGACCATCTGTAATCGGCCGTGACTTCATCACGGCCGATCATGTGGTAAACAGCCATAACCAATGGCTGTTCACCCCCTTCGGTGGCGAGCGGTGTCTCCGTGACACGCTGCCACCGAAGAAACAGGGATACGTGCGCACGATCGCACGCATTCCCTGTTTAAACGGGAGGCCGTCATATGACGGCCTCCCGCCACAATAGGTTCGCCTTCTGGCCGTCATTCGACGGCCGGCAGTCAGCATCTAGTTAAAGTAGAACTATAGGCAAAACTTTATTTTTTTATTATTTAGGATACAAAAAGTACAGGTTATAACCCCTGTCAGATTTTTTATTTTTTTTTCCACCATCTGTCTCCCTTTGCAGAGATTTCCTTTCACTTCCTAGACAAACCGGTACTGAGAGGGAATCCCTTGGGGACCCCCAGGTCACCAGAACTAGTATCCCCATTAGAAAATTTCCCATCTATTACTTTTCTGGGGACAATCCAAAATTTCTGCAAATTTCTGGCGTTCAGAAAAAAGCCCATAAACTCCACTGCTCATTAAAGCTAAAAAACATCCATGTGTGCATGGACACATAGGCTAACATAGAGTGGAGTTTATGGGCTTTAAAAAAAAAATGCCCAAACTCCAATAAACTGCAGTTTATGAGCTCCAGTGTGCATGGAGACTTAATAATAATTGTAAACAGAACAAATAGAGAGCATGAATTTCCTTAATGGAAACACAGACAGCAATAAAAACTGACAGGTGTTCTAATCCCTCTCCACGCTATCCAAAACAAAAATAAAATGTTTTGCCTTTAGTTATATATTAAGTGCTGGTTCACATATATGCGATTCCAGTGTGGGTTCCTGCATTGCATGTCACCTGCCAGCGGTTCACACTGACATCTGCGAACAGCTGCGAGTGTCAATACAAAGTTAATGACACCCCCGGGTCGGTTCGCAGGTTGCAGTGCGAATTGCCAAATGGTGCAGGAATTGGATCGCATAGGTGTGAACACCAGTGCGTTGCGATTCCAGTGCGGACCAAAAAAGAGGGTCCTGCACCATTTTGGTACAAATGCGATGCACATTCAGTCATACAATCTGTATGGCTAAATTCTCATCTCGTGGACATCGCATGTGATCTGCACAGCAAGTGTGAACAAAGCCTAAATGTTATATCTTGTGTGTATGTGTCATGTTTATGAATATGCTACAACATCTTTACTCTAAATGGGTATAGGAAATCCTCCCAATCCTACTATAGAGGCACAGCAGTCCATGTTTTGTTAATCAGTCTGAAAACAGCCCATTGCTGGGAATCAGATGACTCCACCTGTGCAGGTCTGTGTTTCCAAGATTTGGAAGCACAGTACTAGAATAAGAAGCCATAAGATGTAGTTGACACATTGTGGTCCCCCCCGTCAGTGATGTTGGCATACTCCAATTTCATGGAACCTGCAGAGGCAAGATTGAAGTGATGGGCATCAGTCATCTATAGGTAAGTGACACCTGGCAGCAGCTCAGGGCTCTACTTTTATAATAGTATGTGTTGCATTTAGATTGTCTGTTTGAATTGCTTAAGACCCCTTTCACACTGGGGCGTTTTTCAGGCGTTTTATGCGTTAAAAAAAGCACATGTAAAATGCCTGAAAGAAGCCTTATCTGCAATCCCAATATGAAAGCCCAAGTGCTTTCACACTGAGACCCCTTTCACACTATGGCGTTTTTCAGGCACTTTAGCGTTAAAATAAGCGCCTGTAAAGTGCCTGAAAGAAGCCTCTACTGCAATCCCAATGTGAAAGCCCGAGTGCTTTCACACTGAGACGCTGCGCTGACAGGGCATCAAAAAAAAGTCCTGCAAGCAGCTTCTTTGTAGCGCTTTGGAGAGGTGAATACACCACTCCTAAAGCGCCCCTTCCCATTGAAATCATAGGGAAGCGCCTGCAAAGCACTTTTGGCAGCAGCGCTTTGTGGGCTTTTTAACCCTTTATTTGCCCACTAGCAGGGGTTAAAAGTGCCCCAATAGCACTCGAAAAACACTGGTAAAGTGCTGCTAGTTTAAGCGGCAATTTACCAGTGTTTTTTGGGCACTGACAGCGTGAAAGAGCTCTTAAAGCACTTGGGCTTTCACATTGGGATTGCAGATTAGGCTTCTTTCAAGCGCTTTATAGGTACTTTTTTTTTTTTTTTCTGCCAGTGTGAAAGGGGTCTAGGTGTGTGGCTATTGTTATAGGTAATGTAAATATAGGATTTTCTTTATGGACTACAAATTTTTGTGTTTAATTTTTGTTTTGCTGTTGTGTAATGTTGGAGATGAATTTAAGGTTTGCTTTTAATATCAATTATGAGGATGTTTGCTGCCTCACTGCTGTTTACATCCACCAGATTACCGTCCAGACTAAGCAGGAAGGATGTTGTAAGGTTACCTTGTGGATACTTCTCCTTCCTTTTTTACTTGTCAGTAGGGATGAGCTTCGTGTTCGAGTCGAACGTACGTTCGACTCGAACATTGGCTGTTCGTCCGTTCGGCGAAATCCAAACACTTGGTCCGTTCGTGTCAAAATTCGCATGGCGCTCACGGCCCACAATGCACTGCGATGGCGCAGTGCATTGCTGGCTCATGATTGGCCACAGGCAGGATGCCTGTGGCCAATCATAGCTGAGGCTGTGTAGTGCACGCCCCACACTATATAAGGCCGCCATTGAGGCGGCCTCGTGTAGTGTGTTAGCATCTGAAGCAGTGGGTGTTCTGTGTACCTTCAACACAGTACACACCGATCGTTTTTGGCTGATTTCCTATCTTGCTGTTGTGTAGTGGTTATTGTCTGTGCCCTGACCGCAGTATACACCGCGATATTCACCTAACCTATATAGCTAGTGATCTATCTTTAATAATAGAGCTTGCAGTCAGTAGTGTTAGGAGATGGTGCGTGCTGTCTGCGTGCTCTGTACCCAGTACATACCGCTATAATCCACCTACATAGCTGTTCTCTATTTGAGCCCAATTGCCATCTGCAGGAGTTATTGGAAGTTGTGTGTGCCTCCAGCACAATATAAACTACCCAACTGCTGTTTTACCCAACTCCCTTCAGGCCATTACCATGTCTGGAAGGCCAGCAAGGAGAGGCAGACAGGCACGAGCCGATAAAAGAGGGCAAGCAGGCTCTGTGTCTAGAGACAACAGTGCTGGTCGTGGACGCGGTGCATTGTCATCAGCACGTGGCCATGGGACATGCTTGTCCTTCTTTTCGGCAGCTGGACATGTTGAACCGCAACATGCCAACGACTTGGTAGAGTGGATGACCAAGCCCTCTTCATCCTCCTCATCCTCTCTCACCCAGTCTCAGGGTAGTCGCAAAGCAGCTGCCAACGCATCGTCTTCCCTCCTCTCAATGTCATCATCAGTGACTCCTTCCCTAGACCCACCACGTCCTCCTGAGGAGTCTCCTGAACTCTTTGAGCACAGTGTTGGGTACATGCTCCAGGAGGATGCCCAGTGTTTGGTGGGCTCTGATGATGACACTCAGCTAGAGGAAGGCAGTAGCGTGAGCGCAGAGAGAGGGGATGCTCAAGGACAGCAATCTGGCAGTCATGTTCCACAAGCTGCAGCATACTGCCAGGTTTGCTACGGTGATGAAGAGGGAGGGGATGATGAGGGCACTGACTTCACATGGGTGCCTGGAAGGAGGGAGGAGGAGGAGGAGGAGGAGGAGGCACATGTCCAACGAGGCAGGATGCCCTCCGGGGGCCAGCTTAGGGGCAGCACACCGACTGAATCACACCGCAGAGCTCCGCCTGTGCAGAGCGCTGCCTCTGCGCGTTATTCTAAAAGTTCTTTGGTGTGGGCCTTTTTTGAGACGAGTGCATCAGATCGCACCGCTGCTATTTGCAACATATGTCTCAAGCGTATCTCACGTGGCCAAAACATCAGCCGCTTGGGCACCACATGCTTGACCAGACATATGTTGACCTGCCATGCAGCTCGTTGGCAAGCGTACCTCAAAGATCCACACCAAAGAACAAAGCGGACCTCTCCTTGCTCCTCATCAGCTGGCATCTCCAACCCCACTAGACCTTCAGTCCTCTCTGAAACCTGCTCTGAGAGGAATGAAGGTGTAGAATTAGGTGTGTCATAGCCAAGTGCTTCCGGGAACTCTGCTAGCGGTACGCCCACGTCCGATTATAGCAGGCAAATGTCCCTGCCCCAGCTGCTGGACCGGCGGAAGAAGTTTACTCCCAGCCATCCACATGCCCAGCGGTTGAATGCTAGCTTGGCTAAATTGCTAGCACTTCAACTGCTGCCTTTTCAGTTGGTAGACTCGGCCCCCTTCCGTGAGTTTGTACAATGTGCGGTTCCTCAGTGGCAGGTCCCCAAACGCCACTTTTTCTCACGGAAGGCGATTCCGGCTCTCTACCGGCATGTGGAAGGCAATGTCCTTGCCTCGCTGGACAGAGCGGTCAGCGGTAAGGTGCATATTACCGCTGACTCATGGTCCAGCAGGCATGGACAGGGACGTTACCTGTCTTTCACGGCCCATTGGGTCACTCTTCTGGCTGCTGGGAAGGATGCAGGACAAGGTGCAGTAGTGTTGGAGGTTGTTCCGCCACCACGCCTCCAAAATGCTACTATTGGTTGTGACACACCTCTCTCCTCCACCCCCTCCTCTTCTTCTTCCTCCATGGCCTCTTCCAGTGCTCTGTCCTCAGAACCAGCGGTGCTCCGTAGGCTTTCCAGGGGCTACGCAAGTACGCAGGCAAAACGATGCCATGCCGTGCTTGCGCTGGTTTGTTTGGGGGACAGGAGCCACACTGGGGCGGATGTTTTGTCAGCTCTGCAGGGGCAGGCCGAGAGGTGGTTGACGCCACGCCAGCTTAAGCCAGGAATGGTGGTTTGCGACAATGGCACCAACCTCCTCTCCGCCCTCCGACAGGGACAACTGACCCATGTGCCCTGTGTAGCTCACGTCCTTAACCTGGTGGTGCAGCGGTTCTTGGGCAGGTACCCCGGCTTACAGGATGTCCTGAAGCAGGCCAGGAAAGTCTGTGTGCATTTCCGCCGATCATTTAATGCCTGTGCTCGGCTGGCTGAGCTCCAAAAGGAGTTGAACCCTGCCCAAGAACCGCCTTATATGTGACATGCCCACCAGATGGAACTCAACATTGGCCATGCTGCAGCGGCTGCACACGCAGCAGAGGGCCATCAATGAGTACCTGTGCGACTACGGCACCAGGACAAAGTCAGGGGAGCTTGGTTTTTTCTCACCACGCCAGTGGGGCATGATCAGGGATGCATGCACTGTCCTGTCACCGTTTGAGGAGGCCACAAGGATGGTGAGCAGTGACAGTGCATGCATCAGTGACACTGTACCTCTTGTCCACCTCTTGGAGCATACGCTGCGTGGAATAATGGACAGGGCACTTGAGGCCGAACAGAGGCAGGAAGAGGAGGACTTCCTTGCCTCTCAAGGCCCCCTTTATCCAGACAGTGTTCCTGCTGTGCCACCCATCACACAGGAAGAGGATGAGGAGGAGGAGGAGGATGATTGTGTCAGCATGGAGGTGGAGGCTTGCACTCAGCATCAGCAGCAGCAGCAGTCTTGTAGGGATGATTTACAGTCCCAAGAAACACGTGGACTTGTACGTGGCTGGGAGGAGGTAGCTGCGGATCATGTTGCCCTTAGTGACCCAGAGGACTCCGGACCGAATGCCTCAGCTAACCTACGCTGCATGGCCTCCCTGATCCTGCAAAGCCTGCGGAAGGATCCTCGTATTCTTCGGATCAAGGAGAGGGACCATTACTGGCTGGCCACTCTCCTTGATCCACGGTACAAGGGTAAGGTTGCCGACCTTATCTTGCCATCGCAGAGGGAGCAGAGGATAAGACATCTCCGGGAGGCCTTGCAGAAAGCTCTGTGCAACGCGTTCCCAGAGACTGGGAGGTTACAAACTCCTGGTCCTGGACAACGTGTTGCTGAGGCATCGGTCAGAAGGAGCGGTGGAGAAGGTGGCCGTCTGACTGATGCTTTCAGACAATTTTTTAGTCCGCAGCCCCAAGGTATGATCGGTTCCAGCACCCATCGCCAGTGTCTGATTTACTTGGTGCAGGAATACCTAGGGGCAAGGTCAGACTTGGACACCTTTCCCACCGAAAATCCTCTGGCTTACTGGGTCTTGAGGATGGATCACTGGCCAGAGCTTGCACAGTATGCAATTGAGCTACTGGCCTGTCCTGCATCCAGCGTTCTTTCGGAACGCACCTTCAGTGCTGCTGGTGGCTTTGTTCCGATCACAGGGTGCGCCTGTCCACCGAATCAGTTGATCGACTGACCTTCATCAAGATGAATCAGTCTTGGATCACCCACAATTACCAAGCACCTGAAGCTGATGTAACCGAATAATTTTTTTTGAAATACCACATCCCTTCAAGACTGCCTATGCTGATGCTGAGTGACTGTCCTGTTATGTTGATTGTCTATCCTCTTCCTCCGCTGATATGTTGGAAGAACATTTTTGGTTCTGGGTGATGCCAGCAGCCCAATTTTTCTGCCCCTGTTTAACAGGGGCATTTAATTACAATTTTTGATGCAATGCTTTGCAGCAGGGCTAATTCCTGCAATAAAACTAGAGTATATGGAAGAGGTTGCAGTGTGGTGGCACCAGCAGCAGTGCCTAAGCCCAAATTTTTCTGCCTCTGTTTAACAGGGACATGTAATTACAATTCTTGATATAATATTTCACAGGAGGGCCCCTTCCTGTGCCCACCCAGACTAACGGTGAGGACTTAGTGTTGTGGCACCAGCACCACAACCACCAAAGGTCAATTTTTCTACCACTGTTCAACAATGGCATGTAATTACAATTCTTCATATAATCGTTCACAGCAGGGCGCTCCAGCGCCCACCAAGAGTCACTTTGAGGGCTTGCAATGTTGTGGCAAAATCAACACCTTGTTCCGCCATTTCTGCAGAGCATATAGGGCAGGCCCCTACTTTCAAACATCCAACTTACAAACATCTCCTACTTGCAAACGCAAGGAGACAGCAGCAAGTGAGATGAAAAAAGATGGACGACAAAACAAATTATACAGGGGTGATAACCCTTCCCTATGTTTTCCAAAAAGCTTAAAAATAGTTTTTTTGACTGGAGCTACACTTTAAAAATGTACCAGTTGAAAATTACAAACAGATTCAACTTAACACAACAAACCTACACAGTCCCTGTCTTGTTTGCACCGCCTGTATACTGCTGTTCTGAGTATATAGGGCCTGGGGGCCACACGCATTTCTTTTTTTAATATGGGTACAGGGTTCCCCTTAATATGCGTACAAGACCCAAATAGGCTGGTAATGGGCAGGGAGGGCTACCCATGCCATTTTTCTCAATGATTTTCAACCATATTGCAGGAACCAGATATAACATTAAAACCGCAAGCAGTTTTAAATGGTGTTATTTCCGTTAAATGTCATTTTGTGCAGGGATTGTTCTAAACACGGGAAACACGTAGCACTTCACAGGCATACTACAGACACCCCACAGGTACCATATTTAAAGGAATATTTCACTTTTTTTTTTTTTCACTTTAATCGTCATTAAAATCAGTGCTCCCGCAAAAACGGCCGGTTTTAAAACTTTTTTTTTTGCATTGACCCATGTCCCCTGGGGCAGGAGCCAGGTCTCTAAACCCTTTTTAGGACAGTATCTTGCATATTAGCCGTTAAAATTAGCACTTTCCATTTCGAACGTTCGAGTCCCATAGACTTCAATGGGGTTCTAACGTTCGTAACGAACGTGGGGTCCGTTCGAAAGTTCTGGTGCGAACCCGAACCGGGGGGTGTTCGGCTCATCCCTACTTGTCAGGATAAATAGCCTTGTTTTTGTATTTTGTTGTACCTGGCCTGGGACACTTGTACAGCCACTGAAGTGCTGAGCTCCTGATTCCCTAAGCAGAAAACAAAAAAGAGGAAAGGCAATTATGGATCATATAAGTCAGTAATGGCGGCTGCAAGATTTATATCCTTCTCATATGATGTATATTCTTTAGGTCAGATACACTCCCTGCTAATAGTGGCTATACATGTGAGAGGATTGTTGGCTGGTTGGATGAATTGTAAAGAAATTCTATAGTTATGGCTGTTACACCACAGCTACACATACATTGCAGTGGATCAAGCTTGGGGGGAGAAAACCGCTAACGCTTTTTTTGTCTGTCAATTGTTGATCTGTTCTGATGTAAAGCTGGTGACACAATCGCTGTTCAGAGTGATTTATTGTTCAATTGTTTTTAAATGTGTGTGTGTGTGTGTATATATATATATAATTTTTATTATGGCTTTTCATTTACCATCATCTACTCTTTGTGTCTATAATATGGTGCAATGAGCTGGATACACACTATACAACTTTTTGTTAGATTTACTAAAACCATGTAGTGCAAGGGCCCACCTAATTGCATACATATTGAAAGTGTTAAGGTTTGACCTAATATTATATGGTTTTAGAAAATCTAAAGAAAATTATATAGTGTGTATCCAACTTAAAAGTCAGATCATGTGGTTAGCAATGGATTAGTGTTGTTCTTTTCTTGGAATACTTATTTCCCTTTTAATCAGTGCCCGTTCACACTAGGGCGACCTGTCTGGCGACTTAGCCGTCTGACAAGTCGCGCTCTATGCAGTGCAATGGAACCGCTCTAATGGGAGAAACTCAAGTTACTCTGACTTAGAAAAACGTTCCTGTACTCCTTGGGGGCGACTTTGGAGCGGCTTGCATTGACTTCTATTAACCACTTGCCAACCGGGCCATAGCCGAAAGACGGCTACAGCGCGGTCGGCTTATTCTGGGAGGGTGTCCATGGACGTCCTCCCAGAATCTTGCTCTTGCGTGCCCCCTGGAGCGCGCTCCCAGAAATATCCATGACCGCTGCGTTCAGAAGACCTGGCACATCACGGTAAATGGCCGCTGGTAGCGGCCATTTACCACGTGATCACTCTGTCAAATGACGGAACGATCACTTGTAAACAAACTGGCATGTCATAACGCTGGTTCCTCCCTCCTCTCTCTGTACTGATCAGTGCAGTGCAAGGGGAGAGATTGTTTGTTTGCAGCAGCGCTGTGGGCTGGATCTGTAGTGCCCATACTCTGCCATCAATTTTAACAAACAAAGATTTTTTTTTTTTTTATAGATTTTTTTTTTTTTTTTACCGAATTTTCAGTCTTTTTTTGATTTATAGCGTAAAAAATAAAAAACCCAGCCATGATTAAATAACACCAAAAGAAAGCTCCATTTGTGTGGGGAAAAAAAGGACAAAAATATCATATGGCTACAGTGTTGCATGACTGACTAATTGTCATTCAAATTGTGAGAGCACCGAAAGCTGAAAATTGGTCTGGTTAGGAAGGGGGTTTTAGTGCCCAGTGGTCAAGTGGTTAAGAAGTCATTTGCAAGCCACACTGAGGTCATGCTGTGCGGGGCGGCTTCAGAGTTGGGTGACTTTGAAGCCGCCCCAGTGTGAACCAGCACTAACGCAATCTACAGGAATATACCTATTCGTTTTATGTGAGTTAATCAATCATAGGTGAATAAGCGTCCGATATTATTATGCTGGGTTAAGGCAGTGTTTATGAATTATTTCTTTATATAAAATGTTATTTCATGATTTACAAGGGATGACAATTTTTATTTTTATTTTTTTTTTTACTTTTGTATTAGCTACTTGACCTTAGGGATTGCAACATTATTAGCTGTTAAGTTTTGGATGTGTTATTTTTTTTATTCTTCCGTAGTATATACCTACAATTCATATGGGTTTATTGATGATTCATATGTGTGTAGCAATGTCCTGAGTCCCTTGAGGCCTAATGGTGACCTCCAGAGTTAGGGACAGCTGACATCCTTCTGTGTAGAGTGGGTTGCAAGGCATGGTGGGTGTATTGCAAGATGAAATGGTGGGCACCAGACACTTTTTCAATGCAAAGAGATTTGCCTCTTGAACAGAACTGTGGAAGAGAGGGTTAAAGTAATTGCAAAGGCTTGCTTTTTTTTTTAAAATCACAAACCTGTTCTACTTGCCTCCTCTGTGCAGTTGGTTTTGCACAGAGCAGCCTGGATCCTCCTCTTCTCAGGTCCCTCTTTGCTGCTCCTGGCCCCTCCCGCCCTTAAGTGCCCCTCAGCCAGCAGCTTTCTACAGGGGGCACCCAAGCTGAATCAGAGCTCTGTGTATCCATTCAGACACAGAGCCCAGACCTGGCCCCCTCTCTCCCCTGATTGGATGACTGACTTTGATAGCCACGGGAACCAATAGCGCCATTGCTCTGTCTCAGCCAATCAGGAGGAGTGTACTGGGTGGCTGAGGGGATCGTGGACTTTACTGGAGAGAGGAGGAGAGAGGGTAGGTAATTGGGGGGGGGGGGGGGGGGAGAGCTGCTACACGCATAAGGATTTTTTTTATTTTAATGCTTTAGATAAAAAGCCTTCTGCCTTTACAACTCCTTTAAGGCCAAGACACCCTTAAGTAAATGCAATGATAATTGTCAGACTCCGAGACTTCTATAGGTAGACTGTTCTAAGGTGAAGGCCTCCAGCCAGACACCACTTCTGTATAAGTAGGACTGCTGTCTCCTATGGCAATAATCTTGTAGCAGTTACTAACGGTAGTTGTATTCAACTACTGGCAACACAAACGGTTATCCGCTTACTCCACAGTCACTCACTGTGGGTCTTTACTCAGCGAATTCCCAGTCTTTCACTAGACTTTGGATCCAATATCCACTGGATCCCCTGAGCTCTTCCACGTTTAGCACTCAGTATCTTCCTCAAGCGTCACCCCCTCTTCCCTGCTGGGCCATGGCTTATCACTCACAGATAATGTTCAAGCGTCACCCCTGCTGACCTGCGAGGTCCCTGGCTTGGCACCCACTGATGTTCCACAAGCATCACCTGCTGTCCCACTGGGTCCCTGGCTTGACACTCACTGAAGTTTTCCCAATTCTTCACCGTCCCTGGCTGGTGAGGAGACTACTCTGGTCTCCAGTAACAAGGTGGATAGTCCCTTAGTGACGACAGCTTCCCCTTCTACCTCTGACCCCAGCTAGTTCCCCGTCCAGCTGAACTGCTACTTCTGGTTGGATGCTGCTTCTGAATAGGCCCTCAGACAGCCTACAAGCCAGATGTCTCTGGTATAGGCCTCAGGCTTCCAGCCTAGCAGCCCGGGGCAGTACTACACATGTCCACCCAGACAGCCGTCCAGGTGGCAGAGATCACCTGACTCCACCTCCAATAAATAGGTTTTCCCAGCAGGCCAAAGGACCTAAGAACATCCCTGCCCATTGGTTGAGACACCCAATTCATTTATGTCTGAGCTTGCAAAGCCCCTGTCTTATTTAATGTCACTAACATAGTGTCACCTGGCAATAGAAGAAAAAGGGTGCAACAAGTCTAGATTTAGAGAGGAATCAATTGATCTGCTAACAATTGGCCAAGGCAGTTATCGCCTGGCAACTAAATTTGATAGCAAGCCTGCCTAAGCATCAGGGCGCTACATGTGTTTGGGGGATTGGTCATTAATATTAAGCATTAGCACTTTTTACATTCTGGCATATGAACTCATTCTATGAAGAAGACTTGCTGTAAAACAAAAGCCATAGACAAAGTGTTCACTCCAGCTGTGTTTTAGAATCTGATACTTATTCTTCTGTCTGGTCCCCATTTTTTTTTATTTTTGCAGACCTTTAAACAGCCATGCTCACCTACAGCAGGCATGTCCAAAGTCCGGCCCGCGGGCCAATCGCGGTCCGCTTTTGAACGATCTCCCAGCGCCGGGGCCACAAAAGATATATAGTCTGGCTGCATTGGAGATAGGAGGCTGTAGGAGCGCCGTGCACACAGGATTATTTCCTGTTTACACGGCAGCCTCTGTAATAGGAAGTCCCATCTCCGCCATTGGACGATTGTTCTGTCCATCAAAGGAGGCGGGACTTTCTCTTAAAGAGGCCGCTGTGTAAACAGGAGATTCTCCTGTTCTTTGGTGCTCGTCCAGCCCCCCCCCCCATGTCCCCTCCAAGGCTGCACTGATGGCAATGGTGAGTACATTCCTGGCTAATGGTGGCTGCATTCCTGGCTAATAGTGAGTGAAATCCTGGCAATGGTGGCTGCATTCCTGGCAATGGTGGCTGCATTCCTGGCAATGGTGGCTGCATTCCTGGCAATGGTGGCTGCATTCCTGGCAATGGTGGCTGCATTCCTGGCAATGGTGGCTGCATTCCTGGCAATAGTGAGTGAAATCCTGGCTAATGGTGGCTGCATTCCTGGCTAATGGTGGCTGCATTCCTGGCTAATGGTGGGTGCATTCCTGGCAATGGTGGGGGCTGTATTCCCAGGAATGGTGGGCGCGCAGATGGGCACTGACCCTTATTTTTCTTCACAGTTTTTTATTTAAAATTTTAAGGTTTTTTTCCTGAAACTTCCCTCTTATTCGCCAATAAATACGGTATATCCAAATAACACGCCCGAGCTCATCTCTTCAATACACACAGCCACAAAGGCAAGAGAATTCTTGTTGGGCCCTGTATTAGTGTTCGAACGAACATACTTACACCGAATTTTAATGGTTCAAAGAATGTCAGGCAAAATGGTCGGCCCTTGTGCATGTTCACTTCATCAAATCTGGCCCTCTTTGAAAAAAGTTTGGACACCCCTGACCTACAGTATGTGCTGCTGAGAAAGGGAACTTGTTGGTTGGTGCTACTTGGGTAACCCACGGGTTCCATTTAAATGGTGCTTTTAAATAGAATTGGACTAAAGCAATCAGATTTTCGAACGATTTTTAGATTTTTTGTTGCATGCTAGTCACATATCAAAAGTGAAGAGGTTGCTTAACATACGAAAATGTTCATAAGACACAATACAACTTCAGAAGTGATGTAATCTGTTGAATTGTTTTGTGAGCATGCATAGTCTTGCTCTTATGATTTTTTTTTTTTTTTTTTTTTTTTTTCTCGACAAAAACTGTACTAATTAAATGAAAATCAGACATTGTATTCACATACGATTAAAATCTTATAGCCCTAAATTTGGAATCGGCTGTCAAAAGCACCATATTAACGTTCTGAAATTCGACAGATCGTTCGGACGAAATGTAACTTCTGGTTTTCTTATCGTGTGTACGGGCCTTAGGTACTGAATAAGGAGTTGGATCTCAAAAGCATTATGTACTTTTATCAGGGCTGGATTTCTGACTAGGACACTTAGGCCGTGGCATTGGGCACCATGTACATTATCAGTGTTTCTCAACCTTTTTTCCAGTTAGGGTGCCCTTAAAAAGTATTTTGTGCATTTTGCCTAATCTCAACTACTCCCCCTTTAGCTGCAGAGGCAGCAGCCAGGGTGATATCCGTTGCTGTGGCTGTATACCACCAGGTGAGGGCCACGCTATAACCTCCCTGCAACTGTGTGCATCACCCACGGTTGCAGCACAGTGATGCTGGATTTAGGGGTTAAAACGTGTGTAGAGAGGGGCGATGTTGCACCTTCACTACCTGTCAAATGCCTCTGAAAAGCAATCCTAGCAGCTAGGCTCACTTTTCTGATGAGAGGCTGCCCTTGCCATTATGAACCAGCCCTAAAAAAGCAGTTCTGCTCGTACAAGATTGGGGGTTAAGTTTAATCACTTCAGCCCCAGAAGGATTTACCCACTTCCTGACCAGGCCATTTTTTGCGATAAGGCACTTCATCGCTTTAACTGACAATTGTGCGGTCATGTGACAATTGTTCTCACAAATTGAGCTTTCTTTTGGTGGTATTTCATCACCTCTGCGGTTTTTATTTTTTGCGCTACAAACAAAAAAGAGCGACAATTTTGTCACTCTTAATATCTCTTGTAAAATTGATTGTCCTCGCCATACATCCTCTTCTCCATCCACAAACAGATGCATTACGTCAGTGTCTAGTACTGATAATGTCAATTGGCAGTTCATAGTGACTATTCCACTGTATCATAAAAATAGATGTGCAGCAGTAACAAATACTCAAAAGTGAAGTGAAATTCATATACACAAATAGTAATAAAAAAAAAAAAAACTCGCATATAAAATGCACAAATGTGTGACTGTGACAATCAGTCTAAAGTTACAAGTGTAAGTCAACACACACAAAAATGTAACAAATGAAACATCCTAAAACCTTCTTGTGGGTTTTTTTTTTTTTTTTTTTCTCATTTTATTAATATCTATATTTCTTTTTACAATGTACATGTGTTTTTTTTGTTTTTTTGTTTTTTTATATGTATGATCCCCCTCAGCTTGTTATAGATGGATTTATTTTTTTTCTTCATAGGCTTAGGATTGAGGCATTTTTATATTTTTGATTTGAATTGCTGAGGCACATGCAGTGCATTCAGAACTATGATCTAATTAGTATTGCTGAATTTTGGCTTCATTCTTCTTATGACTGGGCTATTAATATTACTGGCTATGCTCTCTTTCTGAAATACGGGGTAAAATGGAGGGGTGGTGGTGTCTGTCTCTATGTGAGAAGTGATCTCAAAACTAGTGTGAAAGAGGACCTACAGTATCTTACAAAAGTGAGTACACCCCCTCAATTTTTTTGCAAATATTTTATTATCTTTTCATGTGACAGCACTGAAGAAATTACACTTTGCTACAATGTAAAAAAAAGTGTGTACAGCTTGTATAATAGTGTAAATTTGCTATCACCTCAAAAGAACTCAACACACAGCCAATAATGTCTAAACTGCTGGCAACAAAATTGAAATGTCCAAATTGGGCCCAATGTGTCAATATTTTATGTGGTCACCATTATTTTACAGCACTGCCTTAACCCTCTTGGGCATGGAGTTCACCAGAGCTTCACAGGTTGCCAATGGAGTCCTCTTCCGCTCCTCCATGAGGACATCACGGAGCTGGTGGATATTGGAGACCTTGCGCTCCTCCATCTTCCATTTGAGGATGCCCCACAGATGTTCAATAGGGTGACTAAGTGGCAAATGAGGTTTAATGTTGATAAATGTAAAGTTATGCACTTGGGGGCTAAGAATCTGCATGTATCATACATATTAGGGGGATTACAACTGGGGTAATCAATAGTGGAGAAGGATCTAGGGGTTTGGTAGATCAGAAGCTCAATAATAGCATGCAATGCCAAGCTGCAGTTTCCAAAGTGAGCAAAGTCCTTTCTTGTATTAAGAGAGGTATGGACTCCAGCGAGAGAGAGATACCATTTTGCCCCTGTACAAATCATTAGTAAGACCTCACCTGGAATATGCAGTTCAGTTTTGGGCACCAGTTCTCAAAAAGGATATTGGGGAACTGGATAAAATGCATAGAAGGGCAACCAAACTGATAAGAGGCATGGCGGAGTTCAGCTATGAGGAAAGATTGGAGGAACTGAATCTATTTTCTCTTCAGAAGAGAACATTAAGGTCGGAACACTCACCCTCAACCTTAATCCACTCCCCAGAGGCGAGCATATGAGTGTCAATTTTGAGAGCTGAATTTATTCTCTAAGTAGAGGAGATTAGGGGGGGGGGGGGGGAGGATATGATCAACATTTACAAATGCATAAGTGATCCATATAGTGAACTTGGTGTTGTTTAACCACTTTAACCACTAGGGATCCACGCTATAGCCGAATGACGGCTCAGCGCGGACCTGCTTTGCCGGGACTACGTCTATTGACGTCGTCCCGTGCACGAGCGGCCTGTGCGCCCCTATGAGACGATCGGAGCAAGGGGTCGATCCCGACCCCTTACCACGTGATCAGCTGTCAGCCAATGACAGCTGATCATGTGACACAACAGAGCCGGTAATCGGCTATTTTTCCAGCGCGAGGAGAAAAAAAAAGCCGATCACCGGCGGCTGTGATCGGGACATCAGTCCCGATCACGGCCAGCTTATCAGTGCCACCTATCAGTGCCCACAGTGCCACCTATCAGTCCCCAAAATCTGCCTAAACAGTGCTGCACCCCAGTGCCACATATCCGTGCCCATCAGTGTCATCTACCAGTGCCCAGCAGTGCCACCTATCAGTGCCCATCAGTCCCATCTATCAGTGGTACCTATCAGTGCCACCCATCCGTGCCATCTTATCTGTGCCCATCTTTGCCCATCAGTGCCGCCTTATCAGTGCCCACCAGAGCCGCCTCATCAGCACATTTCAATGAATGAGAAAAATGACCTGTTTGCAAAAGAAATGTTTATTTTGCATCTTTTTTTTTTGTTTGTTTTAGCAAAAAATAAAACTCCCAGCTGTAATTAAATACCACCAAAAGAAAGCTCTATTTGTGGGAAAAAAATTATAAAAATTTAATTTTGGTACAGTGTTGTATGGCCGCGCAATTGTCATTCAAAGTGCATCAGCACTGAAAGCTGAAAATTGGTTTAGGCAGGAGGGGGGTTTAAGTGCCCAGTAAGCAAGTGGTTAAGGTCATCAAAGAGGACAAGGGGGCACTCTTTACCTAGAGGAAAAAATATTTAATCTCCAAAAATGGGAAGGTTTCATTACAGTAAGAGCTGTGAAAATGTGGCATAGACTCCCTCCAGAGGTGGTTTGGTTTTTCACCTTCCTCTGGATCAACTGTGGGTGAAGGATTGTGTATATGGGATTGTATTTTTTATTTTTTTTGGTTAAACAAGATGGATATGTCCTCCCTTTTTTTTTTTTTTTTTTTTAAACCTATGTACTGTAACTAAGTATTCACAGCGATTCACTTTTTCCACATTTTGTTATGTTACAGCCTTATTCCCAAATGGATTCTATTCATTATTTTCCTTTAAAAATTTACTAACCATACCCCATAATGACAACATGAAAGAAGTTTGTTTGAAATCTTTGAAAATGTATTAAAAATAAAAACTGAAATCACATGTACATAAGTATTCACAGCCTTTGTCATGACACTCCAAAATTGAGCTCACATGCATCCTGTTCCATTAATCATCCTTGAGATGTTTCTATAACATGATTGGGGTCCACCTGTGGTAAATTCAGTTGTTTGGACATATATAATGTCCCACAGTTAATAGTGCATGTCAGAGCACAAAGCAAGCCATGAAGTCCAAGGAATTGTCTGTAGACCGCCGAGACAGAATTGTATCGAGCCACAAATCTTGGGAAGGGTACAGAAAAATTTCTGCAGCATTGAAGGTCCCAATGAGCACAGTGGCCACCATCATCTGTAAATAGAAGAAGTTTTGAACCACCAGGACTCTTCCTAGAGCGGGCTGCCCGGCCAAACTGAGCAATCCGGCGAGAAGGACCTTAGTCAGGGAGGTGACCAAGAACCTGATGGTCACTCTGAGAGAGCTCCAGAGTTTCTCTGTGGAGAGAGGAGAAACTTCCAGAAACAGCCATCTCTGCAGCACTCCACCAATCAGGCCTGTACGGTAGACTGGCCAGACGGAAGCTACTGATTAGTAAAAGGCACATGACAGCCTGCTTAGAGTTTGCCAACAGGCACCTGAAGGACTCTGACCATGAGAAACAAAGTTCTCTGGTCTGATGAGTGGCGAGAAACTGCCCCAAAAAAAGTGTGCTAAGCTTGTAGCAGCATCCTCCAAAAGACTTGAGGCTGTAATTGGTTCCAAAGGTGCTTCAACAAAGTACTGAGCAAAGGCTGTGAATACTTATGTACATGAGATTTGTATTTTTTTCCTTTTGTTGTTTTTAATTTGCAAAAATTTCAAACAAGCTTTTCATGTTGTCATTAAGTGTTGCCCTCTGACAAAAGAATAACGAAACATACATCAGGGTATGACTATACAGTTATCCAGTAAGTCTATCAACAGTAAAGCTCAACCTGTGTACACTGCCGTGAGAGGAATCTATTAGGTGGTGAGAGAAAAAAAAACGAATGTGACAGGACTAGTGCACCGAAATTTCGGCCGCCGAAACATATCGGCCGAAAATGCCCTTTTCGGCAATTTGCCGAAAGAGAAAAACGGGCGATAATGGAGCCAAAAATGGGGCGTGGGCTGGGCTCCGCCCCCACCCCTGGTGACGCCCATCATGGGGGGTGCATAGCGCAGGAGAGCCGCCTCTGCCACCTGTTTGATCACAGCGCCGGGAACATCACAGCTTTCATTTCAATAGCTGTGTGTTCCCGGGCCGCGCGCCGTCACACGCAGCCCCTCCCCCTTGTCCGGGAACTTGGATAGACAGATCATCCACAGGATTGGACGGATGATCTGTCTATCAAAGTGCCCGGACAAGGCGGAGGTGCTGTGTTTGACGGCGCGCGGCCGGGAACACACAGCTATTGAAATGAAAGCTGTGATGTTCCAGGCGCTGTGATCAAACATGCGGCGGAGGCGGCTCTTCCCTGCACAGGCTGGCTGCAAAAATGGGGCACACTGGCTGCAAAAATGGGGCACACTGGCTGCAAAAATGGGGCACACTGGCTGCAATGGGGGATGCCTCCTGTACCACGTCCTCTGTCTCTGACCATCTCCTGTACCATGTCCCCAGTCTGACCATCTTCTGTACCACGTCCTCTGTCTCTGACCATCTCCTGTACCACGTCCCCAGTCTCTGACCATCTCCTGTACCGTATCCCCTGTCTCTGACCATCTCCTGTACCACGTCCTCTGTCTCTGACCACCTCCTGTACCACGTCCCCAGTCTCTGACCACCTCCTGTACCATGTCCCCAGTCTCTGACCACCTCCTGTACCATGTCCCCAGTCTCTGACCGCCTCCTGTACCATGTCGCAAGTCTCTGACCGCCTCCTGTACCATGTCGCCAGTCTCTGACCGCCTCCTGTACCATGTCGCCAGTCTCTGACCGCCTCCTGTACCATGTCGCCAGTCTCTGACCGCCTCCTGTACCATGTCGCCAGTCTCTGACCGCCTCCTGTACCATGTCGCCAGTCTCTGACCGCCTCCTGTACCATGCCAGCAGTCTCTGACCACCTCCTGTACCATGTCCCTAGTCTCTGACCACCTCCTGAACCATGCATGCAGTCTGACCACCTCCTGAACCATGCATGCAGTCTGACCACCTCCTGAACCATGCATGCAGTCTCTGACCACCTCCTGAACCATGCATGCAGTCTCTGACCACCTCCTGAACCATGCATGCAGTCTCTGACCACCTCCTGAACCATGCATGCAGTCTCTGACCACCTCCTGTACCATGCATGCAGTCTCTGACCACCTCCTGTACCATGCATGCAGTCTCTGACCACCTCCTGTACCATGCATGCAGTCTCTGACCACCTCCTATACCATGTCGCCAGTCTCTGACCACCTCCTGTACAATGCATGCAGTCTCTGACCGCCTCCTGTACCATGCCAGCAGTCTCTGACCACCTCCTGTACCATGTCCCTAGTCTCTGACCACCTCCTGAACCATGCATGCAGTCTGACCACCTCCTGAACCATGCATGCAGTCTGACCACCTCCTGAACCATGCATGCAGTCTCTGACCACCTCCTGAACCATGCATGCAGTCTCTGACCACCTCCTGAACCATGCATGCAGTCTCTGACCACCTCCTGAACCATGCATGCAGTCTCTGACCACCTCCTGAACCATGCATGCAGTCTCTGACCACCTCCTGAACCATGCATGCAGTCTCTGACCACCTCCTGAACCATGCATGCAGTCTCTGACCACCTCCTGAACCATGCATGCAGTCTCTGACCACCTCCTGAACCATGCATGCAGTCTCTGACCACCTCCTGAACCATGCATGCAGTCTCTGACCACCTCCTGAACCATGCATGCAGTCTCTGACCACCTCCTGAACCATGCATGCAGTCTCTGACCACCTCCTGAACCATGCATGCAGTCTCTGACCACCTCCTGAACCATGCATGCAGTCTCTGACCACCTCCTGAACCATGCATGCAGTCTCTGACCACCTCCTGAACCATGTCGCCAGTCTCTGACCACCTCCTGTACCATGTCGCCAGTCTCTGACCACCTCCTGTACCATGTCGCCAGTCTCTGACCACCTCCTGTACCATGTCGCCAGTCTCTGACCACCTCCTGTACCATGTCGCCAGTCTCTGACCACCTCCTGTACCATGTCGCCAGTCTCTGACCACCTCCTGTACCATGTCGCCAGTCTCTGACCACCTCCTGTACCATGTCGCCAGTCTCTGACCACCTCCTGTACCATGTCGCCAGTCTCTGACCACCTCCTGTACCATGTCGCCAGTCTCTGACCACCTCCTGTACCATGTCGCCAGTCTCTGACCACCTCCTGTACCATGTCGCCAGTCTCTGACCACCTCCTGTACCATGTCGCCAGTCTCTGACCACCTCCTGTACCATGTCGCCAGTCTCTGACCACCTCCTGTACCATGTCGCCAGTCTCTGACCACCTCCTGTACCATGTCGCTAGTCTCTGACCACCTCCTGTACCATGTCGCTAGTCTCTGACCACCTCCTGTACCATGTCGCTAGTCTCTGACCACCTCCTGTACCATGTCGCCAGTCTCTGACCACCTCCTGTACCATGTCGCCAGTCTCTGACCACCTCCTGTACCATGCATGCAGTCTGACCACCTCCCGTACCATGTCGCCAGTCTCTGACCCCCTCCCGTACCATGTCGCCAGTCTCTGACCCCCTCCCGTACCATGTCGCCAGTCTCTGACCCCCTCCCGTACCATGTCGCCAGTCTCTGACCCCCTCCCGTACCATGTCGCCAGTCTCTGACCCCCTCCCGTACCATGTCGCCAGTCTCTGACCCCCTCCCGTACCATGTCGCCAGTCTCTGACCCCCTCCCGTACCATGTCGCCAGTCTCTGACCCCCTCCCGTACCATGTCGCCAGTCTCTGACCCCCTCCCGTACCATGTCGCCAGTCTCTGACCCCCTCCCGTACCATGTCGCCAGTCTCTGACCCCCTCCCGTACCATGTCGCCAGTCTCTGACCCCCTCCCGTACCATGTCGCCAGTCTCTGACCCCCTCCCGTACCATGTCGCCAGTCTCTGACCCCCTCCCGTACCATGTCGCCAGTCTCTGACCCCCTCCCGTACCATGTCGCCAGTCTCTGACCCCCTCCCGTACCATGTCGCCAGTCTCTGACCCCCTCCCGTACCATGTCGCCAGTCTCTGACCACCTCCCGTACGATGTCGCCAGTCTCTGACCACCTCCTGTATAAAAATATTTTTAAAAACAGTCATTTTCGGTATCGGTGCTGTTTCGGTATCGGTTTCGGTTTTCGGCCTAGTGTATTTTTCATTTTCGGTATCGGTTTCGGCACCAAAAAACCCATTTGGTGCTTTCCTAGACAGGACTGCTTACATTGTAACACTTGTTTTAAATACTTTTCTTGGGCGTGCAACTTGTAAGGGGGATAATTGAGTAAATTTAGAGTTTTACAGAATTACGCTATGTACAGTATCTCACAAGTGAGTACACGCCTCACATTTTTGTAAATATTTTATCTTTTCATGTGACAACACTGAAGAAATGACACTTTGCTACGATGTAAAGTAGTAAGTGTACAGCTTGTATAACGGTGTAAATTTTGCTGTCTCCTCAAAATAACTCAACATACAGCCAGTACTGTCTAAACTGCTCGCAACAAAACTGAGCACACCCCTAAGTAAAAATGTCCAAATTGGGCACAATTAGCCATTTTCCCTCCCCAGTGTCATGTGACTCGTTAGTGTTACAAGGTCTCCGGTATCAATGGGGAGCAGGTGTGTTAAATTTGGTGTTATCGCTCTCACTCTCTCATACTGGTCACTGAAAGTTCAACATGGCACCTTATGGCAAAGAATCCTCTGAGGATCTGAAAAGAATTGTTGCTCTACATAAAGATGGCCTAGGCTATAAGAAGATTGCCAAGACCCTGAAACTGAGCTGCAGCATGGTGGCCAAGACCATACAGCGGTTTAACAGGACAGGATCCACTCAGAATAGGCCTTGCCATGGCCAACCAAAGAATTTGTGTGCACGTGTTCAGGGTCATATGCAGAGGTTGTCTTTGGGAAATAGATGTATGCGTGCTGCCAGCATTTCTGCAGAGGTTGAAGGGGTGGTGGTGGGGGTCAGCCTGTCAGTGCTCAGACCATACGCCGCACACTGCATCAAATTGGTCAGCATGGCTGTCGTCCCAGAAGGAAGCCTCTTCTAAAGATGATGCACAAGAAAGCTTGCAAACAGTTTGCTGAAGACAAGCAGACTAAGGACATGGATTACTGGAACCATGTCCTGTGGTCTGATGAGACCAAGATAAATGTATTTGTTTCAGATGGTGTCAAGCATTTGTGACGGTAACCAGGTGAGGAGTACAAAAATACGTGTGTCTTGCCTAAAGTCAAGCATGGCGGTTGGAGTGTCATGGTCTGGGGCTGCATGAGTGCTGCAGGCACTGGGGAGCTACAGTTCATTGAGGTAACCATAAATGCCAACATATACTGAAGCAGAGCAGGATCCTCTCCCTTCGGAGACTGGGCCGCAGGGCAGTATTCCAACATATCGTCCCCAAACACACTTCCAAAATGACCACTGCCTTGCTAAAGAAGCCAAGCATGTCTCCACACCTAAACCCTTTTGAGCATCTGTGGGACTTTCAGAAACGGAAGGTGGAGGAGCTCAATGTCTCTAACATCCACCAGCTCCGTGATGTCATCATGGAGTAGTGGAAGAGGACTCCAGTGTCAACCTGTGAAGCTCTGATGAACTCCATGCCCAAGAAGGTTAAGGCAGTGTTGGAAAATTAATGGTGGCCACACAATATTGACACTTTGGGCCCAATTTGGACATTTTCACTTATGGGTATACTCGCCTTTGTTGCCAGTAGTTTAGACATTAATGGCTGTGTGGTGAGTTATTTTGAGGGGACAGCAAATTTACACTGTTATACAAGCTGCACACTCACTACTTTACATTGTAGCAATTGTAATTTATTCAGTGTTCTCACTTGAAGAGATATAATAAAATATTTACAAAAATGTGAGGGGTGTACTCACTTTTGTGAGATACTGTATGTGTGCTTTCTTGTCATGAGTGACACATAGATGGAAGGACCGGTGTTTGCTGCTCCGTGAAGGGATCATCATACGGGCTCACTATCACCATTTGTCTGGTGAGTTCATGATCATAGGGGTGTTAATTCATGGGCTGTGGTGACGGTCGAAATATAAGATGGATTGCATGGAAGCACGCGGATGAACTTTCAATGATTTTCATATTTGATTAACCACTTCCCTACCGCCTCACGCCGATATACATCGGCAGAAGGGCTCGTATGGGCAGAATCGTGTACCTGTACATTGCCCTCCTAAGAGGCGGCGGGGGCATGTGCGGGAAGCTCTGTGAGTCCGGAGGCGGGGATACCCACGACCGCCTCACGGAGAGGAAGAATGGGGAGATGCTAAAGTAAATAAACATCTCCCTGTTCTGCCTAGCAACAGTGACACTGATCTCTGCTCCCTGTGATTGGAGCAGAGATCAGTGATGTGTAAAGCACAGCCACACTCCCCTAGGACACACTTGCCCCCTACACTGCCACCTAGTGGTTAACCCCTTCACTGCCAGTGTCATTTACACAGGAATCGGTGCAATTGTATAGCACTGATTGCTGTATAAATGACAATGGTCCCAAAAATGTCCGATGTGCCCTCCATAATGTCGCAGTCATGATAAAAATTACTAATCGCCAACATTTAAAAAAATAAATAATAAAAATGCCATAAAATATCCCCTATTTTGTAAACGCTATAACTTTTGCACAAACCAATCAATAATCGCTTATTGCGATTATTATTATTTTTTTACCAAAAATATGTAGAACACATATCGGCCTAAACTGAGGGAAAAAAAATTTTTTATATATTTTTGGGGGATATGTATTATAGCAAAAAGTAAAAAAAAAAAAAATATTTTTTTTTTCTTCAAAATTGTTGCTATTTTTTTGTTTAATGTGCAAAAAATAAAAACTGCACCAAAAGAAAGCTCTATTTGTGGAAAAAAAAAAGGATGTAATTTTGTTTGGGAGCCACGTCGCATGACTGCGCAATTGTTAAAGCGACGCAGTGCCGAATCGCAAAAAGTGCTTTGATCAGAAAGGGGGTAAATTCTTGCGGGGCTGAAGCGGTTAAGTCCTTTGAATATTTGGACAGCTTCTATCATGGATTTTGAGTGCTGCTAATGCTGGGTTGTATTTTTAGCATATTTGTTTAACCACTCAACGACCAGCGCACGCCGATGTACGTCCTATTTTTGAAGAGGGATATCTTGGTAACGGCAGCAGCTGCTGCCACAACTGAGATATCCATCTCTTCAGGCGCCGGTCGTCTGTACGATAATGGTGGTCTCCGCGGTGGAATCACCGCGAGATCACCGCTATCAGTGGCGAGAGAGGTGCCACCCCTCCTCCCGCAGCTTACCGGAGCCGTCGGTAGCGGCGGGGGCGATTGGGTCCTTTTCCTAGCTGGGTCTGGAGACGAGTGAGGCTAAGATGGCCCCCACTCGTCTCTATACCATAGGAGGTATATTTTTTTTTTTAAATTTAATTTTTTTTCTTCTTCCTTTTTTGCATTTAATCCAAATATGAGATCTGAGGACTTTTTGACCCCAGATCTCATATTTAAGAGGACCTGTCATGCTTTTTTTTTCTATTAAAAGGGATGTTTACATTCCTTGTAATAGGAATAAAAGTGATCAATTTTTTTTTTTTTTTTTTTTTTTTCAAAAACAGTGTAAAAATTAAATCAATTAAAATAAATAAGAAAAAAAAAAAGGTTTTTAAAAACGCCCTGTCACGACGAACTTGCACACAGAAGCGAGCGCATATGTGAGTAGCGCCCACATATGAAAACAATGGTCAAACCACACATGTGAGGTATCGCCACGATCGGTAGAGCGAGAGCAATAATTCTAGCCCTAGACCTCCTCTGTAAAGCAAAAAATGCAACCTGTAGAATTTTTTTAAATGTCGCTTATGGATATTTTTGAGGCTAAAAGTTTGACACCATTCCACGAGCGGGCGCAATTTTGAAGCGTGACATGTTGGGTATCAATTTACTCGGCGTACCATTATCTTTCACAATATAAAAAAAATTGGGCTAATTTTACTGTTGTCTTATTTTTTTTTTTATTCAAAAAAGTTAATTTTTTTCCAAAAAAAGTGAGCTTGTAAGACCGCTGCGCAAATACGGTGTGAAAAAAAGTATTTCAATGACCGCCATTTTATTCTCTAGGGTGTTAGAACCTCCAACGATTTTATATATTTTTTTCTAAGTAATTTTCTAGCAAAAAAAACTGTTTTAAACATGTAAACACCAAATCTGAAAAAGAGGCCTGTTTCTTAAGTGGTTAATGTGATTATAGTAGCTGCCAGATTATATTTTTAATATTGGATGTTTTTTTTTAATTTATTTTTTATTTTTTTCCCCCATAAGCGCTGGGGGTGGCTTAGTACATTTTACTTTTGTACTCTTAATATTCCACTAATATTTTATACATTATGAAGTATTGTTTGTAGAATTTTGAGGAAAATAATGAATTTACTACACTAACCTACCTGCTTCCTATACTGGCCACTTCACTAACCTATCTGACCACTACACTACTCTGTACACTACACTGTCCATTTATACTTCACTGTCCACTACTCCATCCACTGCACTGACCACTGAACTACACTGACCACTGCAGTATTCCTATACTGACTAACTGCTTGTCTAATCTCTCTCTGGCTGGCTGCTCCCTCTCCCCAGACTGTATCCACAACCCCGGGGGCCAGCAACACTACCTGACTCTTATGACCTCACCTGCAGCTTGTGTTTTCCCATCAGTCTGGAGGAGGTAAAGACTAGTGATGGACGAACTTCCGACAGGAGACGTTTCGCGAACGCGGACTGCAAACGCGGCCGATGGTTCGCGAACCGGAACGTTCGCGGCGGGCCCCATTGACTTCAATGGGAGGTGAACTTCGCAAACCTACAGGTCAAATTTGCAGCCACAAAATAATTAATAGCTGTGCAAACATAGTCCCACCACATGGCCAATGACATAACACATGTATGAGGTGAATCTGGGATCGACAACTACAAGCATTCTTTTTTTATATGGGGAAAAATGTTGTGACAATTCAGGACTGTGGAGCGCATGAAGGCAATGGAGGAGAGGGAAGGTCAGGGACCAGGGTAGGCAAAGAAGAGGGTGCAGGAGATTATCACAAGCAGCGTGACATACAGCAATGACACCTGCACCGTGATAGAGTGATCTGACAACAGCACCGTGAAAGAGAGCACTGACATCAGCAGCGTGACATAAAGCACTCGCACCAGCACCGTGATATACAGCACTGACAGCAGCACCGTGACAGAGAGCACTGACATCAGCACCGTGATATACAGCACTGACACCTGCACCGTAAGCAGCCCCAGGAGGAAGTCAGCATAGCACAGGGATGGTGGGAACCCCTCATAATGAGCAGCCCCAGGAGGATGTCAGCATAGCACAGGGATGGTGGGAGCCCCTCCTAATAAGCAGCCCCAGGAGTAAGTCAGAACAGCACAGGGATGGTGGGAGCCCCTCATAATGAGCATAGCACAGGGATGGTGGGAGCACCTCAAAATATGCACAGCAGAGGTACAGCCCCAGGAGGAAGTCAGCACAGCACAGGGATGGTGGGAGCCCCTCATAATATGCACAGCAGAGGTACAGCCCCATGAGGATGTCAGCACAGCACAGGGATGGTGGGAGCCCCTCATAATAAGCAGCCCCAGTAGAAATATGACACCGCTCAACCTCTTCAAAGAGGAGGGTACGGGCATATAGTACGGTGTGCTTTTTTTGGACAAGGAAGTGAGCCAAATGAAGAAAGAAGATCTCTGTGCTCGATTCAAAAAATTGTTTATAGACATATACATGGTCTACTGGTCACATGTGTTGAATTCCTCCGAGATCCATGCCTCATTCATTTTTAGAAATGTGAGGTAGTTAACATTGTCGTGAGCTAGGCGAGTACGCTTATTGGTCACGATCCCCCGTGCTGCGCTGAACGTCCTTTCGGACAGGACACTGGATGAGGGGCAAGCCAACAGTTCGATTGAAAATTGGGCAAGCTCTGGCCAGAGGTCAAGCCTGCCCACCCAGTAGTCCAGGGGTTCATCACTCCTCAGAGCGTCCACATCGGCCGTTAACCCGATGTAGTCGGACACCTGACGGTCTAGGCGTTCACTGATGCTGGATCCGGATGACACCTGTCGATGGGTCGGCTGGAAGAATGACCTCATATCAGAAGTCGCCAACACATCTTCAAACCGGCCTCTTCTTGCAGGCGCTGTTGGATTAGTACCCGCAACTCCTTCTCTGGGAGTGGGAATTGCTCCTCTGCCAGCGCACGCAAAAGCAGAATGCAGCATTTCTCGAAGCAAGGCCTGGAAGTGCTGCATTCTGACAGCCCTCTGTGACGGCGGTAACATTTCCACCATTTTGTGTTTGTACCGGGGGTCCAAGTACGTTGCCACCCAGTACTGGTCCTTGACCCTTATGCTTTTTATACGGGGGTCCCTATTAAAACACTGGAGCATGAAGGCCCCCATTTGCACTAAAGTGGAAGCGGTGTGGTGGCCTGGCTCCTGCTCATCATCCAGGATAATGTCGTCCTCTTCATTCTCCTCTCCCCATCCACGCACAACAGGGATCCCAGAAAGGTTTAAAGCATGCTCTTCCTGCTCCTCCTCATCCGCCCTGGCACCATCCTCCTCTGACTCCTCTTTAGACTCCTGTTGTTCACTTGTCTCAGATAGAGTAGCCCCCCCTGGGAATTCATCCAGCATTGCGACTTCCTCATCTTCCCGCTCCTGCTCCTCCACAGCTTGATCAATGACACGATGCAATGCACGCTCCATAAAGAAGGCATAAGGTACCATGTCACTGATGGCGCCATGGCTGCGACTGACCAGTTTGGTGATCTCCTCAAATGGGCGCAGAAGCCTGCATGCGTCGCGCATGAGCAGCCACTGGCGCGGTGAAAAAAAACCCAGCTCCCCAGAACCGGTTCTGCCGCAGAGTTCATACAGGTAGACGTTAACTGCACGTTTCTGCTGGAGCAGCCTATCGAGCATATAGAAGGTTGAGTTCCATCGCGTCGGGCAATCGCAAATAAGACGTCTGACCGGCAGATTGTGTCGCCGCTGAATGTCAGCAAGGCGAGCCATGGCCATGTAAGATCTTCTGAAATGGGCCGAGATTTTCCTTGCCTGCCGCAAGATGTCCTGGACCCCAGGGTATTTGACAAGGAATCGCTGCACGACCAAGTTTAAGACGTGTGCCATGCATGGCACGTGCGTGATTTTGCCCTGTTTCAATGCTCTAAGCAGATTGGCACCGTTGTCACACACCACTTTACCAACTGTCAAATTGAGCGGTGTTAGCCACTGATCTGCCTGTGAACACAAAGCTGAAAGGAGTGCCGGGCCAGTGTGGCTCTTGGCTTCCAGGCACAACAGACGCAGCACGGCATGGCAACGTCTCACCTGGCATGTCGAATAGGTTCTGGGGAGCTTGGGCGGTGCAGCGGAAGAGACGCTAGCAGCGGAAAAGGAGGAGTCAGCTGAGGAGGAGAGGGAGGAGGATGGAGTAGGAGGAGGAGGAGAAGAAGAAGAGTCAGCCCTGTATGCAATCCGTGGCGGTAAAACCAAATCTACACGGGTGCCACGGGTTACATGCTTGACGGCCGTCAGAAGGTTCACCCAGTGGGCAGTAAAAGTGATATACCTTCCCTGCCCGTGTTTGCTAGACCACGTGTCTGTGGTCAGATGTATCTTGGCACCGACACTGTGTGCCAGAAATGCATTCACTTGCCGCTGAACATGGCCATATAGCTCTGGGATGCCCTTCTCTGAGAAATACTTCATTCCTGGGACCTTCCATTGTGGTGTTCCAATGGCCACAAATTTGTGAAAGGCCTCCGAGTCCACCAGTTTATATGGCAGTAGTTGGCGGGCTATGAGTTCTGACAAGCCAGCCGTCAACCGTTGGGCAAGAGGGTTCTCCGGCATCATCATTTTTTTTACGCTCGAACATTAGGCCCACGGAAGCCTGCCTTTTTGCAGAAAAACGTGAGCTTGGCGTGATAGAAGATGTAGTGTAGGACAATTGTGAGGAGAAGGAGAAGTAGAAGACGAGGCTGGACGGTGAGAGCCTGCAGTGTGGCTTTGTGTGTTCCGTTGCTCCCACTCGGCTTGGTGATGGCTGCTCATGTGCCTTCTTAAGGCGGTCATCCCTAGGTGAGTGTTGGGCTTACCGCGACTAATGCGTTGACTGCAAAGATTGCAGATGGCAACGCTATTGTCAGCAGCGGACACGTTAAAAAAAGCCCACACTGCGGAGCCATGTGCCGGTGTCCTGGGAGCGCCAGATGTGACCGTACATGGTCGATGACTCGCTCCTGATACATTTGCAGTCTGCTTTGTCCCTCCTGTGCAATGCAAGTTATTCCTGCTTCTCCTCCCTATCTGCTGGTCCATATCTCCCTCTGAACTCCCCTCCTCTTCCTCTCTTGTGGGCACCCACGTGACATCACTAGACACGTCGTCATCAACGTCACCTTCCCCACCGCTATAAGTAGAGATCTCGGAGTAGGCAGCAACACCGGGGACCAACCTCCTCCTTGGGCTGATCTGGGTACTGTCGTCAGACTGCTGAGTAGAGGTTGTTGCTGCCTCCTCTTCCTGATCCAATACCAAGAGTGGCTGCGCATCAGAAATGTCTTGATATGGATCGGAAAATAATTCCTGTGACTCAAGCGGAAGGTATGTGGTGGTGGTGG
This sequence comes from Lithobates pipiens, assembly GCF_037356315.1. Lineage (NCBI taxonomy): Eukaryota > Metazoa > Chordata > Amphibia > Anura > Ranidae > Lithobates > Lithobates pipiens. The sequence goes on along the minus strand of NW_027507787.1, from coordinate 65,802,425 downwards.
TGTTGTTGGTGGTAGTGTCTTTGGGGGTGCACATAGCAGAGAGTGAAGAAGAGGGTGCAGATCGAGAGGATGAGGAGGGTGCAGAAGAGTAAGGCTGAGCGAGCCACTCAACCAAGTCTGATGCGTCCTTTAAAGTAATTGAATGCACCTTCTGCAACTTCCCACTTTGGCTCAAGCCTGTTGCTCCTGCCCTACCACCCCTGCGGAAGGGCCTGCCTCTTCCTCTGCCTGTCATTTTTTAAATGACCCTGTGATAAAACTCTGTCCCTATACCGATGAAGGACTGCTGCAGTATAGGGCAGCGGTCAGCAGTAGTGCACCTCAACCCTATGTATTGTGGACCGATACCAGTCCTTATAGAATGGCAGACTGTACCTCACTCAACCCTATGTACTGTAGTACCCTATACCTTACCAGTCCTTATAAGGACCTTTGTGGACCAAGTAGGTTGTGTGTGACTGATTAGCAGACTGTACATCAGTCCCTATACCGATGGACTGCTGCAGTATAGGGCAGCGGTCAGCAGTAGTGCACCTCAACCCTATGTACTGTGGACCTATACCAGTCCTTTATAGAATGGCAGACTGTACCTCACTCAACCCTATGTACTGTAGCACCCTAGACAGACCAAGTTACCAGTCTTTATAAGGAGCTTTGTGGAACAAGTGGGTTGCGAATGATTAGCAGACTGCAGCAGAAGGGCAGCAGTCAAGTATAATATTCTTTCTATATTTGGAAGAAAGAATATTCTACGTGTACAAGCCTATTACCATACCACTGATACCAGTCCTAAAAAATAACCTTTGTGGAACTAATAGTAACAGCTACTGATTAAACTGAGCCTCACTGCCTCACACACTGCTTCCTGCCTGTCCCTATATAAACTGACAAAACAGAGGCTACTGGAACAATAATTGAAATAGCACTTTTGTGGACCTGATAGTAACAGCTAATGACTAAACTGGCTGTCCCTGCAGCACACATAAAAGACACTCAGGCTGCTGCAACAATCACTAGCACAGCACTGCCTATCCTGAACTACACCTAACACCTATACCAGTCCTGAAAAGAACTTTTGTGTACCAAATAGCTAGCGATTTGGGTTACTGCAACCTCTCCCTATAGTGACAGAAGAAAGAATGTAAAATGGCTGCCGGATCGGGTGTATTTATAAGTTAGGGGGAATGTCCAAGTGTCCATGTGCTGTAATGTCTCAATTGGCTGTCCTGTACCCCATGATGGATGTGTCATCATAGGTCAAAGTTCTTTTACACAGTAAACAGTCCGCCGGGCGAACTGCGCCAATAGTCTGCCGAACGGGCGGACCGTGAACAGCCGAAATTCGCTGCGACACGACCGCCGGGCGAACCGTTCGGCCATCACTAGTAAAGACAGCATATTGGTCCAGATGAGAGGGGGAGCCTGGAAGAGGAAAAGACTTTCCAGCTATCCGGAGGCGGAACTCCAGGAGAAACCATGATCACGGATAGGCCAGCCCTGCCCCGCCGTGATCGCGGATAGGCCAGCGCCGCCGTGATCATGGATAGGCCAGCCCTGCCTGTGACTGCCGCACATAACCCTATCCACCGAACAACGGGGCGCCAGCCGCAGGGACACAGGAGGGAGGGAGCCAACAGTGACACACACTGCCTAGCACGGGATTTCGCCCCCCTAATGTTGCGACCGGTGCCACGGCCCCTCCCGTTACGCCACTGCTTTGTATGCAATATGTGAGTGCACATTTTTAAGCTTTTAATAAAGGAGGATCTTTACTGCTACACTAAAAGAATAATTTTCTTTTCTCAATGAGTCTGGCGTTTTACTGAGAAGCAATATCTGACCTGGTGTCTCGAGAATTGTTCCCACAAGCCCTATTTGCCCTCAATCTTTGGGGGACAATTTAATTTGGCAGTTTATGTTGCTGGTTTTGCCCTCAGTTGAGAATTTTTTATTTTTTTTTTGTACTGGAAAATCTGTTCTAATCACTTAAGTTTGTTTGTTTTTTTGCAATTGTCACTAATGTGTGCAGTTTTATATTTGAGGGTTATAATTATTTCTGTATATGATTTTCTGTTTTGTATTAGCACAGCAATTTTTATTCTATATTGAAATATACTATCAATCAATTGTGCTAGTAGCTTTTTAGGATACCTGTTTAGTAGCCCAAGCACAGGGAATATTTTTTTTTCTTTTATTTCTGATTTTTTTTTCTGCCATTAATCTTTTAGGTATTGCTTATGCCTAGTTAAGTTTAAAAAAAAAAAAAAAAAAAAAAAAAAACACAAGTCACATAGTAGGTGATGTTGAAAAAAAGACCATCAGCTCCAACCTATGTGTATGTATGATTATATGTCCGTATTGCCTTTAATATCCCTGTATGCTGCGTTCGTTCAGGTGCTTATCTAATAGTTTTTTGAAACTATCGATGCTCCCCGCTGAGACCACCGCCTGTGGAAAGGAATTCTACATCCTTGCCGCTCTTACAGTAAAGAATCCTCTACGTAGTTTAAGGTTGAACCTCTTTTCTTCTAATTTTGATTAGTGGCCATGTGTCCTGTTATAAATGTGTAAGTCCGCGGTTGCTGCACACTCTGCTGTATTTGTGAATGTAAGTGTGGATTTTACCTTTTATTTCAATAAAATAGCGAAGATACTACACATGAAAGCCCTCCTGTGTTTTTCCATTTTATATGGCTTGGATATCCTGGAGCTATTGGGAGGGCATATAATATAATACCTTACAGTGAAATACAAACAGCAGTGGAGCAGTGTGACTGAATGATTAAGAAGCCAGCAGTTACCCTTTTACACAGTGCCTGTTTACCAGCTATTGGAGGTGAGAGGCTGGGGAAAATAGTTGGTGCACCCATTAAGCACTGAAGTTTGCAGTGATTTGCCACTCTTGGGAATGGATTCTTCACATTTTTTTGCATGAACTTTATTTATATAATTTTTTTGCAATTTTACCAGTCATCAGTGCACTTTATTTATGGACAATCACGTGTGTATATTGATTATTTAAATAGTCACTACATTTGTTTCTTTCACGGATTTTCACTTTATATATTTTTATATATATTTTTTATATATATATATATTTTTTTTATATGCTTGTTTACATTTGGATTATCTATGCAAATTATTTTTATTTAATCACTGGATTGATAATTTTTCACGGACTTTTTTTCACTAATTGTTGCACATTTATTGCGTGCACGCGTATCTTAATTTGGAAGATTTACATTGATTTATTTCTTATTATATCCATGTTTCATTTAGTCGTTATTATTTGATTTATATTCAATTTGGGATTATTATTTATTTTTAGCACTTTTAGGTAGCGCCGCATTCTTATTAATCTATACATGTGTCCTGTTAAACTCCCTTCCGCAAAAGAGTTTTATCCTTATTGTGTGGTCACAGTACTGTATTTATAAATTGAAATCATATCCCCTCTAAAGCGTCTTCTACAGAGAGAATAAGTTCAGTGCTCACAACCTTTCCTCATAACTAATATCCTCCAGACCCTTTATTAGCTTAGTTGCCCTTCTTTGTACTTGCTCCATTTCCAGTACATCCTTCCTAAGGACTGGTGCCCAGAACTGGACAGCATACTCTAGGTGCGGCCGGACCAGACTCTTGCAGAGCGGGAGAATTATTGTTTTATCTCTAGAGTTGATCCCCCCCTTTTTAATGCATGTCGATATTCTGTTTGCTTTGTTAGGCTTAGCAATGGCATGCAATGCCAAGTTGTTGCTATCGTCTACTAGGACCCCCAGGTCCCTTTCCATCCTAGATTCCCCCCAGAGGGATCCCCCCCCCCCCCCGGTGTATAGATTGCATTTATATTTTTGTCACCCAAATGCATTTTACATTTTTCTACTTTAAACCTCATTTGCTATGTAGTTGCCCACCCCATTAATTTGTTCAGATCTTTTTGAAAGGTTTCCACATCCCGTGGAGAAGTTATCGCCCTGCTTAACTATTGTCAGCAAATTTACATTGATTGAACTGTTTACCCCATCCTCCAGGTTGTTTATGAGCAAAATCTATAGGATTATTCCCAGCGCAGAACCCAGGGGGACCCCGCTACCCACCGCTGACCATTCCAAGTACTCCCCATTTATCACCACCCTCTGAACTTGCCCTTGTAGCCAGTTTTTAAGCCATGTACTCACCCTATGGTCCATGCCAACGGACCTTATTTTTTTACAGTAAACGTTTATGGGGAATTGTGTCAAATGCTTTTGCAAAATCCAGATACACCACATCTATGGGCCTTCCTCTAGATGGCAACTCGCCTCCTCATAGAAGGTTAATAGATTGGTTTGGCAAGAACGATTCTTCATGAATTCATGTTGATTACGGCTAATGATACCGTTCTTATTACTAAAATCCTGTATATAGTCCCTTATCATCCCCTCCAAAAGCTTGGATACTATTGATGTTAGGCCAACTACTCTGTAATTCCCAGGGATGCATTTTGGGCCCTTTTTAAATATTGGTGCTACATTGGCTTTTCTCCAATCAGCTGGTACCATTACAGTCAGTAAAAATTAGGAACAATGGTCTGGAAATTACTTGACCGAGTTCCCTAAGTACCCTCGGATGCAAGCCATCTTGTCCCGGTGATTTATTAATGTTAAGTTTCCCAAGTTTAATTTTAATTTTGTCCTCTGTTAACCATGGAGGTGCTTCCTGTGATGTGTCATGAGGATAAATACTGCAGTTTTGGTTACTGAATACAGAAGCCCCCTAATTCCCTTGTGAAGACTGAGGAGAAAAATAAATTCAATACCTTCGCCATCTCTCCAACCTTTGTAACCAGATGTTCTTCCTCATTCTTTATGGGGCCAATATGGTCTGTCCTCCCATTTTTTTATTTTTTTTTTTTGCTCTCCACTCTGTGTCTTTTCATGTTCTATCTTAGCAGCCCTAATTGCACCCTTACATTTCTTGTTGCATTCTTTATAAAGTCTGAATGCTGATGATGATCCCTCAACCTTGTATTTTTTTGAAGGCCTTCTCCTTTTGCTTTTATATGCATTTGTACATTGGAGTTATGCCCTTATTGCAAACCCATCTCTTCTAAGTGTTCTTTGTGCCTAAGATTTTATCCCAATTCATGCCTTCCAAAAGGATTCGTACTTTAGGGAAATGGGACATTTTGAAATTTGGTGTCTTTGTATTTGTGTGATATATACTGAAACCAATTGAACTGTGATCGCGGTTTCCTAAATTGCCCAGTATTTCTACATCCGTGATCAGATCTGTATTGTTGGTAATCAGTAGATCCATTAACGCTTTATTTATAGTTGGTGCGTCTTCCATTTGAACCATGAAATTTTCCTGCAAGACATTTTAGGACCTGGCAAGCCTTAGACTGGGTGGAGGGAACCACGCATTCGTCTGTCATCATAATGGAGGATTTTAATTATCCAAACACTTCCCATCCTTACTGCTAATCCAACTTGTGATAGGAGATCTGTCTCCCCCTCCAAGTCCATGTAGTTCAGCCATTTAAAGGGGAAATGGAAAATAAAAAAAACAGAAAATTGTATTATACTTGCCGTAATTTTCCTTTCCTGGTGCCTATCCATGGTAGCATACTGGTGATAGAGCTCCGCCTCCACTCCTCCCTCAGGACTAGTGAATAGCATAAATTAAAGGCTTAATCCCTCCCCCAACATTCTCTGTAATATAGAATACCGAGGGTGGGAGCGTATGCTGCCATGGATAGGCACCAGGAAAGGAAAATTACGGTAAGTATGATACAATTTTCCTTGTGTCTCCATGGCAGCATACTGGGTCAGTATTGTAGTGTCTGGGCAAAGTACTGTGAGAACACCAAGTGGTGGCCCTGCACACCGTCTCCAACGAAACATTAGCCCTTGCTGCCCAGGAAGTTGATATTGCCCTTGTAGAATGAGCATTCACTCGGGATGGATATTCTGCACCCTGTAAACCCAAGATGCCAGAGTTCTAATGGAAGCTTCCTTGCCCCTGTATTTACCGTATGGTACAATGAAAAGTCGTTCCGATTTCCTGGAGGGTCTGGTGGACTCTAGGTAGGCCTGAGCACCCTGGATATGTCCAACTTGTGACAAGCACCCGAATCTGCTTCGGTGAATACTGGAAGTGCCCAAGGTTCCAAAAGGTGGCTAGGAGTAGCAATTTTAGGTGTGAACCCCCGAAGGGGACGAAGCTCCACTCTATCTGTAAAAAAAAAAGAGATGTGGTCATCACCTATCCCTAAAGAGTGAAGTTCTGAAATCCTTTTGCCAGATGTAATGGCTATCAGAAAAGCCGTTTTCAGTGTTAAGTTCCATATTGTTACTTGTTCCACTGGAGCAAAGGGATGGTCGGATAGCACTTCCAGAACCAAAGACAGATCCCATTTTGGAAAAGAGCATCTGACAGGTGGGCGAATCTTTATTACTCCCCTGAAGATTACTAAAGGCTCTTCCGCCCATCTTTTATTTTTTGCGGCAGAGATTGCTGCTACCTGCACTTTGAGGGAGCTTAGACCAAGCTCTAGATCGAGTCCTGTCTGGAGAAAACTCTGAATATTTGATGTGGAAGGAAGAACTGGATCAAATCCATTTGTTGTGGCAAATGTCAAAAACGTGTCCCATATTCTTGAATATATGGCATTGGTTGCCGGTTTTCTGGCTTTTAGGAGGGTTGATATGACTCCTGGAGAACATCCCAGGGACTCAAACCTTCACCTCTCAGCCTCCGGATTCAAAGATTCAGCTTCTGGGGGGTTTGGATGAATTAGAGTGCCCTGCGACAGAAGTTGAGGGAAAAGCGGGATCCTGATTGGAGAGCTCAAGCGCATGGCTAGAGGGAACCAGGGTCTCTTGGGCCAATATGGAAGAACTGCCAGTACCAGGACCTTCTCTCTGAGAAGCCTCAGGAGCAATTTGAATATAAATGGCCGGGGAGGAAAGGCGTATGCTGTGGTGAACTTCCAGGGGCATAACAGGGAGTCCACTTCCTCGGCTTGCGTATGCGGCAGACGAGAGAAGAATCTGGTTAGCTTGGAATTCTCTAGAGTGGCGAATAGGTCTACTTGAGGGGGATCCCAGAGGCTGGCAATTTGATAAAAGACCTGAGGATGAAGGGCCCACTCGTTGTCCAGGAAATTCCTGGATATTGTGTCTGCTTCCGTGTTTAATCTGCCCGGAAGATACATTGCTCTGAGATCTAGGAGGTTCTTCTCTGCCCAGAGCATGATCGGTTCTACTTCTCTGAGTGATCTGCTGCGAGTGCCCCCCTGCTTCTGCAGATAGGCAATGGCTGCCCTGTTGTCTAAGCGAAAAGTATCCTTTGGCCTTTGACTTGAGCTGCCAGTGAAGTCAGTGCCAGAAATGTTGCCTTCATCTCCAAGATGTTGGATACCAATCCCTGGGTGAAGCAGGACCATCTTCCTTGTATCCTGGTTTCCCCGCAGTGAGCTCCCCAGCCTTGTCCGCTTGTGTCAGATGTAATTGTGATCCAGGGGAAGGAACCCAGATGACGAGGTTTGGAGATGTTTTTTGGAAAGGTCCACCAGTGAAGGCCCCTGCGCATTGCTCCCGTCAGCAGGATCATCTGCCAGAGTCTTTTCCACTGGGCCAAGAAACCCATATGGAAATACCTCAGGTGCCAATGGGCCTAAGGGATCATCGGTATGCAGGCAGACATTATGCCAATGAGGCTCAAACATTGAGAAGCCGTCAGGTACGGGCTCTGGATGACCTTGACCATTCTCTGGATGATGATCCTCATCTTCGGAGAAGGTAATGATACTGTTCCCTCCTGGGTATCGAACATTGCCCCCAGATAGATCATCTGCTGTATAGGTGTAAGCTGACTTTTTTCTGAGTTTATCAGCCACCCAAGTTCCTTTAGAGACTGGAGAAGAATGTCTCGGTGATACACCAACTGATCCGGGCTGTTTGCTAGAAGGAGGATGTCGTCTAAGTAGTGGTATATTCTCAAGCCTTTCTCCTTCAGGGGAACCAGAGCTGATATTAGAATTTTTGTGAACACCCTAGTGGAAGTGCAGAGACCGAAGAGCAGGGCTTGAAACTGCAGGTGGATCCGTCCTACTGCAAAACGTAGATATTTTTGAAAGGCAGGCAGAATTGGGACATGTAGATATGTGTCTTGCAGATCTACTGAGATCATCCAATCTGATGGCTGAACTGCCTGGATAATTGTCTGCAGAGACTCCATCTTGAAGCTTTTGGGTTGAATGTACCTGTTGAGCCTTTTTAGGTCGATCACCAGCCTCCATCCACCCGTCTTCTTTGGGACCAGAAAAAGGGTGGAGGAGAAGCCTGCAAATTACTCTGCCAAGGGAACTGGAACAGCCGCTCCTTGAAGTTGGAGTGATGTTACAAAGTGCTTTAGGGCTTGGGCCTTCAGTGGAGAAGATGGAATCTCCGTTCTTTGGAAGGAATTTTGAGGTGGAGGATGAGAGAAACTCCAAAAGTGTCCCCATTGAATTGTGGACAGGACCCAGGGATCCTGGCAATGGTTGGACCAGAGTGGAAGAAAGAACTTTAGCCTGGCTCCCACCGGGAGTGTCTGGGTCCATCTGGCGTCAAAAAGACTGCTTCTGCGGAGCCGGAAGGATCTTCGTCTTCTTGTTCAAGGATGCCTGAGTACCCCTCCAGGGTCTTCTGCTGTCTCTGGGTTGTCTTGACTGTCTAAAATCCCTAGTATTTGACTGGAGGAATCTAGAGGAGCCCCCTCTTCTGCGCATCCTTCTGTCCTGGGGAAGCTTGCAGGACTTTCCCCCTAACAAGCTGGAGATCGCTTTATCCATCTCCAAATAATGATTTACCATCAAAAGGTATTTTGCGCCAATTTTATTTGGAGGATAAGTCAGCCGTCCAGGGCTTCAGCCACAAGGCCCCCTTAGCCATTACTGAGTGCGACATGGACCTTGCTAAGAACCTAATAGAGTCTATGGCCGCTACGCCCACAAAGTCTGCTGATAACCTGATCTCTTCCAAGGTTTTAATTATATCCCTTTTGGAACATCCTGACGCAAAGCAGTTTTTGATATTATCAGTCCAAGCTCTGATGGCATTAGACACAGACACAGAGGTGAGGGTGATCTCTGGCTTACATGCTGCTCCCACGGCTAAGTAGCTCCACTTAAGGTCCAGGTCTATTCGTCTGTCAAGGGGATCCTTAAAAGAAGCGTAATCCTGCATAGGTAAAGTTCTATTTTTTGCGAGTCGCACTACAGATGCGTCTACCACTGGCATGGAGCTTAGCGAGTGTGTTCCCGACTCTGGTAAGGGATATAACTTATTGAAACGTCCCAGTGAGTTTTTTTTTTTTTTTGTCAGTCTTTGACCACTCATTTTGGATGACTTCACTAATTTTACCCATCAATGGGAAGAAAACCTGCTTCCTTTTGAGGAACGGGAAGTAGACTTTAGTTTCCTGGGGAGGTTCTTCTGCGTCCTCCCAGGCTATCACAGATCTGACCGCCTGGATGAATGGTTTCACCAGGGAAAGACTGAAGCCAGAAGCCTCTGACTCCTCTGAAAAGTCCTCAGGTGGGGAATCTCTCACCGGTCGGCCTGATGGAGACATAGGAGTACTGGCTATAGAAGGACCGGGAAAATTAGGTTCTTTATCCAGTTCCTGGGACATATGCTGGCCTGGCTGAGTGGGAACCAAGGCCGCAAGCTCAGAGAAGGAGTCCTTTATAGTTTTTTTTGAGCAAGTCCACAACCTGCTGATCTTCTAGTTCGTGGCTGGATGCATAGTCTGCTAAACAGCCTTCACAGACCAATTTATTTGGGTCTTTTTGTCCGCATCTCATATTTTTAGGAATTGGATACTGAAAAAGCTCATGTTAGTATATATGTTTTCTAATTACAGATGGATAGAATTGGATGTTACATTATAAAATGTGTTTTCATTATGTTAGCATACAAATTTAATTTAACTTTGTTTGATTGCAGATTTATATCTCTTTTATCTGGTTTTATATTAATCACGCATACCCCCTGATGAAGAGAAATTACTACATAGAAAATAAGTCTCGAAACGCGTTGGGTACATATATCTACTGCAGTGTTGCACAGTGTAGTGGAATAAACGTGATGTGTATTAGATAACATATATACAATGTGTTCCAGTTTTCTATAAACATTGTGTATGTACTTAATATATTTTTAATCGTAGTAATAAAATATATATTTTATTATATGCTTTATATTTCTTTGGCCACTCACCCTGTTTGAAAGTCCCCTTCATAGAGGAGATTATTTGTATTTCAATTCGTAATTTATTTGGTAGCGGAGTAGCCCCACAGGTCCAGCATTTTTTTTTGTATGGGGCCTAGGCGAGGGGGACTATTCTTGTCTTCTGGACCTTGATCTGTGTCTTGAATAATGGGATCTGCGACCAGAGGAACGGGACCGGTGGTATGGAGAATAGGACCTGCAGTCTGGGCTGTCGTCATCATGGTGCCTCGAAGATTTTCTGGACCTCTTGGAGTAGACAGGGCTACACTTTAAGAGATCCATGTTAGGCCAGCGAGTGTGCTCCATACTCGCGTATAGTTGGTCTCATACCTAATAGAGGTGTGAGGATCTTTGTTTCGAGATGAATGGCTCATTGCGGAGTTGGGCACAAGGATCAGCTGCGGAAATATAGCAAGAAAGGGAAAGGAAAATGTTTTTCTTTCTCTGACGTTCATTGATGAACACAGCTACATTAACCTTGACCGTATCGTTATTACGCCACCTTCAGGAGAGGACTAGGCAGAACATGTAATACATGTGAGAAACAACAGAACTGTACAGTCCCGCCCAGGGGGAGGTCCCTCTGGCAATAACCCCTCAGACTGCTTTCTGCAGCTCAGTACGCCAACAAGCAGGATAACGTAAACTAATAGAAGGGGTGGGTGCTTGTGTCCATCAATGAACATCAGAGAAAGGGATTTTACGGTGAGTAGAAAAATCCTATTTCTTTTATTCACCGACAGACACAGCTCCTCTCTTAGCCATTGGGTTGTTATGCCACCTTTTAGGAGAAATACTTGGCGTTACATATTATGTAAAAACATAGAACTTTCCAGTTCCGTCCAAGGGGCGGTCCCTTAGGCAACAACCCCACAGCCTGCCATGCAGTCATCAATTTTATTTTGCCTGGTGATGGAAAAGGACCTAGGAACCCTGACGGGCCCATTGGTCCATCTTTTTGTTCTGCAGAAGCTTGGCTTTTTGCGCAAGATGATAGATCCTGTGATCTATCAACAGCCATCTGGTGTGGCAGGCTAGAGTACCCTTATCCTTGTAGTCTCCCCAGCCTGGCCATCGAGCGTGTGCAGGTTGCAGCTCCGCTCAAGGCCGGCCACGACAAAACCTCAGCTCCAGAGGTGGTCGTGAGCTTTTATGCTCCGGGGGGCATATATGACCGGGCTACTGATGTCTGCGTCAGTGTGCTGAGACCAGCAGCCACCCTGTACTGATCAGAGAGTGGGTCTGTAATGGAATGTCTCCCAGCTCTTCAGGACTGGTAAGTACAGATCTCCCTGCCTCGGTGGGTCTGAGAAGTTGGGCATTCCCTGGGAGGTCGATTTGGGGGGTCCCTCATCTGCATCCCCCCCTGTGGGGGATGCTGCATGTGGCTGCTGAGCGGTGTGTCTGTCTGTACAGGGGCTCTAGCCTGTGGGGGGGGGGTCTGCGCTGGCTAACTGTGTCCTGTTTCTCATGTCCCTGGAGGTACTTGTGTCCCTTGCAGCACTGATCACCGCCATTTGTTCAGCTCTGTCCCTCGTGGTTTCAGCCTCAGCGGGCCATCTTAGGTGTGGGCAAGGGAAAGCATGCTCTCCTTAGCTTCAGCTGCCATTTTCCCTGTGATTTGTCCTTCTACTGGACACCATTTTTTTTTTTTTTTTTTTTTTTTTTTTTTTTTTTAGAAGCCTTAACACGTTTTTCAGCTTTCTCCAGTGGCAGCATGTGTCGCTGTGCTCTGGCAGCCATTTTCCCACTGTTTTTTAATGTCCTTATACTGGACCCTGGGCAGACATTTCCTTTGAGCCTGAGCACATTGCAGAGCAGTTTCAGCACCATTAGCAGCAGCTTTCACTGACAGAATGGATTCTTCTGCACCTGGGAGCCAACAGAGACCACAGGCACTACTTGCTGGATAGCGCAGAACCTTTCAGGGTGGTGAGTCCTGCGGGAAAGAGCCCCTCAGCCAGCAGAAGTAAGGAGGGTGGTACTCTAACTGTCCTAAGCCCACTTCAGGTGGCAGACAGGGTAGGGGCAGCATGGCTTCAGAAACTGGTGTTTCTCTCTCCCCCCGAAATCCAGGCAATTGCAATCGGTTTGCCTGTGGAATGCGAAGTGCCTTTGGACACCTTGTCGTTGGTCCTCAATTCATTCGTTGCCAACACGGAGGTGGTGCGTGGGCGCAAAGGTGCTTTTAAAAAAAAAAAAAAAATGGCCCCTGCCCCTCCCCCCCATCCTCTGGGGAGAGCTCTGATGCAGACTCGGGCCCTGCTGAGGCTGGTGACCCTTGCTCTGTCTTGTCAGATGACGCTGACCCGGACAGTTAGCACAGTGAGGATGGGCCCCATCCGGGTCCATGCACGTCAAAGCGCTTGTTGGAGCACTTATCAGTGCGTGATACCCTGAAGATTCAGGAGCCAGAAGATCCCTCTGCTGATGTAGCGGTCTCGTAAGCCAGCCCGCTCACCTAAGGTGTTCCCGTATCTGACTTATTTTGACAAGTTCATTTACAAGGAATGGGGTCACCCACAACGGACCTTTTCGGTCCCCAAATACATGGCGGTGCATGACCCTTTTGAGGAGAGCCTTCTCAAAAAGTAGTCGGCTCCTCCAGTCGTGGACCCCCCAGTATCCAGGTTAAACAAAGTAACCCCGATCCCGGTAGAAGGGACTCCTGCATTTCAGCATCCCACGGACAGGAAGGCCGAGGCAGTGGCTCGTTCCTTGTTTACGGTTGTGGCGTCAGCCGTGCGACCAGTACTGGCATCCGCACAAAACTGTTGCACCACAAATTAGAACAGTCTGCATGCAACTAGCAAGCAGACCGACTAGTGCAAGGCCTTAAGTACATTTGACCCTGGATACTCTGCCCCAGTTATCAAGGGCTTCAGTGCCAGCAGTGGTGCTGCAGTGCCTGAGTTGGTTAAAATGCTGGTCTGCCGACCAGGCACCCAAGAAAGCCCTGACGGATCTTCCCTTCCTTGACAACTGGCTCTTTGAAGCCTCTTTGGATGACATTATTAAAAATGCCACAGGTGGTAAGAGTACACTATTGCCACAGGCCAGGAAGGCTAAAGAGCCACGCCGTAGGCAATTGTCCCTTTTCTCCGCTCACAAACTTTTTCATCCGCCCGGAGATTCGGCAAAATGTCCCCTGCCTGACAGGACGACCACGAAAGGACAGAAACGTCCCTGGAACCGCAAGCCTAACAAGACTTCGAATAAAAGTGCTACCGCATGAAGGTTTGCCCCCCACCAATGACGCGGGTGGAGGAGTCGCCGTTGGCAGTTTGCAGCCCGGTGGTCCTCTCTACTGTCCGACCAATGGGTCTGCGATCTGATTTCCTACGGCTACACAATAGCGTTCCTCTCTTGGCCGCAAAACAGATCCTTCCCCTCCAGTATACCCGTTCTCCCGGCTCGCCAGGAGGCCCTCTTGGGGGCAGTAAGGGACCTGCTGAATCGCGGGGTGATTGTACCTGTTCCGGAACGTTTCCAGGGGTTCTACTCAAACCTGTTTGTAGTTCCCAAGAAGGAAGGGGTACCTCCAATCTTGGATTTAAAGGCCCTCAATCACTTTGTAAAAGTGCAGAGGTTGAGAATGGAATCGGTTCGTTCAGTAGTCACTGCACTCCATCAAGGGTTTTTTCCTGGCGTCCTTAGACATCCAGGATGGTTACCTGCACATACCCATATGCCTGCAGCATCAAAAGTTTCTGCGGTTTGCAGTCGGGGAAGCCCACTACCAGTTTGTGGCTCTCCCTTTTGGCATCAGCCCCTCAAGTCTTTACCAAGGTACTGGCTCCAGTTTTGGCATTGCTAAGGCATCGTGGGATACCTAGCTGATCTCCTCCTGAGAGCATGTTCCGCCTCAGAATTAGAAGAGGATGTGACGATCACCATGCAGACCCTGCAAGTATTTGGATGGCTGAACCTAAAAAGTCAGTAGTAGTACCGAATCAGCGTTTGGAGTACCTAGGCTTGCTGCTGGACTCCAGAGAAGCGAGTGCGTTTCTCCCTTCAGACTCTTGGAGCCACTGTGAAACTGCTGGTGATCCGCAAGTGGTAGTCACTTCGCTTCTGCATGCGGGTCCTGGGACTCGTGGCCTCCTTTTTGAGGCCGTACCATATGCTCAGTTCCACACCAGAGTTCTGCAGGAGATTTTGACGTGGGACAAATCTCTGTCGTCCTTGGATCGACAGATCCAGGTGAGCCAGTTGGTCAGAGATTCCCTGATCTGGTGGTTGAGGTCCCCAGTGCTTCAGTCTGGGAAGTCATTCCTACCTCTGAAATGGACAGTTATCACAACGAATGCCAGCCTATCCGGCTGGGGTGCAGTGATGTGGGTCAATTGGCTCAGGGAATCTGGTTGACGGAGGAATCCAAGTTGCCGATCAGAGCGATCATGATATGCCTCTCCACATGGTCGATGAGACTGCAAGGGCGTCAGTCAGACAATGCCACTGCAGTGGCATACGTCAATCACCAAGGAGGAACAAGAATCTCAGCTGCCGCACGGGAGGTCACTCACATACTTCGGTGGGCAGAGCGACATGTACCGGCCCTGTCGGCCATTTACATCCCACGAGTGTTGAACTGGCAGGCAGACTACCCAAGTAGCCAGATGCTGGATTCGGGAGAATGGGCATTGCATCGGAGGTATTCAGGCTACTGTGCCTGCGATGGGGCACACCAGAGATGGATCTTCTGACCTCCCATCTCAATTGGAAGGTGCCGAGGTTCGTGTCCAGGACAAGAGATCTGTGGGCAGACGTGTCAAACGCGTTGGTGGCTCCGTGGGATCAGTACCAGATGATCTACGCCTTTCCTCCACTACAACTGTTACCACGTCTGCTTCGCAGAGTGGAAGTCAAGGGGATCTCAGTAATTCTGATTGCCCCAGATTGGCCTCAGCGTCCTTGGTACGCAGACCTAGTACACGTGATAGCGGATGCCCAATGGTGACTGACATTGCAAGAGGACCTTCTGTCCGATTCTCCATCCTGCTTTTACCCTCGCTGACTTTAACGGCATGGCTATTGAGAGCCAGGTGTTGAGAAACTGGGGTCTCTCAGACTCGGTGATGCCAACTATGCTGAGAGCATGGAAATTTTCTTATCAGAAGATATATCATCGTACCTGGAAGGCCTACATCTCCATGTGTGAGGAGAAAGGATGGCATCCGTGCTCCTTTTCTATATCAAGTTTCCTGCGGTTTCTTCAGCATGGGGTGGACCAGAAATTGTCGTTAAGCCACCATTAAAGTACAAATATCAGCCTTGGCTGTCTTTATCAAAGACCTTTGGCATCTCACTCACTTGGGAGTACATTTTGTTCAGGGGGTGCAACATGTAGTCCCTCCGGTACGTCTGTTACCCCCATGGGATCTGAACCTGGTGTTATCGACTCTTCAAAAACCGCAGTTTGAAAATTATCAGGGAGATTCCCCTGTTGACTTTTTCCCAGAAAGTGGTCTTTCTAGTGACCATCACATCGGCCAGGAGGGTTTTGGAACTGGCGGCTTTGTCCTGCAAGTTGCCCTATCTGGTGGCCCACAAGGATAAGGTGGTGTTACGTCTGCAACCGTCCTTTCTGCCGAAGGTGGTCTTGGAGTTTCACATCAATGAGGACATTGTATTACCATCCTTGTGTCCTAAGCCGACACATCCTAAGGAAGTGACCCATCACGCTCTGGATGTGGTTCGGGCTCTAAAAGTGTAATTTGTCTGCCACGGCTCCCTTTCGGAAGTTAAACTCACTGTTTGTTTCAGTGGCTGGTCCAAAGAAAGGCATGGCGGTCTCATCAGCCACCATTTCCAGGTGGATCAGGCAGATTGTAGTACAAGCCTACGCCTTGAAGGTGCCCCCCTTTCTGGTCACGGTCCACTTCACAAGGGCAATCGGAATGTCTTGGGCATTCCGACATCAAGTGTCTGTCGTTCAAGTGTGTAAAGCGGCGACCTGGTCGTCTGTCCACACTTTTAACAAGTTCTACAAGATAGCTGTCGGTGCATCGCCTGATGCCCGTTTTGGCCACAAAGTTTTTTTGCAGGCAACTGTATAGTTGCAATTATGTATGCAACAATTCAATTGTTTTGGGATAAAAATGCAGTACCTTTTGAGTTAATGTGCTGTTGCATTAATTTCTGCAGTTTTTGGTGCGGTTGTGAGTAATGTTACATTAGTTCCCACTTGCCATGGTGAATGAAGTTTTATTCTGTTTTCCCACCCCTCGTTTGGCACTGCTTGGGGACATCCCAATGGCTACGATCGGGCGGTGAATATAAGAGAATTTTTTTATTTTTTTTGTACTCACCGTAAAATTCAGTTCTCTGTAATTCACCGACCGACACAGCACCTGCCCCTCCTGTTTTTCTTTTATACTGCTTGTTGACGTACTGATGACAGGCTGTGGGGTTGTTACCTAAGGGACCAGCCCTTGGGCGGAACTGGAAAGTTCTGTGTTTTTACATAACATGTAATGCCTAGTATTCTCCTAAAGGTGGCACAACAACCCAACGGCTAAGAGGAGCTGTGCCAGTCGGTGAATTACAGAGAAGGATTTTACTGTGAGCACAAAAAAAATAAAATAAAAAATCCTATCTTTCTCTTTCATTGACTGACACAGCTCCATTAATCTTGGCTGTGAAGACGTCCCCAAGCAGTGTCATAACGAGGGGTGGGAACAGCAAACATAACTTCACCCACAACCAGAGATGCTCCAATGGAGGAAACACCCTCTGAATCAACCGCATCAGAACTTGTGGCCACCATATGCATCAAAATGTAACTTTCTCAAACAAGAAGAGTGTAAGTTGCAACATTACACAGCCACCTGCAAAACTTTGAGGTTAAAGCAGGCATCACAAAATGCACTTGCATCAACTTTGTAAAAGTGTGAACAGGTGACCAAGTCCCTGCCTTACACACCTGGGAGACATGCGCTTGATGTCGGAAAGCCGAGGAGGTCCCAATTGCCCTGGTGGAATGGGCCGCAACAGGAAAGGCGGTCACCTGCCCCTTCAAGGCGTAAGTCTAGACCATGATTTGTCTGATCAACTGCAAAATGGTGGGTCGATGAGACCGCCAGCCCTTTTTTCGGACCAGCTACCAAAACAAACAGTCTGACTTCTGGAAGGGAGCCGTGGCAGACCCCTGGAGGGGGGAGGGGGAGGAGAAGAGAGAAAGAAACAGCCAAGGCTGATATCTGTCACTTGATGGTGCTCAAGGCCAGCTTCTGGTCCACTCCTCGCTGTAAGAACAGCTGGATCCTGGAAGAGAAATGGGTGCATGGACGCCACCCCATCCACACACACACACACACACACGGAGATATAAGCCCTTCCACTAACTATGGTATATCTTCCGAGGAGAAGATTTTTTTATTTTTCTTTGTGCCCTCAGCATCGTGGAGATTACCGAGTCCGACAGACCTCGGTTCCTTAGTACCTAGCTTTCAACAGCGATGCCGTTAAAACCAGCTACGGTAAAGCAGGATGGCGTATCGGACCTTGCGATAGGTGTTCTCACATCGGCAACCACCACCAGGCATACTAGGTCAGCATACCAAGGACACCGAGGCCAATCTGGGGCAATCAGTATTACTGGAATACCCTCGGCAGAGCAGACGTGGTAACAGTTTGAGCAGAGGGAAGGCTAAATCAGCAGGTACTGCTCCCATGGAGCCACTGACACATCCACCCAAGGATCTCTGGTCTTGGATAGGAACCTCCGCACCTTACGATTGAGCCGAGAGGCCAGTAGATCCACATCTGGTATGCCCCACCACAGGCAAAGAAGCCTGAACACCTCCGGATGCATTCTCCTGGGTCCACCTGCCAGTTTTCTACTCCTGGGATGTTTATGGCAGACAAGGCCGGTACGCGTCGCTCAGCCCACCGAAGGATGTGAGCGATCTCTCGTGCTGCAATCGAGCTTCTTGTTCCTCCTTGATGGTTGACATATGCCACAGCCATGGCGTTGTCTGACTAGATTCTGATCGGAAGCCCCCGTAGTCTCATTGACCATGTGGAGAGGCATAGCATGATCGCTCGAAGCTCAAGCACATTGATCACTAACTGGGATTCCTCCCTCGACCAGAGGCCCTGGGTCAATTGTACTCGCTGTACTCCACCCCAGCCGGTCAGGCTGGCGTCCGTTGTGATCAACGTCCAATGAAGAGGTAAGAACGATTTCCCGGACTGAAGGGCCAGAGATCTCAGCCACCAGAGAAGAGAGTCCCTGACTAACTGGCTCACCCGAATCTGCTGATCCAGGGATGATGGAGATTTGTCCCATTTGGACAATATCTCCCTCTGCAAGAGTCTGGTGTACGGTACCGCCTCAAAGAAGGTTACCATGTGGCCCAGAACTCACATGCAGAAACGCAGTGACGACCCCCTGCGGTTCATCAGCAGCTTCACTGCGACTGAGAGTCTGCAGTTTGTCTGGGGGGGAGAAACACTTTGGCCTCCACGGAATCCAGCAGTAAGCTTAGGTACTCCAGACACTGGGTCGGCACTAGTATCGACTTTGAGGTTCAACACCCACCCAAACTCCTGTAGCGTTTGCATGGTGATCGCCACATCCACCCTTAATTCTGAGGTGGCAGCTGCTCTCAGAAGTAGATCGTCCAGATACCCCACAATTGCGATCCCATGTTATCGCAACAATGCCAATATTGGAGCTAATACCTTGGTAAAGACTGATGCTCTGGAGAGCAGTGGGAGTGTATCCAGGGACGCATCACAGACCTACTTAAGGCTGTGCACCAACTAGTGTGCCAATTCTGCACAGACCAGAGGGGACTGTTGCTTCTCTAATTCACAGTGCAATAGTTTTGCCCACTCGGTAAGGGTCTGCGACACTAATGCCATGGCCGTACCGGTCGAAGCACATACCCCACCAATGTAACCATGGACTGGGCCACTGCCTCTGCCCTCCTGTCGGTAGGGTCCTTAAATGCCTGAGCCCCTTCTCCCGGAATCATGGTTACTTTATTTAACCTGGATACTGGGGGCGCCGACCATTTTTTTTTTTTTTTTTTTTAAGAAGGCTCTCTTCAAAGGGGTACCGCACCCATTCTTTTTGGGACCGAAAGGGTCAGTTGCGGGCATCACCATTCCTTGTAGATGAACTTATCAAAATAAGTCAGATACGGAACCACCTTAGGTGTACGGGCTGGCTTACGGGACCCAAAAGGGATCCTGCTGCATTCTGTATTTTCATGGCACCACTCAAAGCGTTCATAAGTGCTCCAACTAGCGATTTTTTTTTTCCTGCGTGGACCCGGATCCTTCTCACTATGCGAACAGTCCTGGTCAGCGTCCTCTGACACATCACAGGGGCTGCCAGTCACCGTGGGGCCCAAGTCTGAATCAGAGCTCTCCCTGGAAGATGGGGGGCAGGGGCTGTTTTTACCCCCTTGTACCTCCACTCTGGCAACAAACGTTTCAAGGAAAAACAAAGCGTCCAAAGGCACTGCACTGTTTGCAGGTGAGCCGGCTGCAATTGCAGTGAGATCTGGGTAAGAGGCGCCATGCTGACGCACCCTGGGAGACTTAGGACAAGGTGCTCAATCCCACCCTCCTAGCTGCTACAGACTAAGGGGCCCCACCGCAGGAGTCGTCACCCTGACCGAGGGCTGTGTCAGCTCACAAGTGTCCAGGAACAAAAATGTGCGCCGTTCTGAGGCACAGGAACCAGCGCTGGGGAGAAGGAAAAAAACAAAAACAAAAAAAAACACGCTGAGGCTACAAGAAAAATGCCCACCGGCCATCCTTGCATAGAAAAATAAAAAGAGAAAATGGCAGATGACTATGCTTCTCAGAGGCCAACGAAAAATGACCGACGATCACGCTGTACACACAGAAAGTACACTGAAAATGGTGGCGGTCAGCACTACGGCGGCAACACATGCAGGGCCCACAGACCCCAGCAAGACAGACAGCCCCAGGCACACAGACAACCAGCTCAGCCCCCAATCGAGGTTCAGAGCCCCCCGGCCCAGGCACACACACTACAGCCCAGTCATGTAGCATTCCCCACGGGGTTGGGGGAGGAGGGAATACAGGGGGAGAGAGGAAAAGGGAGAAGAGGGACCCCCCTAATTGACCTCCCAGGGAATGTCCAGCTGCTCTGTCCTGCCGAGAGAGGCAGAGCTGTACTTACCATCTGGATGAGCTGGAGGAATCCCATCACAGACCCACACCCGAGCAGTATGGGGTGGCCACGGCACACTGTGACAAAGACATCAGTAGTCCGGTCATGTGTGCTCACCGGCCACCCCTGGAGCCTGATGGGCATGTCGTGCCCAACCCAGCGCATAGCTAGGGCCTGCACACGCTCGATGGCCAGGCTGGGGAGACAAGGATCTATATTATCCAGTCTCTCATCCAGCTGACAGATCACAGGATCAAAATCTTGTGCAAAAGGCAAAAATCCAGAAAAACCCCGACTGATGGTCCCGCAGGGAGCCTAGGTCCTTCACTAGAAAGAAAAAAAAATTGAGCTGCAGGCTGAGGGGTTATTGCCAGAGGAACCACCCCTGGGCGGAACTTTACAGTTCTGTTTTTCACATGTATTACATGTTCTGCCTAGTCCTCTCCTGAAGGTGGCGTAATAACCCTACAGTCAAGGTTAATGGAGCTGTGTCAGTCAATGAACCTCCCTCTCCAGGAGACGCTGCACAGCTTGCCTTTTTTTTTATATAAGTGTTGGGCCAGTTTACACGAGAAAGCGTTGCAGCAAAATCACATTCTGTGCAGGTTATCTGCAGCACACGTGAATGTGCTACCCTTGAGATCCATTCATTTGTAATGGCATCCAAAATGCAGCAGTTGCAGCCACCAAGGCCGCATAGTAACCACAGTAGCATGCAGCACAATTTGAGAAAGTTGTGCTTTCACTAATTTGTCTTGCCGTGTGTTCTATCAAAATGGAAATGCATGTATTCCATTGGGAACAATTATGTTTTTGTAGTGTTACATTTGACACAATTTTCATGCCATTTTATTTTTTGGAGGGAGGCGGCTGAATTTAAGTCCCTGTCCACACCACAAAAGCATCAGATCCATTTATGTATGCACGTTTGATTCTTCTCCCCTCGCTGTACTAGGGTACAGTGCCTATAGTTTTAATTGTATTTTTCGCAGATAAATGAAATATGCTTTATGCTGCAGTTTATTTTTGTAACTTAATTCTGCATAACACTGGTAAATGTTTTATTTCATGAGATAATTTAAGATGGCGGGTTCAGGCAGGTCAGGGCAAGGCAACTGGAGGCAAGTACCGTATTTATCTGTGTATAACACACCTTTTTAAGAGGAAAGTTCATTTAAAAAATGTTTTTTTCTGAAATATATTTTGTAGCAAAGGGTCAGTGCCCACGAATGCAGCCTGATCAATGTCAATCTGCAGCCCATCTACCATCAATGCAGCCTGAACCATCATCTACTGTTTACTCGGCTCTGTCCTGCCATCTGCATTGGACCAGCTCCTGTGATAGACAGAACACTGGTCCAATGCCAGTGGCAGGACTGTGTGACACGAGAGGCGAGTGGGAGAGTAAACAGATAACGGCTCTGAATTCCAGCGGCGCTTGTCCCCCTCTGTGGTACACTATCAGCGTATAGCATGCACCTGTGATTTGTCCCCTATTTTCAGGGGAAAATGGTGCGTCATATATGCTGATATAGTAACTCTTAAGGCCTGACTAGTAGAAATTTTGAGCCCTGCTCTAATCTTTCCTCAGAGCCGAGTACTTACCGTGTGGTTTTCCTTCTCTGCTACTTTCTTCAGTTTCCTTATAGCCTTTGTGCATCCCTAGTATAAATCATAAGACCTCATTTGGAATATGCAGTTTTGGGCACAAAATTCAGATACTGTTATGGGTGCTGATACTAGCCATTTTTTGCGAGTATAGGTACTCTTGAAAATGCTCAGATACTGTAAGGGACGTGGCTTGGGAGCAGACCACCTCCTCCTGTCAGTGCTTTGCCCGCCTCCTCCCATTGGCATCGCTAGGTGCAGGCCTGCCCATCCTAACAACCCACAAGCGTTGTTTCCTTGCCGCACACCTCCTTCCTCCAGCTCTGAGTTCCTACCATACAGAGCACTGGATCAGAGCTCTCCCTGGCTTAATGCTGAGGCAGAGAACGGGGGGGCTCTGTATGAAGACGCAGTACGGGCAGTATCCCTTTGTACTGAGCAGTGGGGTTCTCTCCATGTACCATGCCTGCAGTCACTTCTGCCTGTTGTCTCCTTCCCTCTACCAGCTGTCACCACTGCCCCATGTCTACCAATAAACCTCCTATCCCCATCCTCTGTGCCCCCCCCCCCCCCCAGCGATGACAGCCTTTTCCATCTAAACTCCAGCCCACAATCCCCATTTCACCCCACCCTCAGCTACCCCCATCACCCGACTCCCAAACACACGACAGCTTACCTGTAAAATCCTTTTCTTTGAGTACATCATAGGACACAGGTCCCACTCTTTTATGAGGTTTAAGTATATTGCTTGGCTACAAAAACTGAGGTATACTTCCTGTATTGGGTGCGCCAGTGTCAACACCTGAAGGTAGGAATAACCCACTAAGTAAATACTTAGGCTTTGTGTTTTATTATGTACTCCAAAAAAAAGGATTTTACAGGCAAGTGGTTATAAAAATCCATTTTTTTTGTTGTAATACGACAATGTGGGAAAGGGGCATGAATACTCTTTCAAGGCACCAAGTAGGCATTATCCCAATTTGGCTACACACGTAGAAATACAAAGTGACCCCCTTTGCATTTCCCACACGGCAAAATAAAATGCACTTAAAGTGGAAGTAAACCCATGGATTTAAACAGTTAAAAAAAAGGCATGCTGGGAATGCTAACTGCACATTGGCTATGCTCTCAGCCAAATGATCAAACCATCCAATGGCTAATCTTCAACTGCTATGGTGCTGCACATGTGATTCGTTATGATGCCAAACAGAGGCAAAGATGGCAGCTTCCTTGGCTGAAAACGATAGGGGAGTTTACTTCCACTTTAACTTCCTCAGTATCTACTCACCTTTTCCCATACCACCACACACTTTGTGAGCAAAGTAAAATACATAGCACTTCTGGGTAAACATGCACCACATTGCCCCTCCTCCATGTGGCACATGGGGGGGAGGCTGTGTGTAGAACACATAGTTAAACATGATAAATTTGTCTTCATTTCAAAGTGCTACTGTGCATACAATACATCTCTACATCATTCTAGTAAAGATACTAAAGATACAATTTTTGGACATGGTCTTTATTGGTGGCTTTTTCAAAGTAAAATTTTCACTGTCAGTAATTTAGAGTTTAGTACATTAGGTTCTTTAATCATAAAAAGAAAAAACCTAGTAACAAGTTTAACACATTTAAACTAAATAAGGCAAATGAACAGTGTTGTGTCGGCCCGCAACAGTTCTTCATTCGTGCAACTTCTAAACTCCAAGAGGCCCAATTATGTAGCGTGAACAAACCCTCCATTCCCCTTGTCTAAGAAACAATTTGTTAGTGGATTGATTTTAATGCGTTCTCACTATGAAATAGTTTGCCAATGATCTCTGGCTGCTGCAAGCCAGGGCAAACTCATTCCCTTAAAATTAAGAAATGTTCCAAAAGTGGCTAAATATCAGGTTATGGTTTAACTCCTTGGCGCCGACAGTATGCATATATGTGGCCTCATTGAGGGAAGTGCCTTTAACAGAGTGGCTGCATAAATGCAGCCCTGTGTAAACTTAACTTGTTGAGTGCGCTCGCTGTACAGCAGGGGATTGGTAAACTCACAATGCATACTTGTAATTGGGAGCTTTCAAATGTGACCGACAGTGGCCACATGACCTTAGTGCTCAGATTTTAGACATCTTAAAAATGCTAGGAAGCAGTCAGCGCCAAGGGGTTAAATTTGCCTCCCTGTTCCATTAACCATTTCACACAAGCAGGGGAAAAAAAAAAAAAAAAAACAAAAAAAACACACACATTTAAGTCTTCAATCTTCCCAAAGGCAATGCCATCTTTTGATGGCCAAGGTATAGCTAGCCTCCCTTATTTTAGAAGCTCATTTGGCAGGGGACACAGTCAACTTACACATTAAGATGAAAAATGTATTCATTCCAAAAGTTGAGTCCTGAAGACACTGGATTCAGTTAAAATAAAAATTAGACATGGCTTGGCAACTGGCAGAGCCAGAAACATTTTAGCAAAGAGTTACAGAAACTGATTTTAAGTCATTGTACATAATAGATCCCCTCCTGGATTAAGCACATTTTTCAAAATAAAGCTTTAGCAAAGGCCAGAAAAAAAAGAGAAAAAAAAAAGAAAAAAACAACATTTCTCTACAGAACAAAAATATGTACAACCTATTCATACAGAAAATATTCTCTGGGTTAGAGTAGTACGATCTTAAGGGGGAGCCATTCATTCTGTGCAGTCCATCGTACCTCCAAGAATAAAGTATCTTCTAGTTCCAAACATGGCGTTTGCAATGTTCAATCGCCTAAAAAATAAAATCACACCTTTAGTCATTCAGGAAAAAAAAAAAAAAAAAGCCTTACTACTGATAAAGCAGCAGGTTGTATTTGATATTTTAGCTACCCTTGAATTGAATTTACAATGCGGTGATCAATATCAGTGCATGAGGGAAGAAAAAAATAATAAAAATAAAGTGGTACAGCTTTTGCCTGCGCCTCAAACAGGTTAAATACTTCTGACATGCAGGGCAGGCCCTCTTGTTTGAATAAATCTATCACAAGTCAAATGGCAAAAAGACAGGCTCACATTAGCAAGTCCATTCATTTCCCCACTCCCCCCAAAAATGACACCAAAATACCCTTTTAGCTGGGGAGAGGGACTGTTACACACACAGCTGTCATTCCATAATATACAAGAGCAGATACCCAATATAGCACTGAAAAGGGCTACGGTCCCAAGGAACGCATGTATAAAGTAATCCCAGACTGTATGCAAATAAAATACAAACATTTTATTGGACCAATACAAATATACCCATCACCAAAATATAAAAGTACACTTGTCCCAATCACACACTTGGTCACCTGTCATATCGTAATCTCAATCAAGCATATCAACTGATAGCAAATGTTTAAGACAAATGCCCAAATCGGGTTGGTGACAGCAATCTCCCTCCATTAAAAAAAAAAAAAAAAAAATGGGGGCGTTTCCCATATCCAACTACTCAAGAGTTGGAAATGTAAAAATACACCGCTGAATGGAGCCAAGACTTCCTTTAGCATAAAGGGAAAAAAATAAAATCTGTGCAATCATAGTACGCTAGTTTATCAGTTCCAACAAATTCCTAATATAGCACTCCATGCAGGCTCATAACGGTGTACATTGGTAAATTTGCAAAAGCCTTGGGCTGCTCATTTTGGGTTCCCATCATTGGGTGAGGTTTTTCCAGGAAATTGAATGTTGGAGCTCCATTTGTGGGGTATAGATGTATATCACGTCTATACCAACAAGGGCCCCCTCAAGTGTCTGTTGGAGTTTCCGAGTATATCTGCCGTATCCTTAAACAGAAGTTGGGTAACCATTATCTAAATCATAGTAAGGCATTTCCCCAAAGGGCCTCCCACTGCCGACACTATAGGTTTTGCAGGGTTTTTAAGGTTTGTGTGGCTTTAAAGCCTCATGCACACGAGACGCAGTTAAACGCGCGTTCAGATGCAGTTGGACAGTTTTTTCAACTGCACCTGAACTCATTCAATGTTATCCTATGTGTCCATGCACACAGTCTCGTTTTTTTCCGTTTATATGCAGTTGCGTTTAATCTCGTTTTTCCAGAAGCAAAAAAATGCGCTCAGAAACAAATTTCTGCGTTTCAGACGCAAAACGCGGCAAAACGCCGCTACCGCGTTTAGCCGCGTTTGCGTTTATATGCGTTTTTAAAGGTGACCTTTTTTTTTACATTAAAAATCTCAAAAATGATTGCAAATGATGAAAAACCATTAGAAAAATATTTTAAACAATTGCAAGTGGACAATCCACAACTTGTGGCAAGTGACGTGGCAAGTGGACAATCCACAACTTGTGGCAAGTGACATGGCAGGTGGCAAGTGATGAGGCAAGTGGACAATCCACAACTTGTGGCAAGTGACGTGGCAGGTGAAGTGGCAAGTGACGTGGAAAGTGGACAATAGACAACTTGTGGCAGGTGACGTGGCAAGTGACCTGGCAGGTGACGCGGCAAGTGACTTGGCAGGTGACGCGGCAAGTGGAAAATCAACAACTTGTGGCAGGTGACTGGCATGTGACGTGGCAAGTGGACAATAGACAACTTGTGGCAGGTGACGTGGCAAGTGACCTGGCAGGTGACGCGGCAAGTGACTTGGCAGGTGACGTGGCAAGTGGAAAATCAACAACTTGTGGCAGGTGACTGGCATGTGACGTGGCAAGTGGACAATCCATAACTTGTGGCAGGTGACGTGGCAAGTGACGTGGCAAGTGGACAATCCACTTGTGGAAGGTGATGTGGCAAGTGACGTGGCGAGTGGACAATCCACAACTTGTGTCAGGTGACGTGGCAAGTGGACAATCCACAACTTGTGGCAGGTGATGGGGCAAGTGATGTGGCAAGTGGACAATCCACTTGTGGCAGGGGACGTGGCAAGGGACGTGGCAAGTGGACAATCCACAACTTGTGGCAGGTGATGTGGCTGGTGACGTGGCAAGTGGACAATCCACATCTTGTGGCAGGGGACGTGGCAAGGGACGTGGCAAGTGGACAATCCACAACTTGTGGCAGGTGATGTGGCTGGTGACGTGGCAAGTGGACAATCCACATCTTGTGGCAGGTGACGTGGCAGGTGACGTGGAAAGTGGTGTGGCAAGTGGACAATCCACAACTTGTGGCAGATGGCATGGCAGGTGACGTGGAAAGTGGACAATCCACATCTTGTGGCAAGTGACGTGGCAGGTGATGTGGCAAGTGACGTGGCAAGTGGACAATCCACAACTTGTGGCAGGTGATGTGGCAAGTGATGTGGCAGGTGATGTGGCAAGTGGACAATCCACATCTTGTGGCAAGTGACGTGGCAGCTGACGTGGCAAGTGACGTGGCAGGTGACGTGGCAGGTGACGTGGCAAGTGGACAATCCACATCTCGTGGCAAGTGACGTGGCAGGTGATGTGGCAAGTGACGTGGCAAGTGGACAATCCACAACTTGTGGCAGGTGACGTAGCAGGTGATGTGGCAAGTGACGTGGCAGCTGACGTGGCAAGTGGACAATCCAAAACTTGTGGCAGGTGACGTGGCAAGTGACGTGGCAGGTGACGTGGCAAGTGATGTGGCAAGTGATGTGGCAAGTGGACAATCCACAGCTTGTGGCAAGTGACGTGGCAAGTGGACAATCCACAACTTGTGGCAGGTGACGTGGCAGGTGACGTGGCAAGTGAACAATCCACAACTTGTGGCAGGTGACGTGGCAAGTGACGCGGCAAGTAGACAATCCACAACTTGTGGCAGGTGATGTGGCAAGTGACGTGGCAGGTGATGTGGCAAGTCACGTGGCAAGTGGACAATCCACAACTTGTGGCAGGTGATGTGGCTGGTGACGTGGCAAGTGGACAATCCACAACTTGTGGCAGGTGGCATGGCAGATGACGTGGAAAGTGGACAATCCACATCTCGTGGCAAGTGACGTGGCAGCTGACGTGGCAAGTGACGTGGCAAGTGGACAATCCACAACTTGTGGCAGGTGATGTGGCAAGTGACGTGGCAGCTGACGTGGCAAGTGGACAATCCAAAACTTGTGGCAGGTGACGTGGCAAGTGATGTGGCAGGTGACGTGGCAAGTGATGTGGCAAGTGGACAATCCACAGCTTGTGGCAAGTGACGTGGCAAGTGGACAATCCACAACTTGTGGCAGGTGACGTGGCAGGTGACG
The DNA here is from genome assembly GCF_037356315.1 of Lithobates pipiens. Classification (NCBI taxonomy): domain Eukaryota; kingdom Metazoa; phylum Chordata; class Amphibia; order Anura; family Ranidae; genus Lithobates; species Lithobates pipiens. Next base: position 65,774,244 of record NW_027507787.1, on the reverse strand, counting down.
TGGCAGGTGACGTGGCAGGTGACGTGGCAGGTGACGTGGCAGGTGAACAATCCACAACTTGTGGCAGGTGACGTGGCAAGTGACGTGGCAGGTGATGTGGCAAGTGACGCGGCAAGTAGACAATCCACAACTTGTGGCAGGTGATGTGGCTGGTGACGTGGCAAGTGGACAATCCACAGCTTGTGGCAGGTGGCATGGCAGATGACGTGGAAAGTGGACAATCCACATCTCGTGGCAAGTGACGTGGCAGCTGACGTGGCAAGTGACGTGGCAAGTGGACAATCCAAAACTTGTGGCAGGTGACGTGGCAAGTGATGTGGCAGGTGACGTGGCAAGTGACGTGGCAAGTGGACAATCCACAGCTTGTGGCAAGTGACGTGGCAAGTGGACAATCCACAACTTGTGGCAGGTGACGTGGCAGGTGACGTGGCAAGTGAACAATCCACAACTTGTGGCAGGTGACGTGGCAAGTGAACAATCCACAACTTGTGGCAGGTGACGCGGCAAGTAGACAATCCACAACTTGTGGCAGGTGATGTGGCTGGTGACGTGGCAAGTGGACAATCCACAGCTTGTGGCAGGTGGCATGGCTGGTGACGTGGCAAGTGGACAATCCCCAACTTGTGGCAGGTGACGTGGCAAGTGGACAATCCACAACTTGTGGCAGGTGCCGTGGCAAGTGACACGGCAAATGCAAGTGTACAACTGCTCTCTATGCTGCTGCTGCTCACTCTGATCAAAATAGCAGAAATAGTTAAAAAAAATGCTTTGAGAGCTTGGGGAGGGTCTACATGATGTTATCTTTATAAACGCGTCTAAACGCAAACGCGTCTAAACGCGTCTAAACGCGACATGCAAACGCGGCAAAACGCGCGTTTCTAAACGCGCGTTTCAGCTTTTGTTTCATCTGCGTCTCGTGTGCATGAGGCCTAAGGAGGGGTGCAGAACACAGGAGTGTTAAATGCTTCAACCATTAGATAGTCCAGTTCTTTCTTGGGGATAAGCCCAGCTTCTTCTGGGATTTTAGGTCAAGGAAGGTGTTTAAGATGGTTTGTCTCATCCCCAAGTTGTCGCTCAGCTTCTGCTGCAGTCATAAGGACCACATTTCCTTCCCCCCACCTCCCTTTTCACTATTACAGGGAATTTATTTTTTTTAAATTTCATTGAGGGCTATATGTTCCTCCTTTAGTCAGATTATCTATGGGTTGTCAGTATGCACCAAATTCAACGACCACGACAGCATGGATGACTACTGGGACTGCTTTGATCACCAATAGGATAAGACTAATCACATTGTGAGTGTCCCTGAAATAGTGCTAGTGTCACCACCATTTATTATGGATGACTTGTGATCTGATGCTAGACTGGGTGAGCGAACACTATAAGAGACTGGACTAGCACATTTCTGCCCATGTGCATACGAAACTCAGTGACCCAGGGAAGCATCCAAGGCTTTTGCAAACTTGCCAACGTACACCGTTATTAACCTGCATAGAGTGTTATATTGGTGATCAGTTCCAACGGATCCCTAACTAGTGTAGTAGGATTGCACAGAGATTTTTTTATTCCAAGAGAAACCTTCGCTCCATTCAGCACCATTTACATTTTCAACTCTGGACTAATTACATGTGGAAAAACTCCCCACTTAAGTTTTTTTTTTTTTTATAGAGGAAGATTGCTGTCACCACCCCAATTTGGCATTTATAAGTCTTACACATTTGATATATCCATGGATATGATCACTTGAGATTATATGACAAACCTAATTCTGTGTTGACTCCCCTCAACTAAGTGTGTGATTGGGCCCAGTGAACTTTGACAATGTTCTTTTGGTAATGGGTGGAGGCTTCAATATTTTTGCTCGTTGAATATTTGTATTAGTCCAATAACATTTGTATTTAAAATTGCATACTGTCTGGGATCACTTTATACCTTCTTTCCTTGGGACCTTAGCCCCACTTTTCATTTTTTCCCTCCTACTTTTGCCATTGGGAAATACCTTGAGGTGCGAAATGCATTTAGGACAGGGAAGAGGGAAGGAAATCAACAGAAATAAGGTGGAAAAAACCCAAGTATAAGCAAAATCAATGTCTCAGGCTAGGTTCACTTCTATATTATAATTTTAAACCAAAAATGTCCATCTGTGTCATCTTTTAATATGGCAGCACTCCACAGACCTCAGCAGTGAATGACACCTTGAAAGCCATTTGTCACCATAAAATTGCTTATATACATTACACCTTCCAAAGCAACAGAAGTTAGGGGAACTATTTCAAGGAAGACAGACCTGTTCAACATAAAGCAGAGTTCCACCCATTTAAAAGTCAGCAGCTACAAAAAGGGTAGCTGCTGACTTAACACTCACTTGTCCCAGGGTCTGGCAATGTGGGCGTACAAGGCCCTGCTCCTCTCTACTGCATTCTGTGGGCGCCCAGCTGTGGCTTTACAGCCAGTTGCGCACTGCGCAAGCATGAGCCGCGCATGTGTGAGCCTCAATGCATGTGAATGGCTGGGCAATCTTCTGGGACCTGTGATGTGTCCCAGAAGATTGCAGGGAGGGGGCAAAGGTGAACTTCCAGCACCAGGGGAGAAGTGGGTGCCTTTAAAAACAGGGTACCTGCTTCCCCCAAAAAGTCATGCCAAATGTGGCGTTTCAGGGGGCCACCTGCACTTAAAGCGGAAGTTGCATTTTTGGGTGGAACTCCGCTTTATTGTGGGGATTTTCACATCTTTTCTCCAGAGCAAAGTGAAAGTAAATCTCCAAAAATGTGAGCCAATCAGCAATCACGAAGGAAACTATAAATTTTTTTTTCTAATACAATTGTAACTTTAAAGACATCCACTTACATTACAATTTCCTGCCGTTTCCAAGTCTTTGCACCAGTAGCTTGGGCCCCACATACATTTCTCGGTTCCCAAAAGATGTTTCTGGACACCTGGGCACACATTTAGGTCCTGTGTTGGAATAAAAGTATCATAAGTTACACTTGCACAGAGGACTTTAAAATTAAAACCGCCATATTTTAACAGCCTGTATATTACACATGCCTACATGAGGTTTACCTGCATCAATTGACCACTACAGACCAGATGGCATTTTCCCCCAAAGTAATCTACATCCCACAGGTTGCTTAAAAGCAGCATTCAACTTTCATAAAAAAATAAAATTGCCCTTTGCAGCTTTGTCAATGTACTGGCAAGTACATTATGTCAGACTTTGATGCTTCAGCATTGGACGGGACTGCTTGGGCAGCTGAGCTCTCTGCTGTCACGGGTGTAGCCATCTTCAGAGGTCTTCATTCTCAGTTTCGAATCTTCAGCCGCTTGACTGGTCAGGGCATGAAGCAATTACAGTTGCACCTGTACACAAGAGTCACAGCACAAGACGTGCATGCGCTCAAAAGAAATTAAAGTTTAAAATCTGAACATTTCGCCTTACCACACAAACTGTGCCTGGATCCATTTTTTGAAGCAGCAATTCCAATATCATAGGCCCATACAAGGTTATCACAGTGTGGCACTGCAAATAGAAGACATGAACAGTTTCAGCAATAAAAGCTTTGATCGGATTTCTATAAATTCCTCTTTAAAACTTTTCACTTAGTACCACCATAATTAAGGAACCATTTCTGCTCCAAATGTTTTACTGTTTGCATATGGTATGTAGCTACTGCTAAATTATAGAATCCCTCGCCTCCAAGTAGTCCTGCACAACCACCTGCAGCTATGACACACGACTATTAGAGATTAGCCTCATTTGTAAAACTTATATTGACATAGGAACCTGTGAGGATAGAAATATGGATGCGACGCTGCTGTAATACGGATCTCCATGTGGACTAAATATTTTTTAAAAAAAAGATCAAGATTAAAGTCAGGGATGCAGTTTTCATTAATTTTTCAGTCCCCAAACAACATGCAAAAGAGGCGTAAAAAAGGGAAGGGTCTCTTCCAAAAGGCAGTGATGTAGAAGTTTTTATTTATATTCACTGGCAGTCAATGAATGCAGCTTCCTATATTGTAGCTTTCCTAGGCAGTGCGCATAAGGACACTGCAGCAGAATCTGCATTGGCCTAGCTTTTCAAATACTCTTTAGTGGTAGTGAAGCTTTATTATAATCTTACCTGTAGGTAAAATGAGCATTTCCTAAACGTGCACCATTTAGGGCATTATCTAGCAAGCAGCCGAGAGATCACTGGCACATGCGCTCTGAATGGCATACCTGTACTCTTCCTTCAGGCCAAGACTCAAGTACAGTTCTTAGGTGGAGGTGGGATAAGCTTCCATGAATAAATTAGTTCAAGGATCACCTAAACACAGACAGGGTAGAAGCTGACCAGACATACGAAGGAGTTCCAGAGAATGGGAGATGCTCTGGAGAAGTCCTGGAGGCCAGTAGGAGGTCCTAACAAGAGCATGTTTTGTATGTTAGGATTTAGAATTTACACACATTGGGCTACTGGAAGCCAGTGAAGGAATTGGCAGAGAGTTAGTCACTGCTACTACAAAACAAGCTTCTGCAGTTAAACACACCCCCCCCCCCCCCCCCCCCATCATTCAATTCAGCAAGGTCATTTTACAAATGTTAGTCTTTTACAACACATACAGCTGTGGCCAAAATTTGAGTGACAAATACATTTTCAAAGTCTGCTGCATTTCCAGTGATAACCATTAACCCTGTACTACTTTGGTCTGACTTTCATGCGAGTTGATGGCCATATATCTTAAGTTTACATGGCATATCCCAAAATCACCTCAATTGTGGCTGAAATTGCATGACTTTGAAGTTGCAGTAGTGTGAAAGGGGCCTTAAGGTTTAAGATTTTTGTCAAATGTTATTATGGTATGCAATGCTTGTAATTATACTGCATTGTAAGCGTCAAAGGCTTTGACAGTTTAAGGGAAAAAGTCAGCAGCTACAAATACTGCAGCTGCCGACTTAATTGGACACTGAACTGTCCCAAGGTCCAGCAATGTGGGGGAACGAAGGTGTTTACATGTTTAAAACAGATTCTCTTTTTTGCTAGAAAATTACTTAGAAAAAAGTTTGGGAGTTCTAACACCCTAGAGTATAAAATGGTGGCTATTGCAATACTTATTTTCACACCGTATTTGCGCAGCGGTCTTACAAGCGCACTTTTGGAAACAAAAAAACGCAGCAGTAAATTTAGTCAAATTTTTTGTTACATTGTTAAAGATAATGTTCCGCAGAGTAAACTGGTGCCCAACATGGCTCACTTCAAAATTGTGCCCGCTCATGGAATGGTGTCAAACTTTTACCCTCAAATGTCCATAGGCAACGTTTAAAAAAATTCTACAGGTTGCATGTTTTGCGTTACAGAGGAGGTCTAGGGTCTAGAATTATTGCCCTCTACCAATCGCGGCGATACCTCGTGTGGTTTGAGCACCGTTTTCATATGCGGGCACTACTCACATATGCATTCGTTTTAGTGCACTTTAAAAAATAGATTTTACTTAACCCATTTTTTTAAACTGTAAAAAAATTATTTATTCCTATTACAAGGAATGTAAATATCCTTGTAATATAAAAAAGCATGGCAGGTTCTCATAAATATGAGATCTGGGGTCAAAAAGTCCTCAGATCTCATATTTGGACTAAAATGCAGGAAAAAATAAATAAAAGGTATGGGCAGAAGTGAGGTTTTGACATCGCTTCCGCCCTCCTAGGTATAGAGACGAGTGGGGGCCATCTTAGCCTCGCTAGTCTCCATAGCCAGGACATAACAGGTCCCGATCGCCGCCACCGCTACCGACGGCTCCAGTAAGCGGCAGAGGGCACAGGTGGCACCTCTCCCACGCCAATAACCGTGATTTCGCTGCAAATCCGCCACGGAGACCACCACCATTATCACAACCGCCTCCTGTAAAGATGGATATTTCGGCTGTGGCAGCAGCTGCCGTTACCAAGATATCCCTCTTCAAAGTGCCAATGTATATGTACAGGAGGCAGTCGGCAAATGGTTAAGGCATCTGCAATTCAATCTGGCATGCTGTCAACTTCTGGGCCACATCCAGACTAATGGCAGCCCATTCTTGCCTAGTCAATGCTTGGAGGTTGTCAACGTGTGGGGTTTCTTCACCCGCCTCTTGAGGATTGACCACAAGTTCTCAACGGAATTAGGGTGTGGGGAGTTTCCTGGTCATGAACCCCAAATTTTAATGTTTTGGTCCCCAAGCTAGTCATCACTTTTTCCTTATGGCAAGGTGCTCCTTCATGCTGGAAAAAGGCGTTTGTCAAACTGTTCTTGGATGGTTGGGAGAAGTTTCTCGGAGCATGTTTTTGTTTTTGTTATTCATGGCTGTGTTTAGGCAAAAATTGTGAGTGAGCCCACTCCCTTAGCTGAGAAGCAACCCCCACACATGCATCTTGAGACCATTCTTTACCTGTTGGCATGACACTGGACATAGCAATCATAACATTCTGGCGTATATGCAAATTGCTATCATAAAAACTGAGGCAGCAGACTGAAAAATGTAATTTTCTAAATGTTTGGCCACGGCTATACATACAGTGCTCATCTATAAAATATCATGCACAAAAAATGTATACCTGATCTTGCATGGCTGATGGAAGGAAATTGCAGATCTTCTGTAACCCATCCTCAATTTTCTCCTTAGTGGCATTTTGTCCCAGTATACTATCCAAATAGGTCATAATCATCTTGCAGACTTCACAGGTTTCAGAATTGAGTTTCACTGTTTAAAAGCACAACTACAGTGAGGAATTTTTACATTGTAAACCATAATAAAAGTGACATTAGGAGGGAGGTTTCACAAAGATCCTATCACTTTTACAAACTTGTGAATGTTTGTATAACGTTAAATGTATACAGGGCTCACCCGAAACTAACCAATAGACAGGAGTTATTTTCTGCTGGTATTACCAATTTGTTATTTTAAGATAGATATTAGTCTCTAAACCTCTGTAAAAGTCACAAATTGCTTTTTCACCAAGACTAGGGGGATTTCCTCACTTCCTGTCATATTAAAACGGCACGATCTGGAGACTTGTTTAAATTGGGCACAGATGTCAAACAGTTTCACACGCTATGGAGCATTTCCTACACTACTCAACACAAGTAGAAAAGACTGGATCAATTAAGGGGTTAACAGCTTGAAATTTAAATTGGGTGTGAAAGACAAGGTTAGCACTTTCTGCCAACAATGCTTCATCTGCCCTTGTTTACCCTACTAAATGCCAGTCCTACTTTTTGCAATATAGTTACAAAAAGGCTTGTAACATGACTTGTCAACATTTAAAAGGGTCATTGGGCATTTAAAAAAACTGCCTAAGCAGGTACCTGTAGGCAAAGCAAACTTCAGCTTTGGCCAAAGTTAAAAGCCCTGGCTATAGGTGTAAGGCATTCCAAGCTGTAAGCAGGGGGAGAACAAGCATGCGAGGGTTTGATTTAGGGGGGAGTGTCTTCATTCAAGCAACAAGGCAGGTCAGTTATCTCAGGGATTTTTCAGATTTGAAAGCTACAATATGTAAATTGGCCTACATCTGTAACGGAGGCCATTGTTTATGTTGCAGCAGTGATTTTATTTTTTGTCCAAAGTTAGTGGCAAATTCAAGCGATGTCAAATGTGAACCAAAAAAACCCACCTAGACATACAACACGAGTTGCTCATTTTGGCGACTAACTTCTCTAATCACCTCTCAATCTTCGTAGGCACCCAACAACCTCACCCTCGGATAATATGAAACTTGTCTCCAAGCATAAACTGTAAGTCATGTCCATGTGTCACTTCAAAGTCAAACCAAAATCCAGCCCAATATGGTAGGCAATCTTCAGTCCACAAAATATAAATTTAAATATACACACCAATTTAACCCTCTGACTGCTAGAGCTGTCCTACATGTCAGTGTTAAAAGCGTTTAGCCTCCGCTGCTTCTGTTTGGAGCCCAGGGCCACAACTGTCAGGATGCCAAGAAAAAAAAATTCCCCCATCAACCCGAAAGTGTTCTGCTCTGAGCACTTACAAGTTTACCTTTTGTGTTAAGGGATAAAAGTGAATTTCTGCAGTAGGAAAACCACACCAGTCATTCATTGATGGTGGGTGCAATGTTAAGTTCCTGCAGACTCAGTACAGCTGTCCTCCCATATAGGTGGATAGTGAATTGCAGGAAGAATCGATGCCCTTGCAGTTCAATGAGAACTACAAGTTGTTCGTTGTGGTGGCAGATGGTACTTTTAGTTCATTCACAGATCTGAACCAATGATGCGGCTGTGGGAACTCCACACAGCCTCCCTGGTCTCAACTAGAGCTCCGTAGGACTTTACCCTCTTCATGGCAGCCATTTTTTGTTATACTGCATGGTTACCTTAACTGGTAATTGTGTGGTTATGCAACACTGTACTGAAACAAAAATTTTATTTTTCACACAAATAAAGCTCTTTTGGTGATGTGATTTGTTGCAGCCTGGCAAGTGGTGTACATCCTAGAGAACACCTGCTGACTACTGATAGTTCTAGAGTGCCAGACCTATATGGATGTTTCCCTGTGTGTGGCCTTTTCCAGACTTAGTATCAATCCCTGTGTTTTGATCCAACATTGATGTCTGCCTACCACTGAACACTTTATATAGTGTCTTCACACCCTTCTGCCACACGCAGATGATTCTGATTGCTTTGGTGCCACTATGCCCGTCTCCCAGGCTGTGCCACTTGGTTTTATGAACAGGCATTTGCTCTAGCCTGCCATACTGGGTCCTGACAAAGCCGTGTAATTGGCAAAACGTTGATCTAACCCGGCATACCTGTTCACCGGAAGCATAGTTGTCCCTGATATCAAGCTACTCTGATATGAACTGTACCATTAGTCTTCCCATACTTCAAGGAGGTTTTTTGCAACATATTCATGTTGATGGCTGATACTCAGTCTTTACTCTTATTTTTTATCATTGGCTGGGACTTGCCCACAGGCTTCTGCCGTGTGCGCATCCTAAAACCAAACATAGGCATCGTAGTATACAGTGGCTGCAATACATTGCAGGTGGTTTAAATTTCAACAGCGGGTATGGGGAAAGGATTACTCGCCCGCTGACTCCATAGTGGCTTGGGGAAGCGGGGGGGGGGGGGGGGGGGTGCAGGGACTGGAGCACAGCAAAATGTTACAAAAGGTGAACACTATCTGATGCCAGCCAGCAGTGTTTGAGTAAATTGGGGACAGTGGCACAGTGCAAAAGCCATTAGGGATAGAACAGACACCTGATAACCACTTCTAGAGAACCTCTCACTGAATATAAATACTAGTTTGTCACTTTGACATAAGCCAAAAGGCCAGCCAAAAAAAATTGCACCCATTTTTACAGCAAAAAAAATTTGCAGATTTTAAGTGACAGTTTCAGCAGAGGTGACACCATGTTATATCCTAAAAATGGCTAACATTTCCAAAAAAACATCCCCCCCTCCCAGGACACATGAGCCAATATAAAAATGTCAACTCAATACATTAGGTATTGCACACAGAGCAAGGAACTACTCCTCAAACAGCTTTAAAGAATCAGCAATGTGCAATTTGGGGTTAATTTGCTTCACAGGTGCAAAAAAAGTAAATATAAAAAAGTAGCCCTTTTTCCAAAATTAAATGGACTTGGGCCTCATCTAAATGATGCATACAAAGCTAATAGAAATAACTGGAGACCAAAGCACCCTCCAGTATCCTACAATGATGGACTAGATCAGCCACAAAAAGGACATATTGAATAAAAACATTTCGAAAATTAAAAATTTTGAGTGAGATCCCAACAGGAGAATGGGTATAAAAACATAAGTTAGCTAAACATGGTCCATATAGTGGTAAATGGTGTTGCCTGTTTGTGCATCAAGACACAATATTTATTGTGGAAAATAGAAATTTTAAAAACTGGTGTGAATATTTCATGGGATGCAAAAACATGAAAGTGGTCTATTCAACGGGGCAGAAATGTTTTGGGGGGTTTTAGCAGTTTAAGCCCAAAATGCACATTTATGGGAAAAAAGCTTCTGCCAGTAAAATGGTTAGTTTTTTTACTTACCAATTTGTAGTTTTCTTGAACTGCAACATCCCATGGCCATGCAAATTAATCTGGGATCCCCTTCTGCTTCCATTATTGAAATGATCAAATCCGCATACATGTTAACAAAATCTTCACATTTTTTGGCATATTTGGAAGGCAAAAGATCACACACTTTATCCAGAGCTTCTTTAATGTGTTCCTATTGGGGGGAAAAAAAATACAAGACTGAGCAGATCTACACAAGACCTATGCTTTTACACACCCTTCTGTACCTGTATACATTTTATACACACCCGTGACCGATTATTGTCCAAAAACTTTTCCACATTCTGCACCACCAGTTGACATATTTCACAGAAAGGACCATTTTCTGAAGCTTCATGCTCTGCAACCTAAAAAGACAAATCATTTAGTGCCCCCACAAAAAAGAAAAAAACACCGCACAGGGACTATGGCCATGTTCATCATCCAATATTACAGTCTAATACCACTGCTGACATTCCTACAACAATCTGAGGTAGTTTCAACCTAGCAAAAGACAGGAAATGTTATACCAACTTCTTTCTCTAGCCAAAACTAGGCCTCAAGCCCACTGGAGCTCTTCTAAAATGTTTTCTCCTGCCAGGAGTAAAGCAGCTGCAAAAACATTTAAGCTGAGATTTTCAAGCAAATTTAAGCATGTCAAGCACTTGGGAATGGATTCATTTCATTAGCCAGAATTTATTCTGTCCATTGAGATGAAAAAACGCTCAGTCCTTAAAAGCCTAATGTTAATGTTTGTTTGCCCGCAATCACATGCTTTCAATGCTCAAAAGCTCTTCTCCTGAATGCACAAGTGATGGGTTTATTTTCTGCCTTTGAATTCCTGTTAACACCTATAGCAGGGATATGCAATTAGCAGACCTCCAGCTGTTGCAAAACTACACTCCAATCAAGCCTCTGCATGTCATACTTGTGGTTGTCAGTCCTGCTATGCCTGAGACTTTTAGTTCTGCAACAGCTGAAGGTCTGCTAATTGCATATCCCTGACCTATATAGTGTGCATGGACAAGGCAGAGGAAGGAAGAAAAAAAAAAAGCCCGTAGAATCAGTTTGAGCTGCATTTTGCACAAGGCAAAAAAATAATAAATAAAAGTAATTTGGACACACTGCCATTACCAAAACAAACGCCTAATACATTAGTAAAATCTGCTTTCTTACATATGCAGTTGATTTTGCAAAGTTTTTTGTACAGCCAAAAGATGTTTTAGACAGCAGCAAAAAGTTAGAAAGTCTTATTTTATTGCAATTTGGGATGATTCCCCTTTGTCCTGGTGACTGCTGTCGCCCTTTTACATCTACAAGACTAGACGTGTAGGGATATATCCAAAAGGTATGCAGAACTGACAGGTGTTTTAACACTTACTCTATCCAAAACTACAAATATTTTGGCTATACAGTAATATGACTGAATAGGTTATTTAATCATCTGATACAGTACACAAAACTAACTGTTGCTTACTTTTATTGCTGGCTGCAGTTTCATTGCTGGAACAATTACTTTGGCGGGGATCAGATCCCGATGAGGGGAAGCCTTTGTGCACAGACCAGCACCACTACAGATTTCGTTCGCTGTCTGAAAAAAAAAAAAAGCACAGTCCATGCAAAAAAATATAAAAATTATATAAATGGTTTTATTTTAGAAAGCAATCATGAAACTGGATATATATTCAAACAGGGGCATATTAATACAGCTGTCAGCAGGTGTTAAGTTAAAGCAGCAGCCCTGTTCAACCCCCGATTCTTCATTGTAGCACCATTTAAAAACCACCCAGCTGTAAGGGGTTCTGCCCACACAGCCGTGTCATTTATTCACAGCCATCTGAATGAACTACAATTGCCGTTTTCCACCACAGCAGACTGCTTGTAGTTCTCGAACTGTGACGGCACCTGTAAGCATTCTTAGTTCATCCATTCTTCCTGCCAGTAGAGGCAGACAGCTGTGCTGAGAGTTTGCGACCATGCATAGGAACTGCTGCTCTATGATAGATAGAGCTCTGTATCCCTTTAATTAAAATCACTGGTGTTAGGCAAAACCTATTAAATTAAGGCAATACAAACCGCTGTAGTCAAACATAAAATGGTGAAAGGAAACACCAGCAGCAACCATTTGTTAGTCAGTTATCCTTTAAGGTCATTGACGGATGTGGAGGTAGGACTACAGACTTTACTGGCAGCATACTCGTTTAGCAGAGTGGGAGAGAAGTATTTAATTCTTTGCAGCTACATATTCCATCCTGTAATTTTTGCATCGGTCACTAAAAGCACAGAGGCTGAAACACCCATCTAAGATGGTCACTGCTGAATGTTCTGACAGCAGCTATGCGACATTCTCATTTAGGAGCTATGAAGCTAGCCACACGAAAAAAGGATTTCCCCATCCATGCTAAACATGAATGGAGGAATATCCATTGACTGGTTAAGTACTCAACCAGCAGCCCACAGATGTTTGGAAATCTACATTTGTAGAGGGCTCTTGCAGGTTCACTCATGACTCAAATTTTGGCTAATTCAGCAGGAATCGGCTGACATCTGAGCCATGTATGGCCAGTTTAAGACCCACCATGGAAAGGGCTCTATGATACATGCAGCAAATTCTGGCCCATAAAGATGGCTGCAGGAAGGATGGACAACTAGAAGGCCCGATTTTGCCAAGCTCTGAAACAGTTATTCCTATGCAAAGACGTACCCACTGACATCTCATTGACTGGTTTAGATTATATTTTAACATCAAAGTCTGGAAGGCAGTAAAGCAATAAAATTGAATGTGTACAACTACTGCAGTGAGTCTGGCTTAGTAATTTTCACACTGATTAAACACTTAACACTAAAGGCTAGGTTCACACCTGTGCGGCCCGTGGTTAGCGTAGGTATGAGAGCCCATTTATTTGAATGGGCTGCCGCACCCTGCAGGAAAGAAGTCCTTGTACCATTTTAGAAATGAGTCTGCACAGGAACTGGGGTTCACAGCAAGGGTGCCATTAGGTTTAATGGTGACGCATTTGCGTGGGTGGTTGCAGCTGCCAGTATGTGTGGGTCCCGCATCGGTACCACCTGCACAGATGTGAACCAAGCCCAAGGGTTAAACATCATGTAAACAGGTTATCAATGGCAAACTAACAAATTGGCAAATACAGATTAGCACTAAAGAAAGAATTTGTATCTTTATCTCAGCTCACGAGTGGGGGCCAGAGAATGTATATCTAGCTCTATTCTAACATACATTTGCAAAATTACTTTAATGGACAACTGCTTTGCCATATTTAAAATGTAAATGTAATTTAGTGCAAGAGGCTGGAGGAATTTCTATCTGGTATAAGTAATTCTTAGGATATGCAAGGATCTAGATGCTTGCCTTGCTTGGTCATTGTAGCCTTGAGATTTGCAATGCAGAAGTCATGAGTCCTACACAGGCTGAGAATACTAGTTCTTGGCTGCACAGTTCCAAGTCAGATGTTAGTAGATTAAGCAAAATTATTTGCACAGCAAATGAAAGAAAAAAAAAGTCACACCACATACCTGATGCTGAACAGAGACAAAAAGTTGTAGCACCAAAGAGAAAGAGGTGGATTTCAGAAAGTAAGGAATTACCATTGATCATTTTACAAAATCTAGTCAAAAATGCAAAGTGCCTCACGATCACTAGCTTTGTCTGCCAAAAGGATAAATCAGAATGATTGTTGGTTCTGCTGTGTTTTGGGGCTGTAAGCATTAGTCAGTGCCAGCCTATTGAGGGTGCTTTATTTGGCGACAGATAATTGAAATGCAGTGAATTTTGGCCACATTTTGCAAATGTGTCCAACGTGAATTTGGAGCGCGATTTTGCAATTCACACACTTCAGATTAATGCCCCTGCCCAAACTCTAAATTCATATTTGAAGGACAACATCAATGTATATAAAATCTGTCTGGCTGACCAAGTCCATTGTTAAAGAAGTTGGTTACTACACAATGGAGCTGAGAAATGCTGCATTTATGCCTAGGGCATACACTGAATGCAGGTTTGAAATCCATATGAGTTCAGCTGAACGCACATGATTTCAAACTGGCATTTCAGTCGTACTTCGGGGGCGATTTGAGAGAAATCTGTGCGGGTTCATGCACAGATGTTCGAGCTGCACGATTAATCATTAAGAATCAAAATCTTGATCTTTCCTTTCCCAATCTTCAAAACAGCATGTCACGATCTTTCTAAGTGCAGAGTTCTCACAGCTGAAAAAAAAAAAAATAGAAATCCAGGCAGCCTGCTGCGAATAAGTAGAAACGGTGTCTTTTCCTTTTATCAAAGGAAAGAACTCCGGCGTGTAGACGAGGGGAGTTTAACCATTTAAAGACCAAACCTTTTGACATTTGTTGCTTACAAGTAAAAATCATTTTCTGCTAGATTACTTGGCGCACCCAAACATGATGGTTTTAGCAGAGAACCTGGAGAATAAAAATGTTGGCTGTTTTTTTTGCGCGGCGGTTTTTTAAATGCAATTTAAAAAAAATACTTTAATAAAAAAATAAAAAAACAAAAAAAATAAAATGTAAAGTTAGCCTATTTTGTAACGTGAAAGATGTTACACCGCAAGAATCTTGAGAGAACCGCGATCTCTATTCTAAGAAAAAAAAAAAAAAAAAAAAAAAAAAATTGCGATTCTCATTTTAGCCAGAATCATGCAGCTTTAACAGATATCTATTGAAATCGCCCCAAAGTTGTGAAAAGTAGTGCAGGAACTTTTGGGAATTGATGCAGAGCTGCAAAGTTGGTGTTGCACAGATTTGGACAGTGCCCTTTTGCTGGCAATAGGCTCCAATTTGACATGTCAAATCAGTCCAATGTGAATGGGGGCTAAGTGGAACTTCTCTCCTCACATTTTTAATCCTCATGCCACTAGCATTAGTAAAGACACTTTACGGTTTATATTTTTATTTCTTCAGTTATCTGGTTTCCATGCCTAGGCAAATCTACATCCCAGGAGTCAAGAAGGGAGGGGCTCTCAGCTAAGCACTCTCCTGCATGCCTTAGCTAAGGGCAGATGAATCTCAGGAAGTAAATTCTACATGAATCATTTGCCCTTACTGAAGATCTCCAAGGCCAGAAATACTAGGGGGTGTTTTTCAAAAGTGATTTCTAAACAAAATGAAGCATAGACATGTGAGGGAGTTTGCTTTAAATATTAAATAGAGCCTTTGGTTTGTGGTGTTCAAATGCAGCAAAGACCACTTTAAAGACCCAAAGTGCATATGAATCTCATACTAGGAGAAAAAAAAAGATAGTGGAAAGAAACCACCAAGCCAACCAAAAGTCTTAGTGCCAAGCTTTACTGTATAGCAAATTTTGCAACACATCGTGCCAGGTAATGTAAACCGTACTAATGCTCCAGAAGGTGAATGCATGGTGGCACGCTTTAGTGTATAGCCCATTTTAGAACGCATGGCATCAGTCTTTGCAATCTGCAATACTTACCTCACAATCCCATCAATGGTGAATAAGTGCACATTGTACTATAGACACTATAGCGCTGGCATTAAATTCAGGTTATGCAATTCAAATTTCCTTAACAGTGTTAAGGCTCGGCAGCTCCATCATGTGAGATCATAAGGGGCGCACACCGAGCACCTGCAAATGTTTCTCTAGTTTAGTACAACTGGGTAGAAATAAATATTGAATTATTTTGCATGTAACACTGTCAAGGACAACTGAAAAACCCAAGCTGCTATATAGTAACTTGTGACCGAAGGTCATTGGATGGCTAAAATTTGCCGTTAAACCCATTCTGACCATCTAATACACAGCACCATACCCTGCGTTGTGGGCAAGTTTTACAATGTTCTATTAAAGAAGTAGCAGCGGACACCTGTGCAGCCACTGGCTCCAACAGCCCTTATGTCAGAGAAATCGGGAAAATTGACATGCAACAAAGTAAAAATATGACCATACAAAAGTTGTGTATGTAGAGGGCAGATGACCGGACACATTCTCAGTCCAGGACATTGGCCCTTAAATCAGAACTACACCGATAATGTTCTTTAGCGACGAATATACATTCCACAATAATTATGCTACCAAAAAAAGCATGCTGTAAATTGCCTCCAGCATTGCTCCCGTTTCTTCCTGCTGAAGGCTGCCATGTTGCTGAAGCCCAGAGTCCCTAAGCCCATGAGTAAATCATAACAGGACTAAACTAGTACATTAAAGCCAAAACCAGTTCAGTTCCTGGAATGCCAGGATTGCCAACATTTGCTTGCATCCTCAGAGCATGGCAAGAGTATTACTGGATATTTTTAATAGTTCACATAGCTATACCTGCAAAATGGGCTAGCAGGACTTGGAGTTGTGCATGCAAGCTTAAAGTATCGGAGAGGCATGGCTCTTTTCAGCGTGTCATTCAGTTATACAGGCAGATCTGCCACTGATCATGATGCATGAGATTCAGCTGCAAGTATCCACAAGAATCTGCATGAGGGTGTTTTTCTCCTTTGTGAATGTGGCCCAATACTCCAGGATGCAGTTGATCCTGCAGGTCACTGCCAACAGCAATCACACAATTGGAACAGGATTTTTTTTTCACCAATATTTTTGGGGACAGGCAGTGACAGCTAGACAGAAAGCCAGGAGCAAAGTGTTTTTTGGTGGTCCTCAACTGGTCGCCAGAAGTGTATTGTGCTTGGAAATGTAAAAAAAGACTGCAATTGAGAAGTGGTTAAAGCGTGACTCTGGGAAAAAACACTTGTGGCGATGGACCTGCACTGCGGAGGTTAAATACTAGTTTATGCCTAGAAGTATAGTTTACCCAATCTACTTCTAGACCACTCCCTGCACTTTAGAGGATGAAGATCCTCCAATAGACATGATTACACTGAAGACAGTTCCACTTGGGAATGGAGGCTCAGGTACCCAAAGATGCCCTTACCACCCCCTAAGACTACGCAGGTAACCCTTGTGGCTTAGGAGTAGCCCGACTGCAAGGGAAGATTTTGTTTTTCCACAGTTCAGCTTTAATTAGTATGGATATGGACAAAAGCATACCAAGGTCTTTAGGAAAAAAAAAAAAAAAAAAAACCCCAAACACATTTTAGACTATCTGTAGTGAGAATTTAATGGCAATATGCACATTAACATACACGATTTGGCTTACCATTTGTATTGCCATTTGCAAAGCCAGTTCTGCATATTGATTAACGTAGGTCTTGCACTAGAAACAAAGCACATATATATTAGTACGGTTTCTACATAGTACATTTTGAAAGAAAACGTATTACCTGACTATTGCATTTTGGAAATGTAAACTATTGAGGCTCAGTTCACACTGGGAATGTGGCACGTGTGCCTGTGTGGTGCTTTTTAACAACTCATTCATTTTAATGGGCTGCAAAATGCACCGGACCTCACGAAGAGTAGTGGTTGCACTACATCAAACCACGTGGTACTGTGGTAACATGCAATTTGGGGTCCCCAACACACCATTTCCGATCTGTCTTTGGAGTGCCATAATATTTTAGCAACCGCATGAAGATCACAAAGTGCATTCACCTGCAGTGCGGGAAATGAGCCTCATCACATTCTGGTGTGAATGGGACCAAATGCAATTTATCTTAGATGAAGTATGTGGGGTGTATTACTCATTCCTAAACTAATCGCATCAGAATTTGTTGCCTTATTAGAAATATAAATATTTGATAAAGCTGTTCAACCAGTCTTGTGATAAAGTCAATCTCTCAGGTTGTAGTATAGGTGATCCTCATCTCACAGTTTAGCAAACGAGGTATAGGAATATCAGCATGACTCAATATTAGAGCAGCAGGGTGCTGATCAGGTCATCTTGTGCCCTGTTCAGTGGTCAATTGATGGCACAGTGCAAAGCAAGAAAATCTGGACTGAGTGTTTCCGCTCCCCTTTCCACAGATTACACCACATATGCCATTTGTACATAATACATTGAATTAAAAAAATAATTCTAAATGTATTCCCAAATTACATAGGAATATATCTGTAGTTTACAAGCTGTAAACTTGTTTGTTTAGTGCCATACATAGTAAGTGGCACCCTGGTATACCCAGTCCACAGATGAAAATAGGGAGAGAGGGAGAGCCATATACACAGAACTTTGAGTTTAAAAGTTGACGTATCACAAAAAAAAAAAAAAAAAAAACACATTTGACTAGTTGCCTTACGCACATTTTTAATTGTAGCAGTCCACTGGGTTTGAAAAGTTTTATGACCAAGAGTGGTACCTATCAGTCACAGAAAATGCAGCTCCCCATTCTAAGCATCACAGCAGAGGAACTCACATTATCCATTACATTTAACATCTCCTGAACTACTTTAGTTTGTGACACTATGGAATGCTAACAGTAGTTTAGATACAAAAGGTTTTTACCATTTCAGAAAGTCCACCACCAAGCTGGTCACATTCTTGCAGTAAATGGTCAATCAACATTTTGGAGAAAGAAGAGTTGCTTTTCAGTTGGTCTTGAATATCACCAATGAGCTGAAGACAGTCCTGGCAGACATCCTTGTTCTTGAAAGAAATGTAGTGATGTTATAATACAACATGCATTAAATTCCTGCATGCAGGGCTTTAGGTGTACTTTCAGAAAACACACTAAAGCACTCCATACAACAGCAGTCTAAGGCAAAGTGATTGTAACCCGCATGAAAGCCCATGGGTTCACAAAACATAAGTGTGAAAGCACTCAGAGCATGCACAATTTAGCAATGGTAGCATCTGTATACCCTTCCCTCAATCCCAGATCTCCTACGTTTCCCATGATACCCCTTGTTCCAATCATCTACCCTTACACTAGAAAATATAATTACTGAAACATTTTACTGCAATTCACGGATACAAATTTTGCAAACATGCAAGAAAGCTGAATATTCAAAACATAAATGGGGCCATAGAATTCTGCAAAAGGTTTACAGCAACAAGAACAGGGGGATGAGACTTATGCGCTTATGTCCGCTTAAATGGCTCTGCCCCTGTGAGTCTAGGATCCAACACTGCTCCTGGCCTTTGTGCCAATAGGACTAGCACTAAGCACACACCTTCATAAAACCAGAATGATTTGCATGTTAAAATCGCACAGAAAAGTTCTGCTTTTGAGTTTGACTCTTGTTAATATTTATATTTTACCTTAGGTGTTAGGTCAGTCTTCTCTTGGGGTTTAAAAAGCATAGTGAGGTCGGGGAGGTTAGCCATGAATGGAGGCACCATCTTAGAGACATCCACATCTGGAATCTCATTCGTTGTAAGCTGAACAGATTTCAGGCTTGCCAAGTATTGCTGTAAAGACTTGCATAGACCAAGAGCACAGCAAGGCACACTTGGGTTGCTCTGTAAGAAAAGAAGTTACTCATGTAAAATAATGGGTCTAGATGAAACCATGAACTGCCACACAGCCATAAAGAAAATATTACAAGTCAATCATATATAAAATCAGCATGAAGAGCAAAACATGAGAAAAAAACAAAAGCAAACACACATGTGCCATTTCTGACCTCTGCCACCAAAATTTTTCTGACTTGTGATCCAATGGAGTAAACAGTTTTTACACATGTCTGAACTGAAACAAGTGTGCGCAAAGTCACGGTAAAAACGTCAAGTACACTTCATAGCAATTGATTTTTCTTAAACACAATTGAACGGGGAAACATTGGTTTGTCAGTCAAACGGTGCTTATGGATAGATGTAATGTACCGTGGAAAATAGTACACATCTGGCCTCAGAAGCCGGCATTGCCTCCTTTGGCCTTTAAGAGGTTGTACAACTCCATTTTCAAATCATACCTATGGGTAACCATATAAGGCTTAAAAATCTCAAACATTTAGAAAATATTTAATCTGTACTGGGCTGATTAGGTCATTGGCGCATGCGCTGTGAAGAAACCGCCCTTGCAGTTTCTTCACTAGCAAATGCAGTGACTGCCGGCTGCGCAGGAGTTAAGTCACGCAACCCGTACATGATTTTGTGTAGAGGACACGTGCCGCTCCCCTTTGGATACAGTGGGAGCCTATCAGCCGATCCAATGGCCGCCGCTACCCGATCGTTCACAGGAGACAGAGCAGCAGTGTAAACAAGCCACACTGCTGATCTGTCAGTGAGGCAAAGAGATCTTCTGTTTCAGCCAAGGTGAAACATGATCTTTATTTTCTTCCAATGTAACCCTCTCCTCCCCGTTTTAAAAAGCACCTTCCTGGGACACAACACCTTGATCGCCCCCTAGTGTTTACCCCTTCCCCAACAGTCATTTATACAGGTTTTTTTTTTTTAACACTAATCACTGTATTGGTGTCATTGTTCCCCAAAAAGTGTCACTTAGGGTCAGATTTGTTTGCCACAATGTTGAAGTCCCACTAAAAAAATCACTGATCACTGCCAATAGTAAAAATAAAAGATGCCATAAATCTGACCCATAGTTTGTGCAAAAGTTATCATGTTTACAAACCAAAGGCTTATAGGGATTTTTTAAACAAAAATATGCAGATTACATTAGCCTTAACTGATGAAGAAATTTGTTTTATTGGGAATGTTTTATAGCAGAAAGGAATCTTGTTTGTTCAAAATTGTTTTGTTTATAGCGTAAAAAATAAACCAGGTTAACAAACACCAACAAAAGAAAGCTATTTGGGGGGGTCAATTTTATTTGGGTTTAGCTTTGCATGACCGCACAATTGTCAGTTAAACGCAGTGCCATATCACAAATAATGGCCTGGTTAGGCAGTGGGTAAAACCTTCTGTGGCTGAACTAGTTAAACATTTACATTTTGTTCAGCCTGTAGAAGCACCTCCATGTTAGCCTATGCATCCATGCACACAGGCATATATTAGAAGGGGAGCATTTAAAGGCTTAAAGGGGAGATATAAATCAAACATTCAGGTCAACAGAATGCATTATTGCTCACATGCCAGAAGCACCTATAAAAGTGTGCAATACACGACTTTAGATGGGTTTAAGCAGCGTTTGTCTGCCAGAAGTTCTGGTATTCAGAGAGGCTTGTTCAGACACCCAATGTGCATGAGGCCCCATTCTTGAAAATATAAAAGCAGCTAGAAAGCATTTATAAACCAGTCTTTAAAAACTGAGGTTCCTTAAAAAAAAAAAAAACATGCACACACCTAAGTGGAGGCAGAATTGGTCCCTGCTGCTTCTAAGATTGAGAACTGAGTGATCAAAGACGATCACAGACAGTCACCAGCTCTGGGCTTTGGCAGGGCAAGAGTGGATGGCTCAGTCTACCGGCAGCTCACAGAGAGGCAGAGTCAGCTGCCTGTCCAGGCATCTAGGTGGAACCCGACTTTAAGGCTAGGTTCACATTGCTGCGATGCGGGAACGCCGCGAATCCGTGGCGTTTTCCCGCATCGCATACCTCCCACCGGCAGTTCACACTGCCCTATGCGGACGGCTGGGGGTGTCAATGTTATGTTAATGACACCCCCAGATCCATCGGCATATCGCAGTGCGCTCTGCCGACTCGCACAGGAATCGGATCGCATGGTGTGAACCCCCATGCGATCCGATTCCGTTGCGGACCCAAAAAAGGGTCCCGTGCGAGTTTGCTGCGGGACTGCTGCGAGTTCAGCCATACTATCTGTATGGCTGAACTCGCAGCGCTACGGAGATCGGATGTGATTTGCTGTGCGAATCACATCCAGTTCTCCCCCCGCAGCGGTGTGAACCCAGCCTAAAAGTCAAGTTCTTTGCAGGGCCTGCAGTGGACAACGTTAACCATTTGAAACCGAGAAAAATAAAATTGGAAAACCCGAAAAGCTTTGGCAATACCTCTCCTTTAAAGTAAAACTACTGCTAAAACCGATATGTCAGGAAGGGTTGGTATCGCCATCCATGTACGTGCTTCTCCTAGGTTTTCACCTTTGCCCCTTATGTGGTCACCGAGACAGAAAAAAGCCAATCCTCTAAACTGTTCTTTACCCTTCTCTTTAGAAGACTATTCAGCATGGTGTACAATCTCCAGTATGCAAAACTCAAAGCTTTTCATTTTATATATAAAAACAAACCACACACAACTTACAAGTTCTTGCTCAATAATGTTTAGAACCAATGGGTAGTAGTCTGCGACCAGCTGCTTGCATTCTGAAACCAATGAAGGATCCCTAAGAAGCTCACAGGCTTTATTCAAGAGTGTCAGGGTTTCAGTCTGTAAAGGGAATCAAATACATGTCTATTAAGTTAATACAAGGTGTACTACAGATAATATACAATTAGAGCAGTATCTTAGCATCTTGGATCATTACCCATGTACAGTAGGGGGAGAAAGGGAAAAAAAAAAAAAAAAAAAAAAAAAAAGGCTTTGACGTTACTTCGTCTCACTCCTCCCAATTGCTTTTAAATGGTGGAAAGCCCAACAAAAAGGTTTTCTTAATTACCTAGACAGGGCAATTCATAAAAATCCAAACTGTCTTGCCATTATGCAGTAAACTTATCACATCTGACAAATGTGTTGCTTCATCTGTCAGATTTTGATGGAAAACATTCTACTCTTGACAAAGAAACTTCACATTTACAGCCACAGAATACATACCTGAGTAATATTGTCTTTTAAGAAGTTTCCCACTACTGTAACAACTTCCTTGCATATTTCACACGGGGTAGAATTCTGGAAAAGATACACAAAATAGGTTTACAAGCATAAATTATTTTCAAACCTAGTATTAACATAGTGATCCAGCAATCTGTTGATTCCTGTGTACCCAAAAGGCCAAGCTATAGAACAATATATCTTGCAGCACCAAGGGCAAACAGGAGTCTGCAGGTTTGTGACAAAAGTTAACATCTTCGGATTTTTATAGTTCCTTGTGGTTTAGGAAAATGAATGTTTAATGGGCTTCCAGACTGCAATAGTTTTAGGTTTAAAACCTAATCGTAAGACCTTTCCTAAGGACAGAAGATCCAACATGGGCTTTGATCAGTCAGTAATTAGGGCTGCACCTATACCACTTTAAGACCAAGCACCAATACTTTTCAAGTTCTCGCCGATACCAATTACCAGTACTTTGTCACATGACAGTGGCATGAATATGCAACACTGATGGACACCAAACAGACCCCTGAGCTCTCCCATTTGATACAGAAAGGGCATGAGGAAACAGATTTCCCAGTTCCTATCTCAGCAACCTCCGCTGCACTGAAGATGGACAGGAGCTCCTGATCAAACTGAAGCATCATAAAGTTTACGATGTTCAGTTATGGAGTGAGTGACAATATCTTTTCCAGGTCCTTCCTACACTCTCCATCCTGACAAATCTGGGACAGAGGTGAACAGAAGAAAATACAATTGGGGATTGGGGGGGGGGGGTGGTTTACAAGCACCAAATTCCCTGCGTGACCTTCAATAAAGCATCTGACAGTCGCTTCTCCCATGGCTTTCAACTGCTTTATTGAAACCTATACAGGGGGATCGGTGCTTGTAACGCGCCTCTTCCACCTCAAATCATCCCCAACCGTTTAAAGACCAGCAGTTGTTTGCTCTAAGGTGTTAAAATAAATCTTGTGGATGAGCTTTTATTCACTTCAGATGGTTTTTGAATCAAAATACAAAGCTACATGTATGAAAAATCTGTTCAAAGCAGAGACACAGGTCGGGTGGTCAACTGCAGGTCAAATGTACCCGTCAATGGATTTCAGAAGTGTCTCAAACGAATGCAATCCACACAAGACCAAAGCCCATTGACAGAGGCACTATGATTTTCCAAACTACTGAAGTTCAGCATAACCAGGCAACTAGCATTTTTCAGAATGAGAACAAGTGTTGACACCTGAATAACTTACCATTACTGGTTTGTTCCATACAGTTTGCTGGCAATGAGTGACTGCACTGCACTGTTTAGCGGTTCGGATATTCACACACCACACGCCTGGGCCATTGGCACACTGCTCAGTGCCGAACAAAGGGGTTGCTGTTACTGTAAGAGATAGAAAAACTTGTTATATATTAAGCATCGCTGTAGATTAGGCTGTCAAAGTCAGGGCAGCAATTTAAAAAGACTTATACTACTGTAGCGTTTTTCATATTAGAATCTTGAAAAGCAGTATGAAAAGCAAATATAGCCTACCAATTCAATGCAATGGCTGTATTAGCTTCCTTTAGGCTTTCCCATTTTTATCTGGTGACCCTGCCAGAAAGTGTTTTAAGCAAAAAAGCTCTGACAGTTACAGGGATGAGATCGACCATTGAACACAGACAGGTGTGCTTAAAATGATCAGCTTTTATTTTTGTAAACCTTTATCCCAAAAGGAAAATTGTTTAACCGATTACATATTAGCTGGAATTCAGCTTCAATTTGTTACTGTATTTAAATATGCTAGTACTTCTAACATTCTCCACCCCCAGACTGACAATGGGGCAGTCCAAAACTGCCCACTCATTCAGAGTGGTGTCTGGTCAGTAACGCCGCTTGTATTATACAGATTACCAGGGAAAGAGGGAAGATGTGGTGGCTGCATTAGTTTTCTTAGACATCTAAGGACTTGCAAGCTGCAATATTTGGGTTTAATACCACTTAAGTATTCAAAGTCAACTCAAAATAGCAACCTAACCTTAGATATACCTGGGGACCTCCAGGTTTGGATAATCAGTTTTTGTTTTTTTAAAAGGTGGCTGCACATCAAACAGTTGCTGCAGTATGCAGATATCACTACAATTAGTACATGGAATACCCACATAGCTGACAAGGTAATAGACGTATCCCGCAAAATGTTCATTATGTAATCTCCCCTTTACAGAAAACCTGTAAGGTGATCTTACACTGGACCCCATCCAGCTGTACTGTAATCCTGCGGTCAGGGATACTAGCGGCTTCTCTCCTTGCAGCGCTGACAGGACAGGCTAGACAGATTCTGATCAGTCAGCATCATACATGTGATGGTGCTGACCAATTAGACTGCCTCCTGGCTGTACATGCTAAGAGGCGCACCCAGCAATGTATTGTGGGAGGGCTTTGTACAGAGCAACCTTGTAAATTAAAATTTGTACATTAGGCATCAGATTGGTGAGGAGACTGGTATAAGAAGGTAACAGAAGGAATGTTACAACTGCATTTGATAGGAATACATGTTCATTTTAGTTCAAAAATCTGCAGTAGTGTGAACCCAGCCTAAGAGTATGCAGTTCCTTCAGAGGGCATGCACCAGTGACGTCACCAGCTGGCAATCAAGCAAATAGCTCCTAAACTGTGCAGGTTTAGCAGGTAATCATTTTACTTACAGGTAAGCCTCATAAGCTTACCTGTAGGGGAAAAAAAATAAAAGTTACAAAGCAGAGTTTACTACCTTAACCAGTTCCCGACCGGCGCACGGCGATGTACGTCCATTTCTATATGCCGCACTGCCATCACGTGCGCGCCACCGGTGGCACGCTCATGTGCTGGTCGGGACCCCCATGAGTTCGGTTGCGGGTCCCGCAGACTCGACCACCGTGGGGATACCCACAATCGTCTCACAGGGAGGCTGAACGGGGAGATGCCGTTATAAACAGCATCACCCCGTTCTGCCTAGCAACAAGTGACACTGATCTCTGCTCCATGTGATTTGAGCAGAGATCAGTGTTCACCAACACAAAGCCCAGCCCCCCACAGTTAGTAACACGCCCCTAGGAACACTTAACCCCTACACTGCCACCTAGCGGTTAACCCCTTCACTGCCAGTGTCATTTACACAGGAATCAGTGCATTTGTATAGCACCGATTGCTGTATAAATGACAATGGTCCCAAAAATGTATCAAATGTCCGATGTGTCTGCCATAATGTCGCAGTCACAATAAATAAAAATAAAAATAAAAAATTGCAGCCATTACTAGTAAAAAAAAAATTAAATAAAAATGCCATAAAACTATCCCCCATTTTGTAAACGCTACAACTTTTGCACAAACCGCTTATTGCGATTTTTTTTTACCAAAAATAAGAATACGTATCCGCCTAAACTGAGGGATAATTATAACAAAAAGTAAAAAATGCATTTTTCTCAAAATTGCTCTATTTTTGTTTATAGCGCAAAAAATAAAAGCCGCAGGGGTGATCAAATACCACTAAAAGAAAGCTTTATTTGCAGGGAAAAAATAAAGTCAATTTTGTTTGGGAGCCACGTTGCACGACCACACAATTGTCAGTTAAAGCAATGCAGTGCCGAATCGCAAAAAGTTGTCTGGTCTTAAGCCAGCAAAATGGTCCAGTCTGAAAGTGGTTAAAGAGGTTGTAAGCCTCAGGAGCAAAATGAAAAAACAAACCCTGTAAGACAAATGCATAGTGAGCTAGTATGCATCGCATACTAGCTCATTATGAAATACTTGCCTTAGCACTATACCCTGGATCGGTGGCCTGCGGAGTACAGTGCAGATATGTTCCATGGGAGTTAGTTGGAGCAGGAGCCACCGGTCATGGCACGACTCCTGAAGAAACAGCACCAGCAGCCCGTTTCTTCAGTGAACATGCACCAACGACATCTGCAGCAAAGCATATACTAAGTATCTCCTAAACTCTGCAAGTTTAGGAGATATTCAAGGTACCTACAGTTAAGCCTTGTTATAACAGGGTTTACAACCACTTTAAACATTTCTTGCACACTGCTGCCTGAAAATCGTTTTCAGGCACATGGGATTTTTTTGTAACTGATCTAAATGCAGCATATTGTTTTCAATGTGCCTGTACACACAGGAGGATAAACACTACCTATAGATCAGTAAAACAAATCTGAGTGGATTCAGTATTTTTGTATGTATACGCACAAATGTGCATATGCCACACTTCCCTAAATTAAAGCTAGAATTGGGTGTATATTTGCACACGTGTGATATACCTTTGTGTTATTTCCTGCCAGGAATGTGTGATGTTCTTACATCAGTCCAGTGTATAAAAGGGCTTTAAAAGGGAATTTCCCCAACAGGGACACAGCAATGCAAATCCTCACAGCTTCAAATAAAAAAATAAAAAAAGACTTTCCCTTTGTTATACTTTGATGTCTTAAAGCAGTGTAAAGGAAAGTCTGCAATACTTCACATGTGAGCATTCTAGTCATATGTTTGTCTTTCTATAAAGCCAGCCCTTTGTACGGTGACATGTGATGAGGGGAAAATGCTGGCAGATAGCAAACAAGGAAATAAACCTGAAATCTACAACTCAAGTTTTACTATAATCTCTCCAGTGTAAAGTGAAATGTATACAAGGTCTTATTTCAGCAAGCACTGGTTCACTTAATACATGAACATTGCAACTCCTTTATACAGATCAGAACACGAGCCCAAATCACTTGGCATTTACCTAAAGCAAGGATGAGCAACTCCTACAAGACACAAACAGCGGTTTGTTTTGTCACGCATCCTTTTAACCCAAGTAAACTTTTTTTAGACCTTCAGATCTGTCAGTGTGCCCGAGCAAGCAGCTACAATCTGACAGGAAGAAACAAAGAACTACCATGGCACAGCAGTAGTTCATTCAAAAATACAAGCAGACATCTGCAAAGGTTGCCAGACCTTATTTTCCCATTCACAGGACACTGAACGTGTGATGTGGCAGGGTGGGCAGTGGGCATTGTGCTAGCCGGCAAGGGAAAGACCCCTGCTAGCTATCAGATCAGGGAGGTGCAGGGCATGTCTAACATGTTATACCCTGAATATGGTTACAAACAGTGAAGTTATCCTTTAAAGCGGGAGTCCGCCGGGACTCCGCGTTTTTTTTTTTTTAAAGTCAGCAGCTACAAATACCGCAGCTGCTGACTTTTAAAATAGTGACACTTACATGTCCAGCGCGCCCGCGATGTCGGCACCCGAAGCCGATCTCGAGATCGACACTCGAGTGCTGCCGCCGCCATCTCGGGTATGGGAATCAGGAAATGGAGCCTTTCGGCTTCATTTCCCGGTTCCCTACTGCGCATGCGCGAACCGCGCTGCGCAATGAGGACGGTCCCCGCTGCCTCTGGGATCTGTGTGTTTCCCAGCAGGCAGCGGGGCACTTGCGGAAGGGGGCGTAATGTACGCCCCTTTCCGCAGAGAGCTAGCCCAGAAGTGGGTGCAGTTACCTGGATTATCCAGGTAACTGCACCCCCCTCCCCTCTGAAAGGTGCCAATTGTGGTGCCGGAGGGGGGGGAGGAATCCGATGAGCGGAAGGTCCATTTTAGGGTGGACCTCCGCTTTAAGTTGACACTTGCCCATTCTCTACACAGCAATCTGTGGTGGATCACTGTGGCCAGGCAGCCACTGCCAGACTGTTCAGAAAAGATTCTGCTACCTCCTGAATGACTGATGAATTGCACCCACAAGTCGTGCCACACCCATCATCAACTTGAAGGGACAAGTTGGACAAGGGCTGCCAACTTTACATGCTTCATTAAATTCTACATGCCAGCACCTTAAAATGAGCCTGTGAGGTGCAACGATGTCTGCAAACAGATTACATCTGTAAAAGCCACAGAAGAAACAGTCACCACCTCAATTTATAAAAGGATTCAGTCCTCCAATTGTGTTGTGCACATCATGGACGTATGTACTGTATAGGGGAATTGGCCTTTAGTCTTCTGCCTCCGGTATAGAACTTTACTTCATGTGTGGACGATGCCGGATATTGGGCTTTACACATTGCTCCAGTGCCAAGTACTGCCAACATTCTCTAGCCTCTCTTCAAATGTACTAAGTGTCAAACAAGAGTACTTGTTCCTCTCTACACCTGTACTTCAATAAGGTAAATCATGTACAAGCACTAGTGACTAGACCTTTCCTTGTATCACAGCACAGGCCAGCATAGAGTACTCTGGCAGGTTATGATCCCAACCAGAGGTAAAAGTATAAATAGTGCAGATAACTAAAGGCCTCCTTCACACTGCAGCTGACAGGTGGGTGACTTTCTGCCCCTAAACACCCCACTATGTAATGTCGGCCATACATGGGTCGCATCCCAAACAAATTGCAATTAACATTTTTGGTTTGTATTTCGCTCTATTCGTGGGCCACAACAATGGCCAATTTTGCTGCAGCCATTGAATTTGAGTGACTTTTTTTGAAAAATGAACACATTCCTAATGTGAGAACCAGGTATTTGGAGCCAGAAAGCTGAATGCACCACAAATTGTACAGGAGGGGAGCTTTTGGACAGAAAAAACACCTGAAACATCTAAACACTAGGAATGTTTAGCATTCATTTCAATAATTGTGGTCAATGGAATGCATAAACACCCAAAAGCTTCACAGGCCTAAACACTTAAAGTGGTTTGGTACCTAAAAATGAAACTTCATGTTATTAAATTCACCAGATAGCATACTTACCTAAACGAACCCTGAAAAAAAAAATATTTGTTACTTACCTTTTATTTCTGATGTTTCAGCTGACTTCCGGGTTGTCCTCCCGTGGGAGTAGGCGTGGCTATCGTCCTCGCAATGGTCCCTGGGAGCTATTTCCCAAGAATCCATGGGGGACAATGAAATTGCGAAATTTCGCAAGGACGCCGGTCACGTTGGAGGGTGAGCAGATCATCCATGGATGATGTGGGGGGTTCCTGCGATCGCCCGTGCGGTAGACACGTGTGTGTGTCGCCCGCACATACCGATGCGGTGCTCCCCCTGACTTCCTGTGTTTTGGCTTCTCCTGGCCCCGCCCCCTCTCCTCCTCTGACAGAGGGACGGATTTGCTGAGCGGCTGATTTCTACACAGCGAGTGACACTTGTGAGCGGATTAGTACGGACTGATCCCCCCCTCCTCCCCCCGGCCGGGGCTGAGCATTCCTTCCTCCACACCTGCGGTATGTCCTCCTCCCTGAGCCCCGTCCTCCTCCCCCGGGGGGAGGCGTGAGCGGCGATCACCCGGAGGACACTACAAGAAAGTTTGTTGTGCCGGAGGGGCGAAGCATGGGCAGCACCGCCATGGACATCTCCGATCGCTGACAGCTGGCCCCGCCCACCCGTCCGGACACACCCCCCCCCCCCACACACACCAATCACTGCTGGGTCAGCCTGACACCACTGTGGTCTGTGTTGTTGGACGTCATCATATACCAGGAAGTAAATGCCTGTGGACTTCAGATGCCCACAGGCAAAATGGAAAACGCCAGAGCAGGTTTTTATAAGTCATCCCAAGGAAAGGATTCGTCGCGCCGGGGGACAAAAAAACGCCGGACGTGGATGCCAATCGAAGGTAGCACTCGCCCACCTGTGACACAGGTAAGAAAAAAAAAAAAAAAAAAAAGAGCGGAATCCCGCTTTAAAACGCAATTTTTAGGCACATTTTTAATGCTTCTTTTCTCCTGTCCAGAAAAGCATTAAGAGCCAAGTGTGCACGAGGCCTAAACTGGACCAAGATTTTAAATTTCACACTATTCAAAACTAAAACTGCTTTGGCTTTGCTTCCCATCCAGCAACGTACAAGAATGTTGCTGATAGTAGGGGTGATATCTTGGCTATCGCTGCAGCGATGACCAAAGATATATATTGTTTGCCATTGATTGTGTCTTGAAGGTAATCCAAGCAGCTAAAGAGCCGCCTTATCAGGTGCTCCCATACGATCGGGGAGCCTGGCAAGAAGTGTACGGCGGCATTCTCTTCCTGAGACAGTGGAATGGATGTCATTCCTCCCACTGAGATGTCAAAAGTTTGTCAGTTCACCAGCCATTGCCAGCTTAGGAAAGCTTCAAATGAAGTTTGATTTGAACCTGTCAAGGGCAGAGGAGACATCTTGGGTCCAATTTATTTATGAGACCCCAGATGTCTCAGTAAATAGGACCAGTCACTGCTTGTAATCACAAGGTTTGCATTTCTTGCGATACCAATAAAAAATAAAAAGATCAAAAATGTTTAACCATTTCATAAAAAACATACCTGTAAGTCTGTATTAGGGGTTATGCTGCCATAACCCCTGATATTTTCAGGAAAGGCGTGTGGTTCTCTTTAAAATAAGTGGTCTCTGCAGTGGATTCGCCACAGGAGCACTTTTATCAGGGGGCAGGAGCTCCAGTCTCCATCACTTACCGAACGTCCGTCGCTTCCCTCACTGTCTGGATGCCAAGTGAGGGAAAGATAGCCCCTGCTCAGCTCCATAGCATTGGAGGGAGGAAACCATGTCAAACGTCACTTCCACCCAATGCTCCTACAGGGGAAATTTTTTTTACTGCATTTTAGTGCAATATGAGATCTGAGGTCTCTTTGACCCCAGATCTCATATTTAGGAGGTCCTGTCATGCTTTTTTTTTCTATTACATTGGATGTTTACATTCCTTGTAATAGGAATAAAAGGGACCCAAAATTATATATAGATATATATTTTACACACGTTCTAGTATTGGAAAATTGAAGGTAGAACCCCTTGGGCTCCTATAGTTATCCATGCTTCACTATACAGAACCCCCTTCCATTCCTGTCGACAATGCTTTATCATACAGAAGGGCAGTAAACTCTCGAACAGCCTCACTTCCTGTCTGACATTTTTACAGAGGAAAGGAAGTTGTGGGTACACCTCCTGATCGCAGTAAAAACCCAACCGGCATTCTGCTGTCAGTGCAGGAAGTGTAGCAAAAGCTGCTATTGGTGGTCAATGGAAGTGAAAAGGGGAAGTGACCCAAGTGGTGACCCACACGTCCTGAGAGACAGCCATTTGTACCACAGTAGTTTACAGATTTTCCAGAAATCTTAAGCAAACACTTATGATTGCACACAGACCTGCATTAGATTCAGCAGCCAAGTGCACAATGCTGAAAAATCGCATATCACATTCTAAGTGTCCAAAATAAAAACTCATGCTTTGCCAAACCCATACTGAAGTAATGAAGTTTCCGGATCAGGACTGCACCTAGTTGTGGGTCTTTGAGCCCTGAGCTTACTTTGGGGAGATTCAATCGACCAGAATGGATTTTTCTGGCAATTCACATTCGTGGGACATGTTGGTTAAGTGCTGCAAGTTGTGGTTTTTCTTCAAATGTAGTCCTGTCTGAGACCAGTCCCATCAGGAAGCAGGCACTGAAGTCAGTCATTACCTACATTGGCTAGAAATTGGCCTCTGTGCTCCCCGTCTATAGTAGATAGTACTTGGGTGCATAGGGCTTACCTAAGAAATCAGGAATCTTGTCTTTACTAACCACTCTCCAATAAATGTAAACAACAAGAGTGCTCTCCTTGGGCAGAGGCTGACCCTTGACTTTGAAGTGGGCACACCCTGGATGCCCCCTTACCAAAGCAAAGCCCCCCCCCCCCCCCATCTTTTTCTTGCCCCGTCCTCATGGGGTAGCCTCTAAGTAAACGCTGCTGCCATTAACTTTAAAACCCAACACCCAATGTCTCTGCTGAGAACCCAGCCCCATTCCAGTCTATGGTGAATCATTGTACAGGCACACTAGAGAAGATCTCAGGCCTGAAGCTGTGAAACATTGGAGGTCACCATCATGCCCTTAGATGGGAAAAACTTCATACCCTAAAGCTGGCCATACATTATACAATCTTCTTTAGATTCACCTTCAATTATGAAGTGCAAGTGACTGATTGCATACAAACTCAGTGTTTAGGTTTGACCTCATTCTATGGTTTTAAATCTAAAGGAAAATTGTATAAACGTATTGCCCAGCCTAATAGCAATTATATAACATGATCCTTTCCCAGCCGCTGCTCTTCTACGGCACATTCTGTGCCTGCAGTCACAAGCCAGTTGTCTTTCACATTCTTGTAATTAGCGCCCTGATTAGGTGCTACAAGATGAACAAAGATGATGAATGGGGGAAGCCAAAGCCTGGGATAGGTGACATCAGTATCCCAGCTGGAGTCACATCAATATTGCTTAGATAAGACTGGAGGCAGGATACAGTCTGACAATGGGAAAGTAAAAAAATAAAAGGTGTTGTAGACACACCTTTGCATGCATCTTTTAGTCTGGATGTGTCAGGCGGCAAGCTCCAGTGTACACTGCAAGCTTTGAAGTGGTTGTAAACCCTTACAAACCACTTTAACCTACAGGTAAGCCTAGATTAAGGCTTACCTGTAGGTCCAAGAAATATCTCCTAAACCTATATGGTTTAGGAGATATTTGCCCGAAAACAGGCACCGCTGTCTACGGCGCATGCGCCGTAGACAGCGGCGCACTGAGCACGGCATTCTCAACGACGGAGCTGCTGCGCGTGTCGGCTCCCGTGCGGATGCACGGGAGAGACATTGCGGCATCGCCGAATGACAGCAGCGGTGCTGCGAGACCCCACCAAGAAGATGGATGTGGCGGACTACAGGGGACAGCGGCGACTTCGCTGGCTCCTGTGTCAGGTGACACATAATGGACTACTATGCGATGCATAGCAGTCCATTATGCTTTGCCTTTACAGAGAATGAAAGAGGAAGTAAACTCATCAGGGTTTACTTCCTCTAATTACAGCAGTCCTTAAACTGAAGGGTAGAAAGCTGCAAACTTGTTTCTGGGTGAAAACCCTTTTAAGCTCTGTTCACATGTGCAAGGGTCAGGAGCATGTGTACAATTGTGCGTGTTTCCAACCCGCATAGAAAAATGCTGCTCTTTGGCTGCACGTGTTTTTGCCACACAGTTTTAAAAAGGGTTGAGGACTTTTCCTGTGTTACTTGTGCAAATGCACATAAGTGAGCCTAGGCCAAGTAGGCTTTAGCGCCTGGGAGGTGGTGCAGCTTCTGTACCATGTGACTGGCTCAATATCGTGAACCCATACCGCTGGATGTCAATCAGAAGCATCGACTGAGGGCAAGTTTAAAGTGGTTGTAAATGCCGATTTATTTTTTTAGCTCCTTGGCTTCTATCCATGAAGGTAAAAAACCTGTACACTCAGAAGCAAACACATACCCAAGTCAGGCATGCATATGTAAATGGTGTTTGCACCACATGTGAGGCATCGCTGCAAACAGCAATAATGCTAGTGCTAGTAGGGGTGCTGAAATTAATCGTAGCATCACGATTCAGGTGTCCCCAATGCGGCATTGATGCATACAACTGTAAAAGTTGATTGCCCGGTGACGCCATCCCGACTTGCCCCGCACCTCTTGGGAGAGCGCTCCAAGCATATTGTTAAAGAGGAAGTAAACTACCACTGCTGCTTCTTTTCATTTAGTCCATTATAATAAGTAATTATCAGACTATAGCCACTGTAATTCAGCCCAAATCGCATATTACTTACTGTTTAAAGAAACTTTAAAAATATTGTTTCCAGGGGTTAGGCAGCGCCATCTTAAAGCGGGATTCCACCCTAAAGTGGAACCTCCGCTGATCGGAACCCTCCCCCCCCCTCCGGTGTCACAATTGACACCTTTCAGTGGGGAGGGGGGTGGAGATACCTGTCAAAGACAGGTATTTTCACCCACTTCCGGGCACAGACTCCCGTGGGAGTCTACGCCATTTCCTGCCCTGCCGCGCTGTCTGCTGGGACACACACGGGTTCCAGTGACAGCGCGGAGATTTCCTATTGCACGGCGCGCGCATGCGCAGTAGGGAACCAGGAAGTGAAGCCGATTCGCTTCACTTCCTGATTCCCTCACCTAGAATGGTGGCGGCAGCAGCCGAGAGATCGATCGGCCTCGGCATCGCTGGAACCCAGGACAGGTGAGTGTCCATTTATTAAAAGTCAGCAGCTGTAGTATTTATAGCTGCTGGCTTTTAATAATTTTTTTGGGTGGAATCCCTCTAAGTATTGTTTTCTGAGTCCACAGTGGAGTGTATTTCCGCCCTTACATTGAGCACTTACTGTACTGTTAACCAAGCCTCCTTCTCAATCCAACGTTTCTATGGCAACCCTGCTTCCCTGTTCATAGCTGACTTGTTTGTTTCATAGTATTTACTTGTGCCAATGTCGAATGTTTGCCTTTGTCAGATTTATCAGCTTCAGCTGATAAGACTGCAGTAGTGGCCAAGTTTAGACTGTATGTGATGTCACATGGTCACATGGTGTGTAGGAGGAAGCTCTGAGCGATTAGCAGAGTTCAGAGCTGTGCCTAGGTAGTCCTGATAACAGATAGATAAGACAGAGTGCCTTAAATCAGGGGAGATCTGGGTATGCTCAGTGACTTCATTGTACAGAACAACAAGGATTACAACAATACTAAGCAAGTAAGGAGATTTCTACAAGCAGTGTTCATTGGGATGTTTTACGCTGGTTTACATGGGACAGTTGTGGGGGAGGGTTTACAACCACTTTAAAATAACTTAACAAAACCTGTGTTGTGTGTACACAATACATGCCACTCATGTGACTGCCCGGCCCGCCTCACATCTCTCCTGTCTTTAGCAGAGAATTCTCATCCCCGCCCACTGACTGTAGCTATCATATCAGAAGAGAGGGGGGCAGGGCTGAGAATTCTCCGCTGACATCAGGAGAGAGGCGGGTTGGGCAGTCACATGAGTGGTGTGCATTGTACATACCATGGGAAATAAGGTATGAAGCTGCACTTTTTAAAAGCACATACAGCGTGGCACATCATTGTGTAACACAATTTATTAAATTGTAACAGTAAGTAAATGTGTTTGTACTCTTACACCTTGTACACTCTCCATGCTGACAGTTCCCCAACTTCCCCATTTGCACATTGAAGTCAACAGCTATAAAAAAGTGTATCTTCTGACTTTTAATTAAAAGACACTCACCTGTCCCACAATCCAGCAATGCGGCCACCCAAACCCTCCCTTCCCCGCCTGTCCACGCTGCTGGCGATACTCATATGGGCATCCAGCTGTGACAGCTTGCAGCTTCACAGCCAAGTGAGCATGTCTCACCGTGCTGTGCTGAATGTCTGAGCAATCCCAGGAGATTGCAGGGAGGAAGGGCCGCCTAGGCAGTCGAGCAGAAGCTCATTGGTAAGCGTGATGCATCGCCGAATGGTTGACCAGATAATCTTAATCGAAAGACCAGTTAAGATGCGCACCTCCAAGTGCTAGATCTCCTTTATCTCTCTAAACTGGTAACCTGTAAACATTTTCGAAGTGTCATCTATGGGGATTTGATTTTTAGGTATGGCAGTCTGTTGCCATGCCACAAGTGTGCGCAGTTTTAAAGTGTGACATGTTCGGTATCTAGTTACTTGGCATCTTAGATTTTACAAAAATTGGGTTATATACTGTTTTTTGCATTAAAATGCAAAAAAAAATATGTGGCAAATTGCGACAATTACCATTATATTCTCTAGGGTCTCTGAAAATAAAATAAAAAATTGAACACAATTAAATCTATTTGGGGTTTTAAATAGTTTTTTTAGCCAAAAACACAGTTTTAAACTTGCGTATATAAAGGGCCAGAAAGTACCTGGTCAGCGATTGAAACATATATGAATATAAAAAAAAAAATTTGCACAGAAATTCACAAGATTAAAAAGCATCTGTTGGCTCTTCCTGGCATCTCCTGTGTTCCAAGCACCTTACATCACATCTATCCAGAGGGGGCTTGCTGACCACTGACCACGTGCTGGAGATGTCCCGATATGCATTTTAATATCTTGAAAACATGAGGGCGCATTTATATTTTTATTTCATAAATAGGTAGTGGCATTTTTCTCTTTTTTACAAAGTGAATGGGGCTGAGGCTCCAACGACCCAACAAAGTCGTGCAATGCATGCGGTTGCGGCACTGCAGCCTTTCAAGGGTTAAGGGGGAATCCCAGAGGCAGCAAACCACCACCATGGTCATCTTCTGATGGCACTCGCCGACCTGCAGATCACACTGAGCCTCTGCCCATGTCAGATCTAGAACGTTCTCCTTTGGCTATATGCGACCACCAAGATCTGCTCCCCATGAAGGCTCCACCTGGGACCTATACAGCCACGGTGATAGTTCTGCTACCCACCATGACCTGCCCCCCCCAAGAACCCCCTGATACAGGAGTGAGACTACAGCAACATCCATTTTCATAGTTGAAGAGTGGTTTCATGTTCCTTTGATTTGAAATGTCCATAGCTGCCACCCAGGCTGACTGCCAAGTGCCTCTATATACGGTAGCATTGCAACCACAGATCGCTGTCCTGGTGAGCAGAGATGAATGCTGCAAGTGTAAACAAGGCCCTAGACAGATGATATGGAACCTTCTACCGGGTGCGTCCATTGTCTTGACGCTGTTGTGTCGGGCCAAAGTCCAGACTGACGCCAAACAAACCTCTCCCCAGTCTGATTCCACAGAACCCCCCGGGGGGCACACAGCACTGAACTGAGAGGCTGAATAGGAAAAGTGCAACTGGACCTGCTTAGAGATGTTTACACAGCAGAGGTCATGTATGAGCACACTGCATGGAATGTGATGACTCATGGATGACACCATGATCAGGGGATCACAGGAAGCCCCTCAAATCCCTCTATGGGGGTCAGAGGGACAACAATGAGCCCTCACAGAAGAAAGTCACCCCACCCCCGTGTTTACTTCCCTCCAGAACAATGCACACAGCAATGACCGGACACCAGGAAGTGCCCAGAGGAATGAGGCACCCAGGATAGGCGCCCACATCGCCAGGACAGAGGTGGGAACAAAACGGAAGAAACAGACATGCGCGCGGCCCCTCACTATCCCAGGTAGAACACAGTGCGGAAACTTCTTCCCGTACAAGACATAGCTGATTCCGACCGCATAGCTCCGGCTACTTTACAATACGTGACCCAATAAATCTTACCAGCTGCGAGCGCACACGCCAACACTAATATCGTCTTCATGGTGAATCCTGCTGGACGCCAAACACCAGACTAGCCAACCGACCTCACAACGTCCTGATAACAGCTCTTCGGACACGCCCACAGTCAGCTGACCTCGGAGATCCCCTCTCAGGCGCCGCCACGCCCAGGAACGCCTCCAGTCAGCTGATTATTACTCAACAGCTTATACAGGAAAGCGGAAAGGTGGCGGTGGTAAACAGGAAGTGGAGGAGAAGCCATGTTGTTTTTGGGCAGCTTGTTTGATGAGGGAGGGAAAAACCATGTTTAGTAAGGGCAAATTATATCTAGACGTCATGGGAAAGTTGTAGACTTTGGATGGCTTCCAAGCATGTGACTTTAAGTGTTCTATAACTTGGGGAGTGTATGAGCTATGTATGTGCACTCTAACTTAGAAGGCTTAGTAATACTTTTTTTATATCAATAAAGCAAACCAGTTTTGCTGTAAGAAGCAGTGAGCAGGTCGGCTTTTATAGCAGAAGAGAATGCATTGGCTGCAATAATGGTCGCCCCCATAGTTGCCAACATTGTAAAAAAAAAATTTGGGACACTTTTTTGGCAGTAGCTGGAGTTGTATTATAATTAGGGGGCGGGACAAGCGGTCATAGGCATGGCATTGAAAAAGGTGAAATGAGGCGCGCGGCAAAATATGGGTGTGGTTTACGTAAAATCGTGGGCGTGGCTTACATGGGGTGTGGCTCAAAGGGGTGTGGTTAGAGTCTGAGATGAATGCTGGGGGGGGAGAGGGAAAGGAGAGGCAGCAGCCCCCCGTTCCTACACCACAATAGCAATATGTGTTTTCCAGAGTTTGACAATCAGCAGATAAAGATACTCCAAATACCTGGTGTTAGCGCTTCAATCATTCCGGCACCATGATTGTTATGGTGCCAGGATGATTGAAGCGCATTATTTCTATTATTATTCATTGTAATATGAAATTAAATCATTCAACTTACCATAATGCAGAATCAGTGGGAGCCATGAGCGCGTCACTAGCCACGTTGCATGCCACCAGATTCCATCAGGTGTGCCAAGCGGAATCTGTCCTTACCTCAGGTGCCCCATCAGAGGTACCTTCCTCACATCTGTGTCCATCAGCGGAGCCCCTCCTTACATCTGGTGCCCCTCTGACATCCAGACTGGCCCCCCCACATCCACAGACCGGCCCCCACATCCACAGACTGGCCCCCACATCTCCAGACTGGCCCCCACATACTGCACAGACTGGCCCCCACATACTGCACAGACTGGCCCCCACATCCACAGACTGGTCCCCCCACCCACAGACTGGCCCCCACAGACTGGCCCCCACATCCACAGACTGGCCCCGACATCCACAGACTAGCCCCCACAGACTGGCCCCCACATCCACAGACTGGCCCCCACATCCACAGACTGGCCCCGACATCCACAGACTGGCCCCCACATCCACAGACTGGCCCCGACATTCACAGACTGGCCCTGACATTCACAGACTGGCCCCCACATCCACAGACTGGCCCCGACATCCACAGACTGGCCCCCACATCCACAGTGACAGTATGTAAAAGACTGGCCCCGACATACTCACTGCACGGACTGGCCCCCGACAGGACATATGATCTCCTGTCCTCCAAGCGGCAGCCGTCATTGCCGCGCTGACTTTGAACTGTGGCACCGCTCACTGCTCTTCACACACACACACACTGGCAGCGGGGGTGGGCGGCGCCACAGGTTCTCTATTGAAGACCAGCTTCTGGTCTTCTTAAAATGGCAGCCAGCGGAGGCATTGTCTCCGCCGGCCGCGGGCCTCTAGAAGAGGAAAGGGAAATTTTAATTTACCGGGACAAACCGAATTTCCCGGGACATTTCCCGGAAAAAAATCAGTTCGGGACAAATGTCCTAATCCTGGGAATGTCCCGGGAAATTCAGGACAGTTGGCAACTATGGTCGCCCCATATCTACCTGCTTGCTGTATTCTCCGATGTTTTGTCACATATATCGACCCATATGTCAGACGCCGCCATATGTGTTCCAACACCGTGGCGATCTGTGCTTGCGTAGAATTTTGTAGCCACACCCCTGAGTCTGGGTTCAAGGCACAGAGACACAGAATTAGATTATAATTATGCCGAGCGAAGCGAGGCCGTTCCCGAAGCGCGGTGAGCAGCCCCGTGGCAAAGTGGTCTTACAACAGTGTTGGAACGCATATGGCGGCGTCACACATGTGCAATCCAGCAGGTAGCAAAATGTGATGGGTCGCCAAATGTGACAAAACGCCAGCAATGTAAACTGAGCTGTGCATGCGTGGCTCAGCTTACAGCGCATGCCCAGGCTCTGTTTCCTGGAATGACAGCCTACACAGGAGTGACATCATCCCCGATTAGCCAATGAAGACAGCTGAAGACCAACACACAGAAGAAGATGCTGGCAGCTACCTACCTTGTTCTGTATACCTGACTGTAGCCCATTATACTAACGTGACTAGTTTCACTGTGACTATTGTTTCAGCTCATATACTGTATATGTATATTGGCTCTTTTCATACCTCCCAACTTTCAGAGATGGGAATGAGGGACACCTATTAGCAAAAGTATGTGGGCATAGGACACACCCCTGCCATGCCCCCTTAAAGGAAAATTATACAAAAACAAATTATTAGTTTAAACCCACAATTTTTTTTTTTTTTTACCACTACTATTCCTTTATATTGGCTGTAAAATTTACAAATGCTACAATTTAGAATTTGGATGAAAGTATCAGCACTGGGAAACTCTTTACATACATTGAATTTTTACCTATAACTATATACACTTACAGGCCGCTTTATTAGGCACACCTTGCTAGTGCCGGGATGGACCCCTTTTTGCCTTCAGAACTGCCCTAATTCTTCATGGCATAGATTCAACAAGATGATGGAAACATTTCTCAGAGATTTTGTTCCATATTGACATGATAGCATCACGCAGTTGCTGCAGATTTGTTGGCTACACATCCATGATGCAAATCTCCACCACATCCCAAAGGTGCACTATTGGATTGAGATCTGGTGACTGTGAAGTCCATTGGAGTACACTGACCTCATTGTCATGTTCAAGAAACCAGTAGTGAGATGATTTGAGCTTTGTGACATGGTGCATTATCCTGCTGGAAGGAGCCATCAGAAGACGGGTACACTGTAGTCATAAAGTGATGGACATGGTCAGATACAATATTTGTTTTTTGAAATATAATTTCTTCCAAAATTGTTGTTTTAATGTACCCTGTGTCATTTGTATATGTAATAAATACGTTTTTTATATTATTTACATTGTTTGTTATTAGTACCGAGACAGTCCATCACAATTTTTGAGTCTGGGAATAGATCTATGGCCAGCTTCAGCAACTGTCCTATTTTTCCATTCTCATCCCTTTTCTCTATATATCAACTCGGATGATGGTACTTTGTTATTTTTGAATTAAAAACTTCTATATCAGGCTATACTCTCAATTCAATATTTCACCTTTTAAAGAAAAGACATGCATATATAAATGAAGTGTAATATAGAACCAACAAGGTAAGCAGCATAGCAAGGAAAAATAACAAACTACAATATAAAATGAAAGATGCTGAGTAAAAGTTAGTGTGTGATAAAATCTTGGAACTTTGGATTGGGTTTATACACTCTTCCAGATCGAGTAACAACTTGTGGGGCTTGCAAGTCTGAAACCTCTTGTCTGTTGCCGTCATTTTGTTGTGGTTGTGTGTTTTATCTGTTGGTGGAAGTGTCAATTGGTACAGCAGCAGACCAGTACGTGGGCAGCGGCAGTACTTTATGATTCAGGTACCTGTAGGAGTTGATGGCGGTTCCTTACATAAGTCCTACCATCAGAATGGACAACATAGCTGTTTGGTTGGCTGGCCTTTCCATGAACCGTGGCCAGTTTGCCAAACCCACAGATTGTCTCCATCTTTACCTGCCCAGGCTCCAGAGGGGAAAGGTGTCTGGCTGATTTGTGTGTAAATAAAGCAGCCTGAACATCAGTCTAAACTCCTGGCAGGAGCTGGGATGGGACCATGGGAATCATAGTCCTGGTTCGTTGTGATAGTAAACGTTGTGTCGGGGGAAGACATGCCATCCCTAGGTGTGTTGCGGAGGTTGAGTAGGGCTGCATAAATGTCAGAACCATCATGTGTACATTTCTCTAGGAGATGCTTGGCCAATCTTACACTATGCTCTGCAAGACCAATGGATCTGGGGTCCTGCTAGTGACCTGCTGAAAACCCCATTGGTGAGCAAAGTTCTTGATTTCTCTACTTGAAAATGATGTTGCATTGTCAGTCATCTATTGATAGGGAATTCCATGTGTGGAGAATATCCGCTTTAATGTCCTGATCACTGTGTTACTGGAAAAGTTTGGGAGGACATCAAATTCCCACCAGCCAGAGTAAGGCCGCGTACACACGCGGGGACTGTTCGCCCAACTTTGTCCGCTGAACAGTGTTTCGGCAAACAGTCCGCTCGTGTGTGGGCTTTCAGCGGACAGTTTCAGCGAACAGTCCGCTGAACAAGGTTTTTCGGAAATTCCGAAAAACTGTCCGCTGAAACTTTGTTTCAGCGAACAGTCCCCTCGTGTGTAGGCTTGTTCGTCAAACTAAGTTCCGCGCATGCTCAGAAAGGATTTACACGCCGAAAGTTATAATGCAGTGTATAGGACGTCGTATTTTTCGTCCCGTCGTACGTGCCGTTCACGTCATCGCGCACGGTTTCAGCAAACTGTTCGTCCGTCGTGTGTGGCCATGTCCGTCCATGCTAATTTTGAGCGGACTGTTTGCCGAAACTGTTTGACGGGCAAAGTTGGGCGAACAGTCCCCGCGTGTGTACGCGGCCTAAGAATCTACCAAGACCAGGTAATCCTTGTTTAACCACTCAAATATGTCAGCTGTTATGATAGACCAGGGTCTGTCAGGTATTTGGTGAAGAGTTAAAGGTTCTCTCATCTGGTTCTGTCGTAGAGCATTGCATGGGGCACATCTAGAAATTTATTTTTCAATGTCGGTGTATATAGTGGGCCAAAACATGGTTTCACGTGCCCTTCGCTTAGTGGAATGAATGCCAGGATTACATCGATGGAGCTGTGTCAAGTAGTATTTTGGAAGAGAGTGAGGGATTACATATCTCTGGCCACACAGGATTAATCCATCATCCACTGTCAATTCATCCCTCAAAGGAGAATGGTCGGATATCATGTGGGATTTCCTTAAAGGAGCCAGGTCACCCATTGAGAATAATGTCCATGAGGCGCTGACAGGTGGCATCTGCCTATGCTTCTTGCTTTAGTTCCTAAATCCTTCTGGACGACAACAACCTATCCAGAGCCAACACATCATAATCCTCAATAGCTCCAGAGTTATCAGAAGTGGGGAGGTGTGCATGTGAAAGAGCATCCACAACAAACAGTTCACAGCCTTGTTTATAGATTACATTCAGGTGGTAGCATTGAAGCTTAATTCACAGGATGTGCGTAGATGCTGTGTGCAGGGGTTTTCTCAGTATGGTTACGAGTGGCTTTCCATCTCCACAGTCATAGGGCAGCCATAGATATAACCATGGAATATTACAACAGCAAATACCAGTCCTAATAATTCCTTCCCAATTTGTGCATAGGGTGCTTCAGTCTCAGTGAGGGCTCTTGATGCAAAAGCCATAGGCCTCCCCTCTTGAAGACAGACTGCGCCAAGACCATGCTGGAAAGCATCAGCAGACAAGACCACTGGCTTATGTACATAAAAATACTGTAGGACAGGTGTACTAGTTAATTGTGCTTTCAATGTATCCACAGCAACAGCATGTTGTTTGATCCAACACCAGTCGGCATCTTGGTGCAGAAGCTGGCAATAAAGTGAGTATAGCCTCAGATAAAATGTAATCACATGATAGATAAAAGTAGCATCATCCAGATCAATCGTTTTTAGAGACAAGAGGTTATAGGAATACTGGGACAGTTGCTAATGCTGTACCCCGTATATCCAAACCTACAAGGTTTGTTTGGAATATATGGACTATCTCGGTACTAGGTAGTAGATATCAATCAAACATAGTAAAGAAAAATATACAAAAGTTTAACAACCAAGAAATATACATACACATATACATTCAAAAAATGAAAAACATATCCACCGCAACTAAACAATTTCTATCGGGTTTCCCCGTAGGATTTATGTTGAGAAGTGGTGTGACGAAATTCCTCTACCGGTTTCACAGTAAACCGCTTCTTCAGGAGGGGGATCTACGAAGTAGATAGTATAAAAGTATACAGTAAAATAAGAACAAAAAACAAAGCAAAATATATAATATAAATTTAAAAAAGCCTTGACACTGATATTATAAGGAAATTAAGCAATTGTAGATGCATGAGGAGCAC
Source organism: Lithobates pipiens (assembly GCF_037356315.1). Taxonomy (NCBI): domain Eukaryota; kingdom Metazoa; phylum Chordata; class Amphibia; order Anura; family Ranidae; genus Lithobates; species Lithobates pipiens. The sequence goes on along the minus strand of NW_027507787.1, from coordinate 65,730,195 downwards.
CTACAATTTGAGTAGTGAATTAATAGAAATTTGATTTGAGTGCACCATCATACATAATAAAATATATAATATGTTAACAATGTAAATTTACACTCAATTATAAATAAGGAGACTGGCTCACCAACACAACTAGAAGCAGTAGATCAGAGGACCCACAAAATTCCTCCAGCGGCGAATGCGGGGGATTGTACAGGACCGAATCTGGTATTTAAAATGATAATAGGTTGAGATATAATAATATATAACAATTAAGTGCACACAAAAGTGTGACATAATGGTGGAGATCCCGAAAGGTGGCCAGGATATAGAAACCAAACAACCGTAATGAAGAAAGAAGAAGAAAAAAACAAAAAAACATCAAGCCAAGCCCACGACCTGGAAAAGAAAAAAAGCATAACTCAAAAGGAAAAGGAAAGAAAATGAGACAATGAAAAGGGAATTGGTGAGGAAGAGGGAAGGCCAATACAGATAACCAGGTGAGGATAGCGCAAACAATAAAAAAGGTTTCACAATCACCAATTAGTCCACCATTCCAAGGTATACTATAAGTAAGTTACACTCACCCAGTAAAATAGTAAACCAGACTCTATGCACGGGCTGATTGGTCAGGCGAACTATACCAGTGTAGCAGATGAAATAATAAATGTAGCTATCCTGAGAAATACAGGAGCCACTCACTCCACAAGGGATTGGAAGGCTGGAGAGTATTATGATCTACAAAATTCAAAAGTAAAAGTCATAAGGATATCAAATTAAACAACAAAGTAAAATATAAAGGTCAGAATCTAGAAAACCGGACATGAAGGCATTATGTATAAATGTCCCGGTACTTGCAAACCTAATAGAAATAATAAGAATACTAACCTGTATTTGTAATCGTCTAAGTCAGCAGCCCAACATATAAGGTCCTCATACTGCTCACAAGTGGACTGCGAACAGCCACTATATGAGCTCCCCTACCCACATGGTGTCTATCCATGCCACTGAACGGTGGCGTCTGACGTCAGGGGGTCAGCCCGCCCACACAGCGCAAGTGCACGGGTCAACGCAACTGTGCATGCGTGTGCGCCAGAGATACCGCTAATGAAAAATCCACAGAGTCATACACCCAACATAGCGTGGCCGCACAAATGAGTGCGCATGTGCATTGGGCAGCTACTCCGAGGAGAACATCAGCCGCATTAAAAAGACTCGTGCCACATAGGCGCACAAGCCCAAGTATACCGTGCATGTGCGCACAGAAGAAACCTCAGGACCAAGCGTCCGGGGTGATTCTGTGCAAGTAGGAACAGTAGTAGGTGAAGTCCTACCAGGGCAGGCACGCATCCGCCGCTAGGGAACCCAGTTAAGGGAGAGCCCCAAATTAGACCTAACTGGCCATCGGATGTGAGCAGGTCCCCCTCACAGCAAAAAAAGGGGGGATTTTTTTAAAACAATTTAATAAAATAGAAAAGAGAAAATTATAATGAGGTATAATGCAAAATATACAGAAATATGAAATAATGGGGGGATATCCCCCAATTTCTCACCACAGTAACCATCAGGGACAGGGTTACTCCTAGACTTGAAATAAAGGGCTATTTAGTTTTGTCATTCTTAAAAGGAAAAATAGAGGGAAAGGGCAGAGAGGGAAGGGAACAGTTTAAAGCGACATTACCCTTAAGAAAACCTCACCGTCTATAAAAAAAGGTTTATATGGAATAATTTCATTGAGCCCCGGGGGAAGAATAGCATTGAGCCGCTCAATCCACAGAGTTTCCTTCTGTAGGATTGTTCGATCCCAATCGCCTCCCCTCGGGTTCTGGTGTACCACCTCCAAGACCCGGAAGCGGATCACAAAGGTATTGTATCGGTGGTAGATTCCGATATGTCTGCCAATAGTGGTTAGTTTGCCGCTTCCGGAATAATAAAGGTGGTCACCAATCCTTTGCCTAAGTTCAAGAATGGTCTTCCCAACATAGTAGGCCTTACAACTACAAGTCATTAGATATTTAATACCCCTAGTGCCACAGTCTGCAAAGTTACATGGAATAAAGGTCTCTCCATTGGGTAAAGTAAACCGTTTGCCCTCATGAATCCAGGGACAGCGGGGGCAATCCCTGCATTTAAAAGTCCCATAAGGTCTTTTTGGGGGGTTAGCTGGTCTATAGTGACTACAGGTCAAACAGCCCAGCAGGGAACAAGCCCTACGTAACACTAGTTCGGGGGCAGGTCATACATGTTTGTTCAAAATGTGATGTTCAGTCAACATGTGCCAATTGTTAGACAGGATATTTCTAAGTGTATTGTGATGGGCGGAATACGTAGTGATGAATCTTACAGAGTTGTTGGCGTGAGATACTGCTTTCAGACGATTATAGAGCAAAGAGCTCCTTGATCGTGCAAAGGCTTTGTTGAACACCTTTCTCAGGTTAGTAGGAGAATATCCTCTGAGTAAAAGCCGTTCCAGAAGAGCATCGGCCTGGGTCCTGAAGTCACTTTCCAGTGTGCAATTTCTGCATAAGCGTAATGCCGCGTACACACAAGCGGATTGTATGGCGTACTTAGTCCGTCATACAATCCGACGGACAGTCCGTCGTACTTTCCACTGAACGAACTTGACCACACACGGATACACAAACAGTCCGTCGAAAGCTTGCGCGATGACGTGTACAGCACGTACGACGGGACTAGAAATAGGAAGTCCAAGACACAGCAAAGCACCCTTCCGCCGTGTAAATCCTTTCTGGGCATGCGCCATTCTTAGTCCGTCGAACTAGCATACTGACGACCGTATTGTCCGCTGAAACCAAAGTACGACGGACAGAATTTCGAAAAAAACGAAATTCTTAGTACTCCGGACTGCACGCTGAAAAAGTCCGCTGAAGCCCACACACGAGCGGATTGTCCGCTGAAATGTGTTTCGACGGACTAAGTACGCCATACAATCCGCTCGTGTGTACGCGGCATTAGTATTGTGCAAAGGGTATACTGCGCACTAGTGATTTAGGGTGAGCACTGGTGGCGTAAAGCAATGTATTGCCCGCAGTAGGTTTACAATAGAGGTCAGTGCCCAAGGTGCCATCTTGTTGTTTGATAATGGACAGATCCAAAAAATGGCATCTGGGCATTATCAAACGTAAAAGTAAATTTGAGATTAAATTAATTTTCATCCAGTTTATGGATGAATTCCAAAAGTTTTTTGTTGGTCCCAGTCCATACCAAGAACAGATCGTCTATAAAACGATACCATAAGAGCACATCCGCCAAATGTATATCTTTCATCAGAATGCACGTATCTTTCCCAGCCCCCTAAATAGAGATTAGCATAGGATGGGGCGCAAGACGTCCCCATGGCAACCCCTTAGGTCTGTAAAAAAAAGTTGGTCGTTAAACGTAAAATAATTTTTGGTCAAAATGAATTTTAGAAGTGCCAAAATAAATAAATTTAAAGGCCAGGTAGTTGTATCTTGTTCATAAAGAAAGGATCCAGCCCTCAGGACGCCCCGCTTGTGGGGGATACTCAAGTACAAAGCCTCGATATCAATAGCCATGAGCAGGGCATCCGGAGGGATCTGGATCCCCTCAAGATGTTGCAACAAGTCTACAGAGTCCCGAATGTATAAGGGGAGACTGCGTACATGGGGCATCAAGAAGGCATCAACAAATTTACTTGAGTTGTCGGTCAAGGAACCGATCCCCGAAACAATTGGCCTGCCTGGGGGCGTCTGCATATTTTTATGAGTTTTGGGAACAGAATAAAATGTAGGAACACGGGGGAACATAGGAACCAGGATCTCCAAAGTGTCTCTGTCAATGAGGCCCAAAAAAAGGCCTCAGGGCAAAGGATACTAAGCTCCTGGGCAAAAGACGGGGATTCAGAAATAGGGCAATACCAATTCCGATTGTTGAGAATAGTCAAACACATCGATTGGTATTGATTATGTGTCATTAGGACAATGTTCTCGCCCTTGTCAGACTGTTTGATAATGACATCAAAACGTCTTTGTAAACAAAGCCCTTGTTTGTCTCTGATCAAGGTTGGGGGTGATATCACACTAATGTTGTGATTTTAAATCCCTAATGGTGGCCTGTAGAAAGGCCCAAATTGTAGGGCAAGTCATTAGTTCTGGAAATCGGCGCGACCACAATCAAAATGATATAGGTTGTGCTCCATGATCTCCAGACAGGGTGTATGAGGGTGCACTGTGAGAATTGACTTGTAAGGATTGCGAATTTATCAACAGCCATTTGATCATATAGAAGCATAAGATCCCGAAGTGCTCGGATTTCTTCCATACTGAAATGTTTAGTGGGTTCCGTGAGTTCACGCTCAAGGTTTGAATTGGCGCGATCCTTGTAAAAAATTAATTTAAATGTAAGATTCCGTGCATCTTGAGGACAAAAACCCAAACCTAATTGTAATACAGAGCATTCCTCCTCCGTCAATTGTTAGGGGGTAAGGTTAATGATATTTAGATTTACATCATGATGAGAGTGTTGGGTGGGGGCTGTGTATTGTGTGGAGCTTGTGTGGTTTTTAGTACGTAAGTGTCCAAGTTCCCCGGCTGCTTCTTCAGATCTAAAAAAATTAGATCTTCATTAACCTTAGTATATTTATTTGTCATCAGTGCAGAGTTAAGCACCTTCGGGATGGTGCTGTGTAGGGTGGAATTACCCACAGCTCCTTCCAGTGAAGTGGTTGTGTCTATTGGGGTCTGTGTAGGAAATGTGCGTGGAGGTTTAGGAATCTTAGGAGTTTTTTTATTTTTCTTAAGGCTCCATGCACACTGAAGCTCAAAAAAGCTATTTCTGGACACCAGATTGCTGGCAGAAAACGCTGGTTGAAAAACCTGCTTTTAACAGCGTTTTATACTAGCGTTAATGAGCGTTAATGAGCGTTTTACAGCGTTAGCGTTAATGGGCGTTTTTTATAAAAATACACAGAGGACACTCCAAAAATCCCACAATGCATTGAAAAATAGAATGCCGAACACTAATGAACGAGCGTTAATGAGCGTTAATGAGCGTTTGTCGTTTTTTGCTGCTGAAAAACGGCACTTTGAACGCGAATTTCTGGCGTTCAGAAAAAAGCCCATAAACTCCACTGCTCATTAAAGCTGAAAAACGTCCATGTGTGCATGGACACATAGGCTAACATAGAGTGGAGTTTATGGGCTTTTACAAAAAACGCCCAAACGCCAATAAACTGCAGTTTATCAGCTTCAGTGTGCATGGAGCCTTAGACTAGCCGGTGGAGTACCACCCCCATAGCATAATCTTTTACATGAAGAATTGGTTGCTGGTGTGACTGTAGAACGCAAATTACTTTGGAGCGAGAGAGTAGAGGAAAGAGAGTCGGATTCAGCCTCCGCAAAAGAATTTCTTGGAGCATTCATCCAAACCGGTCCTCTCCTACCTATATTCCTCTCAGACCAACGATAGGCGTATCCATCTGTCACGTACCTGGTGGAAGGAGCCCGGAGTGCAGGGAGTGGCCTCTCGTAAGCCTCTGGCTCGAGATCCCCTGAGAGTGGGAACAGGGACTCTAGAGGTCAGAGGGCACAAGTGCCAAGTCAGTGATGGTAGGTTTGGCCCTGGAGCTGGCGTCAGACAGCGGCGGGTGCAGGCAGGTGGTACTGGAACAGCTGGTGAGCAGTCAGCGGCTGGCAGCAGGTGCAGGAGATAGTACAGGAAAGGCTGGCAGGCGGGCAACAGGCAGCAGCGGTCACAGAAGGCAGACTGGAGCGGCTGGCAGGCGGCAACAGGCGACAGCGGTCACAGATGGCAGACTGGATCAGCTGGCAAACAGCAGGGTCAAACACAGGCCGGGTCGTCAACAGGCAGGCAGCAGAAGTACCGAAGGAGAAGGCAGAAGCGTGGTCAGGAAGTCCGAGGGTCAAGGCTGGCAGCAAGCAGGAGTAATCAGGAACAGGCCGGGTAGATCAGAGGCAGGAACAATCAGGTTAGCAGAGGTAACTCACAGGAACGCTGTAGACAGAACAGCACCGGGCCACTAGAACGGATTCCTTAAAAAGCCCTCTGGGCGCCAAGAACGGTCGCACGGCGTGCCCGCGCGCGCCCACGTGAAACCGTGCAACCGTTCGTGGCCCCGCGCACCCGCGTGCGCACGTTCGCAACCTCGCGCACCCGCGTGCTCGTTCGTACCTGCTCGCACCCGCGTGCGTCCGTTCGCGCTAACGCGCGCCCAGGGAGACCTATTAGCGCTCAACGAACCAATTCTGTGAATAGGTCTTCCATGGGCCGCTGGATCTCAGGAACGACCATGACATTGCCCCCCCCCCCAAGGGGCAGCCTCCGGATGCCCAACTGAGCCATTTTACTCGGATGGGCCCTCTCAAAGGCAAGAATCAGTCTTCTGGCATGAATGTTAGATTCAGGTTCCCAAGAATTTTCTTCGGGTCCGTACCCCTTCCACTTCACCAGGAATTGAACTTGATTCCGTCTACGCCTACAGTCCAAGATAGATTCCACCTCGTACTCGACTTCACCGTCGATGATCACAGGTTCAGGTGGAACAACCCTCCGGCTGTCAAAGGGATCCGGGACGGCTGGTTTGAGTAAAGCTACATGAAATACGGGGTGAATCCGGAACGATTCTGGCAGTTTTAGCTCAAATGCTACGTCATTTATCTTCTTCACAATTGGGAAGGGACCCACAAACCTTGGCCCCAACTTTTTAGTAGGACAGGCCATCTTTAGGTTCAACGTGGAGAGCCAAACCTGGTCCCCAACTTTGAGTTCAAGTTCCCCCCTTCTCCTCCTGTCAAAGACTTCTTTATTATATCTTTGGGTCTTTGCCATGGTCTCCTGCAGCAGTCTGTTATTGGAGCTGAAAAAGTCAATACTCTCCTGGACCGCTGGTACCGGGCTTTCAGGCAGGTCTTGGGACAGAAATGAGGGATGGAAGCCGTAGTTAGCGAAGAACGGGGACTGACTTGTGGCAGAGTGGATGGAGTTATTGTAAGCAAATTCTGCTAACGGGAGCAAAGGAGCCCAGTCGTCCTGAGAAAAAGACGAGAAACAGTGCAGGTACTGCTCCAGCGTCTGGTTCGTCCGTTCTGTTTGCCCATTGGTCTGTGGATGGTAAGCAGATGAGAGACAAAAATCAATCTTCAGGGCCCTACAAAGTGCTCTCCAGAACTTGGACGTGAATTGCACTCCCCGATCAGAAGTAATGTTTGCGGGAACGCCATGTAGCCTCACAATTTCTTTAATAAATACCTCGGCTGTTTCCGCAGCGGAGGGGGTGCCCTTCATCGGCAAGAAGTGGGCCATCTTGGTTAGCCTGTCCACTACCACAAAGATTGTGGAATAGCCTTCTGATGGTGGAAGCTCTACGATAAAGTCCATTGATATCATCCGCCAAGGCCTCTCTGGGACAGGTAATGGTTTCATCAGACCCCAGGCCCTGGACTTGTTGCTTTTGTTCCAGATGCAGATGACACATGCCTCCACGTACTTCTTACAGTCAGACTTCAACTGGGGCCACCAAAAGGTGCGCTGAACCAATTCGGTGGTCTTAAGGGCTCCGAAATGGCCGGCCAGCGGGTGATCATGGCATGCACTGAGGACTGGCACCCGAGTCTCCTGGGGAACAAAAATTTTGCCTTCATACCAGAGAAGTTCGTCTTTGGCCAGAAGTGTGACGTTAGGTGGAGGAGCGGCACCAGCGGAAGCTTGCTTGATCAGAGACAGCAGATCTGTTTGAAGGAGAAGAAAGTTCCCTGAGGTCAGGATGGTATCTGGATGTGGAGAAGTCTCTGGCTCGTTGAACATTCGGGACAGGGCGTCCGGTTTGGTATTCTTTGACCCCGGGCGATAAGTTATATGAAATGAAAACCGGGAAAAGAAAAGAGCCCATCTGGCCTGACGTGGCCTCAACCTCTTGGCGGACTTCAAATACTCCAGATTTTTATGATCTGTGTAAATAAGGATTGGATGTGTGGCCCCCTCCAGTAGGTAGCGCCATTCTTCGAGGGCCACTTTGATGGCTAATAGCTCCCGATCTCCGACGTCGTAATTCGCCTCTGCTTCGGATAGCTTGCGGGAAAAGAATGCGACTGGGTGCAAACGGGACCTAAGCCCATGTCTCTGGGATAGAATCGCCCCAACCGCAATCTCAGAAGCATCGACCTCTAGAATATAAGGCCGGGTCGGGTCAGGATGCTTGAGAATAGAGGCCGACACAAACAAGTTCTTCAGAGTAGAGAAGGCTTCCTGAGCCTCTGGGGACCATTGAAACTTCAGACCCTGCCTGGTCAGTCTTGTGATGGGGGCTATAATAGTGTAAAATCCTCTAATAAATTTCCTATAAAAATTCGCAAATCCAACGAATCGCTGGACCCCTTTTTTGTCAGTGGGAACGGGCCAATCACGGATAGCGGAGATCTTCTGAGGGTCCATCTCGATGCCATCTACAGAAATTACCAGCCCCAGAAATTGAATGCTTTGTTGTTCGAAAGTACATTTCTCCGGTTTGGCATATAGCCCGTGAAGTCGGAGTCGGAATAGTACTTTCCTGACATGTTCCCGGTGTTCTGCCAGGGAGGAGGAGAAGATCAGGATGTCGTCCAGATAGGTAATGACGAACAGGTCTAGGTAGTCTCTGAAGATGTCGTTGATGAAGTGCTGGAATGTGGCGGGAGCGTTACATAAACCGAAGGGCATGACCAGGTACTCAAAATGCCCGAAGCGAGTACGGAAGGCAGTCTTCCACTCGTCGCCATCACGGATGCGGACCAGATTGTAGGCCCCCTGGAGATCCAGCTTCGAAAATACTGCTGCTGACCCCAGTCTTTGGAAGAGTTCCGGCACAAGTGGTAGAGGATAACGATTCTTAATAGTTATCTTGTTAAGGGCCCGGTAGTCAACGCAGGGGCGCAAGGTCTGGTCCTTCTTTTCCACGAAAAAGATTCCCGCTCCCGCCGGTGAAGTAGAGGGACGTATAAATCCCTTCCTTAGATTATCATCCAGGTAAGTCTTCAAAGCCACCAACTCAGTCTCTGATAGTGGGAAAATTCTCCCAAAGGGGATTTCTGCCCCTGGAAGTAATTCAATAGGACAGTCATATGGCCTGTGAGGGGGTAAGGTCTCCGCACCCTTTTTACTAAACACATCCAGGTAATCATGGTAGGCAGGTGGTACAGCTTGGCGGGTTTCTGCGTCAACTTCCAGGCAGAGCAACGAAGAGGAGGCCTGGTCGGTTCCCGACAAGCAGTGCTGGAGACAGTAAGGTGAGAGGAATCTTAATTCCCCGGTGGACCAGTCAATAAGGGGGTTATGTGCCTTTAGCCAGGGCATGCCGAGAATGATAGGGAAGAGGGGGGAAGTAATAACATCCAGACAGAGCAACTCCTGGTGGATCCCGGCAATAGAGATCAATAAGGGCTGAGTCTCCTGGGTTACAGGACCGGACTTGAGAGTAGAACCATCGGCCAGATGTATAGAAAGTCCCCTTGCCCTGGGCCGGAGAGGGATGTTATGTCTTGTGGCGAAAGATAAGTCCATAAAGCCACTGCAAGCTCCCGAATCAATAATGGCGTTGGTCTGGACGTTCCCTCCTGGTAGCTGCAAGGAAATGGACACAGTCAAATGGGAGGTAGTACTAGGACAGTCTAACGTAAGGGCAGGAGACACGGAGAGGCACTTACGGAGCTTGGCAGGGCAACTGCGCACAAGGTGTCCAGACCCTCCACAGTATAAGCAGAGATTTCCCTCCCGACGGCGTTGGCGTTCTTCTGGCGTTAAGGAAGGCCTAAGTAGGCCCAGCTGCATGGGCTCGGGGAGATCCTGATTCGTCGTGGTGACAGCGGGAGAGGCAGGATGAGGAGAGCTGGGGACCCCGGGAAGCATCCACACCGGACGAGGAGTTGTTGAGGACCGCTCCAGACGGCGTTCCCTCAGCCGCCTATCTATTTGGATAGCTAGCTCCACCAATGCTTCTAAAGTCTCTGGAATGCCCACTCGGGCGAGCTCGTCCTTTAAGGGTTCCGATAGGCCCATACGGAACTGATAGCGTAATGCCGCATTGTTCCAATCTGTGTCGGAACTCCAGCGTCGGAATTCCGACACATAGTCCTCTACAGGTCGGCGGCCTTGCTGTAGTGAGTGCAGGGCTGCTTCAGCGGTGGCGGTTAATTGTGGGTCTTCATATAACCGCGACATGGCCCGAAAGAAGATGTCCAGGGTTTCAAGGGAAGGATCCTTCTTCTCTAGTAAGCGGTGGGCCCAGGACTGAGGTTCGCCAGTTAGTAGAGAGATGACATAACCCACCTTGGTGGCCTCAAGGGAAAAGGTCCTGGGCTGGAGAGCGAAGAAAAGTTCACACGAATTGCGAAAAGTCCGGAATTTTCCACGATCTCCAGAGAATCTCTCGGGTGTGGGCACCCTGGGTTCGGGGGGCAGCATCACTACAGAAGGAGTAGCAGAAGTCCCGGAAGCAGCTGGAGAGGCAGTAGACAGGGCCTGGACCCATTCCTCCAGCTGACTATAGCCCTCCTGTAAACTCTTCACCGCTTGAGTGAGTCCTGCGAGGTGGCGGAAAAGTTCGTCCATAGGAGAGGCTCCCTGCGTGGGCTCGGACATGGCTGTTCTGTACTGTCACGTACCTGGTGGAAGGAGCCCGGAGTGCAGGGAGCGGCCTCTCGTAAGCCTCTGGCTCGAGATCCCCTGAGAGTGGGAACAGGGACTCTAGAGGTCAGAGGGCACAAGTGCCAAGTCAGTGATGGTAGGTTTGGCCCTGGAGCTGGCGTCAGACAGCGGCGGGTGCAGGCAGGTGGTACTGGAACAGCTGGTGAGCAGTCAGCGGCTGGCAGCAGGTGCAGGAGATAGTACAGAAAAGGCTGGCAGGCGGGCAACAGGCAGCAGCGGTCACAGAAGGCAGACTGGAGCAGCTGGCAGGCGGCAACAGGCGACAGCGGTCACAGATGGCAGACTGGATCAGCTGGCAAACAGCAGGGTCAAACACAGGCCGGGTCGTCAACGGGCAGGCAGCAGAAGTACCGAAGGAGAAGGCAGAAGCGTGGTCAGGAAGTCCGAGGGTCAAGGCTGGCAGCAAGCAGGAGTAATCAGGAACAGGCCGGGTAGATCAGAGGCAGGAACAATCAGGTTAGCAGAGGTAACTCACAGGAACGCTGTAGACAGAACAGCACCGGGCCACTAGAACGGATTCCTTAAAAAGCCCTCTGGGCGCCAAGAACGGTCGCACGGCATGCCCGCGCGCGCCCACGTGAAACCGTGCAACCGTTCGTGACCCCGCGCACCCGCGTGCGCACGTTCGCAACCTCGCGCACCCGCGTGCGCACGTTCGCAACCTTGCGCACCCGCGTGCGCTCGTTCGTACCTGCTCGCACCCGCGTGCGTTCCGTTCACGCTAATGCGCGCCCAGGGAGACCTATTAGCGCTCAACGAACCAATTCTGTGAATAGGTCTTCCATGGGCCGCTGGATCTCGGGAACGACCATGACACCATCAGCAAAAGCTGATTTATCCTTGCTGAATTTATTTTGTTCTTTATTCATTTTTTCCAAACGTTCTTTTAACTCCTTCCCTTTGGCATTAAAGACTGGGTTATCTGCCAAATGGATATATGTGGAGTTAAGACGTTCGATCTCAGCATCAAGCATATTCATATCACATATGTATTGTGAGATTAGAGATTAGGTCAATGCTACAGTTCGTCATAATGTTCTCCCAAGTTTTTTTTTAATTCAACAGATGGATCTTTTATGGTAGGCAAAATTTGACCCCGTAATCCTAGGGGGCAAATTTTATCCGTGACATACATTTTGAGATACTCAATATGCCAGTGAAGGTGCGATTTATGTTTAAGGAAGCTAAACATCTTAGTAAAGAAAGTTTTGATGTCATCTTCAGTTTTACGATCATTCAGGCAAGATGTTTTTAAATTGGACATAAAGCCTACCCAATTAGTGCCGAGAACGTCAATAGCCAATGTCGGTCCAGGGGAAAAATACAGTCCCTAAAAGCGTTGTGGTGAAACAAAAAATATAATTAATTATAATCATACATAATAATTCAGAGGCACTCACAAGGAAGCTGACAGAGAGGAGATGTTATCTCACTGTAGTGATAAATGAACTTCAAGAGATAATTGGTCATGCCAAAAAAACCTTTGCAATCCATGTTTGTCCTCTGGAGCAGGCATTTAATGGATGGCTTTGTTTTTTTCTGGGTCAGGCTTGACACCTTTATCTGTGAGAAGGTGTGCAAAATATGGCAGCTCTGAGACCCTGAAACGAAATTTGGTAGGGTTGAGCTGCATATTGATGACTCTGACACGGTGTTAGAAACTATGAATCAGACCGAGACAGAAGTACAGTTAAATCACACTTGTTTAATAATAAAAGTAAATAAAACAAATGTAGTCAAAACATAGCCAAAGTTCGGTAACCGGAACGGATAGTCAGACAAGCCAGAAAGTCAGGAAGCCAGGAATCAGCGTAGTGGAACAGCAAGCAGGATCTGGAGTAAGAAGGAATGTCGCCAAGAAAGTCATTAACAGAAGCTCAGGAGAAAGTCTCTGTGATGTTGACCAAGGCGAAGGTAGAGATCATCTGGGCCGGGTGGCTTAAGTAAGCAGAACTGATGAGCAGGATATCCTCAACAGGTAAGTCACTGTGGAGCGATAGAAGCTGGCAATTAGCTGACAGCTGAGCAGCCAGCTCAGAGAAGGGAGGGCTGAACCCAGCCCTGACACATGGTCTGGTACACATTTAAGTATTTTGTCATGTTCTTCAACAGATAAACCCCAAATCAAGATATCACCCACCACTATTTCACATGGCTGTCCAGCAAAGAGCTGTTCCATACATTTCTGAAAGACTTTGCTTTCAGTTGAAATTCCACATGGCACCCTTAAGCATTTTTATCTCCCATATGGGGTCATAAATATTGTGAGTAATGATGATCCCTCATCCAGAGGGATTTTTCAGAATCCACATTTTGCATCTGGAATGCTGAAGACCTTTTTCTGTAGCATGTCAGCGATCACTTGCTCTACAGTTTTTAATGAGTGATAAGGCCCCAGGAGAGCCTTATTGAGGTGCACAGGATCAATGTATTTGCGGACAGTGCCAGCTTTCTTGACTACTCCTGCAGTGGTTCAATGATGCCCAGTCTAGTCACCCTTTCCAACTCTCGCAAAACTTTGTATTTTATAGTCAGTGGGATCCTTTGAAAGGCACACAGTAGGCTGTACCGTTTCATCTAAGTGCATATGATACATGACTGGAGGTTTACCAACAGTGTCAGTTCAAAATAAGTTCTCATAAGCGGTCATCTAAGGAGCCTGTTGTTGTACTTCTGGCCTGTGCTAGATTTAAGAGCATGCTTTCTGGTAAGCCTAGCAGGCTCTTAACATTTCTATCCACAATGTGGAATAGCAGCTTGCCCCCTGAAGATCCAAAGTAAAAGTGGCCAGTGTCTGAATTGTTTGACCATGATAAGCTATCAGGTTTACTTTATTTGACTGATCAATTTTAGCTTTGGGGTCAATGTTGTGCAATGTGGATAAGAACATGACATTGCATTTGGTACCCGTGTCAATTTTCAACTTGACATGTTTGTTGCATGCTGTTGAGAGGGTGATGAATATTTCTCCCTTCTTTGCAATTAGGTCCACACTTTCACAATGAACAATTTTGGTGATCATCACTTTCCACTTCATTAATTCTATGCACAGTTTGTTGTTTAGTGTGACTAGATGGTGTCATCCACTCACCTCTATTTTGAGGCTTGGACCTACAACATTTTGCAAAATGATTCCATTTGTTGCATGAGTTACACCTTTTGTTGAAAGCCGGACACTTGTTACGCTCAGTAGCGTGTTCACTACCACAGTTGCCTCATTGCCTTTTGTTCTGTTGCACCACAAATAATTCTGCCTCTCTTTTTAGTTTCTTTTAGAATGTTCAAATAGCATACATATTCTGATGGCTATTTCCAGTGTTAAATCTTTCTCCCTGAACAACTGAACATGAACTGCATCATTTTAGATCCCACATACAATTTTGTCACGTATCAGTTCATTTGTTAGTGCAGGGCCAGATTAAAAACATCATTGGCCTGGTGCTGAGGATTTTGGTGGGGCCTTTTATAAATAATAAATAAATAAAAATGCAAACTATTTTTTGTCATAACAAATTAAATTAAAGAGAGAGAGAGAGAGAGAAAGGGGATGAAAGAGGTGTGAGGGGTAAGGGAGGGAGGATGAGAGAGTAAGGGGGGGATGGGAGAGGGAGGATGCCCATGAGCATGTGTGGGAATGACATCAATGCAGCCTGGCCAAGACAAGTGACCGAAGGTACAGAACCCAGAAGCAAGACCGGGTGAAGATGGAAGTGCCCGGGCCCTGCCGTATTGATCACAGCGCAGCACTGGAGGGCTCAGTCTGACAATTTAAGTGTACCCTAATGTGCTAATATGCTGTGCATACTTGTACATTATGGCATAACCTACCCCAGGGCCTCTAAAAAGTAGTAATGTTAGAAAAGTTTACTACCGCTTTAATATCACAGGAGTCTCTCATGGGGCCCCCTACTGACCCTGTGGCCCTTGGGCAGTGCCTAAGTGCATAGTTGTCAACATTTCAAAAATATTTTCAGGGATGCTTTTTTACAAGTGCTATATTTAGAGTAGCTGACATCCCCCGTGTTCCTGTATACATCACAATAGTAATTACAAAATTAACCACTTGAGACCCGCGCTATAGCCGAATGACGGCTACAGCGCAGACCTCCTTTGCCGGGACTACGTCTATTGACGTCGTCCTGTGCAGGAGCGGCCTGCGCGCCCCCTGAGGGGTGCACGCGGCGCGCTCTGTGATCGGCGAGTCTATGAGACTCGCCTGATCACCGATCCGAGCAAGGGGTCGATCCCGACCCCTTATCACGTGATCAGCTGTCAGCCAATGACAGCTGATCATGTGATACAACGGAGCCGGTAATCGGCTATTATTCCTCCTCGCGCTGACAGCGCGAGGAGAAAAAAAAAGAGCCTATCACCGGCGGCCGTGTTTGGGACATCAGTCCCGATCACGGCCAGCCCTGCCAGTGCCCACCTGCCCCCTGCCAGTGCCACCTCAATAAAAAATAAGTGCCCCCGTCAGTGCCACCCAGCAGTGCCCACAGTGCCACCCAGCAGTGCCACCCAGCAGTGCCCACAGTGCCACCCAGCAGTGCCCACAATCTGCCTCAACAAAGGTGCTGCACCCCAGTGCCACATATCCGTGCCCATCAGTGTCATCTACCAGTGCCCATCAGTGCCCATCAGTGCCGCCCATCAGTGCCCAGCAGTGCCACCTATCAGAGCCCCCTATCAGTGCCACCTATCAGTGCCCATCAGTCCCATCTATCAGTGGTACCTATCAGTGCCCCTTAGTGCCACCCATCCGTGCCACCCATCCATGCCATCTTATCTGTGCCCATCTGTGCCCATCAGTGCCGCCTTATCTGTGCCCATCAGTGCCGCCTTATCTGTGCCCATCGGTGCCACCTTATCTGTGCCTATTAGTGCCGCCTTAACTATGCCTATCAGTGCCCACCAGTGCAGCCTATCAGTGCCCACCAGTGCAGCCTATCAGTGCCCACCAATGCAGCCTATCAGTGCCGCCTCATCAGCGCACTTCAATGAAGGAGAAAAATGACATGTTTGCAAAATTTTATAACAAACTATTAAACATGATTTTTTTTTTTGCATCTTTTTTTGTTTGTTTAGCAAAAAATAAAACTCCCAGCTGTAATTAAATACCACCAAAAGAAAGCTCTATATGTGGGAAAAAAATGATAAAAATTTAATTTGGGTACAGTGTTGTATGCCCGCGCAATTGTCATTCAAAGTGCATCAGTGCTGAAAGCTTAATTTGGTCTGGGCAGGAGGGGGGTTTAAGTGCCCAGTAAGCAAGTGGTTAAATAAGTACTAATAATGGGGCAGAACAAATATGAGGACTGTGAGATTTCCTTTAGTTGAACTGACAAAAGTGCCCATTCTAGAGCTGGTAACATTGAGGATATTCAGAATAATTTTAAAGAACAGTTTTTGTGGTTAAGAGGCATAGGGGAGGAGTATGGATGGTATAAAACTGGGAAGTATGTGCAGGTGAGGGAGAGGAATGTGGAGGGTCTAACAGTGGACACTATGTACATGAGAGGAGTGCAGAGGGTATGGCAGAAGACACTATGTACAGGAGAGGAGTGTGAATGGTATGACAGTGGGCAGTATGCAGAGCAGAGGAGTGTAGAGGGTATGACATTGGGCACTATGTATAAGAGAAGAGTGTGGAGGGTATGACAGTGATCAATATGTACAGGAGTGTGGAGGGTATGGCAGTGGGCACTAGGTACAGGAGAGGAGTGTGGAGTGTATGACAGTGGGCACTATGTATAGGAGAGGAGTAGGAGGGTATGACATTGAGTACTATGTACAGGAGAGGAGTGTGGAGGGTATGACGGTGGGCACTATGTATAGGAGAGAAGTGTTGGAGGTATGACAGTGGGCACTATGTATAGGAGAGGAGTATGGAGGGTATGATAGTGAGTAGTATGTACAGGAGAGAAGTGTGGAGGGTATGACAGTGGGCACTATGTATAGGAGAGGAGTAGGAGGGTATGACAGTGAGTACTATGTACAGGAGAGGAGTGTGGAGGGTATGACGGTGGGCACTATGTATAGGAGAGAAGTGTTGGAGGTATGACAGTGGGCACTATGTATAGGAGAGGAGTATGGAGGGTATGATAGTGAGTAGTATGTACAGGAGAGGAGTGTGGAGGGTATGACAGTGGGCACTATGTATAGGAGAGAAGTGTGGAGGGTATGACAGTGGGCACTATGTATAGGAGAGGAGTAGGAGGGTATGACAGTGAGTACTATGTACAGGAGAGGAGTGTGGAGGGTATGACGGTGGGCACTATGTATAGGAGAGAAGTGTTGGAGGTATGACAGTGGGCACTATGTATAGGAGAGGAGTATGGAGGGTATGATAGTGAGTAGTATGTACAGGAGAGGAGTGTGGAGGGTATGACAGTGGGCACTATGTATAGGAGAGAAGTGTTGGAGTTATGACAGTGGGCACTATGTATAGGAGAGGAGTGTGGAGGGTATGACAGTGAGTAGTATGTACAGGAGAGGAGTGTGGAGGGTATGACGGTGGGCACTATGTACAGGAGAGAAGTGTATGACAGTGGGCACTATGTACAAGAGAGGAGTGTGTAGGATATGACAGCGGGCGTTATGTATAGGAGAGAAGTATGGAGGGTATGACTGTGAGCAGTATGTACAGGAGAGAAGTGTGGAGAGTATGACAGTGGGCACTATGTATAGGAGAGAAGTGTGGAGAGTATGACAGTGGGCACTATGTATAGGAGAGGAGGATGAAGTAATCTGGGAAGGAAAAATGTAAAGGTTTGTGGAAGGATGTTTAGGGACTGCGTAGTGGTTAAGTGGGCCTGACATAGATTGAAATTACACCAATTAGGCAGAGACGAGCCATAGTCGATCTATGTATGGGCTAGCTGGTTTTACACAAGTCAACCTATTAACCGACTTGAGTACAACCAGCCTGTCAGGTTTTCCCCAAAACAATCAGCACTGCCAGCTATAGTTAGCAACACTAATCATTTTATTCACTGGCAGAACACAATAACACTGCGGGAGTGATTGCCCCATTCACAGGTCAGCAGGTGAGAGGGTGTGTGGGGACAGGCTGGGGAGAGATACTAGTCAGTCCCTGGGTAGGCACTGGTTAGTATCAGAGCCAGATACACACAGGTTACATATGCCACGATCATTAGAGCGAGAGCAATAATTCTAGCACTAGACCTCTGTAACTCTAAACATGTAACCTGTAAAGCCTCGCTTAGTACACAACAAAAAATCGTGATAACTTTAGTGTTTTTTTTTTTATGAATGAAACAGTTTCTTTCCAAAAAAAAGTTTGCAAAATTGCTGCGCAAATATCGTGTAACATAAAAAGTTGCAAAGACCACCATTTTATTCCATAGGGTGTCTGCTAAAACAATATATAATGCTTGAGGGTTCTGAGTAATTTTGTAGCATAAAAAAAATGATGATTTTTACATGTAGGAGAGAAGTCTCAGAATGGGCCTGGGTGGCAAGGGGTTAATTATCATAAGTAATATACAAATAATTATTATAAGCACTGTGAGTTCATCCTCTCAGTCTGCTGCAGAGTGTTCCAGCTTGTATATATACTGCCGCTCTGTATGTAGCTTCTGACAGGCTGTGCAAGGAGCCCTGTATCCCCGGAACCATAGATGATAGCAGCCCCATATTTTAACCAGTGTTGGAGTGGGTCTTTAGCCCAAATGTGGGGTCTCTGTGACTCCTGATCGCCGAGCTACAATCCTCGAAGTCGATCTTTATTTATTTATTTATTTATTTTTGGGCAAATGGGCCTATCTTGAGAAAAGGGCCTGGAGCTGCAGCTCCAATAGCCCCTATGTTAATCCGGCCCTGACTAAAATACATTTTTTTAGCCAGCAGTCTCAGTGTGGCTTCATAGGATTGCATTCCTTCATCAAGTTTCTGAGCCATCACAATGAATGTCTGTCTGTTATCACATTACATTGTGGTAAGCATATCTCATCATATTTCTTGATTAAGACATCGGGGTCCTCTCTGTCCTCGTTATCTTGAATGACTCATATTTATCTAGTGCATCTGAACCAGCAAAACTGAAAAGAGTGCAAGCTTGTACCCTTTTTGACTTGTTTGAAAGTCCTGTAAATACAACACTTACATATTCTACAAAAACAAAGGTTACAGGGATGTTAATACTTCCCCATGCTATTCAAACAAGTTACACTTAAAAATATAACTATGCCAACTTGCATACGAATTCAACATAAGAACAAATCTACAGAACCTTGTTTGTAACCCAGGGACTGCCTGTATTGTGGGGAGTTTTTTTTGCATTAAAAATAGTATTTAAAAAAAGGTGTATTTTTTCCCAAAAAATTGTGTTTGCAAAAACCGTTGCTCAAATACCACATGACATAAAAAGTTGCAAAACCCACCAATTTAGTCTCAGGGGCCTCTGCTTTAAAAAAAAAAAAAAAAAAAAAAAATATATATATATATATATATATATATATATATATATATATATATATATATATATATATATATATATATATATATATATATATATATATAATATTTTGGGGTTCTAAGTCATTTTCTAGCAAAATTTACTTACATGTAACCAAAAAGGGCCAGAAAAGGCCCGGACTGGAGGTGGGTAATTTTACTATGACAGCTCACCATGAAGGGAGGCAGGATCGCTAAAAGCCAGCTAACCTTCAGTGAAGACTCAGAAGGATATTAAATAAAGTCCAAATATAAAGCACGGGGCAGTTGCGTCACTAGGGTTGATGTCACCTGGTGCAGAAAAACATGGTGTCACCCCCCCACCCATATTTTCAGCCTGGTAATCCTGCATTGGAGCTCATTGGCACGTGTTACATAAGGCCTAGATGATAGCAGGTTAGGCAATTCCTAATAGCTCAGTCCCCAGGATAACGGCCAACAGGCCCTCTTACCAGACCCAGCGAAATTGCAGCAGTGATCCCTCTGGCTGGACGTTTGCTCACTCTGGGTTGCCCAACCCAACTCTGGTGAGTAGTGTAGCATGTTTGTACCATGGTAGTGGCCCAGTCTTTCTCCCTATTTGGTGGTGCTGGGCAGCGTGGCTCCCTCTCTTATGGCAGGGGTACAGCGCAGCTCCCTCTCTGATGCCAATGGTACGACATGGCCTCATCTCTGATGGCACGGGCACAGCGTGGCTCCCTCTCTGATGGTATGATCACAGCGTGGCTCCCTCTCTAAAGGCACGGGCACAGTTTGGCTTCCTCTCTGATGGCACGGGCACAGCGTGGCTCCCTCTTTGATGGCATGGTCCCCCAGCACAGTCCTCTCTTTTTCCTTTAGCAATCACTCCCTCAGCTTCTTCCTGGGTTCCAGACTCTCTCTCTCCCCAAGCAGAGTGCATGCTGGGGGCAGAAGTCTGCTGCCTTTGCACAACAATGGGGCAGACAATCTTCTGGGACTAGGTGTCCCATGATGCTCCCCTAGACCCTAGTCTCTTCTGATAGGCTCTGCTGTGGCCAATGGGGAGGGAAACAGTCTGGGCAACAAGCTAAGTGGCGAACCAGGTGAGAGCCGCTCTCTCTTCTCCACTGCTGACAGAAGAATGGAGGGGGCAAGCGGGGGAGATACATTGATATCCCAGAGCTTGCCTCTCTCCCTTGTCACAGTGCTGCTTGTATTCACTGGGCAGACTGAGCTGGGGAAAAGAGCCCATTTTGCTGGTGGAAGGGGAGGGGAGGTTGCTGATAGTGAAAGGTGGTGGTGGCTCGGATTACTAAGTTCCTATCTCCTTCCCTATAACGAGGCTTCTCTTAATTTCATGTGTTGCTGAAGGAGGAGCGGGCCCGGCCAGCCGGGCCTCTTGGAACACTGGGGCCTCTTACAGAGTACTGCCTGTACCCCCCTGATGGCAGCGCTGTTAACTCTACCTCTGCAGGACTCTCAGCACTTCCCCCTAGTGGTAAAAACCTGCATAGAGCCTGAATATTTGCCACCCTGGACACAACCAGGCGATTTTACCTGTCTGCTGTCACAGTATCTAAGTATTCACAGCTTTTGCCAAGACACTCAAAATTGAGCTCAGGTGCATAATGTTTCCACTGATCGTCCTTGAGATGTTTCTACAACTTGATTGGAGTCCACCTGTGGTAAATTCAGTTGATTGGACATGATTTGCAAAGGCACACACCTGTCTATATAAAAAAAACTGTTAACAGTGCATGCCAGAGCACAAACCAAACCATGAAGTCCAAGGAATTGTCTGTAGACCTCCAAGACAGGATTGTTTTGAGGCACAGATCTGGGAAAGGATAAAGAAAAGTTACTGTAGCATTGAAGGTCCCAATGAGCACAGTGGCCTCTATCATCTGTAAATGGAAAAGTTTGGAACCACCAGGACTCTTTCTAGAGCGGGCCGCTTGGACAAACTGAGCAATTCAGGGAGAAGGGTCTTAGTCAAGGAGGTGACCAAGACCTCGATGGTCAGCGTTTCTCTGTGGAGAGAGGAGAACCTTCCAGAAGAACAACCATCTCTGCAGCCCTCCACCAATGAGACCTGTATAGTAGAGTGGCCAGACGGAAGCCACTCCTCCATAAAAGGCACCTGAAGGATTCTCAGACCATTAGAAGAAAAATTCTCTGGTCTGATGAAACAAAGATTGAACTCTTTGGCCTGAATGGCAAACATCATGTCTGGAGGAAACCAGGCACCGCTCATCACCTGGCTAATACCATCCCTACAGTGAAGCATGGTGGTGGCAGTATAATGCTGTGGGGAAGTTTTTCAGTGGCAAGAACTGGGAGACTTGTCAGGATAAAGGGAAAGATGAATGCAGCAATGTACAGAGACATCCTTGATGAAAACCTGCTCCAGAAAGCTCTGGACCTCAAAATGGGGCAAAGGTTCAGCTTCCAACAGGACAATGACCCTAAGCACACAGCCAAGATAACACAGGAGTGTGAATGAATTTAATCCAGTTTGGAATAAGGCTGTAACATAACAAAATGTGGTAAAAAGTGAAGCACTGTGAATACTTTCCAGATGCATTGTATAGTAAGCCTCTGCCTGAAGCCCACTGTGCTCAGTCAACCTCATGTGCCCATCAGACTGCATGTATCATCATATATTGACCAGTTATAATTGTCTGATTACAGTGATACAAAAGGCATCCAGGCCTCTCCTGTGGATATTATGGCTTGTAAAAATGAAGCCACGGAAAAGGTACCCTATGTAATCCCAGCAATAAGCTTTCTAAAATTTTAGAGGAACTTGTGAAGATAGAAATTGAGAGCTGCCACTGCTGACTTGATTTTAAAGTGGTTGTAAACCCTTACAAACCACTTTGACCTACAGGTAAGCCTAGATTAAGGCTTACTTGTAGGTCCAAGAAATATCTCCTAAACCTATACGGTTTAGGAGATATTTACCTGAAGACAGCCACCGATGTCTACGGCACATGCACCGTAGACAGCAGCGCGCAGGCGCACTGGGTAAGCCGCAGATCGCGGCGATATGCCGCGAGTGTCGGCTCCCGTGCGCATGCGCAGGAGTGACGTCATCGCTGCTCCGGCGAATCTTAGCGCCGGAGCAGCGAGACCCACGGAGACCCACCAAGAAGATGGACGCTCGGAACTACAGGGGACAGCGGTGACATCGCTGGCTCCTTTGTCAGATAAGTGACACATAATGGACTACTATGAGATGCATAGTAGCCCATTATGCTTTACCTTTGCAGGGAATCAAAGAGGAAGTAAACCCATCAGGGTTTACTTCCTCTTTAAATGAAGATGCTCCAGAGCCATCGTTCTTATCCATTATTCACTATTAGGTGACAAGTTCTGTGGACATGAACTGTCAGCACCACAGCTTCCCCCACATGGTATATATACTTAGGAGGATCTCTGTCACAATCTGTATAAACAGTTGGCCAGACTGAAGATCCTAGATAATAAAAACATATTTACACAGAAGCGCCTGTTTTGCAGTGCTTGTATGTTAAGCTTTGTTTGTTTTAATTAGGAGTTCAAAAAATAACCTTTTGTATCTTTATGGAGTGGCTCATGTTGAAGGTGTAGCTCCCCGATGCCCCTCATTTTGGGAACAAGTCCCTTTGTTCAAATTTTCTTAATTTTTCTGATAATTTTTTTCTGGGTAGCCAGCATGCATGGAATCCAGGAACTGTGGTTTCAAATTCCCACACTAGAGATGGACTTGCTGTGCAGAAACTTCACAAAGTAAGAAATCAATGCTGCAAAGATAGAAAACTGGGCATGGTTTTCAACATACCTTTGTTACAACCGGCTATTCTCTGTATAAGGAGAAAAATGCACAAAAAACACAACACTTGCGTTTTTGGTGTGGGTCCAGGGAAGTCTATTAGATGTGTAGTGCTGGTACTCCTAACGAGTATGTGCTATATGTTAAATTTAGTTTTTGGCCAAAACTATAATGAGTTTTGGGACTAATTGTGCTAAATTGGCTGGGCTGTATAGAAGTTCTGCCTGGTCATAGGTGGGGTTGTACACCTGTGGGAGGCTTAGAGCACAGTCTGGTTGGACGCATTGGGTACCAATCTCTGTCTCGGAACCAATCAGTGGGAGTTTGTCTCACTGCGTAAACTGGGAAGGGGTACTTAAGGTGCCAAAGTCACGTGGTTCGGGGTTTCCGGTCCATAAGTTGTTGCTGGCTCCATGGTCCTGGTCATCCTGACCAGCCCCCAGGGGCCCTCGTGGCCTGGGGTGTGGATCCATCCGTTTTGGAGCTTCAGAACTGGCTAGTTCGAGGCACAGTAACTGGAAGGAGGTTTTGGAGAGGCCCAGCAACTCTACATGCAACCAGGGGAGGACTCTTCGGTAAGAGAGCCACGCACAAGGCTGGCTGCTCAGTAAGAGCCTGGAAGCTGAGCTGCCATGGACATTGATTGAATCCACAATTCCTACGGTATCGCCAGACCGGCTGAAAGATTCTGGTACAGTAAGCAAAGTTCCTACTTCTACCCTTCCAGTTGTAACAAAGTTTCCAAGTTTCCAACCAAGTCTGCGTGAGAGACTTTGAAAAGCTAGAATTACTTGTTGGCTGCTAAACCCAAACCTTAAGGATTTATCCAACAGTTAAAGAGTCCAGTTGCGAGCAGCTGTTCCCTGGACTGTGGACATAGAGAGAGACTTTTATTGAAGTCAACAGTTCCAAGCACCTGAGCTAAACTTTACCCTGATGCCCTCTATTCCCAACTTAGAGACTGAGTTCATTCAACCGTTCTACGCAAAATAAAAATTCTAACAAGGAATTCAAATGTCAGTCTCTACAGTTACTGGGTTATCAACCCTGGGAACCCCTAGACAAGGACAATGAGTACGAGCTGGAGAAGGTAATTGGTAAGCCCGAATCAAATTCAGACGCTCCTTTGGGGGTAAGTGCTACACACGCAAAACACAATCTTCTGTGGGGAAAAAAAGTTCCTGACCCTTTCTAAAAAGGCATAGATGTGAACATGTCCCAGAGGAAACATGTTAAATGGACTGTAGTGCGTTTCTGAAAAACACAAAAAAATGCATAGATTTCACTCTGTTGATCTATGCTATTAAAATATATTACTAATCTTACAAAACTTTTGGTTCCCCAGGATGTAGGGGTATGTCTCCTGGGCTTGGTGGAGCCTTTAGCCAATTAAAAGATGACTACAACCTGCCTCTAATCTCCTACTATTTTATGACAGAAAGGCAATTTGTCACTTGATGGAAAGGCCAGGCTCCCCCTACCCTGGATTGATGGAAGGCATTAATAAACTCTGTTACCATTTTATGTTACCATTACCTATATCAGCAAGGGATGTCCCACTAAATTCAGTAACATTTGGTCCCCTGTGGCTCGAATCCTTGAACTCAGCTCTTCTTTATTATTACCATTAGAATACTTCCCCTTATGCTATTCAGCAGGACTTTTTACTCTATCCTTTTTTCCTTTGAAGGTGTCCATAGTCAATCTTGTTTGTATTGCCCTGTTTTCTTGTGATGCATTTTGAGCTTTTGTCAAAAAGTTATTTTATGTATTAAGACAATATATTACCCATAAATGCATATATGATACAGGTAAAAAGCAGCGCTTGAAAATTATGAAATCTTTCAAAGAAATCCCCTCAGTGAAAGGGTGCAAAAAGTCAGACTTTTGGTACTGAGCTTTCAACTATCACCACACCTTGTGAGCAAACGTGGCACCCCCATCAGATGTACATTCACCAGCTAATATTGCCTCACACTCTCGTGTTTTGGCAAAAAGAGCAGTCAACATATCAAGTTACAGCGATATCCCAGTAGATGCAAATCCAAAAGTTATCGTGATATGTGGAGAAAATTCCAAATAGTGTGATACCATTTATAAAAAAGTTTATTTGAACAATCCTTACATCACCAGCCTAATGGTCGTGCACTTACCAGAAGGCCAAGAAATAATCACATTTGTATCGTGTATGATGCCGGAAATATCAAGTAGCAGCAAGCATAAGAAGTATTCAGGTTTTGCTCGTTCTCCTCATCCAAACATTCGGAACATCACTTCCGGTGGTACGTGATTGTCACTTCCGGTTGCCGTACAGCCACGTTTTGTCATACTGATTGGCTGTACGGCACGGCAGCCTCATTTAAGTACACCCACTTATGCAAATGGCAGAGAAACAAATCCCGCCCCGGGATTTTATGTATATGCATGGGTAGAGGAGTATGGAGTGCAGCATTCTTGTTAGGCAGATTTTGTGCCGGAGTTTGTATTGCTTTGTACAGTTTTTATTTTTTTATTTTGGTACTTTTTTGTACTGTTTGTAAAGCACCCCCCCCCCCCCATGATGAGGGCATGTGGCCTGGTATGGTTTAGAAGTGGTGGCTGCTCACCATTTTTTTTTTCTTTTTTGGAATGGGGGTTCCCCTCAAAATCCATACTAGACCTAAGGGGGATTGCTTATAGGAGTGCTTGCTATGTTCCAAGCTGTCAGCTCAGCGCACAGAGACACTGTACTCCGCCAATTCGATGGGTTGGGTACCATGTGATAGCTGTGATTGGTCATCACAGTGATCACATGGTACTGTTTACAGTACTGGTCCCTCCCCTTCCCCTTATAACATGGGAAGGAATTTGATCAGTACTTATGAATGGGCACAGAATGAACATATGAACGTCTGCAACTGTTAATACATTCATTCTGTTGCAGTGACACAGGGATCCTTTTTATTTCTTTATGCCCCCCTCCTCTCCTACTATATTATACCCACAACCAATGGCTCCCACTGCTGCAGAGTCTCCTATGAGAAAAGAAGGGGGAGAAGAGTTGCTACAGATGGACATAGTGCTGGATCGAGATCGGGCTCAAGTTAGTGTTTGGGTCGGGGGGTGGCTTGAGGGAGCAGCTTTTGAAAAAATTTTTTTACCTTAACCACGTTAGCTCCAGAGGATTTGGCTGGCCAAAGACCAGAGCACTTTTTGCGATTCGGCACTGCATCGCTTTAACTGACAATTGCGTGGTCGTACGGCGTGGCTCCCAAACAAAATTGATGTCCTTTTTTCCCCACAAATAGAGCTTTCTTTTGGTAGTATATGATCACCTCTGCATTTTTTTTGTGCGCTATAAACAAAAAAAGAGCGACAATTTTGAAAAAAATGCTTTATTTTTTACTTTTTGCTATAATAAATCTCCCCAAAAAATATATCTAAAAAAACATTTTTTTCCCTCAGTTTAGGCCAATATGTATTCTTCTACATATTTTTGATTAAAAAAAATCACAATAAGCGTATATTGATTGGTTTGCGCAAAAGTTATAGCGTCTACAAAATAGGGGATAGTTTTATGGCATTTATTATTATTATTAATTTTTTATTTTTTACTAGTAATGGCGGCGATCTGCGATTTGTACACATTGGACACTTTTGGCATTATTTTGGAACCATTCACATTTATCCAGCGAATAGTGCGATTAAAAATGCACTGATTACTGAATAAATGTGACTGACAGTGAAGGGGTTAACACTAGGTGGCGCTGTAGGGGTTAAGTGTGCCCTGGGGAGTGATTGGACTGTGGGGGGGCTGGGCTGCATGTGACACATCACTGATCAGCGCTCCTAATCACAGGGAGAGCTGATCAGTGACACTGTCATACGAGGGTATGCCCGTGGACATCGAGTCCGCTGGACCTGCTGTCGGACTCACGGAGCTCACGGCGGGCGCGCGTGTGTGCCCGCTAGACAAGCCTAGCGAAATCACATACAATTACGTGATTTTGCGCAGCGGAGCCAGCCTGCCACGGTAAAACTGCGGCGGCTGGTCCACAAGCAGTTAATGCAGAGAATGCATTAAGGTAAAGAGCCTTTTGCAGGCACATGAGTGCCTAAAATGAGTGGGCTGTGCTAAACATGACAGGAAAATGAGCAACGGGCCGTCGCACCTGCATGAATGAACTAATCAGGGGTCTCCAAACTATGGCCCTCCAGCTGTTCAGGAAGTACAATTCCCATCATGCCTAGTCATGCCTGTGAATGTCAAAGTTTTACAATGCCTCATGGGACGTGTAGTTCCACAACAGCTGAAGGGCCGTAGTTTGGAGATCCCTGAACTAACTCATAGTAAGCCAACACATTTTACGAAGTAACCAAATTCCTGGAGTTCAGCTTTAAAGTGGTTCCTAAGCTAGAAGAATTTTTACCTAAATGCATTCTATGTATTAAAGAGGAAGTAAACCCTGATGGGTTTACTTCCTCTTTCATTCCCTGCAAAGGCAAAGCATAATGGACTACTATGCATCGCATAGTAGCCCATTATGTGTCACTTACCTGACACAGGAGCCAGCGATGTCACCGCTGTCCCCTGTAGTCCGGTGCATCCATCTTTTCGGTGGGGTCTCACAGCTCCGTGATGATGTCACTCCCACGCATGCGCACGGGAGCCGACACGCGTGGCAGCTCCATTGTTGGAAATGCCGCGCTCAGTACGCCTGCGCGCCGCTGTCTACGGCGCATGCGCCGTAGACAGCAGTGCCTGTCTTCGGGCAAATATCTCCTAAACCGTATAGGTTTAGGAGATATTTCTTGGACATACAGGTAAGCCTTAATCTAGGCTTACCTGTAGGTCAAAGTGGTTTGTAAGGGTTTACAACCACTTTAAGGAAAAAAACCTTCTGGGTGCAGCCCCCCTTATAATTACCTGAGCCCCATATCGATCCAGCGATGTGCATGAGAGCAGAAGCTCTCCTTGGCTCTCTGTCTCTTTATTGGCTCATACAGCAGTGGGAGCTATAAGCTCCTGCTGCTTTCAATCACAGCCAGTGAGCCAACGAGGAAAGAGCAGGGGGTGGGGCCAAGCTTGAGAGAGCCAGCATAGCAATCGGCTTTCTATTGGGGGCACTCGACAGGGGGGAAAAGCCAGGACAGAGCAGGTAAGTACAGAGTGGCATACTTGTTTTGTTTTTTATTTGAACCTTCAGCCCCTGTTCACACCTATGCGAATTAGATGTGCGTTTCCCCGCATCTAATTCGCATAGTCGGAGAATGTGACTGTCTCCCTATAGAGCTGGTTCACATATCTCGGTTGCTGCGGAGCGCACTGCAGAAAAAACACGTGCGTCTTTGGCTCAGTTTCAGGGCCGAATTCAGGCATAGAATCGCCCTGATTCGCCCCTGAAACGGGGGAACAGGGACGCACAGCGCTCCTGTGCATTCCGCAGTGGGTTATAGTGTGAACCCGGGCTTAGAACCACTTTAATATCTTTGAGCAAACTGAAAAAATATACAAAATGGTGTCTAACTGCATTTCTACTCATGAAATATTAAAGCGGTAGTAAATGCAATGCGATGCTGTGAGTGAGGCACAGCAGCAGGATGAATGGACTGACAGCGCACTAAGCGTGCCATCAATGAAGGCCAAAATGCGCATGCACTGGTGACGTCATTGCCGTAAACATGGGGGGATTTCTCCTAGAGGGAGCAGGTTGAGATGCTATGAAAGACACTAATAAAGAAGTTAATTCAGACTTGCTTTACATGGGGAAAACTATTGAAGGAAAGTTTACTATCGCTTTAAGTCCTAGATTTCAGATAAAATGTTATAGACCCTCACAAAGTGGCATATGAAATGTAAATCTTGATAACACAGATCAAGAGCCAACCTATATAAGCTTTGTCTTTTTTTTTTGTTTTTTGTTTTTTTAGCTGGAATTAACTTTGCAATTAGAGCAGAACAAAAGTTAATGTATAAATTAGGTACTAAAAAGGCTAATTGCCGTTTAAATACTCCATGCACCGTTATTATGAATGAGGCATACTTACAACTGAACTGTGGACTAAAGATTCCCTAAAGTTGAACTCATTTACATCCATTTGATAGTATCAGTTAGCATGTGACTGCGCTGTCACATTCAGGCCAGAGTGTTTAACCCTTTAGCCTACTACATTCTTACAGCTTGCAAAACAGAACCTATGTGTATTAGTCAACAAAGTCACATACTTCTTGCGCAAGAAATTAAAGTGATACTAAAGGTTCCTTTTTTATTTTTAAAAATAACAATCATGTCATACTTACCTCCACTGTAAAGCTCGTTTTGCACAGAGTGGCCCCGAACCTGCTCTTCTGGGGTTCTCTCGGCTCCTCACCGCATTAGATAACCCCCCCGGAAGAAGCGCTCTCCTGGGGGGTTACCTTGCGGGCATGCTCCCGAGTCCAGCATTCGGTATACATAGACGCCAAATACAGGACTTGGCCCCGCCCCCGGCAGCCGCATCATTGGATTTGATTGACAGCAGTGGGAGCCAATGGCTGCGCTGCTATCAATCTATCCAATCAACAGCCGAGAACCCACTAGCTGAGAGATGGCGCATCCCCGTGGGACAAGTATGAGGGTTCAGGTAAGTAAAACCGGGGGGGGGGGGGTGGTCACTGCCAGGTTTTTTTGTCCCCTTAATGCATAGGATGCGATAAGGTGAACAAAAACACTTACCTTTACAACCCCTTTAACCAGTTCCCGACCGGCGCACGCCGATGTACGTTGACAGAATGGCACGGGCAGGCATATTGGCGTATAAGTACGTCCAATCTCTAATGCCACCCTGCCATCGCGAGTGCACCACCAGCGGCGCACTCGCATGACGGTCGGGACCCCCGTGTGTCCGGCCGCGGGCATACCCGCGATCGTCTCACGGGGCGGCTGAATGGAGAAATGCCGTTGTAAACAGCATTTCTCCATTCTGCCTAGCAACTAGTGACGCTGATCTCTGCTTCATGTGATTGGACCAGAGATCAGTGTTCACTAAATGAAAGCCCAGCCCCCAACAGTTAGTAACACACCCCTAGGAACACTTAACCCCTACACTGCCACCCACTGGTTAACCCCTTCACTGCCAGTGTCCTTTACACAGGAATCAGTGCATTTATATAGCAGTGATTGCTGTATAAATGACAATGGTCCCAAAAATGTGTCAAAAATGTCCGATGTGTCCGCCATAATGTCACAGTCACAATAAAAATTGCTGATCCCCGCCATTACTAGTAAAAAAAAAAAATATTAATAAAAATGCCATAAAACAATCCCCTATTTTGTAAACGCTATAACTTTTGCGCAAACCAATCAATAATCGCTTATTGCGATTTTTTTTACCAAAAATATGTAGAATACATATCGGCCTAAACTAAGGGAAATTTTTATATATATATATATTTTTGGGGGATATTTATTATAACAAAAAGTAAAAAATAATGCGTTTTTTTCAAAATTGACGCTCTATTTTTGTTTATAGCGCAAAAAATAAGAAACGCAAGGGGTGATCAAATACCACCAAAAGAAAGCTCTATTTGTGGGAAAAAAAGGACGTCAAATTTGTTTGGGAGCCATGTCGCATGACCGCGCAATTGTCAGTTAAAGCAACGCAGTGCCGAATCGCAAAAAGTGGTCTGGTCTTTGACCAGCAAAATGGTCCGGTCTGTAAGTGGTTAACTTGCTTCCTATAATTCTATTTTGTGGATAACAGAAATTCGAATATATATCTCCCATAGGTGTGAGCAGCCTATTGCATTAGGGTGTGCACCCCAAAGCTCAAGCATACGTGCGCGCGAGTGTGTATGTATGTACAGTATGTATATACATATATGTGTATAGAGATATATATTATTATTATACAGGTTTTATGTAGCACCAACAGTTTACAAAGCACTTTATAACATTAGGGCAGACAGTACAATTACAATACAATTCAATACAGGGGGAATCAGAGAGCCCTGCTCGAATCTATATGTGTGTGTGTGTGTGTATATATATATATATATATATATATATATATATATATATATATATATATATATATACACAAGCATAATTCGTTCCAGAAGAATACTTCTACTCCAAAGCACTTGTATATCAAAGTGAGTTTCCCCATAGGAAATAATGCAAACTCAGAGAATCCGTTCCAGAGGTGTATGCAGTACCGCATGTAGCCAGAGGTGGGGGGGTGCTGGAAACATTCGGAAACACTCTGAGAGCCCTCAGAGCTGCTCGGATACATTCGGGGAGGCTCAGAGACACTCGGGAATGGATTGTTTCCGAGTGTTTCCAAGCAGCTTCGAACGACTCCGAGCAGCTCAGAGTGTCACTGGCGCCCCCACTCCTAAAGCCGGATTTGGATACAAAAAGATTTTCCAAGCTTTAAACATCCCAAGGAGCACTGTGCAAGCGATCATTTTGAAATGGAAGGAGTATCAGACCACTGCAAATCTACCAAGACCTGGCCGTCCCTCTAAACTTTCAGCTCAGACAAGGAGAAGACTGATCAGAGATGCAGCCAAGAGGCCCATGATCACTCTGGATGAACTGCAGAGAACTCCAGCTGAGGTGGGAGAGTCTGTCCATAGGACAACAATCAGTCGTACACTGCACAAATCTGGCCTTTATGGAAGAGTGGCAAGAAGAAAGCCATTTCTCAAAGATATCCATAAAAAGTCTCGTCTAAAGTTTGCCACAAGCCACCTGGGAGACACACCAAACATGTGGAAGAAGGTGCTCTGGTCAGATGAAACCAAAATCGAACTTTTTGCCCACAATGCAAAACGATATGTTTGGCGTAAAAGCAACACAGCTCATCACCCTCAACACACCATCCCCACTGTCAAACATGGTGGTGGCAGCATCATGGTTTGGGCCCCCTTTTCTTCAGCAGGGACAGGGAAGATGGTTAAAATTGAGGGGAAGATGGATGCAGCCAAATACAGGAGCATTCTGGATGAAAACCTGTTGGAGTCTGCAAAAGACCTGAAACTGGGACGGAGATTTATCTTCCAAGAAGATAATGATCCCAAACATACAGCAAAATCTACAAAGGAATGGTTCACAAATAAACGTATCCAGGTGTTAGAATGGCCAAGTCAAAGTCCAGACCTGAATCCAATAGAGAATCTGTGGAAAGAGCTGAAAACTGCTGTTCACAAACGCTCTCCATCCAACCTCACTGAGCTCGAGCTGTTTTGCAAGGAAGAATGGGCAAGAATTTCAGTCTCTCGATGTGCAAAACTGATAGAGACATACCCCAAGCGACTTGCAGCTGTAATCGCAGCAAAAGGTGGCTCTACAAAGTATTAACGCAAGGGGGCCGAATAATTTTGCACGCCCCACTTTTCATTTTTTTATTAGTTAAAAAAGTTTCAAAAAGCCAATAGATTTCGTTCCACTTCACAATTGTGTCCCACTTGTTGGTGATTCTTCACAAAAAATTAAAAATTAGGGGGCCGAATACTTTCGCAAGGCACTGTATATATATATATATATATATATATATATATATATATATATATATATATATATTATATATAGAGAGAGAGAGAGAGAGATGGTGTTAGTAGGGCAGAGGATGGTGTCAGTAGGGCAGTGGACTGTGTCAGTAGGGCAGTGGATGTGTCAGTAGGGCAGAGGTTGGTGTCAGTAGGGCAGTGGACGGTGTCAGTAGGGCAGAGGTTGGTGTCAGTAGGACAGAGGTTGGTGTCAGTAGGGCAGTGGACGGTGTCAGTAGTTTTTTATTTTATTTTTAATTATTCATTTTTTTTAGGAGCCCTGTTGGGGGGCTTTGGTGCAAAATCATCAGGGGGAATCTGCTTAGCACGGGGTGACTAGGGTGTGCCCAAGCACATCCGGTACACCCCCTGCGCACACCTATGATTACTTCATTTCTTTCTGGTACAAACTCAAACATATCACTGGACAAATGAAAAGAAAACAGCAGATCCCTTTGAGAAAGTCGTCTTACCAACAATCCGGTTTTAGGGAGTGATATTGCTACCTTTGTAGGTCAGCAGAAGTGAGCGGTGTCCATCGGCAGTGATCGGTGATGTGGAAGCGGTGGCTATTAGATCCAACACACTGGCAGCTGCTTGGGAGAGAGAGAGGATTGCTATAATGCTGCTTCATGATGGGCACTGTTTATTGTTTTTTATGTGAGTTGCAATTTTTTAATAACATTTTAAAAGCTTTTTACAGTATCACACTATTGTGGCATTTTTGTATTTTTTGGGGAATTCTTCATGATGAGCCTGTGAGTAGCTAAAGTGGTGAGACACCTGGAGGAAAATCACAAGGGGCACACCCTGTGTGAACTGAAGCTTGGATGAGGATATGCTGTGAGGCTTGGTATGGCTCATCCATCCATTTGGGATCTCTTGCTGTTTGAGCCCAAATTCTACTTTTCGGGCAACCTAAGTTGGTGAGTGCAAATCCTTCAGTTGGTTGGCTGTTGCACTGTCACAGTGGTGAATATGAATACAAATATATGAAGATGGACTGAGGCTTATACATCAAGAGTTAAAGATTCTGTGGATTATGTTTGGCTAAATGGACACTGTAATATTTTATCTGCACTGGGGCAGTTACTTTAGTATATTTTCACACTGAATGGCTTTTGGGATGTTTTTATATGCAGATATATTGTATTATTTGTTCATTTTCTTATTTCACGCTTATCTAAAAGGCATTATAATATTATTTTATCCAATAACTGGGATAGCAATGCACTACAGGATGCAGATTCATGCACTGATGGGTGTCTAGTAGATTTTTATGTGCCAACCTCCACTCATTTGGTTTGGGCAGTATTTTAGTATTTTTAGTATTTTTTACATGTATATTTATTTATATACTTTTGGTTTTATTCAACTGATTTAGCACCATATGAATAAGGCATAGCTTTAAACATGTCGTCTGTTGAGGAGTTGTTATTACAACAGCTTTCATGCTATATATAATAATTGACTTTGGGCTTTTTTCGCTATTTAGCGCAAAGTGGGGGTTTACATGATCTGTGTAAGGCCCTCTTCACACGGGCTTTCCGATCAGGTCCGCCTGTCAGTTTTTCAGGGGGACCTGATTGGAGGCTCCATTCAGCCCTATGGACTGGCGGATGTCCTCTGACACCGGCTGCTATCCAATATGATCCTGTCCACCAAATCCCTATTTTCCATCAGATCGGATGGGATCAGATGAAAACCGAAAAGGTGGTCTGTTTTCATCCAATCTTCCCACAGTGAGCGGAGACGGACCTGTCATCCGCCTGCTCAGCGCAGATCAGTGAATCGATCCCCCCGCTGAGCAAAGTGGAGTCCATCAGGCGGAGTGAAAGAGCCCTAAAATAAAAACAAGGTGATGTTAACAAACTTTGAAAAAGTATAATTTGAGCTGGTGTGAACCTGGACTTGATTTACTTTGATTGGCATTAAGGGAGGTGAAGGGGATGTATGAAGCGGACCTGTGTTTAAGGGGTTACATTTACTATGGGCAGTGTTAAGCAGCCTATACATTGATCATTAATTTTCATTCATCCAGTGGGTTAAACAAAAAAAAAAAATCTGTTCACTTCCCCCATCCACACATTCGAAGTGAATGGGGGAATCGCTCCCACTGTACTATTGTGTTCTGACGGTGGGGAGCCTTTCCCATTGTCAGAACACAAATAGTTATGCTGTCTACAGCCAGGGGAACTAATCATTCTGGGAAGAAACCCAACAGGGTGGTTGTAAGTCAATAGATAGATTGACTTCTGTACAACCAGGGTGCCCAAGCATAGATTGAAATTCAGCCAGTCTCTGCTGAACCGGCCAGATTTTGATCCATGTATGGCTGGCTTTAGTGTGAGGGTTGGTGTTAGTATTAAAGAGAGGTGTAGTGTAAGGCAAGTCATAGATTATGTGTTTTTCTTTCCTGCAACCACAGTTTGCAGGAAAGAAAATCGCTTGATTCCCCCATCAACACAGTCAGTGTTGATAGAGGACCCCTTCCTGTAGAGCTATTGTGTTCTCCCAACAGGGGGGCGCGAGGAGCTATCCCTGCCGGGAAAACACAGTGATTATTACGAACAGCTATAGCCGCTGGTGAAGATGGCAGCATAATTCCTGAGCTCCTTCACACCATAGCCTACCATCAGCCCAACACAAGAAAAAAAACTCTTTTTTTTTTACCGCGTCGGATGATGGGTACACCATCCAGGGGCACTTCTCCCTCCAGATCAAGATCCCCGAGGGAGAAAAACAGCCGAGGAACACAAAACATCTCCGACTTGTTGAGCACAGAGAACAAACCTGGCGACGTCTACCTCAGCTCCCTCACAGGACGGGATAGTACTAACCCCCACTCCTTCACCTCCCTCAGCAGCCACAACCTCGCCGGTGGCCCTACAATCACAGAGCCTGTTAGATCTACGTACAGTGGCGGCTGATATCAAAGATACTCTTTTCGCCGCCATCACAGACCTCAGGCACGAGATTCAAGCCATAGCGGGGAGAGTGCATGAAGTAGAGAAAAAGACCGCCATTCATCAAGCGACGATCTCCAAGATGCACCGCTCCATAGTTGCAGTCTATCGCACTTACAGTATTTTCGACCCAGGTATGCACCACAGACTAAGACTCATTGGCCCATGACTATTCACTCAATCACACCTTTTCTCGTATGAATCTCCCAGTTACAGAGTAGCTGTAGTGCACACTGACCGCCTATCTAGTGAGCTTACCTCTCACCTAAATGGCCCACTAGCAACTATACCTCTCTCCAGAGATGAAGAAATGAGTCTCACAACCTGACAGCTATGGATATTAGCAGAGACTGCGTAAACACTATACCGTCGATCCCTTTGTTACCATTGCGGATATCCCTCTATAGCGCAGAGACAAGATTACGCTGTGGACTCTTCTAGCAAACTTTCCCTTCATGACGTTACTGTTCCACTGCCTGAGCACTTACTTAATAGAGGTGACTGTAACCCATAGATCTCTATAACGGATTCCCTGTTGTTACGATATCTTCTATTATAGATTCTGGGTTGCTAAACACACAAGTACTGTTGAAAACAACACTGTGTTATACAACAAGGACGAGGGCGAGCGGTCTGGCGGCGCATTGATCTAGATATTCCGCGCCCGAGCCTACTGCTCTCTCCACATATCAACGCTAATTTGCAGACTGACCCTCACGCATAGACCCATGAAATGAGCTCTTTCCAACCAATGTGCGCATACGTTGGAGCCTGATCGATGTGCCAACACCGTCTTCCTCTCATTTCATTTACTACTAGATAATTATATGTAATTCTCTCTGGTTCAATTGCTTGATCCTCCTGATTGGGGCACTTAGACTAATGTTTCTTAGTTGTTATGTTAAGTTACTGTTTTGCAAGCAAGGTCATTCCCTTAGATCTCCTCTCTTCTATTTGAACTAAACAGAGGATGAGCATGCCACTGTTATACACAATGATCTGCTCCTACACTAATATTCACACACGAGCGTACTTACCCACAAACTATTGCTAAGCTTCCTTCGAATCAACGGTAAACCCCCGTAAAGCTCTGTGTACTTACATTAAAAGGCTGTTGGTGTGATGGATACCACCCATTGAACCTTTGACTAGCGACGACCACCTCCCATTCAGTGACTTGTAGGACTGTCCTGTAACCTGTGCGCAGGACATAGACTACAGGCCTCTGTCCTACTCCGGCTCCCACTCCTTCTCAAATACGCAGGTGAGCGGGTACTTACCTGTTGCCGGATAACCCGCATCCTCCCATGCATACATCTGGCCCATCACCAAGCCCTTAACCTACACTACACTCCTTCTCCCCCACTGTCCCTCCCCCCCACCCTTTTTTTTTGTTTGTTCCACTCGCATATCCTATCCCCAGACATATTTGTGCTCACACTCTAAAGTACCATCATGTCCACTATGGAAAATGTAACCAATCTTGACCATCTCAAAATTACATCCTTAAACGCTAAGGGACTAAATATCCCGGAAAAGCGATTGCAACTTCTGTTAGCCATGCAAAAAAGCAAGGCCGACATTATATTCTTACAGGGAACTTATTTCCCCACAACTAACATACCGAAACTCCAAAGCAAATATTACCCTATGGTCTACCACTCCACCACAGCTTCGGTAAAGACATAAGGAGTCTCCATCCTAATATCACAACACTACCCCCTTCAGATCACTGACACTTTATCAGATGACAATGGCAGGTTTCTATTCCTTAAAGGCACCTTCAAGAACATACTAACCTTAGCAAACATATATGCACCTAATGCACTCCAGGTAACATTCTTTAAATATACTATTTCTAAGTTAACCGAATTCCAGGAAGGTACACTCATTCTAGGAGGTGACTTTAATGTCCCTCTGAACCCCATCCTCGACACATCTACCGGGGCTTCGTCCCTTACCTATGCCGCCTTACGAACGATTAAAACTCAATTGCAAACTCTACTATTACATGACGCTTGGCGAACTCTCTACCCGGATACAAAGGACTTCACCTTTTATTCGGCGCCGCACGAGAAATACTCCAGAATCAATTTCCTTTTCATCTCCCAAGAAGCCTTACCCTCCCTTAAACACGCATCCATTGACCCTATGTTCCTTTCTGATCACAATCCCGTCTCAATCACACTCTCCATCCCATCATCCCGCCCACACGCACAATCTTGGAAACTAGGTCCTTCCCTTTTAACTGACCCAATTATAGCATCGGAAGTGGAACAAACCTTATCACATTATTTCATGGACAATAAAGCCGTGGCTACATCTCCCCTCATAAATTGGGAAGCACACAAATGTGTAGTACGGGGAGTTCTCATAGCAGCAGCCGCTAGAAAGAGGAAAGAGTATAATGCCCACTTTAATGACTTGGCCACCAGAATTAGACAATTGGAACGCGCACATAATCTCAAGAGCACCACTGCACTCCTCACCACCCTTACTCAATCTAGAAAAGAAATGCTAGAATTACTAGGAAAACAGACCAGACGCAAATATATACTCTCCCAATAAATCCGGAAAACTATTAGCAAAAGCACTCCAATCCAAGAAAGTACTAGCAACAATTCATTGTATCACTGACTCATCAGGCAAAAAATTAACTTCAACGCCCGACATTGCTGCCCAATTTGTAAAATACTATTCTAACTTAATACAACCTGACCACATCACCCATTGACCACACAACATCTAAACAGAAGCAAATTTTTAAACCAATACAGCCCAACCCCAATCTCTGCTTCAGCATATCAAACGCTTGATGCCCCACTGACCCCAGAAGAAGCAAAGATGGCTCTTGCTTCCATGCACACAGGTAAAAGTCCGGGTCCCGACGGCTTGACCGTCGGATACTACAGAACTTATGAACAAGTACTGCTACCCCACTTCCTATCCTCCTTTGACACATGTGCATCACCCTGCTCTGCCCCACATGCTAACAGCACACATAGCTGTGATCCCCAAGCTGAACAAAGACGTCACACAGGTAACCAACTATAGGCCTATAGGCCTATCTCCCTCCTGAATGTTGACCTTAAACGGTACGCAAAATTTTTATCTAACAGACTCCTGCCCTTGCTCCCAGTTCTCGTTCACCCTGACCAGGTGGGCTTCATACCTGGCAGGGAGGCGAGAGATAATACCCTCAAAGCGCTTAACATCCACCATTCGCTCACGTCCCAACGCCAAAAAGGCTTCTTCCTTTCATTAGACGCAGAGAAGGCATTCGACAGAGTGGCATGGGACTATATGTCAGAAACATTAAAGGCCATAGGATTACCAAACCGAATGCTTGATTATATCAATATGTTATTATACTCTGGCCCCACAGCGAAAGTGAAAGTCAATGGCCACCTGTCGAATGCCTTCTCTATCACCAATGGCACCCGTCAAGGGTGTCCACTGTCCCTGATAATATTTATCCTCACTCTTGAACCATTGTTATGACAAATTAGAGAGAACCCAGATATTAAAGGGGTAGACGTGAAGGGGAGAACGTTTAAGACCGCTGCGTTCGCGGATGATGTTCTCTTATTCTTATGCCCCGTACACACGACCGGACTTTTCAACATCAAAAGTCTGACGGAATGATTCCGGCAGACTATTCGATCGTGTGTGGGCTGCAACGGACTTTTGATTCGCAAAAGTCTGACAGACTTTAGAAATGGAACATGCTTCAAATTTTTCTGCCAGAACTCTGCCGCACCCAGAAATCCGGTCGTATGTGTGCTAGTCTGACGGACTAAAACCGACGCTAGGGCAGCTATTGGCTACTGGCTATGAACTTCCTTATTCTAGTCCAGTCATACATCATCACGTTCGAATCCGTCGGACTTTGGTGTGATTGTGTGTGGCCAAGTCCGTTCATTCGGAAAGTCCGTCAGAACTCTGTCAGAACTCTGTCAGAACTCCGTCAGAACTCCGTCAAAAGTCTGCCGGACTTAAGTCCTGTCGTGTGTACGCGGCATAAACGGAACCTTTGACGTCTATCCCTAATTTACTCAAACTTCTAGATCAGTTCCACCATATATCTAACCTACAAATCAACTTTAAGAAATCCCTAGCACTAAATATTTATTTAACTGAAAAACAATGTTCCCAAAGCCAAACTAACTTCCCCTTTAAATTGAGCCCTACCAGTATACCCTACTTAGGAATTCAAATCCCAACATCCCTGGCAAACCTGTACTCCCTCAATTTTCAAACGCTATTACAAACAATATCCGCAGATCTCAATAAATGGTCAAAAGGCTTATTCTCATGGTTTGGCAAAGCAGCTATCATAAAGATGAATATTCTACCACGACTGTTGTACCTGCTCCAAACAATACCTATTAAACTTCCTTCGGCTTTCTTTGCTTCCTTTCGTAGAATATGCTCAACTTTTGTTTGGGGTGCCAAAAGACCCAGATTAAGCTACGCAAGGCTCACTGCACCGAAATTACTGGGAGGTATAGGTTTGCCAGACATCCATAAATATTATTTAGCGTGCCACCTTACCAGAATAATTGATTGGAACATTCACATACGGACCAAAGATTGGGTTCAACTTGAAACGTCCTTGGACCAGATTCCGGTCGCCCAAACCCCATGGCTGTCTCCCACACATGTCCCTCATAACTATTCTTCTTACCCATTGATAGCTCCGTCACTCTCTGCATTCCACTATGCTTGCAAAAATTTCAATATATAACGGTCATAGGCCCGATGACACCAATTAAATTCAACCCGGCTTTCCCACCTGGTATGCACTCCTCTTTTCTAAATGGGTTATGGCCCCACCCCACAATTCTGTCTAAACACTTTTATGCTCGTAAACGCCTCTTGTCTTTTACAGATTTGTCAAAGACTCTACTAAAAACGGATTATCCCTATGGACATATAATCAAATCAGACATTTCCTAACCACGAAACAACACACTTTAGAGGGAGCTCGAACCTTGACCCCTTTCGAGAACATGTGCACACATATTGAACCGCAAAGACACCTCATCTCCTTTTCTTACAACCTATTGTTCCCATGCCAACTCAGTAATGAACACTGGTTTATTGAAGCCTGGAATAGAAACCTGACATTGACTCTCACTCCCAAAGACTGGGAATTTGTCTATTCTGTAACACACAAAGGTTCCACGAATGTTTGCGTCCAGGAAAACGCATTCAAACTGCTTTCTAGATGGTACAATACGCCACTTAAACTACATCACATCTACCCATCCGTCTCTCCTCATTGTTGGAGATGTCATGTCGACCCTGAAACCCTAGAACACATTTGGTGGTCATGCCCCATTATCCAGCCATTTTGGAAGGAGGTTCATAGAATCACCCAAATGTTTTCTACCCGCCCACTGAACTATTCCCCTGCACAACTTCTGTTTCATGTGTCGTCCCAACCTAAAAGAGCCTACATTGGATCTCTACCCATGCATCTGATTATGGCAGCTAATATGTGCATCCCAGCCAAATGGAAAACCAAGGACCCACCAACATTACGGGACTGGTTCAGACGTGTAAATAAGACAGCCGAGATGGAGGAACTAATACATCAGGCGAAAGATACTCCCTGCACATTTACTCGCATATGGTCAAGTTGGTTACGTTTCCGTACTTCTCCAGATTACCGTTCAACGATTCCCTAAGTTGTTTAATATGTCTGTTAAATTACTTATTGAACCTGGCTGGACCAGGTCATATTCCCGTAGCGAACCCCCTTGGGTGCTACACATAACAGCTGAATATACTC
The DNA here is from genome assembly GCF_037356315.1 of Lithobates pipiens. Classification (NCBI taxonomy): domain Eukaryota; kingdom Metazoa; phylum Chordata; class Amphibia; order Anura; family Ranidae; genus Lithobates; species Lithobates pipiens. The sequence continues at coordinate 65,689,018 of NW_027507787.1, read as the reverse complement.
GCCTACCATATTCTATATTACTTTGTGGTTTCCACACGCATAACAGTGCAGATATAATCGCATCCTTAATGACGACAACACACCCAGCACAATTACAATATTGAGTATCGTATAGCATTGATAAGATAGGAGAAATGGCTGCTCTAACTCAATAACTCCTCTCAACAACTGGCGTTTACGATACGTACAATAGTATTTTCTTGAAAGTTTCTCTTTTCACAATTTCTTCATAAAAACTCTTTCGCTTTATGGATTTTATTGTGCTCAGTTCTGTTCTTAACTTTTACAGCATTGTACCGCTTCTTTGTGTCCCATTATAAGCGGATATGTGCATTTTATTTGCTTGTTGTTGTTCTGTATTTTTCTTAAAACTTTAATAAAATGTCTTTAAAAAAAAAAAAATACAACATGCTGGTTGTACCCAAGTTGATCGATTGATTGACTTGGGTACAATCAGTCTGCCCATAGATGGTTCGAATCTCAGCTGCTCCCTGCTAAACCAACTATAGCCGGCTTAAGGGAAAAGGAAGGGTTATGGTTAGAGGGGAGGATTAGTGTTGGTTAGTCTTAAGCTTGCTATAGATGGGTAGAATTTTAAGCAAAAATTCTTAGGAAAAGAATGCTCTAAGAAAATTTGTCTGTTTTTCCAATCATTAGGCCGCGTACACACGGGCGGATTGTATGGCCTACTTAGTCCGTCATACAATCCGACGGACAGTCCGTCCTACTTTCGAATGAACGGACTTGACCACACACTGATGCACAAACAGTCCGTCGAAAGCTTGCGCGATGACGTGTACAGCACGTACGACGGGACTAGAAATAGGAAGTCCAATACACAGCAATGCAACCTTTCGCCGTGTAAATCCTTTCTGAGCATGCGCCATTCTTAGTTCGTCGAACTAGCCTACTCACGAGCGGATTGTCCGCTGAAACCAAAGTATGACGGACAGAATTACGGAAATTCCGAAATACTTAGTACGCCAGACTGCACGCTGAAAAAGTCTGCTGAAGCCCACACACGAGCGGACTGTCCGCTGAAATGTGTTTCAACGGACTAAGTAGGCCATACAGTCCGCTCGTGTGTACGCGGCCTTAGTGAGGTCAGATTGATGTTCATTTTTGAACACAGTGATAAGAAAATTCGAAGAAGCGGGATGAAAATTTTTTCTTGAATGGATGAATTTCTAGTGTACAGTGTATGTGATATTCATTCAGTAAAGTCCATTCATTCCAAAATCAAATGTTAAAAGCAAGCAAAATCTTTCAAATAACATTTGAGTGTTCTGAGAATTTTTGTACTCCATTTTCCTAAGAATTTTCTTTTGAAATTCTATCCATCTTTGACCACACACATAGATCTATCTGAGTATACACCGCAGAAGCTAGACGGATGTACCCTCTTTACAGACACTACCCGCACTTTTTGTGCTAAATACCTGTTGACCATTTACCCTTGTGACTACCCTAATCTACATGTGCATTAAATCTTTCTAACTTACTACACTCAGATTGGCGCCTGTGCTTTCTCCTGACCAATCCATCTTTGACCCAGGGGTGGACTGACCATATGGGTACTCGGGCACTGCCCGAGGGCCCCATGCCACTAAGGGGCCCCATCAGGGTTGCCAGCCTCAATAAAACCAGGGACAGTATGTAAAAAGCTGTGTATTTAAAAAAATCCCAAGATTATAGCTGCCCCACCTCTCCAGTACCTTTGTGTATTCTGTGTGTGTATACAGTGTGTCTGTGTGTGTATACTGTATGTGTGTATACTGTGTGGCCCCATAATCTATTGCCCAGGGGCCCCATAATATCCTATTGCCTGGGGCCCCCCATAATCTCCTATTGCCCAGGGGCCCCATAATCTTCTCCTATTGCCCGGGGGCCCCATGAGTTGTCAGTCTGCCCCTGCTTTGACCAGATGTAGGATGTAACAGAGCTCAAAAAGATTAGATTTTTGTGAAATAAAAAAAGAGAAAAAAAAAAAAAAAACATTTGTTGCATGAAAACTAATTTATAAGCAGTGTCTAAATAAGTTAGCTGATCTGCATAATTAATTAGCGAGTTCTTGTGCTCATACAGAAGGTCTGGATGTAGGGAGTCTATCTCAGCACGGAGTACAGAACTCATTGTATCCTGTACCAGGAAAAAGCTAGACACCTTGGCACAGACAATTTGGGGGAGGTCAAAGTACTATGTAACAACTAGTGATGGCCGAACGGTTCGCCCGGCGGTCGTTTCGCGGCGAATTTCCGACTTTCGCCGTCCGCGGGTTCGAACGCCTTTTTCCGTCGTTCGCCCCGGCGGACTTACGTGTTTAATGTATACAAGAACTTTAACCTTTCGTGACACGTTTATCATGTGTTACAGGACAACCAATTGAGACATGACAGCTCATGGACACTTGGACATTCCCCCTAACCTATAAATACACCCGATCCGGTGGCCATTTTACATTCTTTCTTCTGTCACTGTAGGGAAAGGATCCTGTGTGGAGTAGGGACAGAGAAAACGCTAGCTATTTGGTACACAAAAGTTCTTTTCAGGACTGGTATAGGTGTTAGGTCAGCAGCCTGAGTTTCTTTTGTCAGTTTAGATAAAGGGACAGAGCGCTGTATGCTGCTATTTTAGGGACAGCTCAGCCAGATTAGTCTTTCTTCATCATCATCATCATCATCATCATTAGCTGTTACTATCAGGTCCACAAAAGAGCTGTTCCAGCTAATCGTTCCAGCCTACTCTTTTTTGCCAATTTGTATAGGGACAGGCAGGAAGCAGTGTGTCAGGCAGTGAGGATAATTTTAAAGACTTGCTGTTACTATTAGTTCCACAAAGGTTCTTTTCAGGACTGGTATCAGTGGTACGGTAATAGGCTTGTACACGTATAATATTCTTTCTTCCAAATATAGAAAGAATATTATACTTGACTGCTGCCCTTCTGCTGCAGTCTGCTAATCATTCACAACTCACTTGTTCCACAAAGCTCTTTATCAGGACTGGTAACTTGGTCTGTCTAGGGTGCTACGGTACATAGGCTTGGGTGCGGTACAGTCTGCTGTTCTGTAAGGACCGCTATCGGTCCACAATACATAGGGTTGCCGTGCACTACTGCTGACCGCTGCCCTATACTGCAGCAGTCCTTCAGCGGTATAGGGACTGACGCACAGTCTGCTAAACACTAATACACAACCTGCTTGGTCCACAAAAGTTCTTATAAGGACTGGTAACTTGGTATAGGGTGCTACGGTACATAGGCCTGAGTGCAGTACAGTCTGCTGTTCTGTAAGGACCGCTATCGGTCCACAATACATAGGGTTGCCGTGCACTACTGCTGACCGCTGCCCTATACTGCAGCAGTCCTTCATTGGTATAGGGACTGACGTACAGTCTGCTAATCACTAACACACAACCTGCTTGGTCCACAAAAGTTCTTATAAGGACTGGTAACTTGGTATAGGGTGCTACGGTACATAGGCCTGAGTGTGTTACAGTCTGCTGTTCTGTAAGGACCGCTATCGGTCCACAATACATAGGGTTGCCGTGCACTACTGCTGACCGCTGCCCTATACTGCAGCAGTCCTTCAGCGGTATAGGGACTGACGCACAGTCTGCTAAACACTAACACACAACCTGCTTGGTCCACAAAAGTTTTTATAAGGACTGGTAACTTGGTATAGGGTGCTACGGTACATAGGCCTGAGTGCAGTACAGTCTGCTGTTCTGTAAGGACCGCTATCGGTCCACAATACATAGGGTTGCCGTGCACTACTGCTGACCGCTGCCCTATACTGCAGCAGTCCTTCATTGGTATAGGGACTGACGTACAGTCTGCTAATCACTAACACACAACCTGCTTGGTCCACAAAAGTTCTTATAAGGACTGGTAACTTGGTATAGGGTGCTACGGTACATAGGCCTGAGTGCGTTACAGTCTGCTGTTCTGTAAGGACCGCTATCGGTCCACAATACATAGGGTTGCCGTGCACTACTGCTGACCGCTGCCCTATACTGCAGCAGTCCTTCATTGGTATAGGGACTGACGTACAGTCTGCTAATCACTAACACACAACCTGCTTGGTCCACAAAAGTTCTTATAAGGACTGGTAACTTGGTATAGGGTGCTACGGTACATAGGCCTGAGTGCGTTACAGTCTGCTGTTCTGTAAGGACCGCTATCGGTCCACAATACATAGGGTTGCCGTGCACTACTGCTGACCGCTGCCCTATACTGCAGCAGTCCTTCATTGGTATAGGGACTGACGTACAGTCTGCTAATCACTAACACACAACCTGCTTGGTCCACAAAAGTTCTTATAAGGACTGGTAACTTGGTATAGGGTGCTACGGTACATAGGCCTGAGTGCGTTACAGTCTGCTGTTCTGTAAGGACCGCTATCGGTCCACAATACATAGGGTTGCCGTGCACTACTGCTGACCGCTGCCCTATACTGCAGCAGTCCTTCAGCGGTATAGGGACTGACGCACAGTCTGCTAAACACTAACACACAACCTGCTTGGTCCACAAAAGTTTTTATAAGGACTGGTAACTTGGTATAGGGTGCTACGGTACATAGGCCTGAGTGCAGTACAGTCTGCTGTTCTGTAAGGACCGCTATCGGTCCACAATACATAGGGTTGCCGTGCACTACTGCTGACCGCTGCCCTATACTGCAGCAGTCCTTCATTGGTATAGGGACTGACGTACAGTCTGCTAATCACTAACACACAACCTGCTTGGTCCACAAAAGTTCTTATAAGGACTGGTAACTTGGTATAGGGTGCTACGGTACATAGGCCTGAGTGCGTTACAGTCTGCTGTTCTGTAAGGACCGCTATCGGTCCACAATACATAGGGTTGCCGTGCACTACTGCTGACCGCTGCCCTATACTGCAGCAGTCCTTCATTGGTATAGGGACTGACGTACAGTCTGCTAATCACTAACACACAACCTGCTTGGTCCACAAAAGTTCTTATAAGGACTGGTAACTTGGTATAGGGTGCTACGGTACATAGGCCTGAGTGCGTTACAGTCTGCTGTTCTGTAAGGACCGCTATCGGTCCACAATACATAGGGTTGCCGTGCACTACTGCTGACCGCTGCCCTATACTGCAGCAGTCCTTCATTGGTATAGGGACTGACGTACAGTCTGCTAATCACTAACACACAACCTGCTTGGTCCACAAAAGTTCTTATAAGGACTGGTAACTTGGTATAGGGTGCTACGGTACATAGGCCTGAGTGCGTTACAGTCTGCTGTTCTGTAAGGACCGCTATCGGTCCACAATACATAGGGTTGCCGTGCACTACTGCTGACCGCTGCCCTATACTGCAGCAGTCCTTCAGCGGTATAGGGACTGACGCACAGTCTGCTAAACACTAACACACAACCTGCTTGGTCCACAAAAGTTTTTATAAGGACTGGTAACTTGGTATAGGGTGCTACGGTACATAGGCCTGAGTGCAGTACAGTCTGCTGTTCTGTAAGGACCGCTATCGGTCCACAATACATAGGGTTGCCGTGCACTACTGCTGACCGCTGCCCTATACTGCAGCAGTCCTTCATTGGTATAGGGACTGACGTACAGTCTGCTAATCACTAACACACAACCTGCTTGGTCCACAAAAGTTCTTATAAGGACTGGTAACTTGGTATAGGGTGCTACGGTACATAGGCCTGAGTGCGTTACAGTCTGCTGTTCTGTAAGGACCGCTATCGGTCCACAATACATAGGGTTGCCGTGCACTACTGCTGACCGCTGCCCTATACTGCAGCAGTCCTTCATTGGTATAGGGACTGACGTACAGTCTGCTAATCACTAACACACAACCTGCTTGGTCCACAAAAGTTCTTATAAGGACTGGTAACTTGGTATAGGGTGCTACGGTACATAGGCCTGAGTGCGTTACAGTCTGCTGTTCTGTAAGGACCGCTATCGGTCCACAATACATAGGGTTGCCGTGCACTACTGCTGACCGCTGCCCTATACTGCAGCAGTCCTTCATTGGTATAGGGACTGACGTACAGTCTGCTAATCACTAACACACAACCTGCTTGTTCCACAAAAGTTCTTATAAGGACTGGTAACTTGGTATAGGGTGCTACGGTACATAGGCTTGAGTGCGGTACAGTCTGCTGTTCTGTAAGGACCGCTATCGGTCCACAATAGATAGGGTTGACGTGCACCACTGCTGACCGCTGCCCTATACTGCAGCAGTCCTTCAGCGGTATAGGGACTGACGTACAGTCTGCTAAACACTAATACACAACCTGCTTGGTCCACAAAAGTTCTTATAAGGACTGGTAACTTGGTATAGGGTGCTACGGTACATAGGCTTGAGTGCGGTACAGTCTGCTGTTCTGTAAGGACCGCTATAGGTCCACAATAGATAGGGTTGACGTGCACCACTGCTGACCGCTGCCCTATACTGCAGCAGTCCTTCAGCGGTATAGGGACTGACGTACAGTCTGCTAAACACTAATACACAACCTGCTTGGTCCACAAAAGTTCTTATAAGGACTGGTAACTTGGTATAGGGTGCTACGGTACATAGGCTTGAGTGCGGTACAGTCTGCTGTTCTGTAAGGACCGCTATAGGTCCACAATAGATAGGGTTGACGTGCACCACTGCTGACCGCTCACCTATACTGCAGCAGTCCTTCAGCGGTATAGGGACTAAGAGTTTTGTCACAGGGTCATTTAAAAAATGACATGCAGAGGAAGAGGCAGGCCCTTCCGCAGGGGTGGTAGGGGTAGGGCAGGAGCAACAGGCTTGAGCCAAAGTGGGAAGTTGCAGAAGGTGCGTTCAATTACTTTAAAGGATGCACCAGACTTGGTTGAGTGGCTCGCTCAGCCTTACTCTTCTGCACCCTCCTCATCCTCTCGATCTGCACCCTCTTCTTCACTCTCTGCTATGTGCACCCCCAAAGACACTACCACCAACAACACGACCACCACCACCACCACCACATACCTTCCGCTTGAGTCACTGGAATTATTTTCCGATCCATATCAAGAGGACATTTCTGATGCGCAGCCACTCTTGGTATTGGATCAGGAAGAGGAGGTAGCAACAAGCGCTACTCAGCAGTCTGACGCCAGTACCCAGATCAGCCCAAGGAGGAGGTTGGTCCCCGGTGTTGCTGCCTACTCTACTTATAGCGGTGGGGAAGGTGACGTTGATGATGACGTGTCTAGTGATGTCACGTGGGTGCCCACAAGAGAGGAAGAGGAGGGGAGTTCAGAGGGAGATATGGACCAGCAGATAGGGAGGAGAAGCAGCAATGACTTACATTGCACAGCAGGGACAAAGCAGACTGCAAATGTATCAGGAGCGAGTCATCGACCATGTACGGTCACATCTGGCGCTCCCAGGACACCGGCACATGGCTCCGCAGTGTGGGCTTTTTTTAACGTGTCCGCTGCTGACAATAGCGTTGCCATCTGCAATCTTTGCAGTCAACGCGTTAGTCGCGGTAAGCCCAATACTCACCTAGGGACGACCGCCTTAAGAAGGCACATGAGCAGCCATCACCGAGCCCAGTGGGAGCAACGGAACACACAAAGCCACACTGCAGGCTCTCACCGTCCAGCCTCGTCTTCTACTTCTCCTTCTCCTCTCTCCTCACAATTGTCCTCCACTCCACCTTCCATCACGCCAAGCTCACATTTTTCTGCAAAAAGGCAGGCTTCCGTGGGCCTAATGTTTGAGCGTAAAAAAATGATGACGCCGGATAACCCTCTTGCCCAACGGTTGGCGGCTGGCTTGTCAGAACTCATAGCCCGCCAACTACTGCCATATAAACTGGTGGACTCGGAGGCCTTTCGCAAATTTGTGGCCATTGGAACACCACAATGGAAGGTCCCAGGAAGGAAGTATTTCTCAGAGAAGGGCATCCCAGAGCTATATGGCCATGTTCAGCGGCAAGTGAATGTATCTCTGGCACACAGTGTCGGTGCCAAGATACATCTGACCACAGACACGTGGTCTAGCAAACACGGGCAGGGAAGGTATATCAGTTTTACTGCCCACTGGGTGAACCTTCTGACGGCCGTCAAGCATGTAACCCGTGGCACCCGTGTAGATTTGGTTTTACCGCCACGGATTGCATGCAGGCCTGACTCTTCTTCTCCTCCTCCTACTCCATCCTCCTCCCTCTCCTCCTCAGCTGCCTCCTCCTTTTCCGCTGCTAGCGTCTCTTCCACTGCACCGCCCAAGCTCCCCAGAACCTATTCCACATGCCAGGTGAGACGTTGCCATGCCGTGCTGCGTCTGTTGTGCCTGGAAGCAAAGAGCCACACTGGCCCGGCACTCCTTTCAGCTTTGCGTTCACAGGCAGATGAGTGGCTAACACCGCTCAATTTGACAGTTGGTAAAGTGGTGTGTGACAACGGTGCCAATCTGCTTAGCGCATTGAAACAGGGCAAAATCACGCACGTGCCGTGCATGGCACACGTCTTAAACTTGGTCGTGCAGCGATTCCTTGTCAAATACCCTGGGGTCCAGGACATCTTGCGGCAGGCAAGGAAAATCTCGGCCCATTTCAGAAGATCTTACACGGCCATGGCTCGCCTTGCTGACATTCAGCGGCGACACCATCTGCCGGTCAGACGTCTTATTTGCGATTGCCCGACGCGATGGAACTCAACCTTCTATATGCTTGATAGGCTGCTCCAGCAGAAACGTGCAGTTAACGTCTACCTGTATGAACTCTGCGAAAGAAACGGTTCTGGGGAGCTGGGTTTTTTTTCACCGCGCCAGTGGCTGCTCATGCGCGACACATGCAGACTTCTGCGGCCATTTGAGGAGATCACCAAACTGGTCAGTCGCAGCCATGGCGCCATCAGTGACATGGTACCTTATGCCTTCTTTCTGGAGCGTGCATTGCGTCGTGTCATTGATCAGGCTGTGGAGGAGCAGGAGCGGGAAGATGAGGAAGTCGCAATGCTGGATGAATTCCCAGGGGGGGCTACTCTATCTGAGACAAGTCAACAACAGGAGTCTGATGAGGAGTCAGAGGAGGATGGTGCCGGGGCGGATGAGCAGGAGCAAGAAGAGCATGCTTTAAACCTTTCTGGGATCCCTGTTGTGCGAGGATGGGGAGAGGAGAATGAAGAGGACGACATTATCCTGGATGATGAGCAGGAGCCAGGCCACCACACCGCTTCCACTTTAGTGCAAATGGGGGCCTTCATGCTCCAGTGTTTTAATAGGGACCCCCGTATAAAAAGCATGAGGGTCAAGGACCAGTACTGGGTGGCAACGTACTTAGACCCCCGGTACAAACACAAAATGGCGGAAATGTTACCGCCGTCGCAGAGGGCTGTCAGAATGCAGCACTTCCAGGCCTTGCTTCGAGAAATGCTGCATTCTGCTTTTGCGTGCGCTGGCAGAGGAGCAATTCCCACTCCCAGAGAAGGATTTGCGGGTACCAATCCAACAGCGCCTGCAAGAAGAGGCCGGTTTGAAGATGTGTTGGTGACTTCGGATATGAGGTCATTCTTTCAGCCGACCCATCGACAGGTGTCATCCGGATCCAGCATCAGGGAACGCCTAGACCGTCAGGTGTCCGACTACATTGGGTTAACGGCCGATGTGGACGCTCTGAGGAGTGATGAACCCCTAGACTACTGGGTGGGCAGGCTTGACCTCTGGCCAGAGCTTGCCCAATTTGCAATCGAACTGTTGGCTTGCCCCTCATCCAGTGTCCTGTCCGAAAGGACGTTCAGCGCAGCAGGGGGGATTGTGACCGATAAGCGTACTCGCCTAGCTCACCACAGTGTTAACTACCTCACATTTCTAAAAATGAATGAGGCATGGATCTCGGAGGAATTCAACACATGTGATCAGTAGACCATGTATATGTCTATAAACAATTTTTGGAATCAAGCACACAGACCTTCTTAATTCATTTGGCTCACTTCCCTGACCCAAAAAAGCACACCGTACTATATGCCCCTACCCTCCTCTTTGAAGAGGTTGAGCGGTGTCATATTTCTACTGGGGCTGCTTATTATGAGGGGTTCCCACCATCCCTGTGCTGTGCTGACTTCCTCCTGGGTGTTCTTATTATGAGGGGCTCCCACCATCCCTGTGCTGTGCTGACTTCCTCCTGGGGGTTCTTATTATGAGGGGATCACACCATCCCTGTGCTGTGCTGACTTCCTCCTGGGGCTGCTTACGGTGCTGCTGTCAGCGCTGTATGTCACGGAGCTGCTGTCAGCGCTGTATGTCACGGAGCTGCTGTCAGCGCTGTATGTCACGGAGCTGCTGTCAGCGCTGTATGTCACGGAGCTGCTGTCAGCGCTGTATGTCACGGAGCTGCTGTCAGCGCTGTATGTCACGGAGCTGCTGTCAGCGCTGTATGTCACGGAGCTGCTGTCAGCGCTGTATGTCACGGAGCTGCTGTCAGCGCTGTATGTCACGGAGCTGCTGTCAGCGCTGTATGTCACGGAGCTGCTGTCAGCGCTGTATGTCACGGAGCTGCTGTCAGCGCTGTATGTCACGGTGCTGCTGTCAGCGCTGTATGTCACGGAGCTGCTGTCAGCGCTGTATGTCACGGAGCTGCTGTCAGCGCTGTATGTCACGGAGCTGCTGTCAGCGCTGTATGTCACGGAGCTGCTGTCAGCGCTGTATGTCACGGAGCTGCTGTCAGCGCTGTATGTCACGGTGCTGCTGTCAGCGCTGTATGTCACGGAGCTGCTGTCAGCGCTGTATGTCACGGAGCTGCTGTCAGCGCTGTATGTCACGGAGCTGCTGTCAGCGCTGTATGTCACGGAGCTGCTGTCAGCGCTGTATGTCACGGAGCTGCTGTCAGCGCTGTATGTCACGGTGCTGATGTCAGTGCTCTGTATTACGGTGCTGCTGTCAGTGCTCTGTATCTCCTGCACCCTCTTGTTTGCCTACCCTGGTCCCTGACCTTCCCTCTCCTCCATTGCCTTCATTAGCTCCATAGTCCTGAATTGTCAGAACAATTTCCCAAATAAAAAAAAAATGCTTGTAGTTATCGATCCCAAATTCACCTCATACATGTATTATGCTATTGTCCAGGTGGTGGGACTACGTGCTACCCCCTAATAATTACCCCGTGGCCGCAAATTCGACCTAAAGGTTTGCGAAATTCGCCTCCCATTGAAGTCAATGGAGCCCGCGGCGAACGGTCGTTTTCGCGAACGTTTGTGCCCGTTCGCGTTTCGCGTTCGCGAAACGTCCCGTCGGAAGTTCGTCCATCACTAGTAACAACATGTAACAGAGAAAAGTGTTAGGGGATTCTGAGTTTACTTCTGTGATGGACACAGAGAAGCTCAAAGCTGGAGGTCTACCTAGGAGACTAGAAGATGCTTACAACTGCTGAGACTGATAGTTCTGTATGGGTTATTCTTTGCTTTCTGGACTGCTATGACTTGTAGTTTCATATTGTGCTGCTTTCTGGAACTGGAACTCCCCCTTTGCCCTACTTTGTAGACTTTATTTTGTGGCATTTTTTTCTGTGGGAGCCACTTGCTTCCAGAATCTGTGGGAGGCCCAAAACTGCAGCTGGTCCTCCAGGATCCTCCCCTCTGCCTGACTTGACCAAGGAGCGTCTTTTCCAGTGCCATGCGGTCTTCCTCATCCTTTGCCCTGCTTTGATTTACCCTGCTACTTGGTGAACCTGATGTTGTGGCAAGGTCACCCCAGACCTTAACCTTTGATGCCCCACTGTCTGTGTGTTCGTCAAGCTGTGGATGGATGCACAGGACCTGCCCTATGCTTCTCTGAATACAGGATACTCTGGTGCACATTCTGACCCTTCCCCTGCTATGGAACGCTCCACGATTATTGAAAGCCACTAGTGTGAGTCTGACTCCCTGTGATGCCTACCCTGTGAACCATTTGCCTTGAATTGCTGCGTTCCTCTGCACTTTAGTAAACCAGGGGTAGATTGTCAGGCTTTCCTCCTCCCCTTCAAGCTCCTCAGACAGTTGAAGTCTGTACAGGAAGATTTAACAACCTGTTGGTCAGACAGGGGACAGGCAGATGCCTTCCTGCCCAGCCTTCTTGGGGGAAATATAAACACATCTATGGTTAACTGGTTGTACTATCAGATGCACAGCCACTAGAAGCCAAATCTAGAAATCTATATATTAAATAGGGTCAAGAAAACGTGTCTAAAAAAGCATTTCAAATTGTGAGAGCAATGTCCAAACATTCAGGTAAACATACTGTAGGTGTGTGCACAGGGTATGCCTGGGCACACCCTAAGCACCTTGTATGGCACAGTTTCCCCTGTTTAGACCCCTGCTATTTTACTAAAGCCCCCTAATGGGGCTCCTAAAAAAATTGTTAAAAAATAAATAAAAATGAAAAAATAAAAAATAAAAACTACTGACACCAATCTCTGCCCCAATGACACCGTCCACTGCTATACTGACACCATCAGTATATATATACATGAACACACATATGTGTTTGAGCTTTGGGGCGCACACCCTAATTCAATAGGCTGTGCACATCTATGCAGGTAACTGCTACAATTCTAGTTGAAGTGTGCACACACATTAATATTCTGTAGTTTCCCTTTAAAGATTATTTATATTGAAAACGGATGTAAGTAAATATAAAACTGAAGTATAGAAAAGTTAAAACTGAAGTACAGGAAAGTTCCTCAATTATAAATAAAACTAAAAAATATAATGTAAGATTTTTCAAGAACCAAGGAGCAGAGATTCACAGTAGTCTGTCAGCATATTTCATTATGGTGACTGCTCCATACCATAAACTTATTGGATGCTACAAAATATATGTGCACCCAGAGCTTTTTTTCAGGGGGAACTTGGTGGAACTCAGTTCCACCACCTCTGGCTCAGACCCTTTGATGCCTGCTCTCCACAATCTCTTGTAAACACAGAAGTCTGGTTTCTGTGTTTACAAGTGACAGCTCTGCACTCTGTAATGCAATCCTGGTATTTAATGCCTCTTTAGGACCCTCCTACTGCTTTTGTAAAATTTGACTGAACACACCCACTATTTCATGTGATTTGGAGGGTGTGTATAGGGGGAGGGGTTTTGTGGGGCCGTGGTTAAGTTCCAGCGCCTATTGCTTGAGAAAAAAAGCCCTGTGTGCACTAACTCATTAAAGTAAAGGATATGTGCTGTTTCATACTTAAGCATATGAAGTAATGTGTCCCATAGGTTAATGCATTATTGTGTCCTTTGTTACTATTTTTCTTTGCACTAACATACAATTTTTGGGGTCCCCTTCTTCAAGGTCCCAGCATTACTCATTTGTTGAAAAGACATTAAAGCTGAACTTAATTTTTATTTTTTTTGCTATGCAGCACCAGCCATAACCTACCTCTAATGAAGTGTGTCCCATGTCTGGCTGGCTAGAAATCTCCCCACTGCAGCTGGGTCCTCCCCACAGTACTTATTTTCCAATGCTGCTGGGGTTAACATCAGCTACTGTGAGTGTGAAAGAATTGCCAAGCTTGCCTGCCTCTTCCATTCATATAACTTGCTCAATTCTTTCTCGGAATACAAAGTGTTCTGTAATTGGAGCAGGCAGAACCTGTCATTCATCTGCCCATACCCCAAGTTATGTCCCTGGTGTTTCTTTAAGCTACAGTACTTAGTAAAGGGAAGTTCACCTAAAATGCATTTCCATGCAACCAAATGCATGCACTTTCCTGCAGGAAAATGGACAAAGGTGAACTATGCTGCATGTGGAGGAACATCGGGGCCAATGTAAATACCAAACGTTTAAACTATAATATCTGTACTGTAATATTTCTTTAGATGAAATCCCCCGCCTATGCAAATTACCTGAAACCGCAAATAAGGATGATGTGCTTCCCCTCCCCACCTTCCTTAACCATACCAGGCCACAAACCTTCAACACTGGAAGGGTACCCCCCCACCGAAAGGCATCTTGTTGTTGGGGACATGGGCCTCATCCCCACATTCCTCAGTCGGTGAATATGGGGGTCTGCAGGGGGGAATCTGGAAGCCCCTTTAAAACAAGGTGCTCTCAGATATCCAGGCCTCCCACCTATGTTCATGAATAAGGGGTACATACTACTCTTATTACTCATGCCCCCCCCCCCCAAAAAAAAATATAGTTAATAAAAGCACAGACTTTATGAAAAAGTCCTTTGTTAAAAAAAAATAGATAAACAATGTCCCCTGACTTCTCACCAAGTTAACAGAACAATCACCCACCAACACGCACCAGGATAATCTGACCCACCTACACTGACCTGCCTGACCCACCTAAACTGACATTTACATACATTGTCTGACCTACCTCAGCTAAGCTGCAGTGTGCGGTGTCACAGCAGCCAGGCAGTCAGTCAGTCAGTCAGAGGAGGAGCCGAGGAGGAGAGCGACCCACCCAAGCACCGAGCGGGAATGTGGCACGGCGGCCGCATTGTAATTCCCGCCTTCTGTAGCCTGCAGTGCTTATGATGGACGTTACACATCTGGCGGTCACAGTATTGGACCAGTGGAAGGTCCATCATAGGTGCTGCAGGCTCTAGAAGGCAGGACCTGCTGTGGCACTCGGCCGCACTCGGCCACACTCGACGGTGCTCGGGATCAGATTGGTCCTGGCACTCGCCACTTGGGGCTAACAATGGAGAGCTGCATACCTGAAACTTGGGGCTTTTCAGGGTCACATTATGGGCTTCAGCCTCCCCTAGACACTCCTTCCCGACACCCCTGCTTGCCAGCCAGCCTGGCTGCAATGAACTCTCTCCACTGCCGTTCCCACGGTCCACTCCTCTGGTTCTGCACCCATCTCCAAACCCCAGTTCTTTCAGGAGTGCCTCCCCAGTCCTCCGACTGTGCTTCACTCACCAGCCCTCCAGGCTGCGACCAGTTGCCCTTCATGGAGTCTCTTAGCAGTGTTCTCTCCTGCTGGCCTCTCCTTTCTCTCTCATGTGCCTCTCTCCCAGGATCTCTTCTCTCCTCTTGGATGCACCCGAGCCCCAGCCCAAGGTCACCCCCACGCAGACTGGAGAACTCCCAGCCTCCACACTCTCTCACTCCAGCTCATCCACCCAATAACTCCTCCTCAGCTGGGCTGACCCCAGGTATTTAAGGAGGCCTGCCACCTGCCAATCCAAGTTGGGGATTGGTCAAGGCTCCCCAGAATACCCCAGGCAGCTCCACCTCTCCTCTCCTCCTCTCTTTCTAGCACCTTCTAGAAAGAAGAGGGAGATGACAGTGATGCTACCTGTGAGTCACCCAGCCCTGCCCTGAGCCACTCCCAGCTCCGAATGAAAACAAACATGCCTAGCCACCAGCTAAGGCCTGCCTAAATTTTCCAACCTTATAGAAGAATCCTAACCCTAGCACCTACCTAACTTGAGGGTGCTCCAACTGGATACTAACATCAAGGGTACTTTCCCACTGGGTGGGAGTCCGTTAGAAGTAAAGCGCCACTAGTTTTAGCGGTGCTTTACTGTTGTTTTAGTGGCACTTTTCGGCCAATAGCGGGGTGCTTTTAACCCTTGCTAGCGGCCAAAAAAAGGGTTAAAAGTGCCTGTGTTGCGCCGCTGCCGAAGCACCTGCAAAGCATTTCAATGGGAATGGTGTTTTGGGAGTGGTGTATACACCGCTCCCAAACTGCCCCAAAGATGCTGCTTGCACAACTTTTCAGAACATCCAGTAAGTGCACCACCCCAGTGTGAAAGCTCTCAAGCTTTCACACTGGGGAAACATGAGAGGCACTTTTCAGGCGCTTTACAGGCACTATTTTTAGTGCTAACACGCCTGAAAAGCGTCTCAGTGAAAGGGGTTTTATAGGTAAAGTTGACAGATCTCAACCAGCGTGAGTCTGCCCCAATCAGCTCTTTAGAGCGGGTTGCGAGAGAACTAATACTGGGAGACACTATGACAATACATATTAAAATACATCTGCAGCAAATTTCCACAACACTGAAAGTGAAGTGTTGTGCAGGAGAGAGAAAGAGAGAGAGAGAAGCAGTGTGCAAGCAAGTGTTGTGCTGGAGGAGACTGGAGCTGTAAAGTGTATATAGTTGTCCCAAGTGATTGAGCTACAAGCAACCAATTGTTTGTTATACTGAGCATCTCGTATATTCCCATCCCTATCCAAGTCCAAACCCCTCAATACAAATGTAAAAACAAGCTCATGGACTGTTCATTATCTTCAGGGTGATTGCGAAGTGAATGCCGGGCTGGGTAGGGTGACCACAACTTTCAGCAGCCCATACGGGGGTACTGCTACAATAGGGAATGTACTTTGCAGTCTGGGCTAATTGGAATCTGATAGCCCTTTTTAGAATAAGGGGATCTCCATATAAAAATGCAACATCAATCATATCTTCCAGTGTGGTAGATCCAACACTGGTCATGATGAAAGATGCCCAAACAAGACAACAAAATGTGCCTTAACGATCTTCTCCCATCAAAAATGACAGATCCCTGGCCAGATGCTAAATGTAATGGTTCCCCTGATCCATGCCCCTTTGGGGTAATATCCTCCATATTGCACATAATATTATGCTTCAAATAGTGTTGTTTAATCTTTACTATCTTTATTTTGCTCCTATAGGTTGCATGTGACACCAGATATTAAAATGTTATTTACTACAATGGTGCTATTGTAATTCCTTGCTTTAATGCATGTATCACTATTTGGAAAATACAACCAAATGTTTTTACTTTATACTTTAAGAATTCCAAAAGCAAAGGTGTATAGGAGGCCTAGATACAACACCAACTCAGCGCCAGTTCAGTCCTCTAACAAATCAGCAGCAGAAGGAATAAGATATCTTAAAAAAATATACCAAAATATTTAAAAAGAATGAAACCAGCAGCTGTTTAAAAAATCATATAAAATGTCAGAATGTTAGCAAAAATATTCACAGTCCACTCACTGAAAACAATAATACTAAAACAGCGCTACAAAACTGATATTAGTCTAATATCATAATGTGTAGTCTTCCCTACACACTGCAGTTAAAAAATGGGGAGTTAAAAAATTAAGGACAGTTCAAACGGAGAAATGGTTCTGCGCGTAGACTTCAGGGTATAGCCAGAAAGTGCACCTGTCACCAAGATACAATCCACCACGTGCTGCACACTCCCCCTGGGGGGCACACTCACCAGACTCCTCTGGGTAAATACCGTATATACTCGAGTATAGGCCGACCCGAATATAAGCCGAGGCCCCCAATTTACCCCCAAAAAAACTGGCAAACTTATTGACTCGTGTATAAGCCGAGGGTGAGACATGCCTGTCCATCCCTGTGTGTCCGTCCATCCCTGTGTGTCCGTCCATCCCTGTGTGTCCGTCCATCCATCCCTGTGTGTGTGTGTGTCCATCCATCCATCCATCCCTGTGTGTGTGTGTCTCCATCCATCCATCCATCCATCCCTGTGTGTGTCTCCATCCATCCACCCATCCCTGTGTGTGTGTGTATCCGTGTGTGTGTGTGTGTGTGTGTGTGTGTGTGTGTGTGTGTGTGTGTGTGTGTGTGTGTCCAGCCTACCTTTGTCCCGAGCCTCCGTCCCGTGCCTTGCCTCCTTGCCTCCGTTCCGTCCCGTGCCTTGCCGTGCCTTGCCGTCGTGTCGTGCCTTGCCTTGCCTCCGTCCCGTCCCGTCCCGTGCCGTGCCGTGCCTTGCCTTGCCTTGCCTTGCCTCCGTCCCGTGCCCTCTTCGGCGGCCATTGTAAAATTCAAAAGCCGCGCCTCCTCCTTCGCCTGTGATAGGCGGAACACTGAATTTCCCAGCAGCCTGTGTTCCGCCTATCACTGACCTCGTATCATCCTCGTCCGTAGTACGAGGATGATACGATGTCCGTGATAGGCGGAACACAGGCTGCTGGGAAATTCAGTGTTCCGCCTATCACAGGCGAAGGCGGAGCCGGAGGCGCGGCTTTTGAATTGTAGAATGGCCGCTGTCTGTCTGCTCGACACGCTGATCGAGCGGGCAGACAGCGATGACTCGAGTATAAGCCGAGGGGGGCACTTTCAGCCTCAAAAAAGAGGCTGAAAATCTCGGCTTATACTCGAGTATATACGGTAGGCATTCAATACAACCCAATATTATAGAGACACATCCTATTTCCTCATCATCACCAAAAATTTCCCGAAGTGCAGGGTTTCCACAGTGTTGTCATAAAATGCAAACAGAATCCGCATATAGTATAATACCATTTATGAAAGACAAAACCCCCATGCACAAAAGGACCCCTTAGTAAAAACTGCATACATCAAATGAAAACAACACGAGCATCAATGTAAACAAGCAGAGGGCGCTCTCACTATACTCAGCCGTCCAGAGTGGAGCACATGTTTCCTGAAGGAAGTTGCTAACACTGCCGTTTTGAGCGCAGGAGGGCTGTAGAGTGCAGAGCGTCACCGCTGGCCTGTCGCGTAGGCCATGCCCTGACCAGTTTTGTCACCACAGACTTTAATAGAGGGTGTGGTTACACAACGTGCATACAGGCCTAAATATCCTCCACTCCCCTCTGCAACCAATCAGATCTGCCTAGCAACAAATGACGCCACATGTCACCAAGCATCCGATTAGTCAGAGAGTGGTAATGTATCTAAATAATGATTAGAGGCTGTAAATATTCGACATATGTTAAAAATATACAAACACCAGTGGCTGGTGAGTATACAATCAAGAACTTGGTGGGAGATATACAGAACGGAGACAGAGATCTCAGATGACTAGAGAGTAAATCATACTCTCCAGCCAATCAGATCCCCCTAGTAACTCATGACGTCAAAGGACACCGGGCATACGATTGGTCAGAGAGGGGAGCTAGAGCTGGATACCGTGCTGAGGCTGTCAGTGACACAAACATCATCCACACATAAGAGCTTTTTCATGCATGTGATGAGAGCCACTATATAACAGCCCAAATATGACTATATAGCCAGCAGATATGAACACTATAGCTTGATGGAAAATATGTGAACAGGTAAAAGTCCAAAAAAAGCAACAACCATACATACAGACTATAAATAAAATAGTTCCTAATAGGGTGAATGGACACTATCCAACAGCATATTGTGGGAAACCATCTAATAAATATCACAATACAGGTATAACCCTATAATCCTTATAAATTATCCCAATTATAAAATTATAGTATAATAGGACATGTGTTATTAAAATTCATCCTTTTAGTCCTGGACTAAGGGGAAATAAGAAAAACATCCATACATCTAGAATAGCATGGCTAAAACCAAGGGGCAAATGATTAATTAATAATAGAGAGAGAGAACAGGACCTAAGGTAACAAAAAGTTAGGGAGGAACAGGCAAGAAAAAAGTGGGAATACTAACTCGATCACACAGGGATAAAATGACCCCAAATAAAAACTCATGGAGTATAAATCATCAAATATAAAAACACAATAAAAAGACCAATGTACGTCACAATGAGACATTAAAAATCGCTAATAAAATAATTGATATCAAGATCCACATTTAACACCTTAGGTGATAAAGTGGCAACTAAAAAAATCCAATGGGTTTCGCGTTTAGAGAATTCCCTCACTAAATTGGCTCCCCTTCAGTATGGTCTCAAATGGTCAACCCCCCAGAATTTTAATCCGGAGGGATCCTGGCCATGATGTAGCTTAAAATGCAGGGACACATTATGGTCCTTAAAACCAATCTTAATGTTGGCTATGTGTTCTGCTATTCTTATTTTGAGAAGCCTTTTTGTTCGACCAATGTAGATTAACCCACAGGGACACTGAAAAGCATAGACCACATATGCTGTATTGCAGGTTATAAATTCCTTAATCCTGAATTCTTTGTTGTTAGTAGTGGAAGTGAACTTGTCCAGTGCTCTAAGCGGAGTTCTCACTTCTCTGCAAGCTCGGCATTTCCTGCAGGCATAAAATCCATCTTTATTCCAAAAAGAGAGAAGCCTGCTCGGAGGGTCCAACACCTTCTTTACCACTTTATCTGCAAATGCGATGCATAGTAGTCCATTATGCTTTGCCTTTGCAGGGAATGAAAGAGGAAGTAAACTCATCAGGGTTTACTTCCTCTTTAACTGCAGTGTGTAGGGAAGACTACACATTATGATATTGGACTAATATCAGTTTTGTAGCGCTGTTTTAGTGTTACTATTTTCAGTGAGTGGACTGTGAATATTTTTACTAACATTCTGATACTTTAAGAATTGCTTTATTTCAAGTGTTACTAAACCCACAACAGTAAAATCAGTCTGTATGTGTAGTAAAGGATGCTTGTTATACTCACTGTGGAATCTAAGGGGTTAGTACTCTGCATTATGTAAAAATGAGACATGTTCACACTGAAATATTTTGTTTCGGAATTTCGTTTTTGTCCGAAAAATACATTTATTTAGTTACTCCCGAAATTCGTTTTTACTTATTTTGTTTCGTTAAAAAATGCATTCGTCTGAAAATCTGAAATAATTAAGGGCAAATCTGTCATTGAAGGCTGATGGTGTCTGTTTAATATTCTAAGAAGATTCGACAGAGCAGCGAAACTGTACAACGTCAAAATTGTACACTTCCGGTCGAATGTTCCGCCTACAAGCTATAGTAGAATTCTAACATTGTATGACACTAGTAATTATATTTATTAATTATTATTGCTAGTCAATCAACATTTCAATTCTTCTATAGCCTATGGGCGTTGTATTTGACCATAAATGTCCACTCGTGGCAACTGCATCGTCGAAACCTTCATGTCAAATCTTTTCTCTCTATGTCGAATAATCTTGGACTAGTAGAGTTAGGTGAGGCACATTCGATCTTTTTTGCTATTGTCTCTATAATGTCGAATCTTTTCTCACTATGACAAATCTTTTCTCTCTAAGTCTAATCTTTTCTCTCTATGTAGAATAATCTTGGACTAATAGAGCTAAGGTTAGGCCCATTCGACCACAGATTGCTATTGTCAGCGTCATGTCCAATCTCCTATCTATATCGAAATGTTGTCACAACGAAAATGAAAATAAGCATTTGTTTATCTCGGATCTTTCGGTTTTCGGTTTCTGCATGTTCATTATCGTTTGTTAAAACGATAACGAAAATACCCGAAATTCGGACGAAAATGCATTCGGATGAAAATGTATGCATATGTCTAGTAAAAAGACTGTTTGATCTTGTATGCACAGATCATCCTCTTCTTGCATTGTCACCATAACATGCCTGGATAAGACAGAGTTACTGGACTCAGACTGCACATGCGCAGTTTAGTGTGTATTGCTAGTGAGATTTTTTTTTCTTAGGAGAGTGCATGTGATTAGCACAGTGCCAATAAGCGCTGTCCAGACAGAGGGTCAGGAGCCTTGTAGCCTCATAGGACAGCTCAGTGCAGTATAAAAACTCCTCCTACAAGTTTCACCAGAAACTGATAGGAATCACAAGACTGCTTTATACTGCTGACGAGACAAGATATTTAGCACTTTATATTTTCTAAAATAATTGCATTTTCATGTTCTGTGTACTGTGGGAAACCATATATAGTGAATGGAGGGTCCTGGCTTTAGTAACACTTTAAAAAGAGAATGAGATCTCTGGAAACAAGGATAATTCCGCGTACACACGACTGGACTTTCCGTCAGAATAAACTCTGACGGTCTTTCCAACTGAGTTTCCGAGAGAGTTCCAGCCGAATGGACTTGCCTATACATGATCACACCAAAGTCCATTCATTTTGAACGCGATGACGTACGCCGGGACTAGAAAAGGAAGTTCAATATCCAGTAGCCAATAGCTGCCCTTGCGTCGTATTTGGTCTGTCGGAATAGCATACAGATGAACGGTTTTCCCGATAGGAATTGATTCTGTTAGAAAGATTTAAAACATGTTCTATTTCTAGGTCTGTCAGAATTTTTAAAGAAAAAAGTCTAATGAAGCCCATTCATCGGAATATCTGATGAAATGATTCTGTCGGACCTTTTCTGACGGAAAGTCCGGTCGTGTGTACATAAAGGTTGCAGTTTTTTGTTCAGTGGGGAAGATGCACGCATAATGGTAAAAGCACAACAATTCCAAAATTCTACAATGGTGTTATTTCACAGAGGACGAGGAAAATTCTCCTGTCAAGACTACAAGAGTCCACTCTCCTCCCTCCCCTCTTCCCGATGGCACCTGCTATGCTGTCCTGGGCCCACAAATGGACAAGTGGAGCCCAGTATACATAGCAGGGGGACACACACAGGGTGTGTGGAAGCATTTGTGCCGCAGCCCAGTCACCAGGATGCAATTTCTTGTTGCCATGGTGACCTGGCTCCTGTGATTTGTCGAGCCCTGCTACAAACTCTGAAAGTTTTATGCACCA
Organism: Lithobates pipiens; assembly: GCF_037356315.1. Classification (NCBI taxonomy): domain Eukaryota; kingdom Metazoa; phylum Chordata; class Amphibia; order Anura; family Ranidae; genus Lithobates; species Lithobates pipiens. The sequence continues at coordinate 65,666,727 of NW_027507787.1, read as the reverse complement.
ACGTAAAAGCTGTATCAGGTATACAGGCAAGTGAGTAGTAGAAGTTTAAGAACTATGAACAGGTCCCAGCAGTGGTGTAGAAACAGGGAAAACTAGTTCCAGAGTCGCAATGTAACAATAAACCATCAAGTATGGGTATGAGTCACGCATACCACAGGTCATAGCACAAAGCGTAACAAACCAGTTCTCTTCTGGCAGAGGCATTCATGAAATAGCCTGCTGTTGGTGAAAATCTTGACACTGCTATATTTCTATAGATTAGGTAATTAATCCTAAAAAAATAAAATAATCATTTATTGTTCTAGCTGAAACTACTAAACAATTGTTTATCTGCAACATTAAAGTGCACCTGTACCCAGACTACACACAATAAACGAATTATATAATCTTAGAACTTTACCCATAACAGTTTGATAACAATTAATGTTTTTTAACAAAGTAATATACATTTCACATCAATAATTATGCTACCAAAATTAGTGTGTGCTGTAAATTGCTCTGGCTTCTTTTTGCTGGAGGCTGCCACTTTGTTGAAGCCCAGAGCAGTCACTTCTTTATTGGAAACTCTCCACATCTCCTTGGTCTCAAAAACTATATGTCACTTTCTTCAATTAAAATACGGTATATATTTCCAGCCTTGATTAGATGTCTTGCCTTAGCTAGAGAGGAAGGCTGACAGAAGCTTTTGCAGTGCTGAAATTCACAGATTGTCACCAGGGAGAAGGGAGAGACTATCAGGGAGCTAAGACAATAAACAATTAATAGTCTGTGTGTCACTGACAATTGTGATATATATGTGTTAGAAAATACAGTTGCAAAAAAAAGTATGTAAACCCTTGGACTTAATAACTGGTTGAACCGCCTTTGGCAGCAATAACTTCAACCAAACGTTTCCTGCTGTTGCAGATCAGACGTGCACAACAGTCAGGAGTAATTCTTGACCATTCCTCTTTACATAACTGTTTCAGTTCAGCAATATTCTTGGGATGTCTGGTGTGAATCGTTTTCTTGAGGTCATGCCAAAGCATCTCAATTGGGTTGAGGTCAGGACTGGGCCACTCCAGAAGGTGTATCTTCTTCTGTTTAAGCCATTCTGCTGTTGATTTACTTCTATGTTTTGGGTCGTTGTCCTGTTGCAACACCCATCTTCTGTTGAGCTTCAGCTGGTTGACAGATGGCCTTAAGTTCTCCTGCAAAATGTCTTGATAAAGTTGGGAATTCATTTTTCCTTTGATGATAGCAATCCATCCAGGCCCTCACGCATCAAAGCAGCCCAAACCATGATGCCCCCACCACCATACTTCACAGTTGGGATGAAGTTTTGATGTTGGTGTGCTGTGACTCTTTTTCTCCACACATAGTGTTGTGTGTTTCTTCCAAACAATTCAACTTTGGTTTCATCTGTCCACAGAATATTTTGCCAGTACTGCTGTTGAACATCCAGGTGCTCTTGTGCAAACTGTAAACGTGCAGCAATATTTTTTTTGGACAGCAGTGGCTTCCTCTGTGGTATCCTCCCATGAAATACATTCTTGTTTAAAATTTTTCGTATCACAGATTCGCTAACGGGGATGTTAGCATATGCCAGGGACTTTTGTAAGTCTTTAGCTGACACTCTAGGATTCTTCTTCACCTCATTGAGCAGTCTGCGCTGTGCTCTTGCAGTCATCTTTACAGGGCGCCCACTCCTAGGGAGAGTGGCAGCAGTGCTGAACTTTCTCCAGTTATAGACAATTTGTCTTACAGTGGACTGATGAACAGCAAGGCTTTTGGAGATACTTTTATAACCCTTTCCAGCTTTATGCAAGTCAACAATTCTTGCATAGAGCTCTTTTATGTTATGCAGGGCATCATTCACATCAGTCAATGCTTCTTGTGAAAAGCAAACCCAGAACTGGTGTGTGTTTTTTTTATAGGGCAGGGCAGCTGTAACCAACACCTCCAATCTTATCTCATTAATTGGACTCCAGTTGTCTGACACCTCACTCCAATTAGCTCTTGGAGATCTCATTAGTCTAGGGGTTCACATACTTTTTCCACCTGCACTGTGAATGTTTACATGGTGTGTTCAATAAAAACATGGTAACAGTTAATTCTTTGTGTGTTATTAGTTTAAGCAGACTGTAATTGTCTATTGTTGTGACTTAGATGAAGATCAGATCACATTTTATGACCAATTTGTGCAGAAATCCATATCATTCCAAAAGGGTTCACATATTTTTTTTGCAATTTTACATATTGGGGATCATATTGATCCAGTGAGCGGCTTTCTATGTGGTGGTGGTCACATTTGCATGGTGGAATTCCTAATATTATTCATGTGGTGAGGGCGCCAATTCTTTTGAGAAGAAATGAACAAGTGTTTCACCTGTTTTTGAACACATATGTGTAGCACTCTCTAGTGTGCTAGAAGAGTAGTACATTTGTTTTTGATGTAACGATACCCCTGGAGGAGCTGCTTAAGTATATTTGGTTTCCGTACACACCTGGCAATAGTGTAAGTGGAAGGACCAATAAGAAACACACACGTTATGATAAAACACAAAAATTGTCTTTACTGCAATATTTCTGTGGGAAAGTAACAAACAGTAGCAGTATATATTCAAGTAATCAACTGGAGAGCAATAACTGCGATTAAGAGCAATACGGCTTAATACTATATTCAGGCTGCTTTTAGGGGATTCAAAACCTGAGAATAACCCCAAGAGCAGGGGTGTCAGGTCACCTAGAGCCCAGGTGACAGATGCACACCGTAAGGATTAGGAGTGCACCGCAAGGTTGTGGACCCTACGGCTGACTGCTGCGGACGGGGGTCAAGGTGATAGGAAGGCAGGGCCGCCAGAACACCAAGATGGATCCCACCGGGGTTAGAGCGTAAGATTCCCTGGGGAGCTGAGTCTAAGAGCCAGCAGGTGTTCACCAGAGCCTCGAGTGGTGAGGATGGACTTGGCTGCAACTGGCTCCAGGTCGCGACCCCCAGGGTCCCCCAGCTCACACCCACAGTAGGCAACAGGAAGATAGGGATGGTGAGAAACAAAGCCAAGGTCGGGGCCACAAGCAGACAGGAATAGTCGGGAATACACCAAAAGGTCAGGATCACAGGCAAACAGGGGTAGTCAAGGACACGGCAAAGTCGGTAACGGGAAACAGTAGAAGAGCACAAGGCAGGTAACAGGAAGCTAACACACAAAGGTTGATCAGCAGGATTGGCTAGCAGTGCACAGGTTAATATAGAGTTGTCTGATAGGAGCTAGGGTGGAGCCATGCCAGAGGATGGATTATAAAAGCAGTCAGGTGAGGGTCGGTTGGTCTCTAGAAAATAACACATGGAGACAGGTAAGCAGACGAACTCTATTGCATAACCATGACAAGGGGCAAACACTTTAATAACAATAAATCACAATATGGCTACCTGTACCAGATTGGTTACCTTTACTCAAATCTGGCTATGAGTCCAGGCAGGAGGAGAGCAGAAGACAGACCCTCTTTATACCAGACCTCTCTCTTCTGTCTCCTAGCACCACAGGCTCAACTACAAACACTGTATTCAAATCTATTTTTAATGGTTTAGCTTCCCAGAAAGCCTGTATGGCACTAGTAACTTCAGTACATTTGAAGAGTGATAAGGCTTTGTATCTTCAGATACAGCCACTCTTGTTGGTGCACTTAAACTCATGAAAAGCAGAGCCAAACAATACAACTGGCCTGGATTATCAGGTAAAGAATGCAGGATCTTCCTCAGCAAGGTGAAAGGACAATCGTGTCTGTATACAGTGTCTCTGTGACTGGATGGCCTTATCCTTTAGCACTACAAGTGTCAGCAAGATGACTAACAACAATGATTCTGTATACAGTGTCCATTTAACTCTCTCTGTGTGCAGTGTCCTTGTTTCCTGCTTACCCCCTCTCACCTAATCCTGTTCAAGGCCCAAATGAACATCTTGGAACAGGCAGGTTCTTCTAGTTACCCACCTGGTCACCTCACACCGGAATGCTTCAAACCATCAGTACAGGTGCATCTGGATATGCACCTGGAATCCCCCTCTCTCAGGCTGGATGTCCTGACTAGCTATGGATGCCTGAAATCATGCTGTGGACTGGCCTGGGTGGCAGTACCTCTCCCCTCGGTCTAATTTCTTCCTCTGCCTCATCTAGTCTAAGAAATCTCCTCAGATCAGCATGACGGAGTCTCTAGTTCCTTTGCCCCGACTGGCTATTGTAGTTTTGTCTCCATAAGCTATGGCACAGTTTTAGATGGGGACTAAATATATCAGTGTAGCACCCTGATGTTTAGGCAGGGCTGCTAGTAAATTTACCTGCCAGGTATAGTTGACTTGGCCAATTGATAGGAGATTAATTGATTCCACCCTAATTCTGGACAAGTGCATTGCAAGGACAGATTAGAAATAGATGGGGTATCTTAGCCAATGGGCAGGGATCTTCTTTGGTCCCTTGCCTGCTGGTAGAGCCTATTTATTTGGGTAAGGTCAGATGATCAGAGTTTTGTGCCACCTGGATGGCTTTCTGGGTGGATGTGTGTTGTGCTGCCCTGGGCTGCTAGGCCAGTGTTTGAGGCCTATCCCGCAGATATCTGACTGCTAGGCTGTCTGAGGGTCTATCCAGAAGCAAGAGAGCAGCGTAGGGTTGGGACTGCGGCTTGTAGTCCAACCAGAACTAGCGGTTCTGCCAGCTGGAGAACCTGTCGTTGTTGAAGGTAGAAGGGAAGCTATCTCCACTAAGGGACCATCAACTTTATTACCAGGGACCACAGTAGCTGAAGCAAGTACCAGAGCAGTATTCTCACCAACCAGGGATAGTGAAGAATTGGGAAACTTCAGCAGGTGTCAAGCCAGGGACCCAGCCAGCAGAGGTAATGCTTGCAGAGCAGCCTTGTGTGTCAAGCCAGGGACCGAGCAGGCCAGCGGGGTGACACTTGAGGAGCATCCTGAATGCCAAACTATGGACCCAGCAGGGACTTGGGGGTTTCAGTGGCAGTGGATCAGCAAGTCTAGTGAGAGAGACTGGGAGCTCAGTTGAGTGGAGATCTACAAGAGGAGATTATAGAGGAAATTAAAGAGTTCATTGTAACCTTTGTTAGGAACTGTTCCACGATTGTTGCCATAGGAGACAGCATGTGTACACATGCAGATGTGGTGCCTTTCGCTACATGGCTGTCTATTGAAGTCTTGGAGTCTGCCAGTTAACATTACAACTACTAAAGGGTGTCCTGGAACTAAACCCTCTCTCCCACAGTTCTGTTCAAGACAATAAATCTCTTTGCATTCAAGAAGTGTCTGGCGCCCATGAATCTACCTTGCATTACACCCACCATGCCATGTAACCCACTCTACACTGAAGGGTGGCAGATGTCCCTAACTTTGGAGGTTCTCATTAGACCAAAGGGGGCCCAGGACTTCACCAGAATCCTTTGCAGCTGCTGCTTTGTTAAAGTCCTTCTCATTTGCTCCAGTAATCACTCTCGTAATTGGCTCTCCTCCTCCTGCTAATAGGGACATAGGGGAGGGTGCAGAGTGAGCAGCTGTGTGTGTGTGTATCAGTGAAGAGAAAAAAGGGAGGGGGAATTCCGAAAACCGACAGGCACTTTTTCCCTCACAGAAGAATCTCGGCCAGCTTGGCCAGCCCACAGGATATTGCGGGGCAGCACCCGCTACATTGAGAACAGGTACATTTCTATCAGCCAAGTCTGGGTGGGTTTTTGTGATCTGGGTTGGGAGTGACCTAGAATAGAGCTGGGGTATATGGGTGCAGCTCCTGTGGAATATTATTACACTTTAGCGTAAAATTATTTAGTTTTTTTCTGTGGTAGATAAGTCACTATCCTTGAAAGTTTAACTCTTTTGTGTCTCCCTGGCAGCAAAGTTTTTTTCTCTCATCTTTCCAGCTTTTCTTTTCTTCCTCCCTTTGTTCTTTGTAATTCATGTTGCTTTATCCCCCCCTTCAGCAACAGTATATATTAAATCTGACAGCAGATTTGCCTCTAGTGGCTCTAGTGGCAGATTTGACACTAGTGCCAAGAATAGAGAGCAACTGAGCATGTGCAGAGCAGAGTGAGATAATGCCTTACTAGATTTTAAGTATAGGCACTCACTTTTAATATTTGACATAACTATACCTGCAAAAGGAGCCAGCATGAAGTGATCTATCAGAACATTATTTTCTGACTAAGGATCCAATCTAACAAGCTGTAAAATAACGTGAAAACAAGCCATCCCTGACCTCTCTAGATACTTTTAAAGTGGTTCTAAAGGCAGACGTTTTTTTATACCTTAAAGGGGTTGTAAAGGCAGAAGGTTTTTTTTTTTTATCTTAATACATTCTATGCATTAAGATAAAAAGCCTTCTGTGTGCAGAAACCCCCAAAGACTTACCTGGGCTCCCTCTCTGTCCAGCAAAATCCACAAGTCCCTCTGCCATCCAAGATTCTCCTTCCTGATTGGCTGAGACACAGCAGCAGTGCCATTGGCTCCTGCTGCTGTCAATCAAAGTCAGCTAGGCAATCAAAAGAGAGGGTGCAGGATGGTTCAGGGCTCCATGTCTGAATGGACACAGGGAGCTGTGGTTCAGCTTGGGTGCCTACATAGCAAGCTGATTGCTGTGGAGACACTGAACAGGAGGGAGGGGCCAGGAGAGCAGTCGAGGGACCCGAGAAGAGGAAGATTCGGTCTGCTCTGTGCAAATCCACTCCAACAAATCAGGTGAGTATAACATGTTTGTTATTTTTATGGAAAATGTGCATGAGAGCAGCTGCTCTACTTGGTCTCATCCTCCTCATTGATTGAGACAGCATCAGGAGCCATTGGCTCCCACTACTGTTAATTACAATCAGTGAGCCAATGAGGTGAAAGCTGGGGGTGACGCCGAGGTATGTGCTGTGTGTGCGCTGTCCATTCATAGGAGCGTGGCTCGTGAACGATTGCCCCCATAGCAAGAGGTTTGCTATTGGGGGCACTCAGCAGGGGAGAGGAGCGAGGACCTCTGGGGTGAGACCCAAAAAGAACAGGATTGGGGCTTTTCTGCACAAAAATTTCACAGAGCGGGTGCAGTGCATTGAAAAAGTATTCATACCCCTTGAAATTTTCCACATATTGTCATGTTACAACCAAAGACACAAAATTGGGATTTTATGTGATAGACTAACACAAAGTGGCACATAATTGTGAAGTGGAAGGAAAATTATTAATTGTTTTCAATTTTCTTTTACAAATATCTAAGAAATGTGGCATGCATTTGTATTCAGCCCCCTTTACTCTGATACCCCTACAACTAAAATCTAGCTGAACCAATTGCTTTCAGAAGTCACCTAGTTAATAAATAGAGTCCACCTGTGTGTAATATAATCTCGGTATAAATACAGCTGTTCTGCGAAGCCCTCAGAAGTTTGTTAGAGGACCTTAGTGAAGAAACAGCATCATGAAGGCCAAGGAACACACCAGACAGGTCAGGGATAAAGTTGTGAAGATGTTTAAAGCAGGGTTAGGTTATAAAAAATATCCCAAGCTTTTAACATCTCATGGAGCACTGTTCAATCCATCATCTGAAAATGGAAAGAGTATGGCACAACTGAAAACCTACCAAGACATTGCTGTCCACCTAAACTGACAGGCTGGGCAAGGAGAGCATTAATCAGAGAAGCAGCCAAGAGGCCCATGGTAACTCTGGAGGAGCTGCAAAGATTCACAGCTCAGGTGGGAGAATCTGTCCACAGGAAAACTATGAAGCCCCGTACACATGATCAGAAATTCTGCCAGCAAAAGTCGGATGTGAGCTTTTGGTCAGAAATTCCGACTCTGTGTATGCTCCACCAGACTTTTGCTTGCAGAATTTCAGCCAGCAAACAATTGAGAGCAGGTTCTCAATTTTTTGGTCGGAAAAAGTTCTGATAGAAAATTCCAGTTGTCTGTAAAAATTCTGACGCTCAAAATTCCTACGCATGCTCGGAAACAACTCGACGCATGCTCGGAAAGCATTGAACTTCATTGTCTCGGCTTGTCATAGTGTTGTATGTCACCGCGTTCTTGAAGATCGAAAGCTCAGAGAATTTTTGTGTGTATGCAAGTCAAGCTTGAGCGGAATTTAGTCGGAAAAACCATCCAAGTTTTTTCTGATGGAAAATCTGCTTGTAGTTAGTCATGAACTCCACAAATCTGGCCTTTATGGAAGAGTGGCAAGAAGAAAGCCATTGTTGAAAGAAAGCCATAAGAATTCCCGTTTGAAGTTTGCAAGAAGCCATGTGGGGGACACAGCAAACATGTGGAACAAGGTGCTCTGGTCTGATGAGTCCCAAATTTAACTTTTTGGCCCTCTCGGCAAATTAGGTCTGCACTGCAGCCATCTTTCAGCTAAAGCATGGATGGGAAGTGGTTAAAGCAGCGTGTCTGCTTCCACAGATAATCCAGTGAGGTCAAGAGAGAGTTGTCCTCATCCATTGTGAATAGTTCCATTTGGAGTATCCCACTCATCCCTTCTCCCATCCAAGTTATGGATGGGTAAAACCCAAATACCCTGAACTGGTCATTGAGTAACAAGCAAGCGGGAGTAAGGGTGGGACAGTGGAAGCCCCTAGCAGCAGAAGTGTGAAATCCTCAGCAACCAACAAGCGGGAACCCTTAGCAACACAGTGGGAAACCCTCAGCAAATAAGTAGGAACCCCCTGCACCTAAGTGGGAATCCTCAGCAACTAAAAGAGAACCATTGGCAACCAGCCTCAGGTAACCAAAGTGGGGCCTATGAAGTCAACACTCAGCAAGGCCTACGAGGACAGTGCTACATAGGTAATGGTAAAATCCCCCACTACTAACACAGGGAGAAGAGGGAGATCCGGAATAAAACAGGTCAGCAGATGAAGGGCCTCTAGGGAATAAGGAGGAGGCAAGTAGACGCTGGCTACCACACACTCTGAGTCAAACATTCTACCATGCAACAAAACGAATCTACCCTTGATGTCTGTTTCAGTCTGCCAACAGGAGAATACAGCACCACAATAAACTAACACTGAGGCGCCACAGGCATACAGTATGATGAGTAGTGTGAGTAATACACCACTTGAATAAATCTCCTCTCAAGTGCTGTAAGTCTTCTGCAAGTAGATCAAAACAGGATGAAGAGATATTACATTGTCAAAAATGCACTGACTTTTAAGGGAGTCATTCAGTCCCTTAATATTCTACAAGACCAGCTAACCAGTTGACTGGTGATGAGAAATAGTCTGACATTTTGTTGACAGGAGATGTAGAAATGCTGTTAAGTAATTACCAGTGCAGATCAGTGATGCCAGGCCAGGTTGGGGTGTGTATGGAAAGATAACTCTTGTGGAGCTGTTTGGGCAAACAAAAGAAAAGAAACCAGAGAAAAAGAGGGAACCATAAAACTATTAAGGCACAAAAGAAAAGGCAGAGTCAAACAGCATATGGGCCGAATGCACATGAAACCTCCAATGGCCCAAAAGAGCCCAGGACAAATGAAAAACAGGCTTCTCGTGGGATAAAACAGGGGGCAGTGAGTTCCAGGCAGTCAGTGTTAGCTCATAGCCACTCGAGAAAATGTGGATCCATCTACTGGAGTGTTAAGTGGAGATGGATTTGCCAAGAGAGACATGACAAGAGGTATTTCAATTTCAGCACAACCTACCATGTATGTACAGCAACTCAGCGAAAGTCCTTGAGAGAAGCAAACAGGAAATGTCTGCCCAGGAAGTACACACTGCCAACTTAGACATTCAGGATACGTCGTATAAATAATAGTATAAAACTGTTTCACCAATGCTAGTGGGCGGGCATTCTTCTCCTCCACCTGGCAATGCTGCAGTTTGGTCACAGATATGTTTTTTACATAGTAAGTCTAGCCTGAGTACTCTGGGGGTCCTAAGAGACTTGGGAAAAGTGCTCCAGGTGTGGTGCGGCTATCTCCCCAGCTCTCTCTCCCTGGCCCAGGACGAGGAGTCTCCATGCTGTAGCCGCCACCTTGGGAGCTGTGCTCAGCAAATCCAGCTCCTTCTTTTCATCTGGTCATGTTTGCCGGAGAGAAGGAGCCTGGTAATGCAAGCAGGGGAATGCTCTGTGAGAGTGCAGGGATCAAGGGCTCTTGGACTGATGCCAGCAGTGGGTCCTGTGACAGGATTTGGCAGGATTTCATGGAGGAGCTCAAGAGTACACGTCCACTTACATGTAACAGCCAGCCAGGCCTATGACATCATTTTGGCCTAGGCAAGAAACCAGGAAGAAACTGAAGAAATGTAAAAAAAAACAAGCTTAAAACTAGTAAATATAATATACCCCCCTATCTATTTATTAATGCTAGCAGCATAAAGATTTAAAAATAGTTAATGTTGATTGAGAGAATTTAGTTCTTCTTTCATTAGCAGAACTTAGACATGGTTTAAGGAACAGGAAAAAATACATCTCATTGGCAGACCAGAATTTTTTTTAGAAAAAATAAGTAATACCATCAGGACTCTCTGTATCTGCTTCCCTATTTGGTTTTTCCACTTCTGTCTCGCCTTTACCGCTTACATATAAACATACGTGATGTGATTTTTAAATAAACAAGATGCCAAACAATAAAAATCATGAGTGGTGAGTAGATCTGCCCCATTTATAAGTGAATAACCAAGCTTCCTGATGACGTGTTGATCGCGAAATGCACTGAGGCTGTACGCTCGCCTTTGCTGACGTCATTTCCGGTACAGCTAGTTCCAGTTTTTGATGTGGTGGAGCACAAGCTGAGACGTGGGGAAATGGTGTCTCTATACCTGTTGATGCTAGCACATTATAACACCTTATAATGTAAGTGAGCACTTTACCGCTATTGGCACTTGGTTCATATTAATGTGAATCTATTTGCTTTAACCAAGGCATATTGTCCTATGAGCACAAGGATATATCAAGGGATGCATTCTACCTTCCAAATGATTTGAGCATATGAAGTCTCCCATGTCTTAGCCATCTGGCGAGTTTGTATTTCTCCCACCAGAGTGAAGGTGAAGCACGGCTAATTAAAGTGGTTGTAAACCCTTACAAACCACTTTGACCTACAGGTAAGCCTAGATTAAGGCTTACCTGTAGGTCCAAGAAATATCAATTAAACCTACACGGTTTAGGAGATATTTACTAAAAGACAGGCACCGCTGTCTAGCGCACGTGCGCGGTAGACAGCGACGAGCAGGCGCACTATCGCCGTTAGCAGCATGCCGCTGCTAATGGTGATATGCCGTTAGTGGTGGCTCTCATGCGCATGTGCGGGAGTTACATCATCGCTGCTCCGTCGCTGTGAGTGGTCGGAGCAGCGATACCCGGAAGAAGATAGACGTTTCGTACTACAGGGGACAGTGGTGACATCGCTGGCTCCTGTGTCAGGTAAGTGACACATAATGGGCTACTATGCAATGCATAGTAGTCCATTATGCTTTACCTTTGCAGGGAGACAAAGAAGAAGTAAACCCATCAGGAATCACTCTACATGGCTAGGTTACGCATAGCAAGACGATGGCTTCAGGCTCCAAAACCAACCTTGCAAGAATGGCTGGCTGCAATAAACAAGGTTCTTCCCTACAAGAAGGAGATATATGCCCACAGGGGATGTGAGGCCAAGTACCGGAAAGTTTGGGGTACTTGGTTGGGAAATGCTGCTACTTGTAACAGGCTACCGTAGTAACACCTACGCTATATGCCCATCTACCCCTCCCTATATCAAACCAGAAGTAGGAAAGCAGCAGGCAGCTTACCCAAGCACTGGGACTATCCTAGCTATCCTCTGTTCTCCTACATTGTATATATACATGTAATTGCTCTACGTAATCCACTGCAAAAGTCACAGAGTTATATGTCTGCATCCTCCCTCCATCTTGCTGAAACTTATTCTGCTATATGTGTATTGTGTACTGCTGTACTGTCAATATCCACTATGTAATGTACTCTAATTACTCTAAATAAAACACATTGTTGATTGTAAAAAAAAAAAAAAAAGGGCACAGAGATAGCAGCTAATTATCCCAGAATTGTTTTAAATGGTGCTAAAAATCAGTCATTCAGAGCTATGTGCTGGTGCAGACTGGAACCGCTGACTTTCAGTGACAACTGGCATCCAGCACTGAGCACACAACCTATAATGATCAACTTTGGGGGTTTCATATCCTGCTAAACAGCATTCCATAGATGCTCTTGAAGTATAACACTCAAAAGACAATGCTTCAACATTGTTCTTATGTTAGAGGTGTCACATCACGTCACTTTCTTCCAGTAGAGAGGCTTGGACAGAGTTGTCCAACATATCCCTGCAGCAAGGTGGGCTTTATCTGTAATTCATGATATTATGGTGTCCATCAGGACACAAATCAATCAGCTGCTCAGGAATTGCTTAAAAATTTGACTAAAATGCTCAAGATTGTTCTAACCTAAAAAAAAAAAATTGTTGGATTTACCTAAAAACAAATAAGGAGCCATTCATCTTTTTTGGTGTCTGTAACTAAACTTCCCACACTCCACTTGAGTGCTTTCATATACCGCTTACTCCCAGTCTGAATATACAGTGGGGAGAACAAGTATTTGATACACTGCCAATTTTGCAGGTTTTCCTACTTACAAAGCATGTAGAGGTCTGTCATTTTTATCATAGGTACTCTTCAATTGTGAGACACTAAAACAAAAATCCAGAAAATCACATTGTATGAATTTTAAATAATTAATTTGCATTTTATTGCATGACATAAGTATTTGATCACCTACCAACCAGTAAGAATTCTGGCTCTCACAGACTTGATATTTTTTTTTAAGAAGCCCTCCTGTTCTCCACTCATTACCTGCATTAACTGCACCTGTTTGAACTTGTTACCTGTATAAAAGACACTTGTCCACACACTCAATCAAACAGACTCCAACCTCTCCACAATGGTGAAGACCAGAGAGCTGTATAAGGATATCAGTGATAAAATTGTAGACCTGCACATGGCTGGGATGGGCTACAGGACAAGCAGTTTGGTGAGAAGGCAACTGTTGGAGCAATTATTAGAATATGCAAAAAGTTCAAGATGATGGTCAATTACCCTCGATCTGGGGCTCCATGCAAGATCTCACCTCGTAGGGCATCAATGATCATGATGAGGGTGAGGGATCAGCCCAGAACTACATGGCAGGACCTGGTCAATGACCCGAAGAGAGCTGGGACCACAGTCTCAAAGAAAACCTTTAGTAACACACTACGCCGTCATGTGTGGTTATTTATTATGCACTAAATGTTTAAGTTATATTTATATTTGCGTTAGCGCCAACTTTTATATATATATATATATTATATATCTTATATATCATATAAACATACTTTTTATAACATGATCACCTCTGTCCAAGAAATACCTTGTGACTTTTACACACACTTAAGCATCGTACACGCGCTTAGATTTTCGGACGATCAAATGTCCGTCTTTTGTGGCATGCTAGCCTCATGATAAAAGTGAAGAGGTTACTCACAATACGAAAATGTTCGTACGACAGAATACAACATCAGAATTGATGTAGTGTGTTGAATAATTTTGTATGTATTCTTTAATTTCTGACCATGCGTAGTCTTGCTCTTATGTTTTTTTTCGTCTGAAAACCTTACTAATGAAACGAAAATCGGACGTTGAGTTCAGATCCAACAAAAATGTTATAGTCTGCACATCTAGCTTTTGTCTGAAAAAAAGCGAAATCGGCGGTCGAAAGCACCTTACTAATGATCAGAAAATCGGCAGAAAGCTCGTCGTATAACAAATTTTTCCCTCCGATTTTCGTATAGTGAATGCACGGGCCTTTAAGCCACATATATGCTATTCGATTTTCTGCAGATTTTTGTCTTCAGATTTACTGAAATAATGTAGTGCAAGGGCCTGCCTGATTGCATACAAATTTGAACTCTTAAGGTTTGACCTCATATTATATGGTCTTGGCAAATCTGAAGTCAAAAATCTGCAGAAAATCTAATAGTGTGTATGGGGTCTTAAGCCTCGTACACACGGTTCAATTTGTCGGAAGGGGATTGTCTGTTGACAGACTGTTGTCCTAAATTCTTACTGTTAGTACGCTCCTTTTGACAATTATTGTCCAATTTTCGGCCAACAAATATTGGATGACAGGCTAGTAAATTTTCGGCGGACAACGGCTTCACCTCTGATTTTCGTATGGTCAGTAAACAAATCCGTCATACAAAAGTATAAAGTACAAACACGCATTCTTAGAATCAATGCTCACCAAACACGAAATTATCAGAAGGGGCACAAAGGGTGGCACTCAAGAGCTGAAATTCCTTGTAGTACATCACTGCGTTTGTGTTTGTGGCACAACAATTGTGTAATGTTAGTATGCAAGTCAAGACCCTGGCACACGCCCTTTTGACAAAAATCTGATGCTTGGTTGGCCAACAATTGTATCGTGTGTACGAGGCTTTAGTCTCAGCCTGTGTAGACATTTTCCTGCTCCAAGACAGCAATATAAGCACCAACAGACTGGTGCAGGTTAAAAAGCAAAATCGTCTGTCGAAAGCACAGTACTAACGATCTGAATATCGCCAGACAGCTCATTGTATGAATTTTTCCATCCGATTTCGTATCCTGTGTATGGGCCTTTAGTTTTAGCCTGTACAGACATTTTCCTGCTGCAAGACAACAATATAGAAGCACCAACATACTGGTGCAGGTTAAAGCGGGAGTCCGCCGGGAGTTCCGCCGTTTTTTTTTTTAAAAGCCAGCAGCTCCAAATACTGCAGCTGCTGACTTTTAAAATAAGGGTACTTACCCGCCCAGCGCGCCCGCGATGTCGGCACCCGAATCCGATCTCTCGCTTGTCTCTCGGGTGCTGCCGCCGCCATCTTGGGTATGGGAATCAGGAAGTGGAGCCTTTCGGCTTCATTTCCTGGTTCCCTACTGCGCATGCGCGAGTCGCGCTGCGCAATAAGGATGGACCCGCTGCCTCTGGGATCTGTGTGTTTCCCAGCAGGCAGCGGGGGACTTTCGGAAAGGGGCGTAATCTACGCCCCTTTCCGCAGAGAGCTATCCCGGAAGTGGTTGCAGATACCTGTACTGTACAGGTACCTGCACCCCCCTCCCCCCTGAAAGGTGCCAATTGTGGCGCCGGAGGGGGGGAGGATTCCAATGAGGGGAAGGTCCACTTTAGGGTGGACCTCCGCTTTAACTGAGCATTTAACTCTAGCCACCACCATGTGTTTAAATAGAAATGTGCACCACTGACAGCATCTGCTTTTCCAATTCTGATTTTTGACCACTTGAGTCCCAGCTGTTGCTTAAAAATGGCACAGAGATAGCAGCTAAGTATCCCAGAATTGTTTTAAATGGTGCTAAAAATCAGTCATTCAGATCTATGTGCTGGTGCAGACTGGAACCGCTGACTTTCAGTGACAACTGGCATCCAGCACTGAGCACACAACCTATAATGATCAACTTTGGGGGTTTCATATCCTGCTAAACAGCATTCCTTAGAAGCTCTTGAAGTATAACACTCAAAAGACAATGCTTCAACATGGTTCTTATGTTAGAGGTGTCACATCACGTCACTTTCTTACAGTAGAGAGGCTTGGACAGAGTTGTTGAAGCTCTGTCCAGCATCTCCCTGCAGCAAGGTGGGCTTTATCTGTAATTCATCATATTATAGTGTCCATCAGGACACAAATCAATCAACTGCTCAGGAATTGCTTAAAAATGTGACTAAAATGCTCAAGATTGTTCTAACCTAAAAAAAAAAAAAATTGGATTTACTTAAAAACAAACAAGGAACCATTCATCTTTTTTGGTGTCTGTAACAAAACTTCCCACACTCCACTTGAGTGCTTTCATATACCGCTTACTCCCAGTCTGAATATACAGTGGGGAGAACAAGTATTTGATACACTGCCAATTTTGCAGGTTTTCCTACTTACAAAGCATGTAGAGGTCTGTAATTTTTATCATAGGTACTCTTCAATTGTGAGACACTAAAACAAAAATCCAGAAAATCGCATTGTATGAATTATTGCATGACATAAGTATTTGATTACCTACCAACCAGTAAGAATTCTGTCTCTCACAGAAATGATATTTTTTCTTTAAGAAGCCCTCCTGTTCTCCACTCATTACCTGCATTAACTGCACCTGTTTGAACTTGTTACCTGTATAAAAGACACTTGTCCACACACTCAATCAAACAGACTCCAACCTCTCCACAATGGCCAAGACCAGAGAGCTGTATAAGGATATCAGTGATAAAATTGTAGACCTGCACATGGTTGGGATGGGCTACAGGACAAGCAGCTTGGTGAGAAGGCAACTGTTGGCGCAATTCTTAGAATATGCAAAAAGTTCAAGATGACAGTCAGTTACCCTCGCTCTGGGGCTCCATGCAAGATCTCACCTTGTGGGGCATCAATAATCATGATGAAGGTGAGGGATCAGCCCAGAACTACACGGCAGGACCTGGTCAATCACCCGAAGAGAGCTGGGACCACAGTCTCAAAGAAAACCATTAGTAACACACTATGCTGTCATGGATTAAAATCCTACAGCGCACGCAAGGTCCCCCAGCTCAAGCCAGCGCATGTCCAGGCCCATCTGAAGTTTGTCAATGACCATCTGGATGATCCAGAGGAGGAATGGGAGAAGGTCATGTGGTCTGATGAGACAAAAATAGAGCTTTTTTGGTCTACACTCCACTCGCCGTGTTTGGAGGAAGAAGGATGAGTACAGCACCAAGAACACCATCCCAACCGTGAAGCATGGAGGTGGAAACATCTCTCTTTGGGACTGCTTTTCTGCAAAGGGGACCAGATGATTACATTGTTTCGAGGAGAGAATGGATGGGGCCATGTATAGCGAGATCTTGGCCAACAACCTCCTTCCCTCAGTAAGAACATTGAAGATGGGTCGCGGCTGGGTCTTCTAGCATGGCAATGACTCAAAAGACACAGCCAGGGCAACTAAGGAGTGACTCCGTAAGAAGCTTCTCAAGGTCCTGGAGTGACACAGCCAGTCTCCAGACCTGAACCCAATAGAAAATCTTTGGAGGAAGCTGAAAGTCCATATTGCACAGCGACAGCCCCGAAATCTGAAGGATTTGGATAAGGTCTGTATGGAGGAGTGGGCCAAAATCCCTGCGGCAGTGTGTGTAAACCTGATCAAGAACTACAGGAAATGTATGATCTCTGTAATTGCAAACAAAGGTTTCTATACCAAATATTAAGTTTTGCTTTTCTGATGTATCAAATACTTATGTCATGCAATAAATGCAAATGAATTACTTAAAAATCATACATGTGATTTTCTGGATTTTTGTTTTAGATTCTGTCTCTCACAGTTGAAGATTACCTATGATAAAAATTACAGACCTCTACATGCTTTGTAAGTAGGAAAACCTGCAAAATTGTCAGTGTATCAAATACTTGTTCTCCTGACTGTAGATATCAGATATTCCAACCGCTGCTAACAACCAACAAAACAAGACAATACTCATTTGGTAGCTGAACATGGACTGTTTTATTTGAGATGACACACAAATATATACAGCAGGTTGACAATACAAACTGTGACCATAAACCCAATTAACTAGCTAGCTAGTTTACTAATCATTTACCCAGACTTGGTGACTCGAGATGTGACCTTTCAGTGTAGACTTGCCATCTTCTACCTAACTTACTATACAATACTCGTTATGATAAATATCAACACAGAACTCCTTCACACAATAGCAGGGTTACAGTGCCTTGCAAAAGTATTTACCCCCTTGGCTTTTTACCTATTTTGTTACATTACAGCCTTTAGTTCAATGTTTTTTAAAAATCTGAATTATGTGTGATGGATCCAAACATAATAGCCTAAGTTGGTGAAGTAAAATTAGAAAAAATATACATAAAACTATTTTTCAGAAATAAAAAACGGATAATCGGCATGTGCATATGTATTCACCCCCTTTTTTATGAAGCCCATAAAAAGCTCTAGTGCAAACAATTACCTTCAGAAGTCACATAATTTGTGAAATGATGTCCACGTGTGTGTGATCTAAGTGTCACATGTCATTACATATACGCACCTTTTTGAAAGGCCCCAGAGGCTGCAACACCTAAGCAAGAGGCACCACTAACCAAACACTGCCATGAAGACCAAGTAACTCTCCAAACAAGTAAGGGACAATGTTGTTGAGGAGAAGTACAAGTCAGAGTTGGGTTAAAAAAAAATATCAAAATCTTTGATGATCCCTAGGAGCACCATCAAATCTATCATAACTAAATGGAAAGAACATGGCACAACAGCAAACCTGCCAATAAACAGCCGCACACCAAAACTCACAGCCTGGGCAAGGAGGGCATTATTCAGAGAGGCAGCACAGAGAGCTAAGGTAACCCTGGAGGAGTTGCAGAGTTCCATAGCAGAGACTGGAGTATCTGTACATAGGATGACAATGAGCCATACGCGCCATAGAGTTGGGCTTTATGGCAGAGTGGCCAGAAGAAAGCCATTACTTTCAGCAAAAAACAAATAGCACGTTTTGATTCTGCGAAAAGTCATGCGGGAGACTACCAAAATGAATGGAGGAAAGTGCTCTGGTCTGATGAGACTAAAATTTAACTTTTTGGACATCAAAGAAATGCTATGTCTGGCGCAAACCCAACACATGAAATCACCCAAAGAACACCATCCTCACAGTGAAACATGGTGGTGGCAGCATCATGATGTGGGGATGTTTTCAGCAGTCGGGACTGGGAAACTGGTCAGAGTTGAGGGAAAGATGGATGGTGCTGAATACAGGAAAATTCTTGAGCAAAACCTGTACCACTCTGTGTGTGATTTGAGGCTAGGATGGAGGTTCACCTTCCAGTAGGACAATGACCCCAAACACACTGCTAAAGCAACACTTGAGTGGTTTAACTACCTTCAGACCGGACCATTTTGCTGGTAAATGACCAGAGGTCTTTTTACAATTTGGCACTGCGCTGCTTTAACTGGTAATTGCGCGGTCATGCAATGTTGTACCCAAACAAAATTTGCGTCCTTTTCTTCCCACAAATAGAGCTTTCTTTTGATGGTATTTGATTGCCTCTGCGATTTTTATTTTTTGCGATATAAACGTAAAAAGACCGCAAATTTTGAAAAAAAATGATATTTTCTACTTTTTGTTATTAGAAAAATCCAATAAACTCAATTTTAGTCATAGATTTAGGCCAAAATGTATTCAGCCACATGTCTTTGGTAAAAAAAAGTCAATAATTGTATATTTATTGGTTTGCGCAAAAGTTGTCACATCTACAAACTAAGGTACGTTTTCTGGAATTTACGCAGCTTTCTTGAGGTGCTAAAATGGCAGTGCAGCACAAAACCCCCCCAAATGACCCCATTTTGGAAAGTAGACACCCTAAGGAAATTGATAAGTGGCATGTTGAGCCCATTGAATATTTTATTTTTTTGCCTCAAGCGATTGAATAATGACAAAAAATAATATATATTTTTTTTTTACACAAAGTTGTCACTAAATGATATATTGCTCACACATGCTATGGGCATATGTGAAATGACACCCCAAAATAAATTCTGCTGCTTCTCCTGAGTACGGGGATACCACATATGTGGGACTTTTTGGGAGCCTAGCCGCGTACGGGGCCCCGAAAACCAAGCACCGCCTTCAGGCTTTCTAAGGGCGTAAATTTTTGATTTCACTTCTCACTACCTATTACAGTTTTGAAGGCCATAAAATGCCAAGATGGCACAAAACCCCCACAAATGACCCCATTTTAGAAAGTAGACACCCCAAGCTATTTGCTGAGAGGCATTTTGAGTCCATGGAATATTTTATATTTTGCCACAAGTTGCGGGAAAATTACAAACTTTAATTTTTTTTTTTTTTTTTCACAAAGTTGTCACTAAATGATATATTGCTCACACATGCTATGGGCATATGTGAAATGACACCCCAAAATAAATTCTGCTGCTTCTCCTGAGTACGGGGATACCACATATGTGGGACTTTTTGGGAGCCTAGCCACGTACGGGGCCCCGAAAACCAAGAACCGCCTTCAGGTTTTCTAAGGGCGTAAATATTTGACTTCACTCCTCACTACCTATTACAGTTTTGAAGGCCATAAAATGCCAAGATGGCACAAAACCCCCACAAATGACCCCATTTTAGAAAGTAGACACCCCAAGCTATTTGCTGAGAGGCATGTTGAGTCCATGGAATATTTTATATTTTGCCACAAGTTGCGGGAAAATTACAAACTTTTTTTTTTTTTTTTTTTTTTCACAAAGTTGTCACTAAATGATATATTGCTCACGCATGCCATGGGCATATGTGAAATGACACCCCAAAATAAATTCTGCTGCTTCTCCTGAGTACGGGGATACCACATATGTGGGACTTTTTGGGAGCCTAGCCGCGTACGGGGCCCCGAAAACCAAGCACCGCCTTCAGGCTTTCTAAGGGCGTTACAGTTTTGAAGGCCATAAAATGCCAAGATGGCACAAACCCCCCCCAAATGACCCCATTTTGGAAAGTAGACACCCCTAAATTTAGGGGTACACTAGTGAGACTAGGTAATAAATGGCGGGTGCCCTGAAACTATAAAAAAAATAACTAACCAACCAGCGTCACCTGTAACAGTTATATGGTGATCACTGGTGAAAGGGTTAACTAGGGGGCAATCAGGGGGCTTTATGCGGTAGTATATGGGGGTCCCTGGCGCTATAAAAAGCTGCGGCGAACCTAAATACCTACCTGCCTAACTAGCGTCACCTGTGACACTAATACAGTGATCAGAAAAACGATCGCTTATTAGGCTGGGTTCACACTGGAGCGATGCGGGAACGCCACGAATCCGCGGCGGGTTCCCGCATCACATGCCTCCCGGCGGCAGTTCACACTGCCCTATGCGAACTGCTGGGAGTGTCAGTGAAATGTTAATGACACCCCCAGATCAGTTCGCATATCGCAGTGCGATCTGCAAACTCGGATCGCATGGTGTGAACACCCATGCGATCCGATTCTGCTGCGGACCAAAAAAAGGGTCCCGTGCGAGTTTGCGGCGGGTGCGGCGGGTGCGACACGAATTCAGCCATACTATCTGTATGGCTGAACTCGAATCGCACAGAGATCGGATGTGATTTGCACTGCAGTGCGGTGCGAATCACATCCGTTCTCATAAACCGCTGCAATGTGAACCCAGCCTTAGTGACACTGGCGACGGGGGGTGATCACGGGGTTAAACCTTTATTGGGGGGGTTAGGGGGGTACCTTAGAACTAAAGGGGGCTAACCCTAACTGCCCTAACAGTTATTACAGTCACAAATGACACCCGCCGGGTGATCAGGGGGTTAAACCTTTATTAGGTAATAAATGGCGGGTGCCCTGAAACTATAAAAAAATAACTAACCAACCAGCGTCACCTGTAACAGTTATATGGTGATCACTGGTGAAAGGGTTAACTAGGGGGCAATCAGGGGGCTTTATGCGGTAGTATATGGGGGTCCCTGGCGCTATAAAAAGCTGCGGCGAACCTAAATACCTACCTGCCTAACTAGCGTCACCTGTGACACTAATACAGCGATCAGAAAAACTATCGCTTATTAGGCTGGGTTCACACTGGAGCGATGCGGGAACGCCATGAATCCGCGGCGGGTTCCCGTATCGCATGCCTCCCGGCGGCAGTTCACACTGCCCTATGCGAACTGCTGGGAGTGTCAGTGAAATGTTAATGACACCCCCAGATCAGTTCGCATATCGCAGTGCGATCTGCAAACTCGGATCGCATGGTGTGAACACCCATGCGATCCGATTCTGCTGCGGGCCAAAAAAAGGGTCCCGTGTGAATTTGCGGCGGGTGCGGCGGGTGCGGCGGGTGCGACACAAATTCAGCCATACTATCTGTATGGCTGAACTCGAATCGCACAGAGATCGGATGTGATTTGCACTGCAGTGCGGTGCGAATCACATTCGTTCTCATAAACCGCTGCAATGTGAACCCAGCCTTAGTGACACTGGCGACGGGGGGTGATCACGGGGTTAAACCTTTATTGGGGGGGTTAGGGGGGCACATTAGAACTAAAGGGGGCTAACCCTAACTGCCCTAACAGTTATTACAGTCACAAATGACACCAATGCAAAAAAAAAAAAAAAAAAAGCAATTGGTGTCACTGTGACTGGGGGGGCAGGGGTAATTGGGGGGTGATCGGGGGGTAAAGGGGGGGTGTGAGTGTGCCTGGCATGTTCTACTGTGTAGTGTAGTGCTTGTGCAACTCCCCGATGCTCTCTCCTCGGTGCCGGAACGAAAAATACCGACACGGAGGAGAGAATACATCACTTCCTCTCCTGTGTTTACATTACAGGAGAGGAAGTGATGTCACGGGACATTTTCATTCGTCGGGAGCGATCGCGAGGGGGTGGCCATGAATGAATGGCCGTCCCCTCGCCCGGGATCGCTCCCGAACGAATACCGACCGCCGCAGGCACCGGGCGGGGGCCCGATCGGGCCCCCGACCGTCGGGCAGGCAAGGACGTACATGTAAGCCCTTATGCCTGCCCGTGCCATTCTGTCGACGTACATCGTCGTGCGGCGGTCGGCAAGTGGTTAATGTGAAACATGTAAATGTGTTGGAATGGCCTAGTCAAAGCCCAGACCTCAATAGAAAATCTGTAGTCAGACTTAATCATTGCTGCTCACAAGTGCACACCATCCAACTTGAAGGAGCTGGTGCAGTTTTGCAAGGAGAAATGGGCAAAAATCCCAGTGGCAAGATATGGCAAGTTCATAGAGACATGTCCAAAGCGACTTGGAGCTGTGATAGCTACAAAAGGTGTCTCTACAAAGTATTGACTTTGGGTGGGGGGGGGGGGGGGGGGGGTGAATAGTTATGCACATTGAATTTTTCTGTTATTTTGCCCTATTTGTTATTTGCTTCACAATAATTTAAGTGGATTTAAACCCACTCTTATCCTTTCTAAACTGCTGCAATATTGGTTATCTAGAAGGATATACAACCTCCTGCATGTATACTTATCTGTCAAATGTCTCCCCTCTGCCTGCTATGAGACCCGAAAAAACTGCAGATTTTGTGGGTGGGTCTTTTTTACAGAGCTCAGTGGGTGGAGTCGTGATGTCAGTAGACTCCCCACCCACCTCTACACTCCCCTTATCGACATGCTTTTTCTCCTGTGTATTTCTTAGCCCTTGTACACACGGTCGGAAGTTCCGTCTGAATGTTTACTATCGGACCATTTTGTCGGATATTCCAACTGTGTGTGGTCTGCATCGTACTGTTTTTCCAACTTGCCAGTAAAATTTTCCAACAAAATGCTCCGATCGGACATACTCTGATCATGTGTAGCCTACTCCGACGGACAAGGTGCCACGCATGCTCAGATCAAATTCCTAGACCAAAGCTATTGGCTACTAGCCTGAACGTAGTCCCGTCGTAACAAAATAATGTTGTCACGCTACGTATGATCGGATCTTCCGACAACTTTGTCCGACCGTGTGTATGCAACTCCAGTTTCGGACAAAATCCGTCGTACAAAAACCGACGGATTTTGTTGTTGGAATGTCCGACCGTGTGTACAAAGGTTAACAGTTTTTTCTGCTGAGTTTTTCCTTCAGGTTTACCTAAACCATGTAGTGCAAGGGCCTGCCTGATTGCATACAAATTGAAACTCCTAAGGTTTGACCTCATATTATATGGTTTTGGTAAATCTGAAGGAAAAACTAATTTGCATGGAGTTTGCATGTTCTCCCTGTGCTTGCTTTGGTTTCCTTCCACACTCCAAAGACCTTACTGGTAGGTTAATTGGTATGTGAACTAGGATTCTTATAAGGTAAGCTCCTTGGGGGGCGTGGCCTAGGTGGTCATGTGAGCGGACGTCTTTCTGAGCAGCTCCGTCTTCTCCCGCTACAATCCTGCTCCATCCTGGGTTAATCCCACGCCAATCGCCGACCGAAAGACACCGACTGCACCGGAGGATCCCCCCGCTTCCCTGGCAGGTGATATCGGCGGATGGGCAAACGCAGAAGGCAGCCGCCGGCGCGAATGTCTGCGCACACACGCTCGGGCCAAGATGGCCGTGGGACCACCACCGCGGAGCTCTGTGATTCTCCGGCCTCCACGCCGGATCTCTTTGGGGAATCCTCTCCGCCGTCCTCCCCGGGACATCCGGACCCCCCGATCCTGGAGTCACAGATCTCGGAGGGAGAGGAGGCGGAGGGGAGCGGCCGGGATCCGACGCTTGCCGATGTGCTGCACACCATTAAGGTAAACCATGTGGCTCTAATGGGGACTGTGGCTGAAATAAGAAGGGACTTTACATTGCTGAGACAGGATGTT
This sequence comes from Lithobates pipiens, assembly GCF_037356315.1. Lineage (NCBI taxonomy): Eukaryota > Metazoa > Chordata > Amphibia > Anura > Ranidae > Lithobates > Lithobates pipiens. The sequence goes on along the minus strand of NW_027507787.1, from coordinate 65,642,393 downwards.
CAGAAAATACGCGGAAGGGTGGATGAGACTGAGAAACGTATTAGTGACTTGGAGGATGCAGTTGACCCTATCTGGCCTAAACTTAATACGGCGGGGGGTAAAATTGCCTCCCTGGAAAACAAGATGGACGACCTCAAGAACCGCCTCAGACGTAACAACCTGAGGCTGGTGGGTCTTCCTGAGCGGGTAGAGGGGTCTGACCCAGTGGCCTTTCTGGAAAGTTGGCTTGAGCAGGAATTTGGCCGTGACACCCTGTCCCCCTGCTTTGTGATAGAACGGGCTCACAGAGTCCCGGGCAGACCTCTCCCCGTGGGCAATCCGTCACGTACCATGGTAATTACCGTATATACTCGAGTATAGGCCGACCCGAATATAAGCCGAGGCCCCCAATTTACCCCCAAAAAACTGGAAAACTTATTGACTCGTGTATAAGCCGAGGGTGAGACATGGCTGTCCATCCCTGTGTGTCCGTCCATCCCTGTGTGTGTGTCCGTCCATCCATCCCTGTGTGTGTGTCCATCCATCCATCCATCCCTGTGTGTGTGTCCGTCCATCCATCCCTGTGTGTGTATCCATCCATCCATCCATCCCTGTGTGTGTGTGTGTGTGTGTGTGTGTGTGTGTGTGTGTATCCATCCATCCATCCATCCATCCCTGTGTGTGTGTGTGTGTGTGTGTGTATCCATCCATCCATCCATCCATCCCTGTGTGTGTGTGTGTGTGTGTGTGTGTGTGTGTCCATCCATCCATCCATCCCTGTGTGTGTGTCCGTGCAGCCTTGTGTGTGTGTCCAGCCTACCTGTGTCCCGAGCCTCCGTCCCGAGCCGCCGTCGTCCCGAGCCTCCTCCGTCCCGAGCCTCCTCCGTCCCGTGCCTCCTCCGTCCCGTGCCTCCTCCGTCCCGTGCCTCCTCCGTCCCGTGTCGTGCCGATGGATCGCCGCTCCAGGATCGCCGCTCTTCTCGGCGGCCATTCTACAATTCAAAAGCCGCGCCTCCGCCTGTGATAGGCGGAACACTCAATTTCCCAGCAGCCTGTGTTCCGCCTATTACAGACATCGTCTCATCCTCGTCCGTAGTACGAGGATGAGCGGATGTCCGTGATAGGCGGAACACTGACTGCTGGGAAATTCAGTGTTCCGCCTATCACAGGCGGAGGCGGAGAAGGAGGCGCGGCTTTTGAATTTTAATGTCCGCCGTCTGTCTGCTCGATACGCTGATCGAGCAGTCAGACAGCGGTGACTCGAGTATAAGCCGAGGGGGCACTTTCAGCCTCAAAAAAGAGGCTGAAAATCTCGGCTTATACTCGAGTATATACGGTAGGTTGCTGAACTACAGAGACAGAGATGCTATACTGCGGGCGGCCAGAGTGAAAGGCAGCTTGAAGATCAATAATGCTGCTGTGTCACTGTATCCGGATTATTCTGTGGTGGTTCGCAACCAACGGGCGCAATTCCAGTCTGTTAAACGCAAGCTGAGAGAACACGCAGTGAAGTATTCTATGATATTCCCAGCTACCCTACGTATTGTCTATCAGGAGAAGGTTCTTTTCTTCCAGTCACCCAAGAACGTCCTTGCATGGTGGGAATCCCTACCCCAACCCCCTCAAGATCCTGCCTGAAGGATAATGGCCTGGATGGTTATCATTCTATTTTCTTCTTTGCCCCCCCTTTTTTCTTTTTTGCAACTGCCTCGGTCAGGGAGGCGGGTCTCTGCTGCTCTTATTGAAACATGTTGGGACTAACAAGATTTATTTTTTTATGTTGCGGGACTCTTTTTCTCCTCCATTTCTTGGATGAGTACCTGGGAGCTGCTCCAGGCAGAACGATTTTGAGCCACATTGTGGTGAGGTTATCTAGTTGTGGATAATTGCATGGCTATCAGGCCATGCGCCCCACGCATGGCCCCAGTTTTGGGTACAAGCCCGCTCCATTTCCGTGGGAGCAGGGCAGGGTTGTTGCTGCTACTTGGCAGCCCTTTAGTTGTTGTCTGTTGTATGGGTGAGGAGTGTGTGGTGTGTGGATGGATGGGAGTATGTATGTGTCACCTGTCCCCCTGGAGGTACTGTGGCTCTGGCTGTCTGGTGAGGGACTGTTTTGGGGTTCCTGGGCGGGCTACACCCGCTTGTTCACGTTCTTGTACACTATTCCCAGCCCGTACATGGCTGAGGTAAACATATGCTCCTGGAATGTTCGGGGGCTAAATTCTAAATTTAAACGTGCATTGGTGTTTGAGCAGATTAAACGACTGCACCCGCATATTCTTTGTCTGCAGGAGACTCATCTGGTGGGCTCAAAAATCCTTGCGTTAAAAAAGTGTTGGGTGGCTCACAACTTCCATTCCACTTACTCCAACTATGCTCGTGGGGTGGCCATCTTAATACGCAAAGGGCTACAGTTTGAGTGCCATCAGGTGGTCTTGGACCCCGGGGGTCAATTTTTAGTGTTACATGCCACGGTGCTAAGAACTCCTGTCATTCTGGTCACAATTTATGTTCCTCCGCCAGCCACGGCCACGGTATTCTCCGATTTGAGCACTAAGTTATCACTGTTACCTGTTTGCCCTACGTTTATTGTGGGTGATTTCAACTCGGTGCTACAGCCTGATCTGGATCGGTTGAAACCCCATGGAAGCGAATCAAGAATGTTTAGTAAATGGTGTGAGGCCTATGGATATGTTGATATTTGGTGTTGGAAATTCCCGGGGGTAAAGATATTCTCATGTCAATCCAAAACGTATGGCTCTTTGTCCAGACTAGACTATGCACTGGCCACCGGGAGTTTCCTGCCGGTCGTCAGGGCGATTAAATATATCTCTCAAACAGTTTCGGATCACTCACTACTGCAGGTTACCCTTTCCCTGGGGCACTGTCCTTCATTTAGGGTGTGGAAACTTAGTCCCTTGTGGGTGTCCACACCGGGGATACAAGAGGCCATTCCCTCAGATATGTCAGACTACTGGTCCACGAACACTGGCACCACGGCAGCGGGACCTACCTGGGATGCCTTTAAGGCGGTATTGCGCGGATCGTACATATCCCGTATTAAGCATCATAGACGAGCGGGGAGGGCCCAACAACTGGATCTCGAACGTTCCCTTGAGGAGGCTAAACGTAGACATATACTCAACCCGACTGAGACTACTCGAGGTGACCTGACGAATGCCCACAAGCTGTTACAGTTACATCTTGTGGACACGACTAAAATACAACAACTACACCTGACAGCAAAACTACACGAACACGGGGGTAAGAATGGGAGGCTATTAGCCTTCCTCGCTCATACGGATTATCTGGATAGTTCCATCTCTGCCATACAACTGCCCATTGGTTCTACTACTGAAGACCCGGGGGCGATAAATCAGGAATTTACCTCATACTACAGCAAACTTTATGACGATCCAGTGCCCCCATCGGAGGCTACATTTCAGGGTTTTTTCTCGTCGTTGGGGTTTCCTGGACTGGAGGAGGCCCAGCGAGACCTCCTTGAGCAGGAGATTACTCTTGAGGAGGTGGAGGCAGCGATAGGTTCCCTACCGCCTTCGAAGGCCCCCGGCCTTGACGGTATCCCTTCGGCGTGGTACCAGACCTATACTGAATTGGTAGCCCCTAAGCTACTCCTTACGTACAGAGCGTCTTTGAACATGGGATCTCTTCCTGACTCCATGAATGAAGCCCTGATAGTGGTCTTGCCCAAGCCGGGCAAGAACAAATTGCTATGTGAGTCCTACCGTCCTATCTCCCTCCTAAACCATGACGCAAAAATGTTGGCCAAGATATTGGCTCTTCGTTTGCAAAAGGTTATACTCTCATTAATCTCGCCAGATCAGGCTGGGTTTATGCCTGGACGTAGCACTTTTGACAATATACGCAGATTATATCTACATATCCATAGAGCATGTAGGGATAAACAAAGTAGTTTGGTATTGTCCTTAGATGTGTTAAAGGCATTTGATACGGTGCGTTGGTCATTTTTGTGGGAGACAATGGCTAACATGGGCTTTGGCCCACTATTTACAAAATGGGTCTGCCTGCTATACGCTAAGCCGAGTGCAAGGGTGAGAACTAATAGAGATGTCGCATCGCCATTTCGGCTGTTTAGGGGGACTAGACAAGGGTGTCCCCTGTCCCCGCTCCTGTTCGCCATCGCCATAGAGCCCCTAGCCCTGGCGGTGCGGCAGGCTTCGGGGATAGGGGGCATCCGAGTAGGATTACTGGAGGAAAAGATATCTTTGTATGCAGATGATGCCTTGATTTATTTGGATGGTAATGAAGGCTCCTTTCATGGTCTCATGCGGGTGGTTGAGGAATTTGGAGATGTGTCTGGTCTGAGGGTAGGTTGGGACAAGTCGATAGCTTTCCCCATCGGCCCGCGCTGCTCCTATGATTACTTGACCGCGTCTAAACTTCAGACGTCCCAGTCATTTAAATATCTGGGCATTCAGATACATAATGAGCTCCCCAAATATGAAGCCTTGAATATTACCCCAATCACAAAACAGATGGTTGACAGACTTCAAGCGTGGGCAACTCTCCCTCTCAACTTAATAGGTCGTATTAACATCTTTAAGATGATATTCCTCCCAAAATTTCTATACTGTTTTCGAGCTGCCCCGATCTATCTCCCAAAAAAGGTATTTATGAAAATAGAATCCAGTGTGTCCTCCTTTATCTGGCAAAACTCCCATCCGCGATTTGCCAAGACATCTTTGCAATCCTCTAAATCGAAAGGAGGCCTGGCCCACCCGAACCTAGGCAAGTATTTCCTTGCCTCCCAACTGACATATATATATGATTGGTTGCATTCCAACCCCCAGCCCCCCTCCGCCATTCTCATGTCAATCCTTCATGCCCCGTTTGACTCGGTTAATGACGTACTGCACAGGGCCCTACATTCTAGGTGCTCTAGATTTTCCCCTATGGAGGTGGGTCTACTGGCCTGGAGAGAGGGAGAGAAACTTCTTTCTATTTCTACCCCAGGCAGGTCACCACAAACACCGATATGGGACAATCCCAGTGTACCTGAACTACAGGGGCACCCAGACTCCCAATGGTGGGCTAGGCTGCATGTTCTGCGCCTGTCCCACATCATCAAGGGAAATGAGTTTGAATCCTTTGAAAACTTACGGGGTACCTTCTCAATAGATAATACATTTTTCTATAAGTATCTACTTCTCAGACATGCCATTCGGGTGCAGTTTGGTTCCTTGCACATAGAGCTTCAGGAGTCCCCTATGGAGGACCTAATGTCTTACCCGGATCTTACTAAACAGGTTACAACTTTTTATGATCACCACTCCAGGGCAGGAGCAGACCCATTTTGTAATTCCTTTGTGAAGTGGAAGCGTTTGATACCTGCCCTGGTAGAGGAGGGGTGGGAGGAAACTACTGAAACCTGCTTCCAGGATATTATCAGCACTTCCGACCAATATGTTCAGTTTAAGTTTATTCATCAGCTGCACTACACACCTGCTAGACTGGCTAGAATGGGTTTGAGAACTGAGGCCTTGTGTCCTAGATGTACTCACGATAATGCTGATCTATTTCATATGTTTTGGAGTTGTCCTAAATGTGTATTGGACGGACCTGTTCACATTCTTTGATGATCATCTTGCTCTCCCGGTGCCTCAAACCCCTGAGGTGGGGCTGCTGGGTATATTGAATGACTTTGTCCACAGGGCGTCAGAACGGACTCTTCTGCGTACCATTTTATTTTATGCACGTAAAGTGATCTTATTGCACTGGAAAGACAATGTTCCTCCCAAAATTCAATCACTGTATGGTATTATTAATGGTGAACTCCCTAAATTTAAAATAGTGTATAAACACAGAGCTTGCTTGAAAAAGTTTCATAAGGTGTGGCAACCATGGTTGGATGTCTCTGGATCATTTTGGGGGACGGTCCTATCCTCGCAGGACCCCCTGGGGGGGCTGCGGGGGTAGGGCCGGAGGTTTGGGCTTTGTGGATGGTGGTCCCGGGTATGGGGGGGGGGGAACGAAACGGGGTGGTAATTTGCTACTGTATGACCTTATATGGCAGCTATTTATGTTGAAATGATACTGCATAGGGGGACGGTGACAGGTGTGAGTGTGATGGGTGTGTGTGCGCGAATGTTGGCATGTCTGTTGTTGTGTCTTTGTTTTGTTGGGGTTTCTCTGTGTTTTTGCATATAATGGTAGCAGTTTGGTTTACTCCAATGAGGCGTCTTTATTGTTGCCTCTGTATTCACCTCTGGAGGGAGACTCCTTGCCTTGTGTACTGTTTGCCTTATATGCTGTATGTATGTTCAAAAATATTTTAAAATAAACACCTTTTAAAAAAAAAAAAATAATAAGGTAAGCTCCTTGAGGGCAGGGACTAATGTGAAAGTATGTAAGGAATTGCATATAATTTTCAGCACTATATAAATGGATTTAATAAATAAGGAAACTTTTTGCTAAAAAGGCATACAATTCTAAATTGGTATGACTCATTTAATTTAGGATTTCTTAACCATTTTTAATGGTAACAGAGAATGTTAAGGTAGACTTGCAATTAATTGTAGGTGTTAAGTATTTTTTTTCAAGTACTAGTTTTTTTTACTTAAAATAGAAATGTAAGTTTTGGCAACACATTTTTTATATTCTAATTTAGTATAAAAGTTGAATTATGCCTTCATTTTCTAAGTAAATGCAACAAACCATTTTTTTTTAAAGTGCATTTGTTTCTTTGTACATGCACCTCTATAATTGAGCATTTATGATATCTGTTTTAATGCCAATTAAATTGCACACATTTGTAGTTGTTATTTTTCAGTAAAAACATTGGATACCCAGACAACTTTGTTTGCTCAGATAACTGTAATATGTGGGACTTTCCCACAAGAAGCTTGCTATTGTACATGTTTCAGAAGAGAATATTTGTTGGTTTCACCTGCCTTTGGGTAAAATATTTCTTTAAAATATATTTAACATACTATATTGGACAAAGTAATCATTTCAAGAAATTGAAACAAAAAGCAAAACAAAAACATACAGCTCAGTTACCTGGGAATTTACAGAGAACCCCCCACCCCCCCATAAAAAAAAATGCTAGTTTAGAGGTGTCGATCCAAGCACAAAAACAGAACATTTGTGTTCTGAAATAAAATCTTTGTAAATGTTTCATTTGTCTTTAAAATGCAGTGTCAATCGCTGCCCAACCCTTCCTGAAATTTCCTTTTGGTTCAGCATTATAGCAGACTACTTTATTGGCCAGTATGCACAAGCAGGAGGCAGGAAAGGGGTGGGGCTAGTAATCACTAACTGAAACTGGTAATCCTTGATGATTATAGCATTTTAGAGTTCTCATTTCATTAAATAATGAATCTATTATTAAGGTTTATCAATATCCCTTAACATTTACTATATGCCTTTGCAAAATTAGAAATAACATAATGTGAGATGTGCATGTAATGACAGCTACATGTAAAGGCTACAATCACTCTCAGGCAAGTTACAGGCCACAAAGCACAGAATGAGATTACTAGACTTGCAGCTGAACTCATTGCTGACATTCTGTCCATCATCCAGGATCCCTGGCACAGAGAACATACAGTGGATAAAATAAGTATTGAAAACGTCACCATTTTTCTAGGTAAATATATTTTTAAAGGTGCTATTGACATGAAATTTTCACCACGGTAACAACTTATGCAAGCCATACATACAAAGAAGCCAAAACAAATAAGTTCAGAAATTAAGTTATGTATAATAAAATGTAATGACACAGGGAAAAAGTATTGAACACGAAAACTGAAATTTAATTAAATTTACTTTGTACAAAATCCTTTGTTGGTAATGACAGCTTCAAGACGCCTCCTGTACGGAGAAACTAGCATTGCTAAGGTGTGATTTCGGCCCATTCTTCCACAGTCTTCAAATCTTGAAGGTTCCGTGAGCTTCTTCTATGAACTCTGATCTTTAGTTATTTCCATAGATTTTCTGTTGGATTAAAGTCAGGTGATTTGCTGGGCCATTTTAGCAGCTTAATTTTCTATCTTTGAAATCAATTGAGAGTTTCCTTGGCTTTATGTTTGGGATCATTGTCTTGCTGAAATGTCCACCCTTGTTTGAGGGTGGACATGTGTTAACGGTGTTCGTGTGTTCTGCCAAATTTTTTGCCTGTTTGGCATGTTCTGGTGCGAACTGAACCGTTCAGCCCATCCCTACGAGCAGATGAACAAATTCAAATCGTAAGTCTTATGTTAAAGAAAGTACAGTCATCAACAAAAATACAAATCTCATAGAGATAACATAGGAAGAAAGGGAGGTACTATGCTACCTATAACTTCAGCTGCATGGAATTGCAGCCTGTCTGATTGGGAGGGGTAGGGGACTGAGAGAGCAGTCGGCATAACCAGAGCATGGTATTTCACACAAGGAGGGTTGGGTGCTCTCCAGGTCAAAGGTTAGTGGGACTGCCTGGGTGTCCAAAAAAAAAAGAGGACACTGCACATTGGACCCGCTAAGGAGAAAGGTGGGGGGAATGGAGGGAGGGGGAAGCATCACGGTTAAGTAAAATGAGGAAGATCAAGGAATCAGAAGAGGCTTGGGTCAAATTTTAGTCCAAATATTCAGTGGGGGACAGAACCTGTAGAGTGTAGTGGTATGGCTCCAGGGTTGAGCCCTCTATGGTCCCACATGTCCCATATTTTGGAGAACAGAGGGAGTGTGCCATGTATTGCTGCGATGAGGTGTTCTATTCTACGGATTTGCTCCAATAATTGTAAAACTTGTGGAAGTGTGGGCAGAGAGGTGGCTAGCCATCTTAAGGGTATGGCTCTTCTTGTTGCCAGAAGAACATAGGCAGCCAGTCTCTGGGTGTGCTTGGAGATTCCGGGGAACGGCAGGCCCAATAGGTAATGGATTGGGTCTGGGGGAGGGATATTTCTAGAAGGTCTTTTAAGAAAGGCTGAATGGAGGCCTAGAATGGTTGGTTGAATAATGGGGCAATCCCAGAATATGTGGAAATGTAAATCTATGTCACCCAAACACCTCCAGCACACCTTTGAAACCTTAGGGTCATCTGTGTATTAGCTCTGGGGTTCTATACCAGAAAAACAGTATATTATAAGCCATCTCCCTCTGCTTCACACACCTCGATGATTTGCCTCCCAGATCCTTGGCCATTGAGGAAGGGGTATGGATCGTTGGGTGGCCTGAGACCATTTCTGCATATATGAGTGTTGTTTATTAGTGAGCGGATGAACTTCATGGAGGAACCTATAGATATCTGAAATAAGTTGGGTTTGAGGTGGGCCTTGAGAACATAAGAGTTTAAATGGGGTGGGTTTATCTAATGTGAGGGTAGGGGACTTGGAGGAGAAGCAGTGTTTGAATTGGAGGTAGGAGCAAAATAGCTGTTTAGGAATCTGATGTTTTTTTTGTATGTCCACAAATGGCAGGAGGGTACAGGTGAGTGGGTGAGTTTTTCCAGAGCTGAAAAATTCCAGCTTGAGTCCAGGGTAGCATTCGTATGTAGGATACACTGTATGGAATCTCGGGATTAAATAGCACATTTAACAAGGGTGGGCAGGAGGAGGAGAGAGAGAAGCGTCTGGAGCATTTCTGCATATAGAGAGAGTGAATACCATCGGATGGAGGCATAGTCCTCGTAGTTGGCTTCCGGACTCAACTAAATCATTGAGCATGGGTGGACTGGGCTTGTTATGCACATTTCTATTTCAGACCAAATACTGGTCGCCATCCTGGTGGACCGTGCAATAATTGGCTTGAGATGAGTGGCAAAATAGTATTTGAGAAGGTCTGGAGCTCCCATGCCACCTCTAAGGCGGGGAGCTAACAATACTGAGCTGGCGATTCGGTGGGCTTTATTATGCCATATAAAGTTAAGAAATTATCTTTGTGTGGCTTTGAGCTGTGCCATAGGGATGGGGACAGGCAGAGTTTCAAACAAGTAGTCTCGGTAAGATGGACATCTTCAGGACATTGACTAGGTTCAGGAGAGATAGGGGGAAAGCGTCCCATTGCTGCAAGAGTCGGTCATTGTCACAGAAGAGAGGGGGAAAGTTAGCCTGGTAGAGGGAGGGATAAGAGGAGGTGAGATTTATACCTAGATATTTAAGAGAGTGTGGGCACCAGTGATAGGAATAGTTATGTTGTAGAATGTCAATGTCAGTAGAATGTCGTCAGCGAACAAGGAAAGTTTATATTCCCTTTGGCGTAACGAGACCCCGCAGATGTCAAGGTGGGTGCAAATAGCTTCAGCTAAAGGTTCTAAACATAGAATAAAGAGTAGGGGGGAAAACGGGCAACCCTGCCTAGTCCCGATACTTAGGGAGAAGGCCAGTGATAAATGGAAGGATAGTTGGTCTTGGGAGGGGGGTCGGGAGTATAAGTCATGTAATGCTGCTGCAAAGGGGCCTTGAAATCCATATCTGGAAAGGGTGGCAAACATAAAGGGCCAGCTAAGCCGATCAAATGCTTTTTGTGCATCGAGACTTAGTATTAGAGCAGGGTGGGTTGTCTTGTTTAGCAAGTTAATAAGGTCATTGGTGCATCTAGTGTTGTCTGGCCGGTACAAAGCCTACTTGATCCTTGTGTATGAGGGTAGGGATTATGTGGGATAATCTATTGGCCAGAATTTTTGTGAATATCTTGTAGTCAGAGTTAAGCAAAGCAATGGGCCTGTAATTGTCAGGGAGAGAGAGGTCCTTACCGGGTTTAGGAAATGGTGATGTGGGCATGAAGGAATTGGGAATGAGGTTCAGTGCCTTTGAGCAATAAAGTGTATAATGATATCAGATGTGGGCTAAGAATTGGCAGGAAAGTTTTGTAATAGGAATAGGGCAGACCATCTGGGCCAGGAGATTTATGGGTCGGGAGATTTTTGATTACTTCAGCTAGATCCTCAGGGGTAATCGCAGAGTTTAAGGAACAAAGGTGGTCAGGAGAGAGCTTAGGTGTAGGGATTCAAAAAAGGAGTCACATTTTTCCTGCGTAAATTGGCAATTGGGGTCTGTTTGTAGTCAGTTGTATAGTTTATGATAGAAGTCCCCCAATACTTTGGACATAGTGAGAGGGACAGTAGGTAGAGGTACAATTGGTCTTCATGAGAGAGTCTGGAATGTAGTGAAAGGGGCAAGGCTTTAATTTATTAACCAACATTCTATGTGGTTTATTGGAGAATTCATAACATTCCTGTTTAGACCACAAAAGTGATTTGTTGAGCCTAGCCACCATGATGAAAGCCACTAAGAGTCCCTCAGCCTTGCGAAGCTTAGACAAGAGAGAGGAACGTTGAAAAGTTGCATCTCTTTTCAGACAAGACCCCACAGAAATGCAGTGTCCCTGGAATACATCTCTGTGCACCTCCCAAAGGGTGGAGGCCTCAGGGACCGTGTTCGCATTGAGTTGAAAATAGTCAGTCAGACTATTTGATAGGCGTTCCATAGTTTCGAACTTGTTGAGTCGTCAATGACATGTCCTGGGGGCAGCCAAGGACAGAGTGATATCTAAATGTACAGAGGACTGATCTGACCATGAGATAGGGTTTATTTCTGAGGACACTGTGAATGTCAAAAGGGGGGTAGAGACAAAAAAATGGTCTAGCCTGGAGTAAAGCTTATGGGGAAGAGAGTAGAACGTGTATTGCCTATGTGTGGGGAGTTTATTTCTCCAGATATCCAGGAAGTTATGGGCCCTCATAAGTTTACAGAAGGATTTGGAGAGTCTATCAGCATTAGTGGAAGATGTGGAGGGAAACAGAATACGTCTGTCTTTGTAAGGTCACATGGTCATGTTGAAATCTCCACCTATAACTATAAAGGGTTGGAAAATTTTTCTAAGGTATCAAACATTTCGGATACAAATTTAACCTGGCCAGAGTTAGGAGCATAGACATTCACTATAGTGAGAGAGTGGGTTAGAAACAAACAACTGAGGGCCATAAATCTGCCATGGTGATCCAAGGGTGAGGATTTGATATATAAGCGACATGAGCGATTAATCAAGATCGCCACACTTGCCTTCCCAGATGGGTTGGAAGCCATAAAAGTGGTTGGGAAATTTTTGTTGGCAAATTTGAAGAACCCCCAGGGCAGAAGTGTGTCTCCTGGATCAAAATTACGTCAGTCTTAGAAGATTTAAACTCTTTCAAAGCCATCCATCTCTTCTGAACAGAGTTGAAGCCTTTGACGTTACAAGTAAGAAATTTCAAAGCCATAAGAGTTGTCAGGGAGGCACATGATAAACTATGTAATAGACATAAGGTGGAAAATTCCATGGTGTGTATGACATAGAAAAAATATGAAGTATCATAGTGAAACTGTAAAGGTCAGCAGCATTGTAACATGAATACATTATATCAATGGAATGTACCAACCACAGGTCAAAAAAAAGAGGGGGAGTGGGGTTCCTCCACCCTCCTCCAAAGTAAAAAGCCTGGAACAAAGAAAAACTGTGAACAGCTGGTAACACAAAACTTCAAACCAGAATGTGGTAAGCGCAACAGCGCAAGCGGATGAATAGGCCCCCTAAGGGGGGGGGCATCGGCCAAACATGAACGTCAGGGGCCAGGTAACAATAAAACTCTAAGCTAGAGTACAAATTAACGGTCCTCAGGTTGGGAAACTGGGGAGAAGGCGTCTCTGAGGCGTGAAGGTGTTGCTTCTGTCTCTCTGGGGTCTAGATGCGACTCTGGGCTTTCAGCTGCCTGGGAGTGGCCCAGGGTCCTCATCAGGGAGGGGTGGCAGGCCCAGGTTGTGCAGGAAGGAGTCACTTTCCTGAAGGTCATGTAGAGAGTACTGTATGCCATTTTTTGAGGCAGAGAGGGAAAAGGGGAATCCCCAATGGTATATTACTTTGTGGCTCCAGAGGTACAATGTCACCAGGCGAAGGTTTCTTCTTTTAGCCAGTGTTATGGGAGAAAGGCCACTGAAGATCTGGATTCTGGATCCTTTGAAGTCAAGCCTGGATTTGTTGTGGGTAGCTATGGTTAACGCTTCTTTTCTGTCATAGTAATGAAAGCGGACCATCACGTCCCTTGGGATGGCTCCTGCTGGTGGTTTAGTAGCAAGTGATCTGTGGGCTCTATCCAGATGCCAATCAATGTCAGGGATATTGGAAGCTACAATGTTAAACAGGCTTAGTTGGTAAGGGCGTAAGTCCTGATCTTCCACTGTTTCTGGAATACCCCTGATCTACAAGTTTTGCCTGCGTTATCTTTTTTCCAGGTCCTCCTACTGGGCTTGGATCTGAGTGACTGAGTGTTTAGTAGCAGCATTGTCCTCCTCAGAACATGCACATACTGTATAAGTTCATCAAACTTTGTCTGTAGGGTGTCACTGCATTCCCCCAGTTGTACTAATTCCCCTCTCAGCTCCTTGGCTAGTTTCCCCACCTCTTGTACAATGTTATGGGTGAGAGCTTGAAGCAGGGATTGTAATTTGGCATCCAGGATTGCTGCTGTGAGTGTGGGGGGGAGGTCCCTGTGTTGGGGTGTAGAGGATATCAAAGAGGGACGTAGAGGATATCAAAGAGGGTACCTGTCCCCTAGCAACAGCCATTTAGATGTAAGTTAAAAAAAAAAATTCCCCCCCAATTTTGGTGATTTCTTTTTTTAATGTGCAACACCACTTTAACCTTTATTACAAAGAAATTGTTCAAATTCTCACTTGGCACTATAACAAAGCAGATCAATTCTGGTTCTCCTTAGAAAAGATGATAGCAGGACACAGCTTAGTGGGGGAGCAGTGGATACCAGCAACACAGTGATATCTATGGAGCTGGACATCACCACTTATATTAGCCATGCTTAGGATATGGGACAGATTGAAAGTAACTGGAAACTCATCCCCGCACACATCACCTTTAGCCCCTCCATGGTTCCCACAGGGGAGGATATGGGATAATGTAGAACTTGGGGTAGGGAATAAAAGTTGGGCTGCCTTCCCCAGGCCACCTCAGGCTGTATGCTCTCTTTAGACCTTCTACATCAAAAATTCAGGGGGTTTTCAATGGACCAATGGCACCATCGACAACTCTCAGACTTTCTAAACAGGCTGACCCCTAAGCTGCGGCCACTAAATTCTCTTACGGAATTCAAATTCATGTGTGGCACAAACCGTCAATTCCAACACCTCCTATCACACATTAAAGTCCTGCTGTCCTCCTGTTTGCAGCAAATCCTGTCATTTGTGAGATGATGCAACTGGGTTAGGAATTTACTCCCGCCCAACAGCATAAAGTTATCCAATTGTCACACATCTCGTCAATCAGTTCCAAAACTCAGGAGTGTAACAAGAGGGCTCTTTTGTGCATCTTTGGGGATCATGCCCTAAGATACACAAGTTCTGGAAGGCGATATCTCCATGGATTCAAAAACTACCCTTGGACCTATACAATTTATACCTTTGCATTATCTATTTCATGACTTCCCCTCTTTTAAAGCTTTCAAAAACAGTGTCACCCCCCTAACCTCCTAAACATGGCAAAAAGCCTATATCTGAGTTCTGAAGACAGGACCATTGTATTGTGATCCAGGACTGGAAAAAGAAGTAGACAAGATAACGGAATCAGAGAGATGGGTCTACATGATTAGAGACAAACAGGAACATTTTCAAAACATCTGGTCGGGTTGGATGTATTATTCCTTTGAAATAGATAAGTCTATGGGAGAGGTTTCAATTGCCCTGTTACAGAACCCTGCAAACATAGAGAACTATTTCCAGATTACCAGACAGGATGAACCTACCTAACACATTTGTGAAACCTTTTGAGCTGCATGTATTTTACTTAATGAAGCTGTATATGTCAGTGCTATTTTTTTTCTGCTATTTTCCATCTCTTAGCCCCTGTACACATGGTCGGAAATTCTGACGGAAAAGGTCCGATCGGACCATGGTGTGGGCTACATTGGACTTTTTCTGTCGGAATGTCTGACCAACAAAGTTTGAGAGCTGGATATAACATTTTCCGACAACATGATCCGATCGGACTTTGTCCGATCGTTTGTAGAGAATTCCGATCGGACTTTGTCCGATTGTTTGTAGAGAATTCCGATGGGACAAAGTGCCGCGCATGCTCAGATCAAATTACAAGACCAAAGCTATTGACTACTAGCCGCAACGTAGTCCCGTCGTAATGAACAAACGTCATCACTTTCCGAACAATCGGATTTTCCGACAACTTTGTCCGACCGTGTGTATGCAACACCATTTTCGAACAAAATCCGTTGGAAAAAATCAGACGGATTTTGTTGTCGGAATGTCTGACCGTGTGTACAAGGGCTTAGCCCTGGTTCACATTGAAGCGATTTGGCATGCGATTTGACATGTCAAAGTGCATGCCAAAATGGCGACAATTGCTGGCAATGGCACCGTCCTAATTGGTGCAACACCACATTTGCGACGCCGCACCGATTCCCAAAAGTAGTTTCTGTACTATTTATGGTGACTTCGGTTGCGATTTCCATAGACATCTGTGCAGCAACCTGCACAGATGTCTCTGAAATTGCCCCCGAAGTCGGGACTGACATGCGGTAATGAAATCGTGCGAGGTCTGCTGAACATTTTTATTCCAGCTGTCAGTGTGAACCTGGGCTCACTGCTGCTTTTATTTTCTCTGTGTCAATCAAATACTGTGAAATAATTAAAATAATGCATGGTGCTTAGGTCTCAGTAAAGTTATGGCTCTTGCTGTATCTATATTTAGAGATGGATGAACTTCCGACAGGACGTTTCACGAACCGCGAATGCGGCCGAAAGTTCGCAAACCGCAAAGTTTGCGGCAGGCCCCATTGACTTCAATGGCAGGCGAACTTTAAAAACCTACAGGTCATATTTCCAGCCACAAAATAATTACTAACTGTGCACACATAGTCCCACCACATGGCCACTGACATAACACATGTATGAAGTGAATATGGGATCGACAACTACAAGCATTCTTTTTTCATATGTGAATTTTGACAATTCAGGACTCAGGAGCGCATGAAGGCAATGGAGGAGAGAAAAGGTCAGGGTAGGCTATGAAGAGGGTGCAGGAGATGATCACCAGCACCGTGATATAGAGCACTGACACCAGCACCGTGATAGAGTGCACTGACACCATCACTGTGATAGAGTGCACTGACACCATCACTGTGATAGAGTGCACTGACACCAGCACCATGATATAGAGCACTGACACCAGCACCGTGATAGCGTGCACTGACACCAGCACCGTGATAGCGTGCACTAACACCAGCACCGTGATAGAGTGCACTGACACCAGCACCGTGATAGAGTGCACTGACACCAGCACCGTGATAGAGTGCACTGACACCAGCACCCTGATATAGAGCACTGACACCAGCACCGTGATATAGAGCACTGACACCAGCACCGTAATAGAGAGCACTGAGACCAGCACTGAGATAGAGTGCACTGACACCAGCACCGTGATAGAGAGCACTGACACCACACCAGCACCAAGATAGAGAGCACTGACACCACACCAGCATCGTGATAGAAAGCACTGACACCAGCACCGAGATAGAGAGCACTGACACCACACCAGCATCGTGATAGAGAGCACTGACACCAGCACTGTGATAGAGAGCACTGAGACCACACCAGCAAGGAGATAGAGAGCACTGACACCACACCAGCACCGTGATATAGAGCACTGACGCCTGTACCGTGATAGAGAGCACTGACACCACACCAGCACCGTGATAGAGAGCACTGACACCAGCACCGTGATAGAGAGCACTGAGACCAGCACTGAGATAGAGATCACTGACACCACACCAGCACCGTGATAGAGAACACTGACACCAGCACGGTGATAGAGAGCACTGACACCAGATCCGAGATAGAGAGCACTGACACCACACCAGCATCGTGATAGAGAGCACTGACACCAGCACCATGATAGAGAGCACTGAGACCACACCAGCACCGAGATAGAGAGCACTGACACCACCCCAGCACCGTGATAGAGAGCACTGACACCAGCACCGAGATAGTGCTCTCTATCATGGTGCTGGTGTGGTGTCAGTGCTCTCTATCTCAGTGCTGGTGTGGTCTCAGTGCTCTCTATCACGGTGCTGGTGTCAGTGCTCTCTATCATGGTGCTGGTGTGGTGTCAGTGCTCTCTGACACCAGCACCGTGATAGAGAGCACTGAGACCACACCAGCACTGAGATAGAGAGCACTGACACCACACCAGCACCGTGATAGAGAGCACTGACACCAGCACCATGATAGAGAGCACTGACACCAGCACCGAGATAGAGAGCACTGACACCAGCACCAGCATCGTGATAGAGAGCACTGACACCACACCAGCACTGTGATAAAGAGCACTGACACCAGCACCGTGATAGAGAGCACTGAGACCAGCACTGAGATAGAGTGCACTGAGACCAGCACTGAGATAGAGTGCACTGACACCAGCACTGTGATAGAGCACTGACACCAGCACTGTGATAGAGTGCACTGAGACCACACCAGCACCAAGATAGAGAGCACTGACACCACACCAGCACCGTGATAGAGAGAACTGACACCAGCACCGAGATAGAGAGCACTGACACCACACCAGCATCGTGATAGAGAGCACTGAGACCACACCAGCACCATGTTAGAGAGCACTGAGACCACACCAGCACCGTGATAGAGAGCACTGACACCAGCACCGTGATAGAGAGCACTGAGAACAACACTGAGATAGAGTGCACTGACACCAGCACCGTGATATAGAGCACTGACACCAGCACCGTGATATAGAGCACTGACACCAGCACCTTGATAGAGTGCACTGACACCAGCACTGTGATATAGAGCACTGACACCAGCACCGTGATATAGAGCACTGACACCAGCACCGAGATAGAGAGCACTAACGGCAGCATTGATACCAGCAACTCGCTGCTGGGCCCCAAAAATATGACACCGCTCAACCTCTTCAAACAGGAGGGTACGGGCATATAGTACGGGGTGCTTTTTTTGTACAAGGAAGTGAGCCAAATGTAGAAAAAAGGTCTGTGTGCTCGATTAAATAAATCGTTTATAGAGATATACATGGTCTACTGGGCACATGTGTTGAATTCCTCCGAGAGCCATGTCTCATTCATTTTTAGAAATGTGAGGTAGTCAACAATGTCGTGAGCTAGGCGAGTGCGCTTATCACTCACGATCCCCCCTGCTGCGTTGAACTTCCTTTCGGACAGGACACTGGACGAGGGGCAAGCCAACAGTTCCATTGCAAATTGGGCAAGCTCTGGCCAGAGGTCAAGCCTGCCCACCCAGTAGTCCAGGGGTTCATCGCTCCTCAGAGCGTCCACATCGGCCGTTAACCCGATGTAGTCGGACACCTGTCGGTCTAGGCGTTCCCTGATGCTGGATCCGGATGACACCTGACGATGGGTCGGCTGAAAGAATGACCTCATATCAGAAGTCACCAACACATCTTCAAACCGCCCTCTTCTTGCAGGCGCTGTTGGATTGGTACCCGCAACTCTTTCTCTGGGAGTGGGAATTGCTCCTCTGCCAGCGCACGCAAAAGCAGAATGCAGCATTTCTCGAAGCAAGGCCAGGAAGTGCTCCATTCTGACAGCCCTCTGTGACGGTGGTAACATTTCCGCCATTTTGTGTTTGTATCGGGGGTCTAAGTACGTTGCCACCCAGTACTGGTCCTTGACCCTTATGCTTTTAATACGAGGGTCCCTGTTAAAACACTGGAGCATGAGGGCCCCCATTTGCACTAAACTGGAAGCGGTGTGGTGGCCTGGCTCCTGCTCATCATCCAGGATAATGTCGTCCTCCTCGTTCTCCTCTCCCCATCCATGCACAACAACAGGGATCCCAGAAAGGTTTAAAGCATGCTCTTCTTGCTCCTCCTCATCCGCCCGGCACCATCCTCCTCTGACTCCTCTTCAGACTCCTGTTGTTGACTTGTCTCAGATAGAGTAGCCCCCCCTGGGAATTCATCCAGAATTGCGACTTCCTCATTTTTCCGCTCCTGCTCCTCCACGGCTTGATCAATGACACAATGCAATGCACGGTCCATAAAGAAGGCATAAGGTACCATGTCACTGATGGCGCCATGGCTGCGACTGACCAGTTTGGTGATCTCATCAAATGGCCGCAGAAGTCTGCATGCGTCGCGCATGAGCAGCCACTGGTGCGGTGAAAAAAAACCCAGCTCCCCAGAACCTGTTCTGCCGCATACAGGTAGTTCATACAGGTAGTAGTTAACTGCACGTTTCTGCTGGAGCAGCCTATCAGGCATATAGAAGGCTGAGTTCCATCTCGTCGGGCAATCGCAAATAAGACGTCTGACCGGCAGATTGTGTCGCCGCTGAATGTCAGCAAGGCGAGCCATGGCCGTGTAAGATCTTCTGAAATGGGCCGAGATTTTCCTTGCCTGCTGCAAGATGTCCTGGACCCCAGGGTATTTGACAACGAATCGCTGCACGACCAAGTTTAAGACGTGTGCCATGCATGGAACATGCGTAATTTTGCCCTGTTTCAATGTGCTAAGCAGATTGGCACCGTTGTCACATACCACTTTACCAACTGTCAAATTGAGCAGTGTTAGCCACTGATCTGCCTGTGAACGCAAAGCTGAAAGGAGTGCCGGGCCAGTGTGGCTCTTGGCTTCCAGGCACAACAGACGCATCACGGCATGGCAACGTCTCACCTGGCATGTCGAATAGTTTCTGGGGAGCTTGAGCAGGCGCAGCGGAAGAGACGCTAGCAGCAGAAAAGGAAGAGTCAGCCGAGGAGGAGAGGGAGGAGGATGGAGTAGGAGGAGGAGGAGATGAAGAGCCAGGCCTGCATGTAATCCGTGGTGGTAAAACCAAATCTACACGGGTGCCACGGGTTACATGCTTGACGGCCATCAGAAGGTTCACCCAGTGGGCAGTAAAAGTGATATACCTTCCCTTCCCGTGTTTGCTAGACCACGTGTCTGTGGTCAGATGTATCTTGGCACCAACACTGTGTGCCAGAGATACATTCACTTGCCGCTGAACATGGTCATATAGCTCTGGGATGCCCTTCTGTAAGAAATACTTCCTTCCTGGGATCTTCCATTGTGGTGTTCCAATGACCACAAATTTTAGAAAGGCCTCTGAGTCCACCAGTTTATATGGCAGTAGTTGGCGGGCTATCAGTTCTGACAAGCCAGCCGTCAACCGTTAGGCAAGAAGGTTATCCGGCGTCATCATTTTTTTACACTTGAACATTTAGCCCACGGAAGCCTGCCTTTTTGCAGAAAAACGTGAGCTTGGCATGATGGAAGGTGGAGAGGAGGACAATTCTGAGGAAAGAGGAGAAGGAGAAGTAGAAGACGAGGCTGGACTTTGAGAGCCTGGAGTGTGGCTTTGTGTGTTCCGTTGCTCCCACTGGGATCGGTGATGGCAGCTCATGTGCCTTCTTAAGGCGGTCGTCCCTAGGTGAGTGTTGGGCTTACCGCGACTTATGGGTTGACTGAAAAGATTGCAGATGGCAACACTATTGTCATTAGCGGACACGTTAAAAAAAGCCCACACTGCAGAGCCATGTGCCGGGCGTCCTGGGAGCGCCAGATGTGACCGTACATGGTTGATGCCTTGCTCCTGATACATTCGCATTCTGCTTTGTCCCTCCTGTGCAATCTAAGTTCTTCCTGCTTCTCCTCCCTATCTGCTGGTCCATATCTCCCTCTGAACTCCCCTCCTCTTCCTCTCTTGTGGGCACCCATGTGGCATCACTAGACACGTCATCATCGACGTCACCTTCCCCACCGCTATAATTAGAGATCTCGGAGTAGGCAGCAACAGCGGGGACAAACCTCCTCCTTGGGCTGATCTGGGTACTGTCATCAGACTGCTGAGCGGCGGTTGTTGCTACCTCCTCTTCCTGATCCAATGCCAAGAGTGGCTGCGCATCGGAAATGTCTTGATATGGCTCAGAAAATAATTCCTGTGACTCAAGCGGAAGGTATATGGTGGTAGTGGTGTTGGTGGTAGTGTCTTTGGGGGTGCATATAGCAGAGAGTGAAGAAGAGGGTGCAGATTGAGAGGATGAGGAGGGTGCAGAAGAGTAAGGCTGAGTGAGCCACTCAACCAAGTTTGGTGCGTCCTTTGACGTAATCGCACGCACCTTCTGCAATTTACTACTTTGGCTCAAGTCTGTTGCTCCTGCCCTACCCCTACCAGCCCTGCGGAAGGGCCTGCCTCTTCCTCTGCCTGTCATTTTTTAAATGACCCTGTGACAAAGTCTCTAGAGAAGTGCAGTATGTATGTGGAAGAAGGTATATAACACCGCACTTCAATCTGTTGTTTTTGGGGGCCACTGGTCTATTACACCAGTTATAATACTTTTTTTTATTGCGTTTGTCACTCTTTGTAGTATCGCTGCAGAACCGCTCAGCAGTCAAAATGCTGCACAGTGGGAATGTACTATACTATGCTTTCTATATGTGCAAGTATTTTATACGTGTATTACACACCTATATACTGCACACCAAATAGTACACCTATACCAGTCCTTACAAGGACCTTTGTGGACCTAGTAGCTAGTGATTTGCAGACTGTACCTCAGTCCCTACACTGATAAAGGACTGCTGCAGAATAGGGCAGTAATCTGCAGCAGTGCACCAGCACCCTATATATTGTACACCTATACCAGTCCTGACAAGGACCTTTGTGGACCTAGCAGGTAGTGATTTGCAGACTGTACCTCATTCCCTACACTGATAAAGGACTGCTGCAGAATTGGGCAGCAGTCAAGTATAATATTCTTTCTATATTTGGAAGAAAGTATATTATACGTGTACAACCCTATATACTGTACACCTATACCAGTCCTTAAAAGGACCTTTGTGGACCTAATAGTAATAGCTCGTGATTAAACTGACTGTTCCTGCTGCACACAGCGTCCTGTCCCTCCCTGCACTGACAAAAGACAGGCTGCTGCAATCACCAGCACAGCAGTGCACTGAACCCTATATACTGTACACCTATACCAGTCCTTAAAAGGACCTTTGTGGACCTAATAGTAATAGCTAGTGATTAAACTGACTGTCCCTGCTGCACACAGCATCCTGTCCCTCCCTGCACTGACAAAAGACAGGCTGCTGCAATCACCAGCAAAGCAGTACACTGAACCCTATATACTGTACTACACCTATACCATACTAGTCCTTAAAAGGACTTTTGTGGACCTAATAGCTAGCGATTTGTGTCACTACAGTCTGTCGCTGCTCCACACAGCAATCTCTCCCTACACTGACAAAAAACAGAATGTAAAATGGCCACCAGATCAGGTCTATTTATAAGGTAGGGGGAATGTCCAATTGTTCATGTGCTGAAATGTCTCAATTGGCTGTCCTGTACCCCATGATGGATGTGTCATCATAGGTCAAAGTTCTTTCACACTGTAAACACATATGTCCGCCGGGCGAACAGCAGCAATAGTCCACCAATCGCGAACACGCAAAATTCGCCACGAAACGACCGCTGGGCAAAGCAGTTCAGCCATCCCTATTGGTGACGATAGGGAAATGGCTGAATCCGGATGGATTTCACTCTGCCACGATGGTAGAGGCTGCAGTGGTCCAGTCGGCCATCCCTATCTATATTCTCATTCTGTCTACTATTGATGGCATCACAATGCATATGATGTATTGTATGTTATTTCTGACAATATTATGCCATCTCTGTGTACAGCTCTGGAATAATTGACACATTCTTTGGTTCTGTAAAAAATGTGCTTTATTTTGTGTAGAGCTCCCCTCGAGCCACTTGGTCATTAGGGTTTTCTGTTCTGCAGCTTGACTCCAAGAACACTCTCAGCCCCTCTGACACAACTGGTTAAAAAAAAGTTACTGCAAACACTTATAAGAACATGAGTATATATACCTTTAACTTGGCTGTGAATTAGTACTAGGACACAAGACCATTTACTGGTAAATGAACGCAATGTATTGGTAAAGGTTAGAATAAGTGGTGGTCTGGGCATAAATTAACACACAGAAGGTAGGTTCAGACAGCCTGCTAGACAGTATAATCACTTAGAATAGAGTTCTGTACCACTAGACTAGGAATAACTAATGAAACAGAAAAATCAACAAAAAACAGTGCATATAAGCATTAACAGCAATTAGTATTACTATACTTACCCGTATATACTCGAGTATAGGCCGACCCGAGTATAAGCCGAGGCCCCCAATTTACCCCCAAAAAACTGGGAAACCTATTGACTCGTGTATAAGCCGAGGGTGAGATATGCCTGTCCATCCCTGTGTGTGTCCGTCCATCCCTGTGTGTCCGTCCATCCCTGTGTGTGTGTCCATCCATCCATCCATCCCTGTGTGTGTGTCCATCCATCCATCCCTGTGTGTGTGTCCATCCATCCATCCCTGTGTGTGTGTGCGTCCATCCATCCATCCATCCCTGTGTGTGTGTGTGTGTGTGTGTGTGTGTCCATCCATCCATCTATCCCTGTGTGTGTGTGTGTGTCCATCCATCCATCCATCCCTGTGTGTGTGTGTGTGTCCATCCATCCATCCGTGTGTGTGTGTGTGTGTGTGTGTGTGTGTGTGTGTGTGTGTGTCCGTGCAGCCTTGTGTGTCCAGCCTACCTGTGTCCCGAGCGGTCCCGTCCCGTCCCGAGCCTCCGTGTCGTCCCGTCCCGAGCCTCCGTGTCGTCCCGTCCCAAGCCTCCGTGTCGTCCCGTCCCGAGCCTCCGTGTCGTCCCATGCCAGGATCGCCGCTCTTCGTCGGCGCCCTGGCGGCCATTCCCCTGTTCAAAAGCCCCGCCTCCGCCTGTGATAGGCGGAACACTCAATTTCCCAGCAGTCAGTGTTCCGCCTATCACGGACATCGGCTCATCCGAGGATGAGCCGATGTCCGTGATAGGCGGAACACTGACTGCTGGGAAATTGAGTGTTCCGCCTATCACAGGCGGAGGCGGAGGCGGAGGCGCGGCTTTTGAAAGGTAGAATGGCCGCTGTCTGTCTGCTCGACACGCTGTTCGGGCAGTCAGACAGCGGTGACTCGAGTATAAGCCGAGGGGGGCACTTTCAGCCTCAAAAAAGAGGCTGAAAATCTCGGCTTATACTCGAGTATATACGGTAGTACTAGTCTAGAGTCTAGCCTAGAGTTCACCATGGCTAGGATATAGTGCATAGTCCCCTGAGAGGTACCTCTTAGCATAATAAATATGTAAAGCAATCCGTGTAGCAGCTGTAAAGGGGCAGTCTTTGGTCCTAACTCTCAGCCAGCTAGCGTTGGGGCCCAGTTGTACAGTTGGTGCACATGAGTATTGTCCCAGTCACACCAGTCCCAGTGATAAATCCAGTCACACACAATGATTAATCCACTCTCTGTGCTGAATCTTGCTCAAGCCACCAATATGCAGCAGTGATGGGGCACACTGAACAGCTATGTGCACTCGCTGATCTCCCTTTATGGCAAGCTAGCTATGTCCTGTACAGCATGAGGAAATACAGGTTTTTCCCCTCTTCCTGGCAATCTCACTATGGGAAATGCAGTTCAAAAGCTCTTCTTTACAGTAGAGATTCTCTCCTCTGGACTACAGTTCCCACAGTGCAGTGCTGCTTGACTCAGTCTATTGAACTTTTCCTGCTCAGCAGCTCTCTCCTCTTGTTGATATAGCTGTTAACCAGTTCTTTCACTCCTCATTTTTAACCAATGAGGAGCCAATTTTAGCCAAGCATATGGCTACACTTGTACTGTATGTATGACATACTGTAGACAAATAATAAAAAATCCTAGACAATGATGTAGTGCATCCTTATATAATCCTTTATCCCAAAATATCCCAAATAATAAAAAATGCCACTCAGTGTGCATCCTACCACCAATGTGTGGTGATATCCCCACACTCCTAAATGCATATAATTATAAAGCGTGATATAGCATAACCATATCATTAGTACAAAAAGTCTCAAATTATTAAAAAGTCCATTTAGAAGTGTACGTCCGGCCACTAATGTGCTGTGATAGATTCACATATATTCCAATACATCTAATGCCACTTGTGCTCTGCATGCTTCCCCCTGGTGTAGATAGTGAATTTTAACCTTATATACCTTATAATATTGACCCCAATCATAAATTAGGGTCAAAATGCACTTTTGCCCCTTCTAGGGCTTTAATATCCAAAGGTCCCTGGATAAACTTAATTCCTCAATTGGAACCATACTCATAGGCATATGACATGCAAAACAGGATGAGCCTAATAGGGCTCTTTGTATATTAAAACCTTTTATTAATAACAAAAGCTAATTAAAACACACTCATATAAAAAAAAGCACACTCAATGTTATGATACAGGCATCGATACATCAAATGGAACCATCTCCTCCTCACCACTTAGAAGAGTCGGAGTGCTTTATGTGAGTACATTTTATTTGTGACCGCTACATCACTGTTTATGGTTATATGCATTTAGGTGTTTGCTGAAACCCCTAGAGATGTTTTAACAGAAACTTTTGGTGTATCGATTTATCTAGTGTATATTTGCTTTGAATGTTGACTGCACTGATTACTTTGGTCATTTATACAAAAAAAAAAAAAGTATGCAAAAAAAGAAAAGAAAAATACACTTAGTGGTAGATTTACTAAAATGGGTTCACTTGGAATCTGGAGCAACTTTGCATGGCAGCCAATCTGCCTCTAACTTCAGCTTGTTCAATTAAGCTTTGGCAATAAAACTTGGAAGCTGATTGGTTTCAATGCAGAGTTGCACCAGATATTGCACTCTTCAATTTTACTAAAAAAAAAACTATGACGTCTGCCAAACCATGGCCCGGTGCGAGAAAAGCTGTGGCACAGAGCAGAGCCATGTCCTGGTGGTTGAGAAACACTAGTCAACTCTTCAACACTGTAATTCGATCACTAGCATCCCCTGTTATAGCTAATAAAGGAAGTAGAGAGTGGAGGCTTGAACAAATTCAGTGAAACAACACCAACTCATTGGTTCAGGTGCGTGAATGATACATGGGTATCATAAGAACACTTTAGTGAACACTACAGCAATGCCTGGATGTAAACTGAAGCCCTGGGCATGTTTGGGGTGTTCCTTGTATGCATTACACTCAATACCGGGGTATGTTGGGTCAAAGAAAATGAAGAACTGCCACTTTGATTTGAGGACTATATACAGTAAGTCAGTATGGGCAGGTATGACTTACATTGCACATTAAATTGGCAAGAGGTTATTCATAGAAACTTTAGAACAACAGGACTGAAAAATCCATGATACAATATCAAAAGTCTGAAAATCAGTTTGTTTGTGAAGGCATTTTTTTCTTTATCGGATAGATCATATTTTTATTGAGTAAATGAAGCATAGCAGTTACTACAAAGTAGTGTTTGTTGAATACTGATTTCTTGAATTATTTTGAATCGTTTCTAAATTAAATTAAATGGTTTGCATTACGCAAATCATATGAATAGTTTCTTTCACTTTCAGAAACAGATTAGATGGTGTGGAGATGTTCCTGTGTATGTTGCACATACAAATCTTTCAACTAGAAATCACCTTAATATTCGGTAGCGTTACCCCCGAAGGAGCCGCTTGGTAGTTTGGGTTTTGTGTTTTAAGCCTCAACTCCAAGAGCAAGGTGCCAATTGTGGCACCGGAGGGGGGAGGAATCCGATCAGCGGAAGTTCCACTTTTGGGTGGAACTCCGCTTTAATGTATGTAATGCATTACTGACAAAAATATTCATAATTTTCAGCACCATGAATTAATTTTGTGGAGTTACGAAAATGGCATGATTGTGGCAAATTAGAAAGCACTGTGGGTGTTATTTACTAAAGGAAATTCCACTTTGCACTGAAAAGTGCACTTGAAACTGCACTGAAAGTACACTTGTAGTGCAAAGTGGATTTGCCTTTAGTAACTAACCCCCATTGTCACTGTAAAAACTAACTTACTACAACTTTTCCTATTGAGCATTGAAAGAAGAAGCCACACATTGTTGAGTAGAAAACATTTTACTCAAAGCACATTCACATGTGTGTTAGAAAAGGGTTTTGAGTCAGGAGGCAGAGTCTAGCTCCATGGACATGTCCCACTAGAGCTCTGCTCTGTGAAGGAGAACCTCTAAACAAAGACAGCCCGCCAAATTATTTCTTACAAAAACTCTGTCTGAACATTCCTGTGAGGTGAGAGAATCGTTTGGACTAAAAATGGTATTGGGGGGAGCCCAGAATAAGTTTAAAAATACCCTTAGAGGAGGCGCTCAGGCAAGACTGCAGTGAAAATGGCGCCAGTCTCCTCAGCTACAGGCACAATCACCTCAGCACACAGGATAAAGACACAGTGGTCTCAGCAAGTCTCCTCAGAAGAATATGATACTGAATTATTTCTGTCACAGAAATCTTCACATGAATTAACTGCATCCCCAAGCCTTATGAAATAATTTGAGAAGATGCTGAACAAAGCATTAAAGAATACCTCAGAACAAATAACCAGTAATCTGACTAAAGAAATCAGAGAATTGGGAAATCGCATAGCTGCACTGGATATTAAAGTTGAAGAAATAGAAAACTCAACACTTGAATACTTGAATGAAATAGATCTTCTTAAAGAAGAAAACATTACACTACAAAATAAACTGGAAGATTATGAGAACCGTGCAAGAAGGTCCAATTTGTGATTCAGAGGCATACCTGAATCAATCACTGACTTATCTGCCACAATAACAGCATTATGCCAAGAATTTCAAGGAACAACTCTTAATTGCAGCCAGACAGAAAGACAACCTAACCTTCCAGGGTCACAATTTTCTGATTTTCGCTGATCTCTCTCAGGTAACCATTTCTAAATGACGTGCCATGAAACCACATTTAATGGAATTACAACATCATAACATCACATACCAAAGGGGTTTTCCATTCTCCGTACACTTCAGCTACAAAAGGTACCAAACGCATCTGTAGATCACCGAACAAACTTCAACAAGCCTTACTTGACCTTAAATTGATCGATGGAACATCTGCAGCTACAACCTCACGTAGAAGAACAGAATCTACCTCTTCCCTACCTAACTCTTCCCATGCAACTAGGAAAAATGGGGTTCATCACACACATAAAAGGGGTCACTCTGTTTCCCCTCCATAGGGCCAAGAAGATCCAATGGACTGACAGGCTATTCTTTAAGAAATACAGTTATAAGCTAATATGGGAGATATGTTCCCAGAAGAACTATAACATACTGAACTCATTAACTATGCTCATTTGACCCAAAATTGCAGCCTGTACCTGTATCCTATGAATAGAATACATTATGGGTCTGTCAATACCAAACAACATGGAACTCTTGTGGCTTTCCACCGGTCCACTCCATTCACAATTCATTCGGAAATTAAGGATCCAGAAGGAAGATATCTAATCCTTAAGGGACACATTTTGGACACAGAAGTAACTGTGGTTTCTTATTATGCACCTAACAAACAGCCAATTCCATTATTTACACATCTATTACAAGTAGTTAATGCACATAGACTGGGAACAATCATTTTATGTGGTGATTCCAACCAGGTTCCCCTACCATTTCTGGATAAAACACCATATTCTCCACCCCGTAACCACTCTAAAATATCTCTCTCAACTCCTTTCCAAACACAATTTAAATGATTCATGGAGAGAGAATAATCCAACAAAAAGAAATTGCACCTACTTTCCACACCCTCACCAAACATTCAGTCATATTGACCACATTTTCCTAATCACAGGAATGATACCTGAGATTCTCTCATCAAATATAATCCCTATCCCATGGTCTGACCATAATGCAGTCCTAACAACTATTGCATCAACCATACCTAAAGCACAAGATAAAACAAGGTATTTACCAGAGATATTACTTAAAAACCCTTTATATTGTCACAAAATTGAACATGCTCTGAAAGAATATTTAACATTCAACAAAAGCCCAGAAATTTCCCCAATAACATTGTGGGAAGCACATAAACCGGCCTTGAGGGGAACACTTCAGCAGCAGTATGGAATACTCAATAGAGAACGCATAAATCTCGCAGGTAAATTAGAAACACAATTTAACTCCTTTTTCTTTCCAAAGCAATCCTAATCCAACTACTAAAAATAATTTAGAGAAGGCACGCCTGGAATATGATCTTTTTCTTACAGAATCATCTGATAAATTACTGCGTCGTTCCAGACATGCTTTCTTCCTGAAATCTAACAAACCAGGTACATACCTGGCGAGGGCACTCAGATCAACAAATAACTAATTTAAACCAATTAGATTAAAACTATCTAAAAACATATATACAAGCAACCCCCTTAAAATCGTTCACAAAATTCGTTCTCACTTAAACACACTATACACGGAATCAAATACATTCAATTCAAACAAAGCAGATTCCTTCTTCTCACAAATTAACCTATTGTCATGGTTATGCAGTGATCTTCCTGTTTGCTTACCTCCCCTCATGTGTTCAGACTAAGAGGTCAGCCACTTCCACCTGGTGGTTTTTATAACCTCTCCTCTAAGTATGGCTCCACCCCAGGCCCTATCAGGGAACCTTATATTAACCTGTGCACTGCAAGCCAACAGTGCTGATCAACCATTGTGTATTCCTTTGTGTGTTAGCTTCCTGTTACCTGCCATGTGCTCTTCTGTTGTTCCGTTACCGACTTTGGCGTGTCCTTGACTATCCCTGTTTGCCTGTGATCCTGACCTTTTGGCGTGTCCCTGACTATTCCTGTCTGCTTGTGGCCCCGACCTTGGCTTTTTCCCTCACTATTCCTATCCTCCTGTTGCCTACTGTGGGTGTGAGCTGGGGACCCTGGGGGTCGCGACCTGGAGCCAGTTGCAGCCAAGTCCATCCTCACCACTAGAGGCGCTGATGAACACCTGCTGGCTCTTAGACTTCATGCCCCAGGGAATCTTATGCTCTAATCCCAGTGGGATCTGTCTCCTGTCCGCAGCAGTCAGCCGTAGGGTCCACAACCTTGCCGTGCACTCCTGATCCCTACGGTGTGCATCTCTCACCTCACCTCAAGGTGACCTGACACCTACCTGAACTAAATGTTTCACAAAAAACACAACTTGAGATACCTATCACAGCAGAGGAAGTAGGAAAGGTCATCAAAGAGTTGAAAATTAATAAAAGATCAGGACCAGATGGTTATTCTGCATTATACTACCGCACCTTTTCAGGCTCTATTTCCCCTATATTGGCAGAGGCATGCAATGATTTACTCAAAAATAAATAATTTAGACAAGAATCCTTATTGGCGATCATATGTATGATTCACAAACCCCATTCCGATGATACTTCTTGTACTAACTACCGACCTATGTCAATGCTAAATTTTGATATCAAAATTCTCGCAAAGTAGATTCATTGGCACACTTATAAATCGTGATCAAGTTGGCTTTATGCCAACATGACAAGCAGGCGATAATGTACG
This sequence comes from Lithobates pipiens, assembly GCF_037356315.1. Lineage (NCBI taxonomy): Eukaryota > Metazoa > Chordata > Amphibia > Anura > Ranidae > Lithobates > Lithobates pipiens. The sequence goes on along the minus strand of NW_027507787.1, from coordinate 65,611,972 downwards.
CTGAGCAGTTCTTTTAGCAAAAATTGACAAAACACGTCGTATTCCCTCCTGCTTTCTCTTACTTGATATTCAAAAGGCTTTTGATTCTACACCGCCACAAGTATCAGGCCCTAATCTAATGCCAATACTTGATGACTTTGCTACCTTCTCTGGCCTTTTGATTCTATATCCTGGTCCTATCTGCATTACACATTACAGAATTGGGGTTTTGGCCCAAATTTTACTAACTGGATCAGGGCACTATATAATAAACCAAAAGCATGTGTTAAATATGCACGTTATGAATCTGATACCTTTAATATTGAAAGAGGCACTAGGCAGGAATGTCCGCTTTCACCCCTGTTATTTGCACTTCTTATAGAACCACTTGCCCAATGGATCAGATCAGATCCCACCATAACGGGTATTGAAGTAGGGGGATTTCAACACAAAATTTCTCTATTCGCGGATGATATCCTCTTATTTCTTTCATCATAATAAGTATCAGGCCCTAACCTAATGCCAATACTTGATGACTTTGATACCTTCTCTGGCCTTTTCATTAATCCCAAGAAATGTGTAGCACTAAATGTATCTCTTTCACATTTAGAATTAAGTTCAGCTAAGGTAGGTCTCCCTTTTACCTGGGCAGATAAATCCATTCCATGTCTAGGAATACACCTCACTGCATCACTCTTTGATCTTTTTTCAGCGAATTACCCTCCAATGTTAAAAAATATAACAAATATGTTGAAATCTTGGAACCACCTTCCTTTATCATGGTTCGGAAGAATCAACACAATAAAAATGACAGTCTTACCCAAATTATTGTACCTTTTCAGAGTCTTACAAATTCCAATTCCTGCCTATTACCTGAGAATTATACAGAAAAAGGCAAATGCATTTATATGGGGTTCTTCTAGACCACGTACACAGCAACACACACTTTACCTCCCTAAATTAAATGGAGGTCTAGGTTGTCCTAATTTCACATCTTATTATAGAGCAGCACATATAGCACCATTAACTAAATATCACGCACTAAAAGAATCCCCTCTATGGGTATCGATCGAAGTTGCTGAATGTGATCCCTTGTCAACGGCAAACCTGATTTGGCTCTCACCGAGAGATCGTAGAGGGTTGCGTAATCCAATTACAAAACAATTTGTTTCCCTATGGGACAGATACAAATTCAGAAATCAGTTGCAATCATTACATAATCCTCTATATTTTTACAAAAACCCTGCATTTTACCCAGTATGGGTATCTCCTAGATATTTCAGAGCTTGGGCTAGAAGTGATATGCTGCAGATGCACAAATTTGTGAATTCCTCGTCCTTTATCCCTTTCCCAACCCTCTGTGATAATTATGGAATACCGCAATCAGAACTATTTAGGTACCTCCAGATCAAAAATGTCTTTATGCCTCTTTTAACCACAGACAGTTCACTAACTAATTTAACTAACTTTGAAAAATATTGTAAAAACCACCCTTGTGCTAGGGGCATAATCTTGACCTTATATGTTCAATTGTTAGCTAAACCTGAAACAGTGAAACCAGCTTATGTCCAGAAATGGGAGGTGGCTTTAGAACAAACACTGGAAACCACAGAATTGTTAACAACCAAAACAGCCTCTCCCAATATATTAGCGGTAGAGGCGAATTATAAAGTACTAATAAGATGGTACCTTGTACCGGGTAGAATAGAAAAATATGTGCATAACTACTCATCAGATTGTTACCGTGGATGTGCTGAGTTAGGAACACATTTCCACATTTGGTGGTTGTGACAGAACCCACTGTCACTATGTGTTTTGGAGGGGGATGTGACTCGCCTCCTACTCACAGACTATGGCCCAGCAGAGAACATTGGGGTTTAGAGGGCTATTTGCCATTTCCCACCACCTGGAGAAGATACCACCTCCAGACATTTGTGTCCAGATTCGCCAGTTCATCGGAACAGGGTGAATGCGGTATCTGTGGCTGGGCTTGTGGAGTCATTCCTGGCTACCTAAACCTATTGGCCCGGCTGGGTTAAATATATACTTTTATTCCACAAACAATGTACTTTTAGGTGATAAAGAAAGACATATACAAGGTGGCACTGAGATAATGTAACGTAATGCTGCATCCCTTCTCTCCCCCCCCCCCCCTTGTTGTTGTGTTAATTGTGTTGGGTCATGGCATGTAGACAAAAGGTCTGGACTGGAGACACATCCCAGCAGGGGATGTGTAAGGAGGGGCTGCCTGCTTGTCATAATCCCTTCATGTGCTTCAACTGTAGTTGATTTAATATACAAGTGTCGAGTTTCCATTGGTTCTTCCTTGTCCCCTACCCCCTCTATGACCAGGCTAAGGGGAGTGTCCCTAGCTATGTTAAAAGTGTAACAGTGTTACACAAGTGTTAAGTGTGGCACTTAATAAACAGTTTATGCTCTGGATGTTTAACCCTCAACACCTGTATGGCTTGTCTCGTGATTGAGGGGTTAAGGGCTGGTTATGGGGAATCTCCAGGTCTGGCAGAGATGCTTAGCAGGAGTATCCGAGATCCGTCATAGTGGTCATGTCCCAAAGCTCAAATTTATTGGAATGAGATCTTTACTATAGCATCTAAAATGTTAGGAATATCCATTAACCCAGATCCCTCAATGGCACTCAATCAAAAGCTAGACTTTCTAACACTCACTGAATTTTAATTAATTGTTAATTTATTCACCACAGCAAAACAAACACTTGCAAGAGCGTGGAAATCCCCTTCATTGATTGTGGATGAGGTAGTGAATAGGATGAACAACACTATGACACAAGCCAAAATGGCAGCTCTTGAAGCTGACACGCTTATCAAATTTGAAAAAGTATGGCATCCGTGGATAAAAAATTATTTACCATTAAATTTTAACAAAGAAGTTCTATTACTATGGTAGCTGACCCGATGGGTAAGTGATTACAGTATATGGATTCTGAGTGATATGGCGGCCCTCGACTCGACCCTGCGGACCTCTCTTCTTCCCTTCCTAGTTTCTTCTCTTCCTATCTTTCCTTTCTTCTCTATCTATTCCTATTATGATTTTGAAGCTCTTTCCTACTTCAGAAGCTAATTCCTCTAATAAACCATACCATTAATATGCGTTATTGTTATAGTAGTAATTATAGTTGAATATATCATTTACCTTGTATTGAATATATAACTCTGAGCTTCATTACTTCTGTTGTATATTATGTACTTAAAGTATTGTCAAATACTCTATTGTATGTTCAATAAAATCTTTTTGACAAGAAAAGGATTTTAGAACAAACCAACATCTTGGGTGTATAACTTTTTTTTTCACATTGTAAATATCCTTTTTTTGGTTAAACAGGCATGTTTCAAAGCATAACATACACAACTCAGGAACTTACAAAGGTCAACTTTGATAAAGTGAAGGCAATATCAGACACGAGTATATCCAAACTGTTGATGTTGCCTTCATCAGATGGGGTGATGTCACCCCTGTAAAAGCCAAATTTTGAAGATGCACACAAATTGGGATTCAAACTGGGGATTTCCCTCCTGATCCCATGCCTAATGTCAACATGTGCTAGCTCCTACATGGGGGATCAATGGACGTCTTTTGGGGGTACAACCCCTTCCTCTCACCTAATCGAGTTGCGAGGAAGGGGTTGCACAAACAAAACACGTACATTGATATCCCGTGATGGCAGATAGCACATGTTGACACACCGTGTGCATATTCCAAATTTGGCTTTAAAATACTTTTCTATGCAAAAATACACAAAAAAACGGTACAATTTTTGTGTGTTTTATTTTCTGCCTAAAACATCAATGATGTTCTTAATTTTTTGTTTAACATTATTGATGTTTTCCTTTATATTTTCAAAATCACAATTGCACCCCATTCTTCCCTGATGAGGATCTGGGCACTTTCACTGGTGAAATTATATTCTTCTTCCACAACATCCACATCACCTAAAAGAAAAAAAAAAACATACCATGTATTAGAAATATGCAGGAATAGATCTCTTACCTGAAGCTGTGGTCTCAGACACTCACCTGTTGTGATGACAATTTTTCCCACTTCATAAACTACTCCCTCCTCATCCTCTGCTTGTGGTTTTGTGATTTTCCTTTCTTTAGGAGGTGGGGGGTCCCTGGTGTCCTCAGATGTCCCGTGTCTTTTCTCCCCTATGTGAAAAAAAATAGGTATAGTTAACACACAGATATTGGAGGGCAGAAATAGGAATATGAAACATTGCTTGGAAGTGTCGTACAATTGTCTGTTTTGGCAGAGTTCCAAGCTGAAGAACATTTTATTTTCTTTCTAAAGCTGGAATACTTACCTTTTTTGTTAAAATATCACACATGTAGGGACCCCTAGTATCCACTGGAGCACCTGTGTGGGAAACCATAAAAAGTTTGATTCTGGTGTCCCACACTAGTGCTCCTGCGTCCAGATGTGTAAACAGCTGCTGAGTGTCCTCTCCTTACACTGAATCAAGTTTGCATTTCATTCTAGTTACAAATCCATCTAGACAACAAACTTATTTTAATACAAATAGGCCTGCACAAATGCAGTTAACCTGTATCTGCCAAAAAAATCTTATAAGTGGGCAAACAAATGATGTTTCCTATGACAGATTACTGTGCCAACTGAACGTGAAAGTTGCCATTTTAAACTGTATAACAGTAAAGAAATGCACATGGAGCAGCACGAACATAAGAAGAAGAATAGGAACACACAACAAAATACTTACTTTTTAGAAGCAGTTTCCTGATCTTTCTGTACTGATCGTGTTCCCTGAATTTGAGGTCTGACCATTGTTTCCTCAACTGATCTTTGGATCGCTGTACCCTCGAAATTCCTGTGCAGACTCTTCACAACTTTAGGCATGATCTTGGCCTTTCTCACATTTGGGTTTGGGCACGGTCCATACTTCCCATCATAGTCAGCCTTCTTGAAGATGTCCACCGTCTCCATCATCTCTATAAAGGCCATAATTGAGGCCTTCAATCTCCTCCAGGATCGTGAGGTTCGGGGCTCCAACCTTTTGTGTTTCCAGCTGTTGTCTCTCCGCCATGTGCTCTCCCACTGCATTGAAAGAGAAGGGGTGAGGAATAAACTAGAAAGAACGTCAGGGGCCGGCAGATTTTTACGCATTCTCAGTGTATAGAAAGCGTAACACGCGTGCGTCATACGTACAATCTGTGAGTGGAGGACGGAGTAATGGAAGTGACGATTGTTATAATGAAGGTACAATTTTAACTTGTTGCATCAGTGGCCTATACTGCTTATAGATTAAGCCCTATATTGAGTCAAGATTAGGAGAGTTTAGCAGGACATTAGGGTTTGTCTTGTGTTGTGTCTTGCAGAGAAAAAGGATCCCTTCAATGACAGGGAATTTCTAGGAATATTAATTGATATGTTCAGGGAGCTGCCCTATCTGTGGCAGGTGAACCACCTGTTTTATAATAATCCAACATAGAGGCAGGCAGCGCTGCAAAAACTGATTGAATTTGTGAAGCCGGTGATCCCCACGGCAGACATCAAGTATTTAACATCCAAAATTGGTGGCATGAGCACTTATAATAGGGAGCACAAGAAGGTCAGGATTCACTGAGATCAGGAACAGTAGATGACATTTATGTACCCAGGCTGTGGTACTATGACAGACTGCATTTTCTGTCAGACCAGAGGGAACCCAGGCCAGCACTCTCCAGTCTTCCTTCAAGGCTTCCTTCCCCTCCAGCTGAGGCTTCTGATGACCAACCTGGGCCTTCCAGGCAGCCACATGTGGAGGAGCCCAGCTTGAGTCAGGTATAGCATTCTTCAAAATATTTCTGGTTTCCAAATTAATGATTTTAAATATATGTTAGTTTTGATAACTAATTTCTGATTTCACAAAGTGTTTTACATATCAATAGACAATAGACAGATTGGGACAAGACTGAAAAATGCTGGGGCCAAAATGATAGTCTTTTCTATTTATTAACATTCAATTTGCAACAGTCATGAGCTGAAAATTTTGTGTAATTGATGAACCAAAAAAGAAAACTATGTCCCTTCCACAAAAAAGTGCCAGGAAGAGGAGTAACCTGGAGGAGGCAGCACTTGGCATATTTCTGAAGGCTACTGCGGCCCTCAGAAACCCCCCCCCCCCCCCAGTCTTCTGGAAATGGAGGAGGGCCAACCCCTCTTATGTGAGGAAGTGCACCAAAAACCCAGGGTCCCAAAGAATGCTAACCCAAAAAGTGAGGCTCACTGAGGAGCAGTACACCAAAGTCTCTAGTTAAACTTACTTTATTACAAATTCATAAATATTAAATTTAATGCAATTTATGCAGTACGGAATATCTCTAATATACACTTAGGGGCAGGGTCAAGGACCACTATTAAGGTTCCTAGTATAAAAGACTGTTACCGATTGAACTGAGTTGTTCAATCAGCACAGGCACAAATGGGGAGGATACATAAAAAAACGTTCTTAAATAAAACATAAATAAAAACAAAAGACACACACATGTACGTACGGACGCCAAGGAGATTGGTGCCGTTTCACCTTTGATGTTACTGAATATACATCAACAGATGCTAAATAGCCTGATAGGATCAGCACCAAGTTCCCTGGAGGCTCGAGCCAGCTAAAAGACAGGGATAGCCAAGGAAACAACATTTATTGCAAAGCCTCAGAGCAATATTGCACTACTATTAAAAATCCCAAAAATTGCAAATACTATAATTGTTCAAAGTTATTTGAGTGTCTTATTTGTAAAGAGACAGCCATGCATATAATGTTCCAATCAAGGCATAAAGTGCAGACAGTGCAGTAGTCCATCGAGGTACCAAGTATATATACAGTGTCAGCAGTAGACCACAGAACCTGGAGATTTGATCAGAGTCTCTATATTTATTAAGCATCGCAAAGTTTGCAGCGGGCCCCATTGACTTCAATGGCAGGCGAACTTTAAAAACCTACAGGTCATATTTTCAGCCACAAAATACTTACTAGTTGTGCACACATAGTCCCACCACACGGCCACTGACATACCACATGTATGAAGTGAATCTGGGATCGACAACTACAAGCATTCTTTTTTTATCTGTGAAATTTTGACAATTCAGGACTCAGGAGCGCATGAAGGCAATGGAGGAGAGGAAAGGTCAGGGTAGGCTATGAAGAGGGTGCAGGAGATGATCACCAGCACCGTGATATAGAGCACTGACACCAGCACTGAGATAGAGAGCACTGACACCAGCATCGTGATATAGAGCACTGACACCAGCACCGTGATAGAGTGCACTGACACCAGCACCGAGATAGAGAGCACTGACACCAGCACCGTGATAGAATGCACTGACACAAGCACTGTGATAGAGTTCACTGACACCAGCACCGTGATCTAGAGCACTGACACAAGCACCGAGATAGAGAGCACTGACACCAGCACCGTGATATAGAGCACTGATACCAGCACCGTGATAGAGTGTAATGACACCAGCACTGTGATAGAGTGCACTGACACCAGCACCGTGATAGAGTGCACTGACACCAGCACCGTGATAGAGTGCACTGACACCAGCACCGTGATAGAGTGCACTGACAACAGCACCGAGATAGAGAGCACTGACATCAGCACCGTGATAGAGTGCACTGACACCGGCACTGTGATATAGAGCACTGACACCGGCACCATGATAGAGTGTACTGACACCAGCACCGTGATAGAGAGCACTGACACCAGCACAGAGGTAGAGTGCACTGACACCAGCACCGTGATAGAGTGCACTGACACCAGCACCGTGATATAGAGCACTGACACCAGCACCGTGATATAGAGCACTGACACCAGCAACGTGATGGAGTACACTGACACCAGCACCGTGATTGACTGTACTGACACCAGCACCGTGATTGACTGCACTGACACCAGCACCGTGATTGACTGCACTGACACCAGCACCGTGATAGAGAGCACTGACACCAGCACCAAGATAGAGAGCACTGACAGCAGCACTGATACCAGCAACTCGCTGCTGGGCCCCAAAAATATGACACCGGTCAACCTCTTCAAACAGGGGGGTACGGGCATATAGTACGGTGTGCTTTTTTTGTACAAGGAAGTGAGCCAAATGTAGAAAACAGGTCTATGTGCTCGATTAAATAAATCGTTTATAGAGATATACGTGGTCTACTGGTCACATTTGTTGAATTCCTCCGAGATCCATGCCTCATTCATTTTTATAAATGTGAGGTAGTCAACATTGTCGTGAGCTAGGTGAGTGCGCTTATCGGTTATGATCCCCCCTGCTGCGCTGAACGTCCTTTCAGACAGGACACTGGATGAGGGGCAAGCCAACAGTTCCATTGCAAATTGGGCAAGCTCTGGCCAGAGGTCAAGCCTGCTCACCCAGTAGTCCAGGGGTTCATCACTCCTCAGAGTGTCTACATCGGCCGTTAACCCGATGTAGTCGGACACCTGTCGGTCTAGGTGTTCCCTGATGCTGGATCCGGATGAGACCTGACAATGGGTCGGCTGAAAGAATGACCTCATATCAGAAGTCACCAACACATCTTCAAACCACCCTCTTCTTGCAGGCGCTGTTGGATTGGTATCCGCAACTCTTTCTCTGGGAGTGGGAATTGCTCCTCTGCCAGCGCACGCAAAAGCAGAATGCAGCATTTCTCGAAGCAAGGCCTGGAAGTGCTCCATTCTGACAGCCCTCTGTGACGGTGGTAACATTTCTGCCTTTTTGTGTTTGTACCGGGGGTCTCAGTATGTTGCCACCCAGCACTGGTCATTGACCCTTATGCTTTTTATACGGGGGTCCCTGTTAAAACACTGGAGTATGAAGGCCCCCATTTGCACTAAACTGGAAGCGGTGTGGTGGCCTGGCTCCTGCTCATCATCCAGGATAATGTCATCCTCCTTGTTCTCCTCACCCCATCCATGCACAACAACAGGGATCCCAGAAAGGTTTAAAGCATGCTCTTCTTGCTCCTCCTCATCCACCCCGGCACCATCCTCCTCTGATTACTCTTCAGACTCCTGTTGTTGACTTGTCTCAGATAGAGTAGCCCCCCCGGGAATTCATCCAGCATTGCGACTTCCTCATCTTCCCGCTCCTGCTCCTCCATGGCTTGATCAATGACATGACGCAACGCACGCTCCATAAAGAAGGCATAAGGTACCATGTCACTGATGGCGCCATGGGTGTGACCGGTTTGGTGATCTCATCAAATAGCCGCAGAAGTCTGCATGCGTCGCGCATGAGCAGCCACTGGTGCGGTGAAAATAAATCCAGCTCCCAGAACCTGTTCTGCCGCAGAGTTCGTACAGGTAGACGTTAACTGCATGTTTCTGCTGGAGCAGCCTATCAAGCATATAGAAGGTTGAGTTCCATTGCGTCAGGCAATCGCAAATAAGACGTCTGATCGGCAGATTGTGCCGCCGCTGAATGTCAGCAAGGCGAGCCATGGCCGTGTAAGATCTTCTGAAATGGGCCGAGATTTTCCTTGATTGCCGCAAGATGTCCTGGACCCCAGGGTATTGGACAACGAATCGCTGCACGACCAAGTTTAAGACGTGTGCCATGCATGGCACGTGTGTAATTTTGCCCTGTTTCAATGCGCTAAGCAGATTGGCACCGTTGTCACACACCACTTTACCAACTGTCAAATTGAGCGGTCTTAGCCACTGATCTGCCTGTGAACGCAAAGCTGAAAGGAGTGCAGGGCCAGTGTGGCTCTTGGCTTCCAGGCACAACAGACTCAGCACAGCATGGCAACATCTCACCTGGCATGTCAAATAGGTCCTGGGGAGCTTGGGCAGCGCAGCAGAAGAGACGCTAGCAGCCGGAAAAGAAGGAGTCAGCTGAGGAGGAGTGGGAGGAGGATGGAGTAGGAGGAGGAGAAGAAGAGGCAGGCCTGCATGCAATCCATGGTGGTAAAACCAAATCTACACGGGTGCCACGGGTTACATGCTCGACGACCGTCAGAAGGTTCACTCAGTGGGCAGTAAAAGTGATATACCTTCCCTGCCCGTGTTTGCTAGACCACGTGTCTGTGGTCAGATGTATCTTGGCACCAACACTGTGTGCCAGAGATACATTCACTTGCCGCTGAACATGGCCATATAGCTCTGGGATGCCCTTCTGTGAGAAATGCTTCCTTCCTGGGATCTTCCATTGTGGTGTTCCAATGGCCACAAATTTTAGAAAGGCCTCCGAGGCCACCAGTTTATATGGCAGTAGTTGGTGGGCTATCAGTTCTGTCAAGCCAGCCGTCAACCGTTGGGCAAGAGGGTTATCTTGCCTCATCATTTTTTTACACTCAAACATTTGGCCCAGGGAAGCCTGCCTTTTTGCAGAAAGACGTGAGGATTGCGTGATGGAAGGTGGAATGGAGGACAATTCTGAAGAGAAAGGAGAAGTAGAAGACGAGGCTGGACGGTGAGAGCCTGTAGTGTGGCTTTGTGGGTTCCGTTGCTCTCACTGGGCTCGGTGATGGCAGCTCATGTGCCTTCTTAAGGCGGTCGTCCCTAGGTGAGTGTTGGGCTTACCGCGACTTATGCATTGACTGCAAAGATTGCAGATGGCAACACTATTGTCAGCAGCGGACACGTTAAAAAAAGCCCACACTGCGGAGCCATGTGCCTGCGTCCTGGGAGTGCCACATGTGACCCTACATGGTTGATGCCTCGCTCCTGATACATTCGCAGTCTGCTTTGTCCCTCCTGTGCAATGTAAGTTCTTCCTGCTTCTCCTCCCTATCTGCTGGTCCATTTCTCCCTCTGAACTCCCCTCCTCTTCTTCTCTTGTGGGCACCCACGTGAGTGAGCCACCCAACCAAGTCAGGTGCATCCTTTGATGTAATCGCAGGCACCTTCTGCAATTTGCCACTTTGGCTCAAGCCTGTTGCTCCTTCCCTACCACCCCTGCGGAAGGGCCTGCCTCTTCCTCTGCCTGTCATTTTTTAAATGACCATGTGACAAAAGTCTCTAGAGAAGTGCAGTATGTATGTGGAAGAAGGTATGCAACACCCCGCTTCAATCTGTCGTTTTTGGGGGCCACTGGTCTATCACACCAGTTATAATACTTTTTTTTTATTGCGTTTGTCACTCTTTGTAGTATCGCTGCAGAACTGCTCAGCAGTCACAATGCTGCACAGTGGAAATGCACTATACTATGCTTTCTATATGTGCAAGTATTTTATACGTGTTTTACACACCTATATACTGCACACCAAATAGTACACCTATACCAGTCCTTAAAAGGATCTTTGTGGACCTAGTAGTTAGTGATTTGCAGACAGTCCCTACACTGATAAAAGACTGCTGCAGAATAGGGCAGCAGTCAGCAGCAGTACACCACAACCCTATATATTGTACACCTATACCAGTCTTTACAAGGACCTTTGTGGACCTAGTATCTAGTGATATGCAGACTGTCCCTCAGTCACTACACTGATAAAGGACTGCTGCAGAATAGGGCAGCAGTCAGCAGCACAGCCCTGCACCAGCACCCTATATATTGTACACCTATACCAGTCCTTACAAGGACCTTTGTGGACCTAGTAACTAGTGATTTGCAGACTGTCCCTCAGTCACTACACTGATAAAATACTGCTGCAGAATAGGGTAGTAATCTGCAGCACAGCCCTGCACCAGCACCCTATATATTGTACACCTATACCAGTCCTTAAAAGGACCTCTGTTGACCTAGTAGCTAGTGATTTGCAGACTGCCCCTCAGTCCCAACACTGATAAAAGACAGCTGCAGAATCGGGCAGCAGTCAAGTATAATATTCTTTCTATATTTGGAAGAAAGTATATTATACGTGTACAACCCTATATACTGTACACCTATACCAGTCCTTAAAAGGACCTTTGTGGACCTAATAGTAATAGCTAGTGATTAAACTGACTGTCCCCGCTCCACACAGCGCCCTGTCCCTACACTGTCAAAAGACAGCTGCAGAATCAGTCAGCAGTGCACTCAGCAATCACCAGCACAGCAGTGCAGCAGAACCCTATATACTGTACACCTATACCAGTCCTTAAAAAGGACCTTTGTGGACCTAATAGTAATAGCTAGCTAGTGATTAAACTGACTGTTCCTGCTGCACACAGCGTCCTGTCCCTACACTGACAAAAGACAGGCTGCTGCAATCACCAGCACAGCAGTGCACTGAACCCTATATACCGTACTATACCTATACCAGTCCTTAAAAAGACTTTTGTGGACCTAATAGCTAGCGATTTGTGTCACTACAGTCTCTCCCTGCTCCACACAGCGTCCTGTCCCTAAACTGACATAAGACAGAATATAAAATGGCCGCCAGATCAGGTCTATTTATAAGGTAGGGGGAATGTCCAATTGTCCATGTGCTGAAATGTCTCAATTGGCTGTCCTGTACCCCATGATGGAAGTGTCATCATGGGTCAAAGTTATTTCACACTGTAAACACATATGTCCGCCGGGCGTCTTAGAGAAGAAAGAACAGAATAAAAAGCAGGGAAGGATAGCCTGTAGTAAAGGACCAACACAGCCAAGTGAGATGTTTGGTCATATTACAGTAAACACAGGTGCAGTCTTGGTGAAACAACAATGCAACATATAATTGAGCCAGTGACGTGGGTCCATAACAACGTCATCAAGAGTTAGTGGGACTTTCATTGCCATTGATGGATGCATTCCATGGGAACCTCCAGGAAAAGGGAAAGGCCTGTATCATAGGAGTCCTTCCAGTCAGATGGGGTTGGACAGAACAATCCCCACCAAGCACACAAGGCTTCAGTAGGTTGCGGTGGAGGCGCTTCTAGTTAGCTACAGGACCTTTGGACACCACGTCATATACAGTAGATGGTGGGAACAGTTTCTTTTCCACTTAATACAGGGTGGTTTCCCATTGAGGGTCCAACTTATTTTGGATTTTTCACTAACACCTAGTCACAGCGGGAGTAGGTCCAGAGCAGCGTCTTCAACCAAATCTTGGTGACGCTCGAGGACTTTTTTTTTGTCTTTCATCAGCCATTCCTACTGTTCTTGCACCCACTTGTAAGGCATGCAGTGGGCCAAATGCTCTGAAGTGTTCAAGAGTAACACTGCTCCTGAACATCAAGAAAAACTGTGTGTGTGTCCTGGTGCACTGCGTTGTTGTCCACATGACATCTCCCACATATTGGTGCCAATGGCCTCAGTGCGCTTGTTCCATGGTTTGCAGCAGACTTAACAGCATGCAATTAAAACACTAACAGACCCCATTGCCATTGGGGTGATAGGGGGTGGTGTGGGATTTGCAAATGCCACTTAAGAGACACAACTCAGAAAAAACCTTAGTCTGACAGGATGTGTTTGGAACACCCATAGGGCTGAACCACAAGGTTTCAGAAAAATTTGCCAGTGGTTACTTTGGTTCTTAGCGGGTACTACTAAGACGAATTTCGAGAAATGGTCCACAAATACTAATGCATAATGAAACCTGGAAGAGGAAGCAAGCTGCCACAGTCAAAAATTCAATTGTTATCAATTCAAATGGTCCTGAGGTAAGGATGGCCATGGGGTTGTCTGATAGAAAAATATGAAACAGTTCTGGCAGAATATATTAATCTAAACAATTCAGTGTCCTAGTGGCTGGTGCCATAAAAATCAACATGCTTGTGCCATGCAAATCAATATGCAACAAAAAAAATATATAATATACACAAATCTATGAGGCCGCGTACACACGCGGGGACTGTTCGCCCAACTTTGTCCGTCAAACAGTTTCGGCAAACAGTCCGCTCAAAATTAGCATGGACGGACATGGCCACACACGACGGACGAACAGTTTGCTGAAACCGTGCGCGATGACGTGAACGGCACGTACGACGGGACGAAAAATACGACGTCCTATACACTGCATTATAACTTTCGGCGTGAAAATCCTTTCTGAGCATGCGCGCAACTTTGTTTGACGAACAAGCCTACACACGAGCGGACTGTTCGCTGTAACAAGGTTTCAGCGGACAGTTTTTCGGAAATTCCGAAAAACCTTGTTCGTCAAACTGTCCGCTGAAACTGTCCGCTGAAAGCCCACACACGAGCGGACTGTCCGCCCAAACACTGTTCAGCGGACAAAGTTGGGCGAACAGTCCGCCCGTGTGTACGCGGCCTAAGAATCTATAAAGTGCTTGGTGCTCATATCATAATAGAATAAAGTACAACCGTGCTCCAAAAATTCATGGTGCTCCCTGGTAACAAGGTGGATGGTCCCTTAGTGGCGACAGTTTCCCTTCTACCTCCGACCACGACAGGTTCTCCGGCCTCCAGAACTGTCACTTTTGGTTGGACTGCAAGCCACAGTCCCAACCCTACGCTGCTCTCTTGCTTCTGGATAGGCCCTCAGAGAGCCTAGCAGCCAGATGTCCCAGTAATAGGCCTAAGGCTCTGGCCTAGTAGCCAAGGGTAGTACAACACATGTCCACACAGACAGCCATCCAGGTGGCACAGAACCCCCAATCACTTGACTCTACCCAAATAAATAGGTTCTCCCAGCAGGCCAATGGATTTTAGAAAATTCCTGCCCAGGGGTGGGGCGGGGTCACCGGGTGACGTCACCCGGTGACCCCGTCCCTTATGACGGCACAGTCCCAGCATGCCCCGGACTGTAAATGGAAAGATCCCCTAACAAGGAGATCACAGTACCCCCTGGTACAGCGGGACTTTTAAGGCAGACCAAAATATGAGTAAAAAATATATTACAAATTTATTCACAAAAATGATACACAAAATCTTTTTACAGAACAGTATAAAAATCCATACATTTATGCGTGGAATCATACATATAAATATATAGTCTGCACAACATCAAAGGTTTCATATATGGTTTTATGATGTGAACTCCAAAATGCCTGACCTGTTTCAGGAAAACATTCCCTTCTTCAGAGGCATATCTAAGGAGAACAAATAGCTGTAGTCATTTATTTGTAAATGAACAAAACAACTGAGAATACATCTCATATCAAGAGTAAATAGTTGTGTGTGAGTATATATATAAATGTATATCAAAGATGTTATCTGCCAGAATTATTCATAGATCGCCCCACGGAGATGCACGGACTGTGACATCATAAGGTGCCGCCCCCTATGCCTATATAAGTCGTCACGCACAGTGTCTACTGCATTATTTCGGGAGAGAGCGTCGTGTCAACATCAGAAGAACAGAAGAAGGAAGAAGAAGATGGCGACGACAAAGGAGAAAGCTGGGCCACCGCTAGCAAAAGAGCAGAGGAGCCCGGGAGAAGAACTGGAAAGCGCGGAAAAGTCGGAAGAAGACCCCCAAAGT
Organism: Lithobates pipiens; assembly: GCF_037356315.1. Taxonomy (NCBI): domain Eukaryota; kingdom Metazoa; phylum Chordata; class Amphibia; order Anura; family Ranidae; genus Lithobates; species Lithobates pipiens. The sequence goes on along the minus strand of NW_027507787.1, from coordinate 65,596,671 downwards.
CGGAAGAAGACCCCCGGGGCTACCTAATAAAATACTTTAAAAAAAACGTGTAGTGTGTTTTTTTATTAACACTTTTTCCCTCCGGCGAATGGGTAGGGGTACGATGTACCCCAGACTTATTCACATAGGGTGGTGGGCCAGGATCTGGGGGCCCCTTTATTAAAGGGGGCTTCCGGATTGCGATAAGCCCCCCCCCCGCCCGCAGACCCCTACACCGCACAGGCAAGGGTTGTCAGGAAGAGGCCCTTGTCCTCATCAACATGGGGACAAGGTGCTTTGGGGTGGGGGGGTCGCAGTGATAATAATAAAAAATTGGTGATAATATGAGTGTAATAATAATGTATAAATAAAAAATACAAAGTGTTCAATCTTCTGTGCAACCAAAACACACCAAGGATCGTGACCACCACCACACAAAATATGCGCTTACCAAAAGGCAAGCGATTTCATGCCCATAGTCAATCTCCACAGCACCTCCTCAGACTATGATCACAGTAGGCTCCCTTATTGAATGAAACAGGCCGGGACCGTCAACAGCAGCACAGGAAGCAGAAAGGTAGTACTCGGGATTCCAGGGAAATGGAAAGAAGACTCACCATAGCATAATTCCCTATAAGAAATTTAATAAAAGTAAAGAAATACACTTACATAGAAAGCAGTAAAAACGCCCATAAAGAAAGAAAGCTCCATTAGCGGTTCAAGCCTCGCTTTCAGATCGCTCTACTGCAGGGTAGTTTTCTCGATCACTATTGCAGACAGCTTTACCCCGGATGCCTGTATACTTAGATGTGCATGTTTTAATCATCAGCCATGTGAGTTGCTAAATGTTGTACCTTCATTAAATGTAACCATATTGCTACACTTAGAGGCGCCTCTCTTATCTTTTATACTCTGTAGCTCCTGCTGAATTTTGCTTATAATCCCCTTGTGGAGGCTTCCATTTGTGGATGGACATTCTATGGTTACACAACCTATCACATTGCTATAATCTTTCTATATGGACTATAAACGTAAGGACTTATGAATTAATGGCTGTGGAACGAATCATTTGAGTTTCCATTATTTCTTATGGGGAGATTTGCTTTGATATACAAGTGCTTTGGATTACAATGTACAAAGAAAAGAGTGTGCATGGCTGCCCTAGTGTGATATTGTTTAATGCTAAAAATCCAAATTCAAGTTAAAAGGGTTACCCTCACAAACATGCATCTGGAAGTCGTATGTACAGCAAGGTGGATGTCTCCTCTCCTGGCCTGAATGAGTGGGTTGGCTCCCAAAGGTGAGTGATGTAGATGGGGATCTCTGCTTCCTCATGGTGTCAGGCTGTGTTTGCTGTGAGACACACACATACACATAGAATACAGAATATAGAATATATAGATGCTTAGAGAACTGTTATCAACATTATTTGTCATATTTTGACTTAAAATCATCCTTATTTTGTTGGGATCATCATTTTGATTTAAAATATTTAATACATTTCTTAAAAATTATATATTAATACTAGCCTTTTCATAATTTTAAAGTTTTGATATTTCATCATTTCTAAAACTTTTATACATAATTTCCAATTCTAAATGTTCTATATACATGTATAATCAATTACTCTGTCAAAAAGTAAGCAGTTTTAAAGGGATTATAGATATATCAAATAAATAATATATATATATACAATGTATGCAGAAAAATTTGCCACTTAAAGCAATGGTAATATTTCATATCAGAGTACCTATCTCAAGTTCCTCATTTAACCCATAGGGTGTCATGCTGTTTAAAGTAAAAATCCCCAAATATTCTCGTCTACATAAAGGAGTAGTGATGGACGAACTTCCGACGGGACGTTTCGCGAAGGCGAACCGCGAACGCAGCCAAAAGTTTGCGAACCGCAAAGTTCGCGGCGGACCCCATTGACTTTAATGGCAGGTGAACCTTAAAAACCTACAGGTAATATTTTCAGCCACAAAATACTTACTAGCTGTGCACATATAGTCCCATAACATGGACACGGACATAACAAGTATTAAGTGAATCTGGGATCGACAGCGACAAGCATTTTTTTTTATCTGTGAAATTTTGACAATTCAGGAGCGCATGAAGGCCATGGAGGAGAGGCAAGGTCAGGCCAGGCTATGAAGGGGGCGCAGGAGATGATCAGTGTCACAGTCAGGGCAGAGCAGTCCTGTGTGCAACCTGTGCTTGAGCCCCTCCCTCTGCCCGGCCCTTACCCCCACCTATGCAGGGCTCCACTGCGGTGGTCCGGAGGTGTCAGTCCAGTGCTGATCCTCAGCCATGGTGCTGGCACTGCCTGCTGATTGGCTTCTGCTCTGCTATCTCCCTCACTGTCTGAAACCAGCACCGCGATAGAGACTGAGCACTGACACCAGCACCTTGATAGAGAGCACTGACACCAGCACCGTGATAGAGAGCACTGACACCACACCAGCACCGTGATATAGAGCACTGACACCAGCACGGAGATAGAGAGCACTGACACCAGCACCGTGATAGAGAGCACTGACACCAGCACCGAGATAGAGAGCACTGACACCACACCAGCACCGTGACAGAGAGCACTGACACCAGCACCATGATAGAGAACACTGTTGGTGGTAGTGTCTTTGGGGATGCACACAGAAGAGAGTGAAGAGGGTGCAGATCGAGAAGATGAGGAGAGTGCAGAAGAGTAAGGCTGAGTGAGCCACTCAACCAAGTCTGGTGCGTCCTTTGACGTAATCGCACGCACCTTCTGCAATTTGCCACTTTGGCTCAAGTCTGTTGCTCCTGCCCTACCCCTACCACCCCTGCGGAAGGGCCTGCCTCTTCCTCTGCCTGTCATTTTTTAAATGACCCTGTGACAAAAGTCTCTATAGAAGTGCAGTATGTATGTGGAAGAAGGTATATAACACCCCGCTTCAATCTGTCATTTTTTGGGGGCCACTGGTCTATCACACCAGTTATAATACTTTTTTTTAATTGCGTTTGTCACTCTTTGTAGTATCGCTGCAGAACTGCTCAGCAGTCACAATGCAGCACAGTGGAAATGCACTATACTATGCTTTCTATATGTGCAAGTATTTTATACGTGTATTACACCCCTATATACTGCAAACCAAATAGTACACTATACCAGTCCTTAAAGTGGTTGTAAACCCTTACAAACCACTTTGACCTACAGGTAAGCCTAGATTAAGGCTTACCTGTAGGTCCAAGCAATATCTCCTAAACCTATATGGTTTAGGGGATATTTGCCCGAAAACGGGCACCGCTGTCTACGGCGCATGCGCCGTAGACAGCGGCGCGCAGGCGCACTGAGCACGGCATTCTCAGCGACGGAGCTGCCGCGCATGTCGGCTCCCGTGCGCATGCGCAAGAGTGACGTCATCGCAGCTTCGCCGAATGACAGCGGCGGAGCTGCGAGACCCCACCAACAAGATGGATGCGGCGGACTACAGGGGACAGCGGCGACTTCGCTGGCTCCTGTGTCAGGTAAGTGACACATAATGGGCTACTATGCGATGCATAGTAGTCCATTATGCTTTGCCTTTGCGGGGAATGAAAGAGGAAGTAAACTCATCAGGGTTTACTTCCTCTTTAAAAGGACCTTTGTGGACCTAATAGTAATAGCTAGTGATTAAACTGACTGTCCCTGCTCCACACAGCGTCCTGTCCCTACACTGACAAAAGACAGCTGTAGAATCGGTCAGCAGTGCACTCAGCAATCAGCAGCACAGCAGTCTGCAGCAGTGCACCAGAACCCTATATACTGTACACCTATACCAGTCCTTAAAATGACTTTTGTGGACCTAATAGCTAGTGATTTGTGTCACTACAGTCTGTCCCTGCTCCACACAGCAACCTCTCCCTACACTGACAAAAGACAGAATGTAAAATGGCCGCCAGATCAGGTCTATTTATAAGGTAGGGGGAATGTCCAACTGCCCATGTGCTGAAATGTTTCAATTGGCTGTCCTGTACCCCATGATGGATGTGTCATCATGGGTCAAAGTTCTTTCACAATGTAAACGCATAACAGCGCCAGAAGTCCGCCGGTTTGGCGAATCGCGAATACGCAAAATTTGCCACAAACCGACCGCTGGGCGAACCGCAAGGCCATCCCTATAATGAGCAAATCTTTCGCCTTCTGGGATCATCATAGATGTAGACTCAGTGCCAAAGTGTTCCAAAACATTCAATGCTACAAGCATACTTACCGGAACAAATTATGCTTGCAATCTAAAGTTTTACTGTATATTGTAGTAGCTTAGAGTAAGGACCTATATGGATTAACCTATACATGAGAATCTGCCAATCAACATTCAACAATGGTACAGGTAACAACGACAATGGTAATCAGATCTGTAATAATAACTTTTCCTGTGACCAATATACTGCTAGAGTGCACTCTGTATGAATGACCCAAACCTTGGTGCAGAGGTATCCCTGTTTATAGGCAGCATGTGAAGTCCTTGTTATCTGAGGAGACAGTCCTTTACCCTGGTCCTTCAGCTTACTAGCCTTGGGGCCCAGTCTTTATGGTTGTGCACATATGTACAGTCCCAGTCAAGTCTGCATGCTATGGTAGATGTCCCTATGTGCTCAGTCTCTGCTAGCAACAAAAGATAATGGCAGTAGTGCCCTCTCACCAGTCCCAGCAATGCAATGATGCAACCACTTTAGTCCCGCTGTCCAGGTATTGGTCTGCTTCTGTATACACACAGTGCAGCTCAGGCCCCACAGCAGTCATCTCTCTCTTGGCTCTGCACCCAGGTGAGTCCGATCCTCTGCACGCAGGAAACCAGTACTCAATCCCTCTTGCCTTTGGCTGCAGGTTTGTGCAAGGCAGTGTGCACACAAACAAGTGTGCCCTCTCCAATCTCCTTGCAGCAAGAGGAAATTGCTCGGCCCATAGCCTGGGAAAGCACGGCATTTTCCTCTCCCTTCTGCCTGGCTCTCCTTAGGAGTTGTGGGAAGGTGGCCACAAACAAGACACCTGCCGCCACCTCTACTTGGTCAGTCGTCTGTCCCCTCATCAGCACTTACCCCATCTAGCAGCTTTGGCTCCTTCCTGCATCTCCTCCTCCTCGACGGCGGCTCCCTCTTTGGCGGCTTCACCCGGCTTCTCTCTTCCTTCCCTCAGGGACCAATACGATCGCTTCTCCTCTTGGCCAATTGGGTCTTAAGGCCTGCTTCCTGCTTGGCTGGGAGGAGAATCAGGAAGACAAAAGTGAATATTAATTCGCTATTGTCACACAACTGGGTGGGCATAGGGTGCAGTGCTCTGTGCCCCAAGCCCACCCCTTTTTTTTTAAGCCAATTAGAGCTTCAGGCTCTAATCGAGTGCTTCAAAAAAACAAAAACCCCTTTGAAATCCATGCTTCCAATGCCCTGAATGTAGATTAGGGGCCGTATGCATGGATTAGCCCCTGCGCCCTTAATGTAGAACACGACCCCTATCCTGGACTTAAACTTCCACAGTTCAATGCGGTCAGCATCTAAGTCCCTTAAGCTCCTTTACTCACCAGCTCCCCCTTCTGAGTGGAGGTGCAATGTTAACCAATTCAGGCTGATGATCCTAAGAGGACAGAGAGCAACTGCAGCACAGTATCCTATCCTCTAGCCAAGCACCTGCAACAAGGGCATGAGCTGAATAATGTATAGTATGCCATCATTAGAAATGCTATAACACAGCATGAAGAAACTAAAAAAAAAAATCTTTTCAACCTTTAAAAACTTGACATTACAGAAAACAGTAATAGATACAACTTCCACTTGTTTTGGGCATTCAAATAAGCTTTGACCACAATAATAGAGGGCACAGTATGAACTCTGTTGAATCAGAGGCATTTGGCTTTTGCAAATACATTTCCTGGCACGTATACAATGGGTTTTATTTAGCAACATGGTCTAGTCACAGGTCATAAGTATTCTACAGACTGGTATACATAGCAGCACATTATATTCCCGGGATAGAAAAAGAATTGTATTTCTGACCACTGTGAGCAACAGACCAAGTGAATGCTACATTACAGAGAATCTCTCCAAAGTTCACAACATAAGGTCCTTTGAAGATCAAATTCACATTTTGTAATATGGCATGCATTTTTGTGCCTTTTTGTATAAGCCAGCGTATGTATGATGTACATCAAGCTGAGTTTTACTACCGTATATACTCGAGTATAGGTCGATCCGAATATAAGCCGAGGCCCCTAATTTACCACAAAAAAACTGGGAAAACTTATTGACTCGTGTATAAGCCGAGGGTGAGACATGCAGCAGCTACTGTTACAGCTTACGAGAGTGGAAAAGAGGGTCAACAATGCCCATCTGCAGCTGCATACCTCCCTGTGTCCCTCCCTGTGTCCCTCCCTGTGTCCATCCCTGTGTCCTGTCCATCCCTGTGTCCATCCCTGTGTCCCGTCCATCCCTGTGTCCATCCCTGTGTCCCGTCCATCCCTGTGTCCCGTCCATCCCTGTGTCCATCCCTGTGTCCCGTCCATCCCTGTGTCCCGTCTCTCCCTGTGTCCATCCCTGTGTCCCGTCCATCCCTGTGTCCATCGCAGCCTACCTGTGCCAATCTGCAGCCTTTGTGTGCCATGCTGTACCTCTCCTCCTCGTCTGACAGACGGCGGCCATTCCACTGTTCAAAAGCCGCGCCTCTCTGTCTGTGATAGGCGGAACACTCAATTTCCCAGCAGTCAGTGTTCCGCCTATCACGGACATCCTCTCATCCTCGTCCGTAGTATGAGAATGAGCGGATGTCCGTGATAGGCGGAACACTGACTGCTGGGAAATTGAGTGTTCCGCCTATCACAGACAGGGAGGCGCGGCTTTTGAATAGTGGAATGGCCGCCGTCTGCCTACCTGATCTGCGTGACTCGAGTATAAGCCGAGGGGGGCACTTTCAGCCTAAAAAAGGGGGCTGAAAATCTCGGCTTATACTCGAGTATATACGGTACATATTTTTCATGTCAGTGCCTGAAAAAAAGTTGATCTAATATTATAGCAGTAGCCTCAAACTCCAGCCCACGGGCCTCATTTCACCCGCTACAAAATTTTATCCATAAAAATACCCCGGTTGGCTATGCCGGAAGTGGGTGCAGATACCTGTACTGTACAGGTACCTGCACCCCCCTCCCCCCTGAAAGGTGCCAATTGTGGCTCCGGAGAGGGGGAGGATTCCAATGAGCGGAAGGTCCCCTTTAGGGTGGACCTCCGCTTTAATGAAAGTGGCTTTATTCCCCAAAAATTGCGTTTAAAAGACCACAGTGTTACATAAAATGATGCAACAATTGCCATTTTTCTACTAAAAAATATATAGGACCCTTTGATAAAGTCACGTGGATGTGACGCAGCGCGTCAGAGAGGAGCCAGGTGTCACTGTCGTCACTGTCGTCACTTCCGGTCGCTGACGAGACTGGAAGTCTGTTTGTTTACTCACTCGCAAATTCATCTACGGAATTGTAAGTGTGGATATGTTTTAATAAAATTTGATTTTTGACATACTACACATGGGAGCCCCCCCTCTTTCTTCTTCTTATCTCATATATGGCTGAGAAATTGTTAGCACTGACGGGCTGAACTCACGAGGAGGTTAAGAAGAGTAGGAGTGTGACCAGTGTTTGTACAGTGCTGTATGGCCTTTAATGGTCTTTCATTGAGGTGAGAGGCTGGGGGAAACAGGGGGTGCACAGCTGAGCACTGAAATATCAGTGAACTGTCACAATTAGGAGTTGCTGTATTTTTTAGCTTACTGCATGGACTCTGTGGACTGTCACTATTATATATTGGAGTTTGTACTGCACTTTTTATCAAGATACCATATTTGGTGATATATGGACTTTATGCATTCATTTTTATGTTATATTATTTTTTATGTTATATTTATTTATTGCGCTGTCTTTGCACTGGTATGGTTCATTGCACATTGATTGCACTTTTGTGTATACTGCACAGTTTATTCCTAAATGTGGTTTTTATTGCACTTTAGGTGTTGTTTTCAACATAGCATTTTGCACATGGTTACCATTGTATGTTATCTTTGCTTATTTTGCACATATTTATTACTATTTATTTCAATTATTTGTAGGTTTTTGGGTAGGTGAGGTAGCGCTACATACTTTTTTGCTTATTTTCTTGTTGGTGTAGAGATCACTATTTATGTTGGCAGCTTCCCTTCATTTATATCATTAATAGGTATTTATCAGGGCTATTAGTTGGGTGGAGCGCACTAGTACCTTTGTTTGTCCCTCATTTTGGTCTGATCTATATAGTTGTATATAAAATACACTTTTTATCTTTTAAAAATTGTTTCCCAGTGCTAAACCTTTCATCCAATTTCAAATTTCAAAGCCAGTATAAAGGAACAATAGTGGTAAAAAAAAAGCACTTGTGGGTTTAATTAATTATTTTGTTTAAGTCTCTCTTAAAGAAACGTGGCAGAGTGTGTGTCCTATGCCTACATACTTTTTTGCGAATAGGTGTTCCTTATTCCCATCTCAAAAAGTTGGGAGGTATAGCTTAGGAATGAAAGGGTTTTAAGGGAGATTTTGTTGGGCATACATGAAATCAAGGGGGACTCCCCTGGGCAGTGGCGGCTGGTGAAGTTTTAGGATGGAGGGGGCAAGACCCCGCCCCTCCATGTTTGGCCCCTCCCACGTCACATACGTCACACCCCTTATAGAATTCACCCACTCAGTCCCTTGTATTCCACTTGTTTCCACTCATAGTGTCAGGAGTATACAGCTCAGCATCACAGCACAGAGTATACAGCCCCAGCATCACAGGACAGAGTATATAGCCCCATCATCACAAGACAGAGTATACAGCCCCAGCATCACAAATCGTGGTATATAGTGCAGCCTTCCAGATCGGCATAAACAAACTGAAAAATGACACTGTTAGTTTAGTGTAAGTTTAAGAGATAGTTACGGCTCCCAAATCCAAGTGTCTATTTAATCAAATGTAGCCTCACTGTGCACATCATATGTAGACTCACTGTTCCCAAAATGAGAGGTTCCCACCATGCCTGTGCTGAGTTCCTGGGTTTGTACACCAGCTGTGCCCATAATGAAGGGTTCCCACCATGCCTGTGCTGAGTTTCCGGGTCTGTACACCCACTGTGCCCATTATGACGGGTTCCCACCATCCCTGTGCTGAGTTAGTGGCTGGCTTTTATACTGGCAATAGACTTCAGAGAACAAGTGTGCAGGGGACATTATGTAGGCTCAACCCGATCTCCTAATTTTTCAAGCTGTTCTGGATGCATGTTTATTCAATATTGCCATGTGAAAAACACAACCAGAAATTTTCAGTTTATCTCGTAAAAACAATAGCTATCAGTTGTTATTTTGGGGTATTTCCCTTTAGATTGCACTCTTGAAAGGAAGTATAGACTAGGGGTCTCCAAACTATGGCATGAGAACCACATCCGACCCACTACAAGATTTTACCCGGTCTGCATCATATATCAGGCTGCACATTATACACAGGTCTCTGCACATCATATACCAGGTTACACATTATACACAGGGCTCTGCACATCATATACCAGGCTGCACGGACGCTAGTATATATATAAAAATGTATACATTTTAAATATATATTATATTATTTTTAATGTCCTAGAAACTGTGTCCAAAAATCTACATTGTGTAAATGCCCAGGTTCTTCCAGTGCAATGTGTGCTGCTGTTCCATGTGCATCGATAGAGCTGTGGCATGCACACCCCATTGGTCAATTCTGTGTCTACCAGTAAAATGGCTATCATGAGACAAAATGGAAAATGCAGCAGTAATTATAATTTAGCATTATGCAAAGCGTTGTCATTATGTACAGCGTACTGCAAACAGTGCATGGATAGAGTAGCCAAACAGAAACTATATGTACAAATTATATACAGTATACAATACATACAAGATATTTAGGCACACTATATGGGCACCGAAAATTAAAGTTGATCGACTGCGCCACAGAAAGATTTTTTTTCAGCAAATGAATTGCCCCGCCTGCAATCTCGTGATTGCATAGATGTGGCGCTTCCCATATTGCATTGTGCCCGGCGCCAAGACGCAGTGCACATTAGGAATTTTTTTCATTTTTTTTCTTAAAGGGACATGTTTCAATACATTTTTTTTTTTTTTTTTTTTTACTGCCTGGGGGGGGGGAGCTGACCCGTTTCACACTACGAAAAGTTTTGTAGTGTGAAAACGCGTCAGTTCCTGTGGCTTGTACAGTGTGATCCCGATTTTTCAATAAAAGGCAAAAGGAATTTTAGAGTGCGGCTGTCCAGAGTTTTCCATTCATCTTCATTTACCAGGACAAATAGAGAGGGTAAATCTCCTTAACAGGGACACAGACAGTAATAAAACCTGTCTGGTGTCCTAATCCCTCTCCACTCCAAACCATAAAAAAAAAACTGGCTGATGTTGCACTTTTGCATTGCAAGACAGAGAAATAGATCTGTATAACAAATCTGTGTTTGTTGCAGTTTACATGTGACAGCTGACTCCTTTATTTTTCAGGTCTGCTTTACTGCTTTTCCCCTCCAGTCTTACTATACCTTGCCTGTCCCTTCATTAATTAGATTATAGTTCTAAAGCTTAGTACACACCACTATTTTTTTTTTTTTCCTTTAACCCAAAAAAAAATGTTCAATGTTAATACAGCGATCTCTCCTGCTGTTCTATTGTGTTCTGACAGGAGGACATTTTAATATTCCCTAACACCTCCCAAGTACGGTGACCACACTTCCAAACTGCCATAGGGACACACCCCAAACAACACCCCCAGATCATGACGTGTGGCACCTGGGAGTCATGTGATGCCGGGCGTAGAATGCAGAGGATGCTCTCTGCGGACGCTCTCCTCACACCTCTCTCTCTGACACACATTTATTTTTAGACAAACGTTCCAGTCACAGAGTTTGCACACACACATGTGGCTGAGGGCACAGCTCCCCGGGGGGGCTTCCCTGCAATACGGGGCTTTCAGAGGCCAGATAGAGGAGAAGGGGGCCGGGCAATTAATTATCAGTATCCTTTAGTGTCCCCTCAGTTCTCTGTGTGTCTCCTTTGTTAGTGCCCCCTCAATTCTCTTTGTCTCCTTCATCAATGTTCTCTCAGGACCCTGTGTGTCACCTTTATTAATGTCCCCTCAGTTCCCTGTGTCACCTTCATTACTGTCCCCTCAGTATACCGTGTCACCTTTATTAATGGCCCCTCAGACCCCTGTCTCAACTTCATTACTGTCCCCTCAGTATTCTGATTCACCTTTATTAATGGCCCCTCAGTTCCCTGTGTCACCCAGTGGGTGAGGTCCCTCAGTCGGGTGGGAGAGAAGTCGGACAGCCGATCTGGGCAGTGAAGACGATCACACCAGTCAGTCCCCGCTGCAAGTCACTTCATCCCTCTGCATGCCAACGGGGCCTGGAGTCAGGCTGGAAAAAGAGGAGGTGGGTGGACCCTGGAGCCAAGCAGCACTAGACGCGTGTCTTGCTTGGCCTCACTCTTCATTTGTGTGATGACACTGGTTGATAGACACCATGCGGGGGCGGTCCTAGCAATCAGTTCGGCAAGGGTACTGTGGCTTAGTGTTGTGATGTATTCAGGAAGCCAAGTACAGCTACCCTACTGGAAAGGCAGTATTCCAGGGCCACATAGCACAGTGCCCACCACAATGACTGGGGCTTAAGATGAAGTTGTGTGTTCTTGCGCTCTAATCTGGTGCCCCACACGCCCTTAACAAAGATAGGGGACCTACCTTGGGATAGCTAACAAGCCCAGTTACTGCTGTACCATCAGGTGTTGTCTCTCTTAGCACTTGAGGGTGGGAAACAGTCAAATGTATATACCCTGGCTGTGTCCAGGAATCCTGAAGATTGTGGGTGTACACAGGATTGTGAAAAAGGAATCAAAGGGGCCTGCACCTACTGCTGAATAAGCTGGGTAAAGAGGGTCTCCACTACAGCACTATTGAGCAGGTGGGTGTTTGTCATTTGGTCGCCATATTTAGGTTGGAGAGTGTTTGCTTGCAGCTAAAAGTCTGATGAGTAGTGGAAAGGCAAGGACAGCCCAAAAAATCCAGCCGCTGCTTTGGGGGGGTCAATGCTACAACAATATCAAGGAGCTAACTATGCGCCCTAATGGAGAAGAAACCAAAATATGTGCTCACTGAAAATGCACTAAACGTTCAGACATGGCTGACTTGTGTTCACTGCTTTGAAGAAACAAAAGAGTTCAGAGAGCACCAAATTGGAATTCCTCTACCATTTGGCTATCACAAATCATTTTTCTTTATTATGACAGAAGCTGTAATATTACTGTAGCCTGTGCATCCACTTTAACAGCGATTAGTAATTGAATAACTTGTCATAAGGGAAGCAAAGCTAGTTCCTCAAAATGAATGTTGAAAGTGAAGATCATGTGTAAATTGTGCAAGCAGGGAAGTGAAAGAGGAACTGAGACTTTGCAGGCCAAAGTTTAAATAGAACGTGTTTAAAGCAGTTTAATGTTAGTTGCAATAAAATGAAGATAGAAGTCAATCTCGTTCGTTAGCTTATTGGTGATTTTGACCACCGGCTGTACATTTATGCCAATCTAGTACTTGATATAAAGCTCTAGATAAGGGTTAAAGTGTTAAAAGTGTCACTATAGTCAATTTTTGGTTTTTAGTTTTTGTTCAAAGTAACTTTTTCTCTTTAAAAAATAGCCATAACTTGACTAGAAAAGCCTGTCGCTTGCCAGCATGCTACAGAGAAGGACCCTTGCTCTCTGTATGGAAGCAGTGGTCTCTGCAAAGTTCTCACACCTCCTGCTGACTCAAAGCTATAACGCTGCAATCATCAAATCTCTTGCTGATTGTAAGGCTCTAGCTCTGACTCACCAAAGGGCATGTTGGACCTCTGCAGATAGACCACTGCTTACACACAGCATTTTGGGATTGTCAAAACAACTTTTATCACATAGTTTTTGTATTGTCAGAAGATTTTCTGTGTTTGGTAAACCTTGTAGGAGAAATATCAGTGTTTTGCTCACAAAACCAAACAGAAAACGTATGTATGCTTACACAATTGTAATTTTTTCCAGCAGCTTTCGCACACTGTATATGTATATTTTGGGACGAGGAGCATCCTGTACACTAATGCCCTGTACAAACAGTCAAACTTTCCAACGGAAAATGTGCGATCGGATTGTGTTGTTGGAAATTCCGATCGTGTGTGGGCTCCATCTGACTTTTTCTGTCTGAATTTCCAACACACAAAGTTTGAGATCTGGATCTAAAATTTTCCGACAAAAAAATCCAATCGTTTAAATTCTGATCGTGTGTAGATAATTCCGACGCACAAAGTGCCACTCATGCTTAGAATAAATTACGAGACGAAAGCTATTGGCTACTGGACTCTTTCTAGTCCCATCGTACGTGTTGTATGTCACCTCATTCTAAACGATCGGCTTTTCCGACAACTTTGTGTGACCGTGTGTGTATGCAAGGCAAGTTTGGGCCAAAATCCATCGGAAAAAATCAGATGGATTTTGTCGTCAGAATGTCCGATCGCGTGTACAGGGCTATAGGCTGCATTCACCTCTCTACATTCCAGGAACATAGGGAGAAATGCATGTTATTCTTTTAACGGCACCCCAAACGTGGATCGGAAACGAGCAACAAAATGCACAAAAGAAACACCAGACTGTACCTTACGAAAATAGTGCAAAGGCAAAAAAGATGCAGGAGCTACCATGGTGCATTTGTTGCACATAGGGCAGCCTGTTCATTTGGATAGGCTGCCCTATGCTGTCAGACAACAAATACACAAAAAGTTGTGGGGAAACAAGGTGTGAATGCAGCTTCACACTGAAAATATCAGTGTTCCATGAATATTTGTAGTATATTCATTGAACTTAAATGATATTGGATCATTTTCTGTTCAGAAAAAAAAAAATCACCTGAGATGAAATGGGAGATCGGTTAAAAGGGATTTCCGGCTGGCCTTCAGATAATAAAAAAAATCTCTGGGCAATTCCAATTAAATCACCATATGCAGGAGGACTTGTTAGAAAAGAATTTCCCGTAGGCAACTAATTATGCTACTATTGGAAGTGATTGGAAAGAATGAACTGATCTGTGTTGTTTAAATAAATGTGCGGGTTGTGTGGCGCTTCCTTCAAAAATAGATAAATAGATAAATTATCTATTACATTAACATTTTTGAAGGAAGCGCCACCCAACCCGCACATTTATTTATCTAGTATTTATCTCCCTAGAGGGGGTAATAGGGGAGGCTGCAAACCTTCTGCCCTGAGCGTGGAATATTTATAATATCATTTTTGATCTGTGTTGTTTATTCACCTAATTCAAAAAAATATAGTTGTTGAGTTCCCACGATTTGCCCCATCTGTGAGCAGCCAAAGTTACAGAAGGTTTGCTTAGATAAGGAATTATAGAATGTATTGTATTTTTAATTGTTTAATTTCATAGAATCAGGCATATAGCAGTCTGCAATGTTTTAAATCACCATGGTCATTTTTTTTTTTTACTTTTTATGAATAAAACTGACTTTTTAAGGGGATTAAGCTCCAGTAGATTTTTTGACAAACTCATAAATAGATATTTATATTTATCTTATTCGTTTCTGGTCCATGGAACTTGTCCATAAGACAGGGTTTTGTTCATAATTAGTATTTATTGTTAGTCCAGACTGTAGTCCTGAAGCAGTTGGGTGGCCATTAAATAAAGAAATTGTTCCATGATCTTATACTGTGATTCCACATTTGAATTTTTCCCATGTGTAAGCATAGATCGCCGCTGTTAACTGCATGGCAAACAGAGGACACCAGTAGTCTGATGGTGTAAGGCTATTTTCTCCATCATATCATCCCCCACAGTTATTACCTTTTGTAACACTTGACCCTCCCTCCTAGATTGTAAGCTCTAATGAGCAATCTAATTAAATTCCTCCTATATTGAATTGTATTGTTACTGTACTGTCTGCCCTTATGTTGTAAAGCACTGTGCAAACTGTTGGTGCTGTATAAATCCTGTATAATAATAATAGATATACATGAAATGCCAAAAACATTTGTTTGTTAAAATTTCCCCCTCCCTTCCCTATGCAAAAATCCCACCCAAATAATGTTTTACCCCACAGGAAACAATTTCCCACAAAGTAAAGGTCCCCACCAGCAAAAATCCCTTACCTTAGCAAAAAGCACCCCTCAAAGTAAAAATCCCCTCCACCTAGCAACCCCCTTCCCCATGCAGAAATCCTACACAATCTTCAAGTTTTTGTAACCCCAGCATTTCTTATTCCTGATTTGTACATGTTCTCTTTGTATTGCATCCTTTATGTGAAATCCCTGGTGTCCCTGCCAGTCCCTTTGTTTTCCTATTAAAAACTGACCACACTAACCAGGAGCACACACAATGGTCAGTTCTCTAGCTATGCTGGGAACTCAGTGTGCTCCCCTCCAATGATCACAGTTGTCCTGACACACCCCCACCGCATAGCTATTCACCAGAAGCTCATTGTGATGTTGTTTCTCCTCCCCCCAGCTCTTATGCAGGCGGGAATAGTTCATATAGTTCATAGTACTGTGATCATTTATGAAAAAGGGAATGAAAGGTATTTTAATGTTTATATATATATATATATATATACACATACATATACACAAATGTTTTGTCTTTCATTTCATTTTTAAACTGAATGGGTTGTTTTACAAGGTGATCATATACAATCACTTTAAGTTTGTTTTGGAAGCCTTCTATATTTCATTGGTTGATGAGTTTCAGTCAATGATCTTTATTGACTGTAGTGACAAGGAAAATCAAAGGTTAAGAGTGGAAAATTCTCCTCATTTCTTATCTGAACTAATTAAATTCTAACGGAAAATA
Organism: Lithobates pipiens; assembly: GCF_037356315.1. Classification (NCBI taxonomy): domain Eukaryota; kingdom Metazoa; phylum Chordata; class Amphibia; order Anura; family Ranidae; genus Lithobates; species Lithobates pipiens. The sequence goes on along the minus strand of NW_027507787.1, from coordinate 65,580,783 downwards.
TCGTTTTTTTTTAAATGGAAAACATGGTAACTTAGTGTAATGTGCTTGTGCAAAATATGGTTTGATCAAGAAGTAAAAACATTGTTGTCTGTCACAACAATCGCTCATTTTATGTACGATATGTAAATGTTTTAATAATGCAAAGACATCTTTGAATACAGTCTATGCTCAATGCAAGGATGTGTAAATATATCTGGCATCTCCTGTAAGGATCCATGTACCATTAACTAAAATAAAATTTGTAATGCATTCATTTTTATTAAGTGGCAGTGTTTGAAGGCATGTGGGACACGGCAATTCTGATTCACAATGCACACTAAAAAGGAAGATATTTTTTTTTTGGTAGAATAATTAATATTTATATATATATTTTTTTATCAACAACAAGGAAATATTACTGAGCTGGTGTGATAACCTAAAAAACACACAGACCCTATTGATGCAAACATACTTTTTATTGTAAAATCTGCAAAGCTAATTTTTTTCTTTGAAGGATGCCAATATATTCCTGACCTCCCAAAAGAACAAGGGCTCACATTTCTGGAAACCTGTAACACATGTATAAGGTTATACTTTTGCTAGAATATTTAGAAATCCTGTAATTCAGAAATGTTTTTTTTTTTCATCTGTTCTAGTTTTGCATTGCACTGCACCAAGTTTGCACTGAGCTTTTGAGCTGTAAGGCTTGTTTTATATATGAACCGCATGCAGCTCACAGCAGGGGTCCAATGCCTCCTGCTTCACCGTTTCAGGTTCAATTTCAGCCCGAATTTTGGTTTGAATTCGGACCTGAAGCTGACCAAAAGACGCACAAAATGCATTGGACCCGCTATGGAGATATGTGAATCGGATCCATAGAGAGCCTGTCAAAATCTCCTCCTATTGCATATTAGATGTGGGTATATTGCGAATTGGATGCGCATCCAATTCGCAATGGTGTGAACCCAGTCTTAAGCTGTTCATAGTGTTTTCTGTTCTGTATTGCATTATGAAGTGAAAAAGATAAAAAATCATAACTACAGTGTTTTCCCCATAAAGTTGTTTTTACACTCGTAAATGAGCAAAGCTGGCCATATACTGGCTAATGCAGTGCAGGCCACAGAATGTATGAATTTACTTCAGCTTTCTTGGAATAAAACAAAATGAAGAATTTAAGCGGAGAAAGCACCCTAAGGCTTAATGTACACAGGACGTTTTTACAACCTCTCCTGGACAATTTAACTTGACAGATAGTAACCCACATTTAAAATGTCGGTTTTGGCGCGTTTACATGCCACGTTTTTCTGCGTTTGTATTTCGAAGCATTTGAAAAAATATATATAATTTTTTTAAAAATAGCCAAAAATTAAAAATGCCTGTAAGCGAGTTACTGCATTTAGCCGCATTTAGAAGCGGTTGGCACTTGAAATGCCTCTAAACTCAGCGTCTGAACTAATTTTTTTGCTTTCCAAAAAAGGCCTCTAAACGTAACTGCCTAAAATCAACATTAATGCCGCGTACACACGTAGCGGACTATCCGGTGGACTTAGTCCGGCGGACTTCCCGTCCGGACTGTCCGCCGGACTTTCCGAACGGGCTACTTGCCCACACACGGCACTTTTTCAGCAGACTAATACGGCGTACTCAGTCCGCCGGACTATCCGCCGTACTTTTGAAATGAACGGACTCGCCCACACACGCAGAGGAAAGTCCGCTCATTTTGAGCGCGTCTCCAGGAAGGCGGGGCCCGCGAGGGATGCGTCGCTGGCCCCGCCACCTGGTATGGACTTAAAAGGGAACCCCAACACCGAAAAAAATCGGCGTGGGGGTCCCCCCCCGGTCCACATCAGACCCTTGTCCGAGCACGCTACCCGGCCAGCCAGGAAAGGGGGGGACGAGCGAGCACCCTCTCCTCCTGAGCCGTACCAGGCCGCGTGCCCTCAACATGGGGGGCGCCTTGGGGAAGGGGGGGCCGCGCACCCCCCCACCCCAAAGCACCTTGTCCCCATGTTGATGAGGACAAGGGCCTCTTCCCGACAACCCTGGCTGCTGGTTGTCGGGGTCTGCGGGCGGGGGGCTTATCGGAATCCGGGAGCCCCCTTTAATAAGGGGGCCCCCATATACCGGCCCCCCACCCTATGTGAATGAGTATGGGGTACAATGTACCCCTACCCATTCACCTGTAAAATAAAGTACAAAAAAAACACAACACACAAGGGGTAAAATAGTTTATTGCACAGCTCCGGGGGTCTTCCGTCTTCGGGGGTCTTCTCGACGGACTCCTCCGCTATCTTCTTCTAGCTCTTTTACTAGCGGAGGAGCCCAGCTTTCTTCCTCGCCGCCGCCCTCTTCTTCCGACTTCGGGGGTCTTGCAATAAACTATTTTAACTCTTGTGTGTGTTGTGTTTTTTTGTACTTTTTTTTTACAGGTGAATGGCTAGGGGTACATTTTACCCCATACTCATTCACTTAGGGTGGGGGGCCGGCATCCGGGGGCACCCCTTATTAAAGGGGGCTCCCGGATTCCGATAAGCCCCCCACCCGCAGACCCCGACAACCAACGACCAGGGTTGTCGGGAAGAGGCCCTTTCCTCATCAACATGGGGACAAGGTGCTTTGGGGTGGGGGGGCCGCACGGCCCCCCCTTCCCCAACGCGACCTGGTACGGCTCAGGAGGGGAGGGGCGCTCGCTCGTCCCCCCTTTCCTGGCCAGCCGGGTAGCGTGCTCGGATAAGGGTCTGATGTGGACCTGGGGGGGACCCCCACGCTGATTTTTTCCGGCGTTGGGGTTCCCCTTTAAGTCCATACCAGGTGACGGGGCCAGCGACGCATCCTTTGCGGGCCCCGCCTACTTTCGGGTAAAAAAAGTCCGCCGGAGGCTACACACGGGGGGATTGTCCGGCAGACTTGAGTTTGCCAGACTTTTCCACCCGATTGTTTGATCGTGTGTACGTGGCATAAATGAACCTGTGTACATGTACACATAAGATAACATTGGATGAGTTCAGGGGCAGCCGAAAAAAGTACACAACTGCCTATGAACGTCCATTCACCAGCAGAAATGTACATGAGGCCTAACAGCTTTTGGAGCAGTGTTGCAGATTTCAATATGTGCATAATGGGTGACTCACACACTTTTTTAAAAGTATTTTACACATTTAACACAGCTGATCTCCTCTCTGTGTTTGATATTGGCCAAGCTCTTGCGCAGCTGGTCCTTGGACCTTTCTACACTATACCGTTGATTCAGCCTGTGCACCACCTTATCCATAATCCAGTCTTTGTGGGTATCAAGTTTAGCATAGTTTGCTAGTTTGCAATCATAGTCTACTAATCTAGAATGTGGACTACGTCCACCAACTCTTGCAATGGCATGGCAGGGGCTTTTATTCTGCTCCTATGACAATGCATACATGTCGCAACAAACATTTTAAACAAAGGACAAACATTGCAACAGTTGCCACAATTATTCTCAGCTACAAAAAAGCTGTAGTTTTATACAGATACATATAAAACTAGACTTTTATTTACATGTGTTTGTTTATGATTTGACCCTTTTTTTTTTTTACATAGACAAGCACAGAGATCGTCCTTGCTTATGGAAAGTCAAATTCAAAGAATATGCAGACAGAAATAAGTAACAAGGCCAACAGCGAGGTGGCAAAGCTTTTCAAAACTGTGCACGTGACATCTTGTATGTAAAAAGTAAAATTAGCAATCTCAATGGCTGTCTTTAAAAGGGAAAAAAAACAAAGTATAGTCACTGCAAAAGCCTTAAAAATGGAAAATAAAAATAAAAATAAAAACAAAGTACAGTCATTGCAAAAGTCAGGAGTAGAAGAAGTGTATCTGCCATACCTGTGGTACTTTTGAAAGCCTGAGATTCCTGGCCAATCAGGATGAAAGGAGAAACTTGTGTCAATTTACTACCAAGTTCTTCTGAATCAATGTCTCCAGAACTGGTGCAGGACTCACAAGAAGCAAATAGTAGACACTAAGGTACCAAAAACATGTTTTAATCTGAAAAATTATGTAGATATTGTAAATGGTGTAAGTAATAGATTTATTTCCAACATTTGTGTATTGGTACATTCAGAAAATAAAAATGTATAAATGTACACATACAGTACAATATTGTTTTAAATACCATTCTGTTACTCTACAGGTCCATATCTAACAAAGTAGTCAACATAATTGTGCCTGTTTTGTTAAGCAGTGGCCGATGGCAGTCATTGGTGTGCTCTGTCTATAGCCATTAGTCTGTCATTTTCAGTTCCAATAACATATTTTACATTAAGATCGTAGATTTGCTTTATTCAGTTAGCTCACATAGGTGTTTTTTCCTACTATCCATGCAGGAATAGTAATGGGGGTCAGACTCAGTGCTCAGCATGCAAGTGCAGTGGGGTGTGTTGGTGGGTGTTGAGAGTGAGAGTGAGGGGGGGGTGGGGGCAGAGTTGTGTTTGAGAATGGGTATCATCAGAGTTGTGTTTGAGAATAGTTATCATCAGAGTTGTGTGTGAGAATGGGTATCATCAGAGTTGTGGGTGATGGGTATCATCAGAGTTGTGTGTGAGGATGGGTATCATCAGAGTTGTGTGTGAGGATGGGTATCATCAGAGTTGTGTGTGAAGATGTGTATCATCAGAGTTGTGTGTGAGGGTGGGTATCTGTTCAGGCACAGCTGTAGAAGAAGGGTTGATTGGGAGGAGAGTTTCTTGCAGAGTAGTGGGAGTGAGGGAAATTTTCTTGCAGTGTAGAGAGGGTGGGGGAATGCTTGCATGATAAAAAGAGTGTGGGGGGGACATAGCAGGATGTGGGTTTGATAGCTGGCAAAGTGGTGAGAGGAAGGTTGCAAAGTAGTGAGGTAGATGGGAGAGTGGCAGAGTAGCTTACCAAATACGTGCTGGCACATCTTCCTATGGCTATCATCTTCCTCTTTTGCTGCAGCAGCAGATGGGTGTGTGCTGGCATGGGGTAGGGGGTGAGAAAGAGGACAGGTTGCTAGTAGATGTGGAAGTGCACTCCTCATCACTCTCCCAATTCACACAGCACACCACTACCTCCCCCTCTGCTATTCACTACAGCAGCAGCTGGTGGTCGGCAATGAACCAAACATGGGCATAGCAAAAGGGGTTGCAGGGGGTCACAATCGCAACCCCACCCCTAACTCCTGGGGGCCCCTGTAGCCTCCCTGTCATTATCATATCCTCCACAAAATCCATCTCTGAACTGCCCTAGGGCCCCACAGCCACGCTCCAGTACTGGGCTTCTACTTTGCCTTCCACAGTCCACAACCCTCTGTTCCCATTGGCTGGGGAGAAGCTGTGAGCCATTTCCTGAATGGAGAGGAGCATGAGGTGAGGATAGTTCAGGATGGGGAAGTGTCTGTCCTGTGTGCTGACAACATGGTATCCAAGCTCAGCAAGGCAAGAGGAGGAGAGTGCCATCTTGTAGCCACAATGGGACTGATGTCACTGGTGAGGTATGACACTGCTCAGTGTCTCCTAGTCACAAGCTGGGATTCTCTGTACCCCCCCCACCCGGGGATGCCAACTTACCCCACTTCCCTGATAACTTGGAAAAAGACACACATCCGGGAGGTGTCCTTCCCAACACTGACAGAGAAACCTTCAGAAATTGTTAAAACAAATCCCTTAACACCTCCTCGGGGGGGGGGGGGGCTCCTATAGTTCTGCAGGCTCCAGATTTTTTGTCACATGGCTTTGCTCTCCCAGATCTAAGTTGCCCCCCCCCCCAAAAAAACCCTGCCCACCCCCTCCACCGTGCATGTTATGCCCGGCTGCTGAGCTCCTTTCTCATTACAGCACTCTATACTGTTCCTCCTCCGCAGGGCTGAAATCACATTCCTTTACAACACAGACAGTTACCCGTGATCTGCACAGGGTGTATCTGCCTACTGCAACTACACTACCGTTCCGACCAGAGAATTTCACAAGTCAGAAGAGCAACATAAAAGCCAGATACACCCTGTGAAGACTGAAAGGCTGTGTATGAAGGAATGTGATTTCAGCCCTGTGTAGTGTGGGGAGGGGGGGGGGGAGCTGTATACAGTGCTGGGATGGGACAGGAGCTCTTCCAAGTGACCTTCCAGGGGTCCATGTCCTCTGCTCCTCCAGCGGTAATCCCTGTCCTCTGCTCCTCCAGCGGTAATCCCTGTCCTCTGCTCCTCCAGCGGTAATCCCTGTCCTCTGCTTCTCCAGCGATAATCCCTGTTCTCTAATGTAAAGAAGAACTCTGGGAACTCAAAACTCTTAAGCCACTTTGAGTATCTTGGCGTGCGGTGGATGTATCTGCGCACACGTTGGAAGTAGTGGGGGGGGCCTAGGTCAACTTTTGCATCAGGCCCATAAGCTTCAAGCTACGCCTCTGGAACCAAAGCAGTACTTGTAATGCCACTATGGCAAATGGCATCACAGACTGGAGCACTGTACATGGGTGGGATTTTGTCTACATTGCACATAGAAGTGACACTGGAGACTGGATGAGGGAGGGGGGAGTGGGCATCAGAGGAATTGGGACAGAATGTTGCCATTTAGGAGCTAATAGGCCACCACTGCAATAGGTTTTAGATTAAAGAAACCTGATTCTAGAAGAAGTCCATTTTATAATATATAAAATCTATTTGTTTTACTTTACAGTTAACTTTTTTAATTACCATGCTTCATAAGGGGTGTTGCTAGGTGGCAAAAAGACCAGGGGCCTCAGCCTGAAGTCCGAGCCTGGCACCTGGGGGGGTACCTACCTGACGCGCACAGACCTACCTGATTTAAACTGTGACTGACCTACCTGACATACACTGAGTGAACTACCTCACTAGACTTCAGGTGACGTGCCCTCCAAGTCCACCTGGAGCTCAGCCGTACTGTGCGGCGCACCCATCAGAGTAGAGTAGACTAGACAGCACTGCAGCAGGCAATCCTCTGGTGACTCCAGGCAGCCAGAGCCATGACAGGAGAGGAGAGCCAAACGGGGATCTCGTAGTGACACGTCGTGGCGGCCACATTGTAATTCCCGCCTTCTGGAGCCTACAGCGCCTATTATGCGGTCCCAGCATTGGCCCAGTGGGATGTCCATCATAGGCACTGCAGGCTCCAGAAGGCGGGACCTGCTATGTCACTTGGCCGTACTCGCCGCTCAGGGTCAGATCGGTCCTCAAGACTCAAGTGCAAGCGTGCGGTTTTCATCCCGCCGTGGCCGTGCGCAGACGCAGTGTGTCTCACCAGGCCGGCCGTGCATGACGTCACACGTTCCAAGATCCTGGCATTCATTGGCCAGTGTGATGTCTATCTTAGGACATGGCAGCGTGGCGCTTATGATAGACGTCTCACTGGTCCAATGCCGGGATCGCGGGTGGGATCGTGTGACGTCCAATAGACTCGGTCACTCTGAGTTTAGCGCCACTGCCCACGTTACCGGACTTTGTGCTCACTCATCCTCGCTCAGCGCAGTGTGACACTGCACTTTCATGGGGGACTCAGGGCTAATAATTTTTTAAAAAATGGCCGAGACTCGGGGGCTCTTCTGGGTCACATTCAGGGCTTCGCCCCCCCCCCCAGCCACCCCCTCCCAACGCCCCTGTGCTTCATTCATATTTAACCCATCTTACCAACTGAACCTTAATTATTTTGAGCTTGCAATCTCTATATCAGGCTAAAACTCCATCTTACTTTCTAGATTCTTCTTTTATATAGTATATATAAAATATATCAAATATATACTAATAAATAGTATCCCTTTCATTTCTTTGTGTTAGCAGGAAACTGATGGCGAGAAGGAGGGGTTGGAAAGGCGAGTTGTTTTCATTTGGTACTTTGTACTGTGTGATAACACAAGTCATTTGTGTTTGGTATCAGTCACTTAGGATTTATGGTAGTTATATATTATCAGGTGGTAGGACACTACTGAGGATCACGGTATATGTTCTAATCCTTTGCACATCTCTTATTATTATGTTATTTTGTAAAACGTTTTAACATTTAAAGATGCCAAAGGAATGTTGGGTTTGCGAGATTTCAAAAAGGCTTTAACGGGTCATGCGCTGTATTTTATCATTAACTTCAGGCAGGTATTGAAAAACACTGTTCAATGCAGTTATGTATTAAAAACAAATGCATTTTTAAATTCATCTATTCTACAAGTGTAAGTACCTGAATTAAACTCAGTAATAGCCTTCTATAATTCTCTGTGCTGTAGAAGTGGAACACCACTCAAAAAGTGGTACCTGCTCCCACTTCTGCAATCCGCACTTTGGCAAGGAAGAAGATTCTTGCCCCGCCCCCTTCCCTGCTAGGAACATGTGACATGTCCCAGGAGGCTGCAGGATCATTCCCAAAGTGCTGCATGAGCGCACACATCTGCAGGGGGGAGTCAGCTGGTGTTCCTCAGGAAGCCCCAGCTGGCTTCCATATCTAAGTTGGTGGTGGCAGGAGCCCACAGCGGTAAGAACTGGCTGCAAGAACAGCTGGATCTCAGGTACTGGTAAGCACCTGATTTTTAAAAGTCATCAGCTACAGTATTTCTAATTGTATCAAGCTGAAGCTCCTCTTTAAAGTGGTTGTAAGCTCGTTTAAGCAATTCCAAAAAACAAAACAAAAAAACCTGCAAAGGCATAGGCACCGACACCAACGAAGGCATAATGAGCTAGTATGCATAGCATACTAGCTCATTATGAATTACCTGTCTGAATTTGTAGCCCCCACAGTGGTCCTGGTTCACCGCTCCGGCGGCCAACATCTCCCCGGTGAGTTACTTCCAGGTATCGTGGCTCCGGCGCTGTGATTGCCTGGAGCCACAATGATGTCACTGAGCCAGAGCCACCAGTAGCAGCACAGCACAACTATCCAAAGCTAAATAAAAAACAGTTTGGGCTATAGACACACTTTAAATGTGATACAAATAAAGGTGATTTTACTGTACAGTTGACACATTAAATACTGGGAATTTACATTTAAAGGGATTACACTATCAAAGGACAAGCCATGAATTGTTTTAAACCAGTGGTTCTCAACCTCAGTCCTTAAGTACCCCCAACAGGCCATGTTTTCGGAAATTTCTCTTAGATAAAATAGCTGTCCAAAATACCAAGCCCTTGACTCTGATTTAAAGCACCTGTGCAAGATAAAGGAAAACCTGCAAACATGGCCTGTTGGGGGTACTTGATGACTGAGGTTGAGAACCACTGTTTAAAACTAACTAAAACTAACTAGTGTTTAGGCCCCCGCCCTCACAACTTTAGAATTTAGATAGTGACATCTAGTGGCTGCTTTGAAGACCTGGCTGCGGCTTCACTTGGAGCTTAGGGCACTACGTAGTAAAAATAGTGGGAAGCAGCCTATTCAGGACTTGTTTGATTCTTTTTTGGGACACATGTAAGTGACTGCAGGGGTACTCCATTAACCACCATTTCAGCCAGTCCTCCCTTTTCATCATTCGGGTCGGTAACTGGGTTTGTTTTCTGGCCTTTTCTTTGATTTGATTTTTTTGATTTCTCCTTATAATATACTCCATGGCTACTCAGATTTGGCGTGCTCCTGCAGTTTCTTGTCACTTTATTGGCTGCTTAGTATATATCTTTGCATTCACTTATCAGTATACCAGGATATACAGATTATGTATCCTTTTACTCTAGATCCATCCCGGCAGTCAATACTGGCACAGCACCCTCCTTAACATGCAATTTGGCAATTCGTGTTTTGTGTGTGGGAGGCTTCTGTGTATGCCTCCTGCCGTGGTGTGCCCCCATCACCTCAGCTCCTGGCATGGATTACTATTACGGCCCTGGCTCCATATTTTTCACATCTCCCTGTATTTGTTCCATGTAAGTATATAGGGTGGGATAATTTGCCCTTCCCCCCTTTCTATATTTGGATAAATGTAGATTAATTAATCTTACTATACTTTATAGATATCTCCCAGCATCTGCCCCTGATGAGTGGTTCACATGAAACGCGTCGGGAAATTGATGATGCAGACATATGGTTATATCTTACTATCAAATTTGGAAAATTTTTATACATGATAATCATGGCTTATCAATTTTCTATTTTATATGTGTTACCCTTGTTATTATGCTGCTATGCTGTATACAAATTAAATTATTGTGTGTACTTATTTATGAGTTGTGACCACTATGTGCCGTGAGTCGATATATAATTTATGTACCCTTGATGTCCTTTGCATGCGCACATATTATGTGGTGTATGCATTTATGGAACAGCATTCACTATGATGTTCTTCCTTCATGTGGTTGTGCAATTGGCATGTTTTATGCATTTCTTTAGTTTCAATAAATATGCAACTTACATTCAACTAACCCACACATTGTCCATGACCTCATTTAAAGTCCCAACTTTCCAGTTTTTAAGCTACGTAGTAAAAATGGGATCCCATTAGAGAGCAGGTTGCTCCCAGACTTGAAATGTAGATCATTCCTTATGAAGGACCTCACATCTCTCTGTTTGTTATAAGGTGAAGGGAGGAAGTTCTCCAGTGGCGTAACTAGAACCTTCAGGGCCCCGATGCAAGTAACCATGAAGGGCCCCCCTGAACCCCAGCCAGGGCCCTTCCCTCCGAGTCCGGCAGTGGAACTCCAGGGCATGGTCACAGGTATGACCTTTGTGAGCCCTGTAGTTCCACCACTGGCATCAGTAGTTTTTTTATTATTTTTTTTTATTTTTAGGTGCCCCATTGGGGGACTGTCCCTAGGCAGGATAGGGTCCCCATCCCCAGAAGAAATTAAGTCCTTTTCTCCAGGGCAGATGAAGTTACTGCTCCCAGGTGAGAAGGGGTCCCTGTCCCCACGTGAGAAGGGGCCCCTGTCCCCAGGGGGAGATGGAGGGGGTAAGTAATGGTGTGTGGGGGATGGGGTCCTCTCACTCACCATGACCAATCTGCAGGCCGCGCACTCATCCATGTTGGCCTGGGCTCCATCCAGTGTGCTGGACGGGTGATCAGCATATCTCCCAGAAAGACCTTTCATCATCTGTGTATGACGGGAAGGAGGGGGGCTGGCAGACAAGCCTGCAGTGTCCTCCGGGAAGCCCGCTCTCATAGGGCTGCACTGCATTTGTGTGCTTAAAGTTTGTTTACCCGGGAGAAGTATGCAGTGTGCCCCTGCCTAGCAGATACCAAGTGCTTAAAGGGGTGGTCCCACATATCCTCCCAGTCTTCTCCTTGGATTTCAGGGACATCCGCTACCCATTTTTCCTTACATCTTGTTACTGCAGGTGGCGTTTTTTTGAAAAAGGAATTATACGTAGTTGATAGAGGTTTGGGCAATTTCGCTTCTGCCAATACATCTTCCAGAGCAAAGGGGGGTACCTCCACCCTCTGAGTGGAAAATTGTGTCTGGAACGCATGGCGTAATTGTAAATTCTGGAAAAAGTGAGAGTTAGGTAAGATATGTCTTGCTTTTAGTTGGTCAAACGTTAAGAGTTCGCCCTCTCTTGTAATGTCTCCTAGTACTTTAGCCCCCCTACTAGCCCAAACTATGGGATCTGCCAGGGAATAGAATTGAGGTAGGTTGGGATTCATCCATAATGGGGCAGATGGAGTAATTCCCACATAGCTGGGGGACATTTGAATTGTGGCTATTTCCCAGGCTTTAATTGTTGCCTTCAAAGGTAGATTCGATTTTGGGCCTCTATAGAGCGCAAGTCTCAATCTCTCATAGGAGCCCAAATGAGCAGCCTCAAGGACCGTGGCCAAGTCAGCATCCTCCATCATCAACCAGTGTCTTGCAAAAAACATCTGTCCAGCTAAGTAGTACTTCTGCCAATCAGGTAGTGCTAGTCCCCCCTGCCACCATGGTTCCTGAAGTACCTATATGATTATGCGGGGTGGTTTGGGAGACAACAGAAATGAACTAATAATACTATTCAGTTTGTGGAAAAATGATTTGGCGACCCATACTGGAGAGTGCCTTAGGAAATATAGAATTACTGGCAAGAACTTCATTTTCAGGAGATTTATAAGTCCTAATAGAGATAGAGGAAGCCGTTTCCAAGCCTGTATTTTTTGCGCCAGGCGAGGAACTAGTGGTAGAAGGTTTATTTGCATATAATCCCATACATTGGCGTGACTTTGACCCTCAGGTACGTGATAGTGGAGACCCGTTACAGTGGGAGATTGTCCTCATCTACCCTTCGCGTCCTCGGACCCTAAGACCTCTGCTTTTAATGTAAATTATTAGAATGTGCCATTTTGTTTTATTTGCAGACTAGTTGGTAAAGTGTGTTGGGAAACCTGCAGTAGCTTTCCTGTTTTGTATACTATAAAAATTACAATTATAAAAAAAAGCTGGGGTAGTTGGCATGTTTTATACACTGGTTTTAGATAATATGTTAATAAAAACTGCAATTATAAAAAAAAACTGGGTTAGTTGTTCTGTTTTGTATACTGTTTTTAGATAAAACTTTAATAAAAACTACAAATTATAAATTGACACATCCTCAATACCAAAAAATGTGCCTAGATGTTTTACAAAATTCCACCTGGTATAGACCTATTAATACAGCAATACATTGAAGAATTCCAGGGCCTTTGTATTGGAGCATTCTGGGAGGACTCGACTGATAGCGACACCTTATGCCCTGTACACACGGTCAGAAATTCAGACGGAAAAGGTCTGATCGGATTAATTGTTGGAAAATCCGATCGTGTGTGGGCTCTATCGGACTTTTCCCATCAGAAATTCAGACGGAAAAAATTTGAGAGCAGGATCTAAAATTTTCCGACAAAAAAATCTGATCGGACTTTTTCCGATCGTTTGCAGAGAGTTCGACGGACAAAGTGCCACGCATGATCAGATCAAATTACGAGACCAAAGCTATTGGCTAATAGCCTCTATGTAGACCCGTTGTACGCAACAAACGTCACCACGTTCCGAACGATCGGACTTTCCGACAACTTAGTCCGACCGTGTGTATGCAACACCAGTTTCGGACAAAATCCATCGGAAAAAGTCCGACGGATTTTGTGGTTGGAATTTCCGACTGTGTGTACAAGGTATTAGACTTAATCAATACAAAAAACCCACATATGCCTACCTTCTATACACTCCCCAAAACCCATAAAAACATTTAATCTCCACCGGGGAGACCAATCGTTTTGGAAATTGGCTCCCTAACAGAAAATGCGAGCAAATTCATCTACACATTCCTGATGCCCCATGTCCATAGCCTACCCTCATACATCTGTGACAAATCAGATCTGCTCAAGCACATCGAGGGGGTCCAGATCACTCCGGTGGATGCCCTGCTCATGACTATTGACATCGAGGCATTGTACTCTAGAATTCCCAACAAGCAGGGTGTTCGAATGACTGGTACCTTCCTGATGGAGCAAGACCTGAATACTTGGCCTCTAAACAACTTCATTTTGAAATTATTGAAATTTATTTTGACTAAAAAATACTTTATCTATATGGATCAAATTTATCTGCAAACACAGGGCATGGCTATTGGCACTCCTGTGCACCCTCCTATGCCAACCTCTTCTTAAGGGGATGGGAGAGAACAGTGTTTGCAGATGAATTACTCCAACCCATCTTGAACCAGGTCCTTTGCTGGCACAGATTTATTGATGACCTGTTCCTAATCTGGACAGGATCATAAACATCTCTGATTGAATTTATTTTGTTACTGAATATAAATGATTTCAACCTTTGTTTTACCCTCCGTTATGAGGGTAAATACGCTTCCCAGAATGCGTGGACCCTATTGCCAGCGTCAAAGAGTCAAACAGGCATAAGGATGGAAACGGTAGAATGATGATCCAGAGAGCAGCCACTGAAGATCTGTCACCAGGATATTCCACTACGTTCAACCCCATCAGTAAATCTTGGACTCCACAGTTCATAAATAACAGACGGCCTCCACTTAGTGTAATACCATTTCTCACAGAATTTATTAAAAGGTAGAAAACTTACATCAGAGAAATGGTTTTACACTATGTGCCTTCCAATTTTTATAAACTGTAGAGTCCAAGATTTAACTAAAGGGGTTGGATGCAGTGGAATATCCTGGTGACAGATCTTCAGTTACTGCTCACTGCATGTGGTCTCCCTACAGCTGGTTGTTTCTCCCTTTATTTACTTACCAAGCCTTGATCTGCACTGTGTTTCCATCTGGAGGCGACAATCTTTGTAGAGGTAGGGGATTGCCTCCTCATGTTAGAGCCTCCAACAAGGAGAACAGTGAGAAGAACACTGGTCACATGACTAAATCTGACTCCAAGCCACCCGAGTCTATCAGTCATATGAACCAGTGCCTTAGATCTCACACTGCAGATATACAGCTATGATGAGGTAGGTACAGGAGTGCCTAGGCACACTCACATACCAGGAAGTGCTATTTTTTAGGAGGAACTAAAGATCAAAGGCAGATTTCTCGGGGTACTCATTAGGGACAATTAACATTTCTAGATATTCTCTATAACAGCAAATCCTCACTTTTTGAATTCAGGTTCCATTTAAAATTCATCACATTTGGAGAGAAATGAACTCCATAATAATAGTGGCTCCAATGTGCCTGGTATATCATCTGTATGAAACTGTCTGGTCCACATCAGTTGGACTCCAATTCTTAATTATCCAAAGAGGAACAAACTAGAAAACGCCATCTGCTTGCTCCTTCTCCATAAAAGTCTCTTATAGTGTAATGCTGTCTGATTCTGAATAAATTCGTACTCAACAAAATGAATAAAACCCTCACATATAAACCTACTATACCTAATTCAATAACACGATTACACTCAGAGCATCCCATGGAGTAGATGGACTGACTATGCTGCACATACACTATATTGTCAAAAATATTGGGACACCTGCCTTTACACGCACATGAACTTTAATGGCATTCCAGTCTTAGTCCGTAGCGTTTAATATTAAGTTTGCCCACCCTTTGCAGCTATAACAGCTTCAATGCTTCTGGAAAGGCTGTGCACAAGGTTTAGAGTGTGTCTATGGGAATGTTTGACCATTCTTCCAGAAGCACACTTGTGAGGTCAAGCACTGATTTGGACAAGAAGGCCTGGCTTACAGTCTACAAACAAATCCATCCAAATGGTGTCCTCTCTGGTTGAGGTCAGGCCAGTCAAGTTCCTCCACGCCAAACTCGCTCATTCATGTCTTTATGGACCTTGCTTTGTGCACTGGTCCAAATCATTTGATGGAGGGGGGAATTAGGGTGTGGGGTTGTTTTTCAGGGGCTGGTCTTGGCCCCTTAGTTCCAGTGAAGGGAACTCTTAAGGTGTCAGCATACCAAGACATTTTGGAATTTTCATGCTTCCAACTTTGTGGGAACAGTTTTGGGATGGCTCCTTCCTGTTCCTACATGACTGTGCACCATTGCACAAAGCAAGGCCTATAAAGACATGGATGAGTGTGTTTGGGGTGGAGAAACTTGGCTGCCCTGCACAGAGTCCTGATCTCAAACTTGATAGAACACCTTTGGGATGAATTAGAACAGAGACAGTGAGCCAGGCCTTCTCAGTCAAACATTCCCATAGACACATTCCTAAACCTTGTGGACATCCTTCCCAGAAGAATTGAAACTGTTATAGCTGCAAAGGGTGGGCCAACTCAATTTTGAACTCTACAGACTAAGACTGAGATTTCATTAAAGTTCATGTGCGTGTAAAGGCAGGCGTCCCAATACTGTTGACAATATAGATTATGTGTAAACTCCTCTAGCTGTCTGCATATAATACCGGTCAGCAGCACTTTTTGGATAAATTACTTGAAATCCCAACTCTGGTAAACTTCACTGCAAGGGTACATTGCTGTTTAGTCTGGGGGCAGGGGGGGGAGGTTGGGGACTTTAAACAAGGCGATGACAGGGTAAGGTCATACACCGCCTATCACAAGATAATTAGCCACTTCAATACCGCGCACTTTCACACCTTCTAACAATTTTCAGCTTTCTGTGCTGTCAATTTTTAAATGACAATTGCGCAGTCATGTTACACTGTACTGTATACATTTTTATACTTTTTTTCACCACAAATAGAGCTTTATTTTGGTGGTATTTGAACACCTCTGCGGTTTTTATTTTTTGCTAAAAGAATAAAAAAAATGATTTTTTTTTAAATACGTTTCTTTGTTTTTTTATAAAAGTTTGCAAATAAGTATGTTTTCTCCTTCACTGAAGGGCACTGATAAGCTGCACTGATGGGCACTGATAAGACAGCACTGATGAGGTGGCACCAATGAGATGGCATTGATGGGAACTGACGATGGGCACTCATAGGTGGCACTGGTGGGCACTGATAGGCGAAACTGATGGGTACTTATGAGTGGCATTTATAGACTGCACTGCTGGGCTCTGATGGGCACTGATAGGCTGCATTGATGGGCACTGAAAGGCGGCACTGATGGGCATTTATGGGCCCTAATGGCTAGCACTTGATTTCACTGATAGGCATCACTGGTAGGCACTTTTCACTGGCACTGATTGGCAGCTGCCTCGACAGTGATTGGCAAATAATTTCCCTGGTGGTCTAGAGTGGCATCACTGGTGGTCCGGTGTGGTGGCCATCCTTGGTGGTCCTGGGCGGGCATCCGAGGGCGGGCTGTGCTGATAAAAATCAGCACAGACTTCCTTGTCAGCAGAGCAGCCGATCGGCTCTCCTCTACTTGCATCTGACAGACGTGAGTGAGGAAAAGCTGATCAACGGCTCTTAGCCCACGTACACACGGTCGGAGATTTCGGCAACCAAATCCGTCGGATTTTGCCCGTCGGATTGAGTCCAACGGATTGTGCCCGAAACTGTTGCATACACACGGTCGGGCCAAGTTGTCTGATTTTGCGGTTGCCAAGAACGCGGTGACGTAAGCCGTGTACGGCGGGACTAGAAAAAGCAAGTTCAGCACCACGTCCGGCACCCTTTGTGCTCCTTCTGCTGATCTCGTGTTTTAGTAGAAGTTTGGTGAAAGATGATTCGCGCTTTTCAGATTAGTGATTCAGATCGCTACTGCTCTTCAGTTTCTGCTTGTCTTTGCATATCTGATAATCAGTGCGTGCAGTCATTAAGTATTTGCTTCTCATTGTGGACTCTATCTTGGTATAGTACGCTTTCAAAGGCATTTTTTAGTGTCTGCTTGCTTCTGCTTTTCAGGTCGTCCTTTCAGGCCTTGCTGTTTAGCGTTGCTTTCTGGTGTCCGTTCTGACCACCTGACCGTTTTCCAAACATGTTTCGTCTACGTCCTCATCGTACAGCTTGTGCTGTGCAGGGGTTCTTACTTTGACTTTGACACAAGCCAAAGGGCTTGTGTCAAAGTCAAAGTAAGAACCCCTGCACAGCACAAACTGTATGATGAGGACGTAGACGAACCTTCAGGACCTCAAGTTCTCTACAGGCATCTCCCCCCAGGCTCTGGGGATCATTATTCCAGAGACCTGTTCTGCCATCATTCAGCTCCTGCTGAAGGACTATATTATGCTAATTTTTAACCGTAAACATCACATTCTATGTATTTCATGATTGCTAATGTCTTGCATTTCTTTCCTCATTCCCTAATTACCATCATTGCAATATGCTCTAATTCATATACTCTGCCCCTTTGTCCTCATGCGGATTTGCCTCACTAACTTCCCCACTAGGGATGAGTCGAACACCCCCCGGTTCGGTTCGCACCAGAACTCTCGAACGGACCCCGCGTTCGTAACGAACGTTAGAACCCCATTGAAGTCTATGGGACTCGAACGTTCGAAATGGAAAGTGCTCATTTTAACGGCTAATATGCAAGATATTGTCCTAAAAAGGGTTTGGGGACCTGACTCCTGCCTCAGGGGACATGGGTCAATGCAAAAAAAAGTTTTAAAAATGGCCGTTTTGGCGGGAGCACTGATTTTAATGACGATTAAAGTGAAAAAAAAAAGTGAAATATTCCTTTAAATATGGTGCCTGGGGGGTGTCTGTAGGATGCCTGTGAAGTGCCACGTGTTTCCCGTGTTTAGAACAGTCCCTGCACAAAATGACATTAAACGGAAATAAC
This sequence comes from Lithobates pipiens, assembly GCF_037356315.1. Classification (NCBI taxonomy): domain Eukaryota; kingdom Metazoa; phylum Chordata; class Amphibia; order Anura; family Ranidae; genus Lithobates; species Lithobates pipiens. Next base: position 65,562,785 of record NW_027507787.1, on the reverse strand, counting down.
ACCATTTAAAACTGCTTGCGGTTTTAATGTTATATCTGGTTCCTGCAATATGGTTGAAAATCATTCAGAAAAATGGCATGGGTAGCCCTCCCTGCCCATTACCAGCCTATTTGGGTCTTGTACGCATATTAAGGGGAACCCCGTACCCATATTAAAAAAAGGAAATGCGTGTGGCCCCCAGGCCCTATATACTCAGAACAGCAGTATACAGGCGGTGCAAACAAGACAGGGACTGTGTAGGTTTGTTGTGTTAAGTTGAATCTGTTTGTAATTTTCAACTGGTACATTTTTAAAGTGTAGCTCCAGTCAAAAAAACTATTTTTAAGCTTTTTGGAAAACATAGGGAAGGGTTATCACCCCTGTATAATTTGTTTTGTCGTCCATCTTTTTTCATCTCACTTGCTGCTGTCTGATGTTTGTAAGTTGGATGTTTGAAAGTAGGGGCCTGCCCTATATGCTCTGCAGAAATGGCGGAACAAGGTGTTGGTTTAGCCACAACATTGTAAGCCCTCAAAGTGACTCTTGGTGGGCGCTGGAGCGCCCTGCTGTGAACGATTATATCAAGAATTGTAATTACATGCCATTGTTGAACAGTGGTAGAAAAATTGACCTTTGGTGGTTGTGGTGCTGGTGCCACAACACTATAAGTCCTCACCGTTACTCTGGGTGGGCACACGAAGGGGCCCTCCTGTGAAATATTATATCAAGAATTGTAATTACATGTCCCTGTTAAACAGGGGCAGAAAAATTTGGCCTTAGGCACTGGTGCCATCACACTGCAACCTCTGCCATATACTCTAGTTTTATTGCAGGAATTAGCCCTGCTGCAAAGCATTGCATCAAAAATTGTACTTAAACGCCCCTGTTAAACAGGGGCAGAAAAATTGGGCCTTAGGCACTGGTGCTGGTGCCATCACACTGCAATCTCTGACATATACTCTAGTTTTATTGCAGGAATTAGCCCTGCTGCAAAGCATTGCATCAAAAATTGTACTTAAACGCCCCTGTTAAACAGGGGCAGAAAAATTGGGCCTTAGGCATTGGTGCTGGTGCCATCACACTGCAACCTCTGCCATATACTCTAGTTTTATTGCAGGAATTAGCCCTGCTGCAAAGCATTGCATCAAAAATTGTACTTAAAGGCCCCTGTTAAACAGGGGCAGAAAAATTGGGCCTTAGGCACTGGTGCTGGTGCCACCACACTCCAACCTCTGCCATATACTCTAGTTTTATTGCAGGAATTAGCCCTGCTGCAAAGCATTGCATCAAAAATTGTAATTAAACGCCCCTGTTAAACAGGGGCAGAAAAATTGGGCTGCTGGCATCACCCAGAACCAAAAATGTTCTTCCAACATATCAGCGGAGGAGGAAGAGGATAGACAATCAACATAACAGGACAGTCACTCAGCATCAGCATAGGCAGTCTTGAAGGGATGTGGTATTTCAAAAAAAATTATTCGGTTACATCAGCTTCAGGTGCTTGGTAGCTGTGGGTGATCCAAGACTGATTCATCTTGATGAAGGTCAGTCGATCAACTGATTCGGTGGACAGGCGCACCCTGTGATCGGTAACAAAGCCACCAGCAGCACTGAAGGTGCGTTCCGAAAGAACGCTGGATGCAGGACAGGCCAGTAGCTCAATTGCATACTGTGCAAGCTCTGGCCAGTGATCCATCCTCAAGACCCAGTAAGCCAGAGGATTTTCAGTGGGAAAGGTGTCCAAGTCTGACCTTGCCCCTAGGTATTCCTGCACCATGTAAATTAGACGCTGGCGATGGGTGCTGGAACCAATCATACCTTGGGGCTGCGGACTAAAAAATTGTCTGAAAGCATCAGTCAGACGGCCACCTTCTCCACCGCTCCTTCTGACTGATGCCTCAGCAACACGTTGTCCAGGACCAGGAGTTTGTGACCTCCCAGTCTCTGGGAACGCGTTGCACAGAGCTTTCTGCAAGGCCTCCCGGAGATGTCTCATCCTCTGCTCCCTCTGCGATGGCAAGATAAGGTCGGCAACCTTACCCTTGTACCGTGGATCAAGGAGAGTGGCCAGCCAGTAATGGTCCCTCTCCTTGATCCAAAGAATACGAGGATCCTTCCGCAGGCTTTGCAGGATCAGGGAGGCCATGCAGCGTAGGTTAGCTGAGGCATTCAGGCCGGAGTCCTCTGGGTCACTAAGGACAACATGATCCGCAGCTACCTCCTCCCAGCCACGTACAAGTCCACGTGTTTCTTGGGACTGTAAATCATCCCTATAAGACTGCTGCTGCTGATGCTGATGCTGAGTGCCAGCCTCCACCTCCATGCTGACACAATCATCCTCCTCCTCCTCTTCCTCCTCCTCACCCTCTTCCTGTGTGATGGGTGGCACAGCAGGAACACTGTCTGGATAAAGGGGGCCTTGAGAGGCAAGGAAGTCCTCCTCTTCCTGCCTCTGTTCTGCCTCAAGTGCCCTGTCCATTATTCCACGCAGCGTATGCTCCAAGAGGTGGACAAGAGGTACAGTGTCACTGATGCATGCACTGTCACTGCTCACCATCCTTGTGGCCTCCTCAAACGGTGACAGGACAGTGCATGCATCCCTGATCATGCCCCACTGGCGTGGTGAGAAAAAACCAAGCTCCCCTGACCCTGTCCTGGTGCCGTAGTCGCACAGGTACTCATTGATGGCCCTCTGCTGCGTGTGCAGCCGCTGCAGCATGGCCAATGTTGAGTTCCATCTGGTGGGCATGTCACATATAAGGCGGTTCTTGGGCAGGTTCAACTCCTTTTGGAGCTCAGCCAGCCGAGCACAGGCATTAAATGATCGGCGGAAATGCACACAGACTTTCCTGGCCTGCTTCAGGACATCATGTAAGCCGGGGTACCTGCCCAAGAACCGCTGCACCACCAGGTTAAGGACGTGAGCTACACAGGGCACATGGGTCAGTTGTCCCTGTCGGAGGGCGGAGAGGAGGTTGGTGCCATTGTCGCAAACCACCATTCCTGGCTTAAGCTGGCGTGGCGTCAACCACCTCTCGGCCTGCCCCTGCAGAGCTGACAAAACATCCGCCCCAGTGTGGCTCCTGTCCCCCAAACAAACCAGCGCAAGCACGGCATGGCATCGTTTTGCCTGCGTACTTGCGTAGCCCCTGGAATGCCTACGGAGCACTGCTGGTTCTGAGGACAGAGCACTGGAAGAGGCCATGGAGGAAGAAGAAGAGGAGGGGGTGGAGGAGAGAGGTGTGTCACAACCAATAGTAGCATTTTGGAGGCGTGGTGGTGGAACAACCTCCAACACTACTGCACCTTGTCCTGCATCCTTCCCAGCAGCCAGAAGAGTGACCCAATGGGCCGTGAAAGACAGGTAACGTCCCTGTCCATGCCTGCTGGACCATGAGTCAGCGGTAATATGCACCTTACCGCTGACCGCCCTGTCCAGCGAGGCAAGGACATTGCCTTCCACATGCCGGTAGAGAGCCGGAATCGCCTTCCGTGAGAAAAAGTGGCGTTTGGGGACCTGCCACTGAGGAACCGCACATTGTACAAACTCACGGAAGGGGGCCGAGTCTACCAACTGAAAAGGCAGCAGTTGAAGTGCTAGCAATTTAGCCAAGCTAGCATTCAACCGCTGGGCATGTGGATGGCTGGGAGTAAATTTCTTCCGCCGGTCCAGCAGCTGGGGCAGGGACATTTGCCTGCTATAATCGGACGTGGATGTACCACTAGCAGTGTTCCCGGAAGCACTTGGCTGTGACACACCTAATTCTACACCTTCATTCCTCTCAGAGCAGGTTTCAGAGAGGACTGAAGGTCTAGTGGGGTTGGAGATGCCAGCTGATGAGGAGCAAGGAGAGGTCCGCTTTGTTCTTTGGTGTGGGTCTTTGAGGTACGCTTGCCAACGAGCTGCATGGCAGGTCAACATATGTCTGGTCAAGCATGTGGTGCCCAAGCGGCTGATGTTTTGGCCATGTGAGATACGCTTGAGACATATGTTGCAAATAGCAGCGGTGCGATCTGATGCACTTGTCTCAAAAAAGGCCCACACCAAAGAACTTTTAGAATAACGCGCAGAGGAAGCGCTCTGCGCAGGCGGAGCTCTGCGGTGTGATTCAGTCGGTGTGCTGCCCCTAAGCTGGCCCCCGGAGGGCATCCTGCCTCGTTGGACATGTGCCTCCTCCTCCTCCTCCCTCCTTCCAGGCACCCACGTGGAGTCAGTGCCCTCATCATCCCCTCCCTCTTCATCGCTGTAGCAAACCTGGCAGTATGCTGCAGCTTGTGGAACATGACTGCCAGATTGCTGTGCTTCTTGAGCATCCTCTCTCTCTGCGCTCACGCTACTGCCTTCCTCTAGCTGAGTGTCATCATCAGAGCCCACCAAACACTGGGCATCCTCCTGGAGCATGTACCCAACACTGTGCTCAAAGAGTTCAGGAGACTCCTCAGGAGGACGTGGTGGGTCTAGGGAAGGAGTCACTGATGATGACATTGAGAGGAGGGAAGACGATGCGTTGGCAGCTGCTTTGCTACTACCCTGAGACTGGGTGAGAGAGGATGAGGAGGATGAAGAGGGCTTGGTCATCCACTCTACCAAGTCGTTGGCATGTTGCGGTTCAACATGTCCAGCTGCAGAAAAGAAGGACAAGCATGTCCCATGGCCACGTGCTAATGACAATGCACCGCGTCCACGACCAGCACTGTTGTCTCTAGACACAGAGCCTGTTTGCCCTCTTTTATCGGCTCGCGCCTGTCTGCCTCTCCTTGCTGGCCTTCCAGACATGGTAATGGCCTGAAGGGAGTTGGGTAAAACAGTAGTTGGGTAGTTTATATTGTGCTGTAGGCACACAACACCCACTAACTCCTGCAGATGCCTTTTTTATAGAACAGCAGAGTTAAAGGGGTATATACAGATGTATACTGTGCTGTGCTGGAAGCACACACAACTTCCAATAACTCCTGCAGATGACAATTGGGCCCAAATAGAGAACAGCTATGTAGGTGGATTATAGCGGTATGTACTGGGTACAGAGCACGCAGACAGCACGCATCTCCTGAGTGACACTACTGACTGCAAGCGCTATTATTAAAGATGGACCACTAGCTATATAGGTGAGGTGAATATCACGGTGTATACTGCGGTCAGGGCACGCAGACAATAACCAGAAAACAGCAGAGTTAAAGGGGTATATACAGATGTATACTGTGCTGTGCTGTGCTGGAAGCACACACAACTTCCAATAACTCCTGCAGATGACAATTGGGCCCAAATAGAGAACAGCTATGTAGGTGGATTATAGCGGTATGTACTGGGTACAGAGCACGCAGACAGCACGCACTATCTCCTGAGTGACACTACTGACTGCAAGCTCTATTGTTAAAGATGGACCACTAGCTATATAGGTGAGGTGAATATCACGGTGTATACTGCGGTCAGGGCACGCAGACAATAACCAGAAAACAGCAGAGTTAAAGGGGTATATACAGATGTATACTGTGCTGTGCTGTGCTGGAAGCACACACAACTTCCAATAACTCCTGCAGATGGCAATTGGGCTCAAATAGAGAACAGCTATGTAGGTGGATATAGTGGTATGTACTGGGTACAGAGCACGCAGACAGCACGCACTAACACTACTGACTGCAAGCTCTATTATTAAAGCTAGATCACTAGCTATATAGGTGAGGTGAATATAGTGGTGTATACTGCGGTCAGGGCACAGACAGTAACCACTACACAAGAGCAAGATAGTAAATCAGCCAAAAACGATTGGTGTGTAACTGTGTTGAAGGTACACAGAACACCCACTGCTTCAGATGCTAACTAACACACTACACGAGGCCGCCTCAAAGGCGGCCTTATATAGTGTGGGGCGTGCACTACACAGCCTGAGCTATGATTGGCCACAGGCAGGATGCCTGTGGCCAACCATGGCTCTCCTCGCTGCTGGCGCTGCGATTGGCCAAGCATGCGGGGTCACAGTGCACGCTTGGCCAATCGTGAGCCAGCAATGCATTGCGCCATCGCAGTGCATTGTGGGCCACACGAATTTTGCCGCGAACGGCCCAAACGTTCGGAATTCGGCGAACGCACGAACGACCAATGTTCGAGTCGAAATTACGTTCGACTCGAACACGAAGCTCATCCCTATTCCCCACCATGCTCTTCTTGGCCCCTAAAACTAGAGTCTAGTCACTTCACAATGTCTTTTGGCAGCTCCATAGTTTTGCTTTTCCCTAAACACTCCCCAAAATCTCTACAAATGTGATGTGTGTGCTTCAATTCATGCAAAGTGACCTTTTTCTTGTTTTTTGGAGTTGTGCCAAACTCATTAGTAACCCCCCTCTCCCCAACTGTTACCTCAGCTGATAGCAATCTTCTATCTGATGACTTGGCCCAACCCAATACACACTCTAAATACTTTTTTCATGATCACATTTATGGCCAAATTCACCAAAGCATGTAGTGTAAGGGCCTGCCTCAATACTTTCAAATGCTAGTTTTATTTTTTCAACATATTCATTTTATTGCTATGTAATAGCATAATGTCAAAATGTCCTTCCATTTTGTTATTATGACACTTCTTACCTGTCCGGTGGGCTGCCAATAGTGTAACTAAGGAGGGGCTTCACAAAGTATCACACATTATTTACGCATTCAGCTCTCAATCAAGTGGAGAGGGTTACCTCTCCTAAACATCCCCCCTCATTTTTTAACAAGGGCCCATCAGATGGGGGGGATGGGGGGGTTAGGACTCTCATAAGGGGACCTTATACTTTAGGCTTTAAATACTCATTTTAAAAAATGTTATACTAATTGTCTTCAAAAATGTGGGTGTCTAATCTGCATGCAATGTTGATTTGTCAAATTACTAGTTTGTTTTCTTGTGTCACTACACAGTGTCCTTCAACGCAACAGTAATGGCAGACTGTGGCCTCCCACTTTGCCATTTTTTGTCAAGTTGTGCCTTTTTCAGCAACAGTGCAAACCCAAGTTCAGAGCGAGATGAGGGGACAGTCTCTTCTTCGGATAATCTTATTATGTTGTTGGTCTGCTACACACACACCTTCTTTTTGTTAACTAATGTGTAGTGCATGACTGATCTAAATCATGCTCATTTTCAGCACCATGGCAGGAAAATGGCATGATTGTCCAAATTTACACCTCACTGTGGGTGCTTTTTCCTAAAGGCACATCCACTATGCACTACAAGTGCACTGCAAAAGTACACCTGAAACTGCACTTGGAGTGCAAAGTGGAGTTGCCTTTAGTAAATCACACTCCTTCTCAGCACAAACTCAAATTTGACTACAAATACATTGTAATCCCAATCAAAAAGGAAGCCACACATTGTTGAGAATGAAACTTTTAAATACAAGCACATTCATATGTGCGTTTAGTAAAGGTTTTTACAACACAACCAAGATATTTTGGGTATCCAAAACCCAGTTTACTAATATTTATTTTTGAGTTGTTTTTTTGTGTAAACAGGCATGTATCAAAGCGTAAAATACAGAACACAGGAACTTACAAAGTTCAACTTGGAAAAGTGAAGACAATATCAGACATGAGTATGTACAAACTGGGCTGATATTGCCTTCATCACATGGGGTGTGACCCCTGAAAAATAAAAATTTGGAAGATGCACACAGTGTGTCAACATGTGCTATCTCCCATCACGGGGGATCAATGTACATGCTTCGGGGCTGCAACCCCTTCATCTCAGACACTTTACACAAAACATGTACATTGATCACCCATGATGTGAGATAGCGCATATTTACACACTGTGTGCATCTCCCAAATTTGGTATTATGCTAAATCCACCTTTTTTTTTAAATAAAACAAAAATAAAACCCTATCTAGTTTTTTCGTTTTCACACTCTCCCCAAAACATCAATGATGTTCTTCATTTTATTTTTAACATCATTGATGTTTTGTTGTACAATTTCCAAATCCCTATTGCACCCCATTATCTCCCCGATCAAGATCTGGGCACTTTCACTGGTAAAACGGGAATCTTCCTCCACATGACCTAGAAAAAAAAAAACAAACACACCATGTAATCCAAATATGGTGATATACATTGATGAGCTTACAGGAAGCTGTGTTCTCCGACACTCACCTGTTGTGGTGACAATTTGGCCAACCTCCACAATCTCTCCTTCTTCCTCCTCCTCCTGCTCCTGCTCCTGCTCCTCTGTTTCTTCTTTTGGAAGTTGCCCTTCTTTGGGAGGGGTGTGGTCCCTGGTGTCCTCATGGTCCCTGGTGTCCTCATACTTGCCGAGTCTTCTCTCCCCTATGAGAATGTAAACAAAGATTAATTAGCACACAGAGGGCATAAATAGGAATATGAAACATTGCTTGGAAGTGTTGTCCAATTGTTTTTTTGGGCCGAGTTACAAGGTGAGAACATTATTGCTGCCACTTTGTTAAGTTGGAATACTTCCCTGCAGAACGATGTTTCCTACGAACGAACGAAACCATGACCTTGAAAGTGGCCATTTAAAAATGCACAACATGAAATCCAAGCACATGGAGCATGTATGCAAGCAAGAATAATGATATGAACACACGACAACTACTTACTTTTTTTAAGAACACGCTTGATCCTTACGTACTGCTCGTGCTCCCTCAGTTTCAGGTCTGACCAGCGTTTTCTCAGTTGATCCTTGGATCAGCGTACCCCAAAATTCTTCAGAAGACTCTTCACAACTTTATTCATGATCTTGGCCTTTCTGATATTTGGGTTTGGGTAAGATCCATACTTCCCATCATAGTCGGTCCTGTTCAATATGTCGACCATCTCCAACATCTCTCCAAAAGACATATTTGAGGCCTTAAATCTTGTCTTCCTGGATCGGGACGTTTCTGGCTCCGGGCTTTCCTCACCCTCCTCCTCGTTAGTGGAACTATTATTGCGCACCTGCGTTCTCTCCGCCATGTGCTCTCCCCACTGCGTGGGAAGGGGCGGGGAATAGTCTGGAAAGAACGTCAGGGGTGGGCGGAGTTTCACGCATGCGCACTGTATATAAAACGCCACACATGTGTATTGTCCGTACGAACTGGGAGGAGAGTGTGAGGCACGGACGCGGTGAACGTGGAAATGAAGGTAACATTTTTAAATTTGTGCTTCACTAGACTAGACTGCTTGTATCTAGGCTGCTGTTGGGACAAGATTAGGAGGGATTTTAATTGCATTATTAGTATATGAGGGTTTGGCTTGTGTTGTGTCTTGCAGAGAAAATGGACCCATTCACCAATCCCAACTTTATGGGGCTCTTTCTCAAGCTATACAAGGAGATTCCCTGCCTGTGGCAGTTCCACAACAAATTTTATTATGACAGATCCAAGAGGAACGCAGCACTGGGGAAACTGCTTGCTTTGGTGCAGATCAGGGTCCCCACGGCAGACATGGCATATCTGAATCGCAAAATTGTGACCATGAAGCTTACATATTTCAGGGAGAGGAAGAAGCACCTGGAGTCCTTGAGAGCAGGAGATCCAGATGCTGTTTATTACCCCAGGATGGTGCACTTTGACAGGCTGCATTTTCTGGTAGACCAGGGGGTACCCAGGCCACCACTCAGGCCACCACTCTCCATGCTTCCTCCAAGGCATCCTTCACCCCCAGCTGAGGCTTCTGATGACCAATCTGGGCCATCCAGGCAGCACCATGTGGTGGGGCACAGCTTGAGACAGGTATTGCATTGTTGAACATATTTCTTGTGTTACATTTAATGATGTTAACTAGATTAGATGTTCTTATTGATCAGTAAGTTGAGATTTCTCCAAGTGGTTTACATCTCAATAGACAGTAGTGACCAAAAATTATTGGGACGGGAAAGAAAAATGCTGGTGTCAGAATGATAGTCTGTTCTATTTGGTAACAGTCAAATAGCAAAAGCCAGGAGCACAAAATGTCCCCTTTTCATACACAGGAAGACCTCAGTCGGGGGGAGGCTGTGGCAAGTGGCAGCCAGGAGGTCCAACAACGCCCTCCTCCTCCTGCCCCAGCTAGAGGAGCCCAGCTACAGCCTGGAAGGATGCCTGGTGGGAAGTCCCAAAGGAGGACCAGAGAGTGATGGCCTGGGATGAGTCTGGTGTGCCAGAAGATGCAGCCTCTTCAAGATCACCATCCTGGGGACAGAAATGGCATCTGAATTTCCTGCTCTCAAGGACTTCAGGAGCAGACTTCTCTCCCTGAGATATCTACTCCTCAGGCCACCAATTTTTTAATATCTCATTTAGTCATGTCTGCCCTGGGGGCCAAAGGCTGCACCAAAGTTAAGGAGTTTCTCCAGTGCTACGTTCCTAGTTTTATTTTCAAGCAAAAAAAATACATTTTATTTTTGTTTGATGAAATACTTGTGTAATGTGTTTTCCTTCAAAAAGTAGAGTTTATTTGTGAGCAGGCAGGTAAAATAAATAACAAGGGGTACCAACACTAAACAACCTCCTGTAGATTCAAAAATACAATCTAAAAAATACAATAATGTTGTTGTTATAAGTTTACACACCAAAATAAAAAGTTCAAAAAAGGAGAAATGACCAGTGTCTTTAAAGGAGTTTTTTAGGGAATGCCCCCCCCCCCAAAAAAAACATCCAAAAAAAAAAAAAAAAAAAAACAAACATTGTGTAGATGTGACTTAAACTAAAATTATATTGCTGAAATGGTTAAAAAAGAGTAATGAAATCCGTTCGGGAGAAGTGTGTGTGACTATGAGCATCAAAAGAAGTTGGTTCTTGCAGCATTGTTAAAGATCAAGAGAATGCGCTTGATGACTGATTTTTTAACATTGCAGCGTGACGAATGTGCTATATCGCTTACGAGCAGTAGTTTTACGTGAACGAGCACTTCCGTGTCGGAATTTGAATGTGAGCATGCGTGGCACTTGGTCCGATGAAAATGCTCTACACGTGATCGGATTAGGTCCGTCCGGCCCAGTTGGTCGGGAAATCTTTCCAACATGTTGGAAATTTGGATCGGACGGAGATTCGGACGGAATCAGTCCGATGCATACCACACAGAGTCGGATTATCTGACGACGCGGTCCGATAAGACTCATTCCGACAGATTCTCTGATCGTGTGTACAAGGGCTTAGAGTTCTGCCTGGTCATGTGCACAGTTGGGTGCACATGACAGGCCAGAACCAGGCCTGGTTGGACGTTTTGAGTATCAGCTTCCCCGGAGCCAATCAGTGGGTGCGCCGAGCCCTGCTGAGGAGCCTGGGGAAGGGTACTTAAGGTGTTGAAGTCACGTGTTCCGGGTTCATTTGTGAGGCCTTAGGGCCTCTTTCTTATTCTGGACCAGGGTAGCCCCGCGAGGGGTCCCGGTCACTGAATCATTCGTCGCTCCTCAACATGTTTCGGTTGGTTGACCCCAATAGACCCGCCTGGTCTAAGGTAAGGATCCGTCTGTTCCCGAGTCTCGGAACCGGCTGGTCCAAGGCGCAATAACTGAGGGATGATTCAAGGCGTCTGGGTGTGCTCTCGGCTTGGAGGGGCAGTTCGTGTAAGCGACCGGGGGAGGACTCTTCGGAGGAGGGCCAAGAAGCTGGCATCCTGGTTGCTGGGTTGTGAAGGACACTGACGAATCCATGCTTTTTCCAGTACTGCCAGGAGACAGAGAACGTTCCAGGTACTGAGGAAAAAGGTTCCTGTTCACTTTCAGTTACAACTTTTTCAAGGTCAGAGATTTCACAAGTTCTGAATCAAAGTGTTGATTGCCATAATCTCTGGATAGAGATTTGTTCAGCCCTGAAGCACCCTGCTGCGTGTGTCTACTCTCTGGGTGGGACTAGAAACTTTGTTGTATTTGCAGTTCAAGGTGCCTGAGTTCTTTCACCCTTGCCCTCTGTTCCCATACGAGACTGTGTTTGTTGGATGTTACCCCTGCAAATAAAAACCTTTTCTAAAGGACTTTTATGGTGTCAGCATCCAAAGTGTTTGGGTACTAACTCTGGGAACCCCTAGACGTGGAAGAACAAGCCAAGCGAAGGCAACCGGTAAGCCCAAAAGTTAAGGCCGCCCTGCCAAGGGTTATGGCCGCTACACAAATAATCTAAACTTTAAACTTTAAGCCCTGTTCACATTGGGGCGATATGACATGTCAAATCGCATGCCAAAGCAAACCCTATTGCCAGCAATCTGAATTGGTGCGATTTTCCAAAAGTAGTTTCTGCACTACTTTTGGGGGCGATTTCAATCGACATCAGTGCATGAACCCACACAGATGTCTGTCAAATCATCCCCAAAGTCAGGCTGAATTGCCGGTTTGAGCTGAACTCGCACAATTTCAAACCTGCCCTCAATGTGAACCTGGGCTTATTCTGGGGAGTAGGTGCGAAAATTGGAGCAGGCTTGTAGGGGTCCCAGTGCATTAGTTTGCCTAGAGGCCCATAATTCTATTAAGATGGCCCTGCCTCCTATACTCCATAGCACACTCCATGCATGCCCCCCATATACTCTCATATACCCTATACACCAGGGGCGGACTGACAACTCATGGGGCCCCCGGGCAATAGGAGATTATGGGGCCCCCAGGCAATCAGAGATTATGGGGCCACATAGTATACACAAACACACACACAGTATAATATCACACACACAGTACACACAGACATGTTTCTATTGGCTGAGAAGGTACTGGAGAGGTGGGGCAACTATAATCTTGGGTTTTACTGAGGCTGGCAACCCTGATGGGGCCCCCTAGTGGCATGGGGCCCTCGGGCAGTGCCCGAGTAGCCCAATGGTCAGTCCGCCCCTGCTATACACACTCCATGCATGCCCCATACACTCTCCTATATCCCATACATACTCCATGCATGCCCCAAACACCTCATACACCCCATACACTCTCCTATACCCCATACACACTCCATGCATGCCCCATATACTCTCCTATACCCCATGCACACTCCATGCATGCCCCATACACTCTCCTATACCCCATGCACACTCCATGCATGCCCCATACACTTTCCTATATGTCACAGCACACTCCATGCATGTCCTATACACTCTCCTATACCCCATAGCACACTCCATGCATGCCCCAAACACTCTCCTATACCCTATACACACACCATTCATGCCCCATATACTCTCCTATACCCCATACACACTCTATGCATGCCCCATACACCCTCCTTTACCCCATAGCACACCCCATACCAGTGGCAGCCTGTCCATTAGGGAAACCTGGGAACTGCCCCTTCTGTCACGGCACCCCCTCATTGCATTGCATGAATCTATCCATGCCCGCTGTAGCCATCCCCTATTAATAAAAGTGAATAAATTGCAGCGCTAACCACGAACAACAACTAAATGAAATAAATACTTATCTAAAAAATGTAAAGTGCAACCAGTGTGAATCACCTCACAAAGTGCAAAATGTGCGATACAAAAAATAAAATAATTACTACAATATTATATGTGCTTGCATAACATATTCATGCCAAAATATATAAAATCCAAAGACATTACTGAGAAGAAAAATGTGCAAAAAAATGCAAAAATCAAAAAAAAATATATTGATAAATAATTAATGCTCATTAATTCCAGTTCATGCAAATGCTTTGTGAACAAAAAACAAAGTCCATGCACAAAGGTGACTTCCAAAGTGTGTGCTAATCCAGTGACTGAATTCAGTGCCAAGCCAGTGCACCACCAGTTTCCCCCAGCCTCTCACCTCAATTACTTGATATAGAAACACAATTTAAAAGCCAAAGCTAATCCATCCACATTCGTCCAGCGGCTAGTATCCACCTGTATCTTTCTTTCCCAGGTTCTTCACATCTCACTCGTTAAGGTGTGCGATACATACAGTGTGGAACAAAAGGACAGGGGGCTCTCATGTGTAGTATGTAGATATGACGTTTTAATAACGAAAGTAGCAACTTACATTTAAGTAGAAATCAGCAAGTAAATGTATTACAATCCGAACTTCCGGTCTCGGCCGCGACCGGAAGTGACAAGTGCAACACCACAGCTCCTTCCCTGACGCGTTGCGTCACGATCACATGACTTTTTCAAAGGGTAATGGGAGTGTGGTGTGTACGGAGCTTTTTATCTGATCGGCGCCGTCGCCATGGTAACCACAGCGGCGCCGTAGCAAGTAAACAACGAATATAAACCTCAATATTAACAGATCCTAGTAGTGTCTTTCTCTAAAAATTGTTAAAAACATATTCAACATTGCAAAAAAATATATATAAATACCCTGGACACTCTAGATTAATAGATAATAAGTTTAAAAGGTAAAGAATGACATCTAGTGGTAAAAATATGTATCGTATCCTCTCACATATAATATTAAATGGAGAGCGACATCTAGTGGTAAAATCTCAATTCTCACTTTCTATATAGTTATACATAGACACCATTCAAATCTATATAAACAATTATATATAAATTGCTAAAAACAATATAAAAAATATAAAAAAACATATTAATTCTCCTTTAATATATATTAAAATAAAATATAATTAATAAAAATCCTATCAAGAAAGGTGTAACTCAGAAGCAATACCCCATCTTTCCTCACTATTACTATCATCCATTAATGGGTGTCTCCTTGCATATATTATAGGAAAAAATACCCAGAGCTAGAATGTAAATAAAGCCATACAGTACCATGTACAAATATTAAAACCGAAAAAATAATTAATAAAAAAAAGGGGGGGTGTGTAGAAAATGAATAAATACTACAATGAACTAAAATCGGAGGAAGAAATATTTTTTAAAAATTCGAAATAAAACAATTGAGATCAAACTCAACATTGTGGCCTAAAGGTGTCAACGTACGGAGTTCGTGTATCCAGCGGGATTCAGCCTGACTGATTTTGATCACCTTATTGTCACCCCTCCAATGTGGTTTATACTTCTGAATGCCACATATGATTAGTGATGAAGGATCTTTTTTGTGGAACTTAGCATAATGTCTAGACAAGCTATGTTTGTCAAAACCTTTTTTAATGTTCTGGACGTGTTCTCTGAGTCTTTTCCATAGCTGTCTCTTTGTCCTTCCCACATATTGAATGCGACATGGGCATTCCAGAACATAGATTACCCCTTCACTATAGCAGGTGATTAAGTCGTCTATCTTATATTCTTTTTGTGTTACTGTAGATATTAATGATTTCTTTTTTTGTTTTTCATTTACATGTCTACATGCGTAACACCTTTTGCATGGATAAAAACCTTTTCCTTCAAAGAAAGAAAAAGGCTTTTTGGGGGGATCAAGGACATTTTTAGCCAAATTGTCCCTCAAAGTAGGGGATCTCCTATATACAAACTTGGGCATTTCTGGTAGGATATCTCGGAGATGTCGATCCATTCTAATAATCTCCCAATGTTTTCTTATGATTTTTTCTATCTGTTTATACTGGATATTATAATCCATGACAATGGATACCATATCTTGTTTTTCTGATTTGGTGACATTATCTTGTATTAATTTTTCTCTATCCAGTAGTGCCACACTTTTTATTTGATCCTCAATGAAGTCCGTGTGGTACCCCTTCTGGATAAATCTATCCCCAATCAATTTAACTTGTGTAAGGAACATTGATTCATTGGTACAGTTACGTCTTAACCTAATCATCTGTCCCCTGGG
Source organism: Lithobates pipiens (assembly GCF_037356315.1). Lineage (NCBI taxonomy): Eukaryota > Metazoa > Chordata > Amphibia > Anura > Ranidae > Lithobates > Lithobates pipiens. The sequence goes on along the minus strand of NW_027507787.1, from coordinate 65,547,191 downwards.
TATATTGTCCAGCCATCTGCGATGATGGCAACTGTCCAGGGGTAGGTAACTATTTCTGTCCACTGTTTTAAAATGGGTACAAGTATTTATTATGTTTTCTTCTTTCTCAATCACCAAATCTAAAAAATTAATTTTTTCTTCATTGATATCCCATGTTAATCTAATATTTTTCTCATTCGTATTCAGATTAAAACAAAAATCATTAAGACTTTCTCTGTCACCTGACCAGATTAAAATAATATCATCTATATATCTTTTATATAGTGTGACTTGTTTAGGCAGATTTCTATAAAGTGTTTCCTCCTCCCACTGGGCCATATATAAATTGGCTACACTCGGTGCGTATTTTGCTCCCATAGCGATACCACATATTTGTTTAAAATAACAATTATTAAACCAAAAATAATTTGACTCCAATCCAAAACGCAAGCAATCAGTAATAAATTTTCTTTGTTTGCATTTGAGATTACTAAAATTTCTTAAACCCCATTTAGTGGCTTCTATTGCCTCCTCGTGGTTAATGATGGAAAAAGAGAAAAAGACAAAGATAGGAGAGGGTATTATTAATCTAAGTGGAGCCGTTCTGACAAAAGAAGAAATTAAAGTATTAGACAAGGGGTTAAAATTTGCTCCAAAAAGAAATTGGAGCAAGTTTAATACTTACCGTATATACTCGAGTATAGGCCGACCCGAATATAAGCCGAGGCCCCCAATTTACCCCCAAAAAACTGGAAAAAATTATTGACTCGTGTATAAGCCGAGGGTGAGACATGCCTGTCCATCCCTGTGTGTCCGTCCATCCCTGTGGGTCCATCCATCCCTGTGTGTGTGTCCATGCATCCGTGTGTGTGTGTGTGTGTGTCCATGCATCCGTGTGTGTGTGTGTGTGTGTGTGTGTGTGTGTGTCCATGCATCCGTGTGTGTGTGTGTGTGTGTGTGTGTGTGTGTGTGTGTCCGTGCAGCCTACCTGTGTCCAGCCTGCCTGTGTCCGTCCAGCCTGTGTCCGTCCAGCCTGCGTCCCGTCCAGCCTGCGTCCCGTCCAGCCTGCGTCCCGTCCAGCCTGCGTCCCGTCCAGGCCAGGCCCGGCCCGTCCCGTCCCGAGCCGAGCCTCCGTCCTTCAGCTCTTCGTCGGCGGCCATTCTAGGATTCAAAAGCCGCGCCTCCGTCGGTGATAGGCGGCACACTCAATTTCCCACTGACTGCTGTTCCGCCTATCGGATGTCCGTGATAGGCGGAACACTCAATTTCCCAGCAGCCTGTGTTCCGCCTATCACGGGCATCGTCTCATCCTCGTCCGTAGTACGAGGATGAGACGATGCCCGTGATAGGCGGAACACAGGCTGCTGGGAAATTCAGTGTTCCGCCTATCACAGGCGAAGGCGGAGGTGGAGGCGCGGCGTTTGAATGTTAGAATGGCCGCTGTCTGTCTGCTCGATACGCTGATCGAGCAGGCAGACAGCGATGACTCGAGTATAAGCCGAGGGGGGCACTTTCAGCCTCAAAAAAGAGGCTGAAAATCTCGGCTTATACTCGAGTATATACGGTATGTAGATATTAATAAATTTATCAGGCGCATGAACATAAAGAAATACATGCTGACTGATTCAGGAATTGGAAGAGGAATTAAACTTCCAGAACAGAACGGTACACAATATACAAATTTACGAAATAAATCCCTCTTCAATCCACCAGTGGCAAATGATGGGCACATTGAAGTATTTAAGAGAATGGTTCTAAATGATATACAAGAACTGAAAATCAAGAAAGTTTATGATCCTGTGGACATTCGGAAAGGTATAAAACAACTTGAGTCCAGAAAGGACATTGTTATAAGACAAGCCGATAAGGGTGGAGCTATCGTGATACAGTCCAAAGATGACTATAATGAAGAACTATATAGACAGTTAGGAGACGAAACCACATATTTAAAGTTACTTAATAACCCCACCCTACGATATAAAAAGGATTTGTCCAAAATTATACAGAAAGGCCTGGATAAAGGTCTATTGAATAAGAAAGAAGCTAAATACTTAGTGCCCAATACTTGTAGGGTGCCTGTCATTTACACCATTCCTAAAATACATAAAAACGAGACAAAGCCGCCTGGTAGGCCCATAGTGAATGGTATTAATTCGGTCTGCTCCAGATTAGGAGAATATATTGATTTCTTTCTACAGCCCATTGTAAAGGAGACCAAATCGTTTCTAAGAGACACAAAACATCTTATTCAATTATTAAATGAAATTAGATTAGATAATGGCCCTATTTATTTAGTCACTGCCGATGTAAATTCTTTATATACCATCATTAACCACGAGGAGGCAATAGAAGCCACTAAATGGGGTTTAAGAAATTTTAGTAATCTCAAATGCAAACAAAGAAAATTTATTACTGATTGCTTGCGTTTTGGATTGGAGTCAAATTATTTTTGGTTTAATAATTGTTATTTTAAACAAATATGTGGTATCGCTATGGGAGCAAAATACGCACCGAGTGTAGCCAATTTATATATGGCCCAGTGGGAGGAGGAAACACTTTATAGAAATCTGCCTAAACAAGTCACACTATATAAAAGATATATAGATGATATTATTTTAATCTGGTCAGGTGACAGAGAAAGTCTTAATGATTTTTGTTTTAATCTGAATACGAATGAGAAAAATATTAGATTAACATGGGATATCAATGAAGAAAAAATTAATTTTTTAGATTTGGTGATTGAGAAAGAAGAAAACATAATAAATACTTGTACCCATTTTAAAACAGTGGACAGAAATAGTTACCTACCCCTGGACAGTTGCCATCATCGCAGATGGCTGGACAATATACCCAGGGGACAGATGATTAGGTTAAGACGTAACTGTACCAATGAATCAATGTTCCTTACACAAGTTAAATTGATTGGGGATAGATTTATCCAGAAGGGGTACCACACGGACTTCATTGAGGACCAAATAAAAAGTGTGGCACTACTGGATAGAGAAAAATTAATACAAGATAATGTCACCAAATCAGAAAAACAAGATATGGTATCCATTGTCATGGATTATAATATCCAGTATAAACAGATAGAAAAAATCATAAGAAAACATTGGGAGATTATTAGAATGGATCGACATCTCCGAGATATCCTACCAGAAATGCCCAAGTTTGTATATAGGAGATCCCCTACTTTGAGGGACAATTTGGCTAAAAATGTCCTTGATCCCCCCAAAAAGCCTTTTTCTTTCTTTGAAGGAAAAGGTTTTTATCCATGCAAAAGGTGTTACGCATGTAGACATGTAAATGAAAAACAAAAAAAGAAATCATTCATATCTACAGTAACACAAAAAGAATATAAGATAGACGACTTAATCACCTGCTATAGTGAAGGGGTAATCTATGTTCTGGAATGCCCATGTCGCATTCAATATGTGGGAAGGACAAAGAGACAGCTATGGAAAAGACTCAGAGAACACGTCCAGAACATTAAAAAAGGTTTTGACAAGCATAGCTTGTCTAGACATTATGCTAAGTTCCACAAAAAAGATCCTTCATCACTAATCATATGTGGCATTCAGAAGTATAAACCACATTGGAGGGGTGACAATAAGGTGATCAAAATCAGTCAGGCTGAATCCCGCTGGATACACGAACTCCGTACGTTGACACCTTTAGGCCACAATGTTGAGTTTGATCTCAATTGTTTTATTTCGAATTTTTAAAAAATATTTCTTTCTCCGATTTTAGTTCATTGTAGTATTTATTCATTTTCTACACACCCCCCCTTTTTTTTATGAATTATTTTTTCGGTTTTAATATTTGTACATGGTACTGTATGGCTTTATTTACATTCTAGCTCTGGGTATTTTTTCCTATAATATATGCAAGGAGACACCCATTAATGGATGATAGTAATAGTGAGGAAAGATGGGGTATTGCTTCTGAGTTACACCTTTCTTGATAGGATTTTTATTAATTATATTTTATTTTAATATATATTAAAGGAGAATTAATATGTTTTTTTATATTTTTTATATTTTTTATATTGTTTTTAGCAATTTATATATAATTGTTTATATAGATTTGAATGGTGTCTATGTAGAACTATATAGAAAGTGAGAATTGAGATTTTACCACTAGATGTCGCTCTCCATTTAATATTATATGTGAGAGGATACGATACATATTTTTACCACTAGATGTCATTCTTTACCTTTTAAACTTATTATCTATTAATCTAGAGTGTCCAGGGTATTTATATATATTTTTTTGCAATGTTGAATATGTTTTTAACAATTTTTAGAGAAAGACACTACTAGGATCTGTTAATATTGAGGTTTATATTCATTGTTTACTTGCTACGGCGCCGCCGTGGTTACCATGGCGACGGCGCCGATCAGATAAAAAGCTCCGTACACACCACACTCCCATTACCCTTTGAAAAAGTCATGTGATCGTGACGCAACGCGTCAGGGAAGGAGCTGTGGTGTTGCACTTGTCACTTCCGGTCGCGGCCGAGACCGGAAGTTCGGATTGTAATACATTTACTTGCTGATTTCTACTTAAATGTAAGTTGCTACTTTCGTTATTAAAACGTCATATCTACATACTACACATGAGAGCCCCCTGTCCTTTTGTTCCACACTGTATGTATCGCACACCTTAACGAGTGAGATGTGAAGAACCTGGGAAAGAAAGATACAGGTGGATACTAGCCGCTGGACGAATGTGGATGGATTAGCTTTGGCTTTTAAATTGTGTTTCTATATCAAGTAATTGAGGTGAGAGGCTGGGGGAAACTGGTGGTGCACTGGCTTGGCACTGAATTCAGTCACTGGATTAGCACACACTTTGGAAGTCACCTTTGTGCATGGACTTTGTTTTTTGTTCACAAAGCATTTGCATGAACTGGAATTAATGAGCATTAATTATTTATCAATATATTTTTTTTTGATTTTTTAATTTTTTTGCACATTTTTCTTCTCAGTAATGTCTTTGGATTTTATATATTTTGGCATGAATATGTTATGCAAGCACATATAATATTGTAGTAATTATTTTATTTTTTGTATCGCACATTTTGCACTTTGTGAGGTGATTCACACTGGTTGCGCTTTACATTTTTTAGATAAGTATTTATTTCATTTAGTTGTTGTTCGTGGTTAGCGCTGCAATTTATTCACTTTTATTGTATCACTATTAGTGCCGAGATCACTATTTTTGTAGGCTGCTTTCACATTTCATTTTTTACCTTACACATTGATTAGCAAGGTGAAGCGCACTAGTACTCTTTATTTACATACCCTATTAATGCATCCAGACCCTTTTTCGGACACCGGGCGCCTGAATTACAGCAGCAGGGGTATTTTTTGAAGCACCTGATTAGAGCCATAGGCTCTAATATGCTTAAAAAAAGGTGGACTCGGAGCGCAGCGCAGCGCATTACGCTCGGAGCCCACCCAGGTGTGTTAGAAAGCGAATGAATACAGGAGATGCATGACATCTCCCAGACAAATGTTCTCCATGATCAGCAACTTGAATGTGAGTGTGAAGTGGCTGTCAGCATAGCATCCTTGACATCACACAACACATATTTGTAATCCAAGATAATGATGGGTGATATAATTTTGATGATGTTTACCAGTAGTACCCAGGGTCGGGTAGAATTACGGACTCTCCCTTTGCATTCACCATGTTGACAAAGTGCTTAATGTTCTTTTTGTCTGGTGGGTGGATGACTACACCGTCCGCCCCAGGTGTTTAACACTGACAGGTATTTTCCCGGCCACCTTGGGTGACAGTTTTGGAAAGCCTATCTGCAGATGGATCTGGAGGAAACTGTGCACAGCTTCATCCACCCATTGAGTTTTCTTCTCTGATATTTCCTCTTCCAAATGAGCAGGTATGTATGGGTATAAGTACCCGTATTCTTCTGCCATTTTCTTTATGATTATCCACTGTATCTTTGATAGCCGAAGCAGGGTTTTAGGATCCCCATATCCGGGTAGGACCCAGGCATCTGGAGCACGCTGAACTGGGCACCCAGCGACCACATCCGGCTTATGGTCAGGCTTGATGTTAGGCATTGTAATCCACAGAGATGATTTTGGTATTTTCCTGCAACGGTTACCAGTAATACCCGGAATTGGGCAGGATCACAGTTTCTCCCTTGTTCACCATCGTGACATAACATTTAATGTCACTTTTATCCAGTCTGCGAAAACCACACTATCCAAGTCGATCTTCCAGCCGTAGCTCTAGGTATTTACTACAGAGTGGTATTTTGCAGCCATCTTAGGTGACAATTTAGGGATATCCAGGTGGAGAGGAATATGTACCATTTCCCCGAAAATAAGCTCTGTTCTTATATTTATTTTGGCAACAAAAGAGACAGTAGGGCTTATTTTCAGGGTAGGTCTTACCATGTAATGTGCTGTCTTTCCTCCCCCTCTCTCTCCCTGCCTGACAGGAATCCCCAGTGTGAACTAAGTTAAAATGCTTGTAAAATCCTATAATCCACTCTATTACAGTAGTATATAATGTACAATGTGTGTGTTTCTGTAATATAATTGTGCCAAATACCTTCATTATAGTGCCACTCTGCGCTTCTGTGACCCACCGAAGCTCTCTTCCCCTCAATTATATTATAGAAACACACACATTGTACATTATATACTACTGTAATGGAGTGGATTATAGGATTTTACAAGCATTTTAAATGAGGGCTTATATTTGGGGTAGGGCTTATATTGCAGCCCTCCTAGAAAATAACGCTAGGTCTTATTTTCGGGGTAGGTCCTATTTTCGGGGGGACACGGTAGGAAATTGCGCATGGCCTCATCCACCCATTGAGCCTATTTGTCAAAGATCTCATCTTCCAGATGAGCTGGTATGTATCAATACAAGTATCCATATTCAGAAGCTACCTTCTTTATTTTAATGCTCGGTATTTTGGACAGCCAAGTCAGGGTCTTAGAGTTTCCATTCCCAGGTAGAACGCGTGCCTCTGGGGCATGCAGAACTGAACACTCAGCAACCATCTCTGGCTTACGATCCACTTTGGAACTGGCATGGGCATGATAGGCCGGGCTATAGGAACCCATTGATTCCCTCTTATCCTCCTTACAGGGCCTGGCAATACTAATCAGCTGCACTGACTGACAGCATAATCTGTACCCTTGCAGTAGTGGTAGCAGGTACTTCCTCCTCCTGCACATTGCTAGTTTATTCATCATAAATTTTTCCCCATTTTCTTGAGTGGGACAGGGTGTCCAAAAAAGAGCTCTGATGGACTGTCAGATGGAATGTCCAAATCCGAGATGGTCGAGCACGCTTCGGCCTTGACTGGCACCCTCACAACATCCCCTCTTACGGTCACTGGTATCACTTCCTCCACAGGCACACCACTCTCGCATCTCACTGGTTTACCCGGCCCTGGTATTTTTCTCTCTGGTGGCTCAGACATCAGTGCGAGTAGTTAAGCCCGACCTCAGTCTTTAAACCTACGGTTTTGAGGCATCACTCTCCAAAGGGACAGCAATATTCTTGTTCCAAGCCACTTGTAGGATCCGTGGGGGTAGGGTTGGAGGGACAACCTTGAACAGATGCCCCCCACAATGTCCATAAGCGATCCAAGCCTCAACTGCGTGGTCGGGCCATAACACTTTCCACAAATCAATCCTAGGGACTCGTAGCCCCCAGCCGTATACGGCATAAGGCAAGCTGGCTGTTTGGTGCGTACCGCACTCCGGTATCCGTCAGGACAGGTTTTCCGCTGCTCGGGCCAAAGCAGACGCCCGGAGTGTACTTTCCCCAATCCGCCATCTCACTCACAAACTGTGCCATCTCCTTCACTAACCCACGATCAGACACACATGGCAACACTTCCTTATTCTCCTCCGCAGAGCGGGAACTCCTACCCCTGCCAACGGATTGGTGCAAAAGTTCTTTGGGAACTGTGGCACCCGCTTTCTTCATGCTGCGGCATGCCATAATTGTAATGGAGTCCATTGGAGTCTGTATTAACCCTCACAGCACTGTGTGAAAAGACCAGGCTGATCCTTTCCCCCGAGCAATGAGACTTGATGGTTCTTCCACAAATTGATAGTACACACGACAGCACAATCTATAAGAAGGGTAAATGTTACTTGCCACCTTCCCATGGAGCCAGACAAAATCCCAATGGAGCTGAAGCCGGTTGCTATGGGCGACTGCTGCAAGGACAACACCTTAGCCCCACGTTGGGTGCCAAATGTAGCAAGGTCTCTGACCTTGTCCAGTTTAATGAGGACCTCCAAAGCCAAAGATAGCTGACATCCTTCAAAATGTAGTGGGTTGTAAGGCATAGTGGGTGCAAAGATGGTGAAAGTCATTGTGTGCCAGACACTTCATGGATGTAAAAGAGGTTTTATTTCTTTTTACAGTCCTTTTTGTATTTTTGGGGGGAAAAAAGGGTTAGGGCCAGGACACCCTTAAGTAGTTATAGCTTCAGTTAGCAGACTTCAAGACTTCAATAGGAGGACAGCCATGCAGGAAAAGGCCCCAGCAAGGCGCCACTTCTGCACATGCAGGAATGCTGTCTCCTAAGGCAACAGTCCTTATCAGTTCCTAACACAAACGTAACAGTTCTTTCAGCGCCACTACTACTGCCTCTCTCACTAGACCCTCTGATTCACTGACTCTGAATAACTTGAGCTCCTCCGAGGTTGGTGGTGGTATCTCCCTCAAACATCACCCATGCTGCCCTGCTGGCTCCATAGCTTGGCACTCCAGATACTTCTCAAGCTTCACCCCTGCTAACTGGCGAGGTCCCTGGCTTGACACACAAGGCTGCCCTGCAAGCATCTCCTCCGCAGGCTGGGTCCCTGACTTGATCACTGCCTGAAGTTTCCTGATTCTCCACCGTGCCCGTTCTGTGAGAATCTGTCAGGAGTCCAGAAACTCATTGACTTTTTATACACAGATACTAATTACAAGCAAACAGATCACAGGTGAGGATGGTAACCTTTAATAACCATTCAAACCCCTTTGTGTCTAATATAAAGCAACAGTCTTTAAGTCTTTATAATGTTGAAGAAGAAGAGATGTAATCCCTTCACCAGTTTTTAGTGTGCAAGATAAACCACGTGAGAATCCAATCTGCTTACCAGAACACGGCATATATTGGGCAATGCATAAACTTCTCAAGGAGTCAAGGCTCAGCTCCTCAATCTCTGGTAAGTGGATGGCATAACACGCCACAACCTTGCATCTGTTCACTTGTTCCCAAACAGCACAATACAGCTAGCTTCCAGCAGTCAATGGTAGTCACTGTCTCACCCAATTAAGGGAACAGTGTCACCAGACAGAAATAAAGCAGCATATAGTGAAGCTCATATGGCTAGTAAACAGATTTATTAAAAACTCACAAACACAGTCAGTATTAGCAATCTTCAAAGTAGAAAACAGCTGCTGCATGCTTGTGTCCTGGGCCGCCTGACATGTTTCATCGTATTGGCTATCATCAGAAGCATGGCTATGGGACACAAGCACTCCCTTTTTACATTTATCACAGCTGACACGAATCCCGGAAGAATCAACCTCCGGAAATTATACGAAAAGTGGAAATAAATGTCTGGAACATGCTTGCCTTCCATTCACAGGAAATACGTCGCAGCTATTGCAAACCGTGGGGGAAAGACCCCCGAACGCACATGCGCCAGCTGGACTATGGCTTATTGGCTGCTAGACGCGATTATGTCAGCGCTCAAATTAGATATGTAAATTATTATTATAACAATGCCACATAATAATAAAATATATAAATATCTCTTAGGGGTACAAAGCTAATTTGTTGGCGGCACCCTGTAAGCCTTAATGTATGTCAAACATGTTAAAATTCTATTACATTTAAAAATGCATATAAAAAAAACATCAAATTAAAATAAACCAATTATACAAAAAAGGAAAATATCCCCCTCTAGTGGGCATTTAATAAACTGTCACCCATAAACGTGAAAGATGTTATAAACAGCATTATATGCTAGCATCCCCTAACTACAAAATACAAGAAATCTCTCCAAGAAGTACATAATTCAACTGTTGTTAATATAGCTATTCACGTCCCAATCAACGTTTAATTCCAAGGGCGTAAGGTATTTTAAATCATATATCCAGCATGTTTCCATCCGTGAGATGTCCCTCTTAGTGACACTCCCTCGCTAGTGAGGTGTAAATCTATAGATAGCTGTGAGTGTGGTATCTGGAGTTTTATTGTGGCATTCCAAGTAATGAAAATAAACTGTATGTTTGGGAAACCCCTTTCTAATGTTTGCCAAGTGTTCTTTTTATTCGGACGTTCATAGCTCGGATTGTAGGCCACAGGGACGAGTGAGCATAAAAAACACATTCTGAAACGTGCAGGTAATGAAAGTATTAATATCATATTCTTTCATTGTTACATTAGATTTGAAACAACATATTTTCCTATCTTTTTTCTTATTAAGACAGCAAACAGCACATTTCCGACATGGAAAAAAGACTTTGGATTTCTGAAAAAAATGAACCTTTATTGGGGGCATCCAAAATGTTAGGTGCAACACAAAGTTTGATGGAGAGAAGTCTGGAGAGACCCTCAGCACAGAGCCAGTCAAAAGAGGGGTTACGCCAAAGTGTCATTTCTTGTTGTCAGTGTTGTCACATGAAAAGATATAATATATTTACAAAAACGTGAGGGGTGTACTCACTTTTGTGAGATACTGTATATATGAGATTATTTTTTTACATGTATTTATTGCAATATGCCATATTTACACTCCATGACAATAAACATGTCTATATACTTTTTACACAATTGTCTGTTACTTGCCTCATATAAAGTCCCAAACATTCCCACTTCTATTTCTTGATATACAGTAGGGATGGAGGCATATGCTTAGCATATGCTTCATGTAAAGTCCCACTTACGTTTTCTTTATACATTATTTTGCATATATGGACGCTGCACAGTACTACTTCTCTTATTCTGTATGGTGGATGTAATTCTCAGTTTCTGTACTCAGTACTGTTCCAATTAAAACTTCCTACACAGCGTCTGTAGATAAAAACAAACTGTGCATCTCTGACGAACGTCGAATAATGCCCTTATATATATGTATAGGCTGTTTTCCAGACAGGCTTCATGAGGTACATAAATGGACTACACCTATAGCAAGGCCATTATTCAACTTTAGTCAAAGCTACACAGTTTGTTTTTATCTACAGACGCCTCTTATCTGTGTTTTTTTGGTAAAGGCGAACAAACCCTAACCCTCATTTTATATGAGCTATGCTCCATGTGACTTGTACCCACAGACCTTTATATATCACCCCAAACTGAAGAAGTGGCAGTTGTGAGCCACAAAATGCATCTTTTCAGCTAAATAAAGCTCTTAGTTGTGCATCCAACATTACGACTCCGATTCATCCATATACACACCACAATCCCACTACATATTCTAACCTCTATATTCTATTAGATTAGATTTAGATTCAGATTCTAATTCTAAATACCTCTGCTGATCAGAATGCTGATGGGCTTTTTTGTTTTTCTCCTACCCAAGAATTTTACCACCTGCTTGACACCCCCCCCCCAGAGGACTCTGGATTGGGAACCCCAGGGCTTCGAGAGCAACTGAGATTACCCTGTGTGAAGATGGGTTATCTCAACCTGCGATCATGGAGGGTTTGGTGCTTTACCCCATGGGGTGACTGCAACCTCACCAGATATAAGCCATTTTGTTTTTTTCTTTTTCTGCTTAAAGAGGAGCTTCCAGTCCCAGTCCCCCCCCCCCCCCACGTAAAAATGACAAAAAAAAAATGTCAGTAGCTACAAATACTAAAGATCAGGGATATGCAATTAGCGGACCTCCAGCTGTTGCAGAACTTCAAGCCCCATGAGGCATAGCAAGACTCTGACAGCCACAAGCATGACAACCGGGGGCAGAGGCATGATGGGACTTGTAGTTTTGCAACAGCTGGAGGTCTGCTAATTGCATATCCTTGCATATCCCTGCTATAGATACTGACTTTTAAAGTGGAAGTAAACTCTTTTTTTGCACTTGTACATACAGGTAAGTCTATAATAAAAAGTGATCACAAATAAAAAATGTCAGGCAATGTGGAGCTGGTGAGCCTATCCCTACGAGTTTCAACCAAACTCCCCTGTTGAAGACCCTTTGGTCGAAACGTGTAGGGCTAGGCTCATCAACTCCACATTGCCTGACATTTTTTATTTGTGATCACTTTTTATTGTTACATGGTGGTTTTTTGAAATAAAATACATTTTTGATCTACACTATGTGGAAGCCATTTCTTTTTCCACATATCATCTGGAAGCAAGTGGCTCTGCTATCCGGTTGAATCCATCACCACGATCCAGTCGTTGATGTTTGCCTGATTGGAGATCCTTTTGGAGGTCGCTTTTGGTGTTCTTGGAGTTTGTTCCGGAGCCATTCCACTATCCTGAGGTCTACATATTGGCCATTTGTGGCACTCTGCTCGTTTGACTCCATGTCGCTGACACTGGAGTCCATCTGTTCCGGTAAGGGCATACACATCCCCCATTGTTGTTGATGATATACCATCTTTGATGTGTCTTCACTGAACAGCGTTTTCATCTTCATCCCACTCCTGTGTTTTTTTCCATTACTTGGTGTTGGACGTTTTTTAATATATATATATTTTATATATATTGGACACTATTTGGATTTCACATTTCATTCATCACTGAATTCACGTTTCATTGTTGGTCAGATTGTTTTGTGCATCATAGTGACACCAATTTACTTTGCAGATGGACTTTAGATTTTTTATATGTCAATATCACTGTATTGTATTTATTTCCACATATATTTACATATTTGTGCTGATCAGTTAGCACTACACCATTCACCAATTTCCTTGTTCATGTTTGTCCCATTTTTGTGTAGCTGCTCATTTTTGGGTTTAGCTCAGTAATTATCACACTTTCATCAAGTCTATAATAAAGTTTGAATGTAGGTATTGGGAATATCTCCTAAACCTGCGCTGTTTAGGAGATATTCACACTGCATGCAGCCAGCAATGTCACAGGCGCATACGCTCTGAAAGGATGGCATACTCATGCTGTCCCTTCAGAGCAACATGCCACGGTCTACGGGAATGACATCAGCACACGAACCCGAAAGGAAGACTGCGTGAAGATGGAAGCCCTGTAGTAGTGACAGCGTGCCACTGGAGGGCTTCGTTCTAAGGTAAGTATTTCCTAATGTGCTAGTATGCGATGCATACTAGCACATTATGCCTTAACCTTGCAGGGTTTAAAATATATATATACAGTGGTGTGAAAAAGTGTTTGCCCCCTTCCTCATTTCCTGTTCCTTTGTATGTTTGTCACACTTAAGTGTTTCGGAACATCAAACCAATTTAAACAATAGTCAAGGACAACACAAGTAAACACAAAATGCAATTTGTAAATGAAGGTGTTTATTATTAAAGGTGAAAAAAAATCCAAACCATCATGGCCCTGTGTGAAAAAGTGATTGCCCTCTAAACCTAATAACTGGTTGGGCCACCCTTAGCAGCAACAACTGCAACCAAGCGTTTGCGATAACGTGCAATGAGGCTTTTACAGCGTCCTGGAGGAATTTTGGCCCACTCATCTTTGCAGAATTGTCCTAATTCAGTTACATTAGAGGGTTTTCGAGCATGAACGGCCTTTTTAAGGTCATACCACAACATCTCAATAGGATTCAGGTCAGGACTTTGGCTAGGCCACTCCAAAGTCTTCATTTTGTTTTTCTTCAGCCATTCGGTGGTGGACTTGCTGGTGTGTTTAGGATCATTGTCCTGCTGCAGAACCCAAGTTCGTTTCAGATTGAGTACACGAAAAGATGGTCGGACATTCTCCTTCAGGATCTCTTGGTAGACAGCAGAATTCATAGTTCCTTTTATCACGGCAAGTCTTCCAGGTCCTGAAGCAGCAAAACAGCCCCAGACCATCACACTACCACCACCATATTTTACTGTTGGTATAATGTTCTTTTTATGAAATGCAGTGTTCCTTCTACGCCAGATATACTTGGACACACACCTTCCAAAGAGTTCCACTTTTGTCTCATCGGTCCACAGAATGTTGTCCCAAAAGTCTTGGGGATCATCAAGATGTGTTGTGGAGAAATTGAGACGAGCTTTGATGTTCTTTTTGCTCAGCAGTGGTTTTCTCCTTGGAACTCTGCCATGCAGGCCATTTTTGCCCAGTCTTTTCCTGATGGTGGAGGCATGAACGCTGACCTTAACTGAGGCAAGTGAGGCCTGCAGTTCCTTGGACGTTGTTGTGGGGTCTTTTGTGACCTCTTGGATGAGTCGTCGCTGCGCTCTTGGGGTAATTTTGGGCGGCCGGCCACTCCTGGGAAGGTTCACCACTGTTCCATGTCTTCGCCATTTGTGGATAATGGCTCTCACTGTGGTTCGCTGGATTCCCAAAGCTTTGGAAATGGCTTTATAACCCTTTCCAGACTGATAGATCTCAATTACTTTCTTTCTCAATTGTTCCTGAATTTCTTTGGGTCTCGGCATGATGTGTAGCTTTTAAGGATCTTCTGGTGGACCTTACTGTGTCAAGCAGCTCCTATTTAAGTGATGCCTTGATTGTGAACAGGTGTGGCAATAATCAGGCCTGGGTGTGGCTAGAGAAATTGAACTCAGGTGTGGACAACCACAGTTATAGTATGTTTTAACAAGGGGGGCAATCACTTTTTCACACAGGGCCATGATGGTTTGGATTTTTTTTCACCTTTAATAATAAACACCTTCATTTACAAATTGCATTTTGTGTTTACTTGTGTTGTCCTTGACTATTGTTTAAATTGGTTTGATGTTCCCGAAACACTTAAGTGTGACAAACATGCAAAGGAACAGGAAATGAGGAAGGGGGCAAACACTTTTTCACACCACTGTATATATATATATATATATATATATATATATATATATATATATGGGCACTTACCTGTCCAGGGATCCCACAATAACAGCATGCGAGCCGATCCTTTAATCGGCTTTGGGTGCAGGCACCGGCATCTTTAATAAGGGAAACCAGCAGTGAAGCTAGGGTTGCCACCTGTACGGGATTGACCCAGACAGTACGGGTTTGGCAACTTGTGCCCGGGTTTCTGTCCCCTAGAAACCCGGGCACCACATATATCCAGCGCTTGTCTGTGTCCTGGTTTGTCACGTCCTCTGCCCCGTAGCTCTGTGTTAACTATGTGCGCCACCAGCCACATAGTCAGCCTCCATATCACAGACCGCCGGGGTCTCTAGTTGGTGTAGCTCCTCCTACACTTGTCTGTGTATGAGTTCCTCACCTCATGGAGCCTCACCCTCTACGAAATATTGAGGTGACCGGGAGCCCAAGACCTCCTCCGCACAGCAGGAACCCAAGGGTATGATCGCAGCCACCCTCCTCTGTCAGCCCCCTTCCTCTCTGTCAGCCCCCTCCTCTCTGTCAGCCCCCCTCCTCTCTGTCAGCCCCCTTCCTCTCTGTCAGCCCCACTCCTGTCTCCCCCATACTACACCAAGAAACCTCCCCTCCATCCCCCAAAATTACACTGGGAGGCTCCCCACCAAACAATTACACACTACATATACACTGTATTGTACATTACACATGCCCGCACTATATACACTATATTGTACATTACATACGCCTGCACTATATGCAATTGGCTACACCCACTGTGTATGCTACAAAAAAAATGCCAAGCCCGCTGAAGTGTTTGAGTTTGGCTCGAAGAAAAGGTGGCGTTACCGTTGAAGAGATATGACTGATTGAATTTTCAGGAAGTCCATTTTGTGATTCAATTTCTGGCAGGGAGGATGGGAGTGAATGTAGGAGGTACACTAGGCGTGTAGATGTAAATGTGAACTCGCCCACTTCAACATAAATCACACCCCTCATTCTGCAGCCAGCAAGTAATACATAACACACGGTATTATAGGTTACAGCCTTATAAATACAAACCAGTGCAACGTGTTAGGGACCACCAGAGCCGAATGACAGGGACCACCACCAGTGCCTAATGTCAGGGACCACCAGAGCCAAGTGTCTGGGACCATCAGAGTCAAATGTCAGGGACCACTAGAGCCAAATGTCAGGGACCACCACCACTGTAGAATGTCAGGGATTACCACCACTGTAGAATGTCAGGGACCACCAGAGCCGAATGTCAGGGACCACCAGAGTCGAATGTCAGGGACCACCACCAGAGCTGAATGTCAGGGACCACCACCAGTGCCTAATGTCAGGAACCACCAGAGCCAAGTGTCAGGGACCACCACCAGTGCCGAATGTCAGGGACCACCAGAGCTGAATGTCAGGGACCACAAATGCCGAATGCCAGGGACCACCACCAGTCCTGAATGTCAGAAACCACTAGAGCCAAATGTCAGGGACCACCACCAGAGCCGAATGCCAGCGTCCACAAGTGTAGCATGTCTGACCCACCAGTGCAGCTTGTCAGGGACCACCACTGTAGAGCGGGGATTATTATTAGAAATCGCTTGTATGACACAGCGGGGGATCTCCTGCGGTGCATTGTATATGAGAACACTGAACACTGATGTCCCGCCTCCCGGTATTGTGATTCACAGTGCACTGTGCCAATGCCGGAGGGAGGTGGACATCAGCGATCGATGTTCTGATATACTATGCCTGACACAGCAGGACATCCCCACTGTGTCATACAACAGATTTTTAATAATAATTCCCTCTCTACATGGAGATAGCAGGTGGGGGGCACACAGCAGTGGGGGGGGGGGGGCGGTACGCCGGGGAAAGTGGAGGGGCAGATTGGTGGCAGGGAGTAGGAGGAGAGAGGAGAAGGAGGACACCTCCTCTATGGGCGGCACAGACTGGGGGCTGTGAGTCCCCTTCCACTCACAAAAACATGTCTGCTTCCTCTCTGCTCTTTCAGAGGACTACAACGGAGCGCATCAGACCGCTGCCTGAGGTTACTGGTGGAATAGAAGCCAGTGGTCTTTCAAACAGGATGTCAGCAGGCAATAATGTTTTTTCAGCAAATTCAGCAGCCAATTACAGAGGAACTACAGAACTCAGAAGAACATGGATGGCAAACTTGGTGACGGTAGAAGATCAGCAACAAGGACATGGGAAAAAAATGGGCACCCAACTAAACTGTAGTTCCATGCCTGCCAGAAGAGACAGTGCCTCTTGTGGCCAGGCTGAACATCCTGTAGTCCAGTCAGACTGATGCTGAGGTCCAAATTTAGAACAATTGTACCCAAACCAAACTACAGTTCAGGTGTAACATTAACTTTCAAAAACAGGAGCCGGTGTGTCACACAACCTTAGTTTCCTGTTCTTAGCTGACAGGAGTGGCACCAGGTGTGGTCTTCTGCTGGGTGTAATTCTATGTATCTGTTCTTATTCTGTATGTATGGACACTGCACAGTACCACTTCTCTTGTTTTTTATGCTAGGTGTAATTCTCAGTATTTGTTCTTATTCTGCATGTATGGAATATATTAAATGCCACGTCTTCTCTTGTCCTGAATGCTGGGTGTAATTCTCAGTATCTTTTCTTATTCTGAACGTATGGACCCTGCGCAGTACCACTTCTCTTATAAGCATTCACTCACAGTAGGTTCTCTGTAGGGACAATTTGCAGTTTGCTAAGAACTCAGTGTATAATAGAGCAGTTTTCTCCCCACCAAATTCTTCCTCTTGCTCTTTTTTAAGTCACTTGCTACTTATTAAAAGCTAAAGTTTAGGTATGTAAATGTTTCCAAGGTTAAATTGGTCCAGCTTGGTATGTATGTGCCATACCTGTGGCATCCCCATAGAAGCTGGAAATTACTGTAGTAGGCACCGTTCTACACTGATCTCCACTTCCTGCTGCACTGGGAACACAGGTCACTCGCTTGGCATGGCTACCATTTGGGCCATTCAGCCTTTGTGGGTGTCCCTATTTGTGGCGAGCCTGCTTTGCCTCAAAACGATATTAAAGTGGTTGTAAACCCTTTAAAAAAAAAGGTATACCTACCAGCTCTATACAATGGTTTTGCACAGAGCAGCCCTGATCTTCCTCTTCTCAGGTCCCCCGCAAACACGTCCCCCCGCTGAGTGCCCCCATAGCAAGCCGCTTTCTATGGGGGCACTCATGCAAGATGAGTCTTCTCTATCCCTAGACCCACAGGATGTGGCTCGGTCCACCCTCCCACTCCCTCCTCACCGCCAATGGTGCTGCTGTCTCTGAGCCTATGAGGAGCGAGAGAGCCTCTGCTTTCGTGCATTACCATAATTTCCCCCAGGCTCCTCTCTTATGTGAAAATCTGCCCACATACTATGTACCGCTTGCCTCCCCACCACTCCTTTTTTCACCCTGTATGCTGATAATAGAGCAGTGTTATGGTAAACCTCATCTAATTCTAGCCCTATTATCTCCTGCAAATCTGCAATAGGCTTGGGTATTATTGGATACCTAGCAGACAGTGCAGGCTCTGGGCAATTGCCCAATTTGTCCCCTTGTTCCCCACTGGTGGTGAAAGGTCAAATGTCACGCCAGTGAACTCTTTATTTGCCGTGTGTCTTTTGTCTTGTCTGACTGTTGGTCTTCCTCCTGGCCTTCCTAATTAATTTGGGAGCTGCTTGGCTTTGATATGTGTGCCATGCCATCAGCCTGCCAACAACCAAATCTCCAAGTCAGCCAAAATGGTTGAACCACTTGGTGTTAGAAAACCTAATTGCTCCAACATGCATATTTACAGAGGACACTACCAATCTGCAACAGGACAGGGCACACTAAACTATCTTAATCCTGTAACTTGGCATGCAGTCCGCTAATAATAAGATTATAATAAGATTAAAACAAAAACGAAAACAAAAAAGAATGGCACACAAATTCAACCTTCTGCCACTTGCTCATTAAAAGTATTACACAATAGCAATTTAACTACAGGAGAAAGCACGAAAGCATACTTTTTCTTTACCACTAGATGTCACTATTGTTAAAAAGTTAGTCAAATATGAAGCTCTAGCACTGACTGAGAAAATATATTTTCTAACTGAATTTTGTCCCTGGAATTCTGTCCCTAAAAATGTGACCGATTGTAATATCATTATGAAAAAAACATCTTGTTTTATTTTAATAAATATGTGATATTTGAGTCTTAAGTGTTCTGTGGCCTTCCAGGCATTAATTTTTTTACATTTTCATATGCACCAGCATAGCAGCAAAATAGAACAGATCCTTGCTTATTTTACATATTATTATTGGCAAGGGTGCATTTGTCATCTGCATTATTTCTTAAAATGTGAATTATTAATTTTAAAAAACAAAAGCTGTGGCTTCTCAGCTGGGACGAGGAAAAAAAAAGCCCTTTAGGCAAAAATGGAAACCCCATTCAAACTATTGCTACCTTACTAATGTATATTTAAAATTTATGTCCAGCCAAAGTGGGAAAAGTTTAGAACCCCTATCAGGTTTTTACCGCTATCTGGGGCTACATTAGAGATATTAAAGTGGAGTTCCAACTTATCCCTAACTACTCTTAAATCTATCCCCCCCCCCCTCGAACATTGTATCCTGGCCTAGGTCAACAAGGCCCAGGCCCTAGGGCAGCACTTTGCATGGGGTCAGCACAGAAAGAGTCCCTGCCAGCTTGCGCTACACAGTGTAGCACCAGTCCTATGGGATGGACTGGGCTGAGGGGCAAATTCGTCTAACGCCCCATAAAGCGGCTCCACTGATTCCGGTATGTGGGCGGCTGGCTGGTGGGGGGGTCGCTTCTAATTTTGACTGTCCTATCATCCTGGACCACAAACCTTCCTCACTGTGCTATGTTTTCTGCTGCACCATTGGCATGGTTATATCTTCTTAGTCCTCTCCGTGAAATTATCAGAAATTTGTGCTTAAATAGAACTATAGGCAACACTTTTTTTTTTCATTTTGGATAGCGTAAGGGAGGGTTATAACCCCTGTCAGTTAATTTTTTATCATCCCTGTCCCATTGCAGAGATTTCCCTTCACTTCCTGCCCCATAGCCAAACAGGAAGGTAGAGAAAATCTATGCAAATTAAGGGAATTCATTGCCCCCTCAGGCCCTCAGAACTAGTGCCCCCACTCAAAAATTGCAGGGCGGGTCTTAAACAGCAAGGGGTGTGGCCTTAGCATGGAGGGGTGGGGCATATTTAAATTAGGGGGTGCACGAGTTTAGTCAGGCCTAGGGCAGCACAAAACCTAAATACACTACTGCCCCCCCCTACACCCAACATCTATGTTAAATGTGGTTGTATACCCACAGAAAAAAAAAACTGTAAGGCAAAGGCATAATGTGATGCACACTAGCTCATTATGAAATACTTACTTTAGAAAGAGGCATCAGGGTATCTAATCCCGGTCCATGCTGAAGGAGCTGACCATTTGCCCTTGGTGTGTCTTCTGGGTTCGCGGCTCCGGCGCTGTGAGTGCCCGGAGCTGTGATGACATCACTCCGGCGTTGCGAAGGAGTCTTCCTCTGGGCATTCACAGCACATGTGCCACTGACGTCAGCTGCTGCATGCAAAGTAAATATCTCCTAAACTGTACAGGTTTAGGAGATATTCATTTTACCTACAGGTAAGCCTTATTATAGGCTTACAGGTAGGTAAAAAAAAAAAAAGGGTATACAACCACTTTAACTAATCTATGTAAGAAATACGTCTACTATATGCATATCTATTTTCAGCACAATTCGGTCCGGGAACATGATGCTTCTCCTCTGTGTCAGCCAGTGGTGGCTGCAGGGGGGAAGAGAGAGCGTAGACAATGGATGGGCCATAGGAACCCATGGGTGACATCACTGTTCCAGTCTTTACCAGCCATTGTCAACTTGCTCTCTCCCTTCCACTGTAGCTGCCGCTGGCTGACACAGGGGAGATCATGTGACCCGATCTAAGTGGCATGAAAATAGGTGAGTATATACTGTAGATCTTTCTTACATATGTTAGAAGCATAGGTGTTAGAAGGGGGAGGGGATATTTTTAGAAGTAGTTAGGGTAAGGCCTCATGTACACTGCTGCTGCTGAAATTTCCTCTATGTTATCTTATCAGTACATGTACACAGGGTAGTTTCTAGTAGTTTCTAGGCAGTTGCGTTTAGAGGCTTTTTTTGGAACCCAAAAAAATGCGTTCAGAAGCTGTGTTTATAGACATTTCAAACGCTAAACGTGGCTAATCGCGGTAACTCGTGTTCAGCCGCTTTTCGTTTATAGGCGTTTTTCATTTTTGGCTATTTTGAAAAAAAATATATATTTTTTTTCAAAAGTTTCTAGATGCAAACGCGGCTAAACACTGATAAACGCAGCATGTAAACGTGGCTAAACGGCCATTTTTAGACGCCGGTTTCTAGCTGTCAAGTTAAATAGTTCAGGAGAGGTTGAACAAAGAGGATCAGGGAGCTGCAGCCGCAGGCTGTGAGCGCAGGACGGCATGACAGATGCTTTGGATGCACTGTCGCCATTTGTAGGAGCAAAAGGGGTGGCCGCTTTAAGGCCGTAAGTAGGCGGGGCGGTGGGCGGAGCCTGCCGTGGAATCACAAAGCAGGGAGGAAGCCAGGGGCAGTCGGAGAGCGGAGGAGGAAGTGATTTCCACCCACCCTCCCCTTTTTAAGGGGTTATTTGTAGGGGTAAGATTGTCGGGCTGGCAGTGTTTTGGGGTCAGTTGAGAAGGTCAAGTGGTGCAGGTGGAGAATAGGTGGTACCCATCTATGGTGATGGGGGTGGTTGGATTTGTACTTCATGGTTACATGGGGTTAACTGGAAGAGTAAAAGGGGTAGGTCACTGCATTGGTTGGGTATAGCCTCCGAGACAGGGGATTCCGTATGGAGGTCAAGAGGTTAAAGGTAATGTGCAGTGACCAGTAGGGTCTAGTACAGGGATATGCAATTAGCGGACCTCCAGCTGTTGCAAAACTACAAGTCCCATCATGCCTCTGCCTCTGGGTGTCATGCTTGTGGCTGTCAGAGTCTTGTAATGCGTCATGGGACTTGTAGTTCTGCAACAGCTGGAGGTCCGCTAATTGCATATCCCTGGTCTAGTATATGCTATGACCCAGGATACAGGTTATTAAGTTATTTATTGAAAGTTTACATTTGTTATATATATATTGGTTAAATAAATCAAGCCCTGTCGGCCATTTACTCCAAACATAGTCTGGTCTGGTTAATGGGGGAGTTGGGTTTGGAGAGAGGGGGAGGTATTACTACGGGTAAAAATGTTATTCAAAGGGGTGTCAAACAATACAGAGGTCATGTCCAGTATAAATGAAGCCTTAAGCTGGAATTCCACTTTAACTTCCTGACAGTATTTTACCTTTTTACCAGTCAGGTGTAGGGGAACTCTCCAACAGAAGCAAAAACTGTTACTGAAATAGGAAGTGAGGACTAACCTCTGTAACAAAATCGTGAAAATTGATAAAAATCCGACTTTCATACTTATCATACTAGAAAACGAAAATAGAAAATTTGGCTTAACATACACTTTAAGTTAAAGAATACTTTAACACAACTTGTCTCTATAACCACTCACAATATGTTTTCTGTCCATCACATTCATAATTACCAGGTCACAAGGATGCACTGCAGTTGATCTGGGGCAGGGGCACTCCAGCAATTAAGGGATCTTTCACACAGGCATTGAAAATAGGCGGTTGGGTTTTTACCACTTACTGACTGCTTATCAACACCACTCCAAATTGTAACGGACAGAGGTGTACACAGTGCAGCATTAGTGTTGCCTTCCATCAGAGTAAGGCAAAAATAATGCTGCCTGGAGGGTTTGGTAAGCGTTGAAGCTTTGCAACAGACTCCATTCACTTCTATTAAAATGTACAAGAATGCCATAAATGCATTGTAAACGCACCTATGGCATTTTAGGGTGTGATTGCTAAGTGTCAAAAAGTGGTAATTTCTCATTTTAGAGTTGTAAAAAAAGAAACATCTCATCATAGGATGTTTGAGGAGCACCACCTGATGCAACGTGATGTGGAGGAGCTGGAGAAAGGACATCTGAGCATTCATCTGTGACAGGAGCATTTACATTTATAATTTGGTGAGTGAGGGCACAAAAAGGGAGAATAGCACCGCCACCTTATCACACATAAGATTTGGAGCACTGATTGCACTTTGAAGAAAGCACTATTGCACATTGCTGGGAGGACTTTGATTTTTTGCACAACTGAATTTCACAAAGCAATATTTTTTTATGATTTATGGTGTGTATATGTATGAATTGTATAATTTATGGGCACAACGCTGGGGATCTGCATATGTACAGTAAAACCTTGGATTGCAAGCATAATTCATTCCAGAAACATACTTGTAATCCAAAGCACTTGTATATCAAAGCAAATTTCCCCATATCAAATAATGTAAACTCAAATGATTCATTCCACAACCATTAATTCATAGGTTAATTCATAGGTTCTTTAGTTTATAGTCCATATAAAAAGATTATAGCAATGTGATAGGTTGTGTAACCATAAAATGTCCATCTACAAATGGAAGACTCCACAAGGGGATTAGAAGCAAAATCCAGCAGTAGCTACAGAGTATAAAGAGAAGAGAGGCGACTTTAATGGGAAAAAACTTGTCAACGGAATTCCGCTCAAGCTTGGCTTGCATACACACGGCCACACAAAAGCTCTTTGAACTTTTGACCGTCAAGAACACGGTGACGTACAACACTACGACAAGTCGCGAAAATTAAGTTCAATGCTTCCGAGAATGCGTTGAATTGTTTCCAAGCATGCGTAGGAATTTTGTGCTTCGGAATTGGTACAGACAATCGGAATTTCCTATCTGAACTTTTTCCGAAAAATAGAGCTCTCAATCCTTTGCTGGCTGTAATTCGGCCAGAAAAAGTCCGATGGAGCATACACACAGTCACATTCTCCGACCAAAAGCTCTCACCGGTCTTTTGCTGGCCAAATTTCTGACCGTATGTACGTGGCATAAGTTTAGCAATATGTTGCTAATTGTTGTACCTTCATTAAATGTAACCATATTGCTACACTTAGAAGTGCCACTCTTCTCTTTTATACTCAGTTGTGACATGACACTACTTGTATATCAAGACATCATTTATTAAAAATGTTGCTTGTCTTGCAAACGCTCTCAAACCAAGTTACTCTCAAACCAAGTTTTTACAATATTAAGTCATTTTTTAGCACTTAGGCAATTTGCCTATCCTACACAATCCTATCTCTAGCACCTGCCTACCTAGAGGGTGCTACACAAAGTTTTATAAAGTGGTAGGGCTATCGTTCTATCTCTGGAGTATATCCCTTTTTTTTTTACGAATGCTAATATTCTGCCAGCTTTGGTAGCTGCAGCTTGACATTGCGGGCTATTACTCAATATGTCATCTACTAGGACCCCCAGATCTTTCTCCATCCTTGATTCCAACAGAGGTTCCCCCCTAGTGAGTAGTTTGCATTTATGTTTTTTGCATCACTTTATATTTTTCCACATTAAACTTCATTTACCATGTATTTGTGAGTTAGGGACCTTAGATTGTAAGCTCCTTGAGGGTATGGTGAATGTACAATGTATATGTAAAGCGCTGCGTAAATTGATGGCGCTATATAAGTACCCTAAATAAAAATAATAATATTTGCCCACTCCATTATTTTCTTTCTGTAAAATCTCTATATTCTGAAGTGAAGTTATTGCCCTGCTTAATTTTGTATCGACTGCAAAAAAAATATTTATCCCTTCCTCTATGTCATTTAATGAAAAAATTGAATAGAATTGGTCCCAAGACAGAACACTGGGGCACCCCCGCTATAGTTAGTGGAGGTGGGGTCCGTACTGAGGGAGGGGGTCTATAGTTAGTGGGGGGAAGTCCGTACTGTGGGAGGGGGCCTATACTTAGTGGAGAGGGGGGTCCATACTGAGGGAGGGGGTGTATAGTTAGTGGAGGGGGGTCCGTACTGAGGGAAGGGGTCTATACTGAGGGAGGAGACCTATACTTAGTGGAGAGGAGGGTCCATACTGAGGGAGGAAGTGTATAGTTAGTGGAGGGGGGTTCCGTACTGAGGGAGGGGGTCTATACTGAGGGAGGGGACCTATACTTAGTGGAGAGGGGGGTGTACTGAGGGAGGGGGGCTAAATTAAAATGTAATAATTGCTCCCAGAGAGAGGAGCTTGGGGGATTTGTACAGAGAGGGGAGTGAGGGGGGTTTGTACAGAGAGGGGTGCTGGAGGGATTTGTACAGTGAGGGGCGCTGGTGGGATTTGTACAGAGAGGGGTGCTGGGGCACTTTTTACATAGAGGGGTGCTGGGGGGATTTGTACAGAGAGAGGAGCTGGGGGGTTTGTACAGAAAGAGGAGCTGGGGGGATTTGTACAGAGAGGGGTGCTGGGGGTTTACAGAGAGGGGTGCTGGGGGGATTTGTGCAGAGAGGGGTGCTGGGGGGATTTGTACAGAGAGGGGTGCTGGGGAGACTTGGATTTGTGATGAGAGGAGAGCTGGGGGATTTGTGATGAGAGGAGAACTGGGGAGGTGTTGTGATGAGAGGAGAGCTAAGGGGATTTGTACAGTGAGGGAGCTGAGGGATTTGGATTTCTGATGATAGGTTAGCTGGAGGGGATTTGTGATGATAGGAGAGCTAGGGGGTATTTGTGATGAGAGGAGAGCTGGGGGGGGGGATTTTGGTGAATTCTCTCCTCTAAGGAAGGTGTGGTTGGGGTGGAGTTTGGGGGTAGTTGGGGTGGAGAGTTGGACAGAGAGGGTGAGTTCCTGCAACTTTTCTCTGAGAAAAAAAGCCCTGGTTATCAGCATGGGTTTTTCGAAAGGTGATTCTTGCCAGACCAATCTGTTAACATTCTACGAGGAAGTGAGCTACCATGTAGACAGAGGAAAGCCCATGGATTTAGTATATCTGGATTTTGCAAAGGCATTTGATACAGTCCCCCATAAACGATTAATTTACAAGCTGACGTCTACAAGTCTGGACCATAAGGCAGGGGCGTACCTAGAGCATTTGGCACCCGAGGCGGATCCTATATCTGGCACCCCCCACCTCCCCCCCCTGCATACCTCTGCATCCTTCAATATATTTTTGTCACTACTGTGTACCCCCTCTCCACAACTGCACCTCTGGACCCCTTTACATTACACAGGACCTTGCACCTAAGGACCTCTTTACATTACACAGCACCCTGCACCTCTGCACCACTTTACATTACACAGCTCCTCACAGCTCTGGACCCCCTGCATGTTACACAGACCTCCCTACCATACAGAACCCCATCTACAGTGTAGACCCCCCCCTACTGTATAGACCCCCCTACAGTACAGAATCCTCCCCTACAGTGCAGACCCTCCTACAGTACAGATCCCTCCACCCTGCAGCGCAGACCTTCCTACAGTACAGAATCCTCCCCTACAGTGCAGACCCTCCTACAGTACAGACCCCTCCACCCTGCAGCGCAGACCCCCCTACAGTACAGACTCCCCTACAGTACAGACCTCCCCCCCTACAGTGCAAACCCCCCCTACAGTACAGAATCCTCCCCTACAGTGCAGACCCTCCTACAGTACAGATCCCTCCACCCTGCAGCGCAGACCTTCCTACAGTACAGAATCCTCCCCTACAGTGCAGACCCTCCTACAGTACAGACCCCTCCACCCTGCAGCGCAGACCCCCCTACAGTACAGACTCCCCTACAGTACAGACCTCCCCCCCTACAGTGCAAACCCCCCCTACAGTACAGAATCCTCCCCTACAGTAAGAACTCCCCTACAGTACAGACCCCCCCTACAGTACAGACCCCCCCTACAGTACAGAATCCTCCCCTACAGTACAGACCCCCCTACAGCGCAGAATCCTCCCCTACAGTACAGACCCCCCTACAGTGCAGACCCCCCTACAGTACAGAATCCTCCCCTACAGTACAGACCCCCTACAGTACAGTATCCTCCCCTACAGTACAGACCCCTCCCCCCTACAGTACATACCCCCTACACTGCAGACCCCCCTACAGTGCCGAATCCTCCCCTACAGTGCAGACCCCCCTATAGTACAGACCCCCCCTACAGTGCAGGACCCCTCCTACAGTGCAAACTCCCCTACAGTGCAGGACCCCACCTACAGTGCAGGACCCCCCTACAGTGCAGACCCCCCCTACAGTACAGACCCCTCCACCCTGCAGCGCAGACCCTCCTACAGTACAGAATCCTCCCCTACAGTGCAGACCCTCCTACAGTACAGACCCCTCCACCCTGCAGCGCAGACCCCCCTACAGTACAGACTCCCCTACAGTACAGACCTCCCCCCCACAGTGCAAACCCTCCCTACAGTAAGAACTCCCCTACAGTACAGACCCCCCTACAGTACAGAATCCTCCCCTACAGTATAGACCCCCCTACAGTACAGTATCCTCCCCTACAGTACAGACCCCTCCGCCCTACAGTACATACCCCCCTACACTGCAGACCCCCCTACAGTGCTGAATCCTCCCCTACAGTACAGACCCCTCCCCCTACAGTGCAGACCCCCCTATGGTACAGATCCCCCTACAGTGCAGGACCCCTCCTACAGTGCAGACTCCCCTACAGTGCAGGACCCCACCTACAGTGCAGGACCCCCCTACAGTGCAGGACCCACCTACAGTGCAGACCCCCCCTACAGTCCAGACCCCCCCTACAGTGCAGACCCCCCCACAGTAAAGAACCCCCTACAGTGCACAGACCCCCTATAGTAAAGAACCCCCCTACAGTGCACAGACCCCCCTAACAACACAGCCCCCCCCCCCCCTACAGACCCATACCTCGGAACACACGGAGAGCCCAAGGCAGTGGCATTGCAGGGGGGAGGTGCGAGCAGCACCTGAGAAACATCTGTCGGCTCAGTGATCCGGGGCCCGGTGAACAATCCCCTTCTCTCTATGGTCGCGTCGCGCCATTCTGATCAGTCTCGGCAGCGGCTGTCACTCACAGCCGAGCAGAGTGAAGCCGCCTCCCCCTCCTCCTTTATGTCTACACAGTGCTGTGCATGCAGGAGAAGGGGGAGGCAGCTTCACTCTGCTCGGCTGTGAGTGACAGCCGCTGCCGAGACTGATTAGAACGACGCGATGCGACCACAGAGAGAAGGAGATTGTTCACCGGGCCCCGGATCACTGAGCCGACAGGTGTCACTCTACTTGGGTGCTGCTCGCACCTCCCCCCGCAATGCCGCCCACTGCCAGTGCCTCGGGCTCTCTCTGTGTGGTCTGCCTAACCCGCGGCCGCTGCGCTGTCTCCTCCTCAGTTGTGGAGGGGGAGGGCGCTGGCCTGACACCCCCCAGTGTGTGGCACCCGGGGTGGCCCGCCCCCCACTTAGTACGCCACTGCCATAAGGTTTGTTCTTGGGTAAAAAACTGGTTAGAGGTAAGTGTCCAAAGGGTGGTGATAAATAATGTATACTCACACTGGCCTGGAGTGGTAAGTAGGGTGACCCAGTGTTCTGTCTTGGGACCCTCCCAGTACCACTCTCTGTACAAATCCCCCCAGCTCCTCTTGCTGTACAAATCCCCCCAGCTCTTCTATCTGTACAAATCCCCCAGCACCCCTCTATGTAAAAATTCCCCCAGCACCCCTCTCAGTATAAATTCCACCAGCACCCCTCTCTGTACAAATCCCTCCAGCACCCCTCTCTGTACAAATCCCCCTCACTCCCCTCTCTGTACAAATCCCCCCAGCTCCCCTCTCTGGGAGCTATTATTACATTTTAATTTAGACCCCCTCCCTCAGTACACCCCCCCTCTCCACTAAGTATAGGTCCCCTCCCTCAGTATAGACCCCCTCCCTCAGTACGGACCCCGCCACTAACTATACACCCCCTCCCTCAGTATGGACCCCCCCTCTCCACTAAGTATAGGCACCCTCCCTCAGTACAGACCCCCCTACTAACTATAGACCCCCTCTCTTAGTAGGGACTTCCCCTCCACTAACTATATACCCCCTCCCTTAGTACGGACCCCCCCACTAACTATAGACCCCTTCCCTCAGGACAGACCCCCCTCCACTAACTATAGACCCCTCCTCAGTACGAACCCCCCTCTTGACTAAGTATAGGCCCCCTCCCTCAATACGGACCCCCCCACTAACCTATAGGCCCCCTCCCTCAGTATGGACCCCCCACTAAGTATATACCCCCTCAGTAAAGACCCCCCTCCACCAAGTATAAACTCCCCTCTCTGAGTACAGACTTCACCCCCTCAATATAGTCCCCCCACTAAATACAGTCCCCTTCTCCATCAGTATAGACCCCCCTGACTAAATATAGACCCCCTCTGTAGAGACCCCCTTTAGTACTGACCCCCTCCCTCATTATATACCCCCTAAGTACAGAACCCTCTACTAAGTACAGACCCCTCACAGTACAGACCCCCCACTAAGTAGAGAACCACAGTACAGACCCCCCACTAAGTAGAGAACCCCCCACAGTACTGACCCCCCCCCCTTCCACTTGTGCTAGTGGAGAGTTGGGGTGCAGTTTTTACCCTTTTCCTGATCACTATCCCTGTCCCTCCTCTGTACATCTACATACACATAATATAAGCTTAGAACAGACCTCAGATCAGCGCCAGGAGTGCACAGAGGTGTCCCTCTGTGTACTTGTATGAGGCAGGGAGACATCCAGGGGCAGAGCGGCGGAGATGGTAACCCTGACTGACTGCAGTACTGGTAGATTAGTGTATTTGGGGCTGCCCCCACTCACAGCCTCGTCCGGCATGGTGGAGAGTATTAGGCGCGGAGGAGGAGAAAGTTAACTTCTCCTCTGCTTTGCATGCTGGACAGAGTAGCGGCTGTGAGGTCACTGGTTGGTAGACGCCAGGATGCTATGGCAACCAGTGGCCAGAGTCTCCGGTGGAGCTGGAGGCAGAGCAAGCACCAGCGCTATGGCAGGGTTTGCTCCCTCTGTCAATTCCATTCCATGACACTATTGTCCCAGAATGTAGGTGCCTGGGACCCGGGACAGACCTGCTAATTGCAGGATTGTCCCAGCCAATCCGGGACATGTGGCCACCCTAGCTGACCCCCCCCCCCCCCTTCACACACACACACACACATACACATACTTTCTCAGGTTTCCTCTCATCACAAATTCCCCCAAGCTCTCCTCTCCTCTAAACACACACAAATGATACCTGTCTGCACATATTCCCCCTCCCCCACACACTTTCACAGTGCACTCCTCTCTGAATGAACTCAGTCTCTGCAAAGCTCTCCCTCATTTTCACAGTGACAGGTCCCTCACCTCTTCTGCTGTCACTGCTCTCCATGGTATGTGCAGGCTTTTTTTTCTGCACAGTTCAGTGGACCGAAGAGCTCCCCATACTGTAGCACAGAGCTGAGGAGGTGTTTCAGAGCTTCTCAGCTCCATGCTACAAAGGCTGAGTAGCGGCGGCAGGCAAGGATTAAAGCTTCCTCCTGAATCATTGCAGCAGCTGAAGGCTGGGACCTGGGACCTCACCAGGGACCGAGGGCAGCAGCCCTGATTGTGCAGCGCTAGCATAGAGAAGCCAGTAGAGGAAGTGAGCTGTGCAGAAAAATTCCTCTACTGACTTTAGTATTAAATGACAGGCTGGAGAGGAGAGGACTGCCAAAGGTTCCGGAACGCAGTTCAGGTGCGCTCCTGCTGAAAAAAAACCCTGCTGATAACTACTTTTTTTCTTCAGTAAATTTTTGGATATAGTCCCTTATCACCCCCTCCAATAATTTGCCTAACGATTGATGTTAGGCTGACTGGCCTGTAGTTTCCAGGGATTTGTCTCTGACCTTTTTTGAATATTGGTACCACTTTGGCTTTTCTCCAATCAGCTGGTACCAATCCTGTCAGTATGCTGTCCACAAAGATTGGGAACAATGGTCTGACTATAACCTGACTAAGTTCTCTGAGGACTCTGGGATGTAAGCCATCTGGTCCTGGTGATTTATTTGTATTACGTTTAAGTCTTTCCTTCACTCTCGCCTCTGTTATCCATGAGAGTATGCCCTGTGATGTCACTAACAGTACTGTTGCGGTCATTATACCCCTCCTTTTCCTGTGTAAGAAGGCATTTAGTACAGTTGCCTTCTATGTGGTATCCGTAACCATCCTTCCTTCCTTGTCTTATATGTGGGCAATGTGCTCTAATTTTTTATTTTTTTTACTGTTAATGTATCTAAAAAAAGTTCTTTGGATTTTTTTTACTCTCCTCCGCTATGTGTCTCTCATAGTCTTTTTTGGCTG
This sequence comes from Lithobates pipiens, assembly GCF_037356315.1. Taxonomy (NCBI): domain Eukaryota; kingdom Metazoa; phylum Chordata; class Amphibia; order Anura; family Ranidae; genus Lithobates; species Lithobates pipiens. Next base: position 65,515,935 of record NW_027507787.1, on the reverse strand, counting down.
CCCTGATTGCTTTCTTACACATCTTATTGCATTCCTTGTAGTGTTGGAATGCTGATGGTGACACATCCCATTTTTTTCTCTTTAATGAGGCTTTTTACATTACGGTATAGCCACCCAGGTTTTACCTTTACTCTTCTATATTTATTGCCTACTGGAATGCATGTGATACCTTTGTTTAATATGCTCCTAAAGCATTCCCATTTTTGTTCTGTGTTCAATGTATCTAGGATTTAGTCCCATTTAATGTCATGTAGTAATGACTGCAGTTCAGAAAAATTGTCTTGTTTTGAAGTTTGGTGTTCTTGTGCTTCCCACGTGCCTCCTTTTTCTATGTTTTACGTTAAATGTGATCATCCTATGATCGATAGATCCCAAGTTGTCCAGTATTTCCACATCTGAGATCAGACTTGGATTCTTCGAAAATTAATAAATCTTTCCGGGGCGTTCTTTCTAGTTGGGGAATCCACCAATTGGGACATGAAGTTGTCCTGTAAGACATTCATGCAATGATGTGCCTTTAATGAGTGAACCCGCTCAGTCAATATCGGGATAATAAGTTCCCCATTATGATAACATTTCCTTATCTTGCTGTCATTTCCAACTGTGATAGTAGGCCCAGCTCTTCCTCCTCCTTCAGGTTGGGTGGCCTATAACATACCCCCACTATTAATTTCCCACTTACGTCTTCTCGTTGAAGTTCTACCCATACTGATTCCACCCCCCTCTCATCCCATTCACAATGTTACTCCTCTCTACTGCCCTTGCATAATTTTTTACATATAGACACCCCCCCTTCTACCTTCCCTGTCTTTTCGATGCAAGGAATATCCCTGAATATTTTCCAGTCAATGGTGTGAGCTGTACAACCAAGTCTAAGTCCTCCTCAAGTAATACCAGCTCTAGCTCCTCCATTTTGTTAGCTAGGCTCCTAGCATTTGTGTATACTCCTCTCAGTGTTGTATGGGTGCATATTAACTTCTTCTTAGTTTTCCTTGTGCTTTGTTTTCAAATTGTCCTTGCATTTACCCCAGGATTAGAAGTTACAGCTGTATTATCACTACTGACTCCACTATTACCCTCTGTTCTTTGCTCACTGCCAGCTGTTGCTTCCTCTGTCCCCCCTCCAATACCTAGTATAAAAGCCCCTCCAACTTTCTTCCCAATAGTATTTCACAATCTGTATTTAGGTAAAAAATTTGAGCTGAATTAATTGTTTGACTGATGGTGGCTATCATGTGATAATTTATCAATTATTTTCAAAGGATCACAAGGACACTGGGAAGAAATGTATTTATAAAAATACTTTACTTTGCATTGTTTGATTGCCTGGTTATATATCATTAATTTCAATGGATCCCAATTTTTGGAGTTGTACACTGCAATATGGATTTATTGAAATACAATTATATTTTTGATTATATATGTTTGAGATATGATTTAGCAACATATGTTGATGTAAGACGTTGATTATCCAATTTTGGGGGTTTTCACCATCATTCATAAGCAGTTGATTTGTATATTTCAGTATTTTTTGATTTTTGCATGTAAAATACTGTTAACAGGATAGGGAGGTTGCCACCATTAGTCACAAGTTGTTATTTATTGGTGGAAAGATATAGGGTAGGGCTACACTTTACCAAATGCACCATGTACCATAATTTGCTTGAGTGTAGGAACACACATAAGTGGCTAGCTGCAACCCACAAGTACTTTTGAAATTGTTTTTTTATTTTACAGTGAGATAGTAGCTCTAACAATAAATTGTTGTTAAAGGCTCTGTAACTGAATGCTGGCTCATTCATTGCTACTTTTTCCATCCTATACATTTTGGAAGAAAATTACAACATATCACATATAGCTATAACATTCTTCTGCCTACTGATGTGAGTTCTCTAAAACTGCAGGATACGTATAATGGTCAGCAATGCTCTGATTTTCCACTTTTCTTATTGTACTTCCATTTATAATTCCAAGAAGAAAATCTGCTTTCTATTATTGTCAGAATTATAACTTTTTCTTTATTGGGTACGCATTCATTAGCTAAACCCAGTTAAACAGTCACAGCATGGCTTTTGGTTAAGTTGGACAGGAAACGTATTTGTATTTGAAATTTTTTCTGTGTTGGGGACTGGAGCAGATAGAGGGAAATTATCCCTTGTTTATTTTCGTGATACTGAAGACAAGGGAAAAGAGATGCCGGATGATTTACAGATGGTGCCGTTACCGCAAGCTTTACTGGATAGAAATTGCATCTATTAAATGTGCTGCTTGGCATAGTAAAAAAAATGTTTTTTCAACAGCCTTAATTTGCAGCTTGTATTTTATCTGCAATTACAACATATTTTACTGTCATCTAGCAATGCATATTTAAATTGCATAAAATACAAGAAAGAATTCATTTTTAACACTCAGCTGGAAAGCAATATGTTTATTTAGTTGTTTTGTAGAAATTAGTTATAATCCCAAACAGTTGTAATTTTTTCCTCAGTAGGAAGTAACATTGGCCCCACTATGTAATAGTGATCTAGGCTGGGGGGATTGAATGTCATTATTGCTTTTTCTGACTTGGACCACAAGTGCCCATGTGCCAGTTTTTTTAAACATTCAAATCATGAAGGCCTATTGTTCTGGCAACCACTCCTTCTCGCAATGGAGGACACCCTAAGTATGTACATTATTAAATTAGCAAATGATCAAATGATCAACTACAAGTTTAATAATTCACATTGATTAGATTAAATTATCTGTTAACCACTTACAGACTGGAAGATTTGCCTGTTAATGACTAGGCCATTTTTTTGTGATATGGCACTGTGTCGCTTTAACTGACAATTGCACCATCGTGCAATGCTGTACCCAAACAAAATCGACATCCTTTTTTTCCCACAAATAGAGCTTTCTTTTGGTGGTATTTGATCACCTCTGCAGTTTTTATTTTTTGCAGTATAAACAAGAAAAGAGCAACAATTTAAAAAAGCAAAAGCAATATTGCGACGGACTGATCGGACAGGTTTGACACATTTTTGGGACCACTGACATTTATACAGCGATCAGTGCTATAAAAATGCACTGATTACTGTATAAATGTTACTGGCAGGGAAGGGGTTAACACTAGGGGGTGATCAAGGGGTTAAATGTGTTCCCTTGTTTGTGTTTCTAACGGTGGGGGGATGGAACTGACTAGAGGCGGAGACATATTGTTCTTCCTAGCTAGTAGTCTCTCCACTCCTCACAGAACAGGGATTTGTGTGTTTACACACAAGCGTCCCTGTTGGCTCTCGTGCCCATGGTCACGACCGCCATGATGTACTCCAAGAAAAGGATTTTACAGGTAAGCTGTTATAAAAATCCTATTTTCTTAATCATACATCACGAGACACAGAGCCATAGTAATTACTACATGGGATGTCCCAAAGCAATGTCATTTGAGGGGAGGGAGACACAAATAAATGGCTGGCATCAGACGTGAGGATCTATACTGCTGCTTGCAGAACACTGCGCCCGAAGGCGGCATCCTCATGCTCCACCTGATAGAACCTGGTGAATGTATGGACTGAAGACCAATTAGCAGCCTTGCAGATCTGAGTCATGGATGCTTGGTGATACACTGCCCAGGAAGCACTGACTGCTCTGGTAGCGTACGCTCTAACTTGGAAGGGAGGAGTTTTCCCTTTCAAACCATAAGCTTGGATAATAATCTGCCAAATCCACTTAGAAATAGTAGACTTAGATGCTGCCTGGCCCTTTCTGGGACCTTCTGGCAGTACAAATAAAACATCAGTTTTATGTATCTGAGCTGTTGCTTTCAGATAGATTCTGGCTGCCCTCACGACATCAAGTGAGTGCAAAGACTTTTCCTGCGCAGAACTAGGTACTGGAAAAAAGGAAGGTATGATAACATCTTGGTTCAGATGAAAACCTGATACTACCTTCGTTAGAAAGGACGGGTGAGGTTGCAACACCACCCTGTCCTTATGAACAATCAAATATGGCTCTTTACAAGAAAAGCAGCCAACTCTGATACTCTTCTAGCCGAAGAGATAGCCACCAGAAAAAACAAAAGGACTAAGGGAATATGACGTATTGGCTCAAAAGGCGGATTTTGTAACACCAATAAAACTAGATTCAAATCCCATGGGCACAGAGGGGATATGCATTACTCCTTGTATAAGGGCCTGGATTAAGGAATGTGAAGCAAGCGGTCTTTCAAAGAACACTGATAAGGCTGAGATTTGACCCTTGATAGTACTCAAGGCCAGCTTAATTTCTACTCCCAGCTATAGAAAGATAAGAATTCTACCTATGACATACTTCCAGGGATGCCAGAGACATAGGATCTCTAGACCCTATAATAAATGACTCTGGAGGCTGGCTTTCTAGCATTAATCAGGGTAGAAATTGCCGAACCTGAAAGCCCCCGATTTTTACAAATATGGGCTTCAATAGCCAAACCGTTAAATTCAGCGTTTGTATAGAGGGATGGAATACTGGACCCTGCAAGAGCAGGTCTGGGCGCAGTGGAAGGGACCATGGGTCTCCTACTGCCATCTTTACGATCTCTGTATACCAGGATCTTCTGGGCCACGCTGACACTACCAGATATACTGGCTTCCCTTCCTGCTTGATTCTGCGAAGAAGCCGTGGTATCAATTGCACTGGAGGGAACGCATAAATTAGTCAAAACTGATCCCACTGATCCCACTCCAATAGGTCCACATCCAGGGTGCCCCATTTTTGACAAACCACCCAAAATATGTCGGGGTGTAGAGACCATTCTCCTAGAAACCGCTTCTGGTGGCTTAGGAAATCTGCCTACCAATTCTCTACGCCCTGAATGAAAACCGCAGACAGGCAAGGTACTTGCTTCTGTGGCCAAACCAGAATATGGTTCAATTCCCTCTGGGCTGTGTGAAATCTGGTGCCTCCTTGGTGATTGATGTAGGCTACCACTGTAGCATTGTCGGATTGAATACTGACGGGCCAGTTCTGTAACCTGGACATCCAGGCCCATAGAGCCAGACGTGCTGCCTGAATCTCTAGGATGTTGATGGGCAAAGTCTTCTTGACCCTGGACCATTCCCTTTGGACTGTAGCTTCCTCTAGGACTGCTCCCCAGCCTGACTGACTGGAATCTGACTGGCATCCATCGTTACAACCTTCCAAGTAACCGGCATGAAGAATTTTCCCTTTTGCAAATTCTTGGCTACCAACCACCACCTGAGGTTCTGATGAACTTCCAGGGTCAGATAGATCGGTAAGTCGAAGGCTTGGATTTTCTTGTTCCAAGCCGACAAGATCCTGTTTGCAACAGTCTTGAATGAAATTGAGCATAGGGGACTGCTTCAAATGAAGCCACCATCTTCCCCAATAATCTGATGCATTGGTGGATGGAAGGATTCTTCCTTGCCTTGATCAGCTGGACCAGTTCCTTTATAGCAGTGACCTTTGATTTGGGCAAAAACACCTTTCTCTGGACTGTGTCTATGACCAGGCCCAGGTACTCTAGCCTTTTTACTGGCTGAAAGGCTGATTTCTCAAAGTTGAGGATTCACCCAAAGTTTTCCAGATACTTTACCGTGGTGGACACGCTCTGATTTAGGCAAGCAACTGACTGATCTACTAACAGCAGATCGTCTAGATATGCCATCACCATTATACCCGGGTCCATAGCCTTGCTGAGAGCGGAGGTAGTACCTTTGTGAATACCTGAGGGGCAGTAGCCAACCCAAAGGGTAGGGCCACAAATTGTAAAAGGTAATTCTCTACCGCGACCTGTTGGAACTTCTGGTGAGCGGGAAAAATAGGTACATGTAGAGATGCATCTCTGATGTCCACAGAAAATAAAAATTCTTCCCCCCCCGTAGGGTGGAGATTACTAACCAGACTGATTCCATCTGGAAAGAACAGATGTTTAGGAACTGGTTAAGGTCCCTGCGGTCCAGTATGGGTCTCACATCCCCATAATCGGTTTTGGCACCGTGAAGAGATTTGAATAAAATGCCATACCCTGATCCCCTGTGGGAGTCTCTATGATCACTCCTGAGACACCAAACAGTATAGTGCCAGAAACAAAGACCATCTTTTTGTCAGGTCTTTGGGCACGTTTGATCTTAGAAACGGTATGGTGGAAACTCCCGAAACTCCAGTTTGTAACCTAGAGAAACTATGGAGATGACCCATTTGTCCTGGGTCTCTTCCTGCCAAGTCTTTGAAACTTTGAAAACTGCAGAAGCCTTCCCCCCCCACCCGACCGAGCCGGGGTGCTCCTTCAAAGGGAGGCCTTGGGACTCTGCTTTGTAGGCTTTTGTCTCCTGTTCCATTTGTTCCTTTGACACTGTGATATAAAGGGAACTGCACTGTAAAGAGGCACTGTAATTGCAGTCCCCTTTATATTACAGTGTCCCGGTCCTATTGTGGCCATACAATGCTAGTACTGTCTGTCTCCTATTGTGCCCACACTGCCCAGTGACACTGACCTACTCTCTCTGGTGGTCCTGGACGTCTTTCTGGTGGTGCGGTACATCGTGGCTCTCTCTGGTGGTGTGGTACAGTGTGGCTCTCTCTGAGGGTATGATACAGCATGGCTCTCGTGGCTCTCTGGTGGTGTGAGTACAGTGTGGCTCTCTCTGGTGGTACGGGTACAGTGTGGCTCTCTCTCTGGTGGTGCGGTACAGCATGGCTCTCTCTCTAAGTGGTGCAGGTACAGTGTGGCTCTCTCTTTGGTGGTGTGGTACCGCATGGCTCTCTCTGATGGCGCGGTACAGCGTGGCTCTCTCTGGTGGTGCAGGTACAGCGTGGCTCTCTCTGTTGGTGGGGGTACAGTGTGGCTCTCTCTGGTGGTGCGAGTACAGTGTGGCGCTCTGGTGGTGTGGGTACAGCGTGGCTCTCATGGCTCTCTCTGGTGGTGCGGGTACAGCGTGGCTCTGGTGGTGCAGGTACAGCATGGCTCTCATGGCTCACTGGTGGTGCAGCTACAGCTTAGGACTCTGGTGTGTTTACAGCGTGGCTCTCTCTGGTGGTGCGGGTACAGTGTGTCTCTCATCGCTCTCTGGTGATGCGGGTACAGCGTGGCACTCTAGTGGTGGTGGTGCGGGTACAGTGTGGCTCTCGCCGTGCGGGTACAGTGTGGCTCTCATGGTGCAGGTACAGCCTGGCTTTCTCTGGTGGTGCGGGTACAGCGTGGCACTCTTTGGTGGTGGCGATACAGCGTGTCTCTCTCTGGTGGTGTGGGTACAGCGTGGCACTCTGGTGGTGTGGGTATAGCGTGGCTCTCATAGCTCTTTCTGGTGGTGTGGGTACAGTGTGGCTCTCTCTGGTGGTGCGGGTACAGCGTGGCACTCTGGTGTGGGTACAGCGTGGCTCTCTCTGGTGGTGCGGGTACAGTGTGTCTATCATCGCTCTCTGGTGATGCGGTTACAGCATGGCACTCTAGTGGTGGTGGTGCGGGTACAGTGTGGCTCTCTCTGGTGGTGCGGGTACAGTGTGGCTCTCTGGTGTGGGTACAGCGTGGCTCTCTCTGGTGGTGCGGGTACAGTGTGTACAGTGGGTACAGTGTGTACAGTGTGTACAGTGGGGTACAGTGTGTCTCTCATCGCTCTCTGGTGATGCGGGTACAGCGTGGCACTCTAGTGGTGGTGGTGCGGGTACAGTGTGGCTCTCGTGGTGCGGGTACAGTGTGGCTCTCATGGTGCAGGTACAGCGTGGCTTTCTCTGGTGGTGCGGGTACAGCGTGGCTCTCTTTGGTGGTGGGGATACAGCGTGTCTCTCTCTGGTGGTGCAGGTACAGCGTGGCACTCTGGTGGTGTGGGTATAGTGTGGCTCTCATAGCTCTGTCTGGTGGTGTGGGTACAGTGTGGCTCTCTCTGGTGGTGCGGGTACAGCGTGGCACTCTGGTGGTGTGGGTACAGCGTGGCTCTCTATCTCTGGTGGTATGGGCACAGTGTGGCTCTATATGGTGGTGCTGGGGCTATTAGTTCCCCCAGCACAGTCCTCTTTCTTTTTCCATGTCTCCTGTAGTACCTGCTACAGTGTAGCACTACTCGTCTTGTTTTCGGGTTTTCTCTTTTCCCCAGCACAGTGCATGCTGGGGACCTTTGGCTGTAACCGTCTCCTTGCTGAGATAAATTGGGCCTCCTATGTCTGGGACTCCATTTCCCATGATGCCCCACAATTTTTTTCTGATTGGCCCTCCACTATGGCCAATTGGGAAGGAAGAAGAACAAGCAGGAAGCTTTCTTCTCTCCCGTGCTGCTGAGGGGGGGGGGGGCATCCAGACAGCAGCGCATAGCTCCCCCCTTTACCCCACTGTACAGACACCTATGGCTGGAGGAGGAGCAGTCTGTAGGTCCGTAGGGTTCTAGAGCGGAACTGTCAGCGCAGCTCTGAGGCTGAGCTGTGTGTGAGGCTGTGGCCTGTGTTAACCCTGTCCAGGCCGTGGTCATCGCTGACCTCCCGCTTGATCATCAACAGGCCATGGAACGGGTGGCCCCGGCCCATCGGCAAATGCCTGGTCTGCCCTATGGCCAGTCCAGGCTTGGTTTAAAGGAAGGACGTTTACTCTTCTTTTTCACTGGTAAAAGGGTAGTTTAACCACTTGAAATCTTTTGGATGTATTTGTCCAAATCCTCACTGAACAGCCTTTCCCCGAGAAAGGGGAATCCAGTCAATATCCTTTTGCATGGTGACTTGGCTGACCAGTGCTTTAGCCACAGACTCCTGCGCACCAACAGTGCGAGGCGAGATGTCTGATAAATAGAGTCTTTAATAGCGTCAACCGCAAAACATAAGGCCCTAGGCAGATCAGCCATGTCCCGGGCCTGTTGAGCAGGCACATATTTTATTACCTGCTTCATTTGGTCCTATAAGGACTGACAGATGCCAATTGCTGCCACCGCAGGCTGAGCTACTGCACTGGCCATAGAAAATAAGGTCTTTAGCAAAGATTCCAGTTTTTTATCCACTGGATCTCTAAATACCTGGACATTGTCCACTGGACAAGTTAGGTTTTATTTACACAAGAAATAGCCACGTTAAATGCTGCCACCCTCCATTTCTTGGTGAATTTCTCCTTCATGGGATAAAGTAAGGAAAACTTTTTAGGAGGAAGAAAATGCTTATTTGGCTGTCCCTAATCAGCATATATAAGCTCTTCCAATAACGAGTGGAGAGGAAAAGCATGTAAAGCCTGAGGAGGCTTTAAAGACCCCAAAGAGGGAACCGAATCTTCGGCTGCCTCAGCAGAGGGTAACTTAGGCCGCGTACACACGGGCGGATTGTCTGCCCAACTAAGTTCGTCAGACAATCCGACAGACAGTCCGTTCAAAATTTGCATGAACGGACTTGACCACACATGATGAGCAGACAGTCCGCTGAAAGCGTGCGTGATGACGTGTACAGCACGTACGACGGGACTAGAAAAACGACGTCCTATACACTGCAATGCAACCTTCGGCCGTGTAAATCCTTTCTGAGCATGCGCCATACTTAGTCCGTCCAACTTGCCTACACACGAGCGGACTGTCCGCTGAAACCAAGTTTGGACGGACAAAACCAAGTTTGAACGGACTGTCTTACGGAAATTCCGTAAGACTTTGTTCGTCAGATTGTCCGCTGAAAAAGTCCGCTGAAGCCCACACACGAGCGGATTGTCCGCTGAAACACGGTTCAGCGGACTAAGTTGGACAGACAATCCACCCGTGTGTACGCGGCCTTATAGGCTGAACGAACCATCTCTGAAAGGGATTGGACCTGCAATCTCTGAGATTGCGAGGCTGAGACAGACTCGTGTGAGACTGTCTCTTCTGAAGAGGAGTCATCAGACTGTCCGTCCTCTGATGGTGAGTCTACATAGTCTTCCCATTGTCTCACTATCTGGGAGTCCAGGGAGAGAGAAGGAGACCTGATATGCTTTTTTCTCCCAGTCTGGGAAGATTTAGCGATTAAAGAGGCTAGCCTCTCTTCTAAGCCCACCAAAGCTGATGCAAGAACATCCTCTACATCGGGTCTTTCCGGAGTGGAATGTACTGTGGATGCATGCTTAGGATCCTCAGACCCTGAAGGTGATGCCTTTGAGCCCCCTTTTGCTACAACCAAGCCCCCTCTGCAGGAACGCATAGTCCTAAGCACAAATGCTGAGGTACTAACCTGAACGCATCACCTGCTGAGTCTTAGTCCAGCAATATATATATATATACATGCTGCTATCATGTGCCCAGCCTGATGCATTAATTAAATGTGCCCCCTTAAGAAGTGCCTGGTTCCACCACCTTACATGCCCTGACGCTCCTGTGCACCGCTGACTTTTCAGCCTCAAAAATTTTAGCCCACTCTGCGCTGAACCTGCGCCTTGGCCCTGCCCCTTTTACCCACCGCCAATCATATCGTATTTAAGACATGGATGCGCGTGTAAGTCCACAAGACTGCCGGCGGGGGGGATTGGTGGTTTGGGAGGGGAACAGGAGGAAGAAAATCTATTTTGGGGGATCGCCGTAGATGAGTGATTCCCTCATAAAACTCCCCTAATACCTAGATAGCGAGGAGAGGCTGCTGAATTCCACCAGAGCTGCTGCCACACTGAGCACTGTTACACTGTGAGGTAAGGTAAATATATCAGGCATGTGTTTAGAGCTTTCACTTCCTCTAGTGGTGAGAAATAGGCACGACACCATTTGAAATCCATAGGTTTTCCTTAGGATTGTCTTCACTTACCTTATCCCTGCTACAGGATACTGCTGAAGACCAGACAGACCCAATCTTCACCCATCACGGTGGGCCAAGTCATGACAGACATTCAGGAACTGGGACCCCACTTACATGGTCCTCTTTCCTGGACCGGTATAGCACCCTGCCCGAAAATCTTTAGGTAGTAAGGAGAAAGACCAAAGTGCTGGATCTCAGGGTCCAGCTCTCCAGGGAGAAGCATTACAGGCAAAACCTAGTTTTTCTTCCATGAGGCCCAGGTACCATTCCTCTGCCTTATCAAGGTCCTTTGGATGGATCCAGTTGCATAGTCCCCTTAAACTCTGCAGTGAAGAAGACTCAGGACCTGAAAAGTGTGTGACTATGGATTTAAAGTGGAGTTCTACCCAAAAGTGGAACTTCCGTTTATATGCTTCCTCTCCCCCTCCCCCCCCCCTCCGATGTCACATTTGGTACCTTTCAGGGGGGAGGGGGGAAGGGGAACTGTTTCTGACAGGTCCCCTTCCCCACCTCCGGGAGATAAGCCGTGGCCCCCCTCCTCCTTTTCCCGCCGCCAGGCCAATTAGAAAGCACAGCGCGCTTCACTGCCTGGTTCCCTTACCAGGAATGGCGGCAACAGCACTCTGGAGTCGATCTAAAGATCAGCTGGGGTGCTGACACCACCAACTCCCTGGACAGGTAAGTGCCCTAATATTAAAAGTCAGCAGCTACAGTATTTGTAGCTGCTGACTTTTTTTTTTTTTTGGCTGGACTTCCTCTTTAAGTAAGTTAAACCTTTTTCAGCCAAGGAAGTTGCCATCTTAGCTTCTGTTTGATCTCCAACTGCCATGGTGCTGCACATATGATCAGTTATGTCTCCAGTCATTTGATGGTTTGACAGTTTGGTGGAGAGCACAAGCAAATGTGACAGCATTCCCAACATGCCAGTAATGTAACAGTTTGCTTTTAAAACTGTTAAATCAATGGGTTTAGTTCTGCTTTAATTGCAGCAGCAATTAGTAGAGTATTATTATTTTTAATTGGTGTAGTGATTAGTTAATGGGGGCCACTGTTTGTGGGTAAGGTGGATTCCCAGTTAAAGGAACATATCTGTAGCTGGGACATGATGACTTTTGAGAACAGTTCACCTTTTCATGAAACGCTGTACTGTTACTATATTCTGAAATTAGTTATCTTAGAAACCACTCTCCCTATTTTACTGATGGTAATTCTTCCAAAGTAAAACATTTAACGCTGCCTGTAAACTGAGACACAAACCACTCAACTCATTGACGTTTACATCCAATTGAAATTCACAGATGTTCATCCACTTTGGGTTGATTCATCTACAAATGACAGATAAGAATAATTTTTCTCCGCTGTAAACAAGCTGCAGCTGTGCGCAGGCACAATAGCCAAGAAAAGAAGAGAACGTAATGGAAGCCACCATCTCATGTATATTGTAGTTTCCCAGGCAAATTTCCAGCAGAGTCACACTGGATGCCAATCTTTGAAAAAATATTCTGAAAGTATCTCTGAAATAGTGATGAGCTGAATGCATCCAGTTTCGGTTTAGGATATATTCAGTACTAAATCAATGGTGCTGAATCTTGGAAATCAGTAATGGGCATTTTCTGGGCAATGGATAGTTAAACAAATAACAAAGAGCATGAGGACTGAGCACTGCCCAAGTCACCATTTACTGTTTAGAAGGGAGCAGCCCTTTTATCAGTGCTTAAAGGGAAACTTTAAAAATGCAGAATTACTAAAACACCTGCTAGGGGATGCCATGAACCTGCCTGAGAAGTAATGCAAACAGTGCACCCATAGCTAACAGCCCCCCCCCCCCTTCTGGTTGGTCTGGTCACCTGCACCACCCCCGTCGGTAGGTTGGTGCAGTGAGGTGATGCTCTGGCTGTCCCGGCTCCTCATCTCTATATAGAGATTGGGCACATCACTCAGGGAGTTCAGCTGTGCAGTTCAGCAATGGGGACTCACCTTGGTGTTGGGGTTGTCCAGTGTTTGCGACGCTACACCTCCGTACACTACCAGATCTATGCCGCCACATACCACCCAATAATTCCTCCGGGACAGTGGCAGTGCTCTGATCACATGCCCCACACACACCACCTGATGTTCTCCAAAGACCGGACCCAGATGGGACTGGTGGTGTATCCTGTGTGAGCTGTGTGCCACCTCCTCCTCCCCCCTCTGCTAGGCATAGCTGGCTCCCATGGGCTGGATAGAGCAGGGAGCTGAAGAAGAGCCAGGACTGGGATCAGTACTGAAAGTGCTGTGGGGAGTCTGGGCCTGGCATATGGTGGAGAGGGCAGCGGCAGCAGCACAGCACCGGGCACCATCCAGCTGACACCATGATCGGACACGGGATGACAGACGGTCACAATGTGGGACTCAAGATGGTGGAGGACTAATCTCTGCACCTGCCTAAATGTTATGCCTGGGGCAACAGCCCCAGCTGCCCCTCCACGCTATGCCACTGGATGGTCACAGTGTACCAAACTGAAAAGTTGTAAACTACAGTGCCTTGCAAAAGTATTCACCCCCTTGGCATTTTCTTGTTTTGTTGCCTCACAACCTGGAATGAACATGGATTGTCTGAGGATTTGCATCATTTAATTTACAGAACATGTCCACGACTTTGAAGATTTATTTTTTAATTTTTTTTATTCTGGAGCAAACAACAAATAGGACAAAATAACAGAAAAAGTCAATGTGCTTAACTATTCACCCCCCTAAAGTCAATACTTTGTAGAGCCACCTTTTGCAGCTATCACAGCTCCAAGTCACTTTGGATAAGTCTCTATGAACTTGCCACATCTTACCACTGAGATTTTTGCCCATTCCTCCTTGCAAAACTGCTCTAGCTCCTTCAAGTTGGATGGTTTGCGCTTGTGACAGCAATCTTTAAGTCTGACCACAGATTTTCTATTGGATTGAGGTCTGGGCTTTGACTAGGCCATTCCAACACATTTACATGTTTCCCCTTAAACCACTCAAGTGTTGCTTTAGCAGTGTGTTTGGGATCATTGTCCTGCTAGAAGCTGAACCTCCGTCCTAGACTCAAATCACAGGTTTTGCTCAAGAATTTCCCTGTATTTAGCACCATCCATCTTTCCCTCAACTCTGACCAGTTTCCCAGTCCTGGTTCCTGAAAAACATCCCCACAGCATGATGCTGCCACCACCATTTTTTTGGTGTTCTTTTGGTGTTCTTTGGGTGATGTGATGCGTTGGGGTTGCGCCAGACATAGCGTTTTCTTTGATGGCCAAAAAGTTCAATTTTAGTCTCATCAGACCACAGCACCTCCCTTCATACATTTTGGGAGTCTCCCACATGCCTTTTTGCAAACTCAATACGTGCCATTTTGTTTTGTCCTGAAAGTAATGTCTTTCTTCTGGCCACTCTGCCATAAAGCCCAACTCTATGGAACGTACAGCTTATTGTCGTCCTATGTACAGTTACTCCAGTCTCTGCTGTGGAACTCTGCAGCTTCTCCAGGGTTACCTTAGTTATCTGTGCTGCCTCTCTGATTAATGCCCTCCTTGCCTGGTCTGTGAGTTTTGGTGTGCGGCCTTGGCGTTGTGCAATGTTCTTTCCATTTGGTCATGATAGATTAGATGGTGCTCCTAGGGATCATCAAAGATTTGTATATTGTTTTATAACCAAACCCTGACTTCTCAACAACATTGTGCCTTACGTGTTTGGAGAGTTCCTTGATCTTCATGGCAGTGTTTGGTTAGTGGTGCCTCTTGCTTAGGTGTTGCAGCCTCTGGGGCCTTTCAAAAAGGTGTGTATATGTAATGACTGATCATGTGACACTTAGATTGCACACAGGTGGACATCATTTCACTAATTATGTGACTTCTGAAGGTAATTGGTTGCACCAGAGCTTTTTATGGGCTTCATAGCAAAGGGGACGATTACATATGCACATGCCAATTATCATTTTTTTAGTTCTGAAAAATAGTTTTATGTATATATTTTTCTAATTTCACTTCACCAATTTAGACTATTGTGTTCTGATCCATTCCATATAATTCAGATTAAAAAAAACATTGAACTAAAGGCTGTAATGTAACAAAATAGGTAAAAAGCCTGGGAATGGTAGTTGATTGCCTGTCATATAAAATCTGTGACGTCCTTTAACCCTTTTGCTGCGCACACATATTAAAATGCATATTTTTCACAGGAAAACATACATAAAACCCCAAAACATTATATATTTCCTGAAAGCAGGGACCCTGTAAAATAAAATGATGGCATTCAAATTTTCTTTTATATATGATATTTGTGCTTATCGTTATCAAATCTATATTTTCAATAAAAAATAGACTCTAATTATTGTAGTGCTTACAAACACAACATAATCCTATATTTTCTGGTAATACAAGACATGTTTATGTCAAGTCAATAGATACCAAATGTATTAACCACTTGACAACTGGGCACTTAACCACTAGGGATCCGCGCTATAGCCAAATGATGGCTACAGCGCGGACCTCCTTTGCCGGGACTACGTCTATTGACGTCGTCCAGTGCACGAGGGGCCTGCGCGCCCCCTGAGGGGCGCGCTCTGTGATCAGCGAGTCTATGAGACTCGCCTGATCACGGATCGAAGCAAGGGGTCAATCCCGACCCATTACCATGTGATCAGCTGTCAGCCAATGACAGCTGATCATGTGATACAATGGAGCCGGTAATTGGCTATTTTTCCTCCTCGCACTGACAGCGCGAGGAGAAAAAAAAGAGCCAATCACCAGCGGCCGTGATCGGGACATCAGTCCCGATCACGGCCAGCTTACCAGTGCCCACCTGCCCCCTGCCAGTGCCACCTCAGTAATAAAAAAGTGCCCCCCATCAGTGCCCATAGTGCCACCCAGCAGTGCCCACAGTGCCACACATCAGTGCCCACAGTGCCACCCATCAGTGCCCACAATCTGCCTCAACAATGGGGCTGTCCCCCAGTGCCACATATCAGTGTCATCTACCAGTGCCCATCAGTGCCGCCCATCAGTGCCCAGCAGTGCCCCCTATCAGAGCCACTTATCAGTGCCACCTATCAGTGCCCATCAGTCCCATCTATCAGTGGTACCTATCAGTGCCACCCATCCGTGCCATCTTATCTGTGCCCATCTTTGCCCATCAGTGCCGCCTTATCTGTGCCCATCAGTACTGCCTTATCTGTGCCTATCGGTGCCACCTTATCTGTGCCTATTAGTGCCGCCTTAACTATACCTTAACTATGCCTATCAGTGCCCACCAGTGCAGCCTATGAGTGCCCACCAGTGCCGCCTCATCAGCGCACTTCAATGAAGGAGAAAAATTACCTGTTTGCAAAATTTTATAACAAACTATTAAACATGATTTTATTTTTTATTTTTATTTTGCATCTTTTTTGTTTGTTTAGCAAAAAATAAAACTCCCAGCTGTAATTAAATACCACCAAAAGAAAGCTCTATTTGTGGGAAAAAAAATTCATTTGGGTACAGTGTTGTATGGCCGCGCAATTGTCATTCAAAGTGCATCAGCGCTGAAAGCTGAAAATTGGTCTGGGCAGGAGGGGGTTTAAGTGCCCAGTAAGCAAGTGGTTAAAGGGATTGTAAAGTGAATTTTTTTTTTTTTTAAATAACAAACATGTTATACTTACCTCCACTGTGCAGCTCGTTTTGCACAGAGTGGCCCCGAACCTGCTCTTTGGCTGTCTCGGCTTCCTCCTGCAGGTGCTTCTCACATTCATGCCAGCTCCCTCGCATGGTGAGAAGCATCTGCGGGCGCACTCCCGTGATAGAGCCGGCGGCTATAGCCACTCACTGTATCACACGGCCCCGTCCCCCCAGCGCTCCGCATCAGTGGATGTGATTGACAGCAGCGCGAGCCAATGGCTGCGCTGCTTTCCATCTATCCACTCCAGCCAATCAGCGGCCAGGCTGAACGGTGGAAAGGACGTCGGGGGGCGAGCGCGGGACTTTCGAGGGGTGAGGTGAGTAAAACGGGGGGGCTGGGGGCGCCGGGACTGTCAGATGTTTTTTCACCTTAATGCATAGAATGCATTAAGGTGGAAAAACATTTACCTTTACAACCCCTTTAAACCCTCCTCATGACCAGACCAATTTTCAGCTTTCGGTGCTCTCACATTTTGAATGACAATTACTCAGTCATGTAATACTGTACCCAAATGATTTTTTTGTCCTTTTTTTCACACGAATAGAGCTTTCTTTTGGTGGTATTTGATCACCTCTGGGTTTTTTATTTTTTACGCTATAAATGAAAAAATGCAGAAAATTAAGAAATAAAACGCATTTTTCTTTGTTTATGTGATCAAATTTAGCAAATTATTAATTTTTCTTCAAAATTTTGGCCACAATTTATACTGGTACATATCTTTGGTAAAGATAACCCAAATTAGTGGATATTATTTGGTCTTTGTGAAAGTTAGAGAGTCTAAAAGCTGTGGTGCAAATCATAAAATTTTTTATCACATCTGATGTACTGGTGGCCTATCTCATTTTTTGCGACCCGAACAAGCCAGAAAAGTACAAATACCCCCCAAATGACCCCTTTTTTGAAAGTAGATATTCCAAGGTTTTTTTCCACAATTCTTTGAAAAATGAAGATTTTTTATTTTTATTTTTTTTTCACAAAATTGTCATTGTAATAGGTTATTTCTCTCACATGGCATGTGTATACCACAAATGACACCCCAAATACATTCTGCTGCTCCTCCTGAGTATTACGATCCCGCCTGTGTGAGACCTTTCCACAGCATGGCCACATAGAGAGGCCCAACATGCAGGGAGCGCCATCACATGTTCTAGGAGCATAAATTACACATCTAACTTATTGACTACCTATTACACTTTTTAAGGCCCTGGAGCACCAGGACAATGACATGTGACACCGACGTGGCACTGATGACAGATGGCACTGATATGTAGCACTGATGACACATGACACTGATGTGGCACTGATGACAGATGGCACTAATATGTGGCACTGATGACAGTTGGCACTAATACGTGACACTTATGACAGATGGCACTAATACGTGACACTGATGACAGAGGGCACTCCTACGTGGCACTGATGACATGTGGCACTGATAACAGATGGCACTGATAACAGATGGCACTGATGACAGATGGCACTGATAACAGATGGCACTGATGACAGATGGCACTGATAAGTGGCACTGATGACAGATGGCACTAATATGGGGCACTGATGACACATGACACTGATGTGGCACTGATGACAGATGGCACTAATATGTGGCACTGATGACACCTGGCACTGATGTGGCACTGATAACACGTGGCACTTATGTGGCACTGATGACAGATGGCACTTATACGTGGCACTGGAGACAGATGGCACTGACAGGTGGCAATGGGGACAGGTGGCACTGACAGGTGGCACTGGGGACAGGTGGTACTGGGGACAGATGGCACTGACATGTACTGTGGGCATTTTATTTTCCGTATTTTTTTTTCACTCACCGCTGCAGCCGTTCGTCTCTCCATCCTTACGCGCTGTCTCTGTGTGAGGAGGGAGAGCCGGCGATGAGAGATGATCTCATATGTTTACATATGAGATCATCTCTCATTGGACACACAGATCGGGATGTAAACGGCTGCTGTGACTGGCCATTTACAGCGATCTGTGACTGGCTGTGTCCAAGGGACTCGGCCAGCACAGAATTTCCCTTATGCGCGCTCGCGGGAGCGCGCATCGCGGAAGTAAACAGGAGGACATCCAGGGATGGCCTCCCAGCAATTGGCGTCCGCTCCGTAGCCGTCTTTCGGCTATAGCGTGGGCGCCTAGTGATTAAAGTGTTTGTTAACCCATAAAAAAACAGATCCCGTTTCCTTAAAGCATGTTATACAGCACAATGCATGTGCTGTGTCATTTGGCCCCCTATATCATCTAAAAATCTGTCTGATGGTGCCTGGCTATACTCTCCCCCCTGTAAACTGACCACGGTATATAATTGCTGCTGAGCCCTGACACTGTGGTCAGTTTACATGCCTCTGTCATACACAACCCTGTTCTCCTGTGTCTGTGTCTCCTCTGTCCCCCTCCCCCCTCCCCACCCTGCCTGTCTGCTTTGTGTTGCATTATTCTGAATGGGCTGACAATGCACAGAAAAAGGACCTAAAGCATTTTTATGCAATTTAGCACACACAGGGTAATACATTACATTATAGTGCCATTAAGAATTCAACATCTTGCCCCAATATAGGTTATGCGCAGCCATTAACATACGTTACCACACCAGTGTTAATGTATCCTTTTTTTTTCTCAATTTCACGTTTCTAAAGAAACAAATATATTGAGTTTTATTTTCTCTGATCTAAATTTCTAAAAAAAAAATCAGGCAAATAAACAGCCAGGAATCTTCACTGCACAAAATGTACATAAAAGTGGTCTTTGGTTCAAAAAATAAACATGGTAGCCCTCATGAGACTTATCTTAGATTGGAATTTTGGGACACAGAAACCTTGCTTCTTGTTTTGACGGAAACACTTGACAGTCTTTGGTCTCTAAACTCTTGGAATTAATCCCTACCTAAAATCTGAAAACAGTCCTTCTGATCCAGTAATTAGAAGAGCGAGAAAAATATTAACTAGTATTCACCTATGTCTGTGTTTTCAGCATATAGGAGAAAGAGCTTTTTTTATTTTTTTTATTACATCCGCTTTTTATTTATATTTTTGCAAACCTTAGGTTGCATTATAATCAAATCATTTTAAAACATTTTAAAACAAACGTAATCCCATGCAAAGATTGGGATTATACTTCTCTTCTGCCCCAATATAGAAAACTTACCTCAGTCACAGTCCCGGATAGCTCCTTTCATTTTGAGTTTGCTTGTGACAGCCCCATTCATTGATATAGGTAGCTGTACTCATGGCAGCCTTCTGCAGAGAAGCACAGCTTTTCCCAAAAGAATGAATGGAGCCACATATCTGACTGACATCAAGCTAAAATCAAGTCAGCAACTATAGAAGAGGCAATACGTAGTGATTTCAGGTCACCAGTCGCATGATGTGGCGAACAGGCCTACAGGAGTGAGGGAAAGGTAAGTACGTCGTCTTTTTCCTCACCCCAATAACTAAAGAAGCAGTTCACTTTTACTGTACAAAGGGACAGCAACTGGATAGTAGGGTTTGAATTCTGACTAGAATAAATATATTGTACATGCTTTTTATTGTTTTAGCCCTGGCTTTAATAAAAAAAAATTAAAAAAATACATGCATAACTACTATATATTCCTTTTAATACAGGATGTTCTCATGATACTGGACACAGAGCATTATGGGTTTACTAAAGAGAAACAAACTGTTTGCTCCCAGACTCTCTCTCTCTGTTTGAAACTTCATAGGGCCCTGTCTGAACAGAGCTGATAGGGTGGAGGAGGAAAAGAAGAGGAGTCACAGCTGTGACACAATTCTTGGTAAATTTGAGCTTGAGCTATTGAGCTTTGTGAAACTGGTATTGATTAGCAGAAAAGCTACAGACAGAAATGCAGTTTAAAAATTGCCTAGAACTCAACCTGCTGGCTAGAAAGGTAGACATGAAGTATTCACAATGAATATACTTATAAAAGGAAACATATTACTAGGGCCCACAGTTCAAATCCCAACATGATATGCCTGCATGAAGATTTGCATATTCGCCCTGTGCATGTCTAGTTTAGCCCTGCTCTGGTATCTTCACAAACTCTAAGGCTGGGTACACGCATATGAAAATTGGATGCAGGTTTTCCTGCAGGTATGACTGTCTCTCAATGGAGCCAGTTCACATAGCTCCGGGGTGGCCGCAGTCCGCATTTTCAAAAGGTCCTGTGCATCTTGGTTCCTATTCAGGTTCAAATTCAGGAAAAAAATTGGGACCTGATTTGCACCTGAATCTGTGAACAGGGATGCACTGGACCCTATGCTGTGAATCGCAGATGCAGCATATGTAAACCCGGCCTAAAAGTATGATGGTAGGTTAATTGCTCATTGATGTATGTATGCATGTGACAGAAGATTTTAAGATTGTAATCTCCTTGAAGGCAGAGAGTGATGCACTGCAAATGTATGATATGTAAATTGTCAACACCATATAAACATTTATTTTGAACTACTTGTCGCCCATGCTATAGCTGAAAGACAGCTACAGTGCGGGCCTTAATTGGCAGGAGGGCATTCTTGGATGTCCTCCCAAACAATCAATGTCTGCGGGTCGTGCGCGGCATGCTCTGTGATCACCGAGTCTATGAGACTCCGCTGATCATGGATCCGAGTAAGGGGTCGATCCCGGCCCCTTACCACATGATCAGCTGTCAGCCAATGATGATGACGTGATGTAAACAGAAGCTCAGTAATCAGTATTTTTTTTCCAGAGGGTCATCAACCCCTCACACAGAAAGCCGCGGCTGCATTTTCTGTGCCCACCAGTGTCAGCTGCCAGTGCTACCTACCAGTGCCACCTATCAGTACCCACCAGTGCCCACTGTGCCACCTACCAGTGCCCACAGTGCCACCCATCAATGCCCACCAGTGCTGCCAATGAATGCCCATCATTGTCTCATAATCAGTGCCACAGATCAGTGCTGCCTATTAGTGTCACCTATCAGTGCCTACTAGAGCTGCGCGATTAATCGTTATAAAATCGCGATCTCGAATCTCTCCTCTGACGATCTCTCCCACTGAGAATAGGCGATTCTTTCATATAAACAAGTGGAGAGATTATCTGCTCACTCAGCTGTCAAAATAAAGCTGTCAAAATAAATCTGCCAAGTTTGGAACTTGCATGAAACATTGTAACTAACTTCTTAGATCAAAGGCATAGAACTTCTTGTGTAAACAAATAATCTGGGCAGTCTGCCAAGCTTTCAACCACATGTAAATGCAGGAAGTTTAACCACTTAAAGTCTAAATCTTTTTTTGACACTTCTTTCTTAAGTTAAAATCAATATTTTTTGCTAGAAAATTACTTGGAACACCCAAACATTAATAAATAAAAAAATGATATAATATATATATATATATATATATATATATATATATATATATATATATATATATATATATATTTTAGCAAAGACCCTAGGGAATAAAATGGCAATTGCTGCAATATTTTATGTCACACTGTGTTTGCCCAGCAGTCTTTTAAATGCAATTGTTTGGGAAAAAATACACTTCAATAATTTAAAAAAAACTGTAAAGTTAGCAATTTTTTTTTGTTTTAATGTGAAAGATGATGTTACGCCGCGAGAATCGTGAGAGAATCGTGATCTATCTTCTAAGCAAAAAAATCGTGATTCTCATTTTAGCCAGAATCGTGCAGCTCTAGTGCCTACCAGTGCCCATCAGTGCCACCCATCAGTGATCATCAGTGCCTCCTATCAGTGCCCTTCAGTGCCACCTATCAATGCCACCTATCAGTGCCACACTCAGTACTTATCAGTCCCCTATCAGTGCCCATTAGTGCCGCCTTATCAGTGCCCATTAGAGCCACCTATCAGTGCCCATTAGAGCCACCTATCAGTGCCCATCAGTGTAACCTCATCAGTGCACATCAGTGAAGCAGAAAAATTACCTGTTTTCACATTTTTTAACAAACTATGAAACAGTTTTGTTTTGTTTTTTCTAAATTTTTGGTCTTTTATGTTTTATTTAGCAAAAAATAAAAATTATAAAAATGTCATTTGGGTAATCTGTAGCATGACTGCGCAATTGTCATTCAAAGAGTGACAGCATGAAAGCTGAAAATTGGTCTGGGCAGGAAGGGGATTTAAGTGCCCAGTAAGCAAGTGATTAATTGTAATAAGCAAAGAAACATATACTGTACATACAGTATATACAATGCACTTCTTTTAGAGCAAGCCTGTGCTTTGCCCATGCCCATGCCGAACAAAGCAGCATGTTTGATTTGTTCCCCCATCCCCAGCAACATATACTTTGCCCACCCCTTCACTCCATTCAGTGCCAATACATTGAGATATGGAGGAGCATGTGACTCACTCCATGTGACAGCATTGATCACCCAGAGAGTTCATAGGTCTGTGTAAACTATGGCGTC
Source organism: Lithobates pipiens (assembly GCF_037356315.1). Classification (NCBI taxonomy): domain Eukaryota; kingdom Metazoa; phylum Chordata; class Amphibia; order Anura; family Ranidae; genus Lithobates; species Lithobates pipiens. The sequence goes on along the minus strand of NW_027507787.1, from coordinate 65,493,168 downwards.
AGTCGCTCTTTGCATACACAGGGCTTTCCTTGTATTTGCAGCAGCTGAAAGGAGTATCAGGAGAGTGAAAGAAAATTAAGTATATTTGTGGATGTCTGCAAGATTTTGTTGTGCAAACATTTGTTCGATTTTCTTATAGTTAGTGGGGTCAAATCCACATTTGTTTTTGACCACAGCGATGAGAAATTTCGAAGCAGTAGAATGGAAAACTTTTCTTAAATGAACAAATTTCTAGCAGTGAATGTTGTTTTTGTTCAGGAAAGTCTATTCACTCTAAAATTGAATGTCAAAAGCAAACTTTTTGATGTACTTGAATGACATTCATCAAGTCATTGAATGAGAAAGTTTGTATGAATGGTCATATAGAAGTGTGTGACCAGCTTTACACAGCTTAGCATGTGATGGTCTTCTTATACTCGTTCAGTACCAGATTTAAAGTAGATAACTGTAGCTGGAGATTTGATTAGATTGATGTTGTTCCTCATGAGTGACTCAAGTCTTTCTTCCGCGTAGCTGTTGGCCTCAAATAGGTCACATTCATTTAAGAACACTTGGTTCGGAATAAATTCTGTGAAACTGTGCTACAGGACCCAAATGCTAGTTTTTCGATGGAGAGATTAGAAGGACCTGAAATCACTTTACATAGGTAAATGTGGTTTGGCACAGCTAGCCTCCTCCCAATGGGGTAAAGAAACAAAGCTCTGAATCTTCATGTCCATTCCATGAAAGTTTATAGGCTCAATGCTCTAAACAGAGGCACGGTCTATAAAGCTAAAGGGTGGAATCAGTAAAAACTTGTAAGTCAGAAGTAATAAATTCTCACTGCAAGACGTTCTTGAAACCTAACATCTTTGAGTGAAAATGCTTATTATGAGGAGGCACATATGCTAAGTGCTAATTGACAGCTTGAGCTATCGTTAGTAGGGGCACCATGGTAAACCAGTCTCATCTTTATAAGCAGTGAGCATGCATGAATTAGAAGCAGTTTGCAAAGTGTTAGGTTTGCCATATAATACTAGGGCTAGGCCATGCTTGTTTTGATTTCTCTTATTCATTCATCATTATTCAATTCCCCCATCCACTCTAAACAGCATGGAAGAAGGTTCTATGGCAGTCTGAATACCCAAACAATTACTGCATATGATTGAATAGTTGCTGTTTGGACAAATGTCCACTTAGCTCCTTCGACTTTTTAATTTTGGTAAGTTGGATGGTGTCAACAGGGCCACTCACACTTGAAATTTAGGTGGATTTAGGAGAAGTTGGTTGAAATTCAACCACATAGGGCCAGCCTTAAGCCTAATACACACTAGTAATTTTTTTTTTTTTTCGGTTAACCCAACGGGTTGAACGAAAAAAAAAAACTGATAGCTCAGGAGGAGTCACTATCCAACTGTAGTACAGCGATTTCCCCTGCTGTTCTATTGTGTTCTGACAGGGCGACGACCCTTCCACCAGAATACACCAGTCAACATTCTCAGCCATTGGAAGAGAGCGCTGATTGGGAATTTTTTCCATCATGCCCCTTCGGCAGAAGCTGGCTGAATGGCCCATCTTTTGTCGGAATGACTACAGTACACATGGGCCGAATGTTGTCCGATTTCTCTTGAACCGGCCGATGCTGCCAACATTCAGCCCGTGTGTACTAGGCTTAACACTGAAATTGTCTGAAACTGAACAGTTAATCTAAAAATAAAATAAAAAACTTAAATCAAAGAGCTTGCCAGATTGGATGGAAGCCTTCCACTGGAAGAGCTGCTTGTGACAGAAAACAGAGTGTTGTTAGTGAGGAAACCAAGTCCTAGTCCAATGTTTCAGATAGTGAGGAGAGCCACTGTGGAACACAGAGCAGGATATGAGGTCACACCTGGGGTGGGGTGGTTACTATGGTAAAGCGTTTCAGAGCTCTTATTGTCTCCTTTATCAAACCATAGTTGAATAAATCAAAATGAATGGTTTTATAGAGATGCCAATAGGAGCTCTGAAACGTTTTACCATAGCAACCAACCCACCCCAGGTGTGATATCATCCTGCCCTGTGTTCTACAGTGGCTCTCCTCATTTCCTGGAACATTGCACTTGGTTTCCTCACTGACAACACTCTGTTTGCTGTCACAAGCGGCTCTTCCGGTGGACGGCTTCCATCCAATGTGGAATGGCTGCAGATAAGCTCTTCGATTTTATATTCCTATTAGTTTGCACTTGGCCTTTTAATCATAATAAAGCCATTGATGGTGCACTAATCTAACAATTAACAATTTTGTTTTGCAAATGTCTCAAGCATTCACTTAGCTTTCTTGAATAGTCCCGCGTGTTGCTGAATATGTTTATTTCTTATGATCTCCAGCTCCACCTAATGACCATAAAGCAGTATTTTCCTCAATGACGCATTATGGCCACTAGATGGCATTGGCAGTCAAAAGAAATACATTTATTAGGCAAAATACAGGATTAATTAGACAGCAAGCAAACACTTGAGATTTTCACACAGCAAAGTTCTTATAAATAGTGCACCTTGCCGTTGAAATGAAAATGCAAGACCAGGGAAAACGAATACATGGCAGTGATAGAGTTTTAGTGCCAAGAAGACTACAATGTCATCACACACATCAATGGCCAGTAAATTCTTCCTCTAGCTGTATCCTTCATTGGCACTTCTCTGTTCAGTGTCTATATTCCTAATTTCTACTATTTCACCCTCTTATACGTTTCTCTCCTCCCTGTGTTCTCACTGTTTCACCCTCACTGTTTTTTTACTCATTCTGTTGCCTTCACTCTCTAATCTCTAATATCTGTTTTCTCTGGTTTCCATACTTCCCATACTTTGTTACGGATCTGCCCTTTCCCTTTCTCCCTTGAATAACATTCCTGTCTCTTAGCTCTTTTTGGCTTGTTGATAAACTAGCCACTATGGTTTAAAATAAAATAATTGACTAAAATCAGTGATTTTAGGTTAAATGTACTTGTTTTTCTTTTTACTATTAGGGCTTTTTCACACCAGGTGCAATGCAAAATCACCCATTTTCCCGTACAGCACAAAGCACGTTGCCTTTTGCAGACACATGCTAGTGGCATTGATTCTTAAAGCGTAACTACACTAAGGCCGCGTACACACGCGCGGACTGTTCGCCCAACTTTGTCCGTCCAACAGTTTCGGCAAACAGTCCGCTCAAACTTAGCATGAACGGACATGGCCACACACGACGGACGAACAGTTTGCTGAAACCGTGCGCGATGACGTGAACGGCACGTACGACGGGACGTAAAATACGACGTCCTATACACTGCATTATAACTTTCGGCGTGAAAATCCTTTCTGAGCATGCGCGCAACTTTGTTTGACGAACAAGCCTACACACGAGCGGACTGTTCGCTGAAACAAGGTTTCAGCGGACAGTTTTACGGAATTTCCGAAAAACCTTGTCCGTCCAACTGTCCGCTGAAACTGTCCGCTGAAAGCCCACACACGAGCGGACTGTCCGCCCAAACACTGTTCAGCGGACAAAGTTGGGCGAACAGTCCGCGCGTGTGTACGCGGCCTTATGTTTTCATCTTTCTATCTATTAAATCCTCTGTTGTTTTAACTTTGGATAGTTTTCCAGGAAGGGAGGGGAAATGAGTCATAAGAGAGGCAATGAGAGCTGCAGGGCTGGAGGTGTGCCTCTGTGTGTCTGTGTAAATCCAGGAAGTGAACAGGCAGCAGCTTCAGCTGCCCACAGTTAAAATGGTTGCAGCCAGCCTCAGTGGAGGGAGATTTCTGCAGCATATGTGGGAAGTACAGAATCACAGTATATATAAAATAATATGGAAAGTGGTTGGAGGGAAGCTTCAGAATGGCAAAGATGTTTTTATTACAAATTATGTGAGAAGACTACAGTTCCTCTTTAATGTCACACCCATACATCTAGCAAACGCACGCACGTGTATTTGTGCCTGCCACAACACATGGCACTGCAATTGAAAAAATTGCGTCTGTATGTTTTTTGCGTGTTTCACACACATACAGCATCCCCTTTTGAAATGCAACACTTGAACGCACAGTAATGCGCAAAAAAGCATGCCACTTAGACGCATCTCCTGATGTGAACGAACACTTAACCACTTGCCGACCAGCCACAGTATATATATACTGCAGCAGATCGGCTCTCCTGCGCAAACCTACGTACCGTACATCGGTCCATGCATGTTAAACTGGTCCTACAGGTCCCATGGACTCCATGTCCACTGGCCACCCACGATCGCGGTGAGGTGAGGCAGAACGGGGATCTGCCAGTGTAAACAAGGCAGATCCCCATTCTGTTAGGGGACAACTCTGAGATCTAGAGTTAAAGTCTAGAGAAAAATAAAAGTCCATAAAACTATTCCCTATTTTGTAGACACTATAACTTTTGCGCAACCCAATCAACCCAATATACGCTTATTGCAATTTTTTTAACAACAATATGTAGCAGAATACATATTGGCCTAAACTGATGGATACATTTGTTTTTATATATATTTTTGGGTATATGTACTATAGTAGAAAGTAAAAAATACTGTTTTTTTTTTTTTTTTCAAAATTGTTGGTCTTTTTTTGTTTATAGCTTAAAAAATAGAAAACGCAAAAAATGGCCTGGTCATTAAGAGGGTAAAAAATTTCTGTGACTGAAGTGGTTAATGTGTTAATTTTAATCTTTCCTACCACCCCTCAAAACATGGAACCTGTAGAATTTTTTAAACATCGCCTATGGAGATTTTTAAGGGTAAACGTTATTCCACGAGTGGGCACAATTTTGAAGCGTGACGTGTTGGTTATCAATTTACTCGGCATAAAATTATCTTTCACAATATATAAAAAATTGGGCTAACTTTACTGCTGTATTATTTTTTAATTCAAAAAAGTGTGTTTTTTCCCCAAAAAAGTGTGCTTATAAGACCACTGAGCAAATATGGTGTGACAGAAGGTATTGCAACAACCACCATTGCATTCTCTAGGGTGTTAGCAATATATATATATAATGTTTGGGGGTTCTAAGTAATTTTCTAGCAAAAAAACCTGATTTTAACTTGTAAACACCAAGGGAGTTATTTATGAAAGGCAAATCCACTTTGCACTACAAGTGTAAACTACAAATGCAAAGTACACTTGAAATTGCACTGAAAGTGCACTTGGAAGTGCAGGCGATGTAGTTCCAAAGCGGACATGCAAGGAAAATAAAAAACAGCATTTTAGCTTGCACATGATTGGATAATAAAATCAGCAGAGCTTCCCCTCATTTCTACCCCTCAGATTCACAGCAATTGCACTTCCAAGTGCACTTTCAGTGCAATTTCAAGTGCACTTTGCACTTGTAGTGCAAAGTGGATTTGCCTTTCGTAAATATCCCCCCCCCCCCCGTAAATAACCCCCCAAATCTCAAAATGAGGCTCTGTCCTTAAGTAGTTAATACTTTCCTTTCCCGGCCTGTCAGTTTTGGTGGACGGCCATGTCTTGGTAAGTTTGCAGTTGTTGATTACTCTTTCCATTTTCGGATTGTTATTGCAATTGGTTCCACTAGATTTTAGTTAGGTGTATCAGAATAAAGGGAGCTGGATACAAATGCACGCCACACTTTTCAGATATTTATTTGTAAAAACAAAATTCAAAACCATTTATCATTTTCCTTCCACTTCACAATTATGTGCCACTTTGTGTTGGTCTATCACATAAAATCCCAATAAAATACATTTATGTTTTTGGTTGCAACATGGCAAAATGTGGAAAATTTCAAGGGGCATGAATACGCACAGTGTATGTATGTGTATATATAACACATTATACTTTGTTACAGAGGCCAGTGTGTAGCTGAAAGGGGCAAAGTAGGTGTGCACTAATCAATCAATTTGAAAATTTCAAGGGGTATGAATACTTTTTTAAGGCACTTTATACTTAAAAGAGAAGTATGGTATGGGAATTTTTTTTATTTTAGATTAATACTTACCTATGTGGATGGAGACCGATGCTGCAGCTGTCCCCTGACATCTCTACACTGGGAACCGAGTCACCGACCATTGCTGATGGCTCGGTTATCACAGATCCCTGAGAGGAGAGCTGCTGACTGTTAGTCAGCGTCTCTACTCTGCTTCTCCACGCTCACTTGAGCAATGAGCTGTGGAGGGGTGGGGAGCGGCCGTCTCAGCATCTCGGCAGCTTGCTGAGATGCTGAGACTGCCATCATTCAAGGCAGCTGGCGGATCCAGACTTGGGAACTTGGGATGATGGGCTGTCTCGACTGATGGCGATGACGTCAGCGGAGAGCGGACTTCAGACCTCTCCGCTAAAAACGGGTCACAGGAGTGCAAAACGAATTGCACTTCTGTAACCCTTAGGAGAAGCCCAGCCTAAAATGCTCAGGCTGGACTTCTCCTTTAACTAATTCGAACAGCCATAGCACATGGTGGTCTTCAGATCTAGCCAAAATATTTTTTGTGCTGACCACATCTGTTCGTTTGATCCACACAGAAATCTATTGTGTTGCCTGCAGATACAGGAGATGCTTGAGAGATTACCTCATAGCTTTACCTCACAAAGCTGAGGGAACATTCCCTGCTCTTCCACTTATGCCCAGTACACACGACCGGACTTTCCAGCAGACTAGGTTCGACGGAATCAGTCCGTCAGACAATCCGATCGTGTGTGGGCTAATCCGGTCGTTTTTCATTAAAAAAAATCAGACAAACCTAGAAATAGAACATGTTTCAAATCTGTCCGGCAAACTCAATTCCAATCGGGAAAACCATTTATCTGTATGCTGGTCTGATGGACCAAATACGACGCAAGGGCAGCTATTGGCTACTGGCTATTGAACTTACTTTTTTAGTCCTGCCTTACGTCATCATGTTCAAAACGAATGGACTTAGTCTGTTCGTGTGTGGCCAAGTCCATTCGTTCGGATGTCCGTCGGAACTCCACCGAAAAGTCAGACGGGAAGACCGTCGGACCTAGTCTGCCGGAAAGTCCAGTCATGTGTACGCGTCATAAGTCATCCCCACTCAGCTCTTTGTCGAATATGTCAGTTCCAGGGGAACCTGGAAAACAAGAGAAAAGGAGCGCCATTTACTGGTTGGATTTGAAATCATAGGATATTTACACTCACCAGCCACTTTATTAAGTACATCTGTTAAATTGCTTGGTAACACAAATTGCTAATCAGCCAATCACATGGCAGCAATTCAATGCATTTGGGCATCTAGACATGGTGAAGATGACTTGTGAAGTTCAAACCAAGCATCAGAATGGGGTAAAAAGGGGATTTAAGTGGCTTTGAACGTGGCATGGTTTTTGGTGCCAGACGGGCTGTTCTGAGTATTTATAAAAACTGCTGATCTACTGGGATTTTCATGCACAACCCTCTCTAGGGTTTTCAGAGAACACTCCGAAAAAAGAAAATATCCAGTGAGGGGCAGTGTGGATGAAAATGTCTTGTTGATGTCAGAGAGAATGGGCAGACTGGTTTGAGATCTTTGAATGCACAACACATTGAACCTTGAAGCAGATGGGCTACAGCTAAGAACAAGAAACGGAGGCTACAATTCATACGGGCTCACCAAAATTGGACAATAGAAGATTGGAAAAATTTTGCCTGGTCTGACGAGTCTCGATTTCAGCTGCGACATTCAGATGGGAGGGTCAGAATTTGGCATAAAATAACATGAAAGCATGGATCCATCCTGCCTTGTATCAACGGTCCAGGCTGGTGGTTGTGTAATGGTGAGGGGGATATTTTCTTGGCACACTTTGGACCCCTTAGTACTGAGCATCGTTTTGGTTGCTAATCACACCTTTCACCATGATATCCTTTAGCTGTTGGTGGGCTTTGCTCTGCATTCCAAGCGTGTCTTATGAAAAGCACAGCAGTCTTTCCCCTCTATACTTACTTACATTACAACTCCATCTAAAGCCCCATACACACTATCAGATTTTCTGCTGAGTTTGTCCTTCAGATTTACCAAAACCATATAATATGAGGTCAAACCTTAGGAGTTTCAATTTGTATGCAATCAGGCAGACCCTTGCACTACATGGTTTTGGTAAATATGAAGACAAAAATCAGCAGAAAATCTGATAGTGTGTATGGGGCTTTATAGAAAATGCTTTTTAACTGCTTGCCGACTGCCTCTCGCCGATATACGTCGGCAAAAGGGCTCATACAGGCAGAATAACTTACCTGATAGTTGCCCTTTAAGAGGCGGTCGGTGGCGCGCACGCCCACAGCAAGCTCCGTGAGTGGGGTCTTGGGTCCCACGGACTCGATCGCTGTGGGGATACCTGTAATTGCCTCACGGGGAGGAAGAATGGGAGATGCTAATTTAACCACTTGCCGCCCGCCCTATAGGCAATTGACGGTGGCAAAGTGGTTGCATAATCCTGATCGGACGTCATATGATGTGATCAGGATTATGAGCGGCGATCGTTGTTGCGGGGTGTCAGTCTGATACCCGGCAACTACGATCTTGGTAAAGAGTCTCCGACGTGTCCAATCACGGCTGATCACAGTGTAAATAGGAAGAGCCGGTGATCGGCTTTTCCTCACTCGCGTCTGTCAGGTGCGAGTAGAGGAGAGCCGATCGGCTGCTCCTCTGACAGGGGGGGTCTGTGCTGATCGATTCACCAGGGACCACCAGGGATGCCAGGGACGCCACCAGACCACCAGGGATGCCCAGCAAAAGGTAATCCTCCCTAGACCACCAGGGATGCCAGTCAGTGCCACAATGGATGCCAATCAGTGCCCATAATGGATGCCAATCAGTGCCCACAATGGGCATCACTGATTGGCATGCATTATTGTTTGGCACTGATTGGCATCCATTAGTACAGTATAACAATACCCGTGCCGCCTATCAGTGCCCACCTGTGCCGCCTATCAGTGCCCATCCGTGCTGCCTATCAGTGCCCACACATGCCCATCTGTGCCGCCTATCCATGCCCATCTGTGCCGCCCATCCATGCCAATCCGTGCCAGCTATCAGTGCCAATTTGTGCCACTTATCAGTGCCCATCAGTGCCACCCATCAGTGCCACTTGGCATCCATTAGTACAGTATAACAATACAATGCCGCCTATCAGTGCCCACCTGTGCCGCCTATCAGTGCCCACATGTGCCGCCTATCAGTGCCCATCCGTGCCACCTATCAGTGCCCACACATGCCCATCTGTGCCGCCTATCCATGCCCATCTAAACAATCTTTATTTATAGGAGATAGGGTATTACAGCTTGATATACAGTAAAAGAATGAAAAAAAAATGAAAATGAACAGAGAGGATAAACATTTGCTGTAGGTAATGCGATGCTGGGTGTCTTTCAGCTCACTTCCTGTGAGTACAGAGTGTCATGGTCCCACCCACCAGGGGACATTGCCATAATGCCCTGTACTGACATACAATGATGTTATCATGTGAGCACCACTCTCTGCATCCTTGAGGGCCACCCAGGGCCAGAGAAGACCTGAAAACGGAACATCTGAAAAAGCAAAAATATTAATAAAAAAAATAATGTGGGGATAATGGTAGTTTGGGGGGATGTAATGGAGTTTTAAAGCAGCCAAAAATAAAATTAACCAAGTACTGGAATGCGTAATTTCATGATAGCACATATACACTAGAATTTATTTAAAAATGTCAATCAAATGGTTTGTAAAAATTTCAGTCGGTGTAATAAATTTGTGTAAATAACTTTTAATGAGGACATTCACAGCTTCACAGAGCCAGTACCCCATGTTTAGTATTCATGCTGAACATACACTGTATTTTAACAAAGTTTTACATGTCTCATAATGTTTCCCCGCACGTTCCTCTATAATGAATACAGTGAATTTTCCACGTTAAAGTGCATGCAAGTGGAATCCAAATCAGCATGTAAATTTTTTTTTTCTTTCTCACATTCTTTACCAGGATGCCAAAAGCTTTTATACAGCAACAAGAAAGCTTTATTGAATGGCAGCTTATCAGGAGCTCTTCACGCTGCACAAGTATACAGAAGCTGAATGACAAGTCTCACTTGCAGGTGGCACACAAAAGCAAAATCAACAGGCTGTGGAATCCCACTGATTACAAGCACAATGGGGGACATGTACTAACTAAACATTGCTATTTAAGGGGAGACTGCAAAGAAAGTTTAAAAAATATATATATACATTTAATGTCCTGAATTGTTTTATGTATTGGTATGGTTTGAAGGATATTAATACATTTTTTTGTAACAGTTGTGCGTCACTGTACGAAATTTTTCAAAAATAAAGAACTTGTTTTAAAAAATAGATGTTTTTTAAAATATTCTCATTTATTAAGCTGTTCTGTACTAATTTTTAACTACTTGCTGACCGGGCCTTTTCTGGAACTTTTCGTTTAAGGCTCGGTTCACGCATGAGCCGCTTGCGCCTCATAACAGGAGTCCGGTGCATGCTGGTTCACCGTTTCAGGTCCGATTTCAGCTCAAATTTTGGGCTGAATTCGGACCTGAAACGGAGCAAAAGAAGCACAACACACCGGATCCCACATTCGCAATTGTGTGAACCCAGCCTTAAAGTTTAAGTCAGTATTTTTTTTGCTAGAAAATTACTTAGAACGTCAAAACATTATATATATATATTTTTTTAGCAGAGGCCCCAGAGAATAAAATGGTGATTTTTGCAATATTTTATGTCACACAGTAGTCTTTCAAACACAATGTTTTTGGAAAAAATTAATTTTAATGAATTAAAAAAAACCACAATATTTACCCCACTTTTTTGTAAAATGTAAAAGATGATGTTACGCTGAGTAAATAGATACCTAACATGTCATGCTTTGAAATTGCGCATGCTCGTGGAATGGCGACAAACTACGGTACTTAAAAATCTCCATAGGTGACACTTTAAAAATTTTACAGTTACAGAGGAGGTTTTGAGTTATTGCTCTTGCTCTAACGTTCATGGCGTTCACATGTGTGGTTTGAACACCATTTACATATGCGTACGCGTAGGAACTTACGTATGCGTTCACTTCTGCGTGCAAATACGGAGGGATGGGGTACTTTACATTATTTTTTCTTATTTATTTTACTTTTTATTTTTCATTTTTACACTGTCTCATGTATTTATTTATTTTCTATCACTTTATAATAAATGTAAACATACCTTGTAATAGAAATAAGGATGACAGGTCCTCTTTATTGAGAGATCTGGGGTCAAAAATGTACCTTTTAAAAGTAAAAGATAATTTTTTTGTTTTTTTTATTGCTTTGAACTTTTGCTTTAAAAAATATAAAAATAAAATTATTTACTATGGTCTGGGAACCAGAAGTGACTGCAGACATTGCTGCGGTCTTCCAAAGGCATAGAGACGAGTCGCAGGGCATCTTGGCCTCAATCTTCTCCATACCCAGCTACCGCTAGCATCGGGTCAATCTCGGCTAAATGGTCAGGCAAAAGACAACACCTCACTGTTTCTATTTTATGCAGCTCTGTATAGAGTTTCAGTTATAGAGAGACAGTCCGCAAGCTATTACTGGATGATCACATTAGAAAACTATGAATGTTCTGCATGCACAGGGTCATGGAAGGAACATATTTTCAATGTTATTTCCAAAATGAATAAATTAGGTATCGTAAGGTAAGAAATTTGTTTATAAACTGTAAAAACGATAAGCAGTAATAATGTATAAACTATAAAATCTAAACTCCTAAACTATAAAAATGTATAACTATAAAAATGTAATTTCAACGCAGTTTTGCTTCAAGCATAGTGCTGTAAAATCAGTCAAGGCACTTAAAAAAAGAGAATTTTTAAATAGTAATTAGAAGGTGATTGTTTTTTTTTTTTTTTTGCTTGCTAGAGGCACGCACTGACTTTAGTAGCAAAGTTTGCTTTTTAAATTGGTATGAATTCCCCAAGCTTACTTTTAGCCCTTGTACACACGGTCGGACATTCCGACAACCAAATCCGTCGGATTGTGTCCGACGGATCTTGTCCGAAACTGTTGCATACACACGGTCGGACAAAGTTGTTGGAAAATCCGATCTTTCAGAACATGATGACGTAATTTCGTTACGATGGGACTACGTTCAGGCTAGTAGCCAATAGCTTTGATGTAGGAATTTGATCTGAGCATGCGTGGCACTTTGTCCGATCGGAATTCTCTACACATGATCGGAGTATGTCTGATCGGAGCAGTTTGTCGGAAAATATTTCCGGCAAGTTGGAAAATTTGGTCCGACGGATATTCGGACGGAAACAGTCCGATGCATACCACACACAGTCGGAATATCCGACAAAACGCTCCGATCGGACACATTCCGACGGAATCTCCGACCGTGTGTACAAGGGCTTAGACTGACTTCTCTATGGGAATGACTCAAGCTGGCCATATACATGGAACAAATTTTTTGCTAATTTCTGCTGTATGAGCCACAATTAGTTCCTTGGTTGGCCCTATTGGCACCAACAAACTCATATGGATTTTTCTGTAGACTTTTCTATATATTAAGATATACTTACCTGAGCCCCAGCGATGTTGCACAAGAGACTCGGCTGTACGGAACTCTCCCTCCTGATTGGCTGAGACCATATATACAAACAGTAACAAAAAACTGGCCACTGCCCACACCTATAACTGGCCTTCACGGTGAGGAGCCCATGGAGGGCATATACATATTAAGCAAAGACAATTCCATAGCTCAACTCACCAACCAGTCTGCTGACCAATCAAATGAACCTGTCTAACCGTCTGTTAAAAGTAAGGGTTTAGTTAGCACACATTTGAAAACTCATGTGTAAGCTGCAAGGCCTCGTCACGGCACCGTGTGTTACTTGCAGTCCTAACACTGCAAATTCATAAGTGTCTCCACAGTGGAAGCACATGCATGGAATGGATAGATGTGGACAGGTGAGACTGGAGACTGCCCAAGCCCCCTTAAAGGAACAGGAGCACACTGGACACCCAGCAAGAACACAATGGCAGCGAAGGTGCCCAGTGTTTCCCCGGACCCTATATACAAACAGTAACAGTAAAACTGGCCACTGCCCACACCTATAACTGGCCTTCACAATGAGGAGCCCATGGAGGGCATATACATATAAAATGTGCTTCCACTGTGGAGACACTTATAAATTTGTAGTGTTAGGATTGCAAGCAAAGCAGGGTGCCATGATGAGGCCCCTGCTTTTAACAGATGGTTAGACAGGTTAATTTGGTTGGTCAGCAGACTGGTTGGTGAGTTGAGCTATGAAATTGTCTTTGTTTTATATGATTGGCTAAGACACAGTGGGCACAATTGGCTCCCACTGCTGTCAATCAAAGTCAGTGAGCCAATGAGGAGAGAAAAGAGGGTGGAGTTGAGTTGTGACTCCGTGTCTGAATGGACACACAGAGCAGCAGCTTGGCTCGAGTGCCTCCATAGCAAGCTGTTGCTGTTGGGGCACTCGGCAGGAGGAAGGGGCCAGGAGTGCCAGCGAGCGGCCTGAGAAGAGCAGCATCTGGGCTGCTCTGTGCAAAATCACTACACAGAGCAGGTGTAGTGGTTTTTGTTTGTGAAAATGTTTATTTTTGTTTGTTATTTTTATACAAAAAAATACTTTATTATAATTTTAAGCATTTGCACAAGCAGCACAAATGATTACTTTATTGTTTGTAATGTGATTTTCTGATATGACCTTCAGCTCCATCTAGTGGTCATTTTGCTGCATTTTCCTGAACTATCTCAATAAAAAAAATACTGCATTATGGCCACTAGATGGAGCTGACAATTATTCATGGCTCCTGTTCAAATGCTTAAGACATTTGCATGGTGATTTTTTTTTTTGTACGCTTCACTTCAGTCCTTCAATTATGGCCAAGGAAATTCCTATATTCCTATATTTATTTAATTCTTATTTATATAATGTTGGCATTTGAATGAATAGTCAAATGTTCAAAAGAAAATATTGTGGAATTGGCATAAATATTTAGTTTGCATTGGATTGTGCGTTTCAGTTGTGTGATGTGCTGTGGGCAGGCTTGTTTGGAATAGCTGTTCCTAGAATTGTTTATGGTGTCTCAGAGTATATATACATGGCAGCTTTGGGGTCAAACAAGCTTTAGGTCATTGGCTCCCAATTATGGTTCACTGGCTTTTGAATGTAAATCATTGTGTGTAACTGTTGCGTCTTCTCCATTGGATCCATTGGAGCAGAAACAATGAAGCAATAGACTCTATTTAGCATTGATGTTTATTCATCGCACTCCCACTCAAGACATTGGGGTTAACCCGTTCATTGCCAGTATGCTCAGCTATTGAATCTTAGCCAAAAGATGGGATTAATATCTTTTAGCTATGTCTTTTTTTAAATTACATAATTGCATTAAATTGTACGTTTTTGGGCACTGGAGGAGGATCAGTGGGATATTGCTTTAGAATTGAATATTTTAACTGACAATTGCGCGGCCATCCGACACTGTACCCAAACAAAATGTTTGTCCTTTTTTCCCACAAATAGAGCTTTCTTTTTGTAGTATTTGATCACCAGTTTTTGCGCTATAAACAAAAACTTTTTTTTTAAAAAACAATATTTTTTTTACTTACTGCTATAATAAAATAAAATAAAAAATTGAATTTTTCCATCAATTTAGGCCAATATGTATTACTACATATTTTTGGTAAAAGAAATCCCAATAAGTGTACATTGAATGGTTTGCTCAAAAGTACCGTATTTATCGGTGTATAACACGCACCTTTTTCCCCTTAAAATCAGGGGAAAATCGAGGGTGCGTGTTATACGCCTATCCTCCGCGATTTCTGATCGATTTTTGGGCTCTGGGTGGCTTTCAGCCACCTTAGGCCCTTTTCGTGGCTTTCGACCACCTTCGGCCCTTCTTGGAGGCTTTTCGGCTGCCTTCGGCCGTTCTCGGCGGCCTAAAACTGCAGAGAAGGGCCGAGAGCCTCCGAGTACGGCCGAAGGCGGCCAAGAGCCGCCGAGTGCGGCCGAAAGCCGCCGAGAACTACCGGGCCCCGCCGAGATACACAGGCCATCTCGGCGGCGCCATTTTTAAAAATAAAAGCAGACATCACTGAGGGGACAACGATGCACGAGGCTGCAATGACGGACAGGCTGCAATGACGGACAGGCTGCATGACAGACAGGCTGCATGACGAGGCTGCAATGACGGACAGGCTGCATGACGAGGCTGCAATGACAGACAGGCTGCAATGACAGACAGGCTGCATGACGAGGCTGCAATGATGGGCAGGCTGCATGACGGACAGGCTGCATGACGAGGCTGCAATGACAGACAGGCTGCATGACAAGGCTGCAATGAGGGACAGGCTGCATGACAAGGCTGCAATGATGAACAGGCTGCATGACAAGGCTGCAAATGACACTGACAAGGCTTTAGATGGACACTGATAAAGCGGCATTGATGGGCATTTAAATGTAAGTTTTTTTTCCTTAAATTTCCCTCCTAAAAGTTTTTTTCCTTAAAATTCCCTCCTAAACTTGGGGTGCATGTTATACGCCGGCGCGTGTTATACGCCGATAAATACGGTAAGTAGTCTACAAACTATGGGATATTGTATTTATTTTTTTACTAGTAATGGTGGCGATCAGTGACTTATAGCGGGATTGCGATATTGCGGTGGAGAAATCGTACACCTAACTGACACTTTTGACACTTTTTGGGGACACTATTACAATGATCAGTGCTCAAAAATAGGCAGCACAAACTGCAACCACTGTATCCAGTGGACACAGCAGTTGTGCTGCTTGGTATTGGGCCACTGTGAGCAGTCCAGATAGCAAGTGATAGCCGTGCGATCAGATGTCACATAGTAAACAATAGTCATGAATGGAATCCATTCATTACAGTTTACTATTGTGTGTGAACTGTGATTGGTCACCAGTGATCACATTGTACCTGGGCCATGTGATAGCTGGGGGCCAATGACAGCATCACAATATTAAAAAATGTGTCGTGATTGAAACCCGTTCATGACAGTTGAAACAATTGCTGTTACAGTTGTCATCACTGTAACAAGCAATCACAGTGTAAAAAAAAGTAGTACAGTGTCACTATGTTATGTAAAGAGGACATTGTAAAAGAAGAAAAAAATTGTGGAAAAAATAAAATCTTTTTTGACAGTATGTAAAAAAAAAAACGAAATTGTGAAAAAAAACTAATTCTATTTAATTTCTTAATTTTCCCCAAAATTGTGACAAAAAATTACACCTTCAAAAAACTCACCATGCCTCTTACTAAATGCCTCAGACTATCTATTTTTCAAAAAGACTAAATTTGGGGGGTATTTGTACTGTCCTGCCATTTTAGGACCTCAACAAATGAGATAGGTAGTCTGTACTGTACATCAGGATTGATCAATTTTCAAAAATACCATATATGCCATTGTTTGTAGACTATATCTTTCACACAGATTATTTGTTTGAAAAATGTTATAACAAGAAAAATGTGGGTTGTTAAATATGACCAAAATAAAGCTCTGTTTGTGTGAAAAAATATATACATTTCAGTTGGTTACAGTGTTGCATGACCCTGCGTTGGGTAACAGTTGCCAGTTGTCCCCTATCCTTTTCGCAATATCATTGGAACCCTTTTTAACTATAATACGCAGCGACCCTAGGATTCACGGAGTTAAGATAGGACCGTCGGAACATAAATACGCCGCGTACGCGGATTAAATTCTCTTCTACATACAGCAACCATTAATTTCCCTTCCCAATCTCATGGCAGCTTTCCACAAATTCGGCGCAATGTCTAATTTTAAAATTAATTTATCGAAGTCAGAGATACTGGACATATCAGTCCCACATAGGCAGGAAGTTGATTTGCAATCTACATTTCCCTTTCAATGGCAACCGTCAGCCCTAAAGTACCTTGGGATATATCTTACACCCAACCTCGCCTCCCTGTTTCATAAAAATTACATACCTGTTTTTAATGCAATTAGGACAGACCTACAAAGGTGGTCATAGCTAGTACATTCTTGGCTAGGGAAAATTGCGATAGTATGAACAAATGAGGCTGCACTTTGTATTTCAGATGATCCCATACAGAATCCCCATGGGTTTTTTTAACCACTTCAGCCCCGGACCAATAAACAGCCTAAGGACCAGAGGTCTTTTTACAATTTCGCACTGCACTGCTTTAACTGGTAATTGCGCGGTCATGCAATGTTGTACCCAAACGAAATTTGCGTCCTTTTCTTCCCACAAATAGAGCTTTCTTTTGATGGTATTTGATTGCCTCTGCGATTTTTATTTTTTGCGATATAAATGGAAAAAGACCGAAAATTTTGAGAAAAAATGATATTTTCTACTTTTTGTTATAAGAAAAATCGAATAAACTCAATTTTAGTCAAACATTTAGGGCAAAATTTATTCAGCCACATGTCTTTAGTAAAAAAAATGGCAATACGCGTATATTTATTGGTTTGCGCAAAAGTTATAGCGTCTACAAACTAGAGTACATTTTCTGGAATTTACACAGCTTTTAATTTACGACTGCCTATCTCATTTCTTGAGGTGCTAAAATGGCAGGGCAGTACAAACCCCCCCCCCCCAAATGACCCCATTTTGGAAAGTAGACACCCCAAGGAAGTTGTGGAGAGGCATGTTGAGCCCATTGAATATTTTTTTTTTGTCCCAAGTGATTGAATAATGACACAAAAAAAAAAAAAGTTTACAAAAAGTTTTCACTAAATGATATATTGCTCACACATGCCATAGTTATATGTGGAATTGCACCCCAAAATATATTCTGCTACTTCTCCTGAGTACGGGGATACCACATATGTGGGACTTTTTGGGAGTCTAGCTGCGTACGGCACCCCGAAAACCAATCACTGCCTTCAGGATTTCTAAGGGTGCAAATTTTTGATTTCACTCCTCACTACCTATCACAGTTTCGAAGGCCATAAAATGCCAAAATAACACAAAACCCCCCCAAATGACCCCATTTTGGAAAGTAGACACCCCAAGGAAGTTGTGGAGAGGCATATTGAGCCCATTGAATATTTTTTTTTGTCCCAAGTGATTGAATAATGACACAAAAAAAAAAAAAGTTTACAAAAAGTTGTCACTAAATGATATATTGCTCACACATGCCATAGTTATATGTGGAATTGCACCCCAAAATATATTCTGCTGCTTCTCCTGAGTACGAGGATACCACATATGTGATACTTTTTGGGAGTCTAGCTGCGTACGGCACCCCGAAAACCAATCACTGCCTTCAGGGTTTCTAAGGGTGCAAATTTTTGATTTCACTCCTCACTACCTATCACAGTTTCGAAGGCCATAAAATGCCAAAATAACACAAAACCCCCCAAAATGACCCCATTTTGGAAAGTAGACACCCCAAGATATTTACTGAGAGGCATGTTGAGTCCATGAAATATTTTATATTTTGCCACAAGTTGCAGGAATTTTAAATTTTTTATTTTTTTTTTGCACAAAGTTGTCACTAAATGATATATTGCTCACACATGCTATGGGCATAAGTCAAATTACACCCCAAAATAAATTCTGCTGCTTCTCCCGAGTACGGGGATACCACATGTGGGGGACTTTTTGGGAGCCTAGCCACGTACGGGACCCTGAAAACCAAGCACTGCCTTCCGGATTTAAATATAAAATGCTACCAAAAAAACTGTTAGCGATCGCAGGGATCAGGCCTGACTCTGCGATCGCTGCAGTTATGTGTTTAGTGTTTTGTAAGTGACAGTGATCGATCGATACTGCACTTGGGTGGGCTGGGCAGAGGGGCAAAACGCAGGTGCTAGCAGGTATCTGGGCTGATCCCGCTAACAATGCGTTTTTTTGGAACCCTAAACTGCTGGGGATGCTAGTATAGATCTGATCAGATCAGATATTGATCTTTTCAGATTCTATACCACTACAGGAGGTTTATGCTTTGCGTGTGGGTGTTAGTGGTACTGGCACTAACCTAGCGCTGCCTGGGGCGACGCAGACCCTGACCCTAAAACCTAATTGATATCACCCGCTGGGTGATCAGGGGGTTAAACCTTTATTGGGTAATAAATGGTGGGTGCCCTGATGCTATAAAAAGCAAACTAACCAGAGTCACCCGTAACACTTATACGGTGATCACTGGTGAAAGGGTTAACTAGGGGCAATCAGGGGGTTCAAATTTTTATTAGGTAGTATATGGGGGTCCCTGCCGCTATATAAAAACCTGACGGGGAACCTAAATAACTAACTGGCTAACCAGCGTCACCAGTGACACTTATACTGTGATCGCTGGTGAAAGGGTTAACTAGGGGCAATCAGGGGGTTAAAACCATTATTGGGTAGTATATGGGGGTACCTAACGCTATAAAAACCTGGCGGTGAACCAAAAAAAATTACTAGCTACCTAACGACACTAGTGACACTAATGCAGCGATCAGAAAAACGATCGCTTAGTGCCACTGGCAAAAGGGGGTGAAAGGGTTAACTAGGGGCAATCAGGGGGTTAAAACCATTATTGGGTAGTATATCGGGGTACCTAGCGCTATAAAAACCTGGCGGTGAACCTAAAAAAAAAACTAGCTACCTAGCGACACTAGCGACACTAATGAGGCGATCAGAAAAATGATCGCTTAGTGACACTGGCAAAAGGGGGTGAAAGGGTTAACTAGGGGCAATCAGGGGGGGGGGGGGTTTGTGTGCCTGTGTGTGCCTACATGTCAGTGTAGTGTTGGTGCACACTTACTTTGTCTTCTCCTCGTAGTCCGGTCAAAAAGACCGCCCCGAGGAGAATGACATCACTTCCTCCCTGCCTGTGTATACAATACACAGTGGGAGGAAGCTTCTCATTCGCCAGGAGCGATCGAGAGGGGATGGCCAGAAACTAACGGCCATCCCCTCATCTCGGATCACTCCTGAAGCGAACCGGACCGCCGTATCCAGCGGGAGGGGGTCCGATCGGACCCCCCACCCACTGGAAGGCAGGCGCGTACATATACGCGCTTGTGCCTGCCGGTGCCATTGTAATGACGTATATTGGCAATACGGCGGTCCTTAAGTGGTTAAACGTATTCAATCTGTAATAGGCAGGTTTATATGGAATCGTAGAAAACCGCGAATAGCCTATGCATGATTAATAAAACCCAAACGAGCTGGTGGTCTGGCACTCCTGGATTTTAAAAAATACTTTCTCGCTATAATCTTAAATCGCCTATCAGACTGGAAACACCACAGGGAGTCAAGGCTATGGGTGCAGCTAGAAATAGACTTATGTGGAAAAGATCTGTACCCGCTGATATGGATACCCAACAGCTATCGCAAGCTACCCTCGACTACTTCTCCTCTCACCAAATCCTCCCTTGCCGCATGGGACGCCTTATGCCGGACACATAGGTGGCTCTACAATTCTCCACTTATGCAGCTAACAGGGTACGACTACTTTCCACCGGGAAACCTGGACTCAAGTTTTAATTACTGGATCTCAGACTCATCCCCCATGCTTTTTCAAGTGGCAAATACATCTGGCCTACTACCTATCTCGGAGATAGCTCCGAAAGAGACACTCTCATTCATGAGTCGCTGGAAATACCATCAATTAGGGAAGTTTGTTAACTCCTTCCCTAGACCCTTGCAATCAAAGAGAACTTGAACCCAGTGGAGGAGATTATTTGCCGGGGTTTTGCCTCCAACCAAAACTATATCTAACTTCTACCAGGGCTTATTATTGATAGCCTCCCCACCTCAATGTTCGTTCCTAGATAGATGGGAACGAGACTTACAAGGCCAACTAACAGCTAACCAGCGTTCCAAGATTCTACATCTCTCCCACATTTCATCCATATCCTCCAAGACAATGGAAATTAACTATAAAATGTTAACAAGGTGGCATTACACCCCAGCTACCCCCCATAGGACCTTGGCATCTATCTCAGAACTATGCTGGAGGGGCTGTGGGTACATAAGCTCTCACGCCCATATCTGGTGGGCCTGTCCAGTCATTAGACTATATTGGCTCGATGTCATCTATTGGATAGAGAAAATTCAGGGAATTAAGCTATAGAATGATCCCTGGTGGATACTGTTCCATTGTACAGATGAGCCAGCGGGATCATATAAGAGATCTATCACCTCTCATTTGCTGAATGCCGCGAAGGCCCTTATACCAAAATTTTGGAAACAATGAAAAATCCTCTCCATCAAAATGTGGATGATAAAGGTAGGTGGGATATACCAGATGGAAAATAGTACACTCAAACTTTGGAACAAAGCCGAATTAGCATCCAAGATATTGTCTTGCTGGCTCATCTTTAAGTTCTCTACCACCTATGCTGAAATCATGTCCCAAAAATAAGTTCAGGAATACCGTAATAAATAAAGTCTGGTAGTATGCGATATGATGCGCTCTCTCAGCTGGACACCTACCAAAAATAAATGAACAAACTAATAAAAATTTTAAAAAGATCTATCTTAAACACATAAAAATCAGCAGGAAAATAATAGCTAAAAGGGTGATAGGGAAGGGAGGTTATTAGAGCTGTTTATAGTAAATGTAAGGTTAAAAAGAACATATTTTCTAAAACATTTTTTATAACTTTTCAGGTTGCTAACTGACAATATATACAAATCAAAGCTCACGCTTTTGATCTGCAGATAAATGTAATATTACATTTACATAAGAAACAATAATATTACTTTGTATCTCTCTACCTTGTGTATGGATGTCATAAGGTCTGTTTTTTTAAAGCATCAGCTTAAAGAATTACTAAACCTAGAACCTGCATTCACTATATCTGGTATCCCACAGTACACAGAACATGGAAATGCAATTATTTTAGTAAATATAAACTGCTAAATATCTTTTCTCATCAGCAGTATATAGAAATCTTGTAACTTCTATCGGTGTCTAGTTAAAGCTTGTACTGTAGGAGGAGTTTTCATACTGCTCTTGCTGTCCGATGAGACTGCATGACCCCTGACCCTCTTTCTGGGCAGTGCTGATTGGGCCTGTGCTGATTACATGCACTCTCCCACAAAAAAAATAAAAAATCTCTAGCAATACACCAAACTGAGCATGTGCAGCTTGTCCCCTACCCTCTGTACTATCCGGAGATGAGTTAGAGACACTGGAAGAAGGTGAGGATCAAAGTAGACAGGATCAAACAGCCTTTTTACACAATGCGGAGGATTAACCCCTTAGGCTCCACAGTGAGTATAACAAGCATGCTTTACTGCATATACAGACTGATTTTACTGTTGTGGTTTTAGTAACACTTTAAGGACCGGTTCACAACAGAATGCGCTGCTGTAAAGACGCATTTCCCACACTGGATTCAGAACGCACTGCCTTGGCTTTCTGCTCCGTGTGCCAAAACATTGTTAACAGCACCCCAAATGCAGTTTGCAAACGCAATGCATTTGCAGGGTACCAAATTACATGGTACTGCAATACCATGTGATTTAGTGCAGCGTATTTTTCAAAAGTAATGTATGTAATACTTTTTGTGCAGGCCGTGCAATTTGCAGCTGATTCAAATGAATGGGCTGCCAAATCACACTGCAGAGGATCGCACAGGAACACAGCTCACACCTAAGCATTCCAGGAAGGTGTACGTTTATGGAATGCATGAAAAACACATGTTGCACTTGAGTGCCATTCAAATGAATTCAGTTTAATGCACCCCAAATGCAGCAAGCAGACATGTGTTTTTGCATGCGTTAAAATGCCCAGGAAACATGCTAAAATGTGCAGTTAAAAAAAAAAAACACATGAAGCTCAACTCCTAAAAAGCTACAGGAGCTTCTTTAGCACATTTGTCGTGCGTAGGGCAGTCCATTCAGATGAAAAAAGGGCAAAACAAATGTGGAAAAACGCACGTTCATGGTACACGCAGATATCAATGCAATGTGATAGCTGCTGTATTTACACAGGAGCTCCTGGCTGCCATTTTCATAGGTGAGAACTACCACAAAATGTGATGGAGGGGGGGGTGGCAGTAGGACCAACAAATGGTTAAAAACCTTCCTTCTCTGTAAGGTTTGTAAATATACAATCTATGTACATGGGAACTGCAATGTTTCCTTATTACGTATGCAGGCTCTGCTTCCTGCTTGTTGCCATACGGTAGTTTCGCCTTGCTGTTCTCACTGCAAATCTTCCCAGCCAGGGCCGGACAGCAAAGAATAGGCAAAATATGTGGACTTTAAGGGTATCAATAAATGTATAGTAAATGTATAGTATCATCTTGTTTCACTTTCATACCTTACTGTATTTTTTACACTATATTTCCATTTTATATGTAGTGCATTATTTATAATGATGAAAAATGCTAATGCAACGTAAAAATAAAATGGATCCAAATTAATTTGGATCATTCATTATGTTACTTTTTTTCAGATGAATACAAATGAATACAAATACATGTGTTCAGGGGTCAAGTCCTTGGGGAAAAAATGTGTGGGAACTCCCACCCAAGATCCACTCCCCCCACCAAAAAAATTGTATTTTTCATCCAATTTTCGTATTGTGTGTATGAAGCTTAACTGCTAGAACATTTAAAAAAAAAACAATTTTCAATAAACATAAATACGGTAATTCTCTGAATAATTAACATTCAGTCAATTGTGCTTCCATGCAAATGTGAACATCATGTTCTGATCTTTATTGGGGAATTTTATTTTGTATATAGAGTGTTTATATGGTGAGTTTACACTTTTCATTGAACAGAGTTTGGATAACACAGGGTTAAACGGAAAGGTCATAAATGAAGTGCACATTATCTGGACAGAATGCTTGAGGAGATAGTGATGTGTTCCTGCTTAGGAGATGTATGTTAGCTTGGGGGGCTGCAAACTCTGCAGGGCTCCAACACACACTCGCTGCTATTCCAACCCTTGACATATTTACACATAAACTTCCCTTCTGGCATTAAACTTTGCCAGGTATTGTGCTCAGCTTACCCCCCCAAACTGATGTTCCTCCCTCAGCTCACCTCTCTCCCTGCATGTCCTGTGAGCAGAATAGCTATGCTCCTCCTCTGGGTTCTCCCATCATATGGCACTGAAGATAGAGGAGGGGGAGATTCAGCGGGACACACACAGCTAGTATGCAGGACAAGGGGGGAAGGATGAGGAGACAGAAAATCAGGAGGGGTCGGCGGGGAGGAGGATCACGAGAGGTCTGACTAAATACAATCTCTTAGCAGCAGGGACCTGATCTACCCGTCAGCTAGCTGTGATTGACAGGTAGATCGAAGCGGAAGCTGTCATGGGGGCCCCCTACTGGCAATGCCTGAATGGTCAGGTGTGCGGCACTTACTATTAGCTGTGTTGGTGGCTGCTGGTGTAGCACCTGCCACACAGCTCGCATACTTCAAAGTCTTACAGGACATGGCTGCTAATGGGAACTGAGTTCCTGTTGTGGAAAAAGTACAGGCACTCCGTTCCCATGAGTTCCTGCAGGACTTGAGCCCTGCATCTCCCCCAATGTAATATTGGCTGAGCATGGATGGGTATGGCTGGATATTGGTAGAGTATGTATTGGCAGGGTAAGTATTGGCAGGGTATTGCAGAATATTGGCAGGATAAGTATTGGCAGGGTATTGCAGAGTATTGGCAGGGTATTGCAGATAATTGCTGGGTATTGCAGATTATTGGCAGGGCATTGCTGAGAATTGCAGGGTAAGTATTGCAGAGTATTGGCAGAGTAAGTATTGCAGAGTATTGGAAGAGTAAGTATTGCAGAGTATTGGCAGGGTATGTATTGCAGAGTATTGGCGGGGTGAGTACTGCAGAGTATTGGCAGGGTATGTATTGCAGAGTATTGGCAGGGTATTGCAGAGTATTTGCAGGGTATGTATTGCAGAGTATTGGCAGAATAAGTATTGCAGAGTATTGGCAGAGTAAGTATTGCAGAGTATTGGCAGGGTATGTATTGCAAAGTATTGGCAGGGTATGTATTGCAGAGTATTGGCAGGGTATGTATTGCAGAGTATTGGCAGGGTATTTCAGAGTATTGGCAGGGTATTTCAGAGCATTGGCAGCGTATTTCAGAGTACTGGCAGGGTATGTATTGCAGAGTATTGGCAGGGTATTGCAGAGTACTGGCAGGGTATTGCAGAGTATTGGCAGGGTATTGCAGAGTACTGGCAGGGTATGTATTGCAGAGTATTGGCAGGGTATTGCAGAGTACTGGCAGGGTATTGCAGAGTACTGGCAGGGTATGTATTGCAGAGAATTGGCAGGGTATTGCAGCGTACAGGCAGGGTAGCTATTGCAGAGTATTGGCAGGGTATTGCAGAGTACTGGCAGGGTATTGCAGAGTACTGGCAGGGTATGTATTGAAGAGTATTGGCAGGGTATTGCAGAGTACTGGCAGGGTATTGCAGAGTATTGGCAGGGTATTGCAGAGTACTGGCAGGGTATGTATTGCAGAGAATTGGCAGGGTATTGCAGCGTACAGGCAGGGTAGCTATTGCAGAGTATTGGCAGGGTATTGCAGAGTATTGGCAGGGTATTGCAGAGTACTGGCAGGGTATTGCAGAGTACTGGCAGGGTATGTATTGAAGAGTACTGGCAGGGTATGTATTGCAGAGTATTGGCAGGGTATTGCAGAGTACTGGCAGGGTATTGCAGAGTATTGGCAGGGTATTGCAGAGTACTGGCAAGGTATTGCAGAGTACTGGCAGGGTATGTATTGCAGAGTATTGGTAGGGTATTGCAGAGTATTGGCAGGGTATTGCAGAGTATTGGCAGGGTATTGCAGAATACTGGCAGGGTATTGCAGAGTACTGGCAGGGTATTGCAGAGTATTGGCAGGGTATTGCAGAGTACTGGCAGGGTATGTATTGCAGAGTATTGGCAGGGTATTGCAGAGTACTGGCAGGGTATTGCAGAGTATTGGCAGGGTATTGCAGAGTACTGGCAGGGTATGTATTGCAGAGAATTGGCAGGGTATTGCAGCGTACAGGCAGGGTAGCTATTGCAGAGTATTGGCAGGGTAGCTATTGCAGAGTATTGGCAGGGTATTGCAGAGTATTGGCAGGGTATTGCAGAGTATTGGCAGGGTATTGCAGAGTACTGGCAGGGTATTGCAGAGTACTGGCAGGGTATGTATTGAAGACTATTGGCAGGGTATTGCAGAGTACTGGCAGGGTATGTATTGCAGACTGCAACTTAATAACACACTGACCTGGTATTCTCTTCCCTTCTCAGGAGAGAAGTAAACTGGCAGCGGTGCAGCGGCTTTTGCCCCAGGAGGCCAGAACTGTCTGGCACTGGGTAGAGGGGAGGGAGGGGACAGTCCGGATCCCTGCCGTGTGTCTGTGGCTCACTGCTCTGGAGGAGCTGCTCAGCCGTAGCTCGGGCCATATGCGCACTGCCCACTGACTCCTGCCAGTGCGTGCCCACGTGTACGGCTGACGTCATGTGACCGGTTGCTAGACGCGGAGCGGCCCTAGCCTAGCAACCAGTCACTCAGGCGGCCGCGGAGTAAGCTGAATAGGCTCAGGCGGAAAATAGTATGGGAACGCCGTTCCCATGCGTTCCCGCAGGACTCGAGCCCCGCATGTGTTGCTTCCTTATAATTTATTTCAAATTCGTTAGAAGTAAATAGTATACACATGTTTTCTTGCATAAATAAAGGTAATATTTAGTAGCAATTTACCAAAAAATCCTGCTATAAAAAATGCCAACCATATCTTTACCGATGACCTCCTAATAATACCCCATCAGATCTCATCAATCTTGTTCTGCAGAACAAGTCTGCTTCTTCAGGAGTATTGGGGGTTATTTTATACATCACATATGTTTCTTTGGTATTAAAGCGTATTTATACCGTATTTACCAACTTACATGTTATGTGTACTCATTGCAGATCTAAAGCCCCGTACACACGAGCGGACTTTTCATCATCCAAAGTCCGTCAGACCGAGTCCGTCAGACTATCCGATCGTGTGTGGGCTGCAACGGACTTTAGCTTCGCAAAAGTCTGACGGACTTTAGAAATGAAGCATGCTTTAAATTTTCCCGACGGAACTCCGCCGGACCCAGGTCCGATGTAGAAGTCCGCTCGTCTGTATGCTGTTCCGACAGTCCTAAAACGACGCATGCTCTGAAGCAAGTACGAGACGGAAGTGCTCGGTCTTGTAAAACTCCAGTTCGTATTGGAAGTAGCACATTCGTCATGCTGCAAATTCTGTGCTCGTTTAAATGTATAGCGCATCTTCTTTATAATGCTAGAAGAACGAAGCCTTTTTATTTATAATGCTAGAAGAACGAAGTTGCTTTGCTGCTCATATTCACTCACAGAGTTCTCACCAAACACATTTCTGTTTTATTTCTCCTCATCTCATGAATGATCTTGTTTTTATTTTAAAGCCCCATCTCAATATTTTTTTTTTTTGTTTTTTTTTTTATTATTTTTTTTACTCCATATTTTGGGTACAATTCTTTACCATGTTTTTCTTGTGATCTCCATATTTAATTATTCTGTCAATTAAAACCCAAAAAAAAAAAAAAAGTTGTTAACTTGACCGAATAATTAAATATGGAGATCACAAGCAAAAAAATGTTCATGATTTCACCCAAAAATATTGATGAAAAAATTACTCCCAAAAAATAAAAAAAAACCAAGAAAAAATGTTGGTGACTAATTTTTGGCCTACATATTTTTGGTACAATTCTTTACCATGTTTTTCTTGGGATCTCCATATTTAATTATTCTGTCAATTAAAACCCAAAAAAAAAAAAAAAGTTGTTAACCCTACCGAATAATTAAATATGGAGATCACAAGCAAAAAAATGTTCATGATTTCACCCAAAAATATTGATGAAAAAATTACTCCCAAAAAATAAAAAAAAACCAAGAAAAAATGTTGGTGACTAATTTTTGGCCTACATATTTTTGGTACAATTCTTTACCATGTTTTTCTTGTGATCTCCATATTTAATTGTTCCGTCAAGTTAAAACCTCAAACTTTATTTTATTTTATTTTTTTTTCATTACCACAATAACCTTTTTATTTTTATTCTGGTGACAAGTTACCACAATAACATTTTTATTTTGTTTATAACCTCAAGGAGGTTAGTGTCCCTTGTTAATTTCACATTGTCTTTTATAGAAAGGTATTTGACCAAAAAACACATAGGCAATTATATTTTCAAACAAAAATATCCATTTATTCTGGTTGAACAAACAAAAAAATGAAGGCAACACTGGAGAAACTTGTGACATTTGTGTAGCCTTTTGGCCCCAGGGCAAACGTGAAACTCTGTGGACAAGAAAATTAAAATATTACAAAATCCAATATGGTCCCAGAATCGCAGACATCAAGAGCAGCATCAGATGGTATATATGTCCCCAGGCTGTGGTACAACAGGCTGCTTTTTTTTGCTCGGACCAGAGTGAAGCCAGGTCATCACCTTCTTCTCTTCGCTCCACCCTTCACTGCACCCTTCCCTGCAGACTTCCCTGTAGCCTTCCTGGGAGGCTGTGTCTCCGGTGGTGGACTCGTGGCAGGAGGAGGAGGAGGAGGAGGAACAGGAGGAACTTGCTCCACAATAGTACTGTTGGCCGATAAATCTCCACTGAGCCCCTTCTGTAACAACAGGAAAATGAGCCTTTCGCAGTGGAGACGTTGGCCCATCTCTAGTTGCTGGAGCCGGCTGGCAATGTAGCAGCCATAGGCCTCTTCTGCGTCAGGGGGGCTGTTTAAAACATTAGTCGCCTCTCTAATTAGTCGCAGGGATTCCTCCTGTGCCTGTGTATTTTTTTTGGCCCTTTTGGATGGAAGACGGAGGGGAGGCACTTGAGAAGTCGTCATGCTTCTACTAGGCCCGGACACCTCCTGCCTGACAGAGGGCATGGACTCCTCCTGGCTGAGAGTGGGCATAGCCTCCTCCTGCCTGCCACTTTCCCCACCTTCCTCCTGGCTGAGCTCCTCCTGTGTATAAAAAAGGGACATTGTTTTAGTTTTTTGTTCATCAATCCTAAACATTTTTCAGCTCCTGACTTCAAAATTCTGTTAATACATATAAAAGAGTATCATTATGACACCACTATTTCTTGTTTCTGCTGGTGACAAACATTTCTGGCCACTACTGTAAATTGATATGTCCAAATTTTAACTATTTTTTAACATCAATAATAGCATACAAATTCAAATAACATCTAGTTAACATCATTAATATTATGAATATCACTATTTTTGGTACAAAAATACCTGGCTCCAGCTGGGTGCATCCGCTTCTTCCAGGATGGAAGGCTCATCAGCCTCTGCTGAGGTGGAGGGAATGCTGCAGGGAAGGGTGGAGGGAAGGGTGGAGGGAAGAGTAGAAAGCGACTCCCTGGGTTTACACCGGTCGTCCAGGAACCGTAGCTTTTCAAAGTACCACAGCCTGGGTACATACACATCACCTGGTGCTGCTCCTGATGTTTTGGATTGTTCGATTTTCCTCTTTTCCTTTCGGAACATATTTTGCAATATTTTAATTTTCTTATCCACAAAGTCCACGTCTGCCTCTGGGATCCAAGTCTGCACAAATGTCAAAAATCTCTCCAGTGTTGCCCTCCTTACTGGTTTATTAAAATAATCTTTGTGCTTGGTATGCCACAGATTTGACAACTCTTTATACTTGTCGATAAACAGACTTAAAAAATCTGGATCCCTGAATTTTTGATTCATTTTTCTGCAAGACAATACACAAGCCAAAAAACATAATGTTAGCTCAGACTCTCCTAATCTTAGCCCAAGATAGACTCCAGGATCTGCCACTTATTTGGGGAAATGGTTTAAACTTACCTTCGTTTTTCTTGCTCCCAACTTCTGTTCCTATTTTCGAAAACGAACATACGACATGTGATTTTTGTCGTTATATACAGTGCGTACGCGTAGAACTACGCCTGCGTTGCCCGCCCCTGACGTTCTTTTAGTCAAGTTCATGGTTTCCCGCCCCTTTCTGCGCACTTAACGTACGTACGACGTGTGGATTTTGGCGTAAGATCCAGTGCGTACGCGTAGAACTACGCCTGCGTTGCCCGCCCCTGACGTTCTTTTAGTCAAGTTCATGGTTTCCCGCCCTTTCTGCGCACTTAACGTACGTACGACGTGTGGATTTTGGCGTAAGATCCAGTGCGTACGCGTAGAACTACGCCTGCGTTGCCCGCCCCTGACGTTCTTTTAGTCAAGTTCATGGTTTCCCGCCCTTTCTGCGCACTTAACGTACGTACGACGTGTGGATTTTGGCGTAAGATCCAGTGCGTACGCGTAGAACTACGCCTGCGTTGCCCGCCCCTGACGTTCTTTTAGTCAAGTTCATGGTTTCCCGCCCTTTCTGCGCACTTAACGTACGTACGACGTGTGGATTTTGGCGTAAGATCCAGTGCGTACGCGTAGAACTACGCCTGCGTTGCCCGCCCCTGACGTTCTTTTAGTCAAGTTCATGGTTTCCCGCCCTTTCTGCGCACTTAACGTACGTACGACGTGTGGATTTTGGCGTAAGATCCAGTGCGTACGCGTAGAACTACGCCTGCGTTGCCCGCCCCTGACGTTCTTTTACAAGAATATTTCCCGCCCCCTTTTCTCTACGGTGCGCAGTAGGAGAAACATGGCGGAAACACAACAGGTGCTTGATATGAACGACTCCAGTAGTCAGGAATCCCCGGAGCCACAAACGTCCCGATCCGGAAAGAGGAGATTTAAGGCCTCAAATATGGCATTTCAAGAGATGGTGGAGATGGTGGGAATCTTGCGAAGTAGGGATTATGATGGCAAGCATGGACCATACACCCATCCGAACTTGCGCAAGGCCAGAATCATGGCCAAAGTAGTTAAGACCCTGCATAATCGTTTTGGGGTACGACGGTCAAAAGACCAATTGAGGAAACGGTGGTCCGACCTGAAATTGAGGGAGCCGGATCAATACAGAAGGATCAAGAAAGTTCTGAAAAAAAGTAAGTACTTGTCGTGTGTTCCTATTTTATGATTATTGCATACAGATCCATATGCTTTACCTTTGTACAATGTAAAAAATTGCTGCTTTCATGTTGTATACAGTAAAATAATCGTATCGTTTTAACAAACCCTCGTAAATTGTTCGTGGCAAACCTTGTTTATGATACAGGGTTTGAACAGCATTTTTTGGGTGTGTAATTTTTAGGACACAACAAATGATTAGGACATTGTGGTTTAGATGTGTTTCAAAATACAATGACTAGAAAAGAACATTCAGTGTAATTGAAGGAGAGGACACTTGGCAGCTGGGTAAAAACACATCTGCACTCATGAGCAAAGGTGTGGGACACCAGAGAACATTTATTAGGGTAAACCACACGCCACACGGGGTTCCCTGGTATACTTGGGGGGGGGGGGGGGTTGGGCATGTGTGAACCTTGGCACAAAAAGCAAATTATTTGCTTTTTTGGCAAAGTGAATTGATTTCTCATGTCTTCACATTTTGCATCTCTTCATAAACCGACAATTGTACAACACTTCTAATCAAGGTTTCATCTTCCTAGTTCTGGCCTTAAATATCTGTGTGCTAAAGTATACCTTTTGGTTTGTTAATTTCTCATAGGGGAGAAAAGCCTCACAAAGCAGGATCCCAGGGACCGCCATCCTTGCCAGCAGGAATGTGAGGTTAGCCCCATCCCCCCCGTGGATGTGCATGTGGAGGAAGGAGAGGTGGAAGAAGGAGAGGAGATGGGCACCCCACCAGGTGAGTGTCTGACACCACAGCTTCAGGTAATCGATGTATACCTGCATATTTCCAAACACATGTTTTTACATCTATTTTAGGTGATGTTGTGGTTGTGGAAAGCGACACATTTCCAAGCACCAGTGCCCCCCCCCGAGGATGTCGAGGAAGGAGAGGTTGAGGAAGGAGAGGTGGAGGAAGTAGGGGAGCTGGGCACCCCACCAGGTGAGTGTCTGACACCCCAGCTTGTTGAAATCCATGTATGACTGCCTAATTTTTGACC
Organism: Lithobates pipiens; assembly: GCF_037356315.1. Classification (NCBI taxonomy): domain Eukaryota; kingdom Metazoa; phylum Chordata; class Amphibia; order Anura; family Ranidae; genus Lithobates; species Lithobates pipiens. Next base: position 65,461,241 of record NW_027507787.1, on the reverse strand, counting down.
CAATTTTTCCCATCTATTGTAGGTGATGTTCTGTTTGTGGAAAGGGCCCCATTTTCCAGTGACAGCGCACAAAGGCTGATTGGCCAGATAATGGGCTGGAATGGGGAACTAGATGACATGCGAACTAGCCTGGATCTCATGAAGACTCAGATTGACAATATGCAGCTGGAAATGAAGAACATGATCGATATTTTGGGGAGAATATAATCCGTTTCTCCATAATATCGATCATGTTCTTCATTTCCCTTGTTTTAGTTCAAAGATTGTTTTACTTCACCAATTTTTACGATTGTGGCTGATTGTTGTTTTATACATTTTTCATATTTTTTCTAGAAAAATAAAAACCACCAAAAAAAAAAAAAAAAAAAAAGTTTATAAAAAATTGAAAAAAAAGGAAACCAAAAAATGTTTGGCAAAGAAAGTTAAATAAACCCCAAAAAAATTTTAGATCACTAAATATTCAATGGCACATGTGAATGTGGCCAAATTAAAATTTTGAATAATCAAGAATGTGTGGCGTATTCTTTCAATGCTTAATACCAGTTTGGGAAAAGGGATTTTGTGTATCCAGTGACAATGGGCCTTATTGAATTTAATGAAAATACACTTGGCACTACAAGTGCACTAGGATAACATAGGAGACAGCACAAACCAAAAGCAAGCAAGAAAACACATTTCAGATTTGAGGTTATTTTATTATTTTCCTCTTTTTTAAAATTAAATATTGGGTGGCATTGCAATGGCCCCCCTACCATTAAAATAAGTCACATATCTTTCACGCACTTCCCGTGCACTTTGGGGGGCCAAGCCAGTACGGCCAGTATCCAGGCCTGTCATGGATTCTGGCCCAACTCCAGCCTCCGGCATTATTCCTGATAAATATGTATTGGAATATTTGTGCAAAAAGTTGTGCAAATGCAGCACGTAAGGATGACATAGTTCAGTTTGTATTCCGCTAGGTTGAGATCCGTCAGAAATACACGGAACCGGCTGGCCATTATTCCAAAAGCATTTTCCACCACTCTTCTCGCTCTGGCCAGCCGGTAGTTGAAAACCCTCCTCTCCGGGGTGAGGGCTCTTTGGGGGAATGGCCGCATTATGTGGTTGTCAAGAGCAAAAGCCTCATCCGCAATGAATACAAAGGGTAGTTCCTCCACATTCTCCGAATCAGGTGGCAAGCCCAGGCCACCTGTCTGTAGACGGCGGTAGAACTCCGTCTGGGCGAAGACTCCTCCATCCGACATGCGGCCATTCTTCCCCACGTCCACATAGAGAAATTCATACTGTGCCGACACCACCGCCATTAACACAATACTGTGAAACCCCTTGTAATTAAAAAAGTATGACCCCGAATGGGGTGGTGGCACAATGTGGACGTGCTTCCCATCTATGGCACCACCGCAGTTAGGAAAGTCCCACCGGGTGGCAAAATGGGATGCCACAGTCTGCCATTCCTGTGGCGATGAAGGAAACTGGGGAGGCAAAAAGCAGAAAAAAAACAAAATAAGTACTTTGGCACATTAAACATTGTACATTACAACACAAACTTTATTTCACGCTTCTGCCTAGTCACATGACACCGATCGTCTGCTCCCTGTCATTGGGAGCAGTGATCAGGGTCATGTCACTGCTAGCCCATCCCCCAGACAGTTAAGAAAAACACTCACCCAGAACACACTTTAAACCATTCCTTGGCCCCCTTGTGCTTAATAAAACACCTTCACTGCATGTGACATTTTTACAGTAATCAAGACAATTTTGGACAGCATTGATCACTGTATTAATGACAATGGTCACAAAAATGTATGGAAATTGGCCAATGTGTCCGCCATAATGTGGCAGTCACCAGAAAAAAAAAAAAAAAAAACGGTTAGCAACACCATTACTATTTTCAAAAATGGCAAGATTTTACAAATGCCAGCAAAATAGACCATATTTACTAAACGATAGAACTTTAAAAAAAAACAATCAAGAAACGCTTAAATTGTGATTCATTTTAACACATTTTTGTTTACTAAAAGACTACGTATCAGCATCAAATGATGTCCCAAAAAATCATGGTGATATATTTTTGTGACTATCTTTCTTTAGAGCGAAAAGAGAGAAAAAAAAGCATATTTAGAAAAATGCATTTTGGGTTTGTTGGTGGTTAATCACCAAAACTAAAAAAGCAGAGGTGATCAAAGACAACCAAATACAAAATCGCTTTGTGCTAATAAAATGAAGATAATTTACTAGGAGGAGCCATGTTACAAGGACGCACAATTGTCAATTCAAACAACGCACTGCCAAATCACCCAAAAAAGTGATGAAGGTCAGGAAGGGGGGAAAATCATTCCAGGGTTGAAGTGTGTTAAAAATACAATATATAATTCAACATTAATTTAAGGACACACAGACTCGTTGGAATTATATTAAGTGTGTGTGGGGGGGATCCAGTTAAAGGACACACAGACCATTTGGGATACTATTAAGGGGGGGGGGGATTCAGTTAAGGGGACACAGACCATTTGGAATAAGCTTTAAAATGTTTGGTTTTAGGATAAAGCAATAGAATGGAGCTGACAAAAGACATTTTAAGTGACTAGACTAGGTGGATATGGGCCTACCATAGCATGTTGGTGAGGTTTAATGAAGGCAAATATGCATGAAAAAGAAAAAAGGAGCATTAAAAGATTGCAGCATGCATGAGGACAAAGGGGACATTCACAGCATATTGCAATCATGGTAATTAGAGATTGAGGAAAGAAATACAAGGCATTAGCAAACATTAAAGACAATAAAATGTGATGTTAAATGCTAAAATCTTACCTTAATATAGTCCTCCTGCAGGACCTGTATAATGGCAGAACAGGTCTCTGGGATAATGATCCCCAGAGCCTGGGGGGAGATGCCTGTCGAGAACTTCAAGTCCTGAAGGCTTCTCCCTGTCGCCAAGTAGCGCAACGTGGCGACGAGCCTCTGCTCCGGAGTGATGGCTTGCCGCATGCAGGTATCCTGCCTGCTGATATAAGGGGTCAGCAAAGCCAGCAGACGGTGAAAAACGGGGTCCGTCATCCGGAGATAATTCCTGAAATCATCAGGATTATTCTCCCGGATCTCACGAAGCAAAGGCATGTGCGAGAACTGGTCACGCTGGAGCAACCAATTCTTCGTCCATGAACTCCTCAACACCCCATCCAAGGACTGTTCTTGGGTTGCAGAATGAACTACAACACCAAGCGCAAGCAAAGCACGAACTCGACGACGAGTACGTACACGCAACATGGCTTCAAAACGGTCGGATTGTCAGAGCGAACTTAACAGACGTCACTGAAGAACAGCAAGGCCTGTGAAGAGCGAGCTGAAAGTCAGCGAGCGCAGTTAGATCGCACTGCAAAATACAGACACGAACTGACTACACGCACTAAAAAACAGATACAAACCTCACAAGCACAAACTGAAAAGCAGTGAAAAACGTTCTGAAAAATACGAGTCTGAAAACCGCGAATCGTCTCTCACCAAACTTCTACTAACACGAGATAAACACGAAATTAGCAGAAGGAGCCCAAAGGGTGGCGCACTTGGTATTGAACTTCCGTTTTATAGTCTCGTCGGACCTGGTGTACGTCACCGCGGACCAGAGGGGCGGACTTTAGTGTGATCGTGTGTAGGCAAGTCCGTTGCGTCGGAACTCTGTCGGAACTCCGGCGGAACTCCGGCGGAACTCCGTTGGGAACTCCTTCGGAATTAAGTCCTCTCGTGTGTACGGGGCATAACAGTTTACCAATGGGATGGAGTCTGCAGAAAACACCAATGGAGCGGAATGCATGGAACCAATATAAAAAGATAGATACAGGCAGTCCCCACATTACGAACAGGTTAGGGACTGCCTGTTTGTTCTTAAGCCGGTTTTGTTCGTAATTCGGACACACATGCGCAGATCTGCATTTTCTGATGCTTTCCGCTGTTTTCCCACGCTGTTTTCCAATGTGTTCCGCTGTTTTCCGTTGTTTTCCAATGTTTTCCGCTGTTTTCCTCTGTTTCCAATGTTTTCCGCCGTTTTCCGATGTGCCCGCCGGTGCCACCTGCCATTCGTAAGTAGGAGTTGTTCGCAAGTCGAAGGTTCGTAACTCGAGGACTCCCTGTAGCTCACTCCTGGCGTAACAAAATTATAGAGATGTAATAACAATCATTGTATACCTATTGCAGAGTTTGCTTTGTCTATAATTCAGATATATAATTACTGCAAATATATTCACCACTTGGAAAAGTCTAGTGTGATTTTTTTTATATAGAATCACCCCCCAAAAAAAGGGGGATACAAAAGGATGTGCACGACAGAAACATTTTTCCATTTAATTTTGGATTCATTTGTTAGGTTTCGTCATATTCATTATGTTAGAGTGAGTCGTTGTTCCGAACCGATTCGTATTCTGCAAACTATTTCAGGAGATTGGCTATATTTTTTAACGCATTCATTTGTTATTTAGGGGGATTACCTATGTACTCTGTTTTGGTTGGATGGAGGTGAATCCATCAGAATCTCCAAATCATAACATAACAAATGGAACAAAATGTATTTTGAATTCATTCATTAACCACTTTGAGACGGACCATTTTGTATGGCTTAAGACCAGAGCACTTTTTGCGATACCGCACTGCGTCGCTTTAACTGACAATTGCGCGGTCGTGTGACATGGCTCCCAAACAAAATTGACGTCCTTTTTTTCCCACAAATAGAGATTTCTTTTGGTGATATTTGATCACCCCTGCAGTTTATATTTTTTGCGCTATAAACAAAAAATGGCGACAATTTAGAAAAAAATGCATTATTTTTAACTTTTTGCTATAATAAATATCAACAAAAATATATATAAAAAAATGTTTTTCCTCAGTTTAGGCCGATACGTATTCTTCTACATATTTTTGGTAAAAAAATTGCAATAAACGATTATTGATTGGTTTGCGCAAAATTTACAGTGTTTACAAAATAGGGGATAGTTTTATGGCATTTTAATTAATCATTTTTTTACTAGTAATGGTGGCGATCAGCGATTTTTATTGTGACTGCGATATTATGGCGGACACATCGGACATTTTTAGGACCATTGTCATTTATACAGCAATCAGTGCTATACAAATGCACTGATTCCTGTGTAAATGACACTGGCAGTGTAGGGGTTAAGTGTGTCCTAGGGGCGTGCTACTAACTGTGGGGTGCGTGGCTGTGTGTTAGTGCACACTGATCTCTGCTCCAATCACATGGAGCAAAGATCAGTGTCACTTGTTGCTAGGCAGAATGGGGAGATGCTGTTTACTTCTGCATATCCCTGTTCAGCCTCCCTGTGAGACGATTGCGGGTATCCCGGCAGCGATAGAGTCCGCGGGACCCGCGACCAGACTCACAGGTGTCCTGACTGGCACGCGATGGCATGGCGGCAATTTCAAATGGACGTACCTATACGCAAATTTGCCTGCCCATGCCATTCTGCCGATGTACATTGGCAATTGGTTATGTTATGATTCTGAGATTCTGATGGGTCTACCTCCATCCAACCCAAACACAATAAGGCCTCATGTACACTGCTGTTGGTAAACGTACATTTAGGAGCAGTTGGGCATTTTTTTCAGCTGCCCCTGAACTCTTCTGTATGTTCTCTTATCAGTACATATACACCGGGTCATTTATAGTCATTTCTAGGCAGTTGAGTTTAGAAGCATTTTTTGTAAAGAAATTTTTTTTATTCAGGACAGATTTTCAGAGGCAGTAACTCGTGTTTAGCCGCGTTTCGTTTCCATGCGTTTTTTATTTTTGACTATTTGCAAAAAAAAAGCCTCTAAACGCAATTGTGGCTAAACGCGGCATGTAAACACGGCAAAACTGATGTTTTTAAATTTCGGTTACTATCTGTCAAGTTAAATCGTTCAGGAGAGGTTGTAAAATGTCCCGTGTACAATAAGCCTAAGTAGGAATCATCTTATTTCACTTTTATACCTTACTGTATTTATTGCAATATATTTCCATTTCATATGTAGTGCATTTTTTATAATAATGAAAAGTGCTAATGCAACATAAAAACAAAATGGATCTCAATCAATTTGGATCATTCGTTATAATGTTACTTTACTTCGGATGCTTCAAACATTAACAAAAGGTTCACACTATTGCATCATGTCATCCAAATGAAAAAAAAGAATATGAAGGAATTTCTTGCTTCCTTATAATTTATTTTGAATTCATTGAAATTCGTCTCTATTGTGATTCAGAGATTTGCGTACATCCGAATCTCGGAATAATGAAAATTGTGTCTCAATTTCGATTTGTAAGGAAACAAATCTCACATATCTATGGGGCTACCCTGTAATGTCAGTCTCCCAAGAGAGCTCCCCCATGTAGTATTTTATATCCCTCATTTAACCAGTACAGTTTATTAGCATATATCAATACAGCCCCTTTGTTCCCATGTTGTTCTTACTGATCCGCCCCTTGTAATATCTCTGTCCCATATAGCTACTAGGATGCCACATTAGGAGTTTGCCAGCTCCCTCAAATATCCCTCTGTCAACAGCAAAAACCACATGACCATACCACCACCAGTGTTGCCAACCTACCAGATTGAAATTTACTGACACGACACCCAAAATTTTGTGGCACTGCCAAGTTTTTACTGCCATTTACAAAAGTTACAAAATTACAGTTATAAGTGCAAATTTCAGTATTTAGGCTACAAATAAGTACAATATGCAATTAGCAATGTGATTCAAGGTAGATATTAAGGCAAAAAGCATATTTCTTATTTTAAATATAGCAAGTAAGTGGCTCAGGGACTCAGGGGCAGGAAATTAGAATGGGCGACATACGCACATGAAATAGACTCTCACACCCACAGTGACACTGACAGCAGTGTGCATTGGCATAGATCACTGACATGTCCCATCCTGAGTCACAGTGACAGTCTCTCTCCATGCCAAGTGGTCCTCTCAGTCCCCTCAAGTCCAAACAGAATTGACAGTCCTGCTCCTGGCTTGCCTTGCTCCCATCCCACAGACCCGCACACGAGGCTCTGGCACCTCTGATTTGCTTCCTTGCACTATGACATCACACAACATTCTCAGGCAACGTCTCCGCCAGACCGCCCCCCCCCCCCCCCCCCCCCCGCCGGTACCACCCGAACACACTGTAGCAGGTACTTGGATGGTCCGGACCTGCTCCAGACCCGAGCTGCGCCTGCCCAGTTCCCAGCCAATCGCTACGGCCATATTTATTACTGCCAAACTTTTCCTCTTACTGGCCTTTAATGGCAGGAGAAAAATGCCTGTTTTTTACTGGCTGTCAGTAAAAATACTGACGGTTGGCAACATTAACCACTACCCAATGTGCATGGTGACATCAGTGCAATGCTGGGGAGGCATGCCCCCCCGACTAACTGAAAATTGCACCTTCTGAGCAGCTAAGAGGGTTCAGCAACAGCCAAGCACTAAAGATTACTAAACTTATTTATTAAAGGTAATACATAATAAATACAGGTATTACATATTCATTGTACAATCGCTGTCCTCAAGGAGCTCACAATCTAAGGCCCCTATCTCACATACTAGGGCCAATTTAGACAGAAGCAATTTAACCCACCAGCATATGTTTGGAGTGTGGGAGTAAACAGGAGTTCCAGATGACACCCACCCAAGTACAGGGAGAATATGCAAACTCCAGGCAGCTAGTGCAGTGTTTAGAATTTGAACCGATGTCCCAAGTGCTACTAGGCGTGCTAACCACTTCGAGACTGTGCTGCCTGAACACTACTGAATGCATTGAAACACAGTTGGCCACTAGAGGGAGAATTTTTGGACACAATAAAATGTAAATATGTGAGAGTTACAGTAAAATGTAACAAAACAAAAAAAGTGCCTTTCTCTACTATTTTTACTGAAGAGAGACCCTTGAAATACATTTCAGGTCTACTGGATTAAAAAGCTTACAGTTTGTGATCACATAAATAATAATTATTCACGCATTACTCGATGGATGATATTTCAATCAATATTTTAAACCTTAAAGTGGTTGTGAAGCCACTGTATTATAAACATACCATCCCCTGTTAGCTAAAATTATGTGTCCCAGTGTCTGTGTTGAAAAAAAAAATGAAGCTCATACCTTATATCAGAGTGTCTCCTGGCACTCACATGATTCCCAGGCTGACAGCTATAGTGGGAGAAGCCAAGAACTCCCACTGAAGTCAGCCGGGGAGGAGTGAGGAGAGAGAGCTGAGCAGTCATGCGACCGCTGGGAGACGCACTGCTATAAGGTATAATTGGATTTATTTTTCAGCACAGACACTAGGACACATAATGGTAGCACAGTTATATTTTTTGTTTTACATAATGGTAGCTAACAGAGGGGATGGGATGTTTATAAAACAGATATTATACAAGCAGGAAGGGAAGGGGCGGGGAGCATAGTGGCACAGACTAGCTGACAGGCAGGGAGGGGAGGGGGGAGAGGAGGACAGAGAAGAGCTACGGAAGACAAGGCACTCAGGGCTGGTGCAAGGATTTTTGACACCCTAGGCGAAACCTAATTTTGCCGCCCCCCCCCCCCCCGGGCTCAACCCCCGATCCCAACCCCATTTCCCTGCCCATGTACACCCCACCTTTTTAATGAGGGGACCAGACCACACCAGAGGTTTTTGTGTGTGTAAGGGATGCATTTTGTGTTTCGGTGTCTGTGTGTGACTGTAAGGGATGCCCATCAATGCCACTTCACCAATGCCAATCAATGCAGCCTCACCTGTGCCCAACAAATTCAGGCAGTTTCACCAGCGCCCATCAAACGTAGCCTCACCTATACCCATCAAATACAGTCTCACTCACCTTTGCCCATTAATGCCAATTCACCTGTGCCCATCAAACACAGTGACACCCATGCCCATTAATGCTCCTTCACCTGTGCCCCTCAAATAGTTTCATATGTGCCCATCAAATAGTCTCACCTGAGTCCATCAAATACAGTCTCAGCTGTGCCAATCAATGCTGCTTCACCACTGCCAATGCAGCCTCACGGGGGGGGGGGGCTCGGTACATACTTGGCATTTTGGCAAATCAGTGAATATAAATACATATACACACATAACATTTGCAAATTGCATGTCATTGTCAACATATACAATATCATTATTATCTAAGACAGCAACAGTGTTTACTCACCACACACTAGGTGATGGTATTGGGCTCAGCAAACTTGTATCTGAGGACATGAACCTGTCTAAAATTCATGTGTACGCCTGTACGTGCCTCTGTCTGTGCCTCTTCCAGGCTCTGCCAGGCGCCATGCTATGCTCTCCACTCCAGTGTGACACGGCCAGTCCAGGAGAGCGTCTTCGGGGGAGGGGGGTGTAGTCGTTAGACACACGCAGGGGCGGACTGACAACTAATGGGGCCCCCGGGCAATAGAAGATCATGGGGCCCCCTGCGTCCCAAGCCACACCTGCGCAGGGTGACATGGGGGGCGTGAGCACAGCACAGAGGGGGACACTGTGGGTGGGAGAGCACACAATGGGACACTGGGGAGGGGGAGAGCACACAGGGGGACACTGGGGGGAGCACACAGGGGGACACTGTGGCGGGTGGGGAGCACACAGGAAGACACTGTGGTGGGTGGGGAGCACACAGGAAGACACTGTGGTGGGTGGGGAGCACACAGGAAGACACTGTGGTGGGTGGGGAGCACACAGGAAGACACTGTGGTGGGTGGGGAGCACACAGGGGGACACTGTGGGGGGTGTGGAGCACAAAGGGGGACACTGTGGTGGGTGAGGGCGGAAAGCACACAGGGGGACACTGGGGGGGGGGGCACACAGGGAGACCCTGGGAGGGGGAAGCACACAGGGGGACACTGTGGCGGGTGTGGAGCACACAGGGGGACACTGGGGGGTGTGGAGCACACAGGGGGACACTGGGGGGGGTGTGGAGCACACAGGGGGACACTGTGGGGGGGGGGGGGGTGGAGCACACAGGGGGACACTGTGGGGGGGGGGGGTGGAGCACACAGGGGGACACTGTGCGGGGGGTGGAGCACACAGGGGGACACTGGGGGGAGCACACAGGAAGACACTGTGGGGGTGGGGAGCACACAGGGGGACACTGTGGGGGGTGGGGAGCACACAGGGGGGGACACTGTGGGGGGGTAGGGAGCACACAGGGGGGGACACTGTGGGGGGGTAGGGAGCACACAAGGAGACCCTGGGAGGGAGGGAGGGCACAGGGGGACACTGGGGAAGGGAGAAACACACAGGGGGACACTGGGGGGAGCACACAGAGGGACACTGTGGGGGGGGAGAGCACACAGGGGAACACTGGGGGGAAGAACACAGTGAGACACTGTGGGGGGGGGAGAGCAGACAGGGGGACACTGTGGGGGGTGTGGAGCACACAGGGGGACACTGTGGGGGGGGGGTGGAGCACACAGGGGGACACTGTGGGGGGGGTGGAGCACACAGGGGGACACTGGGGGGAGCACACAGGAAGACACTGTGGGGGTGGGGAGCACACAGGGGGACACTGTGGGGGGTGGGGAGCACACAGGGGGGGACACTGTGGGGGGGTAGGGAGCACACAAGGAGACCCTGGGAGGGAGGGAGGGCACAGGGGGACACTGGGGAAGGGAGAAACACACAGGGGGACACTGGGGGGAGCACACAGAGGGACACTGTGGGGGGGGGGGGAGAGCACACAGGGGAACACTGGGGGGAAGAACACAGTGAGACACTGTGGGGGGGGGGGGGGAGCAGACAGGGGGATGGAGCACACAGGGGGACACTGGAGGGGGGCACGGGGGGAGAGCACACAGGGGAACACGCAGGGGAACACTGGGGGGGAACACTGGGGGGGAGCACACAGGGGAACACACAGGGGAACACGGGGGGGGGAACACAGTGAGACACACGGGGGGAAGAGCACACAGGGGGACACACAGGGGAACACTGGGGGGACACCCACAGGGGAATGCGGAGGAGGGGACACACAGGGGGGGCACACAGGGGGACACTGGGGAGGGGACACACAGGGGGACGCACAGGGGAACACTGGGGGGGACACACAGGGGAACACGGGGGGGACACACAGGGGAACCCTGGGGGGGACACACAGGGGAACCCTGGGGGGGACACACACTGGGGGGACACACAGGGGAACCCTGGGGGGACATACACTGGGGGGACACACAGGGGAACCCTGGGGGGGACACACACTGGGGGGACACACAGGCAGGGGAACACACAGGCAGGGGAACACTGGGGGACACACACACTGGGGGGGCACACAGGGGAACACTGGGAGAGCAAACAGGGGGGGTAGTGTGGGGAGGGGGGAGAGCTCACTGAAGTCTGGCCCAGGCCCCATTGCAGTGCCCCCTCCCTCCGATGGCGGCCCTCCAGTAAAAAAAATTAAGTTTCACTAACCATGGTCACCCGATGCCTGTAAGAATGCCGCTAACGGCGCGCTGCTCCTCGCCGGCCCCTCCGCTCTTCTCGTCTGTCCTAGGTGATGTGTAGTGCATGCACCTGCGACGGACGGGAGGGAAGGAGGGGCCGGCGGGAAGCAGCGCGCTGTTAGCGGTATTATTACAGACGCTTTAAGGGGCTTCTCGTTGGGCCGGCCACGGGCCCCTAATGGGTCCGGGCCCTCGGACGGCGACAGAATGACCGATGGGTCAGTCCGCCCCTGGACACACGTCAGAGTGCAGAGTGTGGGATGGGCTGGTGCTGCTGGACACATGTCACTATTACTCAGAACTATCTCCGCTCTGAGTCAGAGCGCAGAGTGGAGAGCGGGCTGGGGGGTGGGATGGCCGCTGCAAACTTGTCAGGGGGGGGGGATGTGCTGGACAGTGCGGACACATATTATGTCACTGATGTGTCAGCGCGGAGACCGGGGGGTGGGGCCGGAGACCGGGGACCTGGGGCGCTGCTTCACACATGTCAGAGGCTCTGAGCGGCTGCCTGGTGTATAGTGCAAGCTCTATGGACAGTGCGGGAGTAGGATAACCAGCGGCTGGCGGGCGCCCTAGGTGGCAGTGCGCCCTAGGCGGCTGCCTAGTCCGCCTAGTGGTAGCACCGGCCCTGAAGGCACTTAAACTGATCAAGATGTCAGGACTCCGCAGCCATGATAAACTGTGGTCAGTGTACAAGGGGGAGGGCCGAACCAGGCAGGGTCAGTTAGGTATTTTAGGTGAAAGAAAAAGCCAAATTACACAGCACAAGCACTATTATTTTATATATGCTTTAAGGTAATGTTTCTCAACTCCAGTCCTCAAGGCACCCCAACAGGTCATGTTTTCAGGATATCTCTCAGATAAAACAGCTGTGGTAACTACTAAGGCAGTGAAACACTTTAAAGTAACTCTAAACATAGGATAACATCAGAGACAGATTAAGATATTTTTAAACCCTAACTGTATTTTAATGGGTTTGCTGAAGCAGTATGTAACATAAATAACCACTAGGTTTATTTTTCTATAATTTTTTTTATCTCTTTGCATTTTTTTGCACATCTTGCCTTGAATTAGCTTGCTAATAGTGATTAGGAATGAGTTTGAGTTCAGCTTGGGTTCCATCTGAACCAGTATTTAGGTAAACTAAGAAGGAAGCTGTCAGTTCCCAGTCAGATGCATCCCAAGCATTCCCCGCCTGCATGCAGGAGGTTGGGATTCTCATGACAATTCTCTTCAGAGAAGCCTACCCCACCCACACATAACTGTATTTTCATTTTCTCCATCAGCTCATCCCCCCCACAGTTATTACCTTTTGTTTCAACTTGACCCTCCCTTCTAGATTGTAAGCTCTAACGAGCAGGGCCCTCTGATCCCTACTGTATTGATTTGTATTGTAAGTGTACTGTCTGCCCTTATATTGTAAAGCCCTGCGCAAACTGTTGGCGCTATATAAATCCTGAATAATAATAATAATAATGACATCATTGACCTAATTGTCATTGTCCCAACACTGACATCTTCCTTCCAGGTTTAGCTGAACATTGGTTCGGACCGAATCCAAGCTATTCCCTAAGAGTGACAATAATGGACTATACCTTGTGCTATGTGTGTCAGTACAGCCACTTGTAGTCTCTACCAGGGATCGTCTGACGGGGTAAAGTGCAGGAGCACAATTGAAAGATAATTGTCCCCCCTTAAAAGGAAATGGTTAAATAAGGACCTTCATGGCAGAACCAGGTATTATGTTAATGAAAACTGTTGATTTGGAAGTTTTAAAAACATTTGAAATTATATTGACATGTTAACATGTTAAACCTCAGATTTCAGTGATTGGGTTAAGATTTACTTTAATGCAGAATGGGCCTTATGCATGATAGTAGATGTACTCCCCCAGCTCTTGATTGACATTGATAATGATTGCAATAGGTAAGGAGAAGCTGCCCCATTTGTATTGTTTCTACTGGCATGGCTCATCCCATACAACATCTCCCTTTTTAAAGTGATAGTAAAGCCCTTGTAATGATTTATATCTGCAGGTAAGACAAGGTAAGATAAGGCTTACCTGTAGGTGCAGTAAATATCTCCTAAATGTGCACTGCCCGTGAATCCAGAAGGAAGACCAGGTGAAGGTGGAAGCCCTGGGGGGGCTTTGTTTTCAGGTGCATACTAGCACATTATGCTCTTAACTTATAGCAGGGGTCAGCAACCTTTTTCCAAATTAAGGGCCGGATTCTATGTATGTGAATGCATGGAGATAAGATAACAATCTGGACCCCTTTACATTACACAGCCCCCACACCTTTGAATGAATGAATGAAATATTTGTAAACAGCACAACGCGAACTGAAACGCTGGACCCCTTTACGTTTCACAGCCCCGTACCTCTGGACCCCCCTGCATAGTACACAGCCCCCCATGTTATGCTTTAAAATTGTGCACACTGGTGAAATAGCGACAAACTATGGTACTTAAAAATCCCTATAGGTGACGCTTTAAAAATGTATACAGGTTACCAGTTTAACCGGTTCCCAACCAGCGCATGACGATGTACGTCGACAGAATGGCACGGGCAGGCATATTGGCGTACATGTACGTCCAATCTTCAATGCCGCCCTGCCATCGGGACCCCCGTGAGTCCGGTCGCGGGACCCGCGGACTCGATCGCCGCGGGCATACCCGCGATCGTCTCACGGGACGGCTGAATGGAGGAAATGCATTTCTCCATTCTGCCTAGCAACTAGTGACGCTGATCTCTGCTCCATGTGATTGGAGCAGAGATCAGTGTTCACTAAATGAAAGCCCAACCCCCCCACAGTTAGTAACACACCCCTAGGAACACTTAACCCCTACACTGCCACCCACTGGTTAACCCTTTCACTGCCAGTGTCATTTACACAGGAATCACTGCATTTATATAGCAGTGATTACTGTATAAATGACAATGGTCCCAAAAATGTGTCAAAAATGTCCGATGGGTCCCCCACAATGTCGCAGTCACAATAAAAATCGCTGATCGCCGCCATTACTAGTAAAAAAAAAAAAAAAAAAAGATATTATTAATAAAAATGCTATAAAACTATCCCTATTTTGTAAACGCTATAACTTTTGCGCAAACCAATCAATAATCGCTTATTGCGATTTTTTTACCAAAAATATGTAGAAGAATACGTATCGGCCTAAACTGAGGGAAAAAAATGTTTTTTTATATATTTTTGGGGGATATTTATTATAACAAAAAGTAAAAAATAATGCGTTTTTTTCAAAATTGTCGCTCTATTTTTGTTTATAGCGCAAAAAATAAAAAACGCAGGGGTGATCAAATACCACCAAAAGAAAGCTCTATTTGTGGGAAAAAAAGGACGTCAATTTTGTTTGGGAGCCACGTCGCACGACCGCGCAATTGTCAGTTAAAGCGACGCAGTGCCGAATCGCAAAAAGTGGTCTGGTCTTTGACCAGCAAAATGGTCCGGTCTGTAAGTGGTTAAAGGTACAGAGGAGGTCTAGCACTAGAATGATTGGTCTCACTCTAATGAGCACAGATTTATCTCACATGTGTGGTTTGAACACTGTTTACATTTGCAGTCGCGACTTACGTATGCGTTCACTTCTGCGTGCGAGCACGGAGGGATGGGGTGCTTTAAATTATTATTTTTTTATTTCTTTATTTTCTTTTCTTTATTTTTATTTTTTTACACTGTCTCTTAAAAAATCTGACAACAATAAAATCTGATCAATCAAACATCCCTTGTGACAGTAATAGTCAGTGACAAGTACTTTTTGTGGAGGGATCTGGCGGTCTATAAGACCCCAAATTCCTTCATTTCACTTAAAACTATTCAAAATGCCAAGTTTGACAGTTTTAAAGACTGTCAATTTTTAAAATTTGGTGCCTTTAACTATTCTGTAAACTGGAAGTGATGTCATGACATTGCTTCCAGGTTACTAGATCCGAGAGCCTTTGGAAGCTGATTGCGGGTTCGTTCGGGTCTCTGGCCGGAATGGAAGAGCTTGAGTGAGCCACGGAAGGAGGAGGGAGGGGGCAATGTCCCCTACTGCTCCTAGGAGACTTTTAGCCGCAATAATTCTTATCCCAACAAAGCCGACCGGGGTTAAAATGTCTGCGGGCCAGGTGCACCTGAATTCACCACGTGCACTGACATTGTGCCATGGCGGCGGGCTGGGTTTGGTACGCCAACCCCTGACTTACAGGGAGAGTAATTTTTTGTTTTCTGTTTTGGCGTTTGCTCCCTTTTGTTCTGTAACCAACAAGTATGGGTGCATTCAGAAAAACATTCCTGCAAGGCAAACCAGCAATGTATGTTGCCTCTGCACCCCTCTCTGTAGACTAAACACTAATATTCATACATTGTTTGTGTTTATAGGCTGTCTGCAACAAAAAAACGCCACATTTTGTATAATACTGTATGTTTATTTTCTATGATTGTAAGCTCCATCTAGTGGCCACAATGCAGCATTTTCCCGATTATGGTATTTCAAGAAAAATACTACATTATGGCCACTAGATGGCACCTATGATCACAGAATTTAATCATATTACACACAATTTAACTCACTGAAATTAGCTTAGTGCATGGCCAGCTTTATTTTTTTTATTTAAGTATACAGACATACTTATTTTGAACCAGAGTTTGGTGCCCCTTTAAGCAGCAATAGTCTGCATTAGTACTTGATAGACTGTGATACTTTACCATGATTGCTCTCAGATACGTTTATCATGGGACAATCTCCTTCCATGTGTAGCCAGCTTAACGGGAAAAACACTTCCCCCACTGTTTTACTTGTGCTTGCAAAAATAACACCTCGTGTCTTGTAGATATGCTACATTTTGCAGCTTTCCAGCTGCCTTAATTTCAACAGGTTTCCTGCCACAAGTGCTTGAGATTGACAGGTACACTGCTTTACTTCATCAAGCCCTGCAGTAATTAATACTGAGCAAAGTCTAATAAAAGATTCCAAAGCTAATGATAAAAACCTGGGCATCTGACCGGTTCTCTTTCTTCTAAACTGAAACCGATTGCTTAAAAAAAATTCTGTGCCAAACAGAAATTGCATAAATGCTGTATTCTTCTCCGTGCATTCCTGGAGTGTAACGGGCTCTGCCTTGATAGGGTAATACTGGATGCCTGTTGTGAGAGTCAGCAAAAGTGCTTAGAAGGATATCTGTGTTACTGTAGGGAAGCCAGCCCCTATTTTTCACCGGATAAATGTACGCACACGTGGCAAGATTGGGCCACCCAGCTGACTTGGCCTTGTACGGCCTGGAGAGGTTTGGCCATGCATACAAAATATCAAAACTGCTAGATATCAAAACTACTAGATATCAAAACTACTTGATATCAAAACTGCTATATATCAAAACTGCTTGATATCAAAACTGCTAGATATCAAAACTGCTAGATATCAAAACTGCTAGATATCAAAACTGCTTGATATCAAACCTGCTAGATATCAAAACTGCTTGATATCAAAACTGCTAGATATCAAAACTGCTAGATATAAAAACTACTAGATATAAAAACTGCTAGATATCAAAACTGCTAGATATCAAAACTACTAGATATCAAAACTGCTTGATATCAAAACTACTAGATATCAAAATTGCTAGATATCAAAACTACTAGATATCAAAACTGCTTGATATCAAAACTGCTAGATATCAAAACTGCTTGATATCAAAACTGCTAGATATTAAAACAGCTTGATATCAAAACTGCTAGATATCAAAACTACTAGATATAAAAACTACTAGATATAAAAACTACTAGATATAAAAACTGCTAGATATCAAAACTGCTAGATATGAAAATTACTAGATATCAAAACTGCTAGATATCAAAACTGCTTGATATCAAAACTGCTAGATATCAAAACTGCTAGATATCAAAACTGCTAGATATAAAAACTACTAGATATCAAAACTGCTTGATATCAAAACTGCTAGATATTAAAACTGCTTGATATCAAAACTGCTTGATATCCAAACTACTAGATATCAAAACTGCTAGATATAAAAACTGCTAGATATCAAAACTGCTAGGTATTAAACAGTTTAGGAGCACAAGCCCATCTTCCTGATTGTTAGTAGGCCAGTACAATGACGTGCACAATACTGCAGATGCTGTAATTGTTCTGTTGATTTTGCTAAACCACCTATTCAGTAGATAATAATCCGAAGGTTGAAATATTTCATGCACTTATGACATGAGTTCCTACAGTCCTACAGTGTTCATTGTTTGCTGGCTCTGCTCCCTGAATTATAATTATAGGGGAATTTTAATGGTTTTGGATCAATTTTATTTGAGCTGTTTTTTTTTCTTAAGGCTGTGGTCACACTGCTGCCGGATACGGCTCGCAGCAGGCGTCCTGTGCATCCCTCTTCTCCTTTTCAGGGATTTATCAGGGGCAAATTTTTGCCTAAATTTGGCCCTGAAACAGAGCCAAAGATGCACAGGACCCCTGAGCAAGCCGCTCTGCAGCCTTTACAGAGATATGTGTCCATAGAGAGCCAGTCACAATCTCCTGCCATGCAAATTGGATGCATCCGATTCACACTAGTGTGAACCCAGCCCTAAATGTTGCTTTGAATAATTTTTTTTTTTTTATTGCTTTACAGATATGTAGAATTCTATATAAAAAAGTAAACTACCTTGCGCTTAGTGTAAAAGGTGAACATATAAATGATTCCAAATAAGTATATTCGAAATGTGTAATAGGGGATGCTGCACACTATAAAGTGTCAGGATACCGGGGGGCGTGTCCAAGATGGCCGACTGAGCGGACGCACATGAAGTGAGCTCCGGCTGAACACCTAGAAAACGAGATCCTTGCCCTGCAGATATTGTGGGTAGTGGGACCGCATCCTGCGAAAATGGACCCGGGAGGGGATGACCAAGGGAAAGGGTACTTCAAACAGCCGCAGAACCCCCCCGCATCGGCTAAAACGAAGCCCCGGCCTAGCTCCGGCCCATCTCCAGACCCAAAGCCTCCAACCCGCATGGCGTCCCCGCCGGAAGATCCAGACCCGGCTCTCTCGGAACAATCCACTTTCGCTGCGCTGATGCAGGCTATTACGACCGTGCAATTGGATATCAGCCTTATCTGAAGGGATATGGACTCGTTCCGCGCTCGGCTGACCAAGGCGGAACGCCGCGTGGGGGATTCGGAGGACGTGCTGCGGGATCACTCTGGGACCCTCAGAACGCTGCAGACCAGGGTGAAAATATTAGAAAGCAGAGCGGAAGATTCCGAAAATAGAAATCGGAGGAATAATCTCTGCATTGTGGGATTGCCTGAGGGGGCGGAAGGTGCAGACCCCCAGACTTTTACTGAAGGTTTGCTTCATACACTCCTGCCTCAAGCGCCATTTTCGAGGTTCTTCAGTGTGGAGAGGGCACATAGAATGTCTGCCGTCCGGGCCATCCCGGGGGCTCCTCCACACACGCTTATCCTCCACCTCCTCCACTTTAGGGATTGTGACCTGGTGCTGCGGGAGGCACGTAAAGTGGAGGCTCTTACCTACGAGGGGGCGTGCTTGATGATCTTCCCGGATTACTCCATCGACACCCAGAAGCTACGTCGGTCCTTTGACCAAGTTAAGTTAAATCTCCGCAACAGGCGCATTAAGTATAGCATGCTGTTCCCAGCCCGGCTCCGAGTCCAAGATGGCGAAACGGTACGATTTTTTACCTCACCGGAGGAAGCTGCGGCCTGGCTTGACACTCTACCACGAGGACGAGAGGATCAGTAAGCCGCCCCTGAGGGGATCTGTGACTGCTTTGCTTTCATTCTCGACTGCACTGTGTACTGGGTCTCCTATGGGGTAGCTGGTGGGGGCAGGCTCCAGCTCCTGTTAATCCACTGGTCGGTCATTAGGTGCAGAAAGTTATTTCCCGAACAGTTGAATATTACCCCTGCTGTTACCTGCCTGCCCCAATCCCCACTTGCTGGCGGAGCCCAGTGACTCTATTTTTCAACTATTGGTTTGTAACGGTTCTCTTTCTAAGATTGTGCCCCTGGCAATGGCCGGGTGAAACTATGAAACTATGCCTCTGCAGGGCCCTTTCATCCGGAAGATGGACTAGACCGGACTTGCAGTGCTAGGACTGTAGCACTCATAGTGCTTATCTTCACACGCACCTCCATGGTAGATACCTGGGAAGGTTGTTTAGGGATTAGGACACGCCGAAGTTTGGGGGGTGATGTCGGGGTGGGGGGGGGGGGGGTAAGGGGGGGGAGTTAATGTGTACAGCTGGTCTTTCTCACAGTTTTTTCCGAATTTTTTTTATGTTTGGTTTGGGTCAGGTTTTCAGTGTATCCTTTCAGTGTCAGCAAACGCGAGCCAAAGGTGTTCATTTCCTGGTAAGGGGGAGGGAGACCCGGGGGAAGGTATATTGGGGGAGGTTTATGTATGTGTGCTAGCAGGAGGGCCTATAGGTAACATGTTGGTGATCCGGGGAATCCGTGAATTTTTATGGGTGACGGGATTATGGCCTCACTGACCATTTTGTCCTGGAACGTACGGGGCTTAAACTCCAAACTTAAATGCTCCCTAGTATTCACATATATAACAAAAATACTCCCCACAGATCTGCATACTTCAGGAGACCCATCTGACTGGAGGGAAGACGCTGGCCCTTAAGAAACACTGGGTTGGGGCATATTACCATTCTACCTACTCTGTATATGCCAGGGGGGTCAGTGTTCTGGTTCATAGATCTCCAGTTCTGTCTCCTCGATCTTCATTTGGATCCGGGTGGTAGGTATGTAGCGCTTCATGCCATGTGTAATGGACTGGAGATGCTTCTGGTGGGAATTTATGTACCCCCTCCTGCTACTATGGAGCTCCTGAATAAACTGACCCCTATAATGGCACTATACCCTGGCGCCAGGGTGTTGATAGCGGGTGACCTTAATATGACCCCGAACCCATCTCTAGATAGATTCCAGATGGGCGCGGGTCAGAGTTCCCCACTTCTGAAATAAATGGAATTGTATGGGTTAACTGATATTTGGAGGTGGAAACATCCTGCTGACAGACAATACACGTGCCACTCCGCCACATATGCCTAATTTTCCAGGATTGATTTGCTGCTGGCGGACGCTTTGCTGCTTCCCCACACTATGGGGGTGGAGATTCTGCCCAGGGGCATATCCGATCACGCGCCTATGCTGCTGCGGCTCGAGGTGGGCCCCAATTTGGGGCCCGCCTTGTGGCGGCTCTCTGGGTACTGGGTGGCGGATGAGCGGATGGCCCTGGGGGTAGAGGTGGAGCTGAGGTCCTACTGGGGGCAGAACAGGGTCACCGTGGCTTCCACGGTGCTCTGGGATGCCTACAAAGCTTGTGCTAGAGGTCAATACCAGACTTACATCTCTAGAGCCAGGAAAAGTTCTAGGCTGGCTTTGGAAGATGCGTAAAAAAGGGCACAGGAGCTGGAAAGGGTCTACACACTGGGAGCTGATGGAGCGACCTATGCTGCATTACAATTGTCTCACAGGGAGATTTCCTTGCTCAGGACGGAGGCTAGCAGGAAGATATTGCTGACCCAAACACAACGGATATTTGAACAGGGGGAGAAGACGGGCAGACTCCTGGCATGGCTGGCAAAAGAGAGGGTATCAGTAGCTCATATAGCCAGAATTAAGGGGGAGCGGGGAGAGGTAATATCGGACCCCTTTCAAATTAATGCTCGGTTTGCGCAATACTACGAGGCCCTCTACGCCCCCAGAGAGGTCTTTACCCCGGAGGCCCTTGACCACTTTTTAGACCGGGTAGACTTCTCAATGCTCTCTGATGTTGACCATGCCCGCCTGGACACCCCGATTTCTCTTGAGGAGGTCCAGGCGGCTATTGCCTCCCTCAAAGCGTCAAAAACTCTGAGCCCTGATGGCCTACCAGTGGAAATGCTCGCACCACAGTTTCATGGCTTGCTTCGTACCATGTTGGAGGAGGGGGACCTTCCACCCACTATGTCCGAGGCGGTGATTGTCGTGATCCCCAAACCCAATAGAGACCCTGAATGCTGTTCCTCCTATCACCCGATTTCGCTGCTCAACGTCGATGCAAAAATCGTAACAAAGATTCTAGCAAATAGGCTTAATTCTGTGATATTGAAACTAGTCCACGGTGACCAGACGGGCTTTATGCCAGGCAAAGGCACTGACATTAACATACGGCGCTTATATACTCATATCTCCAGGGCAAGAACTCAGGATAGGCAGGGAGTCGTTGCATCACTAGACGCGGAAAAGGCGTTCGACTCTGTTAAATGGCAATTCCTCTGGAGGGTTTTAGAATGCTTTAACTTTGGCCCTAAATTTATATCCTGGATTAAGTTGCTCTATAACAGCCCCGTAGCCAGAATTTGTACTAATGGGATGGTGTCTGAGGAGTTCCCGCTGGGCAGGGGCACGAGGCAGGGCTGCTCTCTGTCCCCGGGCCTCTTCGCGCTGGCCATAGAACCCCTGGCCATACTTCTGAGAGCATCGGAAGAGGTTGAAGGGCTGCGGGTGGGTCCCCTTATTGATAAGATATCTCTATATGCGGACAACGCCCTCCTCTACCTTCCTGAGGCGTCTTCCTCATTGACACAGGCCCTTCACATCGTAGATGAGTTTGGTTCCTTTTCGGGGATAAGAATCAATTGGGATAAATCCTTGCTATTTTCACTTTCTCAGGACCCCCGGGACATGATCACGCCAACGCCCCTGAAATTTGTTCAGCAGTTCCGATACCTGGGGATAGTAGTGAGGGGTGACCCTAAACAATATTTGGATGATAATGTGTACCCAGTCCTAGATGACCTGATTGCCAAATGCCAAATGTCGAAGTCCTTGCCCTTATCACCGGTGGGTAGAATTAATTTGTTAAAAATGACCTTCCTACCAAAATTTTTGTACGTTTTTAGGAACACCCCTACCCCGATCCCGAACTCCTTCTTTAAGAGGGTGGATCAGACGACTACTGCGTTTATATGGGCCGGAGCGGTACCCAGAGTTGCGAAAGACACCCTCCAGCTACCCTTGTCCGCTGGGGGGGTTGGCTTTGCCGTGCCTGAAACAGTACTATTGGGCGGCGGTGCTAGTGACGGTGAGGTGGTGGTTTGCACAATCGCGGTCCAATCCGTCGGTTAACTTGGAGGCAGCAATTCTGGGTTCCTATGCCGCACTCAGCAATTTGGTCTTTAGAGGGCCTAAGGCACACCCAGGTATTACATCCCCTATGAGAACGACGGTTCGTGTGTGGCTGCAGGTGTCGGCGAAACTTAATGACCCTTCGGATATCTCACCACATACTCCATTATGGGGCAACCCTCAGCTGCAACACTTAAACTCTGTCCCGGACCCTGCACTGTGGGCCAAATACGGCATTACGACTCTCCAGCATGTTATGCCCAGGGGGGTCCTTCTTAACTTTGACACTCTGAGAGTGGAATTTGAGCTACCTACTAAAATGTTTTTCCGATACCTGCAGCTGCGCCATGCGATGCAGGCCCAGTTCCCCGGTGGGGTCTCCTTACGATCACATCAGATCGAGAGATTCCTAATATCCAAACATGCAGATCATATTCTTTCCTCCCTGTACCTAAGACTCTCCGCCCCGGAGCCTGCGGAGGGGACTAAACTTTTTCATAAATTCAGGTCTGACCTCCTGACTCTGGGGGAGGAGCACTGGAGAGAGGGGATTCAGAATTATATCCCCTTGATGATTTCTGCAAGGGATAGATTTATCCAGCTTAAATTTATCCATAAAGCCTACTACACCCCACAGAGGCTATCGAGGATATATCCGTTGTGCTCAGATAGATGCCCGAAATGCAGCACGGAAGTGGGGACATTCATACATGTAGTGTGGGAGTGCTCAGCTATTCAACTTTTCTGGAAGGAGGTGGTGGGGATCCTAAACTCGGTGGGGGGCCTATCGTTGGGGCTGGACCCTATGGTCCTGCTCTTGGGTGTGTGTGACGGAGTGGCAGTGAGTACACACAGACAGCTCTTTGTATTCTATGCAGCATTTTATGCCAGGAAGGCTATTCTACTTAACTGGAAGAAGCCAAACCCCCCTGAGATCTCGCAATGGAAGGGGTTGATTGACTCTGCTCTCCCTCTGTACAAATTGACATATATGAGCCAGAAATGTCCCTCCAAATTCGACAAGATTTGGGGATGCTGGGTGGGAGTGTAGATACCCGAACATGTAACTGTGCACTAATTGAAAGACTGAATGTACACTGAATGTTATGGTTTAATTTAAATGTACGATGCACTGTTGTATTGTACCTATGACTTTCTCCTATATGAAGGCAAATAAAAACGTGTCTGTTAAAAAAAAAAAGTGTCAGGATACCAAACACAGAACTGTAATAAAAAAAGATGCACTGTCCCTTTAAATCATAACCATCAAATTACAGTAAATATCATGACACTAGTATGGTGACATAAGGTGCTCAAACATAACAGTGTAACAATAATTAACTTATTATTATTATTATACAGGATTTATATAGCGGCAACAGTTTGTGCAGCACTTTACAACAGGTGGGCAGACAGTACACTTACAATACAAATCAATACAGGAGAAATCAGAGGGCCCTGCTCATTAGAGCTTACAATCTAGAAATTTATAAACACAAATTAATGCTATAAACAGTCCTTGTGATTTGTGAACTACAAATGTGAACGATTACTAGTGCAGATTCAATGCACTTGGTTACCAAAAGGTATGACCCCATAAATAAGAGGTCAGTAGCGCTTGTGTACAGGACAAGGCCTTACAACCACTGGACAGCCTTAAATTTGAAACCGCTAGCTTCTTGACTCTCCAGCTTCAAGCACGGCCACGGCAGCCTCAGTTCTTAAATGCCCTAGGGCAGTGACAAACTCACAAACAATGACAGCTGCTGTGATTGGCCGGAGCCACAATGATGTCACTCCTACGCATGCACACGGGAGCTGCCGTTCATGGCACAGAGCTAGGAAGGAATGGCACCAGTGGCATTCCTTTAGATGCCAGTGATTTCATTGGCTGCATGTAATGTAAATACTGTATCTCCTAAAAGGTGCATGTTTAGGAGATATTTACACTACCTATAGGCAGGGTTTTTTTTCTCAGGAAATAGGTGCAGGAACTCCAGCACGACCCCTAAAAAACCCCACATACACCCTCCAAACCACATCAAATAGTGAATGTGGACAAATTTTACTAAGAGTGGGAGGGTCTTAAAGGGGCATTAAATACCAGGAGTGCATTACATACAAAGAAGTGTAGAGTGTGTGTGTGTGTGTGGGGGGGGTGTTAGTGCAGCATTCAGGAGCGCACTACATACATGGTAAAGAGTTCAGGGGTGTGCTGTGTACAGAGTTCAGGGGTGCATTATATACATAGTGCAGAGTTCAGGGGTGTGCTATGTATATAGTGCAGAGTCCAGGGGTGCACTACGTACATAGTAAAGAGTTCAGGGGTGCGCTATGTACATAGTCCAGAATTCAGGGGTGCGCTACACACAGAGTGCAGAGTTCAGGGGTGCTCTACATACAGAGTGCAGAGTCCATGGGTGCACTACATACATAGTGCAGAGTTCAGGGGTGCGCTACACACAGAGTGCAGAGTTCAGCCTTCTTCCCCAGCTGCTTACCTCTGCATGCATCCCCCCTCCCCATTATACTTTCACCCCTCTTCAGGTCTGACCTCCGCGTACAACCTTCCCCCTCCACTGCCCCCATCTCCCCCCCCTTCTCCTTAAAAGCTCAACCATCTCTTATGTGTCTTACTTTTGTTGCTGTATTAAACTGAAGCAACAAGTCAGCTCAAGTACCTCCTTGCCCACTGTAGGTGGCTTGCTATCCCTCTCTCACTTGCAAGGAGACCATCTAGTGGGGATGTCGGCATCCGCACAGTCGCACTGCACCCGGGAACCTGCATCTCCCTTGTCCCCATCCTGCACTCAGAGGGAGCTGCTCAGGAGATCAGATCTGTGGGAGCCATTGGGAGACAAGCTGTCACTTGTAAACACAGAAGCCATACTTCTGTGTTTACTAGTGATAGTTGTGAGCAGGGAGCAAAGGGCCTAAACCAAAGGTGGTGGAACTGAGTCCCACCAAGTTCCAGCTGAAAAAAAGCCCTGCCTATAGGTAAGCCTTATTATAGGCTTACCCGTAGGTAGATATCAGCAGAGGAAGTTTACTTCCTCTTCAGTTGAGGTAATCATTGGTGAGAGTTTGTCATTGCCCTAAGACATTTGGCCTCTGAGGCTGCTCTAGCTGTGCTTGTCAATGGTGCCTTTTACACAAATGCGTTTGACCTCCTATTTTTGGGTCCATGGCTTTTGGTAAGCAGATGCATTGAATGTGTGTGTGCAGTGTGTCTGTGGTGTTGGAGCACTGGATCTGCACTATGAATCACTGACATTTGTAACTCATACATCATAAGGGCTGTTTATGACTCTTTTTAAATTATAATATAGGTTAGCACTATATGTCACTATACTGGGGTCACCATATTTACTCTAATTTGATGATTATGATTCAAATACTGCATGTAGACTTTAATTCAGAATAAAACACTTAGAGGTTTATTTATAAAAAAATGTTCTGCATGAATGAGACAACATTCACACTACTGCAAAAAAAAATATATATAGTATTTTGTGTATTATGATTATTTCCTATGATTGTAAGCACCATCTAGTGGTCATTATTCTGTATTTTTCTGATTGAGGTATTTCTGGAAAAATACTGCATTATGGCCACTGGGTGGTACATATGATCACACAAAATAAGCAATTTTTTATGCAGCTCTGGGAATTTGGTCACATTCATACATTAAACATGTATTAAAAATTAACCCTTTAAAGTTGAAAATCACCACAGTTTCATAGTTAGTAAGGTTGAATAAAGACACCAGTCCATCCTGAGTGAGTGTCTACAATTGTCCCTATCCCTGTACATTACTCACTCACATTGGTCCCTACCCTCATGGAGACCACAATCCAGGATCCCCATTCATATACTAGGGCAAATTTTGGACAGAAGCCAATTAACCTACCTGCATGTCTTGTACCTGGAGGAAACCCACGCAGGCCCAGGGAGAACATGCAAACTCCAGGCAGGTAGTGTTGTGATTGGGATATTGAACCAGCGACCCTCCTTACTGCTAGGTGAGAGTGCTGAGTGCTAACCACTACACCACTGTGCTTGAAGCTCCAATGATTCTCTGGTCTACAGTCTATTGGGTGCTATCCTGGCTCAACACTGTGCAGTAAACAAGCAGAAAAGAGCCGCACACCGATGCCTTCACTCCATTTGTGTTTGTTGTGCCTGGCTGGCGAGATGACAGTTCCCTTCTGTGGCCATGCCACTCTAACATATTTCACCTCTATAGGGCTTAATTGTAGAGGACCCCTTAAAGAGGTATGGCCAAAGCTCTGTTAGCTATACTTCTCCAATGGATCACAGGAGTGCACTTAGCTCTGTACTCCTGTGACTCCGATTCAGCCGACAGTGGAAAAAAGTCTTTTGACTGACTTCACACAGCTGGTCTATGCTCTGCACAGATCCTGACAATAATATTGAGATCCGCCCAGGTGCCTGACTGACAGCGTGCTGCTAAGAGCCTAATGGCCCATACACATGATCCGAATATCATACGAAAACGGTCATCCGAGGAAGTACCGTGCGATTTTCGGATCGTGTGTACACTACTTTCGACAGCCGATCACGACCGCTCATCCGATATTATTCGATCGGACATGCACGGAAATTTTCCTTGTACGATTCCAGATTGTACGATTTTCGATTAGTCAGTATAGTTGTCGTCCAAAAAATACAATACATCACTTCCGATTTTTTTTTCTATTGTACAAGAATTTTTGTGACTTTATTTAGCTATTCAATTTCTACTTGCAATTATTAACCGAAAACAGTCATACGATCGGTCATACGATATTCGGATAGTGTGTACGGGGCATTAGTCAGCAGCTCCCACCCCCCTCCACAGCCTTGCACTCCAGTAAGCCCCGGAGGGGCAGAGCACAAAGCGGAAACTGACAGTTCTTAGTTGTGCTGTGCTTTCAAGGCTCTGGGTGCTAACCTAATTCATGGTAATGTGCTTGCGCATTGGCATATGTTCATCACTGCAGGGTGCGCACGCACAGATCTTTGTGCATGCATTCGAACTTCTTAACACTTCATGATATTAATATAAAGAATAATTATTAAAAATGTTTATTTTTTTAGTCCTGAAAATTAAAAATAAAATATATAAATTGTCTAAGTCATGTCCAGTCTCACCTATTAATCACCCTTCACGTCTTAGGGTGGGCACACACACAGGCTAATAGCTAAGTGATAACATATGACAGATGAGCCCATTTTACTACTGAATTGTCACACTGATAAAGCCAACAATTACTCTTCTCACCGGCTCAGAACTTTTTTTATTTTGGTGCCAATATAGTTGAAGGTTTCATTTTTTACACAGGATGATATTGCATGTGTTGCTGAAATTTTCCAACATGCTAATAACTTATTATTATTATTCACAAATTCTATAGCGCCAACAGTTTACGCAGTGCTTTACAATGCAGAGGGGGGACAGCACAATTACAGTAGAGTTCAATACAGAAGGGACAGGAGGGCCTTGCTCATAGAGCTTACATTCTAAAGGGAGGGGGTGGTAGTACAAAAGGTAATAGATGCGGGGAATGATTTGATGTGGGGGGGGGGGTGTCTGATTGCTATAATAAATGTCTGCTTGCTATAATGAGCCCTTTCAAAACCTGCAAGTGCTTGTTTTTGCCTACATGGGCATCATTACAGTGATCATTGCAAGGACTTATCAGAGGTGTGGCATCATTTATGAAAATTGTTCTGCTTATGAGAAGCTTATAGTATATATGGCTATGGTACGGTGGAGCCCTGGCAGATTTGTCAAAATTATTAATGACAGTTGCCCATCCAGAAACTGTATTGGTTGACACTCTTATGTCTGTTGGAGACCCCTGACCTGCTGGCCGCCGCTGGGAGAACAGTTGGTCAAGCAGATTAGAACTTTATACTAATCCCTATTGTTCTTCATACACTGCCAAAGGTCTATGGTTGTTGGTTGGGAGGGGGATTGGTGACAGAAGTACATAAATCCGGGGGCACATGGTGGGGGGTCAAATAGGGGACGAGGGGGCAACACTTGTACATGTAGAAGTGATCAAGCGGCTGTAAATCTTCTACAGGAAATTCAACAGCTGGTACTAAAAAAGTAAACAAATTCAGCTGCTATAGAAAAGAGGTATAGTATAACTAAAGGCAAAAGTTGTTGTTTTTTCGTTTTAGACAAAGTGGAGATGGATTAGAACATGATATGTTTTTATTGCTACTTTTACCCCCCTAAGGCTGGATTCACACTTATGCAGTTTTAGGCTGGATTCACACCTATGCATTTTAGCGCTTTTTGCATTTTGCAGATTTACACTACAGTCCATTAAACATGGTTTCCTATGGAACACGTTCTGTAGTGCAAATCTGCAAAATGCACTAAAAATGCATAGGTGTGAATCAGGCCTTAGGCTGGATTCACACCTATGCATTTTTGTGCTTTTTGCATATTGGCACTACAGATCATGTTCCATAGGAAACCATCTTAAATGGACTGTAGTGCAAATCTGCAAAATGCAAAAAGCACTAAAAATGCATAGGTGTGAATCCAGCCTTAGTAAATGTTTCCTATAGGGATCCATTCACATGTATGTGTTACTGCAGCCCATTTATTTTGAATGCACCCCGTCGAAGAAGGATTTTTTTTTCTTGCAGCAGACCTGTATGTGTGCATTCTGTAGATGTGTTGGACGTGGTGTGTTAAGGTATCATGCAGGATGGTGTGAACAGGCACACTGTCTTGTGGTGCTAAAGTACAGCTAAATTAAACCAAGCACTATCCCAGTAGGGGTTGCAGATGACTAGGTTCCCCACTTCTACACAGCCAAGCAAGTAGCATTTTCAGCTTTCATCCAGAGACAAGGAGCAGTCTTTGACCTATGTTTTGTTTTATTAGTGGTAATAACATGGATGGGGAAAAGGGAATTATGGGATGCCCAACTTGAGAGCAAAAAAAACCAGGGGCAACTTTTTCCTTACTTCTTATTACTTCTTCTTCGCATTGGTCCAATGATACTGAACTGTTCTAGAGAAATGTTTTAAGACCGGGTTCACACCTATGCAAATTAGATGTGGATTTCCCCACATCCAATTCACATAGCAGGAGAATATGACTGGCTCCCTATCCACTTCAGCCCCGGAAGAATTTACCCCCTTCCTGACCAGAGCACTTTTTGTGATTCAGCACTGTGTCGCTTTACCTGACAATTGCACAGTCGTGCAACGTGTTTTCCAAACAAAATTGATGTCATTTATTTCCCATAAATAGAGCTTTCTTTTGCTAGTATTTGCTCACCCCTGTGGTTTTTATTTTTTGCGCTATAAACAAAAAAAGAGCGTCATTTTTCTATAATAAATATTCCCCAAAAATATCTAAAAAAAACTTTTTTTCCTCAGTTTAGGCCGATACGTATTCTTCTACATAGTTTTGGTAAAAAAATTGCAATAAGCGATTATTGATTGGTTTGCGCAAAAGTTATAGCGTTTACAAAATAGGGGATAGTTTTATGGCATTTTTATTAATTTTTTTTTTTTTTAAATGGCGGCGATCAGCGATTTTTATTGTGACTGCAACATTATGGCGGACACATCGGACATTTTTGGAAAAAAGGGGAAATAGATCTGGCGCTATACCCTTAAAATTAATGATTAATATCAATAAAGTAGCTCTGTGTGAAAAGAATTGTGAAAAAAATGGTGAAAAATTAAAAATTGTCAGCACGCTGGTAAATAATGAACTAATCTTCCAAAACATAAAACACTGAGAAGCCCAACAGTATTATATAGAAAGCAAAGAAGGACCGTGCTATTCTAGGTGCCTAGATCACTTTAGGTACCTTATATCAAGTGCTTAATATACTGGTATCAATCGCCCTAAAGGAATTGCGTAGAAACTAAGCATAAATACAATAATAAAAGTGCAAGCCAAAACACGTAATAAATCAATTAACAAAAATAAAATTAAAAATTGCAATTGCAATGAGAATAAGAATAACAATGAGTGAAAGTCCCACACTTATAGAAAACCAGTGTGATTTGTGCAAAAAGATGGCTAAATGGTAAATGACAATGGATAATGGTGATTACATAAAACACAACTGCTTCTCCCAGTGCACTTTACAGTGAATAATAATGTGATTGCCCTCACCAGAACTCTTACCCTACAGGGGTGGATCAGCCTCCACAGTATAAGCCACTGTGCTGCTCTCTGGCAATGGTTTGGTGTTGTCCTGGGAGACGCCTGCTCTTCCGCTGGTATTACGTGCCGCGTTATGTATAGTGAGGAAAAAACACATCCATGGTGCAGTATGTATTGACAGTAAATTTATTAACAAAAGAGGAAACAGATAACAGATCGCTTTTTAAAAAGATCGCTTTTTTAAAAACCCCGCCGGCCGCTTGCCGTCTATGTAGAAAGTGCACGTTGTCTGGCCACGGAGTGACGTCATCGTGGCCCCG
The DNA here is from genome assembly GCF_037356315.1 of Lithobates pipiens. Lineage (NCBI taxonomy): Eukaryota > Metazoa > Chordata > Amphibia > Anura > Ranidae > Lithobates > Lithobates pipiens. The sequence continues at coordinate 65,430,151 of NW_027507787.1, read as the reverse complement.
GGCAATCACATCGCCGGAGCTGCGATACCCGGAAGTAACCCCCCTGGGGATGTCGGCTGCTGTAGCAGTGAATGAGGACCGCTGCAGGGAATATGATCTCAGGTAAGTAATTCATAATGAGCTAGTATGCTATGTATGCTAGTATGCTATGCATACTAGTTAATTATGCCTTTATCTTTCATTTTTTTTTTTGGAATTGTTAGAAAGGGTTTACAACCACTTTAAGGACACTTAGCCTGCGATGTCGTCCCCCGAGGCCGAGCCGTCCATCAGATCGGGTGCAGGCGCCGCTTATTCCAACTAAGGGAAACCAGCAGTGGAGCCTTCAGGCTTCACCGCCGGTTTCCTACTACGCATGCGCGAGTCACGCGGTGCTTCTTGAATGGCCCCATTGCCTTCTGGGACACACAGAGGTCCACAGAAGTCAGCGGGGGAAAATAGTGTCCCATCATTGGAAGTAATAATGCTCCCTTGTTGGCTTCAGTGGGGGAAATAGTGACAGTGAGAAGAATAATAACCCATAACTATCGTCAGTGGGAAGAATGGTTCCCCAAAATTGGTGTCAGTGGGAGGAATAGAGCCTTATCATTTCAGTCAGTGGGGGGAATAGGCCCATAGTTTGTCAGTAAGAATAATATTGCTCCGTTGTCAGTGTCAGTGGGAAAAATAGTGCCCATCATTGCAGTCAGTGGTAGTTGGTATTAGTGGGAGGCATAGAGCCCCATCACTGGGGTCTGGTGAACATAGTGACCCATTGTTGTTGTCATTTGGAGGAATAGTGCCCCATTACTGGTTTCTGTGGGAGGAATAGCACCCTCTCCTTGGTGTCAGTGGGGAAATAATGTATAATCATTGAACATAAGTTAGACTCGAACATCGGGTATTCATTTGTTCGCAGAACAAACAAACATATGGGGCGTTCGCTGAAAATTTAAGCACCGCAGAGTGCCCCAGGAATGCACTGTGAGATCGCAGTGCATTGGCGGATGCTGATTGGCCAAAGCATGCACCTGACCTGCATGCCTTGGCCAAGCAAGGTGTGATGTACTGTCAGAGCCATTATTGGCCCAAGGCAGTCCATGCCCCACACTATATAAAGCTGCTTACATGGCGGCCGTATGTAGTGTGTTAACGTGGAGAATTTGAGATAAATTAGGCAGGTTAGTTAGCGGCGTGCATGCAGTATAGTGCATATATATATATATATATATATATATATATATATATATATATATATATATATACGGTTTAGGCAATGTAGTATATATAATACAGTTCAGAGTATACAGTTGTAAAAAAAAGTATGTGAACCCTTTTGGAATGATATGGATTTCTGCACGAATTGGTCATAAAATGTGATCTGATCTTCATCTAAGTCACAACAATAGACAATCACAGTCTGCTTAAACTAATAACACACAAAGAATTAAATGTTACCATGTTTTTATTGAACACACCATGTAAACATTCACAGTGCAGATGGAAAAAGTATGTGAACCCTTGGATTTAATAACTGGTTAAACCTCCTTTGGCAGTAATAACTTCAACCAAATGTTTCCTGTAGTTGCAGATCAGACGTGCACAGCGGTCAGGAGTAATTCTTGACCATTCCTCTACAGAACTGTTTTAGTGCAATATTCTTGGGATGTCTGGTGTGAATCGCTTTCTTGAGGTCATGCCACACCATCTCAATTGGGTTGAGGTCAGGACTCTGACTGGGCCACTCCAAAAGGTGTATTTTCTTCTATTTAAGCCATTCTGTTGTTGACTTACTTCTATGCTTTGGGTCGTTGTCCTATTGCAACACCCATCTTCTGTTGAGCTTCGCTGGTGGGCAGATGGCCTTAAGTTCTCCTGCAAAATGTCTTGATAAACTTGCAAATTCATTTTTCCATCGATGATGGCAATCTGTCCAGGCCCTGATACAGCAAAGTAGCCCTAAACCATGATGCCTCCACCACCATACTTCACAGTTGGGATGAGGTTTTGATGTTGGTGTGCTGTGCCTTTAAGTCTGGCTGCCCGAAAGACCTGAAAAATAGAAAGGAAAAGCTCAGCCTTGATGGGAGGCCTCCTGGCGACTGCTATCTTTCCAGATGACGTAATCGGATTACCCTGCCCCCTCTGATGTCACATGATGACACATGACATCAGAAGGAGGTGGGTTCACTCGGTTACATTATCGGGTGGCCCCACACTTGCCTATATAACAGCTGTCAAAGCGAAGAGACAGCAGTCACCGGGAGGCCTCCCATCAAGGTAGAGCTCATTCATTTCTATTTTTCAGGTCCATTGGGCGGCGTGATTGAAGATAAATGAACATCACGGGACACTTTTCTTTTTTTTTTAATAAAGGAATTGTCAAAAACTGTCTGTTGTGGTTTTTACTTTTTGACACATTTTTTGGTAAATGGGTAGGGGTACAATGTACCCGATACCCATTCACATAGGGGGGCTGGGATCTGGGGGCCCCCTTGTTAAAGGAGTCTTCCAGATTCCGATAAGCCCCCCGCCCACAGCCCCTGACAACCAATGGCCAGGGTTTTTCAGAGATGTGCCACTTTACAGGCAGACTAAGGGGACCCCCAGGCACAATATTTAAAGAAATATTTTATTTTTATTGTTTCACTTTTGCATTGATACATGTCCCCTGGAGCAGTACCTGGGTCCCCATACACTTTTTATGGCAATAACTTGCATACAAGCCTTTAAAATTATCACTTTTGATTTTTCATGTTTGTGTCCCATAGTCTTTAATAGGGTTCGCATGTTCATGTTTTGCCTATTCGCGGTGTTCTGGTGTGAACCAAACCGGGGGATGTTTGGACCATCCCTAGTTGCTATCAGTAGGAGGAATAGTGCTTTGTTGTTGGTATCAGTGAGAGGAATAGTGCCCTATTGTTGGTATCAGTGGGAGGAATAGTGCCCTATTGTTGGTATTAGTGGGAGGAATAGTGCACCATTATTGGTATCAATGGGAGAAATAGTGCCCCATTATTGGTATCAATGGGAGAAATAGTGCCCCATTACTGGTATCAGATGGAGGAATTGTATCCCATTATTGGTATCAGTGGGAAGAATAGTGCCCCATCGTTGGTGTCAGTGGGATGAATAGGACTCCATCGTTGGTGTTAGTGGGAGGAAAAGTGCTCCATTATTGGTGTCATTGGGAAGAATAGGGCTCCATCATTGGTGTCAATGGGAGGAATAGTGCCCCATCATTGGTATCAGTGGAAGGCACAGTGCCCCATCACTGGTATCAGTGGGAGAAATATGGCCCCATCATAGGTGTCAGTGGGAAGAATAGTGCCCCATCATTGGTGTCAGTGGGATGTCTAGTACCCCAAGCAAGGGCGGGTTGGGCCAGGGGGCAGGGTGGCAATCACCCCCCAGGCTGCCCTGATATATAGGCAAAATGGCCGTCAGCCGCCCGCTGCCCACTGACATTTTTTTTTCTTGGAGAAAGTCGGGCCAGGGGCACAACCGCGGCAGCCAGTCGCCGAATAGCTGATGCACGCTGTTGCATTATGGGAGTTGTAATCTGCGCATGCTCAAGCTCCCAGTGAACCAGCCAGGAAGCTACAACTCCCAGATCTTGGAGGCAGATAGAGGTGGGGTGCAACTTTACTTGACCCCAGGACAGGAGCATCACCCCCCCCCCCCCAGTACTGCTGCTATCGCCGAAGTGAGAGACTCTGACACCCAGTAGGCCAGTTAACCCCCACATTTCATCTATCTCCCTCCATACACCCCATTTACCCTTCCCCAATGCCCACCCAGTAAACTTAAAATAACCCTCAACACTCTGGATCCTGCTGGGAGCTAGCCACGGTCTGTGGGTCCTGTTGGCCTGTAAGTCCTGCTGGGCGCTGGCCCTGGCCCACAGGCCATAGCCAGCGCCCAGCAGGACCCACAGGTCAGTGGCCAGCAGGGTCCACAGCCTGTGGGCCCTGCTGGGAGCTGGTCACTGACCAGTGAGTCCTGCTGTCCACTGACCCATGGGTCCTGCTTTCCATGGCCTGTGGGTCCTGCTGGCTTTTTGGGTGACCAGACATCCCCAGTTTCCAGGGACAGTGCCAGGGCCTAGGACACTGTCAATGGACCAAGTCTGTCCCCACTTTACAGGGCCGATCCTGGGTGAGTGCACCGCAAGCTGGGCCAGAGGGGTCCCACTGGGCCCATTGTGCTGCTTTGGAGGGGAAGGGGAGGTGCAAGTGTCGCACATTAGTGATGTCAAAGTGGGACTTCGTATGACAGCGGTCACATCGGGTAAGTGGAAAATCCCTGCTCTGTGTAATCCAGTGACTCTCCTCTTTCTAATCCCCATTCACTGAACAGGCTGCATTGATGAGCACTGGTGAGGCTGCATTGATGGCCACTGATCAGGCTGCATTGATGGACACTGATCAGACTACATTGATGGTCACTGGTGAGGCTGCATTGATGGACACTGATGAGGCTGACCTGATGGGCACTGGTGAAGCTGAATTGATGGGCACTGATCAGACTGCATTAATGGGCACTGGTGAGGCTGCATTAATGGACACCGGTGATGCTGCATTGATTAGCACTGGTGAGGCTGCATTGGTGAACACCAGTGAGGCTGCACTGATGGGCACCGATAAAGCTGCATAGATGAGCACCGGTGAGGCTGTACTGATGGGCATTGGTGAGGCTGCATTGATGGGCACTGGTAAGGTTGCACTGATAGTCACCGGTAAGGCTGCACTTATGGGCATGGGTAAAGCTGCACTAATGGGCATGGGTGAGGCTGCACTGATGTGCACCAGTGAGGCTGCACTGATGGGCACCAGTGAGGCTGCATAGATGAGCACCAGTGAGGCTGCACTGATGGGCACCGATGAGGCTGCATAGATGAGCACCAGTGAGGCTGCACTGATGGGCACGATGAGGCTGCATAGATGAGCACCTATAAAGCTGCAGTGGTGGAGGAGATCTCCCACCCATCACACCTTTATGAATATGATGTAGGACCGGAGCTGACACGCTTGTTTATAAACAGAGCGATATTTTGAAACTGATTTCTATATTTGTATATAAACATCGTGTAACACAAATATCCGACCATCCGAGCCCTTCATTCCTCTCCTACCCCTCCAATCCTTCCCGGACAGTCCTCTCCATAATCCCGGGAGAAGTTGGAAGCGGCTGATCGGTCCATCACCCCGGTGCCGCCTCATACCGGATGGACGCCATTGTCCGCAGACAGCCCGCTCTGTCCCGGGGCTGGAGGACAGGAGAACACCGCCGATCCGTTCTGTAGCACACAGTGCCGGGCAGACCTGCGGAGACAAAGCCAACAGAAGGCTCGTTGTTCCCCGGGCTCCCTGGAGAAGAGGAGGGGGTGGAGAGGACAGGCAGGGAAGGGGGTGTGGAGGACAGGCAGAGAAGGGGGTCTAGGCTCCTCCCCGATCTCACTGATGATGTACTCCAGGCTGAACACTCAGCAAGTTCTCCGCACAACTTCATACACGGGGAGGTGAGGGGCTGCACTGGGGACAGCAGTTCAAAGCCGACAAGCAAGACTTTGAAGTGGAGGTGTCTGATGAAAAGCCCCCCTGTGCCTCGGAAACCCCCTCCCTGCACAGCACTCCACCGTGTACAGGACCTCTGTCTGGCATCTGGAGTCCTCCTCTCCTAGGGAAGGGGCTTTGGAGGGTTTAGCAGCAGCTGCTGACATGCTGTGGCCGGGTGGGAGGACTGAGGACCACTGAGGAGGTCCAGGGACTGGCTAAAGACAAGTGGAAAGAGGAAGTCCAGGGAATGAATGACTGAGAACCAGTAAGGAGGTCCAGTGACATTAATGACCGAGAACCAGTAAAGGGGTCCAGGGACTGGATGGTTGGAGTCCAGTGAGAAGATTCAGGGACTGCAAGCTACCTATCCACACTGAGGAGTTCCAGGGACTGGACAACTAAGAGTCACTGAGAAGATTCAGGGACTGCAAGCTACCTATCCAAAGTGAGGAGTTCCAGGGACTGGACAACTAAGATCCTAATCCAGAAAAGAAAAGATCCAGGGACTGGATGACTGAGAACTTGCGACCAGGTCTAGAGACTGGATGACTAAGGACCAATAAGGTGATCCAGGGACTTGATGGCTGAGGACCAGTGAGAAGATCCAGGGACTGGCTGACAGAGAGCCAGTCAGGAGGTACAAGGACTGGATGTTGCCTGTCCACAGTTAGGTGGTCTAGGGACTGGATGATAAAACACCAGTGTGAATTTCCAGGGACTGGACAACTAAGGACCAGTGAGCAGGTCCAGGGACTGAATGCTGCCTGTCCACAGTGAGAAGATCCAGGGACTGAATAACTAAGGACCAGTGAGCAGGTCCAGGGACTGAATGCTGCCTGTCCACAGTGAGAAGATCCAGGGACTGGATGCTGCCCATGCACAGTTAGGTCCAGGGACTGAATGCTGCCTGTCCACAGTGAGAAGATCCAGGGACTGGATGCTGCCCATGCACAGTTAGGTCCAGGGACTGGATGCTGCTGTCCACAGTGAGTACACGTTTCACTTCTAGCAGGAAGGGGCGAGCTTGGCTGCCTCCCATCACAACTTCACATGCTGCTTCCTCCTTGTAATTTGTTCCCAATTGTACTATAATCCCAGACAGGAGATTTATAGCTGCCACGAGCCAGAATTCCATCTCCTCACTTGGGGGCCACTCCTGGAGAAGAAATCTGTTTAGAGTAGACCTAAACCCCACTAACATCTCATCAAAAGTTTTACATGGTGGTGTCATTTCAAAAGTTTTTTTTTTTATTCAATAAGCATCTTTTATTAAATGAACCACCCGATGATCCTGCCATGAAGGTTCCTTGTTCAGACACTTCCTGATATGGGGTGGCACCTTTCTTTCAGTTGTACCCCTGGGTTGCAACTTTGTTCCATTTCCTTGGTGGAGACTGCAGGGAGTCGCACTGACACATTGCAAAGGCATGGTTCATTATGTCACTGTGGGGAAGCCGGTCCGGAGCAATGATGTGCAGCCAAGGTTAGAGCAAGCGCACGTTGATAGGAAGTGGTTGAAAGAGGCTGGAGGAGATCAGCAGCACTGATATGCAAACACAAATAAAAGTTAAAATAGCATTTTATGTAAAATTCCCATGGCGAGCATTTATATTACACGGTGCTTTAGCAAAGTAAATGTCACCCAAGTAAAGTTAAGTGGCAAAACAATAAATACAAGCCATGATATACCTATAGAAGTAATTTCCTTCCCAGAGTTTTATTGTAAGACCTCTATTTACAGAAAGAGCTGTGACACGTTTCTGCAAGTGTCAGCCTCCCAGCTGGCTGTCAGCCCTTCCTGTGTCGGGTAATAGATGGGCATCAGACGTGACTTGGTGCTGGTCTGACAGCTACTCATGTCTGCCACCCATTGCCACTGGCAGCTTGCTACATGTGACCCCATTACTCATGTGACTCTGTTACTGGCAGTGGTTCTTTAGCAATGTGTGAAAGTACTGCGTGGCTGGCTATGTTACAGTATATCCTATACACACAGTGCTTTTACAGTGTATCCTATACACACAGTGCTTTTACAGTATATCCTATACACACAGTGCTTTTACAGTGTATCCTATACACACAGTGCTTTTACAGTATATCCTATACACACGGTACTTTTACAGTATATCCTATACACACAGTACTTTCACAGTATATCCTATACACACAGTACTTTAACAGTGTATCCTATACACACAGTGCTTTTACAGCATATCCTATACACACGGTACTTTTACAGTGTATCCTATACACACAGTGCTTTTATAGTATATCCTATGCACACAGTAATTATACAGTATATCCTATACACACAGTACTTTTACACTATATTCTATACACATGGTACTTTTACAGTATATCCTATACACATGGTACTTTTACAGTATATCCTATACACACAGTACTTTTACACTATATTCTATACACATGGTACTTTTACAGTATATCCTATACACATGGTACTTTTACAGTATATCCTATACACACAGTAATCTTACAGTGTATCCTATACACACAGTACTTTTACAGTATATTCTATACACACAGTACTTTTACAGTATATTTTATACACACAGTCATTTTACAGTATATCCTATACACAGTACTTTTACCGTACATCCTATACACACCCAAACTATATTGTTCTGGTAAATCCAGGGCTCCATTAAAACTAACGCGACTTGTCATGCAACTTTGAACATGACAAGTCTCATGAAAAGTCACAGCAATTTTTTTTAATGGTACCCATTCTGATCAGTGCGGCTTGAAGTCAAAGCGATTTTGAGAAGGTACCTGCGCTACTTTGGTGTGACTTTTGATGCGACTTAGATCCATTTAGGCTTGGTTCACACTACTGCGACCTGAAAGTTTCAAAACTTGGCATACTACTTTGATGCGACTTGATGCAATTTGAAGCGAGGGAGGGGCTACACTGCAGGGAATGACTCCGTAATCTCCCTGCATCCAAATCACATCAATATAGATGAGGATCTGACTTGGAGGCGACTTCCATTAAGGTCTGTGGGCACAAGTCGGATAGAAGCCACCTTGAAGTAGTACAGGAATCTTTTGTAAAGTGGGTGAAACTTCAGTAGTGCTAATCAAGACAGCTCTCATGACTAACATGGGATTTCACATGTCATGCGACATGGGGTCTTACAAGTCGGATCCCAAGTCGCGGCAGTGTGAACCGAGCCTTAGTGTAAAGTCAAACTGAAAGTCACAGCAAAGTCAGGCTCCATTTTGAAAAAAATAAAATAAAGAATGTTGAAAAAAATTAAATTAATTTGCGCTCCAAAGTCACACTGGAAATCATGCGACTTTAGTGTGAATGGAGCCTAAGACAGGCTGTATATGACTCAATTATCTTTCCTTTCACCATCTCTCAGACTTAATGTGATTGTAGCCGTATTAGTGCAATTGTGACAGAGAAAATTGAGTACTGTCCATGATACTTTTTTTATTATTAGAACTGCTTGGACCTAGAAGAAGGGGACATACCCCCAAAGCTTGTCCTGAAAAATTGTATGTTAGTGCAAATAAAAAAAGTATCACGGACAGTACTCAATTTTCACCATCTCTCAGGAAAGAAAATTGCGGATTGGGGGAAAATTGGGGAGTGGGGGTTGGGGGCACATAGAGCCATCCCGGCCAACCAGGCTGATTGTACCCAAGTCAATTAATAGATCAGCAAAAGAAAATGAAACCGCGCTGAAACCCTCAAAAAAAAGGGGAAACAATTCCTCTTTCTTGTTTTATCGTGCTAGGGGAAAAAATATCAAGCAAAAAAAATAAATATTTTCCTCAAATGAATATCCCCAAAAAAATTAATCTTAGACATAAATACAAATAATCCAAAAAGTACAAATGAATGTTTCACAGAACATAAGGCTGCTGCTCCACAGTGGGATACACACACATAAATATAGATAGAAAAAAGAACAAAAGAGCTGCGCCAAATAATATATAAATCAAAAAAATATAAATCAAAAAAATATAAAAAAATCAAAGGAACAGTTTATGAAGAAAAGTCCATGAAAACTTTATGTTATCCAAGAAAGGAAAACGATCGAACCAGAGTGATCCCACACTTCCTTATCACTATAGAGTCCCACCACCGACAAAACAGTGCGCTTACCAGATGGTAAAAGCACAAGGAGCGTTTAAAATACTAAGTCACCGGCAGCCCCTCGCTTCCACCGAACACTTTATCCTTAATCCCTCAGGAACGAACGATCCATACACTGTAGCCGCTCCACAATCTCATAAGTAACCTTCTATATTCCTCCCCCTTCCTGGAAGGATCCAGGAAGGGGGAGGAATATAGAAGGATACTTATGAGATTGTGGAGCGGCTACAGTGTATGGATCGTTCGTTCCTGAGGGATTAAGGATAAAGTGTTCGGTGGAAGCGAGGGGCTGCCGGTGACTTAGTACTTTAAACGCTCCTTGTGCTTTTACCATCTGGTAAGCGCACTGTTTTGTCGGTGGTGGGACTCTATAGTGATAAGGAAGTGTGGGATCACTCTGGTTCGATCGTTTTCCTTTCTTGGATAACATAAAGTTTTCATGAACTTTTCTTCATAAATTGTTCCTTTGATTTTTTTATATTTTTTTGATTTATATTTTTTTGACTTATATATTATTTGGCGCAGCTCTTTTGTTCTTTTTTCAATTAATAGATCAATTGGGTACAATCAGCCTGCCTGTAGATGGATCAGATCTTGGCCGGTCCTGCTGAACTGACCAAATTTTAATCCATGTATCATATATGGCCGGTTTAAAGGTGATTGTACAACCATATTATATAGTGCATGACCAGCTTTAGATCTACCAATAACTATATATTAAAATACCCTGCATGATTAGATACACATTAAATAGATTGTACGGGTAGCCCCACACATACCAAAGTTATGGTAAATATAAAGGAGATTGTACAATCAAATTATATGGGCAACGGTAGATGGCAGATTTTACGGGAATTATGTCCATACACTTCTTTAGGCTTAACATGCAGCTGCAAATATAGTGACGTTGTGCTGTACACTGACTCTGTGTCCCCTGAAGCAGTAATGTGTCATTGTGGAATGTCTCCTCTAATGGCTGATCAGGAGTGATGACAGATGTCACTTAGCTTTTAAAGGGTCAGCCCACCCTGAACCGATATTTCACTTGCTGTAAGATGCTGGAGTTCAATCGGTTAGCCCATGATCTCCCAGTTCTCAACTCCTGCTGCCTCCTTTTACAGGATTTTAATGCCCTTTCATTAACTTATATTCGGCCCATTGCTGTAGGAAAAGCAAAAACACCCGTTTTGCAGCAGAAGGATTGAGACTCCAAGTTGGGTGCGTGAGCAGAGAACATAGAGTCTTGTCATTACCAAGAGAAAGAAACATGGAAAATCCAAAGAGTGTACAAGTACACAGTACATACAGCTCTCCTAGGAGAAGTGCAATGTCCCTTGGTCCATTGCAACTTTCATCTGTATCTGTAGACCATAAACAGGGTAGAGGAATGTATGAGGCAACCGGATGGATGGATTACTGAACAGGAGAAAGGACCGAGACTGGAACCTCTACAGCTCCTGCAGAAGATCTGTTTAGGATCACCTCAATGTAGAAAAAAACGAACAGCAGGGCGCTGAGGTCAGTATCAAATAAAAAAAACTACTTTATTAAAATAAGCAGCACACTTACATTGAGGTTAGCATGAAACAGCATGGATAGAGAACACCGGAGACCAAGCAGCTGTGATCAGTGTGAGGCTGTAGGCATCATTGAGTAAACAGAGACCAGGGATGACAGGGAGCCAGCCAGCTCAAAGTATGCATATTACTGGATGGACACGTCTCCAGGGACTTTGCCCTCTTTGTTCTCTTTTTCAAATGACTGCTTTTGAAAAAGAGGGCAAAGTCCCTGGAAATGCATCAAGCACACCCCCTGTCCCGACATCCACCAGGCATTTTGACAGCTGTCATCCACCGCGTGCAGCCTAGAACGCCGCCTCTAATATCTATACTTTGAGCTGGCTGTCTCCCTGTCATCCTCGGTCTCTGTTTGCTCAGTGAAGCCTCCAGCCTCACAATGATCACAGCTGCTTGGTCTCAGGTGTTCCCTACTCATGTTGTTTCATGCTAACTTCAATGAAAGTGTGCAGCTTTTTTTAATAAAGTGTTTTTTTTTATTATTTGGAAATGACCTCAGCACTCTGCTGTTCGTTTTCTTCTACATTGAGAGAAAAATGGAGACTGCCATCACTGACATTCTCCTGAAAATGCTATCCATAGATTTTCCATCCAAGTAACCTGCGTGGATGGATGAAACTCCCACTCCCGGCTATTGTATTGTGACAGCCAGCACCCGCAGCTGTCAGAATACTCCACTGTATCTGATTGGCTGCAGTCACTGATTCCTTTGTTAATGTTTGTGGAGCTGGGTGGTGTTGTCAGGGTCACCCATAACTCGAATTAAGATAGAGTGAAAGAGATCACTTGAAATATGAGCTGTGTCCCAAAATACGAGCCTCTTATGGCCGGTTAATGGATGAGTCAGCAGTGACTGTTCAAGCTTTAGTTACTGCTGTCTCTTAATAGTCCTTGTAATGCTGTTTTTTTGCAATAAGATTTTAGTTCCACTTGCAGTAGGGGGTGCCAAAAATAGGTGGTTGAGCTGTGGTTTAACCCCCCCAACACACACGCACATATACACTTCCTTTTATTAAGCAGCGTAGGCATGTACATTATTATTATCACTTATTATTGTATTATTATTATGTAGAGTTGTCAATTTAGACAGCTCTTTACATATATATTGTACATGTACATGCCACTTAAGCTGCATAGGTGTGTAGGCATGTACCATCCCCTATAAGCTGCTTTGCTCTTGTGGCCACTGCAAACATGGCAGGTTCAGTGGGCAGTACTGTTACCAAACGCGACCCATTCAGGTGAAAGGGGCTGTGTTACAACTGATCTTCATCTGTGTGTATTGCATTATGTTGCAAATTAAAGCAGATCTGCACTGCATCTGAGAACCAAAAACTCTATTTAATTAGTTTTTTAACAAATTAGTATTATCCATGCTTTATTTTGTTTAGAAATCACTTTGAAAAACACCCCCCAGCATTTCTGCCAGTGGCCTAAATTGAGTAAGGGAAAATGATTTATGTAGCATTTACTTCTGGTAATCCAGCAGAACCGTCACTTTTGGTTAGACTGCAAGCCGCAGTCCCGACCCTGTGCTGACCTCTCACTTTTTTGATAGGCCCTCACACAGCCTGGCAGCCTGATGCCCCCGGGATAGGCCCAATCCCCGGCCTATAAGCCCAGAGCAGACGACACATGTCCTCCCAGATGGTGGTCTGGGTGGCACACAAGAACCTGGATCACCTGACCTCACATGAATATATAGGCTCTTCCAGCAGGCAAAACCCATTGGCTGAGATACCCCATATACCCATAAACCGACCATGGGTTGTCCTTCTCAATCTAATACCTCCAAATTCCCAGCCACCTGGTAGTAGAAGAGGAAATTACAACCAGGCCAAATTTAGGGAGAAGTCAATGGATCCTTAGTAATTAAAGAGGAAGTAAACCCTTCCAAACAACTTGGACCTATAGGTAAGCCTAGATTAAGGCTTACCTGTAGGTCCAAGCAATATCTCCTAAACCTATATGGTTTAGGAGATATTTGCCCGAAAATGGGCACCGCTGTCTACGGCGCATGCGCCGTAGACAGCGGCGCGCAGGCGCACTAAATGCGGCAAATCCAAGAATGGATTTGCCTAATTTGTCGACTCCCGTGCGCATGCGCGGGAGTGACGTCATCGCGGCTTCGCCGTATGGCAGCGGCGGAGCTGCGAGACGCGACTCCCGTGCGCATGCGCGGGAGTGACGTCATCGCGGTTGCGCCGCTGTGATTCGTCGGAGCTGCGAGACGCCACCAGCAACATGGATGCGGCGGACTACAGGGGACAGCGGCGACTTCGCTGGCTCCTGTGTCAGGTAAGTGACACATAATGAGCTACTATGCGATGCATAGTAGTCCATTATGCTTTACCTTTGCAGGGAAAAAAAGAGGAAGTAAACCCATCAGGGTTTACTTCCTCTTTAACTACAGTAGCTACTCCTGACAAGGAATTTGACGAGGAGCTCCCTGACTAAACCCTGGAGCACTATATCAAAAAAATAGTTTAAAACAAGTAAATCTGATATACTTTCCTATCTATTCCTAATCTGATATACTTTCCTATCCATTTACTAATGCTAGCAGCATGAGGATTAAAAATAGTCAATGTTGATTGGGAAAGTGAAGTTCTACTGTGCATTTCTGGCTGGTAGAACCAGAAATGCGCTATAAGGGCAAATTATTCATGTGTAGCATTTACTTCGTGGAATCTATCTGCCCTTAGCTCGGGCATGCATGCAGGAGAATGTGCTTAATTGAGAAAACCCTTCCTCCTGTCCTCCCCTCCTGAAGACTCCTGGAATATATGAAATAATTTGCCTATGCACGAAGCCAGGACGTAACTGACGAAATATAAAGTAAATATGATATACTTTCCTATCTTTTTCCTAATCCTAGCAGTATAAGGATTAAAAATAGTCAATTTTGATTGGGAAAGTTCTACTTGAGAGTTAAAATAAGCAGTGAGGTGCCAACATATCACCTCCAAACTGCCTGTCAATTGCCTTCTAAAAAGTGATCCATCACTGATTGCTTCTCAGAGTGGCGACAAGGGCTGCCAAATGTGTGAAGGAACCCATAGAATATTTTTTTGCTTAGTATTTGTGTATTGTGATTTGTGGATCGCTGTGCAGTATGTGCGAGTAGTTAAATAGTTACGTTGTATCAGAGCCAGGCTGCAGCTATAAGAATAAAGGTTGTAGATTAGTGGGACGTGGCTCTGCATGTTTTACACGTCTCATTTATTTAAAGGGAATGCTACTGAGTAATGGTTTATTGTTAAACCCATACCACTGATACTCTACATCCTTTCCTTTATCCTTCTTCACATGAGACAGCAGCTTCCATCCATTTAGTGCAGTCCATCATAACTGTACTCCCCCCTTATCATTAGACAGCCATATTACCATGACTCATAAGCGATCTTGCATAATTCATCCAAGTATGATAGCAGTCATTTGGGAAGCGGGACAGTTTATACAGCATTTTAGAGGCTGCCTCAATAATGGACATGGTGGGGGGGGGGGGGGATAATTGCTGAGTAATTGACTCCACACGCTAAGCTAAAAAGATCTTGTCAATGTACCACGGAGCAGTCTGGGCATGAATGGAGCTCAGGGGCTCGAAGATGTTTGTTGAGCATTAAAGCCCTATGTGAACTCTTTGCATTCACTTCAAACATGCCAAAAGGAAAAAGCAACTTCAAAGCAACAAGAAGCAAAGTCGTGATGGCTTATGGTTCCTTTGTGAGCGCATCCATGTGTCTGCAAGATTCACAGATGAGCAGAAGCTCAACTGAAATAACCCAAGACTGCTGTTTGTAACCACAAAAACATATATTATTGCACAGCATGTGTTCAGTTGCTGTGCTCCTCTGAAAGTTATTGGCATTAAACAAATGGCAGACAAGTGCTCTAATAACTGCTGTGATGATGTGAAAAAACACTAGAAACTGAAATATGAAACAGAGTGTGTCAGATTGTACAGATAAAAACATATTTTAATGAAGCAGAAGAATAAAATTACACTTAACAATAAAGTAGGTGGACTCTGATGAAGGGGCATGGGTCCTGAAACTTGTTAGTGAAGGATCTCTGTTTTCAAAGGGTACAGGGTCAGTCCCCTCTATCAATCCTTAGGGAACATTCTTGTATGTGGTCACTCCATGGTTCCTGCAATGTTCACTCCTGATCAGCCTTTCTCAACCTTTTTACCTTGGAAGAACCCTTGAAATAACCGTTTTGGCTCAAGAAACCCCTGCTAATAATTACTATATCTACAATCCCATTTTTATTAATAAAATCACCAAAAACATAAAACCATGAGAAGATACAAGCATGTCAAATCACAACTCCAGCATAGATGATGTCCAAAATGCTGTGGTTGGAAGCTGATGTGTTTCGGGGGACAGGCCCCCTTCCTCAGAGCTGAACCCTGATCTAAGAAAGGGGGCCTGTCCCTGGTGATATGCCCTGATCAAACCACTTTATTGTAAATGCAATCTTGTTCTTCTGGTTTAATACAAGGTGTTTTTATCTGCATGGCCTGATGAACTATGTTTTGTTTTTTCTGTTTTGCATATTATATATGGCCTCTAGCTATATAAAGAGCTTGCATAGGCCACCAGATTGCTTTTAGTTCCAGTGAAGGGAGGAACATTGGAAGTTTTACTTAACAGCTATAACCCCAACACATTAACGTAAAAACAATATAAATAACATAATATATAGATATATATCTATCTATAGATCTATCTATCTATCTATCTAGATAGATAGATAGATAGATAGATATCTACATATATATTATACATACGTACAGTATCTCACAAAAGTGAGCAGTACAGCACTCACATTTTTGTAAATATTTTATTCATATCTTTTCATGTGACAACACTGAAGAAATGACACTTTGATAAAATGTAAAGTAGTGAGTGTACAGCTTGTATAGCAGTGTAAATTTGCTGTCCGTTCTTCAGCAATATCTGATCAATTATTTACTATATATTTATTATATATTTACAGTTTAATAAAAGTAAATTACAAATATAAATAAATAGTTAAAAAAGATGTGTATTGCTAATTTATCAGGTATTGCTGAAGAATGGATTTTTGGGATTAATTTATCCAAGAATGTTGGCTTTGATAATAAATAAAGCGATGATCACTTTAGATACCCAACCAAATAAAAAAAAAAGGAATTTTTTGATTCTGAAAATTGGATATTTGAAGTGGATGTGGCTTTACATTTTTCACTAAGCTCTTATTACATAGTACATTTTTTCTGTAAATTCATTGCTAGGTGCACAACACGCAGTGTTGGTATTTACAGCTTGACAGTTCCAGGTTAGCACCTATCTGCCCATTACGGGTGGAAAAAAAGCACATTTTCTATGTTTGCCCAAGAAGCAATCTCTAAGCTGTTTAAACAGAGTCTGCATTTTCTTATGTCACATGATCTTCTAAATCTGTAATAGCTGGTCAGTTTTTTTTTTTTTGGCTGATCTTCAGTAGATTTCTAGCCAATGTACTGCCGCAGCCTGTACAGCATATTTATAGTACTGGCAGATTCGCTTTAACTTCCATCAGATTTATAAGATAAAGAGTTACACAGATTTAGCACATCGGCAGCACTCCAATGTGGAATCACACTGTGTATCTATCTTGGCAATGTAACACATAGGTGTGAGATAACACCGTCCTATGTGTGCTAATATTCATTATCACTTGGCTGTGATGGATAGGATGACGTCATTAGAGCTGGAAGTAATTCAGCAATGTATTTCAAATTCAATAGATAGAGGTGCTTCAGGTGCTCTTCCCACCGAGGCCCCATGCACGCTGGGCGTGTAGCCCCTGTGCATGCGATCTTGACGTTTGGACGTGGTTGTCCAGCCCTACTACCGGCAGCCTGTACAACTCTATGAGAGGCTGAAAGCTGCTGTAGCTGGACAGTGCACCGAGTGGTACTAACATTTTGGGGAGTATGCATCCAGGGACAAATAGAAGGAGTATGCATCCAGGGACAAATAGAGGGAGTATGCATCCAGGGACAAATAGAAGGAGTATGCATCCAGGGACAAATAGAGGGAGTATGCATCCAGGGACAAAATTCCCAGAAGAAAGTAGTCTTCATCCACAGAGGATTGCTTTTCAGTGGACGGTAGAGTAGCGGCTGTCAGGGGGCAATACTTTTTTTGACAGCTGAATTGGTATTTTGTATGTATATAATGTAATATTTAACTCCTTTGTGCAGGCAGCACCCAGCCCTTTAAGAAGTTTATGATGGTGGGAGGCAGGGCAGGGCTTAAGATCATGTGACCACTGTGATTGGCTTTCACGACAGTCACGTGATCCGAAAACTCCGATTCCATGCAGTGGTCAGGAGCTTTCGGTTAGGTGCCAGTGTTCTGGCATATAGAGTCCGGCCATCGGATACTGTCCGCCCCGTACTGCGCAGGCGCAGCGCTTGTGCAGTACGGAGCAGAAGGAGCTTCGGAAAGTCTCTGAAGATGAACAGCGCCTGTGCTGTGAGTCGAGGTGGTAGTGCCACCATCCAAGTGGACATAGGGCTGCCGGTATTAGAGGGCCCCGCACGGGCTCGCTTCGCTCGCCGCGCTTCGGGCCCAGCCTCGCTGCGCTCGGCTCTTTATATTTTAACTCTATGTCCACTTGGATGGTGGGGCTAGAACCTGGACTCATGGCGCAGGTGCCGTTCATCTTCGGCTATTTCCGGAATCTGTGTGTGCTGTGTACTGGGCATGCGCAGTACACAGCAGACACTATCCAATGGGGGACGCAATATGATAGGACACCGGTAACTGTGCCAGGAGCGTGCAGCACACGCACTCTCAGGACAGCATCAGTGACAGCAATTCATGCAAATATGCGGCCTCTCGGTGCAGATGCAGAGAGGCCGTATATTTGGGTTAATGTAGTAATGTAGTAGTTAATGTAGTAAATAATGTATAATGTATAATGTTTCCATTTGGGATTAATACAGTATTCTGAATCTGAATTTTGATATGTAAGCGTGATATAGCCTCACTCATGCTTTGGTTGCATTTGGCCAATCATGGCAAGGGTTTTCATTTTAAACGGTAAAAAGAAAAGGTTGGGACTTTGACAAAGCATGCGATTTTGGAAGCAAAAAACAGAAGAGCAACAAAAATCAATAATATAAATTTATTAACTTATATATTAAATGTATAGCATAGGGCACAAAGATACACATTGTATGATCCATAATCCATCATAAATAGTAAATATATTGAAGTATTGTACATCAAAAACATCAATCCCACAGTTCGTACATCAAAAGCATTGGCCTTGTATATAGGCATATTGCACACAGTAAAAATCAATAGAATTAAGTAAAAACATTCCAGAGTTTAGTAAAACTGCATGTTTAAATGTAATTCGTAGTATTTGAAGCTCTACGCGTTTCGTGGCTATATTGCCACTCATCAGGAGCTGATAATGTGATGAATATCTGTGGGACAAGAAATGGTGTGCCGACAGTTAGTCAGGTTTGTATAATAAATGAGAAAAAAATGGAGGGAACAGGAACAATGTATCCAGAACGAGTACCCATACTCACGGGTCATGGAATGGCAAGAGGCGCAGCCACGGACAACGGAGGTAGCCGGGAGTGTCAACCGATACGGGAGCTGAGGCAGACAGAGCGTGCGTTATCGCGATGAGGCTGTGTACCATAAATATAAACCAAAAGTGATCATCACCCTACGATGAATACTTAAATATGTGAGTGTAAGTGTGATAGAATGGGGTGTCTGGAGTGACTGAGATGTGAGGTGAGTGGACTTAACAAAAGTGCGGCACAAATTTAGGGAATGTAAGATGGTGAAAACATGTTAGGAGCAATGGAAATGCTCCAACAATGGTGAACTCCATCGTGTGAAGATGAATAGGATAGTTAATAAAATATAGGTATAAACTGGGTCAACAACAAAAACACAGCAAGGGAATGTTGAAAACAAAAACCACAAAAAAAGTGTGCTAAAGAACAATACCTGGAAGTGTAGGGCATAATGCTCATTGCCATCTAAGTGTCTAGGGGTGTCAGGAACAACAGTCACCATACTAGTGGTGTCCAATGATCTTGTGCCAAAGGTTAATTAGTGCCTCACCGCGGTCACACGATGCCGCCAACGTCACGCTGACAATCCAGGTAGGGAGGGGGGGGACAACCCTGTCCCCGGGGGAGTCAGCCCCCCAGCGAGCGACGCCAAACGCCAGCTCCCTCCCAGGAAGGCGTCAGATAAATACACGGCGCCCACGTGATGACATCAGCCACGTGACGCCGGATGCGTGACGTCGATGCGCAGCGGGGGAACCGCCCACTCCCCCAGCAGGGAGGAGGGGCGGGAGCCCCGGTGCGCATCGCAGCTCCCATAATCAGAAGAAAAACACCAGCCACGGAAGCAAAGCCGTAGGGCCCGCGCCCCACACCACAGCAGACCCAATTTAAGCAGAGTATAAAAAAAGATATAATGTTGCACCTGCATTTATCATAAGAAGAATTTGATCATGACCATACCCTGCTATGTTGCAGTAAAAGGAGCTAGGTCTGGCGCGAAGGTATCATGCCAAAGTGCTCCAATGGCCTATCCCAAGTCCCATTCCAGTTTTACGGGGGCAGGGAAAAAGAGGGAAAAAAACGCCTAGCACATTAAGTTATATGTGTTTGGCTGAAGAGCTGCACCAAAAATCGCATGCTTCCATCCCTGGGTGATATAGACTACAAGAAAAATGTTGGGACTTTAAATGAGGCCGAAAAGCCTCCATCCCTATTGGCACGGTAAAAAGAAAAGGTTGGGACTTTGACAAAGCATGCGATTTTGGAAGCAAAAAACAGAAGAGCAACAAAAATCAATAATATAAATTTATTAACTTATATATTAAATGTATAGCATAGGGCACAAAGATACACATTGTATGATCCATAATCCATCATAAATAGTAAATATATTGAAGTATTGTACATCAAAAACATCAATCCCACAGTTCGTACATCAAAAGCATTGGCCTTGTATATAGGCATATTGCACACAGTAAAAATCAATAGAATTAAGTAAAAACATTCCAGAGTTTAGTAAAACTGCATGTTTAAATGTAATTCGTAGTATTTGAAGCTCTACGCGTTTCGTGGCTATATTGCCACTCATCAGGAGCTGATAATGTGATGAATATCTGTGGGACAAGAAATGGTGTGCCGACAGTTAGTCAGGTTTGTATAATAAATGAGAAAAAAATGGAGGGAACAGGAACAATGTATCCAGAACGAGTACCCATACTCACGGGTCATGGAATGGCAAGAGGCGCAGCCACGGACAACGGAGGTAGCCGGGAGTGTCAACCGATACGGGAGCTGAGGCAGACAGAGCGTGCGTTATCGCGATGAGGCTGTGTACCATAAATATAAACCAAAAGTGATCATCACCCTACGATGAATACTTAAATATGTGAGTGTAAGTGTGATAGAATGGGGTGTCTGGAGTGACTGAGATGTGAGGTGAGTGGACTTAACAAAAGTGCGGCACAAATTTAGGGAATGTAAGATGGTGAAAACATGTTAGGAGCAATGGAAATGCTCCAACAATGGTGAACTCCATCGTGTGAAGATGAATAGGATAGTTAATAAAATATAGGTATAAACTGGGTCAACAACAAAAACACAGCAAGGGAATGTTGAAAACAAAAACCACAAAAAAAGTGTGCTAAAGAACAATACCTGGAAGTGTAGGGCATAATGCTCATTGCCATCTAAGTGTCTAGGGGTGTCAGGAACAACAGTCACCATACTAGTGGTGTCCAATGATCTTGTGCCAAAGGTTAATTAGTGCCTCACCGCGGTCACACGATGCCGCCAACGTCACGCTGACAATCCAGGTAGGGAGGGGGGGGACAACCCTGTCCCCGGGGGAGTCAGCCCCCCAGCGAGCGACGCCAAACGCCAGCTCCCTCCCAGGAAGGCGTCAGATAAATACACGGCGCCCACGTGATGACATCAGCCACGTGACGCCGGATGCGTGACGTCGATGCGCAGCGGGGGAACCGCCCACTCCCCCAGCAGGGAGGAGGGGCGGGAGCCCCGGTGCGCATCGCAGCTCCCATAATCAGAAGAAAAACACCAGCCACGGAAGCAAAGCCGTAGGGCCCGCGCCCCACACCACAGCAGACCCAATTTAAGCAGAGTATAAAAAAAGATATAATGTTGCACCTGCATTTATCATAAGAAGAATTTGATCATGACCATACCCTGCTATGTTGCAGTAAAAGGAGCTAGGTCTGGCGCGAAGGTATCATGCCAAAGTGCTCCAATGGCCTATCCCAAGTCCCATTCCAGTTTTACGGGGGCAGGGAAAAAGAGGGAAAAAAACGCCTAGCACATTAAGTTATATGTGTTTGGCTGAAGAGCTGCACCAAAAATCGCATGCTTCCATCCCTGGGTCATATAGACTACAAGAAAAATGTTGGGACTTTAAATGAGGCCGAAAAGCCTCCATCCCTATTGGCACGGTAAAAAGAAAAGGTTGGGACTTTGACAAAGCATGCGATTTTGGAAGCAAAAAACAGAAGAGCAACAAAAATCAATAATATAAATTTATTAACTTATATATTAAATGTATAGCATAGGGCACAAAGATACACATTGTATGATCCATAATCCATCATAAATAGTAAATATATTGAAGTATTGTACATCAAAAACATCAATCCCACAGTTCGTACATCAAAAGCATTGGCCTTGTATATAGGCATATTGCACACAGTAAAAATCAATAGAATTAAGTAAAAACATTCCAGAGTTTAGTAAAACTGCATGTTTAAATGTAATTCGTAGTATTTGAAGCTCTACGCGTTTCGTGGCTATATTGCCACTCATCAGGAGCTGATAATGTGATGAATATCTGTGGGACAAGAAATGGTGTGCCGACAGTTAGTCAGGTTTGTATAATAAATGAGAAAAAAATGGAGGGAACAGGAACAATGTATCCAGAACGAGTACCCATACTCACGGGTCATGGAATGGCAAGAGGCGCAGCCACGGACAACGGAGGTAGCCGGGAGTGTCAACCGATACGGGAGCTGAGGCAGACAGAGCGTGCGTTATCGCGATGAGGCTGTGTACCATAAATATAAACCAAAAGTGATCATCACCCTACGATGAATACTTAAATATGTGAGTGTAAGTGTGATAGAATGGGGTGTCTGGAGTGACTGAGATGTGAGGTGAGTGGACTTAACAAAAGTGCGGCACAAATTTAGGGAATGTAAGATGGTGAAAACATGTTAGGAGCAATGGAAATGCTCCAACAATGGTGAACTCCATCGTGTGAAGATGAATAGGATAGTTAATAAAATATAGGTATAAACTGGGTCAACAACAAAAACACAGCAAGGGAATGTTGAAAACAAAAACCACAAAAAAAGTGTGCTAAAGAACAATACCTGGAAGTGTAGGGCATAATGCTCATTGCCATCTAAGTGTCTAGGGGTGTCAGGAACAACAGTCACCATACTAGTGGTGTCCAATGATCTTGTGCCAAAGGTTAATTAGTGCCTCACCGCGGTCACACGATGCCGCCAACGTCACGCTGACAATCCAGGTAGGGAGGGGGGGGACAACCCTGTCCCCGGGGGAGTCAGCCCCCCAGCGAGCGACGCCAAACGCCAGCTCCCTCCCAGGAAGGCGTCAGATAAATACACGGCGCCCACGTGATGACATCAGCCACGTGACGCCGGATGCGTGACGTCGATGCGCAGCGGGGGAACCGCCCACTCCCCCAGCAGGGAGGAGGGGCGGGAGCCCCGGTGCGCATCGCAGCTCCCATAATCAGAAGAAAAACACCAGCCACGGAAGCAAAGCCGTAGGGCCCGCGCCCCACACCACAGCAGACCCAATTTAAGCAGAGTATAAAAAAAGATATAATGTTGCACCTGCATTTATCATAAGAAGAATTTGATCATGACCATACCCTGCTATGTTGCAGTAAAAGGAGCTAGGTCTGGCGCGAAGGTATCATGCCAAAGTGCTCCAATGGCCTATCCCAAGTCCCATTCCAGTTTTACGGGGGCAGGGAAAAAGAGGGAAAAAAACGCCTAGCACATTAAGTTATATGTGTTTGGCTGAAGAGCTGCACCAAAAATCGCATGCTTCCATCCCTGGGTCATATAGACTACAAGAAAAATGTTGGGACTTTAAATGAGGCCGAAAAGCCTCCATCCCTATTGGCACGGTAAAAAGAAAAGGTTGGGACTTTGACAAAGCATGCGATTTTGGAAGCAAAAAACAGAAGAGCAACAAAAATCAATAATATAAATTTATTAACTTATATATTAAATGTATAGCATAGGGCACAAAGATACACATTGTATGATCCATAATCCATCATAAATAGTAAATATATTGAAGTATTGTACATCAAAAACATCAATCCCACAGTTCGTACATCAAAAGCATTGGCCTTGTATATAGGCATATTGCACACAGTAAAAATCAATAGAATTAAGTAAAAACATTCCAGAGTTTAGTAAAACTGCATGTTTAAATGTAATTCGTAGTATTTGAAGCTCTACGCGTTTCGTGGCTATATTGCCACTCATCAGGAGCTGATAATGTGATGAATATCTGTGGGACAAGAAATGGTGTGCCGACAGTTAGTCAGGTTTGTATAATAAATGAGAAAAAAATGGAGGGAACAGGAACAATGTATCCAGAACGAGTACCCATACTCACGGGTCATGGAATGGCAAGAGGCGCAGCCACGGACAACGGAGGTAGCCGGGAGTGTCAACCGATACGGGAGCTGAGGCAGACAGAGCGTGCGTTATCGCGATGAGGCTGTGTACCATAAATATAAACCAAAAGTGATCATCACCCTACGATGAATACTTAAATATGTGAGTGTAAGTGTGATAGAATGGGGTGTCTGGAGTGACTGAGATGTGAGGTGAGTGGACTTAACAAAAGTGCGGCACAAATTTAGGGAATGTAAGATGGTGAAAACATGTTAGGAGCAATGGAAATGCTCCAACAATGGTGAACTCCATCGTGTGAAGATGAATAGGATAGTTAATAAAATATAGGTATAAACTGGGTCAACAACAAAAACACAGCAAGGGAATGTTGAAAACAAAAACCACAAAAAAAGTGTGCTAAAGAACAATACCTGGAAGTGTAGGGCATAATGCTCATTGCCATCTAAGTGTCTAGGGGTGTCAGGAACAACAGTCACCATACTAGTGGTGTCCAATGATCTTGTGCCAAAGGTTAATTAGTGCCTCACCGCGGTCACACGATGCCGCCAACGTCACGCTGACAATCCAGGTAGGGAGGGGGGGGACAACCCTGTCCCCGGGGGAGTCAGCCCCCCAGCGAGCGACGCCAAACGCCAGCTCCCTCCCAGGAAGGCGTCAGATAAATACACGGCGCCCACGTGATGACATCAGCCACGTGACGCCGGATGCGTGACGTCGATGCGCAGCGGGGGAACCGCCCACTCCCCCAGCAGGGAGGAGGGGCGGGAGCCCCGGTGCGCATCGCAGCTCCCATAATCAGAAGAAAAACACCAGCCACGGAAGCAAAGCCGTAGGGCCCGCGCCCCACACCACAGCAGACCCAATTTAAGCAGAGTATAAAAAAAGATATAATGTTGCACCTGCATTTATCATAAGAAGAATTTGATCATGACCATACCCTGCTATGTTGCAGTAAAAGGAGCTAGGTCTGGCGCGAAGGTATCATGCCAAAGTGCTCCAATGGCCTATCCCAAGTCCCATTCCAGTTTTACGGGGGCAGGGAAAAAGAGGGAAAAAAACGCCTAGCACATTAAGTTATATGTGTTTGGCTGAAGAGCTGCACCAAAAATCGCATGCTTCCATCCCTGGGTCATATAGACTACAAGAAAAATGTTGGGACTTTAAATGAGGCCGAAAAGCCTCCATCCCTATTGGCACGGTAAAAAGAAAAGGTTGGGACTTTGACAAAGCATGCGATTTTGGAAGCAAAAAACAGAAGAGCAACAAAAATCAATAATATAAATTTATTAACTTATATATTAAATGTATAGCATAGGGCACAAAGATACACATTGTATGATCCATAATCCATCATAAATAGTAAATATATTGAAGTATTGTACATCAAAAACATCAATCCCACAGTTCGTACATCAAAAGCATTGGCCTTGTATATAGGCATATTGCACACAGTAAAAATCAATAGAATTAAGTAAAAACATTCCAGAGTTTAGTAAAACTGCATGTTTAAATGTAATTCGTAGTATTTGAAGCTCTACGCGTTTCGTGGCTATATTGCCACTCATCAGGAGCTGATAATGTGATGAATATCTGTGGGACAAGAAATGGTGTGCCGACAGTTAGTCAGGTTTGTATAATAAATGAGAAAAAAATGGAGGGAACAGGAACAATGTATCCAGAACGAGTACCCATACTCACGGGTCATGGAATGGCAAGAGGCGCAGCCACGGACAACGGAGGTAGCCGGGAGTGTCAACCGATACGGGAGCTGAGGCAGACAGAGCGTGCGTTATCGCGATGAGGCTGTGTACCATAAATATAAACCAAAAGTGATCATCACCCTACGATGAATACTTAAATATGTGAGTGTAAGTGTGATAGAATGGGGTGTCTGGAGTGACTGAGATGTGAGGTGAGTGGACTTAACAAAAGTGCGGCACAAATTTAGGGAATGTAAGATGGTGAAAACATGTTAGGAGCAATGGAAATGCTCCAACAATGGTGAACTCCATCGTGTGAAGATGAATAGGATAGTTAATAAAATATAGGTATAAACTGGGTCAACAACAAAAACACAGCAAGGGAATGTTGAAAACAAAAACCACAAAAAAAGTGTGCTAAAGAACAATACCTGGAAGTGTAGGGCATAATGCTCATTGCCATCTAAGTGTCTAGGGGTGTCAGGAACAACAGTCACCATACTAGTGGTGTCCAATGATCTTGTGCCAAAGGTTAATTAGTGCCTCACCGCGGTCACACGATGCCGCCAACGTCACGCTGACAATCCAGGTAGGGAGGGGGGGGACAACCCTGTCCCCGGGGGAGTCAGCCCCCCAGCGAGCGACGCCAAACGCCAGCTCCCTCCCAGGAAGGCGTCAGATAAATACACGGCGCCCACGTGATGACATCAGCCACGTGACGCCGGATGCGTGACGTCGATGCGCAGCGGGGGAACCGCCCACTCCCCCAGCAGGGAGGAGGGGCGGGAGCCCCGGTGCGCATCGCAGCTCCCATAATCAGAAGAAAAACACCAGCCACGGAAGCAAAGCCGTAGGGCCCGCGCCCCACACCACAGCAGACCCAATTTAAGCAGAGTATAATTTATTCATTTATTCATTTAAAGTCCCAACATTTTTCTTGTAGTCTATATGACCCAGGGTTTTCATTTTTGCCACTAAGCAATGCATCACAACCATGCCATGTGTGGCTGCATGCTGTCTTTTAGGTGGACAGTTGGCGGATGGTTAAACCACAGCTCAGTGGCTTGTTTTTACCCCCTGGCTGCCTGTGTGAAGGAGACCCAAGTGAGGGTGCCTGAGAACGTATGGTGAGAGCGACCACATAAACAGAAGAGGGGGGTAGAGCAGAATGATGAAGCATGAAGGATAAAATACATGAGTGTTTTTCTAGCTGAGGAGTTCCTTGGGATATGAACATTGCCCCGAGGGAAAAAAGTCCAGGAAACAAATGATTTCGTAATGAAGCTTTTAACACTTAATTTGTAAACCTAAAT
Organism: Lithobates pipiens; assembly: GCF_037356315.1. Taxonomy (NCBI): domain Eukaryota; kingdom Metazoa; phylum Chordata; class Amphibia; order Anura; family Ranidae; genus Lithobates; species Lithobates pipiens. The sequence goes on along the minus strand of NW_027507787.1, from coordinate 65,403,130 downwards.
ATTTGCATTCATTGATACATTCCATGAAACTGGATACATACAGCTTGTCAGTAATCTGATAAATGAAGCAGAAAAAGGCAGTAGAGCCATGAGACGGGGAGTTGGGTTGCTTGATATAATGCATTTGTATACATGGAAGTGGGTGGCACTGGCTTGCGTATAAAGCCATTCATTATGCAGCCTGGGGCGGTATATGAACTTGCACTGCCTATTTAATCCCTGAACATTTGGTTGGTATTCCCCTGATGTTTGCTGGAGCGAGCACTGTATAGCAATGATTGCCTATTCTTTCTTCGGTATTGGAGGAATGCCTACTGGAGGATCAAATATCCTCCGCTTCTTCTTTCTCAACTGTAACTGTTATTCAGCCTCATTACTCTGCAGATTGCTTAAAGCTGAACTCTGGGCTGGAACAAAAAATCTCCCTAGCAGTGGGGTCCCCTGCACTGCAAAGGTAAAACCCAAATTTAGGAATTAAAAAAAAAAAATCTACCCTTGCAATGCCCCCTTCCCCTCCCTTAAATGCCTGCTATGTCTAGGGGGACTCAGGGTCAGGGGGGACCTTTGTTAAGGTCTACAAGAAAAAGCGGCTTTCTGATCTTCCCATTGGAAGATCGCAATGTGGGGATTTTTTTAAGTGCCAACAAATCCATTCAAAACACAACAATTTTTTTTTATACATTATAATTATAACAGTTAAAAAAAACATATCCAGTATCCACTATTAGCCCCTGTTCACACCGGTATGATTTGCCATGCGATTTGACAGTTTCAAATTGATTGACAAGTCCCACCCCCATTATCAGCGATTAAACCTTTCAAATAGCCATGACTTGTGTCACAGTAAAAAAGGGTCCTGCACACTTTTAAAGTTGGAGTGAACGGGGGCTTAGTGGATCTGATCCACTAAGATTCAGGGAATTTGCATCATTTAATGTGTTTGGTGATTCTACTTGATATGTTTTTTGAACTGCATTGTATTTTAATGTATGAAAAAATAGTGTTTGTTTTTAATGGACATCGCATTAGTTGGCACACAAAAAATCTTCCAATGAATAGATCAGAAAGCCCCTTCTTCTTTTATACTGTAAATTGGTGTTAATTTTGGGATGGTGTCTTGTAGTTTTCTATAGAGGGTTTCCACGTTTATATGGTCAATGTATTTTAAAATATTTACTACCAGCTCTGGTCATTCTCACATCCCCATTTTGTTAAAAGAAAAACATTAAGCTGGCCCTAAAGAGCAGAGCATTCTTTCTGTGTATTGATCCATCCACCCAAAGCACTTATGGACCAGCTGCCATAAGGGATTGAGGAGCTTTGGCACATGACATAGGTAGCAATGGGAGCCACGCCAAAGCCATGCCTGGTGGAGTTTTTAGTTCAAGCAGCTTGGCAGGTAGGCTTGATGTGATAGTTTTAAACGAGCAGTGTAGGATTAGGAAAAACAAACAGACATACATTCTCACCTATATGGCTGCAGCATCAATCCAATCCTGGAGATGTCCTCTGCCAGCTTTAAGACCAAGAACTAAGAGATCACATGATTGCTGATAGCTCAGTTCTTGGTTTTCACTGAGCAGAGAGAGGTGACTGTGACTGTCAGTCTTTGGCTCTCTGCTCAGCTCTTCCAGCTCTCACTGGAGTGCCAGGCTGGGGAAGGGGCGGGAGTGGCTAGCTCAGGCTCTTGGCGGCACATTGAGAGGCTAAGACAGCTGCTGGTCAAGCACAGGAGTGAGTAACCTAGAAGAGAAGTATGGCCAAACAAGATTTTTCCATATTTCTCCTTTAATGAGAAACTGGCCACCAGTGTTATTAGGGTTATGAAAAAAAAACATGTCCACCAGTGTTTTTGGGGATCTTGTCTTAAAGGTATTAGGCTCAATTCATAAAGCTTTAGCACAAGACTAAGGCAGGCCATAGATGATGTGCTTTTCTTTCCTGCAACTATGGGTTGCAGGAAAGAAAATCACTCTATTCCCCCATCAGCGTAGTCAGTGTTGATGGGGGACTCCCTCCTGGTCTCCAGGACGGGGGGGGGGGCAGGGAGCAGGGAGCGGCAATAATCCCATACTAGAAATCCAATATGCTGGCTGTACCCATGCCCATACAGGGATATAATCTTGGCTGATCTTTGCTGAACCTGCCGAGATTCGAACCATCTATGGCCGGTTTAAAGATCTTTATTTTAATCACATGACTACAATTTTTAAATCTTGTTGAGGTAAGCTTAAAAATATCTCCAATTAAAAAAAAAAAAAGCATACTGTATGTACACTGATGGTTTATCTGGGTAAATTGAGCCTATTGTAGGCTATTATTAGATGTTCACCAATTGTAAGTGCCAAACAAAAAGGTCACTAACAGGCCAACAAGTTGATAGGCGCCATCCAAATTTGGCCGTGGACTCCCTGTTATCTGTTGTTACGCTTCTGTATTCAACTGTTGTTTTTAGCCTAGAAAGCATGAAAATTGTCACATCCTGTACAGAGCCACCTGTTCCTTTAGTTCACCATGCGTTGAAAGTTGTCTTACAAATGCAATGATCTGCACTACGAGAAATGGCAGCCCAGGATTTAGGTCTGTGTATTTTTGATGAAAACAGAAGACGAAAAGCTGCGTTGACAGTTATCATTTAGAAAAGAAGTATACTAAGAACATCGCCTGGAGCACAGAATTGATCTTGACAAATGTCCCTGCTCTAATCTAAGGGGTAGATGGTAATCAAATCTACTTTCTGTGAAGTCTGGAGAAAAATAAATGAATGTTATTTTACCTCCTTATAAGGCTGCAGACCTGCGGTTTTTATCAGCACATTTTGCTGGTCGTTTGTCATTGCTGTACAGAATTTCCTCATGCTATCTAGAATACCAGGAAATAATGTCTAAACCAGCCTTTCTCAGCCTTTTTAACTACGGGGAACCCTTAAAATAACTTTCTGGGCTCAGTGAACGCTAGCTAATAATTACTAAGGGGTTATTTACTAAAGGCAAATAGAATGTTTACTTTGCAAGGGAATCTTCCCCAGATCTTAGTGAATGTGGTGAAGCTCTTTTGACTTCCATCGTTCAATCCAAAAATTCTTTCCACGTAGTTGGGTATTCCCTACAAAGTGAATTTTCACCACATTCACTCTCTGGGGAAAGTTCCCTTTCAAAGGGATCAACCTGTTTGACTTTAGTAAACCACCCCCTATATGTACAGCTCACAGTACATTAGTGTGATGGTCACAGAAGAATGCTCCTTAAATTTGTGGTCATTGGGAGGAGTCACACCCTAATGGGGGCCATACACACTTTGGTAAATGATTCATTTATTTTCCAATCAATTTCTTCTGATAGGATTAATCAATCTATAGTCAAGAACCTATTTTATCAATATGCCACACAGAAGGAAGTGGATTTGATCAATAGTTAAGATACAGTCGTAACCTATGATAGTAAATTATTAGTCGTATTTCTGTTTCCACCATGTAATCCCATAATCTGATCACTCAAAATTCGATCATATTCATGATGAACAAAGTATCTCAGTGTTGTCAATCAATGTAAAATGGTCAATCATTTTTCACCCTGGTCGTTCGCCTCAGTTTGATCGAATCCAATCAAAATCAAGGCTAAATTGATTGGAAGGGAAGCTATGGCTATTTGATTGTTTTGATCAAATCACACATTGATCAGGTAATAAAATTGGCATTTATAGATAGCTGAAGAGATCATTGTTTTCAGTGGTTATTTATCTGACAGGCAGAAGTTTGCCCAAAGAAACCTTCACAACCTCTGGAGGAACCCTAGGGCTCCAGGGAGCCATGATTGAGAAAGGCTGGTCCAAATTTTTCTGGCAGAGGGATGTAAGACATGATGGTCATAAGAATTATTATACTGGATTTATATAGCGGCAACAGTTTTTGGAGTGCTTTACAACATAGGGACAGACATTATAATTACAATGCAATTTAATACAGTAGGAATCAGAGTGCCCTGCTTGTTAGAGTTTACAATCTAAGAGAACCTTTCTAATTAACTGCAGTGTAGCTATTTCAAAAACTTTTGACCTCAGATGTGTTATAAATTATGAGAAGAACCATGTGTGTATAGGGGGATCCCTTTATAGGATGATGGCCTAAAGGTAATAAGAAAAAAAGCAATATGCAAGGGGATGTAAATCAGTGAACTAATTAGCGTTGTATTTAGGATAGGATGATGGCTTATCTGTGTCTTTCTTTTTAGTAATTATATAGTGCTAAATTATTCAACAGAGCATTGCACTTCAATCTCTAGCTCTATTCTAGGTCCCTATGTTTGGATCCCACCAGGAATGCAGTATTCTGCTTGTAGAACTGCATGTTGTTTTTGTGTTTTCATGGATTTCCTTTAGCTAGCATCTCTCGCTTTCTTTTCACAATCCAAATACTAGTGGTAAGTTATACATCTAACTACAATGGTTCTATTTATATTCTTTATTTTTCCATTTTTAACCACTTAAGGACCAGGCCTCTTTTTCAGACTTGGTGTTTACATGTTTAAAACATTTTTTTTTGCTAGAAAATTACTTGGAACCCCCAAACATTTTATATTGTTTTTTTTCTAGCACCCTAGAGAATAAAATGGCGGTCATTGAAATCCTTTTTTTCACACCGTATTTGCGCAGCGGTCTTACAAGCGCACTTTTTTTGGAAAAAATTCACTTTTTTTGAATAAAAAAATAAGACAACAGTAAAATTAGCCCAATTTTTTTTTATATTGTGAAAGATAATGGTATGCCGAGTAAATTGATACCCAACATGTCACGCTTCAAAATTGCGCCCGCTCGTGGAATGGCGTCAAACTTTTAGCCTCAAAAATCTCCATAAGCGACATTTAAAAAATTCTACAGGTTGCATTTTTTGCGTTACAGAGGAGGTCTAGGGCTAGAATTATTGCTCTTGCTCTACCGATCGCGGCGATACCTCACATGTGTGGTTTGACCACCGTTTTCATATGCGGGTGCTACTCACGTATGTGCTCGCTTCTGTGCGCAAGCTCGTCGTGACGGGGTGTTTTTAAAAAACTTTTTTTTTTCTTATTTATTTTAATTGATTTTATTTATTTTTTATTCCTATTACAAGGAATGTAAACATCCCTTGTAATAGAAAAAAGCATGACAGGTCCTCTTAAATATGAGATCTGGGGTCAAAAAGTCCTCAGATCTCATATTTGGGCTAAAATGCAAAAAAAAAAAAAAAAAAAAAAAATGACATTTAAAAAAAATATACCTTTAAGAGGTATGGGCGGAAGTGACGTTTTGACGTCGCTTCCGCCCTCCTATGGTATAGAGACGAGTGGGGGCCATCTTAGCCTCACTTGTCTCTATGCCCAGCTAGGAAGAGGACCCGATCGCCTCCACCGCTACCGATGGTGCGGGAAGGTGCGGGAGGGCGGCGGGAGGGGGGGTGGCGCCGACAGCGGTGATCTCGCGGCAAATCTGCCGCGGAGACCACCGTTATCGTACAGCCGACCACCGCCTGAAGAGATGGATATCTCGGTTGTGGCAGCAGCTGCTGCCGTTACCGAGATATCCCTCTTCAAAAATAGAACGTACATCGTCGTGCGGCGGTCGGCAAGTGGTTAAATAACATATACAAATAAAAATACCGGTTATACAAATAGTACATAGTCCCCTCCTTGGGCATTCAATTATGTTATCAAACAATAAACAACCCCCCCCCCCCCCCCCAAAAAAAAAGGCCAAATTGTAACCCCCTCCCCTCCCTCTCCTCTATTCCTCCCCTTCTCCATCCCCATTACCCTCCATCCTCCAAGATATCCCTTATTCAGGAATGTTCCCCATTGTTGCCATTTCCTTTGGTATTTTTGTCCTGATTCCTCTAATTTCTGTATAGACTCCTCTATTACCCTTATGTATTCAACTTTCCGCACCCACTCTGGTATTGTCGGGACCTGCACAGATTTCCAGTACCGTGGAATCAGGGCTTTAGCTGCGTTCAACAGATCTGGGGTCATTGTGCTTCTATATTGTGTAATCCCCTTCTCTGTGTCGTGGAACAAACATTCCCATGGGGATTTTCCAATCCTTTCCCCTGTTTCAAGAAATATCATTTCTATTATTTTCTCCCAGAAAGGGGATATTTTGGGACAGTCCCACCATATGTGCTTAAAGGTCCCTGGTCCATTACATTCCCTCCAGCAAGATGCCCTGTTTTCTTCTCCAAACCTCTGTACTCTTTGGGGGGTCAAGTACCACCTCGCTAATAATTTGTAGGACATTTCGATTGTATGAACATCCCTTGGAAGTGAGTGGGTCATTTTAATTATTTTTCCCCTATGCTCCTCATTTCTTAGTGGGCCGATCTCCCCTTCCCATTTCCCCAAGTAGGCTGGAAGCTCGAGGTCTACCTCTTGCCTTAATATTTTATATATTTTGGAGACCCTTTTCTTTAAGCATTGTGAAGCTTTAAGTAGTTTCTCTAGTGGTCTGAGTTGTGTCTTGCCTCTCAGAGGCTGTGGTAACCCTTGAATAAAATGTGCCATTTGAGTGTATCTCCATCTATCTAGAGGCATCTGCCCCCATTCTTGTGTAATTTCCCTGAACGTGCTTATCCTATTTCCTTTCATTACTTCCACTAGTGTTATTTCCCCTTTCTTTGCCCACCTACTAAAGTATAGACGCTCCTCTTTCCCTGGAAGAAAATAATTAGTGTCTAAAAGTGACATTAATGGTGAATTATAGTGCCAATTGTGGCTCTTATTAATTTTATCCCAAATTTTTAATGTGTGTCTTGTTAAAGTGCAGGTGCTACTCCCTATATAAGTCCCTATAATGAGGTGGTATCCATACCATCTTTACTAACTTTGTGCTACTTAATATGTCTTCCAACTCTACCCAGCTCTTATCTTGGTTATTATGACTCCAATCAGCTACCCTTGAGATCACTATCACTTCGTAATATTTTTTAAAATCTGGCAGTGCTACACCTCCTCTATCTTTCGCCTTCACTAAAACTTTGTAAGCAATCCGTGGGTTTTTACGGGCCCATATGTACGCCACTATCATTGATTTCAACTTTCTAAAGAAGCTTGAGGGTAGGGGGACGGGGATCATTTGAAACGTATAGATTACCAATGGTAGTATAAATATTTTAATTGCATTTATCCTCCCCATCCATGTAAGGGCTTTGTATCTCATTTTGTTTATATTATCTTTAACTTTATTCAACAAAGGTAAATAGTTAGCTACATATAGGTTGGATATTTGCGCCGTCAATTTTATACCTAGGTAGGTCAGTTCTCCTTTGCACCACTTAAATGGGAGGTGGGCGGCCAGTGCTGTCTGTTCTTCCTCTAATAAATTCAAGTTTAGGATCTCCGACTTAGTCATGTTTATTTTGAAGTTGGACAGTCGCCCATACTGCTCAAACTCTTTGAGGAGGGGTGGGATTGTCTTTCTTGGGTTAACTATATACAACAATACGTCATCTGCAAATGCAGCAGCCTTATATTCCCTCTCACCCACCCGGATACCCCGGACATCCCGGTTCCTCCGGATTGCTACCAACAGAGGTTCCAAGGTGATCACAAACAGGATCGGCGAGAGGGGGCATCCCTGCCTCGTCCCGTTAAACAATTCCAAGGGGCGAGACACGGACCCATTCACTCTAATTCTAGCTGGACTACAATGGTTCTAGAGCAGGGTTTCTCCCTAGAGAACTAGGGTTCCTCCAGAGGTTGCTAGGGGTTCCTTGAGCAATAAACAATTTATGCCTCTCAGATAACTTCCCTCTAACACCAATGATTGTTTTAGTTACCCGTGAGGGGGTAATTCTTCCCAGTGACCACAAGTGTGAGGAGCATTCTTCCCAATGACCGTCACACTAATGTATCATGCGTTGTAGATACAGTCCTTTTTAGCAGGGATTACCTGAGACTGGAATGTCATTTCAAAGGTTCCTCTGTGTCGAAAAAGGTTGAGAAAAGCTGCTCTAGAGAGTGTATGCTGTTTCAGAGACTCATGTGTGTCATTCCATGTACCCTGAAAAGTTAAATTTAAAGCAAAACTCTGAGGGACATTCAAGTCAACCTGGGAATTAAATTTTTACATGTATAAAAAAAAAAGATGCTACACGCAGTAGTAAGTGGCAAGCGTGTCTTATTACTGATAGGCGGTGCATATGTCGCGGGCCATTCCAGAGACGATTAATTGAGATAGCAGACAACAGTCTTAATGCATGCATGGAACAGCGTGTGGTGATGAAGCTTCTTGCGAATGCATATGTAAAACCCGCTGATATCTACAGAAGACTTCAAACAGTACAGTGATGAGACGCTCAGCTGCAGTAGGACATTTGAATGATGTAAATGTTTCAAAAATGGCCATATGTCTGTCAGTGACCATCTTGACCCACAGCAGTCATTCCTGTAAACATTCAGCGCGTAGAACGCCTGATCCTGGATAATCAGCGCATAACCTGAAATTGAGATGAATCTTTCTGATGACAAAGTAAAGCAGGCTGTCCTAGGATGGTTCAGGTGTACTGATACATCTTTCTATGCCAAAGCTTTCCAGGCATTATTTAAAAGCCGGGATAAGTGTATAAATGTAGCCGGGGAATATGTCGAAAAATAAATGCAGTTTGTACTTCTTGAAATTTTTTCTTTTATCATATAAATGCAAAAGGCCTGGTTTGACTTGATTACCCTTTGTATAACAGGGCTAGGGCTAGGGTTTTGTATGCACTACTTTTTAAAAATGCACTGCCCTTGATTTCATTGTACTGCAGTACCATGCGATCTGGTGCAGGTAAACGTATGCATTTGTGATCTTTGTTTGGGGTGTCATTAGGAGTACATTGGCACCTGCAGCAGACCACACACCCATTAAATTTTGAATGCAGTGCAGGAAATGCGCACAGAACATGGTTTTTCCCCACTGCGTTCTAGTTTAAATGACCCCTAAAAGTAAATGTGAGCCCTAAGGTTTTGTTCATGTGGGCAGTAAAAACTCAGTAAAAACAAGTGGGTGATTTGCAATTTTACCATACCACAGCCACCTACCTAAAAAACAACATGGCAGTCACTCTTGTCTGTTTACAGTTGTGATGTTTTGCAGTGTGGCCAATAACACTCTGCATGTCACGTGTGGCAGACAGTGCCAAATGCACCCATTGAAGTTGTTTCCTTTTTAGGCTCACCTCATTCATAATTAATGTGAAAAGGCTGTACTGGACCACCAAGCTAGCTGCAGACTATTGTATGTCTTTTTGGTCAGCCTGAGGGTTTAAGTTGAACAGAACAGGGGATGGATAGTGAGGCAAGCCTAGTGTGGTGACCTCATTCACCTTCATTGCCTCTGATCCTCTCTTTATAGTCTTAAGAGTCTTTTCTCTAGTGATGGACTCAAAAATGTCTGTGGGAAATCTCTAAACCAAGTCACAAAATCTGTAAGAAGACAGGACCCGGAATTACACAATTGAGCAATTTTACAAGATTGTAGAGTGGAGTTCTAATGTACCAAGCTTAGAAATATATGGTTTGTTTATGTGACCTCTCAGTGTATAGAGAAGAGAGGGTCTTGTTTGCACTTCAGTAAAAGTTAAATAGTCCCAAAGTAAAGTAGGAAACTGATCATAAAAAAACCTTATGTTCCACACTGGTGGGGTCTATAAAAATTGCTCATGATTCCAAAAAGTCAGGCTACCCAAACAGTGCCTGCCGCCAAATGGAGCCAGCAAAATACGAGCAGTGCATGACCATATTTAAGCAGCATGCACCCAGACATAAAAAGGGGTGATATGTGTATGTCTGCATTAGACATGCTACAGGTGCAGGTGGTTAAGAAGTGAGTATAGTGGTGAGATCATAAGTCTCTTTCATTTGGGGGGGACATAGCTTTATTGCTTAAAAATTAACTTCACCTTTTCTAGAAAATAGCCCATGCAGTCAAGGTGGCCTGGTATTTAGTTAAAAAAAACTGTGCAGCTTTGTAAAATGTTCATTCATTTTATGGCCATAGTTGTAGGCCCTTTGGGCCTCGCTGGAAGCCTAGCTGAAAACTCCCAGTTATCAATCCCCACGTCCTGCCTTTTTGCTAGGATATGAAAGTTTAATGCTGGGAGTGAGCATCCAATGTTTTTTGTTACATCCTAGCAGCAAGGCAAGATATGGAAATTGTTCACTGGGAGTTTTTCCGCTAGGCTTCCAGGGGGAGCCCAAATGTCCTACAGGTATAATAAAAAAAGATTGAACATTTTACAAAGCTGCCCAATTTCTCAATATCTACTTGGACCCCTTGACTGCATAGGCTATGTTTTGAAAAAGGTGAACTTAGCTTTTAACAGTAGTAGAGAAATGTTGGGTCACCAAGGTGATGGTGCCACCTGGTGGGGCTGTGTAAATCTCAGGACTAGCTAAACAGAATTGCTAATACGCGGCAGATAAAATAGGTCCAATGTAGACATGTCTGCTGTTTTTTCTGGCCAATACATAAAGATCTAACTTGCAGGTGGTCAAATATACATCAAACTTGGGTAGAAAATAACTATTAAGCCATTTGGTGCCAGAAAAATAAACCATACTGAAGAGAAGTCAAACCCATGAAGAATGTTCACATATGAAGAAAGCTGTGTTCATCCTGGCCACTTAGTATCTAACCTTTGGCAGTCACATATCATTCAGCTGCTGGATGCATCTTTACCACATGTACATGATGATTACTGTCAGAATAGGCATCAAGTAACTTCATTTTTTGACACACTCTCCCATATAGTATGTAAAAGACAAATGTGGACATCTGGAGATAAGAATGACTGCAATAACAGTCTAGGAGATCAGATGGCTGCACATTGCCTTTTCAGTATGGAAACACAAGTCAAAGAGCTGAATAATTGTCTATGAATGAAGGCGTATATTCGGTCACAAGCTGTTTTAGACACCTATTGCTTGTGTTACATCCTGCTAGTCTTTACACAGTATTCATATACAGCTTGTGTTTAAAAGCACTCTGCGTAACAAGGAAAAAACAGTTTAAAGCTATTAAGTTACTTTTTCATGTCAAAAAGAATGAAGTTTTTATGTCTCGAGTTTCCAGATGCGAGGAGGACTGTTTCCTTTCTCACATCAGATTTCACATCCCAGATGTGCATGATTTCCTCCTTTCCATATTCATTCACTACAGATCCAAGCAGTGTTTTTGGGTAGTAAAGCGGTAGTATTAACTTCAGCCATCTCCAGGCTATGATCTGCAATGCCAAGAGTGATGTACTATGGATGTTGTTGGCAGAACGAACCTCTGGCAATGTAGCTGCAGTACATCTCTGAAACATCTGGACCTGAAGTATGTAGGCCACGTTATGCTGAAAATTAGCCATACTTAATTACATATTAATAACACACCCAAAGCAATTTATTTAAGGTCATTTTCTTAGACTCTGAGCAGTATGTTGCAGATTGCTTTGTGTTGTTTCATAATTGCTCTATTAAACAGCGAAGAAGTGACTGTCATAGCTTTACACTTCATTATTTGTTCTGTATGCAAAAGACATAATCAAGCTTCCAAACATATTTCCAAAGTGACATGTCCCCATATCTGAGCCAAATATGTGTATGGGAAGTAATACACTGGCTGAGGCTTGTGCCTTTTAATCAGTTACAACAAACATTTCAAGCTGCTTTTTCATATTGTTTTAATAATTATAAAACCATATGAGTACAGAAAAAAAGTCTGTTTTGTTTAGTATTGTATATTGTAATGAACTTTTGTGTGACATATTGGAAGGGAGAAGCAAAATTAGACAAAGGACACCAATAAAACAAAACTGTATTTACAGGGTCATTCAACACATATTTGACATCAATAAAATGTAACTTTTTATGTTGGGCTGAACGAGAAAAATCCAAACATTCCTCCATCTTCATGTTAAACAGCATTGATAGATGAATCTCCTGCTGATCTCCTGCTGATGGCAATTGTATTCTGAAAGCTGACATTCATGGCTGTCAGAATACCCGGGCAATGACTGTGAATGATAGAGTGCTGACATTTTTGCACCCAGTTTCTTCGATTTCTCAATCAAAGTTTTTTGAGCTGGGAGATGTCAGCAGGGCCTCCCGTGATCTGAATTTCGGCCAGTTCAAAGAAGTTTAATGAAGTTTAGGGCAATACACAAACCCACAGGAAAAGTAGAACCACTAGTAAGGGTCACAACAGCTATATCCTGCTTTGTTTTATCAGAAATACTGTAGTTGTGTGACGTAAAGGTAGGACCTGCTACATACTAACCAATCCTCTAGACATCATGATCATCATTGATCTTGGATGTCATGGGGAAAGTGGGCTAAACATAAGGTAGGTTAGAAAACCTACCCTACTTGCTTTAATCTTTTTCTAAAGGTTAGTGCTATCTTGATTGCTTATCACAACTTTCTGCCTTCTTCTACAGGTCTGCTCACAGACATAAGATTCCAATCCAACTGTCAAATCTTAATGAACTACCCTCAGACTGCACTGGACAAAGAGTGAACTAGCAATTGGTCATGTCAGACTAGAACAATGGTATTCTACCTCTGATAACCCAATACAGTGCCCACCATGTAGGGTCTATGGCCAGCTTAAAGTGTATGTCAGGGTGAAATAAAAAAAGTTATGTTGTGGCCTGACAACACACCAACACGCAGCATATTTGGTGTCGATCCTGCCTCGTTTTCTCTTACTAAGCTACTAAGACCTACTCATTGTCTTAGCTCTACAATATAAAGCGTAATCATTCTATAGTTATAAGATATTGGGGGGAGGGGGGGTATGACTGGTGCTAATTACTATCCTTAGGATAGTAGAACAGGACAACACAGAATTTTTTTCACATTTTTCTGCATTGATCAAACAGCTTTAACAAATCGTTTCATTGATATATAGCAGATCAAAAGAGAAGTTCATTATTAAGGTTTACGTATACTTTAATATGGAAAATGAAGAGTATATAAAAAAAAAACATGGTGATCATTTACAGTGAAAAGAGAGTCTCTTCCTCCTTAAGATTTTGCACACAATTCCAAATCATTAGATTTGAATGGGGCCTTAGAACTGGTTCACACCAGTGCCAGTAGGGTAACATGCGTTGAGTGCCAAAGAGCAGATTCCAGTGCATCATACTGTTTGTTGTTTTTTCTAATTTTGTTGAAATATTACAAAGTGACATTTCAGTCACTTCTATTAATCACAGCACATTGCAATGTATTGTAGTGTGTCGCAACACGCTGCACAGAAAAAAATATTGCATGGCAAATTGCCTTGTCTATGTTTTACGCTGCATTTTGCTGTGAACGTACCCTTTAAGACTCTGTGCATTTTGATATATGTGTGAACAAACAAAATGATGTCTTGTTTTCTTGGCCAAACCAAAGTTATGGTGTTATTTAGGAAAGCAATCGGCATTGCAAAGCTGTGAATCCTATCTAGCTCTGTATTTTCACACCCCGGGGACACTAAAGTTTACTACCTAACATGCAATGAATCTTTTCCTACTTTAGTAGATTTTATTCTCCCGCTGTGCTTCTCCAGGGCACAGGGTTCAAAGGTACTAGAACAGGTCAGAGCAATGTTCACTTATTTTTCTACCCCATTAAAGTGTAGCTAAAGCTATGGTTAATACTGGACAGTCTAGTAGTGTTAATTATTGGGTAATTAAATAAATTGTTTTAGTTTACCTGCCTGAGCAGTCATTTTGTTATTTATACTACAAGATTGCATCTTACTAATATAACAGGCAAAACATCATTTAGGTCGTTTTTTGGTTAAAAGCCTTTTACCAGCTTACTATGTAGAAGTCATCATTTAGTTCTCACTGCCTCAGCCTTTTCGTGGCTGATTTAAACATCTGGTGCCCATAGCAAACTCCTGATTTTGTAGTTTTAGTATGTGCCCTGGAGCACAATTGCAAATAGATATTGTTGCTTCTGGAACTCCACAGTTGCATTTGATCCAGACATAACCCAGGTATACAAAACATTTTCCTGTTAGAAAATTAAAATTTTCCTTGAATTGTAACCTGTGCAAAGACCCTAATGAGCCCCTCTTAAATAAACCAATCCAAGGCATCTAAAAATGGCAAAAATAATCCGATTTTTTTTTTGAGTGCAAACAAACCATAGCCCAACCATGGAAATCTTGTATACTAAGCTTCCAAGAGGGCAAAACATGACCAAAATTAAATGACGGTCAAAGAAAAATTAACAGCTTTCTTACTAGATAAACATGGGAATTTCCTAGAAATGTGGTCTTCGTGGACAGCCTATTTGCATCGCAATCTGAGAGTCCTGATTACAGTATATGGCAGTGACCAGAAGGTTGGCTGACCCTCACTTGGCCTCCCTCCCCAGTCTTACTGGGCTCTCCATATTTTTCCCTACAAACCTTCTAAATCTTCTATTCAGTGTTATTTTATGAAAGTTTTGCAAGTATTTGAAACAAAAATCAAGTTTACGGTAGACAGAAGAATTGTGTAAGAAGTGTATAGAACATTTACCGTAGATACAAAGTACAGTGTACACCTATTGTGCAACAAGAGTGTAGATTACCAGACTAATGTATAAATAAATATTTACATCACTTTATTTATTAAAGTCAAATAGTATAGGTACAATTTAGTTAGTCATATATTCCACATTTGCATTGGGGAACACATCTATGTGTGCATTATTCACGTTACACTCATTTAGCATAAGCATTTGCAAAGACAACTGGGGGGGGGGGAAGGGGAGGGATATCAGGATAGAAAAGAACAGCAGGAGGGAAGGAGTAAAGATCTAGGGAGGGAAGTGCAATATAGCAGGAACACTTCATCATGGTTAAGAGGTAACAGTAACATTCTATTGAACCGGCTGATGCTGCCTAACATTCGGCCCATACATTTGGTCCCTAAAGTCGTTGTAAACCCTTACAGACCTTTTTTTGCTACAGGTAAGCCTAGAATAAGGTTTACCTGTAGCTACCCAGGATATCTCCTATCTGCACGTGCACGGTTTAGGAGATATCCCCTGTATTTGCATGTGCAGACTTCATCGGTACACAAACGTGCCGTTGCTTCAGTGAGTATGCCATTACCGGCGGCTCCCGCATGTATGCGCGGGAGTGATGTTATTGCAACTCTGGTCAATCACAGTGCCGGAGTCGCGATACCCACAATTAACTCCTGGGAGTGATTTCACCGGCCGGTGCTGTGTACGGGCTATACATACTAGCTCATTATGCCTTTGTCTTGCAGGTGTCTTTTCTCCAGGAAGAATAAGTCTAATGTTTGTTGTTGTCCCTCATAACTGAGGTCCTCCAGCCCTGTTATTAGCTTGGTTACCCTTCTCTGGACTCTCTACAGAGAGACAACTAATTGTTATACTGAAGCTACTTATGGTCCCTCTTATGGTCCCTACTTTGCTAAATATGTAAAGCAGTGCCAATTTCCAGATTAGTGTTTGTCATAGCTCCTATAACTGGAGTAACACTTCCCCAGGATTCCCTACTCAGTAATGCTATTCTTACATAGTTACATTGTTAGTCTGGTTGAAAAAAGACCATCTGGTCCAAGTGAACTATTTGCTTCACTGTGTCTCTAAGCATTGAATGTACTGCATGTAACTTCAGCTCCATACAGTACTCAGTGCTGGGTTCTGGCTGTGATACAGAGACGTCTCCTGTCTCAAGCCTGGAACAAAGGGGTGCTCAGCCATTCATAGGCAGCTTTGTATTCTGTGAGTGAATACAAAGCTTTCTCTGATAGGCTCAGTGGGAGGGGCGGACTGATGACATCATGCTCTCAGACTCGGCCAATCAGAGGAAGCTTTGTACTCATTTACAGAACACAAAGCTGCCTATGAAAAGCTCAGCCAGACTGTTTTTGTTCCTGTGTGAGATGGGAATTCTCTGTCTCACAGCCAGAACCCAACACTGTGTACTGTATATAGCTGAAGTTGCATGCAGTACCTACACTGCTTAGAGACAATGCAGCACTTAGTGAAGGAAATAGTTTACAATGTAAAGTGATAGGGAACACTGAGGTTTTAAAGCCGCAATAAGTTCACAGAAACTAACAGATAATCACAGATTCCATGCATTATTTTTTCTGACATGTCTGCTTGGAGGGGTGAGATATAGTGATGTCTCCAGGACCAGTATCTTGTGAAATTCTGCCATCATTTGTTAATTCCCAGCATAATCTTTGATATTTTACATTACTGCTGAAATTCTGGAATGTTTTCATCAGTATGAAACAGAAAACATATTTTTAAAGAGTGCTTCTGGAATCAAATTGCTGGCACTGTGATGCTCTAGTATTTGCATATGATTCCAAGGTGGTCAGAGGTACCAAAAAGCTTTGGTGACCCAAGTTTGGCCTCTCGAATGATTAGCAATTGAATGATCTTTTATAATATTTGCATACGCTTATTTTTGAAGTACTTATCTAATGTTGTAGGATAATATAAAACATTACAGTGTATGTCCAGACATTTTCTGTTAGAGAGACTTTGCCTCACGTCCTGTCCTGTTGACATGGTTAATCTTCAAGGTCAACACAGAGAAGCAAATAGGCTTATATTTAGTATGTGGGCTGGAATCCCTATCAATCGG
Source organism: Lithobates pipiens (assembly GCF_037356315.1). Taxonomy (NCBI): domain Eukaryota; kingdom Metazoa; phylum Chordata; class Amphibia; order Anura; family Ranidae; genus Lithobates; species Lithobates pipiens. The sequence goes on along the minus strand of NW_027507787.1, from coordinate 65,386,519 downwards.
TCCCTGTTGCAGATTTTCCTTCAATCCTGGTCTGGTAGAACCATTGTTACAGGGACAGAAACTGAATGGAAATCTCTGTAAAAGTGCATCGGAAAAATATGTGAATCCTTGAGTAAGAAAATGTTGCTGCCCTTTAACACCCCTCCTCTTACCTTAATAGCTGGGTTATGCACAAAAAACATACTTATATACTCATTGATCCAGAGGTGTTCTCTAGGGAGGTGGTGTAACACACCTGTTCCTATAGTACAATCTTCTTCTGACACCATCAGGGAAGGGCGGCTGTCTCTTCCAGGCTCTTGCAGCCAGCCCCATGATGACACGCATGAACCATATTAACAGACAGTCGGCTGCAAAAACCATAGAGACAGCCAGCTCCCCAACGATGGGGCACTGTAGAGTACCCTGCGGCCTTCTGGGATGTGTGATGTTGGTGTCCTAGGAGGTTGCGGGCAACTGTATACATAGTTCTCGCCTAGGTGAGAAACCAGAAAGTGCGGGGAGGGGTCCCTGAGAAAGGTGTTTTCCATAATAAATACAAATATCCAAAAACGGGGAATGAGAGAACGTGTATAGGGAGGATGAACATCTGCTTTAAGGTCTAGGCAGCACACTAAAATACCTGAAAACACATTACTTTATGTCAACAATCTGCTTAGAAGCTTCATAAATACATGTGTTAAAGCACTCAGAGCTGCACAGAAAATTAGCTATTTTACATGTCTCAGATTGTGACAGCTGGAATTATTCCTCCGTGCTATTTCAGGGCAAGAAGTTTGCCGTGTGATGGAAAAAATGACTTCAGACTTAGACCGCTTTATACTAAAATTTACGTTCGGTGCTAGTATGTTTTTGAAAATTGCATATTTATTCACAAATATCATTAAACTACTTTGACATAAGCCAGTTTGTAAATGTAGCATACGTTTAAATTATGCTTAGTGAGAAAAGGTCCTTTGTATTGCTATGCATAGTCATTGGCATAGTGTATGTCTGCCAGCAGTCGTAGACATTACACTCTCATCAGCACCCTTGACACAACAAGAAGGTGATGAAAGTGGAAGAATTGTATTCTACTCATATCCTTCCTTCTCACACCTACTGTCAGCAGACAGCTGCTACCGTCTCCCATCAGCCCACACGAGTACTGTCTACATACGTGTGCTCACACACTTCATCTATCTTAACTGTCATTTTATATATTAACCCCTTCGCACCAAAGGGTAAAACAAATCTTGATGCATAAGCACAATTTTGCAAGTTTGGTATGTGTTAGTAAAACTGTACATATTAATACTGTTATTATTATATAGGATTTAAAACGAAAAGCGGCAACAGTTTGCACAGCGCTTTGCAATAAGATGAGGGCAAACAATACAGTTACAAATTGAGCTTTCATTTGGTGATAAATGGTAATGGATATCTCCTGATTTTTTTTATTATTATTATTATTTAGGGCCGGTTCACACTGCAGGCGAGGCGAGGCGACTCCGACTTGCCTCGCCGCGACCTGCCGCGACCTGCCGCGACCTCAGCGGCAACTTGCAGATGACTTCTGTATAGAAGTCAATGCAAGTCGCCCCGAGGTCGCCCAAAAGTAGTACAGGAACCTTTTTTCTGAGTCGGAGCGACTCGAGTCGCTCCTCTCAGAACGGTTCCATTGTACAGAACGGGGGCGACTTGCGAGAGCGAGGCGAGGCGAGTCGTGTCGCCTCGCATCGCCCGCTGTGTGAACCGGCCATAAAGGTAAACTTGCACAAAATAGTAAAAAAGAAACAAAAAACATTTTTTAAATTTAGCTGTATATTTCTTGGTACTTTAATAACCTTCCACCAAAGAAGAACCCAAATTAAATTCTCCGGCTCCTGACAATCACAGCGATACCACATATGTGTATGTTAGTTGTTGTTTGTACAACCCAAAAACAATAGTGCGCATTTTGCTTTTTTTTTATCCTCCCTAAAACACACCGATACTGGTACTAATTAATACCAAAAAAATACTGACCCTGACCTTTGACCCTGATCTTGACCCAAACCCTAACCCTGGCACTGGCCTAAATCAAACTTTGATCTAGGTATTTTTTTTTATTTATTTTTTACTATTATTATTTTTTTCTCTGCAAGGAGAGCGAAAGATACGATGCATCTCTCGCCTCCATTTACAGAGAAAAAGACACAGGGGGCGGGCTTTACAGTGACAGATCACTGAGGATACCCAATCAGAGGCTATGACAGTGATCAGGTGACTCAGAATCTGGAGTTTCGGGTCCTGGTTGTTAGTACGAGGCCCTGTGCTCTCCGTGAGCTTGTGAGAAATGAAACCTTTCCCGATGGATACATGAAGGTTGCCATTGTGGGCTTCTTATTCTACTAACACTAGGTCCCTGGTTGTCTGGATGACTCTTTTTCTTCAACACATTGAGTGACTGACCCAAAACAAGTATAGCTGTAGTTGTCTGACTTTACCCTGACTTCCTTATTTATAAAATATTTTCTTTATACAGCTGGGCTCACACTACTGCTGTACAGAACGATATTCACAAATCACTACAGATTTCCACACAGCACGAAGGACATCACCGCCAGAGGGAAGAAGGAGGGGACGAGGGCACACTTGTCATGTGACTGGCCGGAAGATAGCTACGAAACTGATTATTAGTTAAAAAAAAATATATCAGATAGAGCTGGGGCAGAGTGTAGCTTTAAAGTGCATGTAATTCCTAACAATAAACGTTGCCTGTTTAATATGGCATTGAAAGCATTTTGTTATATTTGTTGGATAAGTGCAAAAAGGTTCACAGTTTTCCTGTGTCCTGGGCACACTTCCTGTGTTCTCTCAAGGTGTCTAATTAGCCCTCCTAGTTCTTATCTTGGACTACAGAATGATTAGCATCTATAATATAGAGATGGTTTAGCAAAAGGCACTGGGCAGTAGTTTAGCAAAAGGCACTGGACAGCAAGGACACCCCTCAGTCTGCCAAAATGCTGTGTGCTGTCAGCCCATAACAGGTCGTTTGGCTGTACTTCTCCTGTGAATCACAGGAGTGCAGTTTGTTCTGCACTCCTGTGACCCGCTATCGGCTGCCGCCACAGAGCCAGTCCAGGCTCAGGGCAAGATCATGACAATAAATGGATTGGTACCCGGCTCAGCCTCTCGGCGAGCCGCCCGCTCCCACCCCCTCCATAGCCCAGCACTCTCTGCTCACAGTGCCCTGAAAACCGAGTGATCAGTGGTCTTTGATCGCTCGGTCCTCAGTCTCAAAGCCAGCGGGTGATAGATGCAGCATTAGATCGATTCTGCATCCACCTAGGTAAGTATGGTTTTTGAAAGAAAAAGCCTAACTTCTCTTCTAAGGGTGGATGTGCACTCCTGGGTGCAAACAGTTGCTGACAGTGTCAGCCTGTCATTGATTTGTACAGGCATTATTTATTTTCTATACTTTCCTAGATGCCCTAAACTGTGATATTGGACAGGGCGCCTCGCCTTGGTGCAATTGCTGAAAACTGGAGATGGTTGCCACAAAGCGGATCAGCTTTCCATTTGCTAGCCGTGTTCTCAGACGTCCATTCTGACATCGCAGCTAGTGTTTTAGGGCACCTAGGAAGCAAAAAATAATGTAAAAATATAGTGATAATTCTTTTTTACTTTATACAAATATTTTTCAGATAATCACTTATCCCTGCTTTTTATTATGAGAGCTGCAGCCTAGAAGGAGGGATCACTGCAGAGAATAGCTGTGCAAAACACTCAGTAGGCATAACACAAGGAGGCGCAATGCAATGAACATCCAAAGCCTTGGTGGTACCAGCAGTGGTTGATGTGTATCATCAATATAGCTCAGTGGAACTGTTACCCAGATTGGGACTGAAATGAAGGCCTATTATCAGAAATTCTAATGATGGGTAAGGATTGTTAAAATTTCTACTAATAGTAATTGGCAATCTTACAGTTTGCACAGTTATCACAAGCGACGCCACCAACATTAGTAAACATCTAAGAGACATGCAAATGTAGTTAATTATTATTAATGGTACTTATATAGCGCTGTCAATTTACACAGCGCTTTACATATACATTGTACATTCACATCATTCCCTGCCCTCAAGGAGCTTACAATCCAAGGTCCCTAAACATACATTCATATACTAGGGCCAATTTAGACAGAAGCCAATTAACCTACCAGCATGTCTTTGGAGTGTGGGAGGAAACTGTAGTTCCCAGAGTAATCAGATGCAGGCACAGGGAGAACATGCAAACTCCAGGCAGGGAGTGTCGTGGTTGGGATTCAAACCAGCGACCCTTTTTTATTGCTAGGTGAGAGTGCTACCCACTGCACCACTGTGTTAGTGTAATAAGTCATTGTACCAAACTGTTCACACCATTCCAATTTCACTGTTTGTGAAGCAATTGTTCTGTACAAAATAAACTTTTCTTATTGTGCCAATTTGTGCTGTTAACTTGGCCACAAATCCGGACCAAATGACTGAATTCCAGCTTACAAACCCGTGTCCTCTGTTTTGGTATTTAAAACCTAGTGTTATAGAGGATACGATCTCTGGGTAATTACAAAATTCCAAACACATTGGAAGAAATTCCTGTATGAGACAGTAATCACAGCTGCTTATTAAAGCCCAACTTAGGAAAAAGTTAAAGTCCTACCTTACAGTGGGGCTGCCCGTGCTGCCCGTGCACTGCAAAAGAGGACCTTTTCCTGGAATATTCTCTCTGTTTCTTGGTCTCCCACTCTAATTTATTTCATTTTAATTTATTTAATTTTGCTTTGTTTAATATATGTGTTTTGCCTCTGAAATTCTCAATGTCTCTTGGTGATCATCTCTTTTGAGCACCTCTGCACATCTGTTTTCAAATGCTCTTTCATAGACTGTTTAATGCTATTAACCCCTTTATTTACCCATTTATACTAATAATGTGGTAACTACTAGTTTATTGGTTGGGTCATGGGTGATAAACGTTATTTATATAAGTCGGTTGTGGATTAGAAATAAGATCCAAGTACCTGGACATACGTATGCAAATTTTGTTTTTATGGTCCCTTGATAGTGATTATATTCAAACTAGAGTCTATATTTGATCTTATCCACATTCATTACTTCTTTTTTATTTTTTTTCATCCTTGTTCATTGTTTTTCACTTCCTTATATGATATTTTCCTTTTTTTTTGTCTTTCTTCACTACATGTTTTTTCACAGATTTGTGTATATTTTTGGTTTTGTTCATCTATACCAGTCTTTCTCAACCTTTTCAACACAAAGGAACCCTTGAAATAACTTGCCCTGCTAAAAATGACTATATCTAAAACTCATGATACATTAGTGTGGTGGTCAGGGCGAAGAATGCTCCTTACACTTGTGGTCATTGGGAGGAATCCCCCCCCCCTATAGATAGCTAAAAAGATCAACGGTTTCAGTGGAAACTTATTTGAGAGGCAGAAATTGTCATTGCTCAAGGAACCCCTAGCAACCCTTGGAGGAACCCTAGGGTTCCACGGAACCATGGTTGAGAAACCTTGATCTATACTAATTAATGGTAGTAAAGGATTGTGTCCAAATGGTCAGCAGAAGGCAGTCAAGAACTAAAGCTGGTAAAGGTGCATTACCATTGGGTGTGCACTTAAATAGTTGTGTCTTTGGCATCTCCTTTCGAGATGTTAGTGTGAAATGCGTTAACAAATTGTCCAGTTTTTCTTATCCCACTATGAAGCCAATACAAGGATTAATTTTGCAATAGCTCCATAGTGGTGTGCAGTCAATTTCTCTCTATCTCTTATTCCATTTTCAAGGGATATGTAAATACTAACAAATAAGCCATTATTTTGGATGGAGTAGTCAGGTTTTTATTCATGTCTGTGCTGAGGAGGGATTCTCCTTCTCCTCTAGTCCTGGTGGCCATTGTGACAGGAACTAAAAGTGACATCACATCCAAAGTTTTGAGTTGTCACCAGAACAAAATTGGTCAGGTGATAACTGTGCAAGCTAGAAGATTACTACAGGGAGATTTCTGATCACTTCCTTTTGTGTATCCAAAACCAGAAGAGATTTTCTCTTAATTTTTCTCTAGCAACATCACTCCCCCTGTTCACTTCATTGCCACCACTGACATCTCACAGTCTTCTTCAGGGTCTGGAGTCTTCAGCTGGTCTGAGATGATGTAACTTCTGTTCATGCATAGAAGAGTTACATTGTTCTGGCACCCACAACATGCCAAGATGGTACACTGACCTGCACATGCACAGATTAATGTAAGATTGGAAGAAAATTGCAGGCAGGTACAAAAGAAGCTTTTATTGCTGAAAATACATCCAGATTCATTTCTGCAATAAAAGCCCACCCGCTGGCAATTTAAAAAGGCCTTTAATTCAGCTTTAGGGAAACCATGGGCAAAGTACAGGTTCACTTTAAAGAGTTCTGCATTTAAATGTTTCCTGAGTTATCCCACACTGCAATGTTCCCCAGAATACCACCCTGCTGAGCTGCTAGCACAGCTTTTCAGTACTCCACATCAACATGCTGTCATTTTATCTGAAGAAATACTTTTAAAAATAGATGTAAACAGTGGCTTTAAAGAGAAATGCCTGCAAAGCTTTAAACTCTTTTCCATACAATTGAGAACTGTCAACCAGCGTCAGGGTGTCACCTACTACAGCCATTTCTGTGATGGCTCTGTGTTTTGAAAAATGTGGTTAATGGAAATTCAAGGCGGTAAGGAAATGGAAAATGTCACCACCTCTGTGAAGTTTTCAAAAGCATGCGAATTGTGAAATAAATTTAAAGTGATGGAAAAACACGCTCATCAATATTACGAAATGACCTTTTATTAAAAATAATTGCCTTTTTGCTGTATTTTTCCAAATGGTTTTTAAACTGAGGATTATTTTGTAAGTAGATGGGGGAGGTGAAATATGGGAAATAAGATGTAGCAATCAGCATGATCATTCAGGCTCCTCTTTATTCTGGATTGGACCTAAGAGCTTATGAAATAGCTTTTAGAAAATGTTACCAACATATATATTTATATTAAAGTAGAACTATAAGAATTTTTTTTCTTTTTCAATTGGGATAGAGTAAAGCTGGGTAAACACTATACAATTTTCTGTAGATTTTATCCTTCAGACTTACCAAAACCAAATAATATGGGGTCAAACCTTAAGAGTTTAAATTTGTGTGCAGACCCTTTCACTACATAGTTTTGGTAAATCTAAAGGAAATCAGACAACAAAAGTTGTATAGTGTGTATGGGGTCTAAGGGAGGGTTATAACCCCATGTCAGATTTGTTACTGCCACCTCTGTCCCATTGGGGAGATTTCCCTTCACTTCCTGTCACATAGCAAAAACAGGAAGTGAGAGGAAATTCCTGCTAATTTAAGGTGTCCCTTGGGGTCACCAGAACGACTTTTCTGGGGATAACCCAAAATTTGACATTTTTTTTCATTGTTAATGATAATGGTAAACAGGCCACATGGGGAGGGTGAATCTCCCTAATGAGGACACAGACACCAAAAAAATAAATAAAATAACCGGTGTTCTTATCCCTCTCCACTCTATCCAAAAAAATAAACAGAAAGTTTTGCCTTTAGTTATACTTTAATTTACCTATATCTGTAAGATGAAGGAGTGTTTGACTTGCACATTGCGAGTGGTTCCCTTACCTCCTCCTTGGGCCTTCACCAGTGTTCTTAGCTCCTCCTTCCTTCCGAGTGCCCTCATAGAAATCCTGAGCCAGGCTGCGTGCATCTATAGACACATACGGTGCAGCTTGGCCATGCCCCCTCTTCAGAGAATTTGATTGACAGTAACAAGAGCCAATGACTCCCGCTGCTGCCTTTCATTTCTGTAAGCAGAGAGAGCAGTACTGCTGCTCTCGGCACAGCATTGGATCAAGATAAGACTTGGGGTGGGGGCTGAAGGTGGGAGCTGCTCATGGAAGATTTTTTACCTTAATACTTATAAGGCATTAAGGTAAAAAAAAAAAAGTATTCCTTTACAACCACTTTAAGCCAAATGCCTGACATTGCATTCAGACTTTCAGCCTGTGACTATTGATGGGGGTCAGATATTGATTTGGAATTTATGACATAGTTATTGGTAGAATAAGGTTAACCACCATGTGTATAGGTTTAATGCTCACTTTGAAGCTTTGCACATCAGTATCAGATAAATTGAGCAGTACTTCCTGTGATCATTGATACCATATAAAGAAGGTGGAGGAAATTGCAAGACTAGTTCAATGTGATCACCAGGTGTTCATGACCATTAATGATAGGGGCTCATTTACTAAAAGTGAAGAGGGCAAAATCTGGTGCACCTCTGCATAGAAACCAATCAGCTTCCAGATTATTTTTTTCCCCTCAAAGCTTAATTGAACAAGCTGAAGTTAGAAGCTGATTGGCTGCCATGCACAGCTGCATCAAATTTTGCACTCTCCAGTTTTAGTAAATCAACCTCATAGTGCTTTTCTGTAGACTAGAAGCCACTGCAGTATTACGTGAATGTTGCACACTTTTTTCCTGCATCCATCATGGGTTCTATGAAGTAATCCAGGCACCATTCCTTGGACATCACAGATGTTGCAAGCCAGATATAGCAACTCTTGATCTCTGCACCTCTTCCAGTGCAGGGTACTGTTAAAATAACTGGAAATAATTGAGTAGACTGAGTATTACCAGCTCTTCCTAGAGGAGTGGAAGTTCAAACAGAGGGCTTTGTCTTTAATGTACATGCACACGGGCTGAAAGTGGTTGTAAACCCTTACAAACCACTTTGACCCACAGGTAAGCCTAGATTAAGGCTTACCTGTAGGTCTTAGAAATATCTCCTAAACCTACACAGTTTAGGAGATATTTACGAAAAAGACAGTCACAGCTGTCTACGGTGCATGCGCCGTAGACAGCGGCACGCGGGTGCACTATCGCCGTTAGTGGCATGCCGCTGCTAACGCCCATATGCCGTTAGTGGTGGCTCCTGTATGCATGTGCGGGAGTGACGTCATCGCTGCTCCGGCACCGTGAGTGGCTGGAGCAGCAATACCCAGAAGAAGATGGACGATTCGGACTACAGGGGACATCGGTGACATCACTGGCTCACTGTGACTCATAGTGAGGGTGGCACAGTGGTGTAGTGGTTAGCACTCTCGCCTAGCAGTAAGAAGGGTCTCTGGTTCATATCCCAACCACGACACTACCTGTCTGGAGTTTGCATGTTTTCCCTCTGCCTGTGTGGGCTTCCTCTGGGCACTCCAGTTTCCTCCCACAAACCAAAGACATGCAGGTAGCTTAATTGGCTTCTGCCCAAAAAAATTGGTCCTGGTATATGAATGGGAACCTTGGATTGTGGGCTCCTTGAGGGTAGGGACCAATTTGAGTGTGTAATGTACAGGGATAGGGACAATTGTAGACACTCAGATTGAACTGGATAGACTGGTGTCTTTATTCAACCTTACAAACTATGAAACGATGAAACTATCGCTGTTAGTGGCATGCCGCTGCTAGTGGCATTATGCCGTTAGTGGTGGCTCCCATGCACATGCGCACCCTCCAAATGCCCACATGTGGGCTTCTAGATCTGTTCACACTATGTGATGTATGAAGTGTTTTGCTGCTTGGGGTATGTACACATTGAGAAAACAGGATTAGCAGTCACACATCATACTGTCCTATTGTCATTTCTAGCTGGGAAAACAGACTGGGTGACACGTGTGTGAACACAATGGCTTGGGAAACAGCTGTGTGTTGTTATCCCAGCATTGGCTAATTCAGGGCTACTGTTTGCTTGTTTATTTCTCATGATGCTCTTTTTCCCATTTACACCAATGGAAAGAGTAATGTTTATATTACTGAAAGTTGCAAGAGCTCTCTGTTTTAGCTTAATGGATGCCGTGCAGACATTGGTTTCCAACAGCATCAGCTTTTAATATGTTCCTGTAAAAGGAAATTTAATTTAAAATAAAAAGTATATTCTCCTTAATGACCCCCCAATAACAAGCCTCCACACGTATCGATGTAGTGAACCTTACTGAGAAGGGATTTTAAAATGATATGTTTTACCATGAAAAGAAATATGGTTCTAGAAGCTCCTGTCTGACTTGACCCTAAAATTACACAAAATTCTGGTTTAAAAAAAAATGCTATTCAAGTATGTGTTCTATTACTCTCAGCCTCTATTAAATCTCCAAATGTCTTTTTTGTTATTGTTGCTGACTTTCTGTCCATTTTCTATGGTCCCATTATATTTAGAAACATAGCCACCCTCTCTTGCTTGCTACCAAGATTTAATGAAAAATAGATTACAGGGACATTAAGAAGTAGATATGTATGGATTATTTTTGGAGAATGAGGATATTGTTTAATGTCACTCTAATGTAAATAGACTACTGAGCAGTTGAATGCTCAGTTGAGCTCTGAAAATATGATTCTCGGTGACCAGGGCTATATACTGCCTACCTAATTGCCAGTGAAGAAAATTGCATAGCCTAGAGCAGTGGTCTCCAAACTGCGAGCTTTTGATTGCCTTTGTCTGGCTCTTAAAGGATTATTTCTGCCCCTGACACCAACAATGGGGCATAACCGCAGCAACAAACCAGGCTAAATAAGGGTGTCAAATGCTTGGGTTGATTATATGTTATAAATAAGTATTATTGGACCATTTTCATCAATGTTTGCCATTCTAGGACAATGGATATCTACAGGGAACCGTAGAGGAATGGTTGTATAAGGGCTCCATCTGTACAGCTGTAGAACCTCTACCATGTCACATATTCAAATTTAAAATGCATGTCAGGCAACCTGACCTTTCAATGTATGGCCAGTGTAGTGTTTGCCCTTGTACACACGGTCGGATATTCCGACAACAAAATCCGTCAGATTTTGTCCGAAACTGGTGTTGCATACACACGGTCGGACAAAGTTGTAGGAAAATCAGATCGTTCGTAATGTGATGACGTCATTTAGTTACGACGGGACTACGTTCAGGTTAGTAGCCAATAGCTTTGGTCTAGGAATTTGATCTGAGCATGCGTGGCACTTTGTCCGATCGGAATTCTCTACAAACGATCGTACAAAGTCCGAATTTTATATCCAGCTCTCAAACTTTGTTGGTCGATTCCGATTCCGACGGAAAAAGTCCGATGAAGCCCACACACGGTCGGATTACCCGACAACTTGGTCCGACCGGACATTTTCCGTCGGAATGTCCAAACATGTGTACAAGGGCTTTGAGTTTTCCCAAATATTCTACATGCCTTCTACATGTCTTATAGATCTATTTCCATCCAAGCTGTATAGTGATGGGCCTTTTTAGAGTGAACACCCTTTGACCAGCACAGTTTGCTCACTGAATTCTGTGACAGTAGAGAACACCAAGAATCTGCACCAACATTGTTTATCTACCCATTCAGAGCTTTTCCGCTGTCTTCTCTCAAGTATATTTCCTTTACTAGACAAAAAAGCAAATGTCTTGACTAGTAAACACAAGGGTAAAACACAGCTGGAGGCAAATCCCAAATCAGTTTACATGGCAAAGCCTCAGTAAGAAAAATCCCATGACCTAAACAGAGCAAGTAGAGGTCATCTCATCTTCTAGCATCCTCTGCCCAGCATCTGTCATGGAAACCAAGGACCACATTTGGTATTACATAACCCTGTACAGGTCTTGGCATCTTTATACTATTGGCCCCATTATAATACCAGATGTTTGGCAGATTTCTCCTGGTATTTGTTATTTTATGGTGCTCAGCTGCTGGCCCTGTATTACATCTTTGATGGCCCCTCCTGGCCGTACGATAAGAAGTACTGTTCAAGTGGAACTAAACCCCTCGATTTAATAGTTTAAAAAAAAGAGCTAAATTACCGCAATGTGCTGGGAATGTAACTATCATATTGGTTATGCTCTTATCCAAACTGTCAAACCATCAAATGGCTGGTCTAATAACCGATCACATGTGCAGCTCTGGGCCGTTGAAGATCAGAGGCCAATATGGTAGCTTCCTTGGCTGAAAATGATGGGAGGATTTAGTTCCGCTTTAAAGTTACTTTTGTTTCCCTTCAGCCACAGATTTCTTACATATAGTTACATAGTTGGCAAGGTTGAATAAAGACACCAGGCCATCCAGATCAACCTTTGTAAAGGAAGAATACCATTAGGCTCGGTTCACACAGGGGCGACTTGTCCAGGCCACTTAGTCGCCTGACAAGTCGCGCTCCGTTCTGTACTATGGAACCGTTCTAATAGGAGCGACTCAAGTCGCTCCGACTTAGAAAAAAGGTTCCTGTACTACTTTTGGGGCGACTTCAGACGACTTGCATTGACTTCTATACAGAAGTCGTTTTGCCGCTGAAGTCGTTTGCAGGTCGCGTCTGTGAGTCGTGCTGCAAGTCGTGCCGCCCCTGTGTGAACCGAGCCTTAGTCTGTGACAGAACTGTATGTGAACCCAAGAAAGTTTCTCTTCTTTGGCCTCATCCTGGCCTGTTAAATATACAGTTGAATGGATTTTGATGTATCGGTTTAATAATCTAAATAATATATGTTGATCCTGCCAGAAATATTGTGAACTGATAATTTTCTGTGCTGCACACTTATAAGTTATTTTTTTTCCAAGCTATTTCTGTGGACTACAAAAAATCCCCCATGTTATGGAGAACAGGAGAGTGAAAAGTGGTCTGTAGGCCTGTTCTGGGACGACAATGCTACTCCTCTGTAAATAGAGCATGTTGAAGAGTTAGCATTGTCACCAAACAGGAAACGTTATTTATTCGCAGGATCGTCAGGTGAAAATAAAGTAAGAAATCCAAAAAAAAAAAAAAAAAAGAAAACATATGCAATCTTCTTATCCAGGCACTGATAAGCTACATACAATATATTACATCTTTGTTTTTGGGTTCAACCACTTGCCGACTGGCTCATATACGTTGGCAAAGTGGCACTGGTACGCAAAATCCCTTATGGGAACAGCGGCCCTTTAAGAGCCACCCGCTGCACAGCGGGGGACCCGATGCGCCTAGCTGGCGGTCACGATCACCACTGGCCACGCGCGATCGCATGCACGAGCGCCAGCATAGGGATTTGTGTGTGTAAACAGTCAGTGGAGAGGAGACATGTCAAATAGGAACACCGATATGTCTCCTCTCTTACTCAGTCCTATCCCCATACAGTTAGGACACACTGAGGGAACACACATTTAACCCCTTGATCGCCCCCTGGTGTTAACCCCTTCCCTACCAGTGACATTTACACAGTAATCCGTTCATTTTTATAGCACTGATCGCTGTATAAGTGTCAGTGGTCCCAAAAATGTGTCTAAAGCTTCCGATCTGTCCGCTGCAGTCACAATCCTGATACAAATCGCAGATTGCCACCATTACTAGTAAAAAAAACTATATATATATATATATATATATATATATATATATATATATATATATATATATATATAATAAAAATGCCATAAATCTTTCCCATAGTTTGCAGACGCTATAACTTTTGCACAAACCAATCAATATACGCTTATTGCAATTTTTTTTAACAAGAATATGTTATAATTGATATATAATTAATTATAATTAATATGAATAGATTATATATTGGCCTAAACTGACATTTATTTTTTAAAAACATTTATGGGGATATTCATTATAGAAAAAAGTAACCGGTCGAATTTTGATCCATGTATGAGCAGCCTGTCAAAATTTTCTTTATACAACTACTGCCAGTGGCTATAGCCGCTAGCAGTAAGCAATGTATTCTGCTGGCAGAATAAAATAGCACTGCAGGAAGCTGAATGTGTTGAAGGGGAATCGAGCAAGCTTCTTTCCTTTTTCCCATGGTGAAGGGAAAGAGAATTGAGTAATCTATGGCCTTCTTATATCTCCAGTGCTGATGGTTTAACAGCTTGTCGACCAGTGCACGACGATAAACGTTGGCACAATGGTACGGCTGCCCAAATGGGCTTACAGGTACGTCCTCTTTAAGACACGCCATTGTGGGCTCCATGACTGTGCCCGCGGGACCCGCGGACTCAATGCCTGCCAGTGTCCTGCGATTGTGCCACTGAGCGGCAGAATGGGGAGATGCCTATGTAAATAAGGCATTTCCCCATTCTGCCTAGTGAGATGGCAGAGATCTACTGCTCCCTGTCATCGGGAGCAGCGATCGATGTCATGTCCTAAGTAGCCCATCCCCCCCACAGTTAGACTCACTCCCTAGGACACAAATAACCCTCTGATCGCCCCCTAGTGTTTAACCCCTTCCCTGCCGGTGTCATTTATACAGTAATCAGTGCATTTTTATAGCACTGGTCGCTGTATAAAAGACAATGGCCCCAAAATAGTGTCAAAAGTGTCCGATGTGTCCGCTATAATGTCGCAGTCACAATAAAAAATCGCAGATCGCCGCCATTACAAATAAAAGCTGTAAAATCTGTATATTTTTTAAAAACAACAAACAGTATAGAAGAGCACTAGAAAACTATATAACTATATATAACTTTGTCTCCCGCTTTTATAAGGATAAATTAATGCAAAATAATTGAAGGATGAACAGCCATCTGGAATATTCAAGAACTGATTCTCCTTTGTTCAGATAAACCTGGTCAACATATTTTTTTGGATAGGCTGAAAAAATGCTGGAAAAATGTAATATAAGCTCCCAAACTTTTCCTTTTCCCCCCTCACTTCTACTTGGTTTGGAATGAGTAGTGCACGTCAGTTGCGATCATATGTACGTCTATATGCACACTACACATACCATAGTCAATAGGGTGGCTCTGTTCCTACATACAGAGGGATCATGGAGAATAAATGTAGCCACCCTTTAACAGAAAGTCTGAATACAGCAACAAGAAAAAAAGGAATTTGGAGATTTAGAGGAGGCTGAGAGCAATGGAAGAGATGTTTTAGGTTACAGTGCTAATAAACCAAAAAACAAAAATGTAATATATTGCAGCTTACCAATCATTAGATGTGGTGGCTGCATTCGTTTTCTTTTTTAGGCTTTTTCCCTCTAGCCAGTAACACACAGTATTAGAGTGCCTCCAAACTGGATGAAGGAAAACAGAGAGCGCCATTGGACAGCAGAATTTTCAGTGTGGGGGTGGGGGGGGGGAGTGTTAGATGTACTAGCAGATTTAAAAGGGAAGTACAGACAAAGCTTGTTTGGTTGTACTTCTCCCATGGATCCCGGGTGTACGGTTTGTTCTGCACTCCTGTGACCCGTTTTCAGCAGACAACAGGCTGAAGCCCTCTGTCAGCTGATGTCACAGAGCCGGTTCAGTTGAGCTGTTCAGAGCCGCTCTCCCTCCACAGCTCAGCGCTCCAGTGAGCACTGGAGGGGCAGAGCAGAGAGCCTGAGACCAACCGGGAGCTCTGAGAACCCGGTGATCGTTTGATCGCTCAGTTCTCAGCCTTAGAGCCAGCAGGGGACAGATGCAGCATTGGACCGATGCTGCATCCATCTAGGTAAGTACGATTGTAAAATAAAAAAAAATCCCATACTTCTCTTTTAAACACACAAACACTGAACTCCACCTAATCTTTTATAAGCAGATAAATCAAATATTATTTCTTTTGGGATAAAGGCTTTACATAAGTGAATAATCTTGGTTATCTTTATTATCTTTTGTATCACTTGACCCTCCCTCCTAGATTGTAAACTCTAATGAGCAGGGCCCTCTGATTCCTCCTGTATTGAATTGTATTGTAAGTGTACTGTCTGCCCTAATCTTGTAAAGCGCAGCGCAAACTGTTGGCACTGTATAAATCCAGTATAATAATAATATAATAATTGTAATGTATTATTGGATTAGGGTTATCAATGGTAGAGCACTACGAGCTGCTATGAAGCATCTGGTCTCAGTGTAATACAATAGTGCCATACAGGCCGGTGCTGCAGTCTGGAACAATGAGTTTGTGAGTTTGCATTCCAACAAACAACCCCATGGCATTCCAATATGGAGCCACCAGGAGTTCACCATGGGCGCTCAGCAGCATCGGCTGACTGAGAAGCTATAATAAAAGTGCCATCATTTACTACTGTATTCATGCTCTGCTGCATCTTTTGCAAATATAATTTTCTCCTAATTTAACCGCTTCAGCCCCGGAAGATTTTACCTCCTTCCTGACCAGAGCACTTTTTGCGATTCGGCACTACATCACTTTAACTGACAATTGCGCGGTCGTGCAACATTGCACCCAAACAAAATCGAAGTCTTTTTTTCCCACAAATAAACATTTTTTTTCCTCAGTTTACGCCGATATTTATTCTTCTACATATTTTTGGTTAAAAAAACAACACAATAAGCGTATATTTATAGCGTCTACAAAATAGGGGATAATTTTATGGCATTTTTTTATTTTTTATTAGTAATGCCAGCGATCTGCGCTTTTTATTGTGACTTCGACATTATGGCGGACACTTTTGACACTATTTTGAGACCATTGTCATTTACACCGTGATCAGTGCTATAAAAATGCACTGATTACCGTGTAAATGACACTGGCAGTGAAGGGGTTAACCTCTAGGGGGTGATGAAGGGGTTAAGTGTGTCCTAGGGAGTGATTCTAACTGTGGGGGACATCGAGTCCTGCGGGCACGGTCACTCTGTATGTGCGGCTCCGTGACATGATCGCCAGGAGACCGGTGGGCATCGAGTCCTGCTAGGCCCACCAATTAAAGGGGACGTACAGGTACACCCATTTGTCCACTGCTGCCATTGTGCTGATGTATATGTGTACAGCAGTCAGAAAGCTACAATTATATAAATCCATTTTGTATCCACCAATGCCTTTACAAACCCAGTTATTACCTTGTAAAGTAGCAGTGACATCATCGCTATGCTGTACATAGCCTGTGCCAAGATTAGAGCTGTGGGAGGGACTCAGTAGGCACCACCCATTGCAGATTTTCTATAGGAACCTACAGGACAGGGGCGGATACAAGACCAGTTACTCTGCACGAGGAGCAAGAACAACAGTGACTGTTTTTTATCACAGGAAGCTCCTGTTTCACATAGAAATCCTGCACAGATTTAAAAGAAAAATACAAAGTGCACCAAAATTCACAAAAACAACAAAAAAAATACACATGCCTCCTGTTTTTAGACAATATTTGCTGATCCCCGACTACATCCACATTTGTCCTGTGCTTCCTAACCATGTACATGCAGCTTCTCAATCAAGTATATCTTTAACATTTTTTTTTAAGCCTAAGGCTGGGCATACTTTATTAAATTCTCTTGCACTTTCACCAAAACCGCATAATATGAGGTCACACCTAAACACTTTCAATTTGTATGCAATCAGTCAGGCCCTTGCACTACATAGCTGAAGGTAAATCTAAAGGAAATTGGATAAGAAAATTGTATAATGTATGGCCAGCTTAAAGCGGGAGTCCGCCGGGACTCCGCGTTTTTTTTTTTTTTTTAAAAGCCAGCAGCTACAAATACTGCAGCTGCTGACTTTTAAAATAGTGACACTTACCTGTCCAGCACGCCCGCGATGTCGGCACCCGAAGCCGATCTCTAGATCGGTACTCGGGTGCTGCCGCCGCCATCTTGGGTATCGGAATCAGGAAATGGAGCCTTTCGGCTTCATTTCCCGGTTCCCTACTGCGCATGCGCGAGTAGCGCTACGCAATAAGGACGGTCCCCGCTGCCTCTGGGATCTGTGTGTTTCCCAGCAGGCAGCGGGGCACTTGCGGAAGGGGGCGGGCACTTGCGGAAAGGGGCGTAATCTACGCCCCTTTCCGCAGAGAGCTATCCCGGAAGTGGGTGCAGTTACCTGGATTATCCAGGTAACTGCACCCCCCTCCCCCCTGAAAGGTGCCAATTGTGGCGCCGGAGGGGGGGAGGATTCCGATGAGCGGAAGGTCCATTTTAGGGTGGACCTCCGCTTTAACTGTAACCCAAATCAACAACTGAAAAATCAGCACAAGGGACATAAAGCACAGTTAGTAGAATGTATACTTTGTGCTGATTTCTTTTCTGTTAGCAGAAATTCTACTCTGTCCATGCCCAACCCCCCCCCCCCCACTTCTACCGCCGTAAACTTCCAGTACAGCGGGGGTTAATAGAGCTAACGGGCTGTCATAGGCTCTCAGCAAGAGTATAATTGATAGCCCCTCCCCCTGAAATGAACAAATTCTGTTTCATTACCAGAAGCTGTAGCATGGTCATAAAAGGCGGGTATAGTCAGGCTCCCTTGATGTGACAGCCCCCTAGTTGTATTAACCCTCACCACACTAGAAAGCTATGGCGACGAGGCAGAGGGCATAAACAGAGAGAGAACTCTTATAACAGCAGAGAAATCAGCACAAGGGACACATACTACTGACTGTAAGTTATGTCCTCACTATCGGACTTTCCAACACCAAAACGTGGAATTTTGTTCCAAGGGTGTTGGCTCCAACTTGTCTTGCATCCACACGGCCACACAAATTTTGACCAACAATTACGAATGTAGTGACGTACAAGATGTACTACGTGGTTTTTCAGCTCTTTAGCGCCACACTTTGGGCTCCTTCTGCTAATTTTGATGAGTGTTGATTTGCGCTTTTCAGTTAGTTTCTGAGCGGCTGTTCGTCAAGCAGACATGTTGTGGAATCGGAGGAGATAACGTACTATTTATTATTGGCCTTGGAGTTATTGCTTTGACATTCTTTTTTTGGTGGAATAATGATTTGATTTGGTAGATTTTCTATATTTTTGGATGCATAGAATGTACTTTTTGGTTAAGTTCTATTGGCAGATAGCGTGTCTAATTTTATTTGTTTTATTTTTGTATAATGCACAATAAAAAAATTGTGTAGAATAATACTTGGCTATGTGTTTACTTCAAAATGACAGTTTGGGAGTAGGCCATTACATTTTAAAAAATACAATGTAAAATTAACAAGGGACACCAACATAGTTATATCTTTGATCTTAAAAACTCCGGGATAATGGTGTTGTGGTAACTTGCCCAAATAAAAACAAAAACAAAACATAATAATATTATTCTTGATATCACTAGAAAAAAAAAAGCCTTTGAAAATCCGTTTGCAATAACTCCATCAGTATCACCAGCAAAGCAGCTTCATTATTATCCCATTAGAGAAGAAGAGAATTGTGTTCTGCATTTGGAGATTTCATAATTTGCCGCGTCACAATTGTTAATTCTCCATTAAGAATACTAGTTTACAAGACCGACCGCTTCTGCTTCCGAGCATGTGTGTTTGTACTGTGGACTTTTGTCTGACGGACTTGTGTACACACGATCGGAAAGTCCAACAATACACATTTATTCATGGAAAATTTCAGCGCATGCTAGCCAACATTTGTTGGTGGAAAGTCTGACAACAAATGTCCAATGGACCATACACACAGTCGGACTTACCGCCAACAAGCTCACATCCAACATCTCCCATTGGAAAATCTGATCGTGTGTACGCAGCATAAGGCTTACATTTTCTTTGTCATTCATAACATGTTGGAGGAATTTCCCTTTACTTCCTGCCTTGTAAACAGAACCGGAAGTTATAAGAACTCTCTCCAAAAGGTGGGAAATAGATATAGCAAGATAGCAAGATTTTGGATTTTTTTCTCCCCCTTTTAGTCTCAATGGCAATGGTCAGCAGAACAAAGAGAGCAGGTAAATTCCTCAGTAGGCAATGGAAACCTGACAAGGGTTCTAACCTCTCCACTCTACTCCACTCCACTCTATCCAAAACTAGTAAAAAAATTTTTGTTTTTTTGTATACTTTAAAGCCAAATCCAGGTCCAATACACAAAAAAATACCCTAGAATTGACCCGCTGCCCCCCGCACTGCAAGGGTTAAATGCTAGTTCTAGCTAGGGGTGCAGAAACAGGCTACATTACTTACGGACTCTGCCACTCTCCTGTTCACCTCCAAACTTCTGTCTGTAGGCAGTCCCTCAACATCATCATGTACAATTCAGGGTTTTTAACCCTGTATTGTATGTGATGGGGCAAACATGTGACCACGGCTGATAGCAGCTTAGAGATGAAGCTGCAAGGGACCGTTTGCAACACTGGAGGGGACCCTGCTGAATTGAGGATAGAAGAAAGCCACATGGACTCTTTGCAACCCCCTTGAACTTAAAGTGTGAATTTACCCTCCCTTGCAACTTTACATAATTCTCCTCCCCCCTCTGCCAACAGAATTGTTAATTTTTTTGGAAAGGGAGGGGCAGAAATATTTTTTTTTGGGGACTCCTACCCACACTTCCTTATTTCTGGCAAAGGCCAGAATGATGTGTTCAATGCCCGCATCCTCCTGTGTCAGGAGTCCCGAGAGACCGCAGGTACTCTAGGAGGTAAGTCCCTTTAAAACAAACATGTAAGGCCGGCCATACACGGAGCGAAATTCCCTTGATTCCCCCATCAACACAGACAGTCTTCTTCCGGCCATTGTCTTCTCCTGGCGGGAGGGTGGGGGAAGCCACCCCTGCTGTGAGAAAACAGTGATTATTACTAGCGGCTATAGCAGCTGCTAACGATAATCGCAGGTAAAACCCAGCCTGCTGGTTGTATCCAAGTTGATCGATCAATCAACTTGGAACATCCAGCCTGCTCATACACGGTTTGAATCTTGGCCAGTTGCTGTTGTGTATGGCCTTTCCAACCCTTACAGTGTGGCGGGAGGAAGCAGCACTACAATGTTGATTTTTTTTTGGGGGGGGGGATCACCCGCTCTATTAGGCTTGTTTACCATTATCATTGAAAGTGGAAGTAAAAGAAAATCCCAAATGTTGGGTTGTCCCTAGAACAGGAATCATGGGGATATCTTCCAATGGGGACACAAGTTCTGGTGACCCTAGTGACAATCAAGGATCTCTTCACTTTAGACCAGGGGTCTCCAAATTTTCTTGACAAAGGGTCAGTTTACTGTCCTTCAGACTTTGTGAGATGCTGGACTGTGGCCACTGGGAGTAGAAAATTTCCTGGCATTAGTAGGAGTAAACAATGCCTCCTCTTTGGTGTCTTTGAGAGGAATTGTGTCCCATCGTTGGTGTTATTTGGTGGGAAGAATCATGCCCCATCGTTGGTGCCATTGGGAGGAACTGTCCCTCATCGTTGGTGTCATGGGGAGAAATTATGCCCCTTCATCAGTGTCAGTGGGGGGATATGCGTCTCAATGGTGGGGTCAGAGGATAAAATATTGCCCCAGGGGCCAGATAGAAGCAAGCAAAAGGCCACATCTGGCCCCTGGGCCGCAGTTTGGAGACCACTGCACTAGAGGAATTTCCTCTCACTTCCTGTTTTGACTATGGGACAGGAAGTCGGGGGAAATCTCCCCAATGGGGCACAGATGACTAAATTAAACCTTGCGGGGGCTATATCCCTCCCTTACTCTATAAAAAAATGTAAAAAAGTATTGCCCCTAATATTTACTTCATATATATTTCTGGATATTACTGGAATTCTATGGAATTGGAGTGCATTTGGAGGCAGGCATAGGGATACATGCAAAAGCTAGCAAATATCATATTAGTTTGTTTAAAAATGCCATTTGGTGAGTTGTTATGGGTTTCTATGGCAATAATAAACCAAAATTCCAAGCTGTAAAACATGCTACATGAATAACATTTTCCATGTGTATGTGAGTCTTGGGGAATGACTTAGTCATGACTCGGTTAGAAGGTACAGTGGGGAATATAAGATCTGTAGGTCCTCTTACTTGTGTTTAGTCTGAATCACAGTATGACATCACCAACCGCACGGCCTACATAGATAAGTGCTTTCACATGCAGCTCGGATAGTCATTTTTAAAGGCGCATCCCTGTCACTGATAAGTCCATAAGACTAGAAGAGAACCCTTGTCCTCTGATGAACTCTGGCCAAAATAGAGGAACCTGGAGATGTATGAGGAAAATCCTTCCATGTCTATTTCTGCACAATTCAGGGGGAGTGGGAATGCAGGATACAGGCAGATGGCCAAATTCCAGAGCGCTGTACGCCTAGAGCCTCTCCAATGCAGATTGGGTCTATGACAGAATGTGGCCTTACACATCTCAAATGAATGGAACTTCTCTGCCCCGGGGCTATGACAGGCAAGAGGAAGAAACGCCTGACAGCCCATCCTGCGGTTATTCGCAGATGTCCTAGGCTGACAGCTCATTGTTCAGCATAAGAAATCACTTTGAAATCTGAGTTTTGAATTAGAAGAATAGCACAATTACTGTTGTCATTATAGCGGACAAATGAACGGGTTGTGGGCTGTTGTTTCACTTTTTATTCCTGGTGTTTAGGAGACATTCTTTTAGCAGAGTTGCTAATCTCATGACTTTTTTAGCTATGCCAAGATACGTTATATAACACCCAGCTGCAGGCGTCAAAGCTCTTTATGGATCCAAATTTACCACAGAAATGGAATCTACGCCTAAAAATAACTTACAGTATGTGTATGCAAGGCTATTATGTGTCAGATTGCTCCTGTGTTCTATATATTATACTGTACTGTATTATAGAGCCTATATGTAGGCTCGTGTAGCATTTAGGTGCCACTGAAATTGAACCAAAACAAGCAATCGGCCAATACACTGACCATGTATATAAAATAAGACTGCTTGATTGTAGGTGGCCAATTTTTAGCAGATGTGACCGTACACAAGCACAATCTAGTTGTTTGACATCTTTGATACATTTTCAAAGAACTTAAAGTGTTACTAAACCCAGGAGCCTGCATTCACTATATATGGGGGTTATTTACTAAAGGCAAATCCACTTTGCGCTACAAGTGCACTTGGAAGTGCAGTTGCTGTAGATCCGAGGGGGACATGCAAGGAAAATTTAAAAAAACTGAATTTTTTCTTGCACATGATTGGATGATGAAATCAGCAGAGCTTCCCTCTCATTTCAGATCTTCTCCTCAGATCTACAGTGACTGCACTTCCAAGTGCACTTGCAGTGCAAAGTGGATTTGCCTTTAGTAAATCAACCCCCTGGCCTTCCACAGTATACAGAACATGGAAGTGCAATAGTTTTAGTAAATATAAACTGCTAAATACCTTTTCTCATCAGCAGTTAGAGCATTCTTTTGACTTCTATCAGTGTCTGGTTAAATCTTGTAGGAGCAGTTTTTATTCTCCTCTGACTGTCCTGTGAGGCTGCAGGACCCCTGACCCTCTTTTTGGACAGTGCTGATTGGCCCTGTGCTGATCACATGCACCCTCCCAAGAAAATTAAAATTTCTCTAGCAATACACACCAAACTGAGCATGTGCAGCCTGCCCCCCCAAGGCTCTGCACTATCAGCAGATGGATTGGGTGCAATGGAAGAAGGGAAAGATCACTGCAGACAAGATCAAGCAGTCTTTTTACACAATGCTGAGGATTAACCCCTTAGGTTCCACAGTGAGTATAACAAGCATGCTTTACTGCATATACAGACTGATTTTAGCGTTGTGGGTTTAGTAACACTCTAGTAGGCAGCACAGTGGTAGCACTCTCACCTACCAGTAAGAAGGGTCACTGGTTCAAATCCCAACCAGGGCACTACCTGCCTGGAGTTTGTATGTTGTCCCTGTGCCTGCATGGGTTTCCTCCCACACTCTAAAGACATGCTGGTAGGTTAATTGGCTTCTGTCCAAAAAAAAAAATTGCCCCTAGTATATGAATGGGGACCTTGGATTGTGGACTTCCTGAGGATAGGGACCGATGTGAGTGTGCAATGTACAGGGATATGGACAATTGTAGACACTCACTCAGGTTGAACTGGTGATTTTATTCAACCTTACCAACTATGTAACTATGTAAAGCAGTATTAAAATGTAATATATTGGAGCTTACAAATCACTAGATGTAGTGGCTGTATCCATTTACTTTTCATTGGCTTTTTCCCCCCTCTGTTTTCACCTGGTGATCCAGCCAGTGACACACCTCCGGTATTAGTGAGACACAACTCTGGAGGAATGAGAACAGGAGGCACAGCACACAGCAGCATTGTCAGTCTGGAGGGGAGCGTAGTGTTAAATTAGCAGATTTAGAACCACTAACAAATTGAAGCCAAACTCCAACTCACACTTTATAATCAATTACAGCAAACATGTTTTTTTCCTTTTGGGATAAAGGTTTTGCATAAATAAATAAAATCTGATCATTTTGATCACCTCTACCAGTGTTAAGTGGTTTGTTTCATCCATGTAAACCAATACATTCTGCTGGAGAGCTTGATGTGTGAAAAAAATGACTTACTGGCTGGAATAACAGATGAAAACTATAGAGGAAGTCACTAAACTTTTTTTCTAATGTCCACCTAACCTCCTGCCCCCTTGACCCTGTTCTTTCTCAAATACTACGGTCACCATCTGACTCAATCCTACACTCCTTAACTCATATCTTCAACCTCTCACTCTCTACTGGCATCTTTCCCAACCCTCTAAAACATGCACTAGTCACTCCCATACCAAAAAAGGCCTCAGACCCCACCAATCTTAACAACTTAAGACCCATCTCTTTACTCCATTTTGCCTCCAAACTCCTTGAACGTTTAGTCTACAACCGACCGAGTGACCACCTCATTGAAAATAACCTTTTTGATCCCCTTCAGTCTGGATTTCGCCCACAGCACTCCACAGAAACTGCCCTCCTAAAACTCACAAACGACTTACTAACAGCCAAAACCAACGGTCATTATTCCATACTCTTACTCTTGGACCTTTCTGCTGCCTTTGATACAGTTGACCACCCCCTCCTCCTAAAAAAACTCAATTTGCTTGGTCTCCATGGCTGCACTCTCCCCTGGTTTGAATCTTACCTATCCCATCCCACCTTCAGTGTCACTTACAACTCCACTTCCTCTTCTCCAACTCCTCTTACCGTTGGGGTCCCCCAAGGTTCTGTCCTTGGACCTCTACTATTCTCGATCTACACGTCCTCCCTGGGTCAGCTGATATCCCTCCATGGCTTCCACTACCATTTATATGCTGATGACACCCAAATCTATCTCTCTGCCCCTCAGCTCACCCCATCAATCTCCTCACGCATCGCTGATCTACTAACAGATATATCAGCCTGGATGTCACACCACTTCCTCAAACTTAATATATCTAAAACTGAGCTCTTAATATTTCCTCCCCCATGTGCCCCTTCCCCTGACTTCTCTGTCAAGATCAATGGCACATCTATAAGTCCGTCCCCGCATGCCAGTGTGCTAGGGGTAACCTTAGACTCCGAACTGTCCTTTCAGGCCCACATACAAGCCCTGTCCAAATCATGCCGCCTTAGCCTCCGCAACATTTCCAGAATACGCACCTTTTTAACTAATGACACCACCAAGCTTCTAATTCACTCCCTGGTTATCTCTCGCCTTGACAACTGCAACTCCCTCCTCGTTGGATTACCTTTACATAGACTATCCTCCCTTCAATCCATAATGAATCCCGATGCCAGACTCATCCACCTTACCAGCTATTCAGTGTCCTCCACCCCTCTCTGCCAATCCCTCCACTGGTTTCCACTCACCCAACAAATAAAATTCAAAGCACTAACAATAATTTACAAAGCCATCCATAACTCTGCCTCCAGCTACATCACTAACCTAGTCCCAAAATACCAACCAAGCCGCTCTCTTCGGTCATCCCAAGACCTCCTGCTTTCTAGCTCCCTTGTCACCTCCTCCCATGCTCACCTCCAGGATTTCTCCAGAGCTTCCCCCATCCTTTGGAACTCCCTACCCCAATCTGTCCGACTGTCCCCTAATATATCCATCTTTAGACGATCCCTGAAAACCCTTCTCTTCAAAGAAGCCTATCCTGCTTCTAACTAACACTGTTTAACTTCCTCCATTAGCTCATCCCCCCACAGCTATTACCTTTTGTATCAATTGCCCCTTCCTTTTTAGATTGTAAGCTCTAACGAGCAGGGCCCTCTGATTCCTCTTGTACCAAATTGTAATGTAACTGTAATGTCTGCCCTCATGTTGTAAAACGCTGAGCAAACTGTTGGCTCTATATAAATCCTGTATAATAATAATAATGAAAATAGTAGAAATAAAGCCTAAAAAAGAAAATAAATGCAGTCATCACATCTACTTAACCTGTCGGGAGAACACAGTGATAGAATCGCATTGCTATAAATCCGACATGCTGGTTGTACCCAAGTCAGTTGATAGTTACAGCTGCCAGCTGTGGTCGTATGAAGAAACATCCAACAGGCTGGTTGTACTGAAGTCGACCGATGGACTTCAGTGCAACCAGCCTGCCCATACATAGATTGAAATTCCTGCTAAACCAGCCACATTGTGATCCCAACGCGACTGGGTTAATTGTAAGTTAGAAGCCTATAATTAGTGTGATGAACAGAAAGATGCATTTTATGTGGGACACCTCGCTGAATGTGAGCAGTACCTGTATCCAGGGTGGATCATTCGCAGGTAATCACTGAGTGAGTGATTACATGCGAGCAGCTATTTAAAGTGGAAGTAGTTTAAATTTTTTGTACTTGTACCTACAGGTAAGCCTATAATAAAGCTCACCTGTAGGTACTGTGAATATCTCCTAAACTTACACAGATATTCAGCATGCGTGCAGCCTATGACATCATTGGCACATGCGCTCTGAAGGTCCAGCTTACTGTGCCAGACCTTCAGAGCCCGTGGGGTAAATGGCCGCTGGAGGGTTTCATTCTAAGGTAAGTATTTCATAATGACCTAGTATGCGATGCGTACTTGCTCATTGTGCCTTTGTCTCTCAGCCTCCTATTGCTTTCAATAGAACAGCTTACCCCCGGGAACCCCCTCTGGGTCTCTTGCATGTAACCACTAACTGCCCCATTTGTGTGTCCCACGCCCAAGTGAGAATGGGGCCTTACTGAGTGCATTGAACTTAAAGTGGCTGTAAATAGACATAAAATATGAACAAAGCATATCCCTCTATAGTGTGTACTTGTCTCAATTAAGAACTCTAAAGCCCCATACACATGATCACTTTCCGACGGGAAATGTTGGATGTGTGGTTGTTGGCGGACAATCCGACCGTGTGTATGCTCCATCGGACAATTGTTGTCGGACTTTCCGCCAACAAATGTTGGATGGCATGTTTTCAAATTTTCCGCAGACAAATGTGTGTTGTCGGATTTTCCGAGCGTGTGTACACAAGTCCGTCAGACAGAAGTCCAAAGTACAACACACATGCTCAGAAGCAAGGACGAGCCAGAAGCGATTGGTCTTGTAAACTAGCATTTGTAATGGAGAATTAACAATTGTGATGCAGCAAATTATGAAATCTTCAAATGCAGCGCACAGTTCTCTTCTTCTATAATGGGATAATAATGAAGCTGCTTTGCTGGTGATACTGATGGAGTTATTGCAAACACATTTTCAAAGGCTTTTTTTTTCTAGTGATATCAAGAATAATATTATTATGTTTTTTTTTATTTGTGCAAGTTACCACAACACCATTATCCCGGAGTTTTGAAGATCAAAGATACAACTCGGTGTCCCTTGTCTATTTTACATTGTATTTTTTTTTTTTAAACTGTCTACTCCCAAACTGTCATTGGAAGTAAAACACATAGCAAAGTATTATTCTACACAATTTTTTTATTGTGCATTAAAAAAATAAAAAAATAAAATTAGACATGTTATCTGCCAATAGAACTTAACCAAAAAGTGCATTCTATGCATCCAAAAATATAGAAAATATACCAAATCAAATCATTATTCAACCAGAAAAAAAATGTCAAAGCAATAACTCCAAGGCCAATAATAAATAACACGTTATCGCCTCCGATTCCGCAACATGGCTGGTTGACAAACGGCCGCCCAGAAACTAACTGAAAAGCACAAAATGAAAAGCGATAAATGAAAAATGCGAACAGAAAATCGCAAATCAAGACTCACTAAACTTCTACTAACACAAAAGTAGCAGAAGGAGCCCAAAGGGTGGCGCTAAAGAGCTGAAAAACCACGTAGTACGTCTAGTACGTCACTACATTCGTAATTGTTGGCCAACATTTGTGTGACTGTGTGTATGCAAGACAAGTTTGAGCCAACACCCCTCGGACAAAATTCCACAGTTTTGTTGGTGCAAAGTCTGATCCTGTGTACGTGGCATAAGTGTAATTTCTGTCTGCTGTTTCATTCCTCTGTCTGCTATCAGCATTAATCACTTCTAACAATTCCTTGCTGACACCAAAAAGAAAAAAGGTGACAGGGGAGGGAACTCTGGCTGATTGACAGTCTCAGCTCTGTTCTTGTGTGCTGTGTGAAGGGGGGTGTGTCCCTTCCCTCCAATCATCTCTCAGAGCTCTCATCACTGAGCCCCGCACAGCCCCCCACCCCCTTTTTTGTAAACTCTCAGACAAGCTTTAAAAACTTCGAACAGCTGTAGAGACTGCAGATAAACAGATACAACTTGGGTAGGAGGCCAGTCACTTTGCAGTATGTAAGGGTTTACAACCACTTTAGCTAATTGTTTGTAGGCAGAAACAAAGCATGGGACATTACCCCTACAAGTATGTTTTGGTTATTTTGGTAAAACTGATTTAAAAAAAATATATGTTTTCAAGGGAATATTTATCTCTTTACCCATATATATATATATACACAGTATTATCAATTTCAAACTCAACCCAATTTTTTAACTAGCAAACGTGCAATAATATGGTTGAATATTTCAGCTGCAGTATATATATATATATATATATATATATATATATATATATATATATATATATATATATATATATATAGTAAATGACTGCCAAGTTTTAGTGCCAACCAACTCAAATTGATGAGAAAAGACTGGATGCCCCAGTGAATGTGCTGGGAAGACAATCACCTGTCCTCAGCATTAATTTGTGTACGCTGTCATACTCCGACCAGACAGATCCATGTGCTGCAAGAGAGATAAAGCGATCCTATTTATTCCAAAAGGTAATTTTGCTGTATTTCATTTATCTTCCACGTTGAAAACTGAATCTCAGTTGTTAGAGTGTTATGCACCTTGATGGTATAGTATGATTCATTTTTCTGAGCGCATCTCTTTTTTGACAAACAATGTTTTCAAGGATATGATTAGTATAAGTTAAGACTTGGATCATCCTGTCCTGCAATAATATGAGCACAGATTGTAAACTGCATAGATACAGACACAACAGCCCTGATTACCTTTCTTGTATGTGTAGAGGAAACAATGAAGGTGGATGGGTCTTTTTTTTTTCCTCAAATGGAGATATTGCAACTCTTGTATTCTTCAGATATGAAAATGTGACAAAGACCAAGCTCCATTCTGATAACGCTCATTTTTTTACTATTTCTTTAATACTTGTCCTTAAAATGGAACTTCAGCATAAAAAAAAGAAAAAAATTAAAAGTCAGCAGCTACAAATACTGTAGCTGCTGGCTTTTAAAACAGTAGTAAAAAAACAGACCTACCTGAACACGAAGCCCTCCCGCAGCGCGCTTTTATCTTCACCCGGTCTTCTTTCCAGGTTTGCGGGCTACAGTTATATGAATGGCCGAGCCGGCGATGCCATCACTCCCACCTACATTTACGGCACGACTCTGTAGGAACGGCACGGGCATGCCGTTCCTTGAAAACACATGTGATGGTGACATCTAAGGTATCTCCTAAACTATGCATGTTTAGGAGATATTTACAGTACCTATAGGTAAGTCTTATTATAGGCTTACCTATAGGTAAACTTCATACATAGGAGTTTACTCCCACTTTAATAAAAAGACACTCCCCTGTCCAGTGATCCAGCGCTGTCCTAACCCAGGCCGGTTATTTGCTGGTCTTCAGGTCCCCGGGTCTGACATCTTTACCAAGATGGTCCTTCTTGTGGCTTCACAGCTGACTTCCCACTGCACATGTGCAAGCTGCACTTCACTGTATGACTGGTACAATATAACCTGATATATTGCATCTTACCAATCCTTAGATGTGGTGGCTGCATTAGATTTCTTTTATTAGGCCTTTCTCCTCTGTTTTCACTTGGTGATACAGCCAGTAAATCTGTTATTTTTCAACTTAATTTCCTGGGTCCAACATGGTAGCATACATATGGTAGTATGCTGCCATGGATTGGCACTGCCAAGAAAAGAAAATTACAGTAATTATTTGATACAATTTTCTGTTTTCCTGGTGCCAACATCCCATCCTCTGGAACTTCCTGCCCCGGTATATCCGATCAGCCCCTAACCTGTCCACCTTTAGGAGATCCCTGAAAACTCACTTATTCAAGGAAGCCCAACCCACACCCACCTAACAACTGTCCCTGAGACACCCCCATCTCCCTTTAGAATGTAAGCTCTATGAGCAGGGCTCTCCTGTCCCTCCTGTATTGAGCTGTACTGTAATTGTGCTGCCCCCCCCCCTTTACATTGTAAAGCGCTGCGTAAACTGTTGGCTCTATATAAATCATGTATAATAATAATATAATGTATGCTGCCATGAATTGGCACTAGAAAGGGAAAATTAAGGTAAGCATCTCATACAATTTTTGGTTTTATCTGGCCAAGCTGTCTAGCAAAAGTGGCAGTTAAAGGGTTGAGACAAACCATTTACCACTGACAGGGGTGCGCACAATTGGCAGTATTTGTTCATTTATGTTAAATCTTTATCCAATGAGGAAAACAAAAACGTTACATATACAGTGTATGCCCACCATTTGGTTCTCACACCCCCAAGTTGCATGGATACCCCACTGTTAAGAACCCATGCCATAGATACAGAAGGCATGGATGGGTTCGGTCATCCAGTCTGCACACCTAATATGTCAGCCTTTATGAAACCTGTACCACAATGGTGAAAATTGTATTGGCATTGGAACTTTCATGTTTGTTCTTCTTTTTGTATTTTCCCATTGTTACTTCCCTTTGGTGGTTTTCCATCCACCCCACTTATCTATAAATCTGTCTGGTTACCAGCCTATTTGAAGTAATTATAGGTTAAAGAGAGGAAATGCAAACTGTTTCTCTGGTAATGATTTTTATTTATTTTTTATTTTTTTTTGATCCTTGTGTGGCTTTTGAAGTAATTGTGTTTAATTGCCTGTAAACAATGGTAGGTGGTAGTACGGTCGCTCCAATTCTATACCGGCACACACAAAGCGCATCACAGCAAAGGCTTGAAAGATGTATGGAAAGATATATTTATGATTCAGTTTCTCTGGAAGCTTTATTCCTAGCAGAGCCTCTACATCTGTGTTGATGTAGCGTCTGATCTTGGTCTCACTTCAGTACATTATGTGTGACATTTTGCTCGGTGGATGTTTTCCGTGACAGCCTTCCCAAAGGTCGACATGTTCAAACATTCACCTTATTTGTCTGAGTCATGGGTCCCAGTTGTTGCTCAGTGAACGGAGTAATGAGTAGGTGTTTTTTAGCAATGTAATTTTTCGTCTCGCCAACCATAAGAGCAGCCTCTAATTGGGTATAAATAGAATAAATACTTGCAAATAGGCTACCGCAAAGTCGCTTTAAGGGTCTGGTCCAGGAAAAAATGACAGGCTATGTGTTCAATAGAGTACTTCTTCCCTGTGTGTTGGGGGAAATATATAAATAGATGTAAAATTATCATCTTCCAAGTTTACAGATCGTGAAATAATATATTTTTAGTTAGACTTTAAAGATCACTTGCCAAAGATCTCAGATTTTTGGCAAGTGAATTTTCAGTTAGACTTTAAAGATCACTTGCCAAAGATCTCCAATCTTTGGCAAGTGAATTTGTTTAATGTCTATAATACAGGAAAAAAAATTAATGAAATAGTGTATTTTGCATAACTGACACCTCTTCATAAGCCACCCTGTAGTGTAATCGATGAAAGTCACAGTTTCCTCTATGAGCCATCTCAATAGGGGAAATCACATCAAATTCCATACTTATTATACAAAAGTTAAAAAAGACATAGTAGTAACCACATCCTTGTTTTGTGCCCAGTTCACATCTATAAGAGAGGTGTAGCGCTACTCCTGTTGGAGACGTTGGTATTTTGCTTTGGTAACTTCAGCCCCGAAGCCAGGAAAAAGGTGATTTCCAGCCAGATATGCACAACACTTTTGCTAGTTTCTTCAATGGCCAGTCAAGGGAATGTTGTTTTGTTGTTTTTATTTTTGGAGAACTTGGATAGGGATGAGGGTAGTGGTGGGATACTCCAAATTTGAGTAAAAAAGTAGTAGTAGAACTAGTAGAGCAAAGTCCCTTTTCTTAGTGGAAAATATTTGGGCAGAACACCAGCCAGTGCCCCATTTAAATAGACCCACTGCTGACTATAACTAGGCACTAGAGGGGTAGCTAGAGCATAAGGGCCCAAAGATCTTTCCCATGTCTGTATTCACATGGCCCAAGGACAGATAGATGCCTCTTTCCAATCTTCCAAGTGATGCCCTCCAGTGATACCAGACAGACTTATGGAAGACACCTCCCCTTAGTCAGCTTCTTTAAAGCACCTGGGTCTCTGTATTCCCCCACTCAGGTTGCCTACCTGAGGCCTCCTTCAGTAGCTTGTGCCTCACGAGGGCAGTGTGCCCTCCCCATACTGAACTCCTCCACTCTGTAACAAGACCCAGAGCCCAGTGTGACCACAGAATGAATGCAGTCACCTAGCCCACCTTCAGAGCCTGCCTCTCTGGGATAGGCTGGGACTGCATTCATATTCATGCTGCCATCTGCATAGCTTCACACCTACTATCCAGAAACTTTGCAGTCTCCAGGATACAGAGGAAGCCATAGGCAGAACAAGCAGCAGCTGAGCACACTGAGCAGACCTAACTAGCATAATCCAGGTTCGCTGATTACAGTGAAAAGTGGCACACTGCATCTGGTGGCAGGCGATGGGGGCAAGTGACATGCTGCATCTGGATGCAGGCAACAGTGAAAGTGACAAGCTGCATCTGGCGGCAGCAATGGTGGCATGCTGTATCTTTTGGCAAACAGTGGTGCCAAGTGACAAGCTCAGGGTTCCCACTGATTCTGCATTATGGTGAGTTGAATTATTTAATTATATATTACAATGTAGTAATATAAATAATGCGTTTCAATTACCCTGACACTATATCAAGCATGGTGTCAGGATGATTTAAGTGATAACAGCAGCCATTCGCCTGACAAATCACCCCCGCTGCCGAATTCCCCATCAACCCCGAGACTACATCCCCCCCATCTTTTTTTGGGAAGAGACGGGGGTGTCCCTGAATGCCGGTTTGGAAATGTGGTGGACTGGGGTGTCCCTGAATGCCGGTTTGGAAATGTGGTCACCCTAGAGGGGAGTGTGAGATGGGTTTTTGCTAATATCCTAGAGGTGGGCTTTAAAATCTTAACTATGCTCTAACATATTGAAAAATCTCTTCCTAAATTTTATAAAGACTGCTTCCATTAAAATATTGCTTGGTGATGCTCCCATGAAGGTCCTTGTTTAGGCACTTCCTGTTATAAGACAACAACGTTCCTCTCTGCCAATCGGTCTTCAGCTTTGCAACCATGAGCTTCTGATGAAGACTACAAGTGGCAGTTTTAACAAACATTTCTGTTGTCACCATGCTGGAAATATCATGGAGCTAGCACTGGAGCAAGTGCAAAATGGCAGGAAGTAGATAACAGGGTGATGATGAAAACAGGGTGTAAACAAGAATTCAATTTTTCAAACAATTTTAGCAAACTACATCTCATTGTGTTAAGGTTTAATTGATTTGTATAAGAACGGGACATAGATTAGGAGATTTAAAGTGGCAGGCAGTGAGTCATCTGTTAAACTTTTAGCACAACAATGTTTCTTGCTGTCATCTTCCCTGTTTTAATACTAGATGAATACGGGGCATGTGATCTTTTTTTGGATAGAGATTTTTCAGCATAAAGGAAGCCCTTGTCATCACTGTTCTACATATCCCATTAATCACAAATGACTTTCAGCATGCTCATATTGCTTGTATTTAATGGACCATGCATGGCAAGTTATAGTCCTATTTATGCTGTTTTTGATCTGTGTGACTTAAAATAACGATCGTCCTTAGAAGCCCGTAGCTCAATATCTTTGACAGGTTTAGAGAACATTTATGGCATTCTATGGGTTACAGATGATTTCAGCAGGTAGCATTAATACTTGGTTCATACCAATCTGTTTTTTAGTGCATTTTGTAGAAACCCTACTGTCCATTTAACATGGTTTCCTATGGATCTAGTTCACATCTGTGTGTTTTGACCTGGTGCGTTTTTTTGGAAAGGGTCAGGGACTTTTGCTGCAGCAGATTGCATTTTGCATGTAATAGACTTTAATGTACCTGCACCAAAAACCCAAGTGTTGCGTTTTTGATGCATTTTTTTCAGCTAATAGAAAAGTATAACAGTTCTTTTCATGGAGTGTGCTTTTGATGCGACTTTACACTCTCTGACATTGAAGTTGCAACAAAATATTGCAGGAACCTTTATGTTTCCAAAGTCGCATGTTAGGGTTAGGCTTAAGAGCTAGGGTTATGGTTAGTAGTAGTTGTTAGGGTTAGCGGCAATTGTTAAGGTTAGAACCCTAATCCTAACAATTACCGATTACCCTAATGATTACTGCTAACCCTAATGACCCGTACACACGATCAGATTTTCCGACAACAAATTTTGGATGTAAGCTTATTGGTGGAAAATCCGACCGTGTGTATGCTCCATTGGTCATTTGTTGTTGGACTTACCGCCAACAAATATTGGCTAGCAGGCTCTCAAATTTTCCGCCAACAAATGTTTATTGTCGGACTTTCCGATCGTGTGTACACAAGTCCGTCGACAAAAGGCCACGCATGCTCGGAATCAAGTACAAGCCGGAAGAGTTCGGTCTTGTAAAACTAGAGTTCGTAATGGAGATATCACGTACGTCTTCTACGTCAATACGTTCGTAATTGTTGGCCAACATTTGTGTGACTGTGAGTATGCAAGATAAATTAGAGCCAACAACCTTCGAGCAAAAATCCACGGTTTTGTTGTCAGAAAGTCCGATCGTTTGTACGGGTCATAACACTAACATTTAACCCTAACCCTAGCCCTTTAGCCTAACAATAACATGGGACTTTGGACACATAAAGGTACCTGCACTACTTTGACATTCCTATTAGCCAAACCACCCCCCCCCCCCACAAAACGCATAAAAGATGGTGCCAGAAACCCACCACAAGTAGGGCTAGAAAAACGCATCAACCACAACCTGCATAGATGCGACCCAGGCCTAAGACACTAGGGACAAAGAAATAGTCTACTGGCCTAACGTTTGTTTATAGCAGGAAAACCTCTATGAGACGCGTGTTTGTGCATTAGGTGAAAAACGTTTGTCTTTTGCAGAAACCGTGCCACTATTACCGTCATTAATCCCTTTTGTGGAATGGCATATGATGACTATTAATATTTTGACATTTTTAGATTTTCAGTGGAACAAATAAAAAGGGAGGTTAGGCAATCACCAAGCTTGGTGTTTTTTGCAAGAAAAATGTGACGTACATTGTATAAGCATTCTCTAGGAATGCTGGAGCTGTGCACATGGGCACTCCTCTGTTTTACTGATATTTTGTTTTAACCTTAAAAGAAAAACATAATCTACTCATATTGTTTCTGCAGAATTAGTAATGAATTGCCCCATATTTGCTTGCATTATTCAAAAACAGGCTAATGGGATACCTAACGCCCTTCCAAATTGTCCCTATTGTGCATGTAGTGGAGAGCTTTGCGCTGCTTCAGTAGACACAGACTGAACTGACTAGATCAGTGTACCTTGTGAAATACTTTGTATTGTGTTGGTGCTATGTACAGTATCTCACAATAGGGAGTACACCCTTCACATTTTTGTAAATATTATATTATGTCTTTTCATGTGACAACACTGAAGAAATGACACTTTGCTACAATGTAAAGTAGTGATTGTATAGCTTGTATAACAGTGTGAATTTGCTTTTGCCTCAAAATAATTCAACACCAGGGCGGACTGACCATTTGGGCACTTGGGTACTGCCCGAGGGCCCCATGCCACTAAGGGGTTCCATCAGGGTTGCCAGCCTCAATAAAACCTGGGAAAGTATCTGTGTTTTTTTTAAAATCCCAAGATTATAGCTGCTCCGCGTCTCCAGTACCTTTTCAGTGTGTGTATGTGTATTCTTTGTGTGTATACCGTTTGTGTATATTGTGTGTCTGTGTGTGTATACCGTATGTGTGTGTGTATACTATGTGGCCCCATAATCTATTGCCTGGGGGCCCCATAATCTCCTATTGCCCAGGGGCCCCATAATCCTCTCCAATTGCCGGGGGCCCCATAGTCTCCTATTGCCCGGG
The DNA here is from genome assembly GCF_037356315.1 of Lithobates pipiens. Taxonomy (NCBI): domain Eukaryota; kingdom Metazoa; phylum Chordata; class Amphibia; order Anura; family Ranidae; genus Lithobates; species Lithobates pipiens. Next base: position 65,350,273 of record NW_027507787.1, on the reverse strand, counting down.
GGCCCCATGAGTTTTCAGTCTGCCCCTGGTCAACACACAGCCATTAATGTCTAACCGCTGGCAACAAAAGTGAATATTGAAGTCAAAGAATGATTGTGACTGTAAGTTTGGTCATAGTATGCCATGGAGAGGATTAAGCCATTATGGGCAACTCCAGGGGGCAATCATCAGTGCAACCAAACTGTCCCTTCTTATTGGTACAGATGAAGGAGGTACAGAACGCACTGCTTCAGTCTGTTGAACGCATTGCAGGCAAAAGGAGCATAGATGTCTACCTGCCAGTCGTTTACCAGTAGATATCGTTTTAATGCTGTTTGATGTTCCTGGCGATATCCTCACAGCAAGGACTCTGTACACTTCCAGTTTACAATAATTTTATTATTATTATTATTCCCAGTCAAGTGAAATAGGGTGTTAATAATATTTTAATGCCTAACTTGTGTAAGAGCAAAGATTCTTTGCAGTGATCTGTCAGCGAATAAACCTTTGTGAAATGTTTTTGGAACCCTCATTTACAGTTCATTAACTGTTTGCCGTTACGGCCTACAGAATTTCTGCAGCGTGATGGAATCAGACTTTCAAATGACTGCACAGCAGGTCAGACGTTTAATATGATTCTGCAGACTAAAACAAAATAATATATAGTCATATTCAAATAAAGACGCTTGTATTTAAAGGAAGTTGTCATTGTGGTCCTCCCTCTGAAAATGAGAAGTCCTCCACCATCACTACTTACTGAATCCCTGACCTACAATGACACGTAGCAAATAAACACGAGGCCTGATCTGCAGGGTTGTTCCAGCTAAATGACCTGTAAAGTAGTGAAGTCATTGGAATAACATGGCAGATAGGCAACCATTGTTTCCAGTAATAATTATTTTATTATTTTGGAACCCATATTACTAAAAAGATTAACATTATTAAATAGGGATGCACCGATACCATTTATTAAAATATGAGTATGAGTGTCGATACTTTTTTTTAGTACTCGCCGATACCAATTACCAATACCTACCGCAACTGTTTTGATCTTGCAGTGCACTTGTAGTACAACGTGGATTTGCCTTTAGGCTGCTTTCACACTGGAGCGGTGGGTCCATTAGCGGTAAAGCTGTGCTTTTCTGGAGAAGAGCTTATAAGCACCCGTGTTGCGGCGCTTCCAACGCGCTTTTCATGCACCATTCATTCCAATGGGAAGGGGCAGTGTAGGAGCACTGTATACAGCCCTCCTACACTGCCACAAAGATGCTGCTTGCAGGACTTTTTTTCCTGCCCCACAAGCACACCGCCCCAGTGTGAAAGCACTCAGGCTTTCTCACTGGGAAGGCAGGAGAGGCAGTTTTCAGCCACTTTACAGGCACTATTTTTAGCGCTAAAACGCCTGAAAACTCCTTCAGTGTGAAAGTAGCCTTAGTAAATCAACCCTACTGTTTTAATCTTTCTATTTCAGGCTGAGCAATGTTGTTGATAAACATTGCCCGGCTGCTTTTTTTATGACAGCTCCAATTGCTGAAACTTTGTTTACACTTCAGCTGTCAACAGAGGAAACCCCTTGACAGCTGAATGAATCATGGATGCAGTGGCCCCGCTCCTTTACAACCGATAATTGCCTGCCATTTCTTTTACATTTCAGTCGTCAGTGGGGAAATCCCGCTGACAGCTAAAAGAGCCTGAAAGTATTGGTTCCAGGTATCGGAGCATTTGCATGAGTACCAATACACTCATGCAAATGCTTAGTATCGGCACCGATACAACCCTATTATTAAACAATGCAGGGTTTAACCCCCTCCCCAATCTGTGCTTGCTGTCTCAGAACACTTATGGCAGGGGTCTCCAAACTTTTTAAACAAAGGGGCAGTTTACTGTCCTCCAGACTTTAGGAGGACCGAACTGTGGCCATTGGGAGTAGAAATTGTTTTCCTGTCAGTGGGAGTAAACACATCTTTGGTATTATGAGGAGGAATAGTGCCCTATTGTTGGTGTCAGTAGGAGAAATAATGCCCCATTGTTGGTGTCAGTGGGATTAATAGTGCCCCATCGTTGGTGCCAGTTTGAGGAATAGTGCACCATCATTAGCGTCAGTGGGAGAAATAGTTTCCCATTGTTGATGTCAGTAGGAATATTGCCCCATTGCTGGTGTCAGTGGGAGGAATAGTGTCAGTTTATCAGTGGAATGAAAAGCTCCCCAAGGGCCAGATAAAGGCAAGCAAAGGGCCGCAGTTTGGAGACCCTTGACTTATGGGATATTTGCTACACCTATAGAGACGCAGTGAGTGCTGTTCTCTCCAATCAGCCAGTATCAGCTTAGAAAAAAATATCTCAGAACTTTAAAGTTTCATGTGATAACCGCTGTCCGAAACTCTCAATCTCCTTTGTGGTTGGGAATGCTGTCATTTGATCTTCAGGTCCAGTTTTCAAGCTCATTACTGTTTGATAGTCTCCTGAGTTCAGTTACAGAATCATCCATGATTGTTTGCGGTCATGGCACGCCTTCACTGCACTGAACACATGAAGCCCGTGTAGTAAATGTACCTATAGATAAAAAAAAAAAGTCAACAAATATACTTTTAGCCTTTTGTTTGCTATTAACTGGCTTGTGTTTGGGGTGCCTTGACTTCATCACATACTAATTAATAGGTTGGATGTTCTGGGATGGAAACTCATGTTACTCAATAACAAGCAGGGCCAGTTCTACAATGGGTCCCAGTAGGTCCGTTGGACTCAGGTAGCACGTCTATATACTACTCTAGCATGCCCTTATACTGCCTTAGCCTGTCAATATACGACCCTAGCCTATCCATATACTACCCTAGCCTGTCCATATACTACCCTAGCTTGTCTATATACTATCCTAGCCTGTCCATATACTACCCTAGCTTGTCTATATACTATCCTAGCCTGTCCATATACTACCCTAGCCTGTCTATATACTACCGGAGCATGCCCCTATACTGCCTTAGCCTGTCAATATACTACCCTAGCCTATCCATATACTACCCCAGCCTGTCCATATACTGCCCGAGCTTGTTTATATACTATCCTAGCCTGTCCGTATTACTACCCTAGCCTGTCCATATACTACCCTAGCCAGTCTATATACTACTCTAGCCTGTCTATATGCTGTCCCAGCCTGCCCCTATACTGCCCTAGCCCACCCCTTGGAATTAAATATAATGCTGTGTCATATAATTTTGCATATAGACAAGGTCATGTTACGTGTAAATCTGACTTCCTGATAAATGTAATTTAAGTTTTAATTATCATGATATAAAATAATGAATGTCGAGGCCTTTTAGTGGGCATGATTTATTTGTTGTGGGGGGGGGGGGGGGATGGAAATTAATTTTTGGACCGAGGCAGCACAATGTTTTGGACTGGCCCTGATAACAAGTTTGTGGTTATTGTAAAACTTTCTTTTGTTCTTGAGCATACCAGAAATGCAGTGTTGATGAATATCTGGGTTGTTCAGATTTGACCATATACGCTATATTACCAAAAGTATTGTGACGCCTGCCTTTACATGTACATGAACTTTAATGGCTTCCCAGTCTTAATTCGTAGGGTTCAATATTGAGTTGGCCCACCCTTTGCAGCTATAACAGCTTCAACTCATACAAAATGAATGGGCGCAAAGAATTGCATGTGATTTGAACAGGAACACTGTGCAAATCCTGTTGGAATCATATGCGGTTTCCATCACCGCTCCTGTGTGAACCCAGGCTTGACATAGTGACTTCATGCTGGGTTCACATAGGAGCGGTGTGAGAAACTGCATGTGATTCCAACAGGATTTGCACCACATTCTTTGCAGTGCGATTGAGCCAATTCATTTTCTATGGACTCAAATTCTACTGCATCACACAGTATCGGTAATTGGTATTGGCGAGTACTTGCGCACATCGGTACTCGTACTCACTCTTAAAAAACAGGTATTGGTGCATCCCTAGTTTTAACCCTTTCCCATGCTATCCAAAACTAAAGAAAAGGTTTTGACTGGAGTTCCACTGTAGTATTATCTTGTAAATGCTGTTCTGAAGAACAACCGATATATAAAGCATTTAACAAGTTTGAAAATGCTCTCTTGAAACCTGTGATTGTAATTTTGTTTTTTAATAGCCAACATGCCATACTTACCTGCTCTGTGCAACAGTTTTGCACAGAGCAGCCCTGATCCTCTTCGTCTGGGGTGCCCAATCAGCGCTCCTGGCTCCTCTTTCCTTCCGAGTGCCCTCATAGCAAGCCAATTGATGGAGGCACTCATGAAGCAGGCTCGATCCTAAGCCAGCTTTGCCCCACCCCCCACTCCCTTCTCACAGAATTTGATTGACAACAGCAGGAGCCAATAGATCTCACTGCTGCCTCCATGTCCAGTGAGGGTAGAGAGAGCAGACAGAGCAGCTGCTCTCTAACAGATAGCTGGATCGAGATCGGGCTGAGGTAATTATAGGGGGTGCTGGGGGCATCTTAACACAGAATGTTTTTTGCCTTAATGCAGATAATGCATTAAGGTAATAAATCTTCTGCCTTTAGAAACATTTGAAAGAAAACCTGTGTACAGGCTATAAAAGAAGTATCTATCTATCTATATATATATATATATATATATATATATATATATATATATATATATATATATATATATATATGTAGCGCTGGCTCCTGACGAGCAGGCGCTATGGTTTTTGAAAAGTTAATTTGCCTGAAGCCACAGTTGGGCTTCGGGATTATTTCTCCAAATTTCTGGCTTCAGTACCAGTCCAGCTGGGTTCCCCTTGACCGCAGGTGTCGCTGTCGCCGCCGGCAAGAGTAGAAATGCAGTCTAGCTGGGTGCATTGAATGCCACTATTCTCTCGGAACCAGCCCAGTGGGAGTGTTTTCCTGCTGTGCATTCTGTGGGGTGATATTTAAGGCACCGACGCCACGTTGGATTATTTTCAGTCTGTTCAGTTCTGGTGGTCCTCCTGACCCAGCTCCATGGCCCTCCTGGCCTGGGGTGCAGAACTATGCATCCTGAGTCTTGGGGCCGGCTGGCCTGAGGCGACGTGACTGCAGGGACAGGCCCGAGTGAATTTCGGGGCCTACTGATCCAAGGATGGTCCGGTGCCGTCTCATCTGAAGGGAGAGGCCCAGCAACTGAAGAACCCTAGTGGAGGACTCTTCAGGAGAAGGCCGTGAACAAGGCTGGTTTCTCTGATTGAAGGACGCAACCTGGATCAACACTCATACGGTGAACCAAACAGAAAAGACAGAGACAAGTGGGACTTTATATGAGGCATGCACCCTGGAGATAACATGGTGATAGTGAATATGACAGGTACCTAAAGTAATATAAAAAAACCAAAGACGCTGCATATAAACATCACATGACATCAATTGGTACTAGGAGGTTTAATTGTAAAAAAATTAATAACAAGAATGTTATCATAGTTCATATTATAAATATTATAAAAACCCAAATTCATCAGACAGAGGTCTCTAATATTGTAAAAGATGTAATCAACAACATGATCAATTCATACTGTAAATGCTGTAAACAACAAATTCATTCAGGGCAGATCTCTATGACAACTAATTATATTCCAAATTCAGTTACATATAAACCAATTGATATATAGAGCCATGTACTGTTATAATTGTAAACATAGGGAGGCAACTATTTGGCTCACAATCCCATAGTAAAACAACAAATTGGTTCATATTGTAAACCTTTGTAAGTAATCATATTCACCACTAGTGATGGCCGAACGGTTCGCCCGGCGGTCGTTTCGCGGCGAATTTCCGACTTTCGCCGTCCGCGGGTTCGAACGCCTTTTTCCGTCGTTCGCCCCGGCGGACTTACGTGTTTAATGTATACAAGAACTTTAACCTTTCGTGACACGTTTATCATGTGTTACAGGACAACCAATTGAGACATGACAGCTCATGGACACTTGGACATTCCCCCTAACCTATAAATACACCCGATCCGGTGGCCATTTTACATTCTTTCTTCTGTCACTGTAGGGAAAGGATCCTGTGTGGAGTAGGGACAGAGAAAACGCTAGCTATTTGGTACACAAAAGTTCTTTTCAGGACTGGTATAGGTGTTAGGTCAGCAGCCTGAGTTTCTTTTGTCAGTTTAGATAAAGGGACAGAGCGCTGTATGCTGCTATTTTAGGGACAGCTCAGCCAGATTAGTCTTTCTTCATCATCATCATCATCATCATCATTAGCTGTTACTATCAGGTCCACAAAAGAGCTGTTCCAGCTAATCGTTCCAGCCTACTCTTTTTTGCCAATTTGTATAGGGACAGGCAGGAAGCAGTGTGTCAGGCAGTGAGGATAATTTTAAAGACTTGCTGTTACTATTAGTTCCACAAAGGTTCTTTTCAGGACTGGTATCAGTGGTACGGTAATAGGCTTGTACACGTATAATATTCTTTCTTCCAAATATAGAAAGAATATTATACTTGACTGCTGCCCTTCTGCTGCAGTCTGCTAATCATTCACAACTCACTTGTTCCACAAAGCTCTTTATCAGGACTGGTAACTTGGTCTGTCTAGGGTGCTACGGTACATAGGCTTGGGTGCGGTACAGTCTGCTGTTCTGTAAGGACCGCTATCGGTCCACAATACATAGGGTTGCCGTGCACTACTGCTGACCGCTGCCCTATACTGCAGCAGTCCTTCATTGGTATAGGGACTGACGTACAGTCTGCTAATCACTAACACACAACCTGCTTGGTCCACAAAAGTTCTTATAAGGACTGGTAACTTGGTATAGGGTGCTACGGTACATAGGCCTGAGTGCGTTACAGTCTGCTGTTCTGTAAGGACCGCTATCGGTCCACAATACATAGGGTTGCCGTGCACTACTGCTGACCGCTGCCCTATACTGCAGCAGTCCTTCAGCGGTATAGGGACTGACGCACAGTCTGCTAAACACTAACACACAACCTGCTTGGTCCACAAAAGTTTTTATAAGGACTGGTAACTTGGTATAGGGTGCTACGGTACATAGGCCTGAGTGCAGTACAGTCTGCTGTTCTGTAAGGACCGCTATCGGTCCACAATACATAGGGTTGCCGTGCACTACTGCTGACCGCTGCCCTATACTGCAGCAGTCCTTCATTGGTATAGGGACTGACGTACAGTCTGCTAATCACTAACACACAACCTGCTTGGTCCACAAAAGTTCTTATAAGGACTGGTAACTTGGTATAGGGTGCTACGGTACATAGGCCTGAGTGCGTTACAGTCTGCTGTTCTGTAAGGACCGCTATCGGTCCACAATACATAGGGTTGACGTGCACCACTGCTGACCGCTGCCCTATACTGCAGCAGTCCTTCAGCGGTATAGGGACTGACGTACAGTCTGCTAAACACTAATACACAACCTGCTTGGTCCACAAAAGTTCTTATAAGGACTGGTAACTTGGTATAGGGTGCTACGGTACATAGGCTTGAGTGCGGTACAGTCTGCTGTTCTGTAAGGACCGCTATCGGTCCACAATAGATAGGGTTGACGTGCACCACTGCTGACCGCTGCCCTATACTGCAGCAGTCCTTCAGCGGTATAGGGACTGACGCACAGTCTGCTAAACACTAACACACAACCTGCTTGGTCCACAAAAGTTTTTATAAGGACTGGTAACTTGGTATAGGGTGCTACGGTACATAGGCCTGAGTGCGTTACAGTCTGCTGTTCTGTAAGGACCGCTATCGGTCCACAATACATAGGGTTGCCGTGCACTACTGCTGACCGCTGCCCTATACTGCAGCAGTCCTTCATTGGTATAGGGACTGACGTACAGTCTGCTAATCACTAACACACAACCTGCTTGGTCCACAAAAGTTCTTATAAGGACTGGTAACTTGGTATAGGGTGCTACGGTACATAGGCCTGAGTGCGTTACAGTCTGCTGTTCTGTAAGGACCGCTATCGGTCCACAATACATAGGGTTGACGTGCACCACTGCTGACCGCTGCCCTATACTGCAGCAGTCCTTCAGCGGTATAGGGACTGACGTACAGTCTGCTAAACACTAATACACAACCTGCTTGGTCCACAAAAGTTCTTATAAGGACTGGTAACTTGGTATAGGGTGCTACGGTACATAGGCTTGAGTGCGGTACAGTCTGCTGTTCTGTAAGGACCGCTATCGGTCCACAATACATAGGGTTGCCGTGCACTACTGCTGACCGCTGCCCTATACTGCAGCAGTCCTTCATTGGTATAGGGACTGACGTACAGTCTGCTAATCACTAACACACAACCTGCTTGGTCCACAAAAGTTCTTATAAGGACTGGTAACTTGGTATAGGGTGCTACGGTACATAGGCCTGAGTGCGTTACAGTCTGCTGTTCTGTAAGGACCGCTATCGGTCCACAATACATAGGGTTGCCGTGCACTACTGCTGACCGCTGCCCTATACTGCAGCAGTCCTTCATTGGTATAGGGACTGACGTACAGTCTGCTAATCACTAACACACAACCTGCTTGGTCCACAAAAGTTCTTATAAGGACTGGTAACTTGGTATAGGGTGCTACGGTACATAGGCCTGAGTGCGTTACAGTCTGCTGTTCTGTAAGGACCGCTATCGGTCCACAATACATAGGGTTGACGTGCACCACTGCTGACCGCTGCCCTATACTGCAGCAGTCCTTCAGCGGTATAGGGACTGACGTACAGTCTGCTAAACACTAATACACAACCTGCTTGGTCCACAAAAGTTCTTATAAGGACTGGTAACTTGGTATAGGGTGCTACGGTACATAGGCTTGAGTGCGGTACAGTCTGCTGTTCTGTAAGGACCGCTATCGGTCCACAATACATAGGGTTGCCGTGCACTACTGCTGACCGCTGCCCTATACTGCAGCAGTCCTTCATTGGTATAGGGACTGACGTACAGTCTGCTAATCACTAACACACAACCTGCTTGTTCCACAAAAGTTCTTATAAGGACTGGTAACTTGGTATAGGGTGCTACGGTACATAGGCTTGAGTGCGGTACAGTCTGCTGTTCTGTAAGGACCGCTATCGGTCCACAATAGATAGGGTTGACGTGCACCACTGCTGACCGCTGCCCTATACTGCAGCAGTCCTTCAGCGGTATAGGGACTGACGTACAGTCTGCTAAACACTAATACACAACCTGCTTGGTCCACAAAAGTTCTTATAAGGACTGGTAACTTGGTATAGGGTGCTACGGTACATAGGCTTGAGTGCGGTACAGTCTGCTGTTCTGTAAGGACCGCTATCGGTCCACAATAGATAGGGTTGACGTGCACCACTGCTGACCGCTGCCCTATACTGCAGCAGTCCTTCAGCGGTATAGGGACTGACGTACAGTCTGCTAAACACTAATACACAACCTGCTTGGTCCACAAAAGTTCTTATAAGGACTGGTAACTTGGTATAGGGTGCTACGGTACATAGGCTTGAGTGCGGTACAGTCTGCTGTTCTGTAAGGACCGCTATCGGTCCACAATACATAGGGTTGCCGTGCACTACTGCTGACCGCTGCCCTATACTGCAGCAGTCCTTCATTGGTATAGGGACTGACGTACAGTCTGCTAATCACTAACACACAACCTGCTTGTTCCACAAAAGTTCTTATAAGGACTGGTAACTTGGTATAGGGTGCTACGGTACATAGGCTTGAGTGCGGTACAGTCTGCTGTTCTGTAAGGACCGCTATCGGTCCACAATAGATAGGGTTGACGTGCACCACTGCTGACCGCTGCCCTATACTGCAGCAGTCCTTCAGCGGTATAGGGACTGACGTACAGTCTGCTAAACACTAATACACAACCTGCTTGGTCCACAAAAGTTCTTATAAGGACTGGTAACTTGGTATAGGGTGCTACGGTACATAGGCTTGAGTGCGGTACAGTCTGCTGTTCTGTAAGGACCGCTATAGGTCCACAATAGATAGGGTTGACGTGCACCACTGCTGACCGCTCACCTATACTGCAGCAGTCCTTCAGCGGTATAGGGACTAAGAGTTTTGTCACAGGGTCATTTAAAAAATGACATGCAGAGGAAGAGGCAGGCCCTTCCGCAGGGGTGGTAGGGGTAGGGCAGGAGCAACAGGCTTGAGCCAAAGTGGGAAGTTGCAGAAGGTGCGTTCAATTACTTTAAAGGATGCACCAGACTTGGTTGAGTGGCTCGCTCAGCCTTACTCTTCTGCACCCTCCTCATCCTCTCGATCTGCACCCTCTTCTTCACTCTCTGCTATGTGCACCCCCAAAGACACTACCACCAACAACACGACCACCACCACCACCACCACATACCTTCCGCTTGAGTCACTGGAATTATTTTCCGATCCATATCAAGAGGACATTTCTGATGCGCAGCCACTCTTGGTATTGGATCAGGAAGAGGAGGTAGCAACAAGCGCTACTCAGCAGTCTGACGCCAGTACCCAGATCAGCCCAAGGAGGAGGTTGGTCCCCGGTGTTGCTGCCTACTCTACTTATAGCGGTGGGGAAGGTGACGTTGATGATGACGTGTCTAGTGATGTCACGTGGGTGCCCACAAGAGAGGAAGAGGAGGGGAGTTCAGAGGGAGATATGGACCAGCAGATAGGGAGGAGAAGCAGCAATGACTTACATTGCACAGCAGGGACAAAGCAGACTGCAAATGTATCAGGAGCGAGTCATCGACCATGTACGGTCACATCTGGCGCTCCCAGGACACCGGCACATGGCTCCGCAGTGTGGGCTTTTTTTAACGTGTCCGCTGCTGACAATAGCGTTGCCATCTGCAATCTTTGCAGTCAACGCGTTAGTCGCGGTAAGCCCAATACTCACCTAGGGACGACCGCCTTAAGAAGGCACATGAGCAGCCATCACCGAGCCCAGTGGGAGCAACGGAACACACAAAGCCACACTGCAGGCTCTCACCGTCCAGCCTCGTCTTCTACTTCTCCTTCTCCTCTCTCCTCACAATTGTCCTCCACTCCACCTTCCATCACGCCAAGCTCACATTTTTCTGCAAAAAGGCAGGCTTCCGTGGGCCTAATGTTTGAGCGTAAAAAAATGATGACGCCGGATAACCCTCTTGCCCAACGGTTGGCGGCTGGCTTGTCAGAACTCATAGCCCGCCAACTACTGCCATATAAACTGGTGGACTCGGAGGCCTTTCGCAAATTTGTGGCCATTGGAACACCACAATGGAAGGTCCCAGGAAGGAAGTATTTCTCAGAGAAGGGCATCCCAGAGCTATATGGCCATGTTCAGCGGCAAGTGAATGTATCTCTGGCACACAGTGTCGGTGCCAAGATACATCTGACCACAGACACGTGGTCTAGCAAACACGGGCAGGGAAGGTATATCAGTTTTACTGCCCACTGGGTGAACCTTCTGACGGCCGTCAAGCATGTAACCCGTGGCACCCGTGTAGATTTGGTTTTACCGCCACGGATTGCATGCAGGCCTGACTCTTCTTCTCCTCCTCCTACTCCATCCTCCTCCCTCTCCTCCTCAGCTGCCTCCTCCTTTTCCGCTGCTAGCGTCTCTTCCACTGCACCGCCCAAGCTCCCCAGAACCTATTCCACATGCCAGGTGAGACGTTGCCATGCCGTGCTGCGTCTGTTGTGCCTGGAAGCAAAGAGCCACACTGGCCCGGCACTCCTTTCAGCTTTGCGTTCACAGGCAGATGAGTGGCTAACACCGCTCAATTTGACAGTTGGTAAAGTGGTGTGTGACAACGGTGCCAATCTGCTTAGCGCATTGAAACAGGGCAAAATCACGCACGTGCCGTGCATGGCACACGTCTTAAACTTGGTCGTGCAGCGATTCCTTGTCAAATACCCTGGGGTCCAGGACATCTTGCGGCAGGCAAGGAAAATCTCGGCCCATTTCAGAAGATCTTACACGGCCATGGCTCGCCTTGCTGACATTCAGCGGCGACACCATCTGCCGGTCAGACGTCTTATTTGCGATTGCCCGACGCGATGGAACTCAACCTTCTATATGCTTGATAGGCTGCTCCAGCAGAAACGTGCAGTTAACGTCTACCTGTATGAACTCTGCGAAAGAAACGGTTCTGGGGAGCTGGGTTTTTTTTCACCGCGCCAGTGGCTGCTCATGCGCGACACATGCAGACTTCTGCGGCCATTTGAGGAGATCACCAAACTGGTCAGTCGCAGCCATGGCGCCATCAGTGACATGGTACCTTATGCCTTCTTTCTGGAGCGTGCATTGCGTCGTGTCATTGATCAGGCTGTGGAGGAGCAGGAGCGGGAAGATGAGGAAGTCGCAATGCTGGATGAATTCCCAGGGGGGGCTACTCTATCTGAGACAAGTCAACAACAGGAGTCTGATGAGGAGTCAGAGGAGGATGGTGCCGGGGCGGATGAGCAGGAGCAAGAAGAGCATGCTTTAAACCTTTCTGGGATCCCTGTTGTGCGAGGATGGGGAGAGGAGAATGAAGAGGACGACATTATCCTGGATGATGAGCAGGAGCCAGGCCACCACACCGCTTCCACTTTAGTGCAAATGGGGGCCTTCATGCTCCAGTGTTTTAATAGGGACCCCCGTATAAAAAGCATGAGGGTCAAGGACCAGTACTGGGTGGCAACGTACTTAGACCCCCGGTACAAACACAAAATGGCGGAAATGTTACCGCCGTCGCAGAGGGCTGTCAGAATGCAGCACTTCCAGGCCTTGCTTCGAGAAATGCTGCATTCTGCTTTTGCGTGCGCTGGCAGAGGAGCAATTCCCACTCCCAGAGAAGGATTTGCGGGTACCAATCCAACAGCGCCTGCAAGAAGAGGCCGGTTTGAAGATGTGTTGGTGACTTCGGATATGAGGTCATTCTTTCAGCCGACCCATCGACAGGTGTCATCCGGATCCAGCATCAGGGAACGCCTAGACCGTCAGGTGTCCGACTACATTGGGTTAACGGCCGATGTGGACGCTCTGAGGAGTGATGAACCCCTAGACTACTGGGTGGGCAGGCTTGACCTCTGGCCAGAGCTTGCCCAATTTGCAATCGAACTGTTGGCTTGCCCCTCATCCAGTGTCCTGTCCGAAAGGACGTTCAGCGCAGCAGGGGGGATTGTGACCGATAAGCGTACTCGCCTAGCTCACCACAGTGTTAACTACCTCACATTTCTAAAAATGAATGAGGCATGGATCTCGGAGGAATTCAACACATGTGATCAGTAGACCATGTATATGTCTATAAACAATTTTTGGAATCAAGCACACAGACCTTCTTAATTCATTTGGCTCACTTCCCTGACCCAAAAAAGCACACCGTACTATATGCCCCTACCCTCCTCTTTGAAGAGGTTGAGCGGTGTCATATTTCTACTGGGGCTGCTTATTATGAGGGGTTCCCACCATCCCTGTGCTGTGCTGACTTCCTCCTGGGTGTTCTTATTATGAGGGGCTCCCACCATCCCTGTGCTGTGCTGACTTCCTCCTGGGGGTTCTTATTATGAGGGGATCACACCATCCCTGTGCTGTGCTGACTTCCTCCTGGGGCTGCTTACGGTGCTGCTGTCAGCGCTGTATGTCACGGAGCTGCTGTCAGCGCTGTATGTCACGGAGCTGCTGTCAGCGCTGTATGTCACGGAGCTGCTGTCAGCGCTGTATGTCACGGAGCTGCTGTCAGCGCTGTATGTCACGGAGCTGCTGTCAGCGCTGTATGTCACGGAGCTGCTGTCAGCGCTGTATGTCACGGAGCTGCTGTCAGCGCTGTATGTCACGGAGCTGCTGTCAGCGCTGTATGTCACGGAGCTGCTGTCAGCGCTGTATGTCACGGAGCTGCTGTCAGCGCTGTATGTCACGGAGCTGCTGTCAGCGCTGTATGTCACGGAGCTGCTGTCAGCGCTGTATGTCACGGTGCTGCTGTCAGCGCTGTATGTCACGGAGCTGCTGTCAGCGCTGTATGTCACGGAGCTGCTGTCAGTGCTGTATGTCACGGAGCTGCTGTCAGCGCTGTATGTCACGGAGCTGCTGTCAGCGCTGTATGTCACGGAGCTGCTGTCAGCGCTGTATGTCACGGTGCTGCTGTCAGCGCTGTATGTCACGGAGCTGCTGTCAGCGCTGTATGTCACGGAGCTGCTGTCAGCGCTGTATGTCACGGAGCTGCTGTCAGCGCTGTATGTCACGGAGCTGCTGTCAGCGCTGTATGTCACGGAGCTGCTGTCAGCGCTGTATGTCACGGTGCTGCTGTCAGCGCTGTATGTCACGGAGCTGCTGTCAGCGCTGTATGTCACGGAGCTGCTGTCAGTGCTGTATGTCACGGAGCTGCTGTCAGCGCTGTATGTCACGGAGCTGCTGTCAGCGCTGTATGTCACGGAGCTGCTGTCAGCGCTGTATGTCACGGTGCTGCTGTCAGCGCTGTATGTCACGGAGCTGCTGTCAGCGCTGTATGTCACGGAGCTGCTGTCAGCGCTGTATGTCACGGAGCTGCTGTCAGCGCTGTATGTCACGGAGCTGCTGTCAGCGCTGTATGTCACGGAGCTGCTGTCAGCGCTGTATGTCACGGTGCTGATGTCAGTGCTCTGTATTACGGTGCTGCTGTCAGTGCTCTGTATCTCCTGCACCCTCTTGTTTGCCTACCCTGGTCCCTGACCTTCCCTCTCCTCCATTGCCTTCATTAGCTCCATAGTCCTGAATTGTCAGAACAATTTCCCAAATAAAAAAAAAATGCTTGTAGTTATCGATCCCAAATTCACCTCATACATGTATTATGCTATTGTCCAGGTGGTGGGACTACGTGCTACCCCCTAATAATTACCCCGTGGCCGCAAATTCGACCTAAAGGTTTGCGAAATTCGCCTCCCATTGAAGTCAATGGAGCCCGCGGCGAACGGTCGTTTTCGCGAACGTTTGTGTCCGTTCGCGTTTCGCGTTCGCGAAACGTCCCGTCGGAAGTTCGTCCATCACTATTCACCACGACGTGTCTCCATAGTAAATAATTCCAATCATAGTTAGTTGGTACAGTCCAGCTGATATATAGAATAAATAGAAGATAACAATATAATGTAGAAGGGAGAGCACATATTGGCTCATAATATGAAAAGGAGAGCATCTATTTTTTTATAATATTTATAATATGAACTATGATAATATTCTTGTTATTAATTTTTTTACAATTAAACCTCCTAGTGCCAATTGATGTCATGTGATGTTTATATGCAGCGTCTTTGTTTTTTTTATATTACTTTAGGTACCTGTCATATTCACTATCACCATGTTATCTCCAGGGTGCATGCCTCATATAAAGTCCCACTTGTCTCTGTCTTTTCTGTTTGGTTCAAAGTATAGGGGATGGTCGTGCTTGGTTCTACCCACCTTGCGCTTCATATAAAGTCCCACCTAGCTGTTTGGTTCCTCCAAACTTTTTGTCAACACTCATACGGTATTACCGGATCGGCTGAGAGAAACTGGTACCGTATGTCAGTTCTTTAAAAGAACCTACCACGGGATCCCCAAGACAGAGAAGCAAACAAGAGAGGTAATGGTAAGCCCAAATAAAACAAGCAGCTCCTTCAAGGGTCAGTACAGTGGCTGCTGCTGTTTATAGCATGTAAAGTTTCTACAAAAGAAGTAAAAGAAGAATTTGCATCGAAGTACGTGTCCCGTAGTTATTCCTAAACATTTATTGGTGGAGTATTGGAAGTACCACTTTGACGCGGCTTTGACATTTAAAACATTGTTCAAGGAAGTAACCTGCCCATATTTTGATATATACCAATGAGCCACGCTAGTGTGTGCATGGAGATACAATTCTGATCCTGCTGCATTGCACTGTTTACTTTTTTCTTCACAGAGCTTTATTAAAATGTCACAAGTGTCCGTTTTATTTACTGCAGTGACATTGAGATGAAAAAGAACTCTGTAGGAGTACAGCATAGGAAAGATTACATTTTACCTTGTCCATGCATTGGGGCTATTCTAGAAGAAACTGTCAGTGTAGCAACAACACATCTGGTGTTAACGAAGAGTGTCTGTGTTGCTCAATCGATCATTTAATTGGTTACTGTAGGCAACTAAGACCCTTCAATTGCCATTTGTGTAAATCAGCCCTATGGTATGCAAGGTTTGTATGTTAGTGAAATGACTCAGTGCCTCTGGTCTATTAGATCACCAATAGATCTGCGCACCCTCTTAAATGAAGCAGCTTTATTGCAGTAGAAGTGGTTTTGTTGCGACATTTATTAAAGCGTGTTAAATTATACGGGTGCGATCAGACAGTAGTTTGGTCTTGAATACCCTCCAGCCTGGTTATCTGAATAAAAGACAGTAATGGATCATGTGACAATTATAAGTTTACATGGCTTTTGTGTTGCTGATTTATTAGCCTGTAAGACACAATACATTCCTACAGTGGCTTGTGTAATAGAATTCTTTTTATGAGGCTTCTGCACTATAAAACTTACACATTTCCTCTTACTAGTGTACAATGAAAAGCAGCATCTTAAACCCCTCTGGTTATTTCATTTGGTAGGGAGATTTTAGCATTCATGTATATGTTGTAATTGCCATTGATGTTTCCAGTGATAGTTTATACAAATTTTTTCCTTTTTTTTTCCACTGCTAAGTAGCAAAGGATATACCCAGTATTTCAGGATATGGAGAAGCACGGGACTCACTCCATGTTATGGATGATTGACCCGGCTTGTCACATGGGGCAGGCAGAGCCCTCATCTCTGATTGGAACAATTCAGAGCTTACACAGTGCTATATTTCTTTGCATCTGTATTCTGCACAGAATGGTGGGGAACAGAGGAAAAGGTATGTGCTGCTGATGAGGGGGCAGTTTCCTTCCAGGATTTGCACAAAAACTACCCATATAGTAGGACTTCCCTCCTGAACTGAAAGGGTTAAATGCTTGTCAAAGTGGAAGTGAACCCTCCTATGGTTTTCAGCCAAGGAAGCTGCCATCTTGGCCTCTGTTTAACCTTCAACTGCCATGGTGCTGCGCATGTGTTTAGTTATGACCCCAGCCATTGGATGGTTTAACAGTTTGGTTGAGAGCACAACCAATGTGACAGTTACATTCCTGGCATGTGCCAGTAATGTAACTTTCAACGCGATCATACAATAATCGCATCATGACAGTTCATCTGATATTATTTGATCGGACATGCTAAAAAATTTTTTCGTACAATACTAATATATATTTCCGTATAATCAGTACAGTTGTCACCCGAAAATACAATACAAATACACTACAACACATGACACTTCCATTTTTTTTATTCTGTCGTACGGGAATTTTTGTAACTTTAGGTTCGATATACGACTATCATGCAAAAACAAATCAGACGATCTGTCATCCGATTTTTGAATCGTGTGTACAGGGCATAAGTATAGACGTAGAGGAATAAGTAGTAATATCCCTTTCCTCTTCTCACTGACTCTTCAAGTTGTGGGCGAACCTCTCACCATCCTCATGTACAACGCAGGGTTGTTTGTCTTGCATTGTATTTGATGACATCAGAGTGTGACCACCAGCTGGAGCGTCTTGGAAAAAGGGGCTTTGGGGGATCAGTAACAAAAGTCGATTTTAAACGGCAGTATACTAGCCTGCCGCTAGCGCTATATTGTCTTACCACAATAACTGTATAAAATAGTGTTTTTCATGAAATTCCATATGCTTCTAATATCAGCATGCATTATTCTTGAATTCAAGCTTTTTGCCATTGTACAAGGAACGGAAACATTGTAAAAGCCCGTAGAATCAAATAAGAGGTATATCTAATATTGTAGAAACTTAAAGCTAAAGATTAAGTATGGACAGTTAGACTAATGTAAATGCCATACCTTGCCAATCCCTGTGAAAGGTGGAAATCAGTGTAGTAGGAACCACTACTCCGGTGAGTACTGCTAGCATTGTGGTCCCTTGGTGAGCAGCTGCCCTGCTGCTTAGTGAATGTGAATGAAAAACCAAATTTTTGACTTAACCAGAAAATGAATAGAGGGGAAATCTTTCAATGGGGACACTAGTTCTGCTGACTGAAAGATTCCCTTACTTTGAATGGATTTTCTCTCACTTCTTGTTTAGGCTATGGCACAAGAAGTGAAGGCAAATCACCCCCAATGGGACTCAATGGCAAAAAAACTGACGGGTTTCATAATTGGGTATTTAAAGTAAATTTAACTTCACGCTATTCACTTATCTAACTTCTATTCCTATGCTAAATTAACCTCTTAGCCCTTGTACACACGGTCGGAGAATCTGTCGGAATGAGTCTTATCGGACTGTGTCGTCAGATAATCCGACTGTGTGTGGTATGCATCGGACTGATTCCGTCCGAATCTCCGTCCGACCCAATTTTCCAACATGTTGGAAATATTTCCCGACCAACTGGGCCGGTCGGACCTAATCCGATCATGTGTAGAGCATTTTCATCGGACCAAGTGCCACGCATGCTCAGATAAAATTCCTACATCAAAGCTATTGGCTACTAACCTGAATGTAGTCCCATCGTAACTAAATTACGTCATCACCTTCTGAAAGATCGGATTTTTCACCAACTTGGCCCAACCGTGTGTATGCAACAGTTTTGGACACAATCCGTCGGACTAAATCCGACGGGCAAAATCCGACGGATTTGGTTGGCAAAATCTCCGACCGTGTGTTCGTGGGCTTACTGCACTTTGCTTACTGTAGGTGCACTCTGCAGTGCCTGATGGAATACAACCTCATGCTAGGCCAATGGTATTTTTAACTCTGATCTGATGTGTACTTTGGATTGAGTTTGGGGGTACTTAGGGGATAATAAATTCATTAAATTAGTTAATTATAAGAGTTTGAAAGTTTGAAATACTGGAAAACATTTATTATCAAACATAAGGGGCAGCACTGGGGCTAAGTGGTTAGCACTTCCACTTGGGAGCACTAGGGTTATTGGTTCAAATCCCAACCATGACACTACCTGCATGGAGTTTACATGTTCTGCCTGTACCTGCATGGGTTTCCTGAATAATTTATTGCTTCCTCCCACACTCCAAAGACATGCTGGTAGGTTAATTGCCTCCTGTCTAAATTGGCCCTGGTATGTGTACTGTATCTATGAATGGGAGTTAGGGACTGTAACAGATCCCCTTTGCACTTCACTTGAGTGCTTCCATCAGTACACTGCTTCCTCCAATCTGGACCCACCAAAAGTGACTCCCATCACAGGGACCTTAGATTGTAAGCTCCTTGAGGGCAGGGTCTCTAATGTGAATGTACAATATACTGTATATGTAAAGTGCTGTGTACATTGATGGCGCTATATAAATTACCTGTAAGAAATAAATCAACCGCTTTTAGTAAAATGTAATGGATCCCTGGAAAACAATGATTCACAATAAAGGAAAAAAAACATAAAAAATAAAATAAAAATGTAAGACATACTTACACATACCCTGATGAATTTAAAACTGCGGAGTACACTGTTTTGTATTGAGCGACCCTTAAAAAGTATCTTAACCCAAGAACAAGTAGATCAATTTATTGCAGCTTACTAGTCCTAAATGCAGTCCCTGCATTTGTTTTCTTTTTCAGGCTTTTTTATTGTATTTTAACCTGGTGATCCTGTCATTAATACATTTCCTGTCCGAGGTGACAACATTCTGTTGGTGTTCTGCATTCATGGAGGAGCAGGATTCTCATCCTGGGAAAAGTCTACAAAACGTAACATAGCAGCACAGGCGGAGAGCAAAGGAAGATGCCAACTAAATTTCTGGCAGGATCAGCAGATATTTTTTCCAATGAAAATATATAACAAAATGCTTTCAGTTATATATTTAAAATGCCAAAAGAGTGCAAATAAGAAATGAATTGTAGATGATAAAATAACTGATTTAAGTTTTTGATGTGTAGTCTCAGTATGTACCTATGGCCATAGATTAGTTCATCTTCTAACCTGTGATATATGTGTGTGATCATTGGATTTCTTGTTGGACATTTATGTGCCTGCCTTGTGCTTCACTGATGAGTTTAGCAGGTTTCCATACGTTCCATAGTTGTGTCTCAGATGGCTTTGGGCAACCTCTGACCCGTTCAGGCATCACACTGCTGTGTAATTCTCAGCCGTAAAAGGCTGGAAAAGAACATTAGTCATACATTTATTTTAAACTGAAGTCACAAATGTGACACAAATATTTTAAACCTTTCTAGTTTTCTTATTCTTTCCTAGAGCATGATATCATGTACACTATATTGTCAAAGTATTGGGGCGCCTGCCTTTACACGCACATGAACTTTAATGGCAACCCTTAGTCCAATATTAGTTCAATATTGATTTGGTCAACCCTTTGCAGCTACACCAGCTTCAACTCTTCTGGGAAGGCTGTCCACAAGGTTTAGGTGTGTGTCTATGGGAATGTTTGACCAGTCTTCCAGAAGCGCATTTGTGAGGTCAGGTAGTGATGTGAACCAGAAGGTCTGGCTTGCAGTCTCATCCCAAAGGTGTTCTACCAGGTTGAGGTCAGGACTCTGTGCAGGCCAGTCAATTTCCTACACCCCAAACTCACTCATCCATGTCTTTATGGACTGGTCCAAATCATTTGGTAGAGGGGGAATTATGTTGTGGGGTTGTTTTTCAGGGGTTGGGCTTGGCCCCTTAGTTCCAGTGAATAGAACTCTTAAGGCGTCAGTATACCAAGACATTTTGGACAATTTCATGCTCCCAACTTCGTGGGAACAGTTTGGGGATGGCCCCTTCATGTTCCAACATGACTGTGCACCAGCGCACAAAGCAAGGTCCATAAAGACATGGATGAGTGATTTTGGAGTGGAGGAACTTGACTGGCCTGACCTCAACCTAATAAAACACCTTTGGGATGAGTTAGAGCAGAGATTGCGAGCTAGGCCTTCTTGTCCAACATCAGTGCCTGACCTCACAAAAGCTCTTCTGAAAGAATGGCCAAACATTCCCATAGACACACTGCTAAACATTTTAGACAGCCTTCCCAGAAGAGTTGAAGCTGTTATAGCTGCAAAGGGTGGGCCAAGGCAATATTAAACCCTACGGACTAAGACTAGGATGCCATTAAAATTCATGTGTGTGTAAAGGCAGGTGTCCCAACACTTTTGATAATATAGTATATACTGTATATGAATATATGTGATAAGATTAAAGTGCACCTGTCATGAGAGAAATATGAAAGCTAATGCTGCTTACCTTCTTCTGAAAAGGCTGTTTGCCTGGCTTCAATATTTCTGAGTCATAGACCCGGAGCAAGCATGCAGCACAGGAGTGTCAGGAACTGTCAACATTCCTTATCTCTGTAGAAGAGGGAGTAGGGTAATATAGCACTCTCTGGGAATTAAAAAATTAAGATATTAGATCAACAATAAATCCTGTCTAAATAGCAAACGTATGTAGATTTATTTGTGTGGGTTATAAATATATCCACACACCAGTGTCCACAATAAGGGGTTCGTGGTCTATGTAGATCATCAAGGTGGTCCGTAAGGAGGGTCCATAGTACAAGCTGTACCCTAGTGGGCTGCCAGTCTTAAAGCAAGAAGTAGCTCTAGGAAACAATAAATGGAGAAAGAGACGGCACCCTCTAAGTGCAGCAATAAGCTTACTCAGATTTATTAAAAACGGTTTAAAAACACTCACATTAGATTAGTGGTGCAAAGGCACATCTTAGATACAATGTTTCATCCGTATGTCCATAGGCACGACTCATGGGGCTGTAGTACAGGGTTCACAGCATCTGACTTTTTGGCCGATGGTTAGTGGCGTAGTCCATTCCATGAAATTCTTCAGGATGGTTGAGGTAGTGCTGGTCACTGTAGTGCCCTTGGTCAGATCTTCGGGGAGTCTGTGTCATCAGGAGACGGGCTGGGATAGGCGGCACTTCGGAGCATGCATGCTCCTTCATCAGGCTTTTATTTCTTATCTCTGTACTTGTTCTGCATTAGTAACGTAGAATATTTTGAAGCATCAGGACTGTCAGGTAATTGGTATTTTCAGAAAGAGAGGTCAGTAATGACAGGCTCCATATTTGTATTATGATAGTCCATCCAAAATGTGAACAGGCTGAACCAAGCTCATTACTGCAGCACCAGTTGTGGGCTTGTTTTTGTATTGTACAGCCAACACCTGACTTTCTCTAAATGTGATCTGGGTGGCTATGGGGCTTCCTTGATCATTTTTACGGTGCTCCCCCATCACCTGTGTTGTATCGGTGCTTGAAGGCTCCTGGGCTCTCCTGCTCCTTCTGATAGCCCAGGACCATGGCTACTAATATTAGGATGGCAAGCAGGAGGAGCTTGGGAACATATGCTCCCCAATCTCCTTTGCCTAGTGTGAACCTAGGAGTGCCCTACTCTGAGGCTTTCTGGTTACACAGCTGTCAGAATCCCAACTAGAAAGGTAGTTGCACAGCTGATCAAGCACAGTTTGTGCTTGATTGGCTGGAGCAGTGGAGAGAGGGGTCTAACAAACTCCTGATGTCACCATAAAGAGTACCTGTTACCTGCCCAATAGTATCACATAGGGGGCTTGTTAGCCTGCTTGGTATAGTAATGAAGTTATATTTTCATTTTTAACATTTTTCTTGCATATAATAAAATAAAGTCAATTACAGCGGAGGTCCGCCAAAATTTGTCGCTCGGGTCTCGGGTGCTGCTGCCACCATCTTCGGTAAGGTAATCAGGAACTGAAGCCTTGCAGCTTCACTTCCTGATTCCCTACGGCGCATGCGCGAGTCACGCTGCGCAATCCCGATGGTCCATGCTGTCTCTGGGACCCGTGTGTTTCCCAGCAGACAGCAAGGGGGGGGAGGCATAGACAGGAAGTATCATACAGGTACACCCCTCTGAAAGGTGCCAAATGTGACACCAGAGGGGGGAAGGTTTCCGAAAAGCGGAGGTTACATTTTTGTGTGAACCTCCACTTTAAAGCTCAAAATACCCCATCACTCCACCCACACATACAAAAGTAAATGCACGCTTAGAGTGCACACTGCTTTCTGCCCCAAAGCACCCCCTCCCCATTTTGAGGGCATGTGGCCTTGTATAGTTCAGAGGGGGGGGCGCTCGCTCGACCCCCCCTTTTCTGGCCTGCATGCTCGGGTAAGGGTCTCATATGGATTTTGGGGGGCCAAAGGCTGATTTTTTATTTTATTTTAGCACTGGGTTTCCCCTCACGACCCAGGTCACACTTATCTCAAAGTTGGATCCAAATCGGATCCCGTTTATTAAAGTCGAATGGAAGTCAGATCGATGTTGGACCAATGTCGCAGGGCAAAGTCGGAACAGCAGTCGCCCAACTTTCATGCCGCACCAGCGTGAACCGGGCCTCAGACACCAACCCCCATTATCCCTTCCATGTGTTATACGTACCCGTTCCTGCTCTACCAAAAACTTTGCTGTGCGTCCCACTGTGCACACGCCTTTTCTTCAAAAAAATTCTCCCAGTCTCTGTTCCTCCTGCTCATGCTTGTGGCAATCTACAATATTATACAGGAAGGCTGTACATCTCTGAGACATGCACAGCAGAATACTTGGAAGAAGTTCTGGGTGTCTGACGCTAAAAATAATATATAATTGTAACAAAATGTCTTTGATAAAGTGCTCTGCCTATGTAGTCGGAAACAAAACGTGTTCCTGCTGGCTATTTTAATAAAGAAGGAATATGATTTTGCATCTCGGTGTGCGGCGTTCTTGTTGGTATAATTGATTACTTCAGTGGGGATGAGCTGAGCCAGCATCTGAGATGTAACTATGGAGTATAGAATGTATTCTCACCTGCGGCAGCATGTGGAATGTTTAGCGCTGTATAAAGATTACATTTGTCCTGTAGAGATTTGCCCTCATTTGTGTGAATATTGGATTTTTTATGTAAACCCAAAATGTATTTTTCAGTATGTTTGGCATTATGTCTCAAACAGTTTTCTTAAAAAAGAACTAACATAAAAAATGCTTTTTGTTATTTAACTACCCAGGGGACCAAGCACATGGTAGAAATAATCAAGGGACAGGGGAAGAGGAAAAAGTGGGAGTACCGTGAGGTCACCCCCCAAAACAAGACTTGCATATGGAGAACCGACAACGGTATAGTGTTAGTTTTGACTTTATTACGTGCAAAAAATTCTCAAACAAATTAGCAGGCACAATGGCCCATCCCTACAAACATCTGTGTAAAAAATGGGTTAAAAAAGAGTTGACAATGTTGTCACGCACACTCATCTCATAGGGCGCCACTCACATAAACAAGCATATCACAATAACATCAAAAGACATCCTTGTATCTAAGCCTTAAGGTCTAGGTAGGGGGTCATAAGGTGCTGAGCAATACTTGCCCTGTTCAAGCATGATATATATATGCAACTAGCATCACTGACTCCTCCACTCCTCCACTTCCTTCGACAAAGTCGTGAAATCACGGCTCTTAGGCTAAATGATACTTCATGGGAAGAAAAATATCAATATATTGAGAGGTAACAGTAAGGTGTGACTAAGCATTGGAATCTGTAGAGCTGAAATAGCATCTTCAAACAGTTCCAAATGTTGGCAAAATGTATGAAATGTATTCAATGATGTTTGTCTAGCCAAGTCAAGGGGAAAGTTGTGAACTCGTTGAGTGATCATTTGCTATTATGAATTAACAAGCAGCTTAGAGAGGGGTTGGGCCAGTGGCAGGTGGTGCTAAACTTTATCGGGGGGTCTGCCCTTAGCCCTCTACGGTCCCCTGCACTCAGCTCCTTCAGGGCTTCCTTGGCTTCTCCTCCAAGCCAACCCAATCTGCCTCCTGTCCTGATTGGCCCAGAAGAGAAGCCGGAAGAAAATAGCAAATATTGGGTGGGCAGTACACTGCGCCCCGAGCCCAAACTTTTTCAAGCAAATTAGAGCCTCCTGCTCTAATCATGTGGCTTGAAGAAAAAAAACAACAACTCATAGAATCCTATGAGTCTGGCTCTCCCACATGCAAACTAGGGGTCGATGCCCCTGCGCCACTTATGGACCAGCTGCTTCTGGTCGGGGCTTTGTGCTGGCTGTACATCTCCCCACAGGGACACCCATAATTTGTGCTTTAAAGGAGGGTGGGGTTGCAGTCAGTTTGTAGAGGTACATTTTGGGAGCAACAGGGGCCATCAGTCAGAACGGGACCAAATGCTATACACCAATCAGCATGGGACCAAGTGCCAAATGCATTTGGTCCCATGGAGAGTCAAATATCATACCTCCCAAATTTTTGAGATGGGAACGAGGGACACCTATTAGTAAAAGTATAAAGGCATAGGACACCTCCCTGCCACACCCCATTAAAGGAGAATTATACAAAAAAAATGATTAGTTTAAACCACAAGTGTTTTTTTTTTTACCGCTACTATTCCTTTATACTGACTATTGAAATTTACGAAAAATAGAAATTGGATGAAAAGTTTAGCACTGGGAAACACTTTTTGGAAGATAAATAGTGCACTTCATATATGACTTTATAGATCAGGCCAAAATGAAGGACAAATGAGGAGGAAAGAGGGACAGAGGGAGTTTGTTCCAAATCAGGGACAGTTGGGAGCTAAGAAATACAAAAAAAAAATAACAATAGTTCTTCTTTAAAGCGGAGGTCCACCCTAAAGTGGACCTTCCGCTCATTGGAACCCTCCCCCCCTCCGGCGCCACAATTAGCACCTTTCAGGGAGGAGGGGGTGCAGGTACCTCTACAGTACAGGTATCTGCACCCACTTCCGGCGTAGATTCTGCAGAAGGTACGCCCCTTTCCGCAGAATCTACGCCCCTTTCCGAAGGTCCCCCGCTGCCTGCTGGGAAACACACGGATCCCGGAGACAGCAGGGACCATCCTTATTGCGCAGCGCGACTCGCGCATGCGCAGTAGGGAACCGGGAAATGACGCCGAAAGGCTCCACTTCCTGATTCCCATACCCAAGATGGCGGCGGCAGCACCCGAGAGACGATCGAGAGATCGGCTTCGGGTGCCGACATCGCGGGCGCGCTGGGCGGGTAAGTGTCATTATTTTAAAAGTCAGCAGCTGCAGTATTTGTAGCTGCTGGCTTTAAAAAAAAAAAACGTCGGACTCCCGGCGGACTCCCGCTTTAAGAAAACATTTTCTGTGAGTCTGTTGCAACGTCTTTTTTTTAAATGTTTTTATTACTGGAGATCCTACCAGTATCAACACTTCCTGTTGCAGACTGACAAAGCTAAGCCATTGGTTCACAATTTGCAACAGTGTTGTCTGAACTCCTTCATTTTGTCGTTGGGCTTTCAATTAGGTCTATTAGACAGGAAGAAGCACAAATCACAGGCTGACAACATTGCTGCAAATTGCAAGGCAGTGTCTTATCGTTAACAATCTATAATGGAAAAAGCTGCTAATGGCAGGATCTACAGGTAAAGCTACATTCAAACGAGCTTTGCAAGCAGGATAAATTATCTGGAAAGTATTAACAATTATATGTACTTGTTAATTCATGCATTTACATGCCTTTATTTACATTTACAAGCATTTAAATGTGTTTACACACCCCTGGACTCACAGAGTTTTTTATTTTATTTTTTAACACAGCTAAAATGAGCACACCTGAATGTGGGTAAACACACAGTGAGAATTACACCATTAAAAAGTGTTCAAAGTGGTGGTAAACCCTCCTATCGTTTTCGGCCAAGGAAGATGCCATCTTGGCCTCTGTTTAATTTTCAACTGCCATGATGCTGCCCAAGTGCTCAGTTGTGACACCAGCCATTGGATGGTTTGACAGTTTGGTTGAGAGCACAACCAAGGTGACAGTTAGCATTTACGGCATGCCATGAATGCAACTGTTTTTTTAAACTATTGAATATATGGGTTTACTTCTGTTTTAAAAAAACATTAGGAAACTCTTACAAACACATCTAAGTGCAGGTTTGTCATTGCCAGTGAGGCCTAAGAAACTTTACAACAGGTTCACGAAAAATGATTTGCTCATGTAAACTGTACAGCGAGGCATGAAGCCAAACATACTGAAAAGTAGATTTGTGGTTTACATACAAAGAGCCATCTGGGTTAGTTACATTTAATATTTACCTAAATATGTCAGCAAAATTCATTACCCATCACCAGGAAAAGGAAAAATCCTTATTTGCAGTAATAAATACAAAACAGTGCCGCACAATGCCGCTATGGGATCTTATACATAAACAGTACCAACAAACTGAAGATAGCGTCTCACATACAAATCAAACTATAAAATTACCTCTTATGTGGTATTTGCTTTGTGCTCATAAATGTGGACTTAATATTTGTAAAAAAAAAAACTTATGAATCACAGTCCATATCCTTATTCTACTTCTGCAACTCACTTCTTCTCTGAAGTGAAGTCGCACATGTTAATGTATTGCTTGTATGCTCATACACAATTCTGCTCTCACCTTCTATAATTGATCCAAACTTAATCAGGTCTGATGTGCCTTCACCTTTAACTGGGGTCTGTAAGTGCCAACTTACTTAATGTGCATCCATCCTTAGCTATCAATGGGGATAGTATCATCATTCATCCAAAAAAGAATGCTACCGGTAATAGTGCTCACTGTATTCCCACAAACCACTTAAAATGCCACTCGCATTCTGGTAAATAACATGATGCCTTATTATAAGGCAGCCTATCGAGCTAGGGGAAGAAATTTGAGAAAGTTTGGCAGGCCTGGTTCAACTTGGATAGTACAGTGGGATAGGATGGAGATTCACAGCATGAGAAGGATTTCAAGGTATAGTTGGAAAAGTAACTGCCCAGGCAGTCCAAAATAGTCATAGGGAAAAAGAAAGGTACAGTAGTAAATAAGAAAATGTATGTAGGTTTATAAATGGAATATGATACACTCTAATTGAGCTGTGACAAGGGAGGGAAAAGGAATGGGGGGGGGGGGGGTGTTGGGTTAATCGTTTTAATCGTTTATGCTGGCCCTGTGTGGCAGCACCATCGGGAATGTGTCATTTTGATACACCCCGAATGGAACTGTGTTTTATTTTCATGTTCTGGAAAAATTTAAATAAAAAGAACTCACTTAGACTTGTACACTGATCTGGTGCACTTCAGAGATCACAGCTTGTGTTACCCTTTAAAAATACAGCCTGTTGGTACCTCTCCAAGATGGCGTTTAGTTCACTTCTGGTTGCAGCGTGATATCATCGGTTCCACCAAATGCGTTGCGTCATTTGATCACATTACTTTTTGCAGCCCCACTACAAGGGTCAAATGCTTGTTTACATCAAGGGAACTAGCAAAAGATATTCACTTACTTGATCCACAGTAGCAACCCTACACTCTGGCAGTGGACTTTCCCATGGCATGTTCACATCCATTGCTGGGCTATGGATGCTGCATTGTGCTTGATGAGGTGAGAGGAGAAGAACATGCAGAGATTGGTCTAGAAGCACAGAGGGAGCCTGCAGGAGGTGTACTCTAGACCTAAACAAGTATTTAACCCTTGCAGCATGGGGGCAGCCCCCCCATAAAAGGAGGGTTTTTGTCAGCCTTAAGTAGCAGGTTAGTAATGTCACAGCTTCACACCTTTGAGTACTTTTCTCAAAAGCAGACTTGGATATATTTATTAAACCAGTACAAGTTAATCTGTTTTTCAGAAACAATTTAGCTACTTATTTATCATACAATATAGTAAAGGTTGCAACTTTGCAAAAAGAAAAAATCAAACAAAAAAACTAAAAATATGTGCTGATGACTATACACAGGTTGCAGAAGCTGTTTTCAGCCGGTGCTAATTTTAGGTCCTCAATAAAAAATAAAATGACAGCAACCACATCCTAATTTAGTTTCTGTAAAATATTAGGTAAAGGTTTACTTGATTAAAATTAATGCTTAACTCTTGTCTATAATGATGAATGTATTCAATTATTCTTGTAGCAGAACAGTACCTAGTTAATTAATAATTCCTACAGCCCAAGACGTGCCTTCTTATGTCTGTTCATTTATCTCTTCACCAGAGCACTCCTGTGGGTCCAATCGAGGTGCGACATTTCCAACATCATACAAAAAGAAAAGTATGTTTGACTTCACTGGGAACAAGGTATGTCATAATTTTCTGGTGAACTTATCATTTACAGCTTAACTCCATACAAGTTGTGTAACTACAGGGCTGGAACAACGTTGAGGGCATGTGATAACACTCAAGAAATGACACAATGTAAAGTAGTGAGTGTACAGCTTGTATAGCAGTGTCAATTTGCTGTCCCCTCAAAATAACTCAACACACAGCCAATAATGTCTAAACCGCTGAAAACAAAAGTTATTACACCCCTAAGTGAAAATTTCCAAATTGGGCCCAATTAGCCATTTTCCCTCTCCGGTGTCATGTGACTGTTTGTGTTACAAGATCTCAGGTGTGAATGGTGGCTGTTTAAAGTGAATTATATTTGTAAAATTAAAATTGGTAAAAAACAGGTGAACCTTTTCTCCTTTTGAATATTTAGTCCTGTGCAAGGGAAATTTTTTAAAAAAACTGGATATTTGTAAGGACTTGATTTGGTACTGAAAGTTAACAGGTTTGCTAAGGGAGAAATCACTTTATTAAGGGAACCACTTTTAATTTTTGGTGGTTAATAATCATCAGAAGTAATCAAAGTGTAGAGCACCTTGTATATCTTTCAGAAACAGTTTCTAACAATATGGGACTTTTGATGTGTATCCCCTGCTCTTTCTGCTCAAACAAAATTCATATAATAGACACATGAAGCGTTTATGAGGATTTAGACAGGAAACTGAGGACAGCATTTATTTACTAGAGCAGCTTAGCATATGCGTATAGGATACATTAAGCAAAATATATGCAGCAACTGACATATTGGAGTTGACTTACTTCACTTTACAAGGGAATTTTGATGTTGCAAGAGATTTTTCTGGGTCCCACACCACCATCTTCCTTTTCTATGCCATTGGAAGCTGGCTGTCTCTTACACCGGCACCTGATTACCAGGTCTGCATCTCCTAGGATATGTGAAAGGCATATCCAAGGAGGCTGCAGGAGCAGAAACACATAATTCTCGCCATTCAATGGCGGTGGAGGTAGGGCTACACAAAAATAGCTAATGTGAAATCTGATTGGCTGCTATGGAGTCCTTCACATCTTCAGCATACTCATACTCTACTGCCTTAAAATAAGGTCCCTTTCAGGCTGGGGCAGTGGGTGCGTCAGCGGTAAAGCGCCGCTATTTTTATAAGCGGTTTACCGTCAATTTCGCTGCGCTATTCGGCCGCTAGCGAAATTGAATTGTAGAGTGAAAGTCCACTTTAAAGAAACCTAGTTGTCTGACCATTTATTTTAACAGCAGTAATCTCATAATATTATATATGCATTTTTTAATTCATATATTTAGGAGAAAATTATAAAAGCAGACCAGTGCAATAAGGTGCAAATTCCATGTAAATAACAACAAAACAAAACAATAAAAACAGTAATGCATTTCCTATTTTTTTTTCACCTAAAGAGGAGAGTGGAGGGCTTATTATACAGGCACAAGGTAAACCAACCAATATGTACATAATTGTCCAGTTACTGAGTTTTTGGTTTAACCACTTCAGCCCCGGAAGATTTTACCCCCTTCCTGATCAGATCACTTTTTACAATTTGGCGCTGCATTGTTTTAACTGACAATTGCACCGTCATGGAATGCTGTACCCAAACAAAATTTGCATCCCTTTTTTCCCCACAAATAGAGCTTTATTTTGGTGGTATTTGTATTCTGCAGTTTTTATTTTTTTCACTATAAACAAAAAAATTCTGTAAAAAATATACTACCGTAATTGCTTAATTCCTTAAGTTCTTTTGGCAGCTAGAATTCTCAAAAATTTAATATATTTTTTACTTTTTGCTATAATAAATATCCCCCAAATTTAAAAAACAAAAACTAATTTCTTCATCAGTTTAGGCAAATATGTATTCTTCTACATATTTTTGGTAAAAAAAAGGAAAAATCGGAATAAGCGTATATTGATTTATTTGTGCAAAAGTTATAGCTTCTACAAACTATGGGAAAGATATATGGCATTTTTATTTATTTTTATTTTATTACTAGTAATGGCGGGAATCTGCGATTTTTAGTGGTAGTGTGACATTACGACGGACAGATTTTGACACATTTTTGGGACCATTGACATTTAAACAGCAATCAGTGCTATAAAAATGCATTGATTACTGTATAAATGTCACTAGCAGGGAAGGGGTTCACAATAAAGGGCGATCAAGGGGCTAACTGTGTGTTCCCTCAATGTGTTCTAACTGTTTGGGGATGGAACTAACTAGGAGAAATGACTGATCTAGTCCCTACATTGTAGGAACACACGATCTGTCTTCTCTCCTCTGACAGCACAGGGATTTGTGTGTTTACACACAAATCCCTGTGTTGGCTCTTGTGCACGCGACCACACGTGGCCACCGGCGATTGCGCCCGTGCGCTCTGGTAGCTCTCCTGGGAAAAACTGTTTGGGGATGGAACTAACTAGGAGAGGTGACAGATCTAGTCCCTACATTGTAGGAACACAATCTGTCTTCTCTCCTCTGACAGCACAGGGATTTGTGTGTTTACACACACAAATCCCTGTGCTGGCTCTTGTGCACGCAACTGCACGTGGCCGCCGGCGATCACGCCCGTGCACTCTGGTAGCTCTCCTGTGCAAAGCTGTATATATATATATATATATATATATATATATATATATATATATATATGGGATTTCGCCCAGGAGAGCCATTCTGCAGCAGTATATCTATGTGAGCCGGTCAGGAACTGGTTAAGTACATCATAAATCAGATACATTTACAATATGTTAGCAAATGTTGAAGGCATAAAAAATCTCAATAGGATTCTGCAGGAAATTATAGAACAATTACAGATAAAAGGCACCATATGCAAAATTCTGGTTGTTCCAGAAGCATGTGTTATTTAGATCACTTTCATAAAGCTTCTTTGCAGAATTATATAAAAAAAAGAAGATTCAAGTACTTTAAATTCCTCTTTGGATATCTGTCTCCAATATCTTTTCATGCCACATGAATATATATGTGCATTTAAGGTATTTTATACATCTTATTTACCTGTAAAAACCTCCTTCTGTAGAAATTCAGATGCCCAAAGTCTTTTGTTGGACACCATAATTTTGGATGTGATGCCAGCACCAGCAGTCTCAGCGGGACCTGACCCTCAACTTATAGTACAGGTGCTATGACTGGAGCACAGGGGTGGAAAGCACAGGCATAGTCATAACACGCACAGCTGCTGATAATAACCCCTGCAGCACTGGAAGATCACTGCAATGGGGGCAGAGGACTGGGGGCAGAGGACTGAGCATTTCTACTGTACACAGCACACAGCACACACTTCATTGCTAGTAGATAGCATTATTGGTGCTGTTAAAAAATAAATAAAACAACTTCAGCTTTAAAATAGAATTGTGCCATTGCATCATTTACTCTCTGACGTTAATAATTTGTAAAATGCAAAAAAAAAAAATACTGGATACATGTGTCCTGTTGCAAAGGCAGAAGAATGTCACCAGCACACCGAGGATCTCCAATGTGGGTCCAAAGTTTCATTCAGCGATCACATTGTTACAGCAAGAGCAACATTTAGGAGTCTCCCAGGACCCCTTCATCAGGCATGTCTGATGAAAGGGTCCTGCAAGGCTCTGAAACATTGCTCTTAAGCCCCATACACATTAGTAGTTTTTCTGCTGAGTTTTTCCTTCAGGTTTACTAAACCATGTAGTGCAAGGACCTGCCTGATTGCATACAAATTGAAACTCCTAAGGTTTGACCTCATATTATATGGTTTTGGTAAATCTGAAGGAAAAGCTCAGCAGAAAAACTGATAGTGTGTATGGGGCTTAACTGTAACATTGTGATCCCTGAATAAAGCTTTGGACCCACATTGGAGATCCTCGTTGTGCTGGTGATGTGCTTCTGTCTTGAAAATCTTTGGTTTCAGCCGATGGTGCTAGAGCACCTGCTTATATACACAGACATTATCCAGGAACATATGCATTGGAACTGTGCATTGGTATCCTCTGTTGCAAAGGGGGCTCATTTACAGTAAAACTTGGGCCTTTTCACCAAAGTCCCCCAAAACTGTTGGGGGACTTTGGTGAAATATCCCCTAATTTCTCACTTATGTGACAGAGAAAGGGACTGATGACAAAGATTCCCCAGTTCTTTCTCTGCAGTCTCAGATGCACTGGAGTGGACAGTGAATGAATAGGAAGTGCTCTGTGCTGAGTTTACTATGCTTCAGTTGTGAATAAGCACAGAGTGATCAGTACCGATTCCCTACTGTGTTAATTCAGAAAAGGAAGGGGCCAGGAAAATATGTAATTTACCGGCCCCTTCCCCTGCTCTCCATCCTCTATCCTTTCCACATCTCCTGAGAGGAGAGGGAAGGGCAGCAGGGGGAATCTGCGCCACATGGGGTGATTAGGGTGTGCCCAGGCACACCTTATGCACCCACCTTACGTCAATCAGGGCACCATTTGGGTTCCCCTCAGGTGCTGTGAGCATGAAACCAAGATTGCAGTGGGTCAGAGATGAATGAGAAGACTCTGTAAAGGGGGTACTATGTTGTGATGGGGGCTCTCATGTATAGGGGGACTCTGAAGTGATGTGGAGACTCTGTGGTGGTAATGGGGGTCCTCTGATGTATGGGGGGTTTCAGTTGTAGACTCAGGGGAGACTGAGGGTTTTCAGGGGAGATTCTAATGTAAAGGTGAGGCCCTGATGTAATGGGGAGACTGTGGTGCTGATGGGGGTCTTTTGATGTATGGGGGAGGGGGGTTGTTGTGATATGGGGACTCTGATGTGATATGGGGACGCTGGCTACTGATCAAGGCTGATCAAGGCTGTTGTGTGCATTGTCCCAGGCTCTGATTTCCCATTAATAAGTGAAATTTAAATTTTTTACATTTTAGACTGGGATGCTTTGAGACTTTGCATACTTTTAAAGAGGAAGTAAACTCTCCCACTCTGATGCTTCTTTTCATTTAGTCCATTATAATAAGTAATTATCAAACTATAGCACTGTAATCCAGCCAAAATCGCATATGGCAACCCTGCTTCCCTGCTCATAGCTGACTTGTTTTATTTCATAGTATTTACTTGTATCTAGTGTTTGCCTATGTAAGTCTTATCAGCTGATAAGACTGCAGTAATGCTGTCTGATGCCTTTTTTTCCACTCCATGTGATTTCACATGGGGAGTAGGAGGAAGCTCTGAGTGATTATGCAGTCTTGTGAGATTTCAGTGCTGTGCTGTAGGAAGTCGTGATAATAGATAGACAAGTACACAGAGTGTGCCGTAAATCAGGGGACATATGGGCATGCTCAGTGATGTCATTCTAAAGAACAAAAAGAAGGGCTTTTTTTTCTGGGTGAACTTAGTGGAACTCAGTTCTACCACCTCTGGCTCAGACCCTTTGGTGCTTGCTCACCACAATCACTTGTAAACATAGAAGAAGTTTCTCTGTTTACAAGTGACAGCTCTGCACTTGTATTTAATGCCCCTTTAAGACTCTCCTACTGTTTTCATGAAATTTGATGTGATTTAGAGGGTGTGTGTAGGGGGAGGGGTTTGTGGGACCGTGGTTAAGTTCCAGTACCTATTGTTTGAGAAAAAATGCCCTGAAAAAAAGAATTACAACAATACTAAGCAAGTAAGGAGATATCTACAAGCAGTGTTCATTAAGGTTTTTTTATGCTGATTCACATGGCACAAAGTTGTGGGGGAGAGTTTACAACCACTTTAAAGGGTGCCGCGACTGAGCAAAGGGTGAGAAATGCTGGGTTAGTATACTACCCGCCTACCTTTTAGATTCATCATTACACCTTCCCATCCCCAGATTGGGACAAAAACACTTCCAAAAATGCCACCAGGCTCATTCACCATGGCTAGCAACATAGACATGTACCTTCACAAACAGTACAAAAGGAATCCTTTCCATAAATCCCTTTTTCTCTTTGTGTTCCTGGCTTGAACCATTTTTCCTTTCTAATAAAGCGGCTATGAGTATATAATTCTGTAGTGTGACCTATCCCAGGGGAACGTTGGCCAGCACTGCAGAAGGAGCACAGAACATTCTGTAATCATACTCATCCCGGGTACACTGTGAAGTCAATAACACAGTTTTTAATCTGAAGAAATAAGCCATCCTTGTTTCTAACACAGATGTGGTCCTTACAATATTTCTACTTAAACAAGAAAGCAAACCTTGGTGCTCGCTTGCTTTTAAAAGTATAGTTGTTCTGCATTATTTATTTGTAACTGGATAATGTACTGTCGTTTGCGCAGTGTAAAAAAATAGCCTGATGAAGAAATGGATATACTCACAGTGCATCTGTGTAAACTAATGCGTATTTACATGAGAGTAGACCTCTAAACGCAGCACTATAGGAATCATTGGGACCCTACGCTGCATCTGCAAACTGAAATGCGTGCTGCATTTAGAGGCCTGGAAAAGAGTAGGACAAATCTGCATCTGGGGGCATACATATTAGTGGATTTGACATGTGTATGCATGTAAACACGTGCACACTTACATGCATAGGGTCATTAGAAGAAATGTAAGCATCTAAATGCTGTACATGTCTAAACGCTTTAGGTGCGTGTTTTACTCAGGATCTTCTGCTAGCTCCTCCAGCAAAAACCTGCATTCCATGTGCAGAAAATACACATATACCCATATATGTGAATGATGCTCAAAGGAACAGGGGTTGTAAAGCTTGTGACACCAGCTATGCCCATACAGCCCTGGCTTCTGACAGGATGAAAAGTTTGGACTAATTTAAATAGCACGTGTTCTCAAACTCTGACTGGTAGGTTTATGAAATATTCCTCATCATTTTTCACTTTTTGAACTTCACTATACTGAAAGCTAATAGGTGGTGGTGTAGGGATTGATTTTTTGCAGATTTTCTGCTTTCTGTTTTAGCGCTTTTTTACATTTGTGGTGGAGTGTGGTGCCCTCTGCAGAGCGATCCACATTTGGATCATTTATAGAGGGTATTTGACAGGTGGGTAGGAGACTTTATATATTGCTTCCTCACCACCTGATTTAACCCTATAATGCCACACTACCACACTTGACACATAGCAAGTTTTGGCCATTTTGTTAGTGCCCCTTTAAGTTTTGCCCCTCTTGTAGTGATGTCATGGCTGGAGCTAGTGCCCTTATGATACCAACTGTAGGTTGGGCCCAGTTAGAGCAGGGTATGAGAACAGAACACCCTGGTGCTGCGTCCTGTAGCACTCATCCCATCAAAAGTAAATTTGGGGGCCTGGCTGGGCACAATTGAGAATGAGACATTATGAGACATTATGAGAGCAAGCAGGATGCCAATGGAGGGACCTTTCCACCCCTGGTCCTCAGAGGCTTGGTGTAGTGGGGCCTGGAACTGATTATTCTAATGGGAAGCTGTTCCAACTTGGTGGTATGGGAAGATGGCTCCAAATACTTGTGCTCTGTACTGATAAAGACTACTGCAGGATGTATTTTTTCCAATTTTGTTCTGTACTAAAGATTTTGCCAGTATGTCTCATGTGATGTATTATTGGAAGAGGTATTAATTACAATAAAGTGCTGAAGTTACATCTAAGAGTGGACATTCCTTTATTCCAATTTGGGGCTTCTGGTTAGGAATGTAGGGAGCAGGCCTATGGCTATGAGAAATGTGGAAGATGGTGGAGACAATAGACAAGCCGGTACATGAGTGCCCCATCCAAGAAGAAGCGGGGCAGGGCCTGGAACAGCTTGGTGCCATTGGCTGTCCAATCCAGTTCCTCAATGGTTGAGTTTGACAGTCAGTTGACCAAGAAGAAGCAGGATGAGACCTGAGACAACTTGCCACCAATGGCCCCGCTAAACTTAATGGGCTAGTTTGAGAGGCATCACCATGAGTTTTACCTTTGCACCTTGAGTTAAAAATGCTATGGCTGCAAAGCAAAGATCTAAAGCTACAGCAGTGGTGTGCTGCCCCATCTAGCTGCTATTTTACAGCTCAAGTGGGCAGCCTGGGGGTAGTGGTAAAACCATGGTTCAACACCCCCCCCCCCCCCCTCACCCCTCGGCCACCCACCAGAAAAAGACCTTACAGACCACTTAACTTCCACCATACATTGTAAGACAATGGTGGACAGGTTTTTCTGGAGCACTGAAATACACACTTGGGCAGCCAGTGCACCACTGAATGGCTGTTATTTAAGCTGTCATTGGACAGCTCAGACCAAAGGCACAATGTGGGGGGTTTAAAGTGTCACTGACCACCAATGATTGTGTTATTTTTAAGGTGTGTGTGGGGGATAGTTAAACTGCCACTGATCAGCACCAGTGAGAATAGTACTACCGTATTTAAAAAAAAAAAGGAAATAAATGAAAGGTAAATGTAAGAAACCCCAATGTATTGGTCTTTTTCCCTTTATATAGTAAAACAAAAAAAAACTGTGGTTATTAAATACTGCAAAAAAGTGCTACCCATCGCAAAAAAAAAAAGAAATGATGTAAAATGAATCTGGGTACTGTGTGGCTTGACTGAGTAATTGTAAATCACAGCACTGAAAATTAAATCATAGCCAATGGGGGAACAGGCTGCTACCCAAGTGACTAAAGCAAACACTGCAATAATATTTCAAAATATGCACCAACCAATAAGACCCCCTATAGTATAATAAATACTAATTAGCCCATCTTTTTAAGTTTACTTCCCAGGAATTGTTTGCATTAGCTTGTTTCTAATGAGACTTCCACCATATCATTTATGTGGAAACTACAGCTCATTGTTTTTTATTCTTCACGCCATGGCCTTTTACTGTGGTGCCGAAAGAAAAGATGAAGCAGTGTATTACACTATAAGGCAATAAAAGATGTTCTTTGGAGTATATCTTCTTCTGCCCCAAATATATATCTCATACAATGTTGGACATAGTGGTTGTCATACTGGCAGGTTTTAAGTAAAGTGTCAGCCATTTTCTACTTGTATGAAATAAACCAGAAGCTTTTTCGTACACATAGAGCTACCCTGACCTTGCCGCAATATATATTTTTTTCTTGTACACCAAGCAATTAATCTGGGAACAGAAGGTCTATTTTGGTCCAACGGCTGCAGGTTCAAATGTTTTGGAAAAAAACAGGAACAATGTAGGTGTGAAGTTTTACCCAGGTCACCTTAATGGGGTGTTAACGTCAAGCTTTGGTTGTGTCTGGCTAAATGTTTGGGCTGTTAAATGGCTAGACAAACACACGTGGCAAGACTGACTCACTGAAATTTAATTGCCTTATAAGTCTGCAATAATGACTGTAAATGAAAGTATGATGTTATTTTAAGGAAGCCAGCTCTCAGTGTTGTATCTCAACATGCAGTTCTTTTTTTGGCTCTGCTTTATGTCGATGTCATTGTACTACAAGAAACACAATTATATGTGTAAAAGAATGCATAGATGCAGAAACCAAGTGTAGCTTCCACATAGATTTGCAAATATATGCTACTAACACCTATGTCTTTAATACATAGTGTTTAAGGAAGGCTGTCTATTTCTTTAATTAGGATACATGTGCTGCCACTGCGGACCTTGCACCCTTCTATACTGACTGTGGGAAACAGGATGTTGAATACTTTCTGCTGGCACATGCCATTAATTGTTGATCATACCAGACTCTTAGGTCTTTTTCTTCCCCAACAAGTACTAGCAAAAATTCACAAATTTAGTACATTTTAGTGATTTATTCCCAGTGAGGTTAAAGTAATGCCAGTCCTGCTGTATTTCGGTCTGTTGATAGGTTGGCCAGGCGAAGATGGTACCTCAGAAGAAGATGTGTTGGGGGTTGGAGCATCACTTTGAAGGGGTGCACATTAGTACTGCAAGAATGTTTGTGCATTTTATGGTGCATAGTATACAGAATTTATATTAGTCATCGTTATTATTGTAATTACCACATTTTTTAAATGTAACCTCTGTGCTGCTGTGTCTGACTCTAAGTGTATCTAAACCCAATAACAAAAATGTAATATATTGCAGCTTGCCAGTGTAACTCTACCCCCTTAAGAGCTGCAGAGTTTTGGGCCCCCCTATAGTCTGCACAGGCAGGCGACATACACTTTCCAATTTGCATCCTGACACAAGAAACTTGTTTTTTAGGATTTATTAGGTACTTCAACTTGGATAGGGTAAAAGGTATTATGGGATACCCAGCTTGACTCAAAGAAGAACAAAATGAGGACAACTTCCTTCTCTATCATTCGGAGTGGATTTTTAGCAAAGTCACAACTTCTAGGAGCTTTCAGTCCCTTTTATGAAAAATACCTCCCACCTGGCTACAGTATCAGATCTCAAGGTAAGAGATTGGGTAAAAAATAAACTGTCCCCTGAAGACTTGCCAAGAACCCTGCATCTCGCAGACTCCCTTATAGGCTCTGGGGGTGTAGAGGTACTCACACTGTCCTTGTCTTGCAGCTATGGATAGAACTGCTTTCAGGCCTTCTGCTGGGCTGGTTCCTTTCCAGACTACCTTCCAGAATTCCCCCTCCTCCGAGGCCTCCTCCCAGGCTACATAGCAGCACCTCAACCATCCATCTTTGACCCGACTCCCCTGCTGGCCAGGCTCCACAATATTTATCAGCTGATTCAGCCACCCTGCCAGGCCTCACCTAGATTCAAATAAATATTCATATCTCTGTCTCTATAGCCCAGCCCACTAGCTTATAGAAGTTTCCTCGAAACCTCCAGAATCAGGGGGATGTGATAGAGGCCTGGTCTGCAGAGCCTCCCAGCCTGACCTGAATCTGAACCCTCACCCAATTAACAGACTCATGCAACTACCAGTCCTGAGCAAGCACATTTTCCTATACCTATTATAGCACTAGAGGGTGCTACACCAGTCCTTAGATGTGGTAGACATATTCATTGTATTTTTAACTTTTTACTAACTGACAATCCTGCCAGCAACACAACTCTTGACAATGGCTCACTCACAGTACCTAAGGAGGGCTAGAATCCCAAAAAATATAATTTACTCTGCTTTAGTTGGGGAAGGCTAGAATCGCTGTCAGCTTTTTATTGTTGTCTGTGTTTTGCAGATTCTTTTCTCACCTCCTTTCTGGTAAAATGTGCACCTAGTGCAGAAAGTGAGGTGATATCTCTCTAACAGAGCTCCAGATAGCAGTAAAACCTGTTGGAGGTTCTAGCCTTTCCACTCCATACAAAACATAAAAAATAAAAATAAAGTTGGCTGTAGATACAACAAGCTAACAAGCTACACCCATAGCACGAATAGGACAATTTAAACAATAAACCTGTTCTACTGTATGTAGAATTTCATTTATATAAAGCCATTTGTAGCTGCGTTAATAAAACACATATTAAATAAGTATGTAAAAATATTCTTTAGCCTCAAATCTGCTGATTTACTAAGTTATATTCCAGGCTGCATTCTGCAAAATGTATTGGATTTCCTGTGCATGGCTCAGAGTTCTGTCATCACCAAAGGATGTAATTAATATCTGAATACGTGTGGAATAGCAACAAAATACTTTCCTGTATCCTGTATTAAGGAAAACAATCATTTTAGTTTTATTGTTTTAATTTACAAGGTTTTCAAACAGTTTCCATTTTTGTTGTATTATTCTTATAGAAATTCACACATCTATAGGGACTCCTATAAATGTAAAATTTTATCACAGAAATGGTGATGCTCAGTTCACTTTTTGAAAAGTACCAGGCTTTGGTTGTAAAAGATGTGCACATGGCACACAGGGAGATTCTGAGTGTACCACAAACACTATCACAACATGCATGTTTATGCACTGAGGAGACATCCTTGGTTGCACCCTTAATCTGTGGGAACAACAGCAACTAGCCTAGATGATAGATTCTTACCCGTGAGGATCAGCAGGCTGTAGAGGTAACAGAATTACTGTAGGCGCTGGCCATTTCTTAATCTAAATAATTGACCAGACCGGGTGATAACCATCTTACATCTATGCAGTGGCGTACCTAAGGTAGGCAGCCATGGCAAGTGCCATGGGTGCCATGGGGGGAAGGGGCGGTGAAAAGTCGCCCTCCGCATGAACAAAAAATCCCCACCTGTCCCCCCGGCGCCGGCCAGCCTGTTGGATTGCGACGCCGATGTTCTATCAGATAGTCGGCTGTTGGGCTTGGCTTAGGCTGAGGGAGGCTCTGTCAGCAGGGAGGGGTGGGGCAGGGAGCTCCACTGACGCTCTGAATCTGCCCTGCCCCGCCCCATGTAGTCTGTATGTGCCTCGGAGCACTGAGATCGCCACTCCTGGACCACAAATATTCCCGCTCCCTACCGCCACAAGCCCCGCCCCTATCGCAGTAAGCCCCCCCCAAACAGAAAACTCTGCCTCCGGACCTCTGAGAGCGGGAGGTGAGCCCACTGGCCAGGTAGGTCTTTCTGCCTATAGACTCACTGTTACTAAACCCTCCCTGACAATGTTGTTTAGCCCCCTGTATAGCTGTGCATTGCTGAAAGTTCAAATTTTAAAACTGGCTACTCCTGTAGTATGTCGCATTCGAAGTCTGGTCATCTCCTGTAGTATGTCACATTCGCAGTCTGGTCATCTCCTGTAGTATGTCACATTCGCAGTCTGGTCAACTCCTGTAGTATGTCGCATTCGCAGTCTGGTCTTCTCCTGTAGTATGTTGCATTCGCAGTCTGGTCATCTCCTGTAGTCGCATCTACAGTCTATTTAAAAGTAGTACCTGCTGTTGCACAAATCACTTTATTACACTTTTATTTCTGATATTTATGGCTATGCATATTTATTTAATTCATATCGAGCACTATATTTGATTGGCTGCTTCTGCTTGGCACACACGCACAATCAAATAGTGCTCAATAAGGATTACATAAATAAATATCATAAAGTTTAATAAGGCGATTTGTGCAACAAGCTGCTTAAACAATCCACATTCAGTGAAAGTTCATGTAGTGCAAACTTTGCAGTACATGAACTCTCGCTGAATGTAGAATGTTTAATGAGCAGGGGCGAACTGACCCATCGGCACTTTAATTAGTGCAAATCCATAATTTGTTAATTGAGAGATTAAAGAGTTTGACTTGTAGTTTTGAAATGCTGTTTTTTCAAATTTTTCTTGCACGTGATTGGGTATTTTTTGCAAAATGAAGGTTTGCCTCATTTACTAAGCTCTGGAGTAACTGTACTTGCAGAGTACAAATGCACTTTGTGAAGTCCATAGTCTATGTTACCTCTATTTTACCTCTACATAGTCTATCACCTCTTCAATCCATCATGAAGGCTGCTGCCAGACTCATCCACCTTACCAATCTCTCTGTGTCTGCCACTCCTCTCTGTCAATCCCTCCACTGGCTTCCGCTCAGCCAAAGAATTAAATTCAAAATGCAAACAACTACGTAAAGAGCCATCCACAATTTCGCCCCTAGCTACATCACTAGCCCAGTCTCTAAATACCAACCTACTCGTTCTCTTCGTTCCTCTCAAGACCTCCTGATCTCTAGCTCCCTCGTCACCTTCTCCCATGCTCACCTCCAGGACTTTTCCAAAGCCTCTCCAGTCCTATGGAATGCCCTACCCCAATCTGTCCGCTTATCTCCTACTTTATTAGCTTTTAGACGATCCCTGAAAACCCTTCTCTTCGGAGAAGCCTACCCTACCCACACCTAACAACTGTATTTTCATTTTCTCCAACAGCTCACCCCCCACAGTTATTACCTTTTGTTTACTCTTGTCCCTCCCTTCTAGATTGTAAGCTCTAACGAGCAGGGCCCTCTCATCCCTCCTGTATTGATTGGTATTGTAAGTGTACTGTCTGCCCTCATGTTGTAAAGCACTGTTGGCACTATATAAATCCTGTATAATAATAATAATTTAGAAAATCAACTATAAAGTTTGCAAGTGTAAGAATTGATGCTGGTTTGAAGCCAAAAGGTAGTCACAACAAATATTGATTTGATTTAAATTTTTCTTTCTGTTTGCTCAATTTGTAAATTGATAAAAATAAGCACTTAACATATATATATTTTTAAAGCATTCTTAATTTACAGCATTTCTTCACGCCTGCCTAAAAGTGTTTCACAGTACTGTGCCTATACAGTATATATATATATATATATATATATATATATATATATATACATGGGCGTCCGCAGAACTTTTTCCAAGGGGGGGCATCATTTCAAGGCCACTCATGCTCCGCCCCTTTTCGACAATCTCATGAAAATCTTTACACTGGTAATACATATGTGTTATATAACAGATAATTCATCTTCACTTTGTATTGGAAGTGACTCTGGCGGCTGTGTTCCATGCCCATATAGCCTAGAGAATGTACATCTTTTTACATTGCAATACATCTGTTGTGGCCATATTTTGATCTCATACTGTCACTGTATAGGCTGTTTTCATCAAGATAAAAATATGGCCACAACAGATGTATTGCAATGTAAAAAGATGTACATTCTCTAGGCTATATGGGCATGGTACGCAGCCACCTGAGTAACCTTGCGGACGCCCATGCTTTCAAAAACCAGCCCTGGAAAAAATTTCATACCAGCCTCACAGCATTATTATACCAGCCCAACAGCATTATTATACCAGCCCAACAGCATAACGTCATTATTTTCTTGTTCATGAAAGGGAAAAACCATGCATTTTAAAGCACATTTGATGAAGAGAGTATTAGATATAGATATAAAATCACATAGGGCTTTATATATATATATATATATATATATATATATATATATATATATATTCAAATTCCAGTTAATAGTGGTAAGTGATCAATCATCAAGGGGGACCCCAGAAACTCTGAACGTGGGGGGGGGGGGGAACCACCTTCTGCAGAAAGAATACTCTAAGGTAAGGGGGGTGGGTTACTAATATAAGGAGGAAACCCTTTATATCAGTGCCCCTTACATTATCGTATTCACTCCCCCCTTACATCAGTGACCCCCGACTGGCCTGGCGGTGCTTTCACTGACCTCCTCTCAGGTGCACTGTGCAGGGCTCAGTCAGTCGGCTCCAGCTTGGAGGTCTTATCCTATAGTCTCCTATCCACAGTCCACACAAATCTGACTTCTCCCATGACCCCCATCCCGGCGGTGCT
This sequence comes from Lithobates pipiens, assembly GCF_037356315.1. Lineage (NCBI taxonomy): Eukaryota > Metazoa > Chordata > Amphibia > Anura > Ranidae > Lithobates > Lithobates pipiens. The sequence continues at coordinate 65,306,220 of NW_027507787.1, read as the reverse complement.
CCCACTTTTGACTCCTCTCCAGACTCCCTCAGAGACTTCAGACATGCTACAGGAGATGGACAGAGACTGCAGACTTGATGCAAGAGCTCAATGCAGCCTCACCAGTGCCCATCAAATTCAGCCTCACTGTGCCCACCAAATGCAGCCTGACTGTGTCCATCAAATGCAGCCTCACCGTGTCTATAAAATGCAGCTTTACTGTGCCATGAATGCAGTCTCACTGTGCACATCATTGCAGCCCCTCCTGTGCCCCATGTCCCAGTCTGCAGTCCCTGTCTGTGGGAAGGTGTGTTGTTTATGCTCGGTACAGTACCTTGCATGCCAGCAGGATATCCATGATGGCCAGCAGCAGGCAGGGTCTGTTCTCGTTTTGGATGGGGACGGTGCTCCTTCCAGAGGATCTGTCTGCTGTGAGATGGAGTGGTCCCTGGCCACCTGCACCTTCAGCCGTCCTCATTTTCTGGCCCCAGTCTGCCTGCCCTCTGGTCCTGGGGAAGTGGAGTGAAGTGGAGAGCACTGAGTGGGAGTTGGAGAGAAGGGGGAGCAAAGAGTTGGAGAGAAGGGGGAGCAAAGAGTACTGGCAGGGTTGGAGAACACATGAGTGGGGGCAAAGAGTGAGGGGGAGTGGAGATCACAGGGGTGGGGAGCGGAGAGCGCTTGGGGGGGAACTTGAGAGCACTGGGGGGGCCAACAAGAACAGGGGTAGAGAGCACGGTAGGCTGAGAGCACTGGGGGGGCTAAGAGTGTGGGGTGGTGAAGAGCACTGGGGGGGGGAACAAAGAGCAGGGGTGAGTGGAGAGCAATGGGGGGAGCTTGAGAGCACCAGTGGGGGCCAGAAAGAACAGGGGTGGAAAGCACGGGGGACTGGAGAGCACTATGGGGGGTGGAGAGCACATGGGTGTGCGCAAAATGCAGGGGGAGAGGAGAGTACAGGGGTGGGGAGTGGAGGGTGCTAAGGGGGAGCCAAAAAGGACGGGGGACTGGAGAGCACGGAGGGTAGAGAGCACTGGGGGGGGGGGGGGGGCTGGAGAGCACCAGGGGGGCAGATAGAACAGGGGTGGGGAGTAAGGAGGGCTGGAGAGCACTGGGGTGGGGGCTAGAGAGTGATGGAGAGAGCTGAAGAGCACTGGGAGGGGGGAAGAACAGGGGGGGAGCATTGGGGGGAGGGGAGAGCACTGAGGGGAGAGCACTGGAGGGGAAAGAACAGGGGGAGAGAGGAGAGCACTGGGGGAGAGCACTGGGGGGAGTGGAGGGCACGGGGGGGGAGAGCACTGGGGGGAACAGGGGCGGAGAGCACTGGGGATGGTGGCTAGAGAAGGATGGGAAGAGCTGGAGAGCAGCAAGAACAGGGGAGGAGAAAACTGGGGGGGGCAGGAGAGTGTGGTGGTGGTGGAGGAGAGCACTGTGGGGGGGGGGGGCAGGAGAGTGTGGAGGTGGAGGAGAGCACTGGAGGGGGTGGCAGGAGAGTGTGGTGGTGATGGAGACCACTGGGGGGGGCAGGAGAGCGTGGCGGTGAAGAAGAGCACTGGGGGGAGACAGGAGAGTGTGGTGGTGGAGGAGAGCACTGGAGGGGGTGGCAGGAGAGTGTGGTGGTGGAGGAGAGCACTGGAGGGGGTGGCAGGAGAGTGTGGTGGTAGAGGAGACCACTGGGGGGGAAGGAGAGTGCGGTGGTGGAGGAGAGCACTGGGGGGGCAGGAGAGTGCAGTGGTGGAAGAGAAGAGCACTGGGGGGGGCAGGAGAGTGCGGTGGTGGAAGAGAGCACAGTGGTGGAAGAGAGCATGGGGGGCAGGAGAGTGCGGTGGTGGAGGAGAGCACTGGGGGGGGGGGCAGGAGAGTGCGGTGGTGGAGGAGAGCACTGGGGGGGCAGGAGAGTGCGGTGGTGGAAGAGAAGAGCACTGGGGGGGGGGGCAGGAGAGTGCGGTGGTGGAGGAGAGCATGGGGGGGCAGGAGAGTGAAGTGGTGGAGGAGAGCACTGGGGGGCAGGAGAGTGCGGTGGTGGAAGAGAAGAGCACTGGGGGGGGGGGGCAGGAGAGTGCGGTGGTGGAGGAGAGCACTGGGGGGGCAGGAGAGTGCGGTGGTGGAAGAGAGCACTGGGGAGGCAGGAGAGTGTGGTGGTGGAGGAGAGCACGGGGGGCAGGAGAGTGCGGTGGTGGAGGAGAGCACTGGGGGGGGGGGGCAGGAGAGTGTGGTGGTGGAGGAGAGTACGGGGGGCAGGAGAGTGCAGTGGTGGAGGAGAGCACTGGGGGGGTCAGGAGAGTGCGGTGGTGGAGGAGAGCACTGGGGGGGCAGGAGAGTGCGGTTGTGGAAGAGAAGAGCACTGGGGGGGCAGGAGAGTGCGGTGGTGGAGGAGAGCACTGGGGGGGCAGGAGAGTGCAGTGGTGGAGGAGAGCAGTGGGGGGGCAGGAGAGTGCGGTGGTGGAAGAGAAGAGCACTGGGGGGGGCAGGAGAGTGCGGTGGTGGAAGAGAGCACGGGGGCAGGAGAGTGTGGTGGTGGAGGAGAGCACGGGGGGCAGGAGAGTGCGGTGGTGGAGGAGAGGAGCACTGGGGGGGCAGGAGAGTGCGGTGGTGGATGAGAGGAGGACTGGGGGGGCAGCAGAGTGCGGTGGTGGAGGAGAGGAGCACTGGGGGGGTCAGGAGAGTGCGGTGGTGGAAGAGAAGAGCGGGGGGGCAGGAGAGTGCAGTGGTGGAAGAGAGCACGGGGGGGCAGGAGAGTGTGGTGGTGGAGGAGAGCACAGGGGGCAGGAGAGTGCGGTGGTGGAGGAGAGCACGGGGGCAGGAGAGTGCGGTGGTGGAGGAGAGGAGCACTGGGGGGGGGCAGGAGAGTGCGGTGGTGGAGGAGCGCACTGGGGGGGGCAGGAGAGTGCAGTGGTGGAAGAGAGCACTGGGGGGGGGGTCAGGAGAGTGTGGTGGTGGAGGAGAGCACGGGGGTCAGGAGAGTGCGGTGGTGGAAGAGAAGAGCAGGGGGGGCAGGAGAGTGCGGTGGTGGAGGAGAGCACTGGGGGGGGGGGGGGGGTCAGGAGAGTGTGGTGGTGGAAGAGAGGAGGACTGGGGGGGCAGGAGAGTGCGGTGGTGGAGGAGAGGAGCACTGGGGGGGTCAGGAGAGTGCGGTGGTGGAAGAGAAGAGTGGGGGGGGGCAGGAGAGTGCGGTGGTGGAAGAGAGCACGGGGGGGCAGGAGAGTGTGGTGGTGGAGGAGAGCACGGGGGGCAGGAGAGTGCGGTGGTGGAGGAGAGCACGGGGGCAGGAGAGTGCGGTGGTGGAGGAGAGGAGCACTGGGGGGGGGGCAGGAGAGTGCGGTGGTGGAGGAGCGCACTGGGGGGGGGGCAGGAGAGTGCAGTGGTGGAAGAGAGCACTGGGGGGGGGTCAGGAGAGTGTGGTGGTGGAGGAGAGCACGGGGGTCAGGAGAGTGCGGTGGTGGAAGAGAAGAGCAGGGGGGGCAGGAGAGTGCGGTGGTGGAGGAGAGCACTGGGGGGGGGGGGTCAGGAGAGTGTGGTGGTGGAGGAGAGCACGGGGGTCAGGAGAGTGCGGTGGTGGAAGAGAAGAGCAGGGGGGGGCAGGAGAGTGCGGTGGTGGAAGAGAAGAGCAGGGGGGGGGGCAGGAGAGTGCGGTGGTGGAGGAGAGCACTGCAGCCCCCCTCCCCCCCTCGATCCTCCTATCCAGGCACTGTAGCACGGATCATGGGCATCTACTCCTGTGTATCACAGCGCTGGATGGCTGTGTTCGGCGGCCGCTCTGTAACACAGTCCCGCCCCCCCCAGACCGGCTCATGTGATAGGCGGAGCGTTGATTCTCTCTACTATCACATGAGATGGTCTGGGGGGGCGGGACTGTGTTACAGAGCGGCCGCCGAACCCAGCCATCCAGCGCTGTGATACACAGGAGAGAGCGGACTCAGAAAAAAAAATAATGCAGCATGGCAGCGGCGGCGGCAGTGGCAACACCTTGGGGATTCCAGGGGGGGCACTTGACCCCCCTTGCCCCCTGCTGCGGACGCCCATGTATATATATAGCGATACCCTCACTTAAGAGGGCCGCAAGTTTGGTTTGGGTCCTGAGCACAGCTCCGCCAACCCCCCGGCAATCTGCACTACCCACTTTGGCACAGTTAGTATCTAGCAATACACATTAAATCGCTTATACTCTAAATATGTGTGTGTGCGTGGGTGGATAACTCAAGCTCATAGACAATCCTTGAAAGTATATATCTGACTTTACTTATTGTTTTTATAAAAGGAATAACATGAATCAAACATTTGGATTGCAACACATAATCAGGTCCCTGCAGTAACCAGTAATAAAGATAAACAGAGTAATCAGCATAATAAAGTATTGCTATTCAACTCTAGCGCTGCCCTTTTTCAGCTACTTCCCCACATGGGTAAACACCCAGCACTGTCTACCTATGCAGTGAGGCCTGACTGATGTAAATGGAAGTCCAGTAAAACAATATTCGCTAGCAATCTTTCGGTGGTGCACTTGAAGAACAACTTTGTAATCCAAACGTATAATAAAGATAAAGCATCTGTCTTTAAACAGCTCTCACCACTCGGACAAGTCCAAGTCCGGTTTCTCTGCCTTTTCGTCTAGGAACAGGAATCCACCGACCTGCCAGTCTTCAATCCTTCTGGTGTACTGCAGCAAAGATGAGAAAATGTCTCTCAGGTGCAACTAAGCTGGCAGAGAGCTCTTTGGAAAAGAGCACAAGGCCCAGGCTTCAGGCCTTGTGCTTTCAGCAGTTCAGCACAGACCTCCTCTTGCTAGGAGAGAGGGGGGTGTCCAAAGAGAGCGAACTAGGCCTCTCCCCCTCCTTATATTTCCTCCCCCATAAGTCTCTGGGGCATAACTCAAAGCATCCTGGGAACCAGCGGGGTTCTGGGAACAGTAGTTTTATAGTTCTTAAAGAGACCCCGCCACACACTCCCCCCACTTAAACTCTTTGGTCCCCAAAGATAAACTTTTAACACATATCCTGTACCAATTTTGAAAGTGCTGAGTATGATTTTGGTACAGGGAATTTCCACCAGAACTCAGAGGTGGGGTTCCCTGTCCCACAGGTCACACTGACATGAGTGGCCTGCCTAGCTGTGCCAGAGAGTGAGCTGGGGTTGCCCTCCACCAAATGGTCAGTGGAAGGATTAGAGCGTTCAGCACTTCTTCTAGCAGTCACAACAGAGTCCTCAGAGCTCTCTCCCATTTGAGAGTAGGTTAGCTTCTTGGGGGGTCTCACAACTCGGCGAGCTCTCTGTTCTCTTGGGACTTCAGGCTCTGGTGCCACAGGCTCTACTTCAGGAACACATTCTGACAGCATCACTGGTTCTGGAACATCGGTTCCTTCCTCTTCTGAGTAAATGCTAGGGATATCTTCCCAGCCTTCAGGCACACCACTAGATGGAATGAACTCTGTAGCTTCTGGGTTCAGTGTCCCATCCTGTGTATCCTCAGTAGGTGGGAGATCTATGGCAGAATTTCCTGGAGTTGATGAAGGCCACAGCCACTCAAGCTCTCCTCTTCCACCTTCACCTTGTTGGGAATCTTGTCCATCTCTAACCCGGGAGGTCTGAGACCGAGTGCTAGGTCCCGGGGTATCCAGAATGGAAACAGATTCAGGTGGATTTCTCACTGGAGGTATTCTGACTGCTTCAGTAAGCGGGAGCAAATGATTCCTGTGCCAAGTTTTCAAGGGCCCCACTTTCCCCTCTGGTTTTAGTTTATACACAGGCAAACCAGGTAGCTTTCTGCAAATGACATAGGGCTCCGATCTGCATCTATCAGCAAGCTTGTGCTTCCCAGGGATCCCCAGATTGCGTAGCAGTACACGGTCCCCAGGCTGCAGGTCTTGCACTCGAACCTTCAGATCGAAGTTCCTCTTGTTGCGGGCTCCCCTTTGGTCCGAGGCCGCCTGAGCTCGTTCATGGGCCACTTTCAAATTGTGTCTAAGTCGGTCCACATATCCCTTGTGGGAGGTAGCAGAGGCATGGTCTAGGGAAATGCCAAAGGCCAGATCCACCGGCAATCTTGCTTCTCTCCCAAACATGAGCCGGTAGGGGGAGTAACCCGTCACATCACTTGTGGTGCAGTTGTAAGCGTGCTGATATGTGTTGGCTCCAGTGTTGCTTCTTCTCTGTCTCTAGAGTTCCAAGCATGTTTAGTAAGGTCCAATTAAACCTCTCAGGTTGGGCATCTCCTTGTGGATGATAAGGTGTAGTCCTAGTCTTTTCTACTCCCAATGAGTCCAGTAGGTTCCGGATCAGACGACTCTCAAAGTCCCTTCCTTGGTCTGAGTGGATTCTCTGTGGTAATCCATAGTGGACAAAGTATTTTTCCATGAGCACCTTGGCCACAGTGGAGGCCTTTTGGTCTTTGGTGGGGAAAGCCTGGGCATAACGGGTGAAATGATCGGTTACCACCAGAACATTTCCCAATCCACTCAAATCGGGTTCGAGGCAGAGAAAGTCAATGCACACCAGATCCATTGGACCCTGACTCTGTAGGTGGCCCATTGGGGCAGCTTGATGGGGTAGAGTCTTCCTCTGGATGCATCGTGCACAAGAACGGCAATATTCCTCCACTTCTGCCCTCATACAGGGCCAATAGAACCGGCTTCTGACAAGCTGGAAAGTTCTCTCCGCCCCTAGATGGCCATGCTGGTCATGTAAGACAATTAGTACCGTCTCTCGGTGCTTCTCTGGGAGAAACAACTGCCACTTATCTTCTGAGTTATCAGAGGGGCCCCTTCGGTAGACCACTCCCTGATGTACTTGTAGATTATCCAACTCTTTCCTCAGCAGGCGAGCCTCCTTGGAAGGGTGATGTCGAAGTCCCTCTGGATTCTCGTTCTCCAAAGCTTCAAGGACCAATCTCCCCATGGGGTCTTCCAATTGGTCATAGCTTAGCTCCTTTCTGGACAGCTTTGGCAGGAGTTCCTCTGCTAGTTGAATTACCCCACAGTAGGGTTGAGGGACTCCCACTGCGGTGACTCCTATCTCCTCTGCTCTGGAGCCCCCTCTTGCTTGAAACTCAGCACCCTGACAGAGTGCTCGCACTCCTTCCGGTGCTACCTGAGTCCAATCTTCCCAGTCATCGACCATGACATGAGATCTTCGGGACAGGGCATCTGCATCCCTATTTCCAGCCCCTGGTCTGTATTTTAGACTGAAGTTGAATCCGGATAATGCAGCCAACCATCTGTGTCCGGTTGCATCTAACTTTGCAGTAGTGAAGAGGTAGGTCAGAGGATTGTTATCTGTCTTTACGGTAAACTCCGCCCCATAGAGATAGTCCTTCAGTTTGTCTACTACTGCCCATTTGAGGGCCAAGAACTCCAATTTATGAGTGGGGTAGTTCTTCTCCGAGGGAGTCAGGCTCCGGCTCACATAGGCCACTGGTCGCAGCTGCTCTTCATACTCTTGATAGAGCACTCCGCCTAGGCCCTCATGACTGGCATCGACATGTAGCTCATATGGTCTGGTGGGGTCGGCATAGGCCAGGACTGGGGCCGTGGTAAGGCTCCTCTTCAAGGTTCGGAAAGCCTCTTCACACCTGGGGTTCCACTGATCTTGAACCGACTCACTGGCCCTCCTAGGTCCCAAGCCATCCTCTTCTCCTTCAGTCTTGAGCAATTCGTTCAGTGGCTTGGCAATCCGGGCAAACCCATTCACAAATCTTCTATAATAGGAGCAGAACCCCAGGAAAGATCTGAGCTCTGTGACTGTTGTCGGTCTTGGCCAAGAGGTAACTGCCTCCAACTTCTCAGGGTCTGTAGCCACTCCCTTTTCAGACACTATGTGTCCCAGATAGTTCACAGAGGATTGGTAAAACCGGCACTTCTCGGGAGAAAGCTTGAGTCCCTCTTCGCTGAGTCTTCTCAACACCTTCTCCAACCTGGCCTCATGTTCTTCCAAAGTCTTCCCGAAGACAATGACATCGTCCAAGTACACAAGGACTTTTATGAGGTTCATGTCTCCAACGGTCTTCTCCATGAGGCGTTGAAAGGTAGCAGGGGCTCCAGACAGGCCCTGAGGCATTCTGTTGAATTCAAAGAATCCCACTGGGGTTATGAAAGCTGTCTTCTCTCGGTCTTCCTGGTGCATGGGGATTTGGTAGTACCCACTCTTGAGGTCCATTACACTGAACCACTTGGCACCAGCCAAACTCTGTAGGGCATCCTCTATTCTCGGTGTGGTATACTGGTCAGGGATGGTCCTCCTGTTGAGAGTCCTGTAGTCAATACAAAGCCTCAACGACCCATTCTTTTTCCTGACCACCACTATGGGGGAGGCATAGGGACTTCTAGACTGCCGAATCACACCAGTCTTCTTCAACTCCACAAGCTGCTCCCTCAGATCCTCCAGGTCAGCTAGAGGGACCCGCCTAACCCTTTCCCTGAAGGGTTTGTCTTCTTGGAGGCGGATTCGGTGGGTGGCACTCCTGGCACATCCCACATCAAACTCATTCTTTGAGAAAATCCTCTCCCATCTAGTCAGCTGGGCCTTGGCGCTCTCCTTCCAGGCTCCAGGTAGGTCCGGGTTCTCCATGGAAAGTTTTTCCCAAACATCTCCTCCTGCACCCGTTCCTTTTACTTCTGACCAGCTGACTGGGGCCGCAGGACTCACCTGCCCCAACAGCATTCTGGCAGGGATCTCTATGGGTCTCTCCGTAGGGTTTCTCACACTCACTGGGACTCTTCCTCGAGCCTTCTTCAGGGCCTTGATTGAAATCACTTCCGGTATCACTTCCAGGCCTGAGTGATCCTCCCTTGGATCGGATTCTAGCATGACAAAGGGGCCAGGCTGCTCCCAGGTAAGCTTCACCGTGGCCCTGAGGCAGGCTACCTCTCCGGGCTGCAGCACCACTCCCTCTCTCCCAAGTCTCCACACCTTCCCTATCCCCTCTCCTGGGGTCTTCTGCTCTAGGACCAACCGTTGGTAGGCTGTCTTCAGCATGGGATGGATATTGGGATCTTGATGGTTACTCGTCTCCACTAGAGAGGTCAGAAGTCTTCGCACCAGATCCGTATTGGTCCCTATGATGAGGGACATCTTGCTGGCCCCGGGCGGTCTAGGACACACAACTGCCAGGGTGTCAAACACCCCTGTTTTCCCCGCCACAGATGGATCAAAGGTCAGCTTTATGGGCAGGTAACCATCGTAGGGGAAACTCTGAGTTCCCAGGCCCCATATCTCCAGCTCTTCTATCTTCTGTATAGGCAAATGGCTCAAGTGCCTATCATAGAAGTCTCTGTGCAACAAAGTCACTTGAGCTCCAGTGTCCAGGAGGGCCTTCGTGTAGACTCCTTCCACCTGGATGGAGACAGTGGGGGACGGGCCTACCAATTCTTCTGGGTAGGGCCGGGTTGAGGCCACCCTCTTCTGGGGACCCGTCTTCATCCAGTTGGTTTTAGACTTTATTCTTTTTCGAACCTGGTATGCATTGACCCTCCCCACAGTAATGGGAGTACAAACCCGCTGAGGGATGTTACTGTCTCTTATTTGTAGGCATTCCTTCTGAGGGGTCTGGTTTTCTCTCTCTCTCTTCCTTCTATTCAGTTTGGAGTTCACTGAAAGACATGGGCACCCGGTTGACTCCCTCACCGGGGCCCTCTGAAGTTTCCCGCCGGCTGGCGGTTATCTATCTTCTTCTTCTTGGGACTGGAACATCTACTGGCGAAGTGGCCACTGCCCCCGCAGTTGTAGCATAGCATCTCTTCTCGGTCTCGAGTGGGGCTTGGTGTTGGTGTATCTGGAAACAACTCCTTTCTAGGACTTGGTTTCTCGGCTCCCCCTTGACCTTTCGCCATCATAGCAGTCAACATCTCCATCACCTGGGACATCTGTAACTTCAAAGTGTCCAGCTCCTTATCTCTAGCGGGAGTCATGGCCGGTGTAACTATTGCTACCGGTTGGTTGACGGGCTCGGTGAGATCTTCTTCCCTTTTCTCTTCCAGTAGGGCCTCTTCCTCTCTGATCATTCGGATGAGGTCAGTGTACTCCAGACTCTTCCCATCCTGTCGGGCACGCAGTGTCCATGCAATAGGATCCATGGGTTGAGCTCCCCTCAGTACCTGTTGAGTACGGGCCTCATCTACTTTTCCTGGGCTGATCCCCTTCTTTAGGATCATCTTATGCAAGATTTTATCTAAACGTCCCATGTAGTCTGATAGTTTTTCACCTTTCTTCTGGTAGCAATGCTCTAACTGATAAGCAAGCTCAGAGATTTTCTCTGTCCCACCAAACACAGTCTGTAGTACATCTAGGTACTCCTGCGCATTACAGTCTGTCCTGCTCATCTTCAGGTTGCGTATGGCCTCTAGAGCAGGCCCCTTTAGACTTTCCACAATCCTCTGCTTCTTTCTGCGCTCTGGAACTTCCCATTCCTCTAGTGCCTGAGTTGCGCTATCTAACCAATCTTCAAATCCCTCTTCTTCCGAAGGTACAGGTTTCCTCCCTGAAAACATCCAGAGTTTCCTGTACCCCGACATCAGGTAATCTGTGGGATCCTTCTTGCACTGGGCCATAATCTCCCCCAGCACAGCACACAGTTCTGCGCTAAGGGTGGCCGGTGCTGATCTGGGACTCTCGGGTGAGGTACGGGCCGCAGCCTGCGGTGATCCCGTTGGCGATGGCTCCTCCCCTGGGAGGCTAATGACCACTGACTGACTTGGGTCGGCCTTAGCCGCTTCACACCACGCTCTGACTCCCTGTGGGTCCATGCCGGTACCTCTGGAGTGTTCACCGCTGTCTCAGAAATCCCGGATTTACGAGCCCCCACGTATAGCGATACCCTCACTTAAGAGGGCCGCAAGTTTGGTTTGGGTCCTGAGCACAGCTCCGCCAACCCCCCGGCAATCTGCACTACCCACTTTGGCACAGTTAGTATCTAGCAATACACATTAAATCGCTTATACTCTAAATATGTGTGTGTGGGTGGATAACTCAAGCTCATAGACAATCCTTGAAAGTATATATCTGACTTTACTTATTGTTTTTATAAAAGGAATAACATGAATCAAACATTTGGATTGCAACACATAATCAGGTCCCTGCAGTAACCAGTAATAAAGATAAACAGAGTAATCAGCATAATAAAGTATTGCTATTCAACTCTAGCGCTGCCCTTTTTCAGCTACTTCCCCATATGGGTAAACACCCAGCACTGTCTACCTATGCAGTCAGGCCTGACTGATGTAAATGGAAGTCCAGTAAAACAATATTCGCTAGCAATCTTTCGGTGGTGCACTTGAAGAACAACTTTGTAATCCAAACGTATAATAAAGATAAAGCATCTGTCTTTAAACAGCTCTCACCACTCGGACAAGTCCAAGTCCGGTTTCTCTGCCTTTTCGTCTAGGAACAGGAATCCACCAACCTCCCAGTCTTCAATCCTTCTGGTGTACTGCAGCAAAGATGAGAAAATGTCTCTCAGGTGCAACTAAGCTGGCAGAGAGCTCTTTGGAAAAGAGCACAAGGCCCAGGCTTCAGGCCTTGTGCTTTCAGCAGTTCAGCACAGACCTCCTCTTGCTAGGAGAGAGGGGGGTGTCCAAAGAGAGCGAACTAGGCCTCTCCCCCTCCTTATATTTCCTCCCCCATAAGTCTCTGGGGCATAACTCAAAGCATCCTGGGAACCAGCGGGGTTCTGGGAACAGTAGTTTTATAGTTCTTAAAGAGACCCTGCTACATATATATATATATATATATATATATATATATATATATATATATATATATATTATATATATATATATATTATATATATATAGATATATATATATATATATATATATATATATATATATATATATAAATTTAAACAATGGATCACTGGGTTCTTTCACCAAGGATAGATAAACAAATCTTAATAGCAGTGAGCAGCAAAAAAAGCACATTAAGCACGTCATAAAAAATAATGGAGCACAGTAACACGGCAACTAAGGGGCCATTGCATATGGCTAAGTAGACTGTTTGGTAACTGAATCCACTATTACTAGAAGTATCCAATTACCCCAGCAATAGTAATAGTAATCACTGACAGTGAGAACCCTTCAATCATTGATTTTCTTATAGGAAGATCAGTTTTACGGCCACTTGTACACCATTATAATTTCATAACCTTTAACTATGGATGCTATTTATAGGGGATTGAATCTTTCCATACTCTATCAAAAACATACTGTATACTTTACTGTTTATACATTTTTGAATAGTTGCTTTATTACTTTGTTTTACAATCTATAAACAATTTTTGTTTTTAAAACTTTACTACATGACAAAGTATTCATAGTGCACTCTGGTTTGTTAAGCAGTCAGTACAGCAAACAATGGGGCTCGTTTACTAAAGCTAGAGAGAGCAAAATCAGGTGCAGCTCAGCAAGCTTAATTGAACAAGCTGAAGTTAGAAACTGATTGGCTGCCATGTATAGCTGTACCAAATCTTGAATCCATCATCTCCATTCAGGCATCATGTGTCTCATTACATAGTTACATAGTTACATAGTAGGTGAGGTTGAAAAAAGACACAAGTCCATGAAGTCCAACCTATGTGTGTGATTATATGTCAGTATTACATTGTATATCCCTGTATGTTGTGGTCGTTCAGGTGCTTATCTAATAGTTTCTTGAAACTATCAATGGTCAGTAAAGAACCCTCTACATAGTTTAAGGTTAAACCTCTTTTCTTCTAATTTTAATGAGTGGCCACAAGTCTTGTTAAACTCCCTTTTGTGAAAAAGTTTTATCCCTATTGTGGGGTCACCAGTATGGTATTTGTATATTGAAATCATGTCCCCTCTCAAGCTTCTCTTCTCCAGATAGAATAAGTTTGGTGCTTGCAACCTTTCCTCATAACTAATATCCTCCAGACCCTTTGTCGCCCTTCTTTGTACTCGCTCCATTTCCAGTACATCCTTTTTGAGGACTGGTGCTCAAAACTGGACAGCACTCTCCAGTTGCGGCCAGACCAGAGTCTTGTAGAGCAGGAGAATTATCGTTTTATCTCTGGAGTTGATCCCCTTTTTAATGCATGCCAATATTGTTTGCTTTGCAGCAGCTTGGTGAGCCTATCATCTACTAGGACCCTCGGGTTCTTTTCCATCCTAGATTCCCCCAGAGGTTCTCCCCCAGTGTATAGATTGCATTCCTATTTTTCCCACCCAAATGCATTATTTAAATTTTTTCTACATTGAACCTCATTTGCCATGTAGTTGCCCACCCCATTAATTTGTTCAAATCTTTTTGCAAGGTTTTCACATCCTACGGAGAAGCTATTGCCCTGCTTAGCTTAGTATCATCCACAAATACAAAGATTGAACTGTTTCCCCCATCCTCCAGGTCGTTTATGAACAAATTAAATAGGATTGGTCCCAGCACATAACCCTAGGGGACCCCACTACCCACCCCTGACCATTCTGAGTACTCCCCATTTATCACCACCCTCTGAACTTGCGCTTGTAGCTAATTTTCAATCCATGTACTCACCCTATGGTCCATGCCAACGGACCTTATTTTTCACAGTAAACATTTATGGGGAACTGTGTCAAATGCTTTTGCAAAATCCAGATACAAGTCTACGGGCCTTCCTTTATCTAGCTGGCAACTCACCTCCTCATAAAAGCTTAGCAGATTGGTTTGGCAAGCACGATTCTTCATGAATCCATGCTGATTACTGCTAATGATACCGTCCTCATTACTAAAATCTTGTATATAGTCTCTTATCATCCCCTCCAAGAGTTTACATACTATTGATGTTAGGCTAACTGGTCTGTAATTCCCATGGATGTATTTTGGGCCCTTTTTAAATATTGGTGCTCCATTGGCTTTTCTCCAAACAGCTGGTAAGATTCCAGTCAGTAGACTGTCAGTAAAAATTAGGAACAATGGTCTGGCAGTTACTTGACTTAGTTCCCTAAGTACCCTCGGGTGCAAGCCATCTGGTCCCGGTGATTTATTAATGTTAAGTTTCCCAAGTCTAATTTTAATTCTGTCCACTGTTAATCATGGAGGTGCTTCCTGTGATGTGTCTTGAGGATAAACACTGCAGTTTTGGTTACTGAAGCCCCCCGATTCCCTCATGAAGACCGAGGAGAAGAATAAATGCAATACCTTCACCATTTCCCCATCCTTTGTAACCAGATGTCCTTCCTCATTCTTTATGGGGCCAATATGGTCTATCCTCCCTTTTTTACTATTTACATAATTAAAGAATTTCTTGGGATTTTTTTGTTCTCCTCCGCTATGTGTCTTTCATGATCTTTCTTCGCGTCCTTATTGCACCCTTACATTTCTTGTTGCATTCTTTATAATGTCTGAATGCTGATGATGATCCCTCAACCTTGTATTTTTTGAAGGCCTTCTTTTTGCTTTTATATGCATTTTTACATTGGAGTTAAGCCATCCAGGACTTTTGTTCGCTCTTTTAAATGTATTACCCAATGGGATGCATTGGCTAATGCCCTTAATTAATATGCTCTTAAAGCAAACCCATCTCTCCTCCGTGTTCTTTGTTCCTAAGATTTTATCCCAATTTATGCCTTCTAGTAAGGCTCGTAGTTTAGGGAAGTTGGCTCTTTTGAAATTCCCCTTATGTTTGTATTCCCCTCATTAAAACTTCCCTGGGAGGTGTTGTGTTTTAATTTAATCTTGAGCTATTGAGCTCTGTCACAGCAAATTTAATTATTACAACAAAGGTGTAAGAAAACAGAAAAAGTGAAATGGATTATCAAGCTCCACCTGCTGACTACAAACTAAAATCTGATTTAAAAAATATATTTTTAGTCATGAGCATAAAAAGGGAGAAAATATGTACGAAATCATAATACAGCAACAAGGGGGTCAGCAGAAGGAACCACAGAGTGTAGAGAGGGAAGAACCAATATAATGCAGAAAAAGAGGACCAACCAAGACTATAAAGATGATATTCCTTAAAGTGGAGTTCCACTAGTTTTTCAGTTTATAAAAAGTCAGCAGCTACAAAAAGTGTAGCTGCTGACTTTTAATAAACATACACTCACTTGTACCATGGTCCAGCGATGCGGCCGCCCAAAGCCTCGGTTTTCTCCCCTGCCTCTCTCCTGTACGGACATCACTAGTGTGGGTACCCAGCTGTGACATCCTGCAACTTCACAGCTAGGCATGCACTGCACATGCATGAGTCACGCTGCGCTGCCTTGAATGGCATGGCAATCTTCTGGGACCTGTGACGTGACCCAGAAGATTGCTGGGAGGAGGGGGGGAGGAGGAGTCGCCTAAGCAGCACAGGCAGAAGTGGGAGCTGGAGCTGGATACCTGTCAAAACTAGGTACCCCCCCCCCCTCAAATAAAATGACATGACAAATGTGGCATGTCAGTGGGTGAGGACTTTTGTATGGAACGCCGCTTTAAGGGTAGGGAGGATTCTTCAACCAGGGAGCCTCCTTTTTCCTTAGCAAGAATAAACATCTGGTTTTAACTCTGCATAGTAAAGTTCATAGAGTATAACAGAGTATTAATAGTGATCCTAGGGTTATCATCAATTAGGAATGCAGATTAAGCCACATTAGCTTTCTCCTTTCATGCATTATCCTATACATGTCATCAGTGATATACGGTAGCAAAGGTTGTGGTTGCAAACAGACCCCAGTCTTGGAGTGTGTATAGAACATTCGGAGTCTTTTACAATCACCCTTTCCATTGCCATCACCTTGAGGAAGTCTGCATCTTAATCACTCCTACTAGTGGAGAAGGATCAATATGTTCACAGCAGAGGGGCCATAGGAGTTAGGTGTGTAAAAGGTTTTTGCTTATCTGTCTTTTGGCTAAGATCAAGTTTAGTATCTGTTCTCATCAGTTGTCAGGAGGAATAAAGCTGATGCCTTCGGACCAGGGGGCACTGGTTGGTATATTCCTGCTGTAATATGGTGAAAACTGTGGAGGGGGGGGCACCCTTTTCCTCCTGGGTTGTTTACCGGGCTTGTCCCCAATTGATGACAGGACTTTCTCTAAGTTCTAAAGCCTTTCGGATTTGAATAGGGCTGCATTTGTATGGCCTGGGGCTGGAAGGTTAAAAGAACTCCCAGTGATGTGCTCCCTGGGGGTGGCATCCCAAAGGTGCCAGAAAAACACTTTTGGCCTGCACCACACTATTGGTGTTTCTCTGGCACTAGATCACATCACCTCATGCTTTTCTTGCACCACATCTTTGACTAGCCAGGGCAATTTTATATAGCAGCTGAAAGTCCAGCTGTGTATTGCAACTTTTTTTGTTGTGTTCATTTATTTCACAAGCATTTTTGTTGTTGTTGTTTTTAACATAGATACGGAGAGTGCAGGTCATCAGGGGGTCTCAAACTTTTATTTGCCTGAGTTGCCATTAGGGAGATTTACCGCTCTATTTGGTGATCATGATCACAGAAAATGAGGAAACATCAAAAAATGTAAGGTTGTCACCAGACCAAAAGGTAAAGTGAAATGTACCAATGCGGGCATCAGTTCTGTTCTTAATGGTCTAAAAGGGGAATTTCCCTCACTTTAGAACAGGGGCAGGCAACTCCCGGCATGGGTGACGCAAGCGCTCGACCCCTCCACATCACCAGAGCAGCGAAGGGAAGTGTCAGTGAGACACTAATGCATTCCAATTTCAGATTTCCCCAAACTGCACCTGCACTGAGTGGGGCACTGCGCCCCCACACATTGTACAAGATGAGACACATTGGTTCTCTAACTTTGCTGTAGCTGCGATCGCAGCTTTTGTGATGGGGATGAGATTGGTTGCAGTTCTGCTGGGGGGGAGCGATCCCTGTTTCCAGGAGGAGGAGGACTGTCATTGGCGACTGCTAAAGTCAATCACAATCCGGCTAGCACTGTCCCACCAGGAAGATAACTCGCTTGGTTGCCACTATCAATCTCAGAAAGAAGGGATTTCACTGTGATTGAGAAAAACATAATCAGGTGTTTGTGGAATTACTCTTACGCTGCTGGAAACTTTGTTGAAATTATTCCTAAACCTTTGCGTCACCTGAGCTCCTCTTTGCCAATCCATCCCAGATGCTTGTATGTGACATCACATACATCCCATACATTACATACAAGCACGTGGGCTGGATGTGAGAGGTGGATCAGCAGGATGAATGTGCCAGGACAGAGAGATGTGTCTCATCTCTGCTTCCTTTCACGACTCTGCATATCACACATGTCATAGAGGAGAAGAGGGTACAGCGGTGGAGCAGATGAGCAAGAGGGTACAGCTGTGGGGAAAATGAGCAGGATGGGTTCAGAGGTGGGACAGCAAAGCAGGAGGGTACAGCGGTGGGGCAGATGTGCAGGCAGGTACAGTGGTGGAAGAGATGAGAAGGGGGATCAGCAGTGGGACAGAAGAGCAGGGAGGTACAGTGATGGGGCAGATAAGAAGGGGGTTATAATTGTGGGACGGATGAGCAGGGGGTTTAGTGTTGGGGCAGATGAGACGGGGGTTCAGCGGTGGGACAGAAGAGCAGGGGGGTTCAGCAGTAGGGCAGATGTGAAAGGAGTTGTATTGGTGGGACAGATGAGCAGGGTGTTACAGTGGTTGGGCAGGAGAGCAGGGGGAAGAGACGTGGAGCAGAAGAGCAGGGGGATACAGAGGTGCGACAGATGTGCAGGAGGTACATTGGTGGGGCAGATGAGAAAGTGGGTTACAGCGGTGGGGCAGATGGGTTCAGTGTTAGAACAGATGAGAAGGTGATTCTGTAGTGAGACAGAAGAGCATGGAGATACAGCGGTGGAGCAGATGTTCAGGGAGGTACAGTGGTGAGATAAGAAAATTAGTACATTGATGTGGCATATGAGCAGGGGGTTCACAGTAGTGGGATAGAAAAGCAAGGGGGTACATTGGTGGGGCAGAAGAGCAGGAGGTACAGTGGTGGGAGGGATGAGAGAGGGGTTCAGTGGTGGGACAGAAAAGCAGGGGGGTACAGTGATAGGGCAGATGAGCAGGGGGTTACAGTGGTGAGACAGATGAGCCGGGGGGTGTTCAGTGTTGGGCCAGATGAGAAGAGGGTTACAGTGGTGGGAAAGATAAGCAGGGGTGGTACACTGGTGGGGCAGATATGAAAAGAGGTGCATTGGTGGGACAGATAAGCAGGGGGTTACAGTGGTTGTGCAGAAGAGCAGGGGGCACAAAGGTGGGGTAGATGTACAGGGGGTACAGTGGCAGGGGAGAAAGATGGTACGTAGGTGGGACAGGTGAGTGGGGGTTACAGAGGTGGGGCAGATGTGCAGAGGAGAAATAAGGTACATTGGTGGAACACATGAGCAGGGGGTTACAGTGGTGGGGCAGAAGAGCAGGGGGAACAGAGGTGGGACAGATGAGCAGGAAGTTCAGTGTTAGGACAGATGAGAGGATGGTTCAGCGGTGAGACAGAAGAGCATGGGTGTACGGCGGTGGAGCAAATGTGCAGGGATGTACAGTGATGGGGCAAATGAGAAAGGAGGAACATTGGCGGGGCAGAAGAGCAGGGAGTTATAGTGGGGGGACAGATGAGCAGGGAGTACAAAGATGGTACAGATGAGCAGATAAGTTCAGTGTTACAACAGATGAGCAAATGGTTCAGCAGTGAAATGGAAGAGCATGGGGGTACAGCGGTGGAGCAGATGTGAAGGGAGTTACAGTGGTGGGACAAAAAAGTAGGGTGGTACAATGGTGGGGCAGATGTGCAGGGGGTTAGAGTGGTGGGGCAGATGTGCAGGGGGTTAGAGTGGTGGGGCAGATGTGCAGGGGGTTAGAGTGGTGGGGCATATAAGAAAGGGGGTACATTGGTGGGGCAGAAGAGCAGGGGGTTACAGTGGTGAAACAGAAGAGTAGGGTGGTACAGTGGTGGGGCAGATGTACAGGGGGTTACAGTGGTGGGACAGATGAGCAAGGTACTACAGTGGTGGGGCAGATGTGCAGGGGGTTATAGTGGTGGGGCAGATGTGCAAGGGGGTACATTGGTGAAACAGATTTGCAGGGGGGACAGTTATCTGAAGTGTGAAGGTACATAAACTGGCGCCGATTTGCCATGTGCAGGAATTGGGGCTAATCTAAGGCATGAGAGTGCAGGATGTTAATTTCTCACTACTACTCAAGTAGTTTACAGCATTTACTTTATAAAAAAATCCTTTTCGTGATTGAGAGTGTGAAGTTGTTTTTTTCGTTATAAAATCAGCACCCTCAATTTCTTTGAAAACATTTTTTGCCACACTGTGCTCAAAAGCTTTAGAAGATTATGTACAAATTCCTTTACATTTCTAGGAAAGGAAGTGAGGGAACATTTCCACAAGGGTGCACAGACAGCAAAAACAAAACATAACATTGATTTAACTTTTCCCTACTCTATCCAAAATGACAAAATGTATTGTAGAGGCAGTAATTGCACAGGCATGTGAATGACAGGGGGACTTATAGGAGTAGGGTAGTTAGGATTGTAGGAGAGGTTATGATTTTAGTTGAGGGGGCTAATGAGGTGGGCATATTAATGTGTTACTAAACCCAGGACCCTGCATTCACTATATCTGGTCTCCCACAGTACACAGAACGTGGAACAGCAATATTTTTAGTAAATATAAACTGCTAAATACCTTTTCTCATCAGCAGTATATAGCAGTCTTATGAATTCTATCGGTGCCTGGTTAAAGCTTGTAGGAGGAGTTTTCATACTGCACTGGCTGCCCTATCAAGATGCAGGACCACTGACCCTCTATCTGAACAATGCTGATTGGCCCTGTGCTGATCACATGCACTCTCCCAAGAAAAAAAAAACTTCTCTAGCAATACACACCAAACTGAGCATGTGCAGCCTGACTCCAGTAACTCTGTCTTATCTGGAGATGTTTTGGAGACAATGCAAGAAGGTGAGGATCTGTGTATACAGGATCAAACAGCCTTTTCACACAATGCAGAGGATTAAACCCTTAGGTCCCACAGTGAGTAAGTATAACAAGCATGCTTTACTGCATATACAGATTGATTTTACTGTTGTGGGTTTAGTAATACTTTAACTGCAGATTAGTTATAAGGCTAGGGGGTTAGTTGCAGAAGAGGGGTTTTGACAATTGGGATTTTAGGTAGAGAGGATACTAGTTCAGAAAAGTTATCTGCAAGGGAAGCTGGGGCTGGAGGATAGGTGTGTCAAAGAGGTTTGGGAGTTTAGGTAGAGACATGTTTACTTAAAGTGGAACTTTAGTCAAAAATGTAAGTCACAATAGAAACCCTTTGTAGATATACCTATATACAATGTAGTAAAACATAAAAATAAGTGCCTATAATGTTAAAAATCCAGTAATATACTGTCTTACCCTGCTTTGCACATGCTCAGTTGCTCTCTATTTTTAGGCACTGCTGAATTTGCAGAGGCTGACAGCCTCAACATGGAATTAAACCCTACTATCCTTTATAGCCAATTTAGTTCCACTTTATGATTTACTGCTGTTCAGGGGCTCTGGACCTCAGCAAAATGGCAGCCGCCAGCAAGAAGAAATGGGAGCAATGCTGGAGGCAATTTACAGCACACGTTAATTTTGGTAGAGTAATTATTAATGTAGAATGTATGTTCCTTGCTAAAGAACATTTTTAAATCAAGTTGTTATGGGTAAATTTCCGCTTTAAGCGAGAGTAAAAGGGATTGGTAGTTAGGGGTATCAGAGGGATTATTAGGTTTTAGGTTTAACCACCTTAGCGGTTTTCCCGAGTCTGGCTCGGGGTGGAATCTCAGAACCAAAAGCGGTAACCCCGAGCCAGATTCGGGATCACATCGCAGGATCCAGGAAGAGCTTACTTACCTTGTCCCCTGGATCTTGCAATGTCCTCCCCGCAGTGTGAGCGGCTCGTCCTCCTCTCGATTTATCACGGAGCTGCGATCGTTGTGACGCACAGGGACGGAGAATGGCGCCAAATTCAAAAAGTGAAACACACACTATACAAACAATACACTGTAATCTTACAGATTACATTACTGTATGTAATTATTTCACCTCCCTTTTATCCCTTGTGGTTTCTCCAGTGCCCTGCATGCAGTTTTATATTATTAAAAGTGTTCTTTCTGCCTGGAAACTGGAGATTGTCCATAGCAACCAAAACTATCCCTTTACATCAGAAGTGGTTTTAGACCAGCTAGAAAACAGCAATAATAAAATAGAATCACTCGCAGAATTGAGGGATAGCGATTTGTGGGGAGATCCGTCATCAAATACTGAAAAGTAATGACAGTGACAATTCTGCAACTGAGCAAATTTCAGTGTTTTTGATTTGATTACATTATTGAATAATTTTTATTATATTATTATTTGGTATAATTATTTATAGTTATTTATTATATTATAATTTATGATTTCATTTTTCAAACTTTATTATACCCGGGATTTCTGCTAGACTCTTGTTTGGACAGATTTAA
Organism: Lithobates pipiens; assembly: GCF_037356315.1. Taxonomy (NCBI): domain Eukaryota; kingdom Metazoa; phylum Chordata; class Amphibia; order Anura; family Ranidae; genus Lithobates; species Lithobates pipiens. The sequence continues at coordinate 65,284,849 of NW_027507787.1, read as the reverse complement.
GTGAGTTATTCCTAAGAATTACAGGCCTACAATATAAAATGGCAAATTTCCATGCAAAATAATTATACCGCTTTCAGAAACCAAAAATCATACCGCCATGGAGGTTAAGTAGAGGAGATAATTGACCAGGCATGTTTTTTACAGTGTGAATTATGGAGATACAGTTCTGAGTAATCCATGTGTTTCACAAAGAGTTAAAGATGTTATACTCATAAACAGGAAGCAGAGGCAGATCATTTGTGCTATAACTGTACTGTGGTGGCTGCAGAGCCAAGCTTTATTCTGAAGAAGATGTTCTTATTAGGCAAACATGCTATGAAAACAATATTTATTTGATGTTTTTCTTTTTATCTGACCTCGGCGTCTTCTTCACACATTGCAGGTTCCTGTTGTTCCGAGTAAAGCACACCGAAGAGAAGTTACAAACTAAACGGTATGTAATTTAGTTTGCTTTTTACCTGTCTTTACTTTTTTTTTTATAATTTTCCCTAACCATTAATTAACACAGGTAAAACTGATTACAGCATAACCAATACAAGACATAAACTAGCAAATCTGAATTTGGTCGCTTCTTGTTTTGCAACTAAACCATTTTTTTCCATAGCTCATGTAAAATTAGTGATGGTAGATTCACCTATAAGCTATTATCCAAAAAATGAAATAATATAGACTAATATTCTATAGAGAGAGAGAGAAAGTATTATATTTATTTACTCATATCACAAAGTTTACGTTATCTCAAAAGCCAGGTAGTTATAAATTCCGTACTTACCAGTATATTCATTATGTAGATCTAAATGTGTGATCACACCCATTGCCAGCTTATCTCGCATCTTCTCATATCATAAAGAAGGCGCGTGATATCTTAAAGGAAACACTTGATTCATGAATTATAGAGTTGTAGTTCTGAGTCCTCACTGAGATGTATACAGAGGAAATTCCAGAAAGACAGCAAATTACAATAAAGAAACCATTACAGTTCCTCTAAAAAGTAATCATCCCCTAAAAATGTTTCACGTTATTGCTAAAAGAGATTTCTGCAGAGTAATTTTAAGTAATTACAATGATACCACAATAAAAGTATGACATGCCTTGATCATCACTAGTGCAGCCAATCCTATTCCAAAGCCAGATATGTTAAGATCAAATGTGTGTAGTGAAGACTCTTCATGTGATCGTATTATAAATATTTGTGTATCTGGAAGCTCCAGCTTCTGGTGAGTCATTATTCTGGCATATCAATAACCATGAAGGGAAAAGAACTTTACAAGCAACTATGTTAAAGTTATTAAAAAGCACAAGCCGGGGGAGATTTGTGTTCCAGCAAGACAGTGATCCAAAACATAAAGCCAAAACTAAACAAGAATAAAGGGAAAAAAAACATTTTATGGGCTGAGTTGACCGAGTCAGAATCTACATCTTCATCCAATAGATGAGATGTGCTGGATGGACTGAGTGGGAGTCTACATTTCAATCTGATAGATGAGATGTGCAGTATTGACCAAGTCAGAGTCTACATTTCGATCCAATAGATGAGATGTGTTGGATGGACCAATCAGAGTCTACATTTCAATCTGATAGATGAGATGTGCAGGACTGACCAATTCAGAGTCTACAACTCAATCCAATAGATGAGATGTGTTGGATGGACCGAGTCAGAGTCTACATTTCAATCTGATAGATGAGATGTGCAAGACTCAACTCAATCTAATAGATGAAATGTGCTGGATGGACTGAGTCAGAGTCTATAACTCAATCCAACAGATGTGATGTGCTGGATAGACTGAGTCAGAGTCTACATCTCAATCCAATAGAAAAAATGTGCTAGATGGACCAAGTCAAAGTCTACATCTCAGTCAAATAAATGAGATGTGCTGGATGGACCAGGTGAGAGTCTACTTTTCAGTCCAATAGATGAGAGGTGCTGGAGTCAGAGTCTACATCTCAATCAGATAGATGAGATATGCTGGATGGAATAGGACAGAGTCTACATTTAAATCCAATAGATAAGATGTGTTTGATGGACCAAGTTGGAGTCTACATCTCAGTCCAATGGAGATTGTGTAACTAGACTTGAAATAGCACTCACCATCTTCATACATCCTGACTGAGTTTTAATAGTTTTGCTAAGAGGAATGAGGAACCATTGCATTATCTATATGTGCAAAGCTAATAAAGATCTATACTTACTGTAACTGCTGCCTAAATACTGACTTGATGGATATGTATACTTATGCATTCAGTTATTTGCTATATTTTTTAGAGTAATTAATTGAAATCATTTTACAGAGGTCTGCTTTCCCTTTGAGATGAAAGGATCTTTTTGTGCTGTTGGTGTAAAAAGCAAAAACAAAACACTATATATAAACATTATATACAAACACATGCTTCCATGCTATTTATATCTGGTAGTTGTGGGACTAGAAGTACCTGATGCTTTCTCATGTGAACCTGGAGCTATCAGGTTGGCTTTAATATGCTACACGCTGACCCATAACGTCTTAAGGTATTGTAAGCTGATTGAGAAATTATAGGTGACAGGCCTATTCAGACACAATAAAAATGACAGTTAAGACCGCTGTTTTGCCAGGTCAAGGAAGCTATTCATTCTTCATTGTGCCTTGGCTGCTTGCTAAGTCACTAGTTAGCAATCTATTGGAATGTCAGAGAACAAAAAATAGAGCTGCTGACCTGCACCCAAAAAGGCAAATGTATTTTTTGGCACAGAGCACGCTGACGTTTTTTTGGCCTGATGCAACATTTGGCATCATTTTCTGTATCAGTGAGCAGTGAAGTAATTAAAGCAAGCCTTCTAATTTTCCTTAGATGTATTCTGAACAACTGCAGAGCACACACAAATACAAAGAACAAGTGCGTATCATTTATCTAGTTATAAAGGGCCAGTGTCAAGGTGATGAGTGCAGATTGTCTTTGCTTTCCAGGTACCTATTGTTTGTTCTATTTAAGTCGGCTCACACTTACAACAACTGCCAGGTCCTCGAAATTCCTTTTTGTGGAAACGGCGACTTTTATCATGAATAACCCAATTTTATGTGTTTTAACCTATTTCTTTCAGGTATTTTTTTCCACTCTTTCATTTCAAGGAACAGTGTTACAGGAATACAATTACAAGTGCCCTGCTTCTAGTTGGTATAGAATGCAGTGCCAGCGTTCCATACCATACCATGATGCACAATACCGTGACAAGGGTGGCTAGGAAGATACTTTTATGCACATCTGATGGGACTTTCCACAACTATCTTACTTAAACTCTGTTTCACTTGTAGCATCTGTGTAGGGATCTATCTGAATGCATATAAGCAGCTCATATTCCTTAAAATATAAATAGGGAGTGGTGTAACAGTGTTAGCTTTTTTTACTGTGGATAGCAGTAACCTGCAGAGTGCCCTGATAGCCTGCAAATCCAAAGGTGTGTAACAAAGGAAATTGCAGCAAGAGTCAGCTCCCCCATTCTACTGGCCACTTATTTCTGTTAACCAGCATTTAGATGGATGACCCAATTGGCCAAAAGTTAGGTTGGAGGGTAAGAAGGGGTAAAAAGGCAGAAAAGCCATGCTTCCTTTTGTTGTAATATCCTTTTTAAGTTAGTTATTGGTTTCAGGCTAGTAGAGCATAGTTACATAGTTGGGAAGGTTGAATAAAGACACAAGTCCATCAAGTTCAATCTGTGTGGGTGTTCATGCCAAATACAATTTTCATATCCCTGTATACTGTGTTCGATGTTTATCTAAGAGTATTTTGAAACTATCTCTACTTCCTGCTCACACCACCGATTGTGGAAGTGAATTCCATATTCTTACTTCCCTGACCGTGAAAAACCCCTTGCAGGTTAAGCCGTTTCTCCTCCAATTCAATTGAGTGGCCCTTTGTCTTCTTACACTCCCTGAGGCCGCGTACACACGCGGGGACTGTTCGCTCAACTTTGTCCGTCAAACAGTTTCAGCGGACAGTCCGCTCAAAATTAGCATGGACGGACTTGCCCACACACGACGAACGAACAGTCCGCTGAAACCGTGCGCGATGACGTGAACGGCACGTACGACGGGACTAGAAAACGACGTCCTATACACTGCAATGCAACCTTCGGCGTGTAAATTCTTTCTGAGCATGCGCGAGACTTAGTTTGACGAACAAGCCTACACACGGGCGGACTGTCCGCTCAAACCAAGTTTCAGCGGACAGTTTTTCGGAATTTCCGAAAAACTTTGTTCGTCAGACTGTCAGCTGAAACTGTCCGCTGAAAGCCCACACACGAGCGGACTGTCTGCCGAAACACTGTTCAGCGGACAAAGTTGAGCGAACAGTCCCCGCGTGTGTACGCGGCCTGAGACTGAATAGCTTACTCCCTATGCTAGAATCACCATTAAGATATTTGTATATCGCTATAATATCTCCTCTCAAGCGTCCCTTCTCCAGGGAGAATAAGTTTAATGTTTGCAGTCATTCCTCGTAACTGAGTTCCTCCATTCCCCTTATTAGCTTGGTCACAGTTCTCTGGACTCTCTCCAGTTCCAGCATATCTTTCCTGAGGATGGGTGACCATAACTGGATGGCATACTCAAGATGTGGCCGAACCAGAGTTTTATAAAGTGGCAGGATTATTGTTTTATCTTTTGAGTAAATACCCTTTTTTATGTACGCTAATATTCTGCTTGCTTTGCTTGCTGCAGCTTGGCATTGCATGGCATTCCTGAGTCTGTCATCTACTAGGACCCCCAGATATTTTTCCTTCCTGGATTCCCCAAGCAGTTCTACCTCTAGTGTTCATATTTTTAGCCCCCGAGTGCATTATTTTAAATTTTTCAACATTGAACCTCATTTGCCATATATTTGCTCACCCCTTTATATTATTGAGGTTTTCTTGTAAAGTTTCAATCTCCTGCTATGAAATGATTGCCCTGTTTGGCTTTCTATCATCAGCAAACACTGAGCACTACACAAAGAAGCTGGAACCTGGAAACTGCTGCATACAAAATATACCACCCTCAAGCTAGCTTTAAGGCACACTCAATTTTTGTAAAGTTTCACTTAGTGGGCTCCAGTGCCTTACGTTATTCACCTTGACAAGTCACACACTAACTCTGTCAATCCTTCAATGTGTAGCCTGCTTGGTGCTCACACTCTTTTTCAAATATTTTCTATCGGTATCTATTTCCCCTGCACATGTGTGCCACAATATCCATTTGTACTGGAATATGTGTAACTGAGGCGGTGCTGAATTTGACTCATCGATGGATCATGATTAGAGAAGGTCATATATATTCTTATGGGGCACAATTGCCCTGGTGAGGCTGTCCTTAAAAACAAACAGGATGTCCCTATAAATGGGGGACCTCAGGTTTGGAAGCTATGTATACAAAGTCCAAAAAAGGGCTCCAGATCAATGAGTTGTGAGTTCAAAAACATTTAATATTGGTGTTTGTTTAGCAAGACAATAAAAAACAGCCAACACATTTTGGGGTTCAAGAGCATCCCCCATCTTCAGGGTTACAAAGCAAATACAGAATTGAGATACAAATGGTGTAAACATGGGATGGAATGACTGATGCTGTCATTCTTTCTCCACTGTTATCCTCTAACTGTCACATTGCCCACGTCCCCCATATCTTTAACTGTTTTTCTTGTTCCCTTTTGGCCACACCACTTCTGATCAAACACTTTCACCATTCTTTTATCTTGCATGCGATCAGTCGATCACATAATTTCATGTCAATTTTCAATACACATTTTTCACTGTCCTGTCATCCTGTCTCCTACTCTTAGTGCACGCAAACTGTGTTGGCATGCTCATTCAGTTCTCTCATTGTTTACCTTGACACACTCCCGCTTTCATATATTTTTCCCCACTTCATTGTCACGTTATCTGACTTTGTAACAATATTGATCCAGCCTCTGTTTCAGCAGCACCTGTCATTTACCCTTAATCCCTCCCACCAATGATCCTCACCTTCTACAGGTCTGGTGTCCTCATCTTTCTGCCAGCTCTAAGCCCTCCCAATTCCTGTTCTACTTCAATGTTCTGGTGCCCATTTAGCTGTTTAAATCAGTATTGTTCAGCGTGCGGCTGCTGCTAATTTGCTCTTGGGCACTTTGTCACTTTTTTGCATGGAACAATAAGTTACATTTTATTAGTGCAGCTGGCTTTTATTTTAGTTCTATATGCTCCACACAGCTTTATTTTTTAACATTGTATTCTTTGTTCACTGTGTTCTTTTATATGCAGATTGCGCTGATTCTGCCATCTTGCATCCTCCCAAGTTTATGCAATATTTGATTTTGTTTCACGAACCTTTTGTATTTATATTTATTGAAACTCAGCTTAATATTGTATCTTATTTTAGATTCTATTGATTTCTTATGAAAAAAAAATAAAAAATAGATCCTATTGCCCTCTCAACTCTAATGCGCACACACGATCGAACATTCCGACAACAAAATCCAGGATTTATTTCCGACTGATGTTGGCTGAAACTTGTCTTCACACAAATGTTGTCAGAAATGCCGAACGTCAAGAACACGATGAGGTACAACACGTACGATGAGCCGATAAAAATGAAGTTCAATAGCCAGAGGGTCTGCATCCCTGTAAATGTGATTCACCCTTTGGGAGTATCTAAAAAAAAAAAAAAATTTTTGTTGCAGATGCCTAAAATCTAACTTGTATCTCAGCACAAGCTTCCGGGAAAATCAGTGAGCAAATCACACAAGTAGGAAATACAATTTCTAGGGGCTTTCCACACACCAACTGTGTACAGAATTACTCCAGGTTGCCATATTGCTATGGATTTTTCAGAAAATTACGGCACTGCAGACAGAAAAGGAAAGATAATTTTTAATAACATTCAGTTGCAATATGACTTGTGTAGCAATTTGTATTTGCTATACTGTTTTTTATTTTCTATTTTTCCCCTTTAATTCATTACAGATGAGCATTATATATTTGTTATATTTTTAGAATTATAATGTCCTAATATCCTTTTTGTTTTTAGTAGGATTTTTTCTCCTAGAGTTTTATATATTTTTTACATTAGATTCGATTATATCAGCATCAGCATTGTTCTGCTGCATATATCTTCTAGTGGCAATTTTATTGTTTATTTACAACCTTTTGGGTATCTATTCCTTATTAGTTTTGTACCCAGAGGAGGGGGTATTTTATACACAAAATTGTTGGTTATTTTTTATTATATTGCTGAACAAACACTTTTATTAAACATTTTTTGGACTCTCAGCTGTTTTTGTATACAATATCAGTTTGCTGCAGTGAAGAGATTGTATTCCACTTCTCCTTGCAGACTACTCACCACCATACTAAAAGGAGATTTGTGTGACTAATAATCAGGGAATAAATATAAAGAAATAATGTAATTATAATAAGGTCTCATTAGTATAATGCCACTTAAAGGGCATCAATTTATTTATAATCAGCTGATGCACTCGCTGTATTCTAATGAGGAAATCTGCTGGGTCTGCATCCCTTTGGGAGTACCACATCTGAACTGAAATTTTTGTTGCAGAGGATGTATAAAACGTGACTTGTATCATAGTGTAGACTTGTGGGAAAATCAGTGAGCCAATCATACAAGTAGGAAATTACATTTCCAAGGTTGTTAGGCACATAATTGCCTACAGAATTCCTCCAGGTTGCCATAATGCTTTGAAATGTTCTAAACAAAAATGACAGCTCTTCAGATTAAAAAGGAAATATACCCTTTAGTAGCATTCAATTACAATTTGGCTTGTATAGCAACTGTATATACTATAGTATTTTTTTTTGTATTTGCTAATTTTTCTGTGCAAGAATGGAATTACCTTTTAATATGATAGGTATCTAGCTCAAAAAGCTGATCACTATTCTAAAGACTATTATTTCAGGTACTTATATAGTGCTGTCAATTTACACAGTGCTTTACATATATATTACACATTTACATCACCCTAACTCACATTCATACATACTAGGGGTAATTTTAGATAGGATCCAATTAACCTACCAACATGTCTTTGGAATGTAGGAGGAAACCGGATTACACGGAGGAAACCCACACAGGCACAGGACGAAAGACACTAGTCTTTCACCCTGTGCCTGTGTGGGTTTCCTCCATGTAATTTTGGGTGTTGTTTGGTCTTTTCTTTCTCTTAACTTCTGTCATTGTGGATTAATAAACTGATAGACTGTTAAAGAAACTTTGTTTTGACCTTTAAATTCTCTGTTAGGGTTTTTTTTGTAATTTGTGTGCCATTGGAGAGAATTTCCTGCACATCCTCTCCACTGGAACAAGTGTCTCTATTGTCTATTGTCCCTTTTCTCTCTGTTAAGGTCCATTCACACTTTGCTGTTTTTGTGTTAATGCACACACATTATGTGCAATGTGTCAGCATGCGTTGCATTAGGGCAGTGATGGCGAACCTTGGCACCCCAGATGTTTTGGGACTACATTTCCCATGATGCTCATGCACTCTGCAGTGTAGTTGACCATCATGGGAAATGTAGTTCCAAAACACCTGGGGTGCCAAGGTTCACCATCACTGCATTAGGGCAACCCATTTAGTTGGCACTGAACTGCCAGTACACAAGAGCAGACTAAGAACAGGCGTGCAACATTTTTTTTTCAACACAGCACACTGCAATGCATGTGCAGCCAAGCTGTGATCCCTTTGTGCATTGGGTACAAACGTAAAATGTGTTGCAATAACACAAATATTGCCATACCAAATCATATCACAGTAGTGCATTTCAGCCCTTACTGTTTGTATAGCAGCTCAAAATTGTAGATTTCCACGTGCTTTCTGTGCCATTGACAGTGGTCACCAGAACAAAGAGAGGGAGAGAGCAATCTATATAATCTGCCTAACACAGGCAGCAGCAGCAACCCCTGACAGAAGCTCGAGGAGAAAAAGAATTCCTGGATGGCCGCACATCAAAAAAGGCATCTTTATTGGCAAACGATTAAAATTTAAGTACAGTCACCTCATAAAAATAGGGAAAACAGGACAAAAACGAACGCGTTTCATGCCCCATCATGGTGCTTATTCAAGTTCTAACCCCTTACCAAAAAAAAAAAAAAAGACATCCAGAAATTCATTGGATGCTCTAGAACCCATGAGCACTGAAGGCAAATAGACTGTTCACTTTACAAAGGGTGCTACAATTTGCAAGGGAATTTCCTCCCAAAGCTTAGTAAATGAGAGCTCTGCTGAATTCTGTCATCCATTCATGTGCAAGCAAAAATGTTTTTTTTATTTGCTTGCATCTGATTGGGTATTCTTTGCAAAGTTAAAGTATATGTAAGCAATCACCTTGTAAAAGAACCTATTCACTTTAAAATAGAACTGAAATGTTGGATTTACATACTCTTTAAATTTCACTGCAGTCACTAAGCTCTGGGAAAAAAATCCTTTAGTAAATCAACCTCAATGGCCTGAATTGCCTTCAATTTAAGGCCTGTTTAGATCTACAGGGATTAGCAAGCAGTAGCGTCAGTACAAGATCAATGTACTGCACAAATAATAGAGCCATTTAGTAAATAGATTGTCTCCTGCGTCAGCCTAAATGTTTGACTGGAGTGTAATTTTCATATAGGATACAGTTTAATGTACACAGTGCTAAAACTGCAGCTAATAAATAGCTAATGCAATGTTACGATAACATCCCATTAGTTATTTATTACTCTGTAAATTCTCAAACAAACTCAACGAAGCAGTACAGCTATAAATTCCAGGAATACAGCTCTGAAAGTGAAATGGAGCATGACTTAAATTGGATGAATTACTGTTGTTTTCTGTTGCAATTCAGAAAATCAACTGAAGCCTTCAAAGTAGCAACCTGACAAATATTAGAGCCTGTTTGTGTGCGTATATTACTATTATTATCATTGCTATAACAACTCTATTAGGTTTCTTTGGTACTTCCTGAAATTTATATTTGTATAAACAGAAGGACGTGTTCTGACATCAGTGAAATGCTGATATGGGCACGGTACTGTGACCTGGGTTACCCAGTTTATATAAGCGTCTCCCATTAATGTAAATTATAGCCAACCTAGACAAGAACATTTGCAATTGAGGGTTTAGTGGAAGTGGCCTTTCCTATTTTACATGGAGATAAACAGGGCTTTTAGAAAAAGTTAACCATTTTTTTCTCCTCCAATGTTTCCCAAACCTTTGTGTTTTCCTGTATATATTTACCTTTTTTTTTTTTTTTTGGAAATTGTTTTGTCTTTTATTGAAATTTGGTGTATTTATGGAGCTGCCATATTTGAAAAACATTTAAGATTTGGAATTTCAGAATAAAAATATCTTCTCCTGTACAAGGTGGTCACATTTACCTCAATATCCACATTTGCCCAAGATTTCTCAACGATCAATTTTAAAAAAAAAGTCATCAGTTTCTTACTCAGTAGTTTGGCCAATGGCTGATCAAGAAATGCAATGTTAAATCGTTAGCTAACATTCTTTATGAGACGATGGATGAGAAAATTGCAAGCAAACTTCAATTCATGACTCTTCTGCACACAACCTCCAAGGTCTACTGTTGACTTAAGGTTAATTAACTAAGCTTAATTCATTTTTTTGTTAAAGCCGGGAGATCCCCTATGTCAGTTTTCATCAAGGGACAGTCATCTTTATGTGCACATCTCCTTAGAAATGAGGATAATTAAGAGTCATGACTGAAGGATTTGTTTAATGATTAGAGTTTGGGGGTTCATTTGTGTGTTACTCATTATTGAGGTTAAGCGTTGGGGACTCATGTGAGGGACAAGTTTGAATACTTCTACTGAAAGAAAGACTGGCTTTAACTATCAGTATTCAGCAGCAACCTGCAGCTGTGGAATTTTCCTGGTCACACCAACTTCAAGTAAATAACAAAAAAGGGATCAGCATTGCTTAATGTGATGTTACAATCCAATAGACACAGTAATGCCCCATACACACGGAAATTCGGCCAGCAAAAGACCGATGAGAACTTTTCCAACCGCGTGTATGCTCCATCGGACTTTTGCTGAGCAAATTCCCGCCAGCAAAAGATTGAGAGCAGGTTCTCAATTTTTCGGTCGGAAAAAGTTCCGGTCGGAAATTCCGATTGTCTGTACAAATTCCGACGCTCAAAATTTGTACGCATGCTCGGAAACAATTTGACGCATGCTCAGAAGCATTGAACTTCATTTTCTTGGCTCGTCGCAGTGTTGTACGTCATTGACGGTCGAAAGTTCAGTGAACTTTTGTGTGACCGTGTGTATGCAAGCCAAGCTTGAGCGGAATTCCATCTGAAAAACTATCCAAGTTTTTTCTGACGAAAATTCCACTCGTGTGTACGGGGCATTAGACCCAGTAATCAGTACTCAGTAGCAGAATCTAAACCACCCATTCTCTTCATCTGCCATATAGTCTGTGTAAGGATACTTATGCTAAGGGTGGGGCCTATACTCAGGTCCGCCAGTACAGAGTTTTGGAGATGGAGAATAGGGAGCAGCCCTATTTTAAGGCACTTCCAAAAAATCTGTAAAAATCATAATACATTGGGACACCTACTAAAATGCAGGGTGTCTACACATACATTGCAAGAAAGTTAGAGAACCTTTTTAAAAACTCAAATCTTTCTCTATTCAAAATATATTACTGTCTAGTCACCATGTTCTCTGTCAATCGAATTTGCTAAACAGGAGTGTCAGCCTTTATTATAATGAACGCTCAGTGTTGAATGAGGAAAGCTACATTGTGTGCATCCCTTTAGTAAGTATATCACCAAAAATTAAACTCCCATTCCAGGAGATTTCTTAAATGTGACCTGCATCTTGGTACAGACTAAAAGTATTTGAACCCAAAACAAAAATGTTTAATATTTCAACTCACTAGTCCTTGTTATAGTGGCTGCATTCATTTTCTTTTCTCAAGCTTTGGGGGCAGAACAATTAGTAATTTACACATGATATTGAGGAAAAAAATATATTCTTTGGTGCAGCTCACAGGAAGTGACAAGGACAATGCATTTCTGGCAGGATCAATAAGTATTTTCTGTATTTGCAAAAAATGTTCGTAGCTTGAAAAAAAAGAAAAAGAAAATGAATACAGCCACCACTTACATGACTATAAGCTGCAATACATTGCTGTTTAAGAAAGAAACAATGAGGCATTCACATAAGCAGGAAATAAGGTTTCTGGGGGGATCCTGTACACCAGTAGTTTCAGTTTTTGCCCACCACTGCCTATTCATTCTTATGTCTGTTTGTTACTTTGTTACTGGCAATGTTTTTCAGCCTGTAAACAGTAGGTGTTAGCGGTCATGCAATATACAGAATCATGCACCTCCTGTAATTAAATATGATTATTTATTTATTATCATAGAGATCAACTCTACTAGCCAGCTCAACATCTGTTTTAACACTTTATCGCTTTTTTTTATCTACTGGAAACAGAACAAATCCTTTTTTATCGAACTCTGCCGGATACTATTAGAATGCCATTTTATATGTAAATAGAACTCTTTGAAATGTTTGGTAGATTACAGCAACAGGGTCTGTCGTGTTTGGGAATTCTGCGATTAAGATCTAGACAACAGAGGAAAAGCACATTATGACTAACGTCCTGTCTTTCAACTTCATCGTTTGGCAGTGCAGCATAATCCCCATTCAGAGAAAGCTTGCTTTCCCGAGAGCATTGCAAAGTAGTCAAAATAATTGAATGAATAAGAGCAGCAATTGTCTTAGGTAAGTGGTCAAGAAAAAGGAAGTTATGACATCCGCTGGAAAATACTCACAAGATAAAATGAAGTTATACCCATCACAGCTCTTATTCTGTGCATACACCCTGCATTTTTAAAGCTGTTCTTTCGTATATTATATTAGACAGAATCTTTTACTAACATATGAATAGAAAAGCCTTCCTGTCTATGATAATACCTATGGTTAGTGGTACTTATGAGTGTATTTAAGACAAACAGTAATGCCTGTCAAATCTAAACACCTAAAAGCTGATTTTTTTATTGATCATTGTGGATGTGATGTTATTAGACCCCATATCTCTGCTCTGGCCTCCAAAGCATCTGATCAAACGGAGATCAGTTTGATCAGATGCTTTACAAGCCAGTAAGGACTTGTAAACAAACAAAACAGAACAGAAGTGGCAAAATCCTAGTCGCTTAACGTCTCTGATGTCACACAATGGGAGGAACAATGTCAGTTCCTTTCACCGTGTGCCAAGAAGCCAATGCCGCTGGTTGGATTGGTCCCGGGCTCCCCAGTGGAATGTGAGGGCCTAGGAAAGGGGATAGGCAGCAGGGGACCCCCTTCTGCTGCTGGTAAAAGTGATTGAGCACCTGTACCAGGAACACGGTTGTAGCCTTAACCATGATCCCAGTATAACCGCCTCATTACGAAACCAAATATATACATATGGCAGTATTGAGGTTGTTAATAAAAACCTGACAAAGGTTTTAATTATTCTCTACTCATTCCAAAGCTAGAAAATGATTTGCGGCTGCAGTTTTCATTTTGGATAGATTCGGGAATGATTAAAACCACTGACAAGCCTTTTTGTGTGGTCTTTGGGTGCAGTTGGGAAGATGTCATTCAAATAAAGGAAATGCTCTCATACACAGTTGTCAATAGAACAGGTGTCCCCATTGAAAGATGTTCCCGTACTCCTGTTCCAGTGACAACTTAGAATTTAGGGGGAAAAATCTATGGGGCAGATTACAAAGTTGTCCCATTCAAAATCTGTTTTTCTCTATGCTTTAAAGAATGCAGAGGCAATTCTTTCTCTTCATTCATCTACAAGGGGGTGTTTCCTGAAGCCATCACCTCAGCGACCTTACCTGCAAGAACCCTTTCTGATTTACCATAGAGACAAGGTGATGGTAAGGCCCAGGACTTTTTTGCCTAAGGTAGTTCTGCTTTTCTGCCAGGAAAGTGTTCTCTCATCCCTCTATCTGGTTTTAGTTCACTAAAAGAAAACTTCTCTTCATTGTTTGGATAGGAATACACCAGCTTTTCATTGCATTATCTCTAGATGATTCAAGCAGACCATCAACCAAATTACTGGTCTTAAGAATTGGGCTCACTCTTTTTTGTCAAGCCACACTACACTACAAGTAAAGCCTGCTAAACCTTTCTCAACCTTTGCAGTGCAGAGGAACCCTTCATTTTCCAGTCTCTGGAAAATTCTGCTAAAAATGACAATATCTACAACTCACGATACATTAGTCTGATGGACACTGTGAAAAATGTTCCTTACACATGTGGTAAAGGGAAGCTTTACTCCCTTACAGATTGCTAAAAAGATCAATGCTGTCAGTGGCAACTTATCTGAGAGCCAGAATTTCTCATTGCTCAAGGAACCCCTAGCAACCTGTAAGGGAACCATAGTTGAGAAAACCCGCTCTACTAGATCTGTGAGTGGTGCTTTTTGATATTTTTGGCATGAAGCGGCTTCTCCTAGTTTGCAAGACTTCCATCCTGTCTTCTATTTTCTTTTTCTAATTCTGGCAGACAGATATTCAGGTCTCATCTAATGCAAGATTCAGGTTTAAGATTCTTCAGGTGGCTCTTTGGGCTGCAGGCAGTTCCCAGTTTTCTGTTGTTTTTCTTTGTTCTGCTATCCTTTGATGCTATGTTGTCCACACCTCTGCTGAACAGCTTTTCAATGTCCTGACAAGAGTACTTGTGCTTCTCGATGGACTTGAAAGGAAATAGGATTTTTGTGCTCGCCATAAAATCCTTTCTGATATTTCTATACTATGATTATATATAGGAGTGATCAGAATTTAAGAATTAATCAGCCATTGTTTCATTCATGCAGTATTTGTAATGCTAAAGTATTGGCAAATGTTGCTCTTGTGCATAGAAAGCCAGAACAACTTTGTCTTGGCAAACAATCCCATAGAACATCATAGAACATATGCTTCCAAGATGACCACAATACTAATGACGGCACATGTTCCAACTTCTGTTTTCTTTGCTGCTGTGTCGTATTGAAAACATCCAGCAAACATTTCGATTTTATTAGGAAACCCCATTACTCCAATTATGTTATGTGAAAATGTGGCGGAACAGAAATCCTTTAAGTAATAATTGATGTTTATGATGTAATTATTATCAAAGGCTAGCTTGATTAAATGTTTACATTACAGCAATTGAAAGGGCCTTCTGACATTAGATGTAATTAAGCAGGAAAACTCTGCTCATTAAAGTGTCAGTTTGGCTATAAAAACAAGAATTAATTAATTGTTACTAAGTGTAAAAAAAGTAAAGTTTTAAATTACTGCAAGCTATATGGAAAAATATACACTACTCACAGAGAACCACTATATCTCAACTGTAAACTGGTAAATAAGGATGAGCCAAACCCCCCCCCCCCCCGCCGCCCCCCCCTGGGTCGGTTCGCACCAGGACATTCAAACAGGCAAGAAATTTGGACGAACAAACGAACACCAATAAAGTCTATGGGACACGAACATGAAAAATCAAAAGTGCTAATTTTTAAAGTTATATTCAAGTTATTGTCATAAAAAGTGTTTGGGGAATCGGGTCCTGCCCCAGGGGACATGTATCAATGCAAAAAAAGTTTTAAAAATGTTTGTTTTTTTCAGGAGCAGTAATTTTAATAATGCTTAAATTGAAACAATAAAAACGAAATATTCCTTTAAATATTGTGCCGTGGGGTGACTATAGTATAGTATAGTATACCTGTAAAGTGGCACATTTTTCCCGTGTTTAGAACAGTACCACAGCAAAATGACTTTTAGATAAAACTCGGCATGGGTCCCCCCCCTATCCATTACCAGGCCCTTCGGGTCTGGTATCAATATTAAGGGGAGCCCCGAACCAAAAAATTAAAAAAAAATTGCGTGGGGGTCCCCACAAAATTCATACCAGGCCCTTCAGGTCAAGGCTGTTAAGGGTATGTGGCCTGGTACGGTTCAGGAGGGGGGGCACTCTCTTGTCCCCCCTCCTTTCCTGTGGCCTGCCAGGTTGTTTGCTTGGATAAGCATCTAGTATGGATTTTTGGGGGGGGGGCTCTACGTCATTTTTTTTTTTCTGGCGCAGGGTTCCCCTTAAAATCCATATCAAACCTGAAGATCCTGGTATGGATTTTGGGGGGACCCTCACACAATTTTTTAAAACCTTTTGGTTCAGGATTCCTCTTAATATTCATACCAGACCCAAAGGGCTTGGTAATGGACTGGCGGGGGGAGCATTTTTTTCAATGGGTTTTATCTATATTGCTGAGACCTGACAATTCATTACAGCTGTAATCAGTTTTAAATACTTTTTTCCTTTAGAAATGTAATTTTGCTGTGGTACTGTTCTAAACACGGGAAGAAGGCGCCTCTTTACAGGCATACTATAGACACCCCAGGCACTATATTTAAAGGAATATTTTATTTTTATTGTTTCACTTTAAGCATTATTAAAATCACTGCTCCCGAAAAAACTGATGTTTTTAAAACTTTTTTTGCATTGATACATGTCCCCTGGGGCAGGACTCGGGTCCCCAAACACATTTTATGACAATAACTTGCATATAAGACTTTAAAATTAGCACTTTTGGTTTTTCATGTTAGTGACCCATAGACTTGTGTTCGCACGTCCGAACAACCAAAGTTTGGCCTGAACTTATGCTTGGGCCAAACTGTTCGCCCATCCCTACTGGTAAAATACTTGTTTTATAATGTTTTCTTTGAGATAATGTTAACAAAAATGTATTCATATTAATTAATAAATGAGTGCAACTATAGTACTAGTTGCATATACTGCATATGCTTAGTAATGCATCACAGTGATTGTGCTTCATGGTTTCTCTCTCCTAAAGAGACAGTTGAATAGGAAAGTGATTGTGTTTCTAAAGCCCCCCACCCCAGTAATAATCACATTATAGGCAATCCCACATCACTTTTGCCTCCACTGCCACTGAATAGAAAATCCACTGCTTTTAGGTATGGGGGAGTATATGACCTCCTCCTATTGACAGTGCTTGGGCCTAACACTCAGTACTGTCACTCAGTACGGCACTGTCACATGACGGAGGATGTGGCTTCACTTCTCCCTCAAGCCTCCATCACAGTTCATACAGTGAATTCCAGTAATAGCATGGAGCGTTTAGAAGCACACTGCCATTTTATCCTTTATCGCTTTAATATAAACCTTATACTGTTAAAAAAAATAAAAAATAATCTGCATACTGCGTATTCTGTAATTGATTTCATTTAGCAGTTGCTCAGCAGGGGTGCTGAATTACATTTTGATAATAAGATCAGAGGAAGCTTCTACAACTCTGTAAAACAGGAAATATGTGAAATTTGTAAATCATATTATACATATTATTTAAATAACATATCAATATTATTTATGCATGTATTTATTTATTTAAATTATGATTTTTATTGAAAAGATTCAGAAGACAGAGTTAAAAAAGACCAACATAATGCAATATAAAGATGAAAACAAATACAGAGAAAATTTTGGTATCAAGACACTTCTAGGGTGGATATAGTACAATGCAGCAAGGTACAGCTGTGCAGCTCAGCCAAAGAGAGCCAAAGATCCAATATGATCAGGTGGGTCCAAGCTGTAGAAACTCTGTTGTTTAGGAGTTGGCATCTCTAAACTCTAATGTCACGTACACACAATCGGATATTCCAACAACAAAATCCTGTATTTATTTCTGACGGATGTTGGCTCAAACTTGTCTTGCATAAACACGGTCGCACAAATGTTTTAGAAAACTCCGAACATCAAGAACGCGGTGACATACAACATGTATGACGAGCCGAGAAAAATTAAGTTCAATAGCCAGTGCGGCTCATCTGCTTGATTCCGAGCATGTGTGGAATTTTGTGCATCGGAATTGTCTACACACGCTTGGAATTTACAACGGATTTTGGTGTTGGAAAATTTGAGAACCAAATCAAATTCCGACAACAAAGGTCCGATGGAGCCTACACATGGTCGGAATTTCCGACAACAAGCTCACATCGAACATTTGTTGTCAGAAATTCCAACCGAGTGTACTCGGCAAAAGGATCCTAATTTTAAAGTGGAGAGATTTTATACAGAAGGATAGAAGTAGGGAACCAAAGCTATAAATTAAACAATAAAATAAAAGGTGGAGGGGGGGCAGGGAGGAGGTGGAGAAGGAGGAAGCAAGAAGAAAGAAAGGAGAAGAAAAGGGGCTACAACAAGACAGGAGGGTAGGCTGAGAGGAGGGAAGGGTCAGGGGAGGGGTAGCAGGAGGTAGAAGATCTGAAAGAGTGGGGGGGGGGGGGGTGCAAGGATATGAGTAAGTGCTTGTGGCAGGACAGGGAGGAGAGATCATTTAAGACTAGAGAGATCATTTAAGATCCAGATTGGTTGTGTTAGTGAAATGGGGCTGTCTTCCGGGGTAGTGTGTAAATCTAGCCAATAATACCAAGTTTTCACAAGTTTTACTTGGTGATGGAGAGAAGCTGTAAGGTACATTGTTTCATTAATGCGGGTGAATAATTATGCAGGGGGTTTTATCTTAACCTCCCTGGCGGTGATCCCGAGTCTGGCTCGGGTTGGGATTTCAGCACCACGAGCGGTAACCCCGAGCCAGACTCGCTGGATACAGGGAGGACACAGAGAAGTTACTTACCTTGTCCCCCGGATCCAGCGATGTTCTCCGCGCTGTGTGATCGAGCTGTCCTCCGCTCGATTCACACAGTGCCGAATGCCGCCGAGCTCCGTTCCCTGCGACGTTATGGCGCACGGGAGCGGAGATCGGCGCCAAATTCAAAAAAGTAAAAGTACACAAAACACACACAGTACTGTAATCTTACAGATTACAGTACTGTATAAAAAAATTACACACCCCATTTGTCCCTAGTGGTCTGTGCAGTGTCCTGCATGCACTTTTATATTATAAATACAGTTTTTTCTGCCTGGAATTTGGAGATTGTCCATAGCAACCAGAAAGTGTTCCTTTTTCAGTGTTTTAGGATTTGATTACATTATTGAATAATTTTTATTATTATTTATTATATTATAAACTTTATCATACCCGGGATGTCTGCTAGACTCTGGTTTGAACAGATTTAAGGGAGTTATTCCTAAGAATTACAGGACTACAATATAAAACGCCAAATTTCCATGCAAAATAATTGTACTGCTTTTAGCACCTAAAACAAGAACGAAACATACCGCCAGGGAGGTTAAAAGAGATGTATGGGATTTTTATTTTCCTTAAATCACACTTACATAGGTGGATGCAGAATCGGTCCGATGCTGCATCTGTCCCCCTGGCACCTCTAAGACTGAGAACTGAGCGATATAACACCGCAGATTGCTTGATTCTCACAGCTTCCTGAGCCGAGAGCTGCCTGAGCCTAGACCGGCTCTCTGACGTCAACAGCCAGCAGACTTCAGCCTGCTGTCTGCTGAAAATGGGTCACAGGAGTGCAGAATGACTTGCACTCCTGTGATCCACAGGAGAAGTACAGCAATATGAGCTTTGGCTGTACTTCTCCTTTAAGGTGATCGGATCAGATTTTCTGGATTGTTCCCTGCTGAACCTGCCAAATTTCTATCCATTTATGGGCAGGTAAGTTGATCTACCGATTGACTTATGCACAACCAGGCTGTCAGATTTTTCTCAAAAGATTGATGCTGCCAACACAGATCAGTGTGTTCTGACTGCAGGGAAGGCCCCCCACTGTCAGAACACAATGGTAAAGTGGGGTGATTCCCCATCCACATCAAGTGTGTGGATGGGGGATCTTGTCTTTTTTTTTTTCAATCTGCTTATTGTCATAGCATCAAAAAAAGAAAAAAAGAAATGCCTTTTCAGTTGTTATGTTTCTCACATGCAGGGGCACGTTAACCATTGGGACAACTTGGGGAATTTGTAGCTCCTTGGTAGCACCAAACAGTGAGTTTACTCCATGCCAGAAGTACGTTTCAGGGCTTTTTCTGGCCACTTTTATTTAAAACAAAGCAAAAAGTTCACACTTGAGTACTTTCCCACACAGGGGGTTCTCACCATCAATGCAACAATTACAACATTTAGCCTCTGGCTCTCTTGTGGTAGCTTTACTGCTCCAAGTAGTAGCACATGATCCTTCAGACCCTCAAACACATCCCAGTGTTTGTGCACAGACGCTATACCTCAGCACTGTGTTTTTACTCCTGCAGCTCCCTAGCTGCTCTATCCCTCCTGGACTTTCTCTCCAGCTTGGGCCTTCGTCTGTCCTGTCTTGGACAGTATGGTGCATACCAGCACCTCTCACGGCTCCCTTCACACACTGACTTCCTTGGGTGGGTGGGGCCCTGAGCTCCATCTCTGGTTCTCATATGAAGCCAGTGCACACCTGTGCCATTAGTGTGCTCGCTTACTTCAAAATCTGGTGTAAACAACCATTTTACCAAGTGGCAAGGGGTCACCTGGCTACATATCACCTGCCCCTTGTTTCGAGACAGAGAGAGGAACACATAAACCTGTCACTGTGGTTGGGATATCTCTGTGCCAGCTATTAGCTGTCTAGGCCCGACTCTTTTTCCAGGTATGTTTCCACAAGCGCTTCTTCCTGAACCGTGAGGTCCCTCTGGCCTTTCTACTGTAATAATACTCTCTACTGTCATAATAAAAATGGGAAAATTGCCTGAGCCCCCCCCCCACCCACCAGACCAGTGCAGTCACTAAAAGGCGGTGGGACTTTGGTGTGGCATAATGAATTATGCCCCCAGATTGTGGGTTGTTGGAAGGTCTGGTGTTTTTTTTATGACATGAGGGGCTCCTGCCCATGAGATAGTTGGGCCCACCATTTTCTTTGAGGGGCCCTGCTCCCTTGATTTTGTATCAGATTATAACATTAAAAGTACAGTAATACACTGTTCTAGGCTTTGTGGTTTACTCACCTGAGAAAAGCATAGGGCTTTTATTTCTGATAACCAACCAAGAATTCTACATGCCTTGCTGTCTCTAGCTTCAATGTTTTCTCAGTCACTGGCCTGGAACAGCATGCACAATAGAAAGTCAGTGAAATCATAGCTCTTGATCCGTATACTAGTTGAGGTTGGTGTTTTGGAAAGTATTTGAGCCATTGGAACAGCATGACAGGCAGAATGCACGCATTGTCGGAAGGACAAGTCAGCATTGGCAACCTCCATATTCTCTCGCCAAATGTTTTCTTTAAGATGATCTAAACCATTTGTAGGTCTATACTCAAGAGAACACTTTAATGTCTTCCCACAGATTTCTTTCTAGCTTACTTTATTTGTGTACTATGTGTAATCTTGGCAATGCTGAAACCCATAATTGCAGATTTAGTATTGTTTATTTTACATTTGGATTAAATGCCAAAAAATGCAGTGCTATGGAGTTTGATTACAGGCTGATTCAGAGTTCATGTTACTTGATAATCAGGGACCCTGTATTTTTGAGCATACATTGGTCAACTGTTTGGTTTCTGTTTATTTTAAACACAGTATAAAGAGACAGGTATAGGATAATAAGGACGTTAAAAAAAAAAAAAGCAAAGCTAAGAAATACACATTAAAACAACTTATGTCTGTGTGGCCATATTATCTGGATCTGTCTCTTGAATAAGTAGTCAGAAGTCTTGCAGCGTGAGACATTTTTCACTGAAACCAGCAGAGGAATATAGTGGTAGTAAAGGACTGTGAAAGGGTCCCTGTGAAACACTCAGAAATGTTTTTCATTGTTACTTAATGCATGAGCGTTCGCTCGTAAAATTGCGTCACCTGGGCAAAGTTTGTGTCAGCTGAGAAATTCTAGGACACCGGTAATGTGTTATGCATGGGAATGCAGCTGCACTTCATGCCTGCGTTCCCAAGAACATCTCACCACCCATTTTTCCTTCAGTGGCGTGCTCATTTGCACTGAAAAAAAAAATATTCTGAAACTTCATGATTTTTCCATGGTATCCAACCTCATATTGAAGCACTTCCATTCCTATTGGAGCCTAGTTCATCAATAAAAGGGCCATATACACTATAAAGTGGAAAGGAAGGACCTCTTCTATCCTGGACACAGTAGTTGTTTTTCCTTACGGCTTCCTTTAGCCTTTTTGTACCTTTGTGCAGCAACACAGGCAGCTTACGCAGTATGGCTCTACAAAACTGTACTCTACAAAATATCCTTTTGCTCAAAAAAATATTTAATTTGAATAAATTGCATGTTTCTTTAAATAACCTTGTAATTATTCTATCTTTGCCAGGCTTTGACAGGAAGCATATGGAGGTACAGTATATAGTCTCCTATACCTTGCAGGGCACCCCGAAAATGCTCAAAACCCAATTGCTATATTATGTAAATCCTGCCTTGTCGCGTTCTGGTACTTTTTAAACCAGTACTTGACATCTTTCTGGGAAAAAAAAATATTAAAAATGTAGAGCGTGTACATAATTAGGGTAGTGAATAAAGTAAAGTGTTCACTTCAAAGATGCAGTTAAGGGCAAGCAAAAATTATGTTTCCTTGTTAATGATTTAGTATTCAGAGGGAACACAACTCAATTGTATTCACTAAGCTAAGTGAGCATTATTTACTTTAGTAAATAAAGTCCTTTTTGTTATTCACTGCCAATAGAGCCAATATGGATTCATTTGCTTGAGCAGATTTTTAATAAAATGATAGACAGTGTTTATATCTGTATTTTTTGCATTTACATTTAGCTGTTGCAAACATTTATATAAGTGGCTAGCCTCAGGTGATACACAGATATTAAATACATTATCCTAGTTACAAGTTGTAACAATTTATCTGCAGCTCTCCCTCTTCTCTACAGCCTTCTAAAATGCACAGATCAAAGCTTTTTCTCTGTGCAGGCCAGTCAAGTTCCTCCACCCGAAACTCGCTCATCCTTGTCTTTATGCACCTTGTTTGCCCACTGGTGTGCAGTCATGTTGGAACAGGAAGGGGTCATCCCCAAACTGTTCCCACAAAGTTGGGAGCAAGAAATTGTCCAAAATGTCTTGGTATGCTGATGCCTTAAGAGTTCCCTTCCCTGGAGCTAAGGGGTCAAGCCCAACCTCTGAAAAACAACCCGACACCATAATCCCCCCTCTACCAAATGATTTTGACCAGTGCACAAAGTAAGGTCCATAAAGACATGGATGAGCGATTTTGGGGTCCTGACCTCAACCAGATAGAACAGCTTTGGGGTGTGGAGACTGAAAGCCAGGCCTTCTTGTCCACATCACTGCCTGACCTCACGTTTGGAAGAATGGTCAAACATTCCTATAGACACACTCCTAAACCTTGTGGACAGCCTTCCCAGAAGCGTTAAAGCTGTTATAACTGCAAAGGGTGGGCCAACTCAATAGTGAACCCTATAGACTAAGACTGCAATGCCATTAAAGTTCATGTGCATGTAAAAGCAGGCGTCTCAATACATTTGATATTATAGTATATCTATTTATGGTATATGTGTATACATTCACTTATATATGGTATACGGATACTTCTTTTTAGGGAGATTGGTAAACAAGAGATTTCATATTTGGTATTGGAATTCTGTTACTGGTAGGGATATTTGTGATTGATATACAGTATTTATGTAATGCCCACTATTAGTTTTGAATTACACACTATAGGGATATGCTTTGTAGGCTTGTGCAATTCGTTTCGTAACGAATCGAAATTCGGCCGAATTTTGCATCTTTCGGACATTCGGATGCATCCGAATGTCCTAATAAAAAAATAACCAATTACAACGAATACGAAAGAAATATAACGAATGAATTCGAATGAATTCGACATGATTCGAAATTATTTCAACCGCATTCGAAATTATTTCAACATGATTCGACATTATTTCAACCGCATTCGAAAATATTTTGTGACCCGACTTTAGGGCCATGTATCTCGGGGTCACTTGGTGCTAGACACTTAAAATTTGGATATGTTGTATTGCTAGTATTATTGTGTTTGCATACCAAATTTGTGGTTTCTAGCTATAAGTGACCCTGAGATATGTGGCCCCAAAATCGCGTCGCAAAATGTTATTAGTTATTAGAGCAGAGAATGATATTTTGCGACCCAATTTTGGGGCCACATATCTCGGGGTCACTTATAGCTAGAAACCCCAAATTTGGTATGCAGACACAATAATACTAGCTCTACAACATATCCAAATTTGAAGTGTCTAGCACCAAGTGACCCCAAGATACATGGCCCTAAAGTCAGGTCACAAAATATTTTCGAATGTAGTTGAAATAATGTTGAATCATGTTGAAATCATTTCGAATCCGGTAGAAATATTTTCGAATTTCGTTGAAATATTTTCGAATGTGGCCGATTTTTCGAATTCGGTAGAAAACTAAACGAAATCCGAAAACGAATTTAAGGAAGTTAACGAATATAACTAAACGAAATTAATGAATTAACGAATTAAAACGAAACAAAACTAAACAAATTTTTTCCTTTTGCACATGCTTTGTTCATTTTTTCATTATAGAGGTTTACAATCACGTTAAAGAGGAAATATGTTGGGGCGTGGCCTGGCTGAGCATGGGGTAAGACCTGCACATTAGGAGCTCCATAATAAATCCTGCATTACAGTAATCCTTCACTCTAACAACCCCCCCAGTCGAGCGGGCAGCCTGTCTGGGACCCCTCCGCACACCCCACGCATCCTTTGGCCCTCCGGTGATCCGATCGGAGCGGCGTTCTCCCGCGCGGCGGCGGAGCTCAGGCGAGTCCCCGGCTTCGGCCTACACACGGAGGCCGCGGCCATCTTGGCACACCCATCCCTGGGTCCAGCGCGGAGCCCTGAGCAGACTGTTATCCTGCCGTCCTGACTAGCCCCTCGGCATTGCTGACCATCCGCCCCCAGATTGGAGGGGTGGCCCTGTTAAACGGGCTCTACACAGCGGCAGCAGCCAGGCGAGATCCCGGCTTCGGCCTACCCACGGAGGCCGCGGCCATCTTGGAACACCCTTCCTCTGCACCAACACAGGGCCCTGTGCGGACCGACGTCCCTATTGCTTGCCTGGACACCCTACATTACTGGCCATCTGACCCCAGAGCAGAGAGGTGACCCTGTGGACCTAATTCTCCACTCAGGCAGGGCCACGGCCTCGGCCTGCACACAGAGGCCCGCCGCCATCTTGGTACACCTGACCCTCAGGCAGGCTCTGAGCCTTGTCTCTGTTACCCTCTCTCCATCCTCCCTGGCCTGCTTTGCTGTGCCCACACCATTGACGAACCTGATATCATGTCCCCCCCGAAGAGCCTAAAATCATCCGCAGCAAAGCTTGCGCAGTACCGCCGGAACGAAGGAGAGGAGCCGGAGGAGGATGGTGGTGCTGAGAGGACCGGAGGGGGGCGAGGGCAGGGAGACACGGATAAACTACTGGAAGCAATCACACTCTGCAGGACATCCCTCACCGCCCAGATTGAGGGGGTTAAAATGGACGTGTGTCTCTGATTTGACAAGATTTTCAGAAAATCCGCGATCGGGTCACAGAGACGGAAACCCGCATCAGCACAATTGAAGATGTCCTCCCGCCATTGCAGGCTGGATCTGATCACATGCAGCGACAGATTAACCAGTTGCTCGCCAAGCAAGACGACATGGAAAATCGTCTGAGGAGGTGTAATCTCCACTTCATCGGTCTCCCGGAGGGAGCGGAAGGCAAAGACCCAACATTGTTCCTGGAACAGCTGCTGGTAGCCACCTATGGTCGCGAGGCCTTCTCCCCTGTGCTGGTGGTGGAAAGGGCGCATAGGATGCCCGCTAAGCCCCCTCCTCAGGGGGCACCCCCCCGCACACTTATTGCAAAGCTTTTAAACTACAAGATCAAGATGCCGCGTTGAGACTTGCGAGAGAGAGAGGTAACATCCCAGTGGGAAACGTAAAGGTGGCAATATTTCCTGACTTCTCAGCCGAAATACAGAAGCGACGTCAGAGCTTCATGGAAGCCAAACGCCGGCTACGCGACCGTCACCTGAAGTATTCCATGCTCTTCCCTGCACGCCTGAGAGTGGAACATGATGGCCGAGTGTCGTTCTTTGAGGACCCACGTGAAGTCATCTCGTGGCTGGAACGTGGGCCTGCGCACGACGGGAGAGACCGACGACACATTCAGTGAATGGAATGGTGAGATCACCTTGTTTTATGTTTCCGCCGGCATTTGGCCCTCCTAATTACCCTGGCCGCATTTCCAAATTGTTTCCCTTTTTTCTTTTGGATGTTTAGAGTGGACTTGCTTTATTTCATTGCTCCCCTCATGGGAGTCTTTTTTTTTTTTTTTTCTATACCCCTGATCGTATCCAGCGCACGGAGCTTCGGAGGTGTGTTGGTCTTACAAGCCGCATGCATAGTGCAGCGAATTTATGCCCCACTAGCCGCTGGGAACCATGACTTTGTGAATGGGGGTTGGATCTGAGCTTTGCTGCCTGTTTTTTATACCAACCTGCAGGGGCACGCAACTTGGCCCCATTTTCATCCTCCTTTGCGGTGGTGGGCCCGGGACCACTGTTTGATCCAGCAACTAAAACTGTTCCTCATCTTCGTTCTAGATGTGCAGTTACTGTTTTTCCCAGCTGACAGTTCGGAGTTGTTAAGGGATAATGCCTACACAAGTTGGGGTGTGTGTAAGGCGGGGAGGGGGGTGAGGGTTGATTTTGCAATGTTTGAATGTGCATATGGTGCCTCAGGAAATGCCTATGGGAAAATGTTCAGGTGCTGTGGGGGTACTTGATGTGGTGCAGCATGTGCCTCGGCCCTACTATATAATATATTTCCCATTAGCCCATAAGATGCAGCGAGGTTCAGCCTCACTGAACCCTGGAGTTCACCGCCACCGAAGTTATGGAAGGACAGTTAGTTTACAACTGTCGGGGGATGAGGCCCGCACATGTGGGGGTAGGTGTAGGGTGGGGAGGGGGGAGGGGAACGTTATATTGTTATTTTCTCAATGTCTCAGTGCACATGTATTATCACAGAAGGGGACCACGACAATAGGTATGTCTACTCAATGGGTATCACATGTATGGTACGATCTATGCCAGTGTCTGATGTTACTCAAGTTCTGGATACTCCATGCGGCTTTACTAGATGATCTGTGGTGTTATCTTTCACAAGACATGCTATGACAACTATAAAATTCCTGACATGGAATGTGAGTGGCCTGCGTGAGAAGGTTAAACGCTCGGCAGCCCTCTCATTCCTAAAGCAGCAGAGGGCGGATGTGGTGGCATTGGTGGAGACCCATATAGAAGGGAGGCTGCAGATGGCCCTCCGACATCCGTGGGTGGGGTGGGCATACCATTCCACGCACACTACCCACGCCAGAGGTGTCTCAATATTAATTGCTAAATCTGTGCACTTTGAGCTATGTGAAGTAATTACTGACCCTCAGGGCCGATATGTATTTCTTCATGCCAAATTATATGGCGAGCAATTTCTCCTCATGGCCTTTTACATACCTCTGCCATTCAGTATGACTGTGATCATCGAGGGACTCGCCCTTATGACCCGACATCCCACAATACCAGTGATCTGGATGGGAGACTTCAATGCCACCCTGCGGCCGGCATTAGATAGACTCCAGACTACACAGGGGACGGACGTGGCTAACAGGGAGACAAAATTTTCAAAACTGATCTCCACTGTCCACTTAATAGACACTTGGCGCTACAAATTTCCCCTCGCAAAAGCCTATTCCTGCTTCTCACCTTCCCACAACTCCATGTCCCGCATTGACTTTATTCTTGTATCGAGCACCCTAACGCCACGAATATTAGAAACAGCCTTTTGCCCAAGACTACTATCTGACCACAGCCCATACTGGACCTCACTGAGCATCCCCGTGGGTAAACCCCATAAGCCCTGGCGCCTAAACCCATTTTGGTTGTCCCTGTTACCGGATGATGACGAGCTCCCGAACCTATGGAAACAATACTTTGCGGACAACGACCAAACTGCCTCTATTGCGGCAATTTGGGACTCATTCAAACTATACGCGCGTGCGACCCTTACCTCCCACATAAATGTAATTAAGACAAAATCCGCAGATATCTTTGACAGGGCGCTAGCAGAACTAAGCTCCGCGGAACGGGAGTATGCCATTAATCCTACCCCAGAGATAGCAGCTCGGCTCAAGCTGCAATCCAGAGTGGCAACTCAACTTCAGTTTACAAAGGCCAGACAAAAACTGTTTTTCACGAAGCAGAAATTCTTTGAGCATGGAGAAAAGGCAGGCAAGCTGTTGGCTTACCTGGTACATAGTGAGGATAGACCCCCAGTGGTCATCACGCTACATGGACCAGAGGGCCATCAGATAACAGATCCTCAAAGAGTAACTGCTAGATTTAGAGACTTCTTTGCAGATTTATACAAGACCATGACTACAGACCCAACGGACCAGAGAACGGCCTTCTTACGTAGCATTACCCTCCCTCAACTGACAACAGACCAGCTTGACCTTCTTGAGGCACCCCTCACTACAGACGAAATAGCCACAGCTATAGCCAGTTTTGCCAGATCCAAATCCCCTGGTTCAGACGGTCTCCCAATCGAGTTTTATTCTCAGTACAGTGAACTTCTTACCCCGAAACTGCTCACGCTATACAACCACCTGTTTGAAACCTTTTCCTTACCACCATCCATGAGAGAGGCAGTAATAGTACTCATTCCCAAACCAGGGAAAGACCCGGGATATCCGGAATCATATCGTCCAATCTCCCTACTCCAGGTAGACATAAAAGTTCTCGCCAAGGTACTATCCCTGAGATTGAACAAATTTATCCTTTCTTTAATACATGTCGACCAGGCGGGATTTATGCCGGGTCGCAACACATCCTTTAACCTACGCAAATTGTTCATCAACTTACAGGCTATACACATGGAGGCAGGATCTAGGGTGGTGGTGACTTTAGACACGGCGAAAGCCTTTGACTCGGTGGAATGGGAGTACTTATGGAAATGTCTGGAGGGGTATGGCTTCGGCCCTAAATTCATCAAATGGGTACAACTGATGTATCAGTCGCCCACAGCCAGGGTAATGGCGAAACGGATGGCCCTCCGAGCAGTTTGACCTCACCAGGGGCACAAGGCAGGGCTGCCCTCTCTCGCCGTTGTTATACGCCCTGGCTGCTGAGCCGCTAGCCATATCCATCCGGAATAATCCAGAAATCAAGGGACTATGCTCAGGTAATCTGATTGAAAAAATTAGTATGTACGCGGATGACACCCTTTTATACCTGGCAGATCCGGGTTCCTCCTTGCGGGTGGCACTACATACAATCGAACAATTTGGGACCTTCTCTGGTTTAAAAATTAATTGGGAAAAATCGCAAATATTACCAATAGACAGTTTCCCACCAGTTAGTACCATCAAATATCTTGGGATCCATGTATCCAGAATGTCGACAGACTTTGTACATCTCAATATTGAACCCCTTACGTCCTATGTAAAAACTAAGCTGAGGACCTGGGCTCGCTTGCCACTGGGGGTATGGGGCAGAATAAACTTAATTAAAATGGTTCTACTTCCCAAAGTATTATATGTTATGTGGCACTCCCCAACATACTTACCTTTGAAATACTTCAAGACTCTAGAAGCCCTCCTCAAACCTTTCGTATGGGGTCCTAACAGACACAAACTGGCATGGCAGACGCTAAAAAACCCACCTGACCTGGGAGGTATGGCACTACCAGATTTCAACCTATACTATATTTCGTCCCAATTATCACAACTATACCACATTGACAAGACAGACAGGGAGCGGTTCCTCCAGCTGATGTGCCCCAAGTGGGCCAGATGCACTAAAGACCCTATTTATGCGATAACAATAAACACCGGAAATACTGATTTGAGGACTGGTGAGCTGGCCCTGCTGCGTCAATACAGACGCATATGGGACATTGCCTCCGCTAAACTAGAGATTCCCCAATATAACGACTTCACCCCATTATGGCACAACAAGGTCCTACCTGAATTCTTGCAAATTCCTGATGTAGATTGCTGGTCCACCTATGGAATCTTCTATCTCCATCATTTACTTACCAATGGGACTCTAAAAACCTTCCACACACTCCAAGAGGAGTACAATCTTCCCAATCATATGTTCTTTAGATATCTGCAAGTCAAGCATGCAATCCGCACTCAATTCCCATTGCCCCCCCCTAAGCCCACTTCAAATGTTGCTATGGCAATCATCAAAAACACGGATCCTCAAAAACTAATTTCAGCCTTCTACAATCTACTCTCCACCCCAGTAGCAACTAAAATAGCTTATGGACTTAAACCTCGCTGGGAAAGGGCGGTGGGACCTATCGAGGACGGGGAATGGGAGGAAGCACTGGAATTCTGTAAGACAGTTTCCCCAAAACTGTCGGACAGGCTGACCCAAATTTACATACTCCATCAAGCGTACCTTACCCCCCTCAGGGTTGCCAGGTACAGAGGCTCCCAGTCCACTTTGTGCCAAATGTGTGGAAGGGAGACAGGAACATTCATTCACTTACTGTGGTCATGCCCCAAAGTACAGGGACTATGGACACAGATAGTAAGATTCCTCCATGACAAAATGGGCTCTCCAGCCACGCTGGACCCAAAAATGTGCCTTTTAGGACTCTTGCCAGACTCGACCGACAGGTACATGAAGACATTTCTACACGAGACGTTATTCACAGCACGAAAGACAATAGCTCGGAAATGGATGAGGACTCATCCCCCGAGCATTGCAGAATGGAAAGTAGAAATAAACAACACCCTCCCCTACAAAAAATTTATATACACCAATAGGGGATGTCCTGAGAAATACTACAAAATCTGGGACAGGTGGCTGCAGGAGTCTAGCACTTGTTCATAGCCAGTTTATGCACAATACATAGTAATGTAAATGACAAGTAGATCCTTCGGCCCCTGGGTAGTGAAGTAACCCAAACCACTGACACAAGGTACCTTTTTGCTTTATTTATTTCATGCATAAAACGTGATGTGATATTGAAGATTTGAGATGGTTATACAATTGTTATTTGAGGATCTGTACGATATGTAGCATTTTTGTAAATGTAATCTGTAACATGTATGCACTGTAAATCGCAATAAACCTGGTTGATTTAAAAAAAAAGAGGAAATATGTTCACCTTCCCTCCAGAAATGTGAGGGGTGCAACCTTGTTCACTTCTGGATTCAGGATCTTAGGTCAATTTGATTGGCTAAGCCAAGATAACATAACTCCCACACCTGCAACTGGGAGTTAATTCATCCCAAAATCCGGCAGATGCTGGCATTGTATGCTGAGTTGCACATGCTTGGCTCAGTGCACAGTATAAAGAGTTTGCAAGGAGAAAAGTGAGAATCCATTGTATGCCTTTACTGTAATAAAAAAAAAAAATCTCACAAATGTTATATTTTCACCTAAAGTTCACCTTTGAATTTGTACTGGCTTGCCAATCACACGGAGCCCAAAGCAACTTTGGGTTGTAAAATTAATTAAGACAAAAATTGTTAATCTGTTCATCTGTAAATTTGACAATTCTTGTGAAATTTCTAAATCAGCAAAGTGAATTTGTAAGTAGCAGTATAATTTTTTTTCTAGAACTGAAGGCGCTTTTGTGTCATTTAGTCCGTCAGAAACAAAAAGAATATTATACTGTGTTAGCCAGGAACAAATTCTGACTTGAATGGGATAGAAGTATTGTCAACATGATACCTTTGATGACTAGCTGAAGAGAAAAAGACGTATAATTTAAATCTTGGTACACTAGGAAATCTTGCCAGACGTATGAACATATGGAAGCTAAAACAGTAATAATAAATGCACTTTGTTAATAAATATATTATATACAAACAAAATGTAAATATAATGGGAGGAATGATATCATGACAGACAAGCATGAAACATAATAAATGTTCATTGGCTGTATCTAGGCCTCAGTTAGTCTATTTTTTTTTTTTTAGGAAGAACCTTCCTTGAGAGAAACATTGATGCTTCCATTGTTGATTTCTCATTCTACAAATTCAAATTGCCTGGCTGTCATGCTAACCCTTTGGTTTCAACTGATAATCAAGGGAAGGGAATTTGGCGCTGCTTACAACAGATATTTAAATTACATGTGTACTACCACCTGTGACACTAAATAAAATTAATAATTTCTCTTATATATATAAAATATCCGTGAATATATTTTTCCTTTTAAAACAGGTGTCATAAATATAAACAACCAATTGCAGTGTGAAAAAAATATATATGTGGAAAAAAATTGAATAAATTAAGTCAATATTGAGTCCAATTCTGTAATATAAATCTATCCACAATAAAAGTCCATATTCCCAAAAGTGACTTGTGTAAATTTCAAGTGATAACGATTTATCACAATTTCCATGCAGAAAATGAATGAAGTCATCTTTTCAGTGCTCCCCCTTAGGTTTATGCACTCACCAGAAACCCCTACCCCTGCAGAGGTAAAGAGCACGTAGTCAGATATGCCTCCGATCCTGGTGTCCCAATAATCAGTATGACCTCCTGCTCTGTGGCGTTGCTTGTGCAATAGGATATCCACATGGAATTAATATTAAAAGAGGGCACTCATAGCGTAAATCAGATAAAATCTAAATTTATTTGCCAAAAGTAAAACATCTTTCCTTAAAAAAGGGGCTCCAATTACCCTGATTCATTTAAGCGTACAGACAATTTCAATAGTTGGCATGATTGACCAAAAACAAGGATGCAAGGTGGTGCGTCAACCAAACTGTACTGAAGTCAGATCAGCATAACAGTCAGGCAGCTGACATTTTCAGAAGCAGGTAAGAAATGGCAGCCACCGGTAAAACAAGACTTCAAAGGGGGGGGTTGATTTGCTAATGGAGTATGGGCTGGTAACATAGAAAAGTGAATGATAGTAAATAAGGTGAACCTATTGTAACTGCGGCTCCTGAAGAGCATGCGCTATGCGTTTTTCAGAGTTAAACTTTGCCTAAACTCCAGTTTGGTTTGGGTTTATTTGTCTAAATTGGACCTCTGCATCAGTTTGACTGGACTGTGAGATGTTCAGCCTGGCCACAGGGGGCACTGTCTTTTGTGGCAGGCGTGGAACTATGGTCTGGTTGGGTGCTTGGATTGCTCTCTTTCGGAGCCAGGTCAGTGGGAGTGGCCCTCTCATTGTGCCCTCTGGGAGAGGATGTTTGAGATGCGGACATCGTGTGGTTCGGGGTTCCGGTCCAGTATGATGTGCTGCCTTCATGGTCCTGGTCCTCCTGACCAGCCCCCAGGAAGGCTATGGCCTAGGGTGCGGATCCACCCAACTTTAATGTCTCGGGGCTGGCTAGCCCAAGGCAAGGAAACTAAAGGAGGATTCTGAGGTGGTTAGGTGCTATCTCCGGTTTGGGAGAGACCCAGTGTACTTCAAGCATTCCAGGGGAGGACTCTTTAGAAGAACACCACGTACGGTTGGTTTTCTTAACAAGAGCCGGGAAGGGCTGAAGTAACCGAAAGAATCTGGTCTTGTGGATATCACCAAGCAGGCTGAACGATCCAGGTATCCTACAAGTGTTTCAAGTTTAGTTTCCTTACATGTTCTACAACAACGTCTGTGGCAGAGACATTATTTTGGACGTTCCACAACAATGTCTGTGGCAGAGACTTGTTCCTGAGTAAGCACCTTGTTGGCTGCTGGGCCTTGTGAGATAGGGACTGTCCAACCTGGATGACCATCCAGCTGTGAATGGCTATTCTCTGGATGCAGTCAAAGTAAGCAAGTTCTTCAATGTTTTTTTTACTTTGACATTAAGAGTACCTGAACTTCCGTCCCAACCCTCTGATCCCAAGTTGAAAGACTATTCAATTGACTGAGTTTTGCAAATAAAATCCATTCGGTGGATCTGTTGTCAGTCTCGAGTTACTGGGCTATTTACCACGGGACACCCCCTAGATGAGCCACAAGGAGAACAGAAGGTAACAGTAAGCCCAAAAATAACCAGCAGCTCCTACGGGGGTTAGTGCTACACTATGTTTAATTTAAATACCAATTCTGCAAAAGGAAAAAAAAAAGAAAAACTATTTTGTTAGCATATGATTGGTTAATTTAGGTGGACAAAGCAGCTTCATCTTTTTCATTATGCTCGTGAATATTTACTTTGCTGACTGAACAAGTCTGTACCCCTTTAGTTATCTACTGCTATGGTGTCATGCGCTTTCACCTTTCATATAAAGATTCTGATACATTTGTCCCAATGGAGTGTAATAATGATTTGTACTCTTGTTAAAACAGTGCCTGTTTGTTATTTTGTCTAGTTTCTGATTCCTTTGCCCAGTATTTTGTGCCCAGTATAACGATGGATATGCTTGATGAGGCACAGGAGAAACCATCTGGAAATTGACATATTTACTGTGAGTTTATAGTTTATTTTAGTTTTGTGGCTTAGATGTGTGTGCACATACCATAGTGCTTACTTCTACACTGGAAAGTGTTTGTTTAGTGGGTTCCTTATATTGAGACATTATCCGTAGGAGATGATACTTTATTTTTAACATTAAGAGGTTGCACTGTTAAGCTGGCCATACACTCGTAGACTTTCTGATGATATTTGTGCAAAAATTCCAAGTACATTTGATGATTTGGCAAATGTTGTTCAAAGACACTTCAACATTTTTATTGAGTACTCAATTTTGGAAGAAATAGACTCTTTGTAACAAAAAACACATTAACTGCTAAAATTGCGTTTATTTGAGAAAAAAATGTACATCCTGCTTCATTTAATTTTTTCGTTACTGCAGTCAAAAATGACTGTCCATTTGACCCCACTAACAGTTAATAAAAATAACAAATGGTCTTAATTCTACTAGTGTATGGCCAGCTTCAGTTTACATTGCAGAGGTCCCAATGTAGACAGTGATGTCCTCCTCACAATCACTTCCTTAAGCCTAACACTGACCTTTCCACTAACTATAAATCCAACACTCTAATATTATATACAAAAGGGACAATCAGCGCAAACAAAAATAAGTAAGTAAAAAACAACAAATAAATGCAGCGGAACACTATAGGTAATCACAAAGCCTATATAGATACAATAAAACAATATTAATGCAGCGCAATAATTAAAAAGACAAGTCCGTTTCCACATGCAGGAACTCAGCGTCCAGAAGGTAAAAGGCAAAATCCCTTGTGACGGAAAAGAAAGAAAGATTCCTCCAATAAAAGTTGGTCACAAATTCCTCCACCACAGACAGCCAAGTGCACTTACCAGATCAGGTGGACTTCTATATGATAGAAGGTCATATGTGTATTGTATCCACTCCGGGATATGGAAACTTCCAAATCCAGCTCAGGGGATCCGTAATCCGGTACAGTTGAACATCAATCCCGTAGTGGGAAACAGCAACATTAGCTCCCCCCCTCATCGTCAGCCCGCTCTTCAGAGGATTCCGCCAGGGCACTTGGTATGGGAGCCAGCGGACGATTAACACCGGGCGCTAAACCCGTAACGTACACGCCGGCCGAGAATCTCAGAAGTTACTTTACGGTAGAGAATCAGTGTTTTATTGTAACACTCTAATATTAACCATCTCTTAAAATAGGTGTAAGCCCTAAATAGATGGCAGTCCATATTCACTTGTAGAAGCCCCCATATGTTGTTGTTTTTTTTATTTCTTACCCTTTTCAATTATTTTTTAGTGTTCGTATGATACATAGAGTGGAGTTTTAGTAAATCTCTCCCACTGGGTCTTCTTTTTCTTTGCCTCTTCTCCAAGTCACACAATGATGTCAGCTCCGTTTTCTGCTTCTGTACTTAATGATTAAATGGTATTGTGGCAACGCCCTCTTAAGATGCCATGGTGCCCTGTATTCATAACATGTACACAGTTTTCCAGATTGAAGACCTGTGTCTTGGTATCGCACATTTCATAGTCTTCTTTAGGAAACATTTTCTAAAAGTATTAGTATTTGAAGGATTACTGCATCCAAAATGATGCAGCATAGGACAAGATAAAGGCAGAAACTGTATGATATTTTGCATCATTTGCTCCATGGAGAGGGGTTCCCCTTTAAATTTGCATACCTTTTGGGTAATAAAATAAGAAAGATCTTTTGAGTTTTGGCCAGCAATGTGTGGCTGAAGAATAACTATGTCTTGTGCTCGCTCTTCACGATTTATTCACTGCGGTTAACAAAATATGAACACATTTTAATCCCATTTCTGTGCAGCTGCTGTATGATACAATTTTTTTCTGACAGTGTTGCTCACAGGCAATGTATTGTATATGTATGAATATAGGATTTATGAAATGGTTCACTAACTATAAAAATGCAAAATGTAAAAAAAAAAAAATCTATGTTTTTGAGTTTGATCAGAGCAGCTATAATAAAGCCGTGGTAGTAATCAAGATGATGTTTTGTTTTGTTTTTTTTATCTTGAGATGGTCTATAAAAAATGATTTGTATCTGCTCATCTGTATATTGCAATAAAATGTCTATCATCTGCTGTGCTGCAAAATGTTGGTGGCTTATGCTTTTTTGTTTATGCTGGTTGACTGGGGATCAGTCTATAATGGGCAACATATTCTGTGTGCTTTAAACGTGTACAGAAGATGTATGGTCATCATTGCTGATTCCTCTTGAAAATACTAGTTCCTTGGCCATCACACTGATCCATCGGCTTAAGCACATTCCCAGTCACTGACCTGGATTATGTATGTAGATGACAAATTCAGATTTTCCTGATCTCCACGCTTGATCCAGATTAGTGTCTCAGAAAGTACTTGACCGCATCCATATATTTTGGGCGAAGGTAAAACATTGATTTGAGTCATATTTCTCATTGGGCTGTTTTACCTGCCAAAAGATTAGCATTTCTGCCCACTAAAGCTCAACTGAATCATTACTTTAAAACAGCAAAATTTATTCTAGGTACATAAAAACAAAAGGTGTGCAAAGCCTAAGACCAGATTGTAGACGGAGCGATTTTCTTTCCTGCAACCATTATGCCCGGTGTCACATTGACCCATTTAACTGAATTGGGGCACCTAGTGCGGTGGTTCAAGGGGTAAAGCATATGGTGAGGAGGTGATACAAGGCCTCCTTACCAGTTGTCAAATAATATCATTTAAGGCAATGCTAGCATGACCTAGGACCCTTAGGGCTCTTTCACACAGGCACGGAATTTTAAAGCAGCCTTTAATGCAAATTAATGCTTCTATAGCTTTAATGAGAATTTCAGATGCATTGCACAGGCATTCAAGTGTTTTCATGGAAAGCTCCTCAAACAACCTTTGAGATTTTTTTTTTTTTACGATGCTAAAATGGGAAAATATCACTTTTGATGCTTTTTTTTAGTACGGTTGAGTTGCACCTGTGCTGCGTTTCAGTAGAAGTAAATGAAGGCATTTGCAAAGCGTCAACCACTGCCAAACTCTGCAGGCAACATTATATTTGCCTCACCGTGAAACAAAGCAACGCCAGTGCTGCAGTTTGTATACATCCATCCTATGTTAACACTTTTAGGTGGTGTCGATAGGCGGTAAAGCTGTAGTAAAGCAGTGAAGCAATAAAAATGCAACCCAACCGCTTATATTCGATGCCTGTGTAAAAGAGCCAAAGTTTGTTTTCCTTGTAAAACAGCCACAGCCTCTGAGTAGAAAAATATATCGCCTGCCAGCAGATGTAGAGTGACACTTTTTCCCTGTTTTGGGAAGCAGTGCAAAATTCTGATATGCCCCTACTGAGTCAGACCTCTGGTGCTGAAACCAGGAAATCTCCTGCTCCCTTCTCAGGGCCGCTGTTAGAAATCAGGGGCCCTGTACCGACTACCTGACAGGCCCCTATTTTCACAAAAAATACATGAAAATCATTATTAGTGGACAAAAACATTCCGTCATGCATAAAAAACATAAATCCCATCTTCAAGCCAAAATTTTCCCCAAACATTGATGCACATATTACACCAACTCCCAGTTCCAATCCCCCCTTTCCAGCACAAATCCCCCTCCCCATCCCGTCCCCAGCTTAACTGTCAGCCCAATCCCCCCTCCCAGCACAAATCTTTTCTCCCAAATCCCCCCTGCCAGCACAAATCTTCTCTCCCAAATCCCCCCTGCCAGCACAAAGCCCCCCAATCCCTCCTATTAGCGCAAAATCCCCCACCCCCTCCTAGCATAACCCCCCCCTCCCAATCTCCCCTCCCAGCACAAATATTATTTCTTCAATCCCTCTTCTAGGACAAATTTCCACACATCCCTCCTCCTAGGACAACCCCCTTCCCCTCCCCAGCACAAATTCTTCCTTCCTACCCAAATCCCCCCAGCACTAATCACCCACCCCCTCCTAGCAAAAAACATCCCCTCTTCTGGGTCAACCCTCCCTCCCCCAAACCCTCTTAGCACATCCCCCCCCCCATTTTCCTTCCTAGCACATATCCCCCCTCCCCAAATCCCCATTACACTTCCCAGCACAGATAGCCACCCCCTACAACTTACACGGGGAAGCCACTGCAAAGTGAGGAGGAGGTGTGCTGTAACATGCTCTCGCC
The DNA here is from genome assembly GCF_037356315.1 of Lithobates pipiens. Taxonomy (NCBI): domain Eukaryota; kingdom Metazoa; phylum Chordata; class Amphibia; order Anura; family Ranidae; genus Lithobates; species Lithobates pipiens. Next base: position 65,246,371 of record NW_027507787.1, on the reverse strand, counting down.
TCCTGTCACAGTTTGATTACTGCCCCATCCACATTTCCTGCTGGAGATGAGCAGCCATTGGAGGAGATAGGGGGTGGCAATCATATATCTGTAGACTTCATTTGGAAAAAAATTACAGGTTAATACCTGTTATAGAATAGGCTTACAGTACAAACTATAGTTCTAAATCAATACTTGTTCAGCTTTACCATCTGGTCTTCGTTTTCTATGAATCATGTGGACACCATAAAGATTTCTGAAGATGTAATTGTATTGCACAAAGGGTAAATGTCCATATGTGTGTGGTTGTGTTACAATAAGATCCATATGTCTTTTTCCTTTCCAGGAAAAGGAAGATAGACAAGTAATGTAAAAGTCTGCTGACAGACTCCCCGGCATAAATTAGCACAAGACATCAGGCAGACTTCAGGCTAATACAGTAGTTACTGGAATTCCCACTGGGAAAATGATTGATAAGCTGAAAAACTGAACTCGCATCCCAATATTTCAGTGATTACCGTAGTACTGTACCAACACAAGGTTCATATGGTTATCCGCGTGTTTATCATGTACACTGTTTTCCTGATTAAACACTGGCACTCAAGTTCTAATTGGTATGGGAATTCCTTGGAACCTTTTGGGAGATCTCTGGCTATAATACTGACTAGGGTTTATTCAGCCTGCTACTCTCATGTGATGGAATGATGATATATGATATATGATAGAAAATGATGATAATGAAAATAAAGCCTATGTCTGTCCAGCAATTACTTGCCTTCAACATTCATTTCACTCAGTAACACTAATCAGGAACGTGCTAATACAAAGTCATCATTCTAACCCAAGTTATAAAGCACTGAATTCTTTTTTGTCTTACCTGCCAGTTCTCCTTCCCAACTGGCTGTTCTGTCTAACGCACCTATACTTTTCCAGTTTCATTAAGAGTTGTTGATGTGCAGTCCTTTCATTGTCACAACAGACATCACAGACACCCTGTTCACTAATAAATATCTTCATCAACCAACTAACACAACAAAAGAAAGGGTCATTGAACCCACACTTAAGCCTCATTCACACCGGCACTCCTAAATTTAGCTTTTCTAAATGCAGAAGAAGTTATATAAGAAGATTTATTTATTTATTTTTCCTGCTGTAGCCTCCCTGGCGGTATTCCCGAGTTTGGCTCGGGGTGAGATTTAATTACCATAAGCGGTATTAATGAGCCAGCCTTGGGATCACATCGCTGGATCCATGGAGGGGGTTACTTACCTTGTCCCCCTGGATCCAGCGATGTCTCCCCGCTGTGATCAGCGAGCCGCCATGTCTCGCTAGATCTGTGACAGCACAGAGCTCCGTTCCCTGCGAGCCGGAGTTTGGCGCCAAATTCAAAAAGTAAAAAACACAGTATAGATACAGTACTGTATCAAATAATTACACATCCCTGTTGTCCCTAGTGGTTTCTCCAGTGTCCTACATGCAGTTTTATATTATAAATACTGTTCTTTATACAAGGAAACTGGAGATTGTCCATAGCAACCAAAACTGTCCATTTACATCAAAAGTGGTTATAGACCAGCTAGCAAACAGCAATAACAAATTAGAATCACTCGCAGAATTGAGCGATAGTAATTTGTTGGGAAATTCGTCATCAAACACTAAAAGTAATGACAGCTACAATTGTGCAACTCAGCACATTTCAGTGTTTTTGATTTGATTACATTATTGAATAATTTTTATTATTATTATATTATTATTTGTTATAATTATTTATAGTTATTTATTTTATATATATATATATATATATATATATATATATATATATATATATATATATATACACATATATATTATATTATAATTTATGATTTCATATTTTAAATTTTTATCATACCCGGGATGCCTATTAGACTCTTGTTTGTATAGATTTAAGTGAATTATTTCGAAGAATTACAGGCCTACAATATAAAACACCAAATTTCCATGCAAAATAATGGTACCGCTTTCAGCACCTAAAATATAAAATAATCATACCGCCTGGGAGGTTAAAGCTTTTAGCTGCATTTAGACGTTAGCCGCATTGAGCTGCATTTAGCCAAGTTTAGAATTTAGAATCAATTCCCAGTTGCACAGAATTCTGTTTTCTCTACATGAAGCTAAACTGACCACGCCTAAATGCAGGTAAGGCTGGCCATAGTCGGTTCGAATTCTAGGTGGTTCAGCAGGCGATTCGAAGCAAGTATGGGCAACCAGCTTGCCGGATTTTACGTACAATCATCGCTAGTGGCTGGTATAGCCACTAGCAATAAACACTGTCCTCTCCGGGCGGGGATGACTTTGACTGGCACTAGAATACAATAGCACCTTGGGATGGTTATCCACGCCAGGAGAATACAATGGCTCAGCGGGAGGGATTCCCCCCTCCAACTGCAGAGTACAATGGCTCAGTGGGAGGGGTTCCCTGTCTCTCTATGTTGATGGAGTCAAGCAAATTTCTATCCTGCAACCCTAAATTCACTCTGTATATGGCCTGCCTAAATGTTCAGTTTGAATGGCACCACTGGAAAATCACCTGCATTTACAATATGTACATTTAAAAATGTCCTCTAAAATGCATATAAACATTATATTGAATGTAAAATAAAATGTACTAATACTGTATGAAGTACCCATAAAAAAATATTGTTATTCTGAAGCTAAGGCAGCACAGTAAGCAACAAAATGCACAGTATATGAATGTATGTATGGTAGAAAAATGTACGGGAAAACATGCAACCTAACCTGAGCCCTTAATGGGTTCAAAAATTAGATTGTGCATTAAAAATTACAAGGGAATCTGACATTCTTTATGACTCTGTATAGTTTTTATTAAATATTCACAATTGCTGTTTTATCTTTTAGAAGAACCAATGAGATGAAGTATTCTGAATGAAGGGGCTAAGGCAAATCTTCCCATCCAGAAGAAAAAAGGGAAAGCTCCATTGGAAAATTCCTCTACCATGGATAGATTACAAAACCTGCCCATGGACCTCAGAGATTTGCTGAGGACCATTAGGCTGAAGGCCAAATATGCTCTCTTCCTGGTCCTTGTGGTGGTGCTGGTCATCATTGAGAAGGAAAACAAGTTCATCTCAAAGTAAGACATTAGAAAACAGTTTATGTGGTGAACAGAAGCTGCCTGTTACACAAATGCAAATAGATGAAAAAAAAAGCATGCTGGGCTTCAAATAGGGACATTCCTTGAACTATCAACGTTCCCACATTAAGCTGATATTTTATTATGTTTGAGGGGCAATGAAAAGAGAATTTGTTGTTATAGTCAAAAAAAACCTTTATTTATATATTTTATACAAGAAAAGTATAGTGCTTGGACATGATTACAAGGCAGAACAATAGACTAAAACTGGCCAAATTCAATTGCATCAGCATGTCTGTATTGTTGGCACGCTGTCTGTAGTGTTCAGTTTGTGTGCAATGTTGTACCTACAACTTTTGGATCAAATTAAATGTTGTGGAACAAAAAGATGTACCTAAATGTAAATGGTATGGGCACCAAATTCTCAGGGAGGAATGTAGGATTAGAAATTATATCACCATTTTGTTTTGTTTTTTAAGAATAAGTAGATTAACATTTCAATAACAAGCTTCCTTCATCATGGCTGGTAAAACAGACCACCTGGGAGTCAATAGGGGACCAATACAGGGTATTAATTGAAGTTGCTCTTGTAATAGAACAGAGAGGCAGAAATTCAGAATTCATAGTGTGATGTACGATTCAGTGGCGTACATAACCATCATCGGACAGCCCTTTGTTGCTTAGTTCAAATGAAGCAGCTGGACTCAGATTCTCTTTGATTAGTACCTTTAAAAGGCACTCTAAAAGGCAGTTTGTTTACAACAGAACCTTCTATGGACAAGCTGAATGGTCAATTCCAGGGAAGTGTAATTGAACACCTAAGGTTACTATACACTTACAAGGGATAATTTACACTGCCATTTGTAAGGCAATATGTAAACAAATCCTTTACCATTCACCTAATATACAGTATCTCACAAAAGTGAGTACACCCCTAACATTTTTGGAAATATTTTATTATATATTTTCATGCGACAACCCTGAAGAAATTACACTTTGCTATAAAGTAAAGTAGTGAGTGTACAGCTTAAATAACAGTGTAAATTTTCTGTCCCATCAAAATAACTCAACACACAGCCATTAATATATAAACCATTTGCAACAAAAGTGAGTACACCCCTAAGTGGGCCCAAAGTGTCAATATTATGTGTGGCCACCTTTATTTTCCAGCACTGCCTTAACCCTCTTGGGCATGGAGTTCACCAGAGCTTCACAGGGTGCCACTGGTGTCCTCTTCCACTCCTCAACGACGACATCACGGAGCTGGTGGATGTTAGAGACCTTGTACTCCTCCACCTTCCGTTTGAGGATGCCCCACAGATGCTCAATAGGGTTTAGGTCTGGAGATATGCTTGGTCAGTCCATCACCTTTAACCTCAGCTTCTTTAGCAAGGCAGTGGTCATCTTGGAGGTGTGTTTTGGGTCATTATCATGTTGGAATACTGCCCTGTGGCCCAGTCTCCGAAGGGAGGGATCATGCTTTGCTTCAGTATGTCACAGTACATGTTGGCATTCATGGTTCCCTCAATGAACCATAGCTCCCCAGTGCCGTCATCACTCATGCAGCCCCAGACCATGACACACCCACCACCATGCTTGACTGTAGGCAAGATACACTTGGTTGCCACCACACAAGCTTGCTACCATCTAAACCAAAAACCTTTATTTTGGTCTCCTCAGACCACTGGACATAGTTCCAGTATTCCATCTCCCTAGTCTGCTTGTCTTCAGCAAACTGTTTGCGAGCTTTCTTGTGCATCATCTTTAGAAGAGGCTTCCTTCTGGGATGACAGCCATGCAGACCAATTTGATGCAGTCTGTGGCAAATGGTCTGAGCACTGACAGGCTGACCTCATACCCCTTCATCCTCTGCAGAAATGCCGGAAGCACTCATACGTCTATTTCCCAAAGACAACCTCTTGATATGACACTGAGCGCGTGCACGCATCTTCATTGGTCGACCATGTATGGTCGCTGTATTGTCTTGGTCACCATGCTGCAGCTCAGTTTCAGGGTCTTGGCAATCTTCTTATAGCCTAGGCCATCTTTATGTAGAGCAAAAATTATTTTTTTTCAATCCTCAGAGAGTTCCAGTGGCCAGTATGAGAGAGTGAGAGCGATAGCACCAAATTTAACACACCTGCTCCCCATTTACACATGAGACCTTGTAACACTAATGAGTAACTAATGACATTGGGAAGGGAAAATGGGCAATTGGGCCCAATTTGGACATTTTCACTTAAGGGTGTTCTCACTTTTGTTGCCAGCAGTTTAGACATTAATGGCTGTGTGTTGAGTTATTTTGAGGGGACAGCAAATTTACACTGTTATACAAGCTGTACACTCACTACTTTACATTGTAGAAAAGTTGACACATGAAAAGATATAATAAAATATTTACAAAAATGTGAGGGGCGTACTCACTTTTGTGAGATACTGTATGTAGAACTACAGTTGGTTTTATTTGACCTATATTTGGGTTCCACCATGTGCACAGTAAAATGCTTTCTGCCTAGGTTCACACTGCTGCGGGTTTGAAATCGTGCGAGTTCAGCTGAACTTGTACAATTTCATACTCTGTCAGTAAGACTTCGGGGGCGACTTCAGAGACATCTGTGCTGGTTCATGCACAGATGTCTATTGAAATCACAGCAGTCGCCAAAAGTAGTACATAAGCTACTTTTGGGATCCGGTGCTGCACCGCAAGCTTTGCGGTGCGTCACAGATTCGGAAGGTATAAAACCTAGGCTCTACAGGCTAAAATTAAATCCTGTTAAAGAGTCTAAAGTGCCATTGGCTGCAAGCGCTGATCGGATGCTGGTTTTTCATCAAGCGCATTTGACAGAAGCCAGCAGAAACCGGCTTGTGTCAGACTGGCTGCTGTACACAGTGGCCGGTTTCTGTTGAACAGACTGATACCTCCCCATTATTCCACCAGCCTTTATTCTCCAAAAATAAACCATGCACATCCGCTACCTAAATGCCCTGTAATAATTTTTTTTTTAATTATTCCTTACTTTATTTTTTTTCCACCTTTGCAAGCTCCCAAACCTTTTTTCCCTTCACTTACAATTCTTTAGTAAAATAAATGCAGGTCTTGTGCACTGCTCTAGGCACACTGCAAATCCCATATTCCATAGTCCCTGGTCCATTTCAGGAGCCAGCAAGAGGATGGCTACATTCCTACATACTGTGCAACCTCAGAGAATGAATGTAGCCAAACTCAAACAGGATAAAAGTCAGATAAAAAAAAAAAAGTATTTGGAGGCAGCTGAGAGCAACAGAAGGTAGTTGGTTTTTGAGCTAGGAATACATAGATATATATATATATATATATATATATATATATATATATATATATATATATATATATATATATATATATATATTCCTACCTGCTTTTTCTAAAGGAAGTAAACACAAATGAGTGGATGCATGTATTTGTATTTTGTATTTGGACCCTAACTAATTAGTGTAGTGTAAGTAGAGTTTTGCTTTTAACTATCCCAGATATAATCTCTGTGAAAGATGTGACTTGTTCTGGCATATATAGCCTAAAGATGCTGAAAGATTGGTCACTGCAGCTGCAAGAAAATGTTTTTCCAGTTTAATTGAGGATAGCTCAGTGAATGTACGGGGTACTTTGTTCTTCTGGCTAGATGTGACTCACTGTCAGCTACCATGATAACGTGAGAAACATATGAAACTACTCAGCTGTTAATTCGTTTTTATATATATATATTTACAAATAACTGCATATATCACCCACCTAATTATGTAATTGGACTTTGATTCATGCAAGAGTCGCATGCCGCATCTTCCTAAATGTTAACCTACACATCTTTGTCCTTACTAGATGAAACAGGAGGGTTATTTATTAAAGGAAAATCCACATTGCACTTAAAGTGCACTTGGAAGTAAAGTCACTGTAGATCCGAGGGGGACATGCAAGGAAAAAAAAAACAGCATTTTAGCTTGCACATGATTGGATGATAAAATCAGCAGAGCTTCCCCTCATTTCAGATCTACCCCTCAGATTTACAGCGACTGCACTTCCAAGTGCACTTACAGTGCAAAGTGGATTTACCTTTCGTAAATAACCCCCATAGCCTTTGGAGGGATTGAAACCAATTGAAGGGGGGTACAGGATGTTTGATGATATTAATCATAATAATAATAAACAGGAATTTCCTCATTATTTCATCTGAAATCAAATTGAGAAATCAGTTTTATGTGTCGGATGACATTTAGGCGCCTATCTTTAAATGAAATTTGCTGTGCGAATGCCTCACTTGTCGAGAATAATCCCTATAATGTGTCTAATATGTTTATTTTCTATGATTATCAGCTCTATCTAGGGCCATGATGTATTATTCTAGATTGTGGTATTTCAGGAAAATATTGCATTATGGACACTAGATTTAGAGGACAATCATAGGAAATAAACATTTTAGACACATTACAGGGATCAATCACAACGGAAGTGCAAATGCTCAAGCACAGCGATTTTTTTTTATATAAATAGACCCCTAAGTAGCAGTGGAGGTTATTTACAAAAGGAAAATCCACTTTGCGCTGCAAGTGCACTTGGAAGTAAAGTCGCTGTAGATACGAGGGGGACATGCAAGGAAAATAAAAAACAGAATTTTAGCTTGCACATGATTGGATAATAAAATCAGCAGAGCTTGCCCTCATTTCAGATCTTCCCCTTAGATTGAGAGTGACTGCACTTCCAAGTGCACTTGCAGTGCAAAGTAGATTTGCCTTTCGTAAATAACCCCCATTGTCATTAAATATGCCATATATTGATTTTACTAAAACAACAGCAACAAATCTCCCTAGCTGTATTTAGCTTGTGCAGTTGTGAATTCTAGCTTTTGTATAAATAAATGATAAAAATCTTAATGATTTTCTTTCAGCTGTTCTGCTCTTAGCTATCCATATGTAAAGTAAACCCAAGCTATTGACATGTTTTGGAGATATACTTGTGCCTACTAGGACTGGTAGTGGTGGTGATGATGATGATTTTTTCATTTTAGCAAAAGTGGGATGAAGACATGCTGGGGGGTCTGTAAGAGTTTCGGGACCCCTGATCTGAAGCAAGAGCTAATTCAAAGAGGAAAAAAAAAAATAAGACGGTTTCTGACCTATTCTTGTGAAAATGCTGGTTGACAGGCCTTTCATGCAACCTTTGGTCTCTCCTCCCCGACTTGAAGTTTCAAAGTCCCAGCCTGAGATATGTGGTCCCTTACCTGCATGCCCCTCCTGGCTTTCTTAAAGCAGACCATGAAAACAAACAACATTCTAGTGTAATCGGCTTAACGCACTCAGATTTGAAATGTGTATATACTTTGCCAATATTCTTTCTGTGTAGATTTAATTTACCGTAACATGTGATTCACCTTACCATTGCCAGGAAAATAATTCTCCATTGTTTTTATACTTTGATGTGTGGTTCTCACTAAATGTTAGTCATTTATCTCTGTGCACTCATAATTTACTACCAATTTCCATTTGAAGTGCCAGGTGCTGAAAATGCATGCCATTCATTTGTTTATTTAGAAATGCTTGCACCAGGACTGGAAAAATGGTGGAGACATGGGACAGGGCACCAACTTTAATTCCACTTAATTAGTTGTACTTATAGAACTACAAATAGTATTTGAATAGAAAGCACTAAGTAATTCTGGGACCTAGCTTAGCAGAGTCCAAAAAAAGAAGGTACAACAGGAAACAACTAAATCAAGTACGGCGCTGTCACATCCTATCCAGTTCCTCCAGAAAAAGTCTTGGGAACAGTTATAGCCAGCGTCAGAGTCAGTACACACGTTGAGAGATCCGCCCCCCGTTGCGAGTGACGTCATCCAGAGCCGGCAGGTCTGTGCGTGTGAGGCGTGGAGAGAGAGTGTACCTGCAGCCAGCAAGCGAACCGAGTACTTAACCATCCGTATTGCTAGCTACTGCAGGGAGCCTAAAATCGGGGAAGGAGGCAACAGTGGAGGCTGTAAATACCAATGCTACTACTCAACGGATGTTTGTGAGTGACATACCTGGCTTTTTTAACCTTTTACTGAGTTAAATAAACTTTAATGCACTAGGGCTGGTGTGCGCTCTGTTTCTCTGTGCCAAAAAAAGAAGGGACTGTGGTAGTTACCTATTTATCCTCTACCCACTAACCAGTTTAGAATTTATGAAGTAAATCACATTTTTATCTCATACTGATATGTTAACATGTACCTATTCTCACATGTGTTCTCCTGGTTCCCTTCAGTGCTTGCCAAATATTTGAAGGTATAGGCAATTGGTCATGTAATCTCTGCTGCAGGAGAAGGCTCACAGCACAAACCATGGGACTAGTGCCTTGGCCTTTACACAAGGGAGCCTGGAGTGGCATTTATTTTCAGAAAGTATTTCGGTCCATGTATTATTATTTTTTTATTTCTCTAGTTTATCATTGTCTGATTGAGGCATGTTTTAAAGCCCAACTCCAGGAATTTTACAAAATCCACCCTTGTAGTTGACCCTGCGGAACAAGAGCTAAAGTGGAATCCCAGGCTATTGCTGCCTATGCTTAAACCTGCTCCTACCCCCTTCCATTCTAACTACTCTGTGAAAGGCAGGTGCTTATACTTACCTATTTTGAGGGTGCTCCAATCTGGTCATGTGATTGACTCCCAGCGATGGCTTCAGGGGAGAGGAGGGACAGCCGTCAACAGATGCCCCACGTAAGCCCAGGCATTTCAGCCATTGTCGTTGATCTCACCTCTCCCCTGAAGCTGGCTACTGGGGAGATCATGTAATCAGACTGGAGCACTGGAGCACCCTCACAATAGGTAAGAATAAGCATCTTCCTTTCACAGGGTAGTAGAATAGGTTTTGGAAAGGGGGGGGTGGAAGAAGGTTCATAGGTAGCCATAGCCTGGAATTCCAATGTGTGTTGAAGTGGATGTCCCTGTAGTCACACATCAAAGCAGACCCATTAGTGATGGTATGTTGCAACCTCCAGCAGGCCATGCCCCCAAAACATTTCACTTTGCCTCTCAGAGCTTAATCATGGGGATGGAGGTCCCCAGCAAGGGGAGGGGGTATGCATCATCGGCTGCCAGAATCATTCAAAAAGAAAAACATCAAGTGTGTGTGAATCTGGAGAAAATATTATGTATTGAGGCTGGCACAGTGTATTTAATGGTAGGATACAAACACTTAGGAAACAAATAATTAGTAAAAAAAGTTGAATTTTATTGAGCATGCTAAATAAAGTTTCCGCTGGGTAAACTGGTAAAGTCCTTGTAGTTACATCTGAGATATTTTACAGAGCTTTTATAAATAAATTATGTACATACTTTAATATTTTGTTGTAAATTTAATAAAATTCTACTATTTTACTTATTATTTGTTTCCCAAGCGTTTGTATGGTACCAAGTTCACTGTGGCCTCGATACAAAATATTTTCTCCAAATTGATAGGAGGAAGGTACACCCCTCCCCCATGATTCCATTTTTAGGCGCTCCATTTAACTGTGTGTAAATCTGGTAAATCTGAACAAATGAGCAACCACTGAGACCAGACTACCAAAATATGAAAGCATTAACAAAAAGTGTATGGAATTACAATTGAATCACACATAGGGGGTTGATTTACTAAAACTGGAGAGTGCAAAATCTTGTAGTAAATAGTAGCCAATTAGCTTCTAACTTCAGCATGTTCAATTAAGTTTTGACAAACAAACTGGAAGCTGATTGGTTTCTGTGTACATCTGCACCAGATTTTGCACGCTCCGGTTTTAGTAAATCAACCCCTTTATGTCTAGAAGATTGCATTCCTCGCTCCAGCCAGCTCCTTCTCCACCTGAATCTCCAGTCTGTGGGCAGAGCCTTTGCGTCATCACATACATTACAAGGACATTAACATTTATGAAGCTGGAGCCAGCTTATAGAGGAGATAAGAGGGACCAGTCACAACGCTGGAGGGAGCCTACTGGCATGGGGAATAAGGTAAGTATTTACACCCCAATCATCTGCCCCTTGACTAAATTAGCAATTTGCAATTGGATTTGTATTTTTTGCTGAAGTTGGGCACATAGCTATCATACAGCTCTGATGTCAAATATTCTAACTTATTTCTGACTTTTGTTTTTCAGGGTCCACTAAGAAGGACCCAACCAAAACTTTATTTGCATTTTGAGTTAGCTTTAAAGGTGATCTCCAGGCAAATAGCTCATAATGCAAATTAAATGCATATAAGGTAACTGTGTTTCTTGCCAAAGGATTTGCATTTCAGTAGTATTATATCCCTACAGCCAGCCTGCTGACTAGATAGAAAAAGAGCAGCAGCAGACTGATGAGGTTATCTCTCTGCTCACTGTGCACTTTCTTCCTGACAGCATAGTTCGCTTGTCATCAAATTTGCATACACCACATAACTGGCTCCTAATCCTGCTCCTCTCTTTTTCCAAAGTGGAATGCAGCTGTGCAATGGATTGCAAAAGGCTACTTAAATCAAATTCAGTTACTTATACTAGTTTAATAAAAAAAAAAATATTGCAGTGATTTATTAAGGCATGCATAACTGCATTGTTGTGTGTCTTTTATATTCCTGGAGTTCAACTTTGATTGTTCTTAATTTGTCATATTTTTTTCACTTAGGTTTTTTTTTTTTATATTTTCTGTCAATTTTCAGTTAGTAATGTTTCATGCCAATTTTAATTAAATAATTGTAGCCATTCTTGTATAGAAGAAAGATTTCAAATGTCCAGAAATTATAACATGTGAAAAATAAAAGTTGTAGATGTCTTTTAAGTAACAACATGCAGTCAAATATTTTATTAATTATATCAGTACCAGGTGCATAAAATCATACATAGCGTCATGGGCAGAAGCCAATTAATCTGTCAGTTTGTCTTTGAACTTTGGATGTAAACTGAGCACCCTGTGGAAACCTATAAAGACATTATTAAAGTCTCTGGCTCAGCTCTCACAGGTGGAACCCAGATTTGGTATCCTATCCAAATCCCACTGCAGTACTGCAGAAAAGATATAAAGGACTGTCATTATTTAATTTGAATTGAGTAATTGGTACTTTAAGGCTTTGTTCAGACTAGCATTTAAGCAGGGAGCTGACCACTGCCGAATTCCCCTAAAACATCTTGCCTGGTAAACTCCGCTGAACTAAATAGCTGAGTAAACTTGTTGATGGGAATGGTGTTGCAGCCCCAAGAATAGTATGCAGTGTTTGACCAGTAACTCGCTAATTACTCCTATTGCACAAGCTCCTTCCCATGTTTTGAGCACAACTGCCCCAATAAAATGGCACTGGATCTACTTCTGCATCGAGTGCATATATACATACATTATTTCTCAAATGTGAGTACACCCTCGCATTTTTAAAAATATTTTATTATATCTTTTCACGTGACAACAGTGAAGAAAGTACAATTTGCTACAATGTAAAGTAGTGAGTGTACAGCTTATAACAGTGCAAATTTGCTGTCCCCTCAAAATAACTCAACACACAGCCATTAATAAATAAAATGTTGGCAACAAAAGTTAGTAAACCCCTAAGTGAAAATGTCCAAAATGGGCTCAAAGTGTCAATATTTTGTGTGGCCACCATTTATTTTCCAGCACTGCCTTAACCCTCTTGGGCATGGAGTTCACCGCAGCTTCACAGGTTGCTACTGTAGTCCTCTTCCACTCCTCCATGATGATATCACAGAGCTGGTGGATGTTAGAGACCTTGCACTCCTCCAACTTCCATTTGAGTATGCCCCACAGATGCTCATAGGGTTTAGGTCTGGAGCACTGTTTGGCCAGTCCATCACCTTTACCCTCAGCTTCTTTAGCAAGGCAGTGGTCATCTTGGATGTGTGTGTGGGGCATGATTCCTTCAATGATCTATAGCTCCCCTGTGCTGGCAGCACTCATGCAGCCCCATGACACTCCAACCACCATGCTTGACTGTAGGCAAGACACACTTGTCTTTTTACAACTCACCTGGTTGCCGCCACACACTCTTGACACCATCTGGACCAAATAAGTATATCTTGGTCTCATCAGACCACAGGACATGGTTCCAGTAATCCATGCCCTTAGTCTGCTTGTAGGCTTTCTTGTGCATCATCTTTAGAAGAGGCTTCCTTCTGGAACGACAGCCATGCACACCAATTTGATGCAGTGTACGGTCTGAACACCGACAGGCTGAGACAATAGCCTTGGTCATTTTTATGTAGAGCAACAATTCTTTTTTTGAGATACACTAAGAGTTCTTTGCCATGAGGTGGCATGTTGAACTTCCAATGACCAGTATGAGCGAGTGAGAGCGAGAACACCAAATTTAACACACTGGCTTCCCATTAATACTTGAGACCTTGTACCACTAACGAGTCACATGGCGCGGGAGGAAAAATGGCTAATTAGGCCCAATTTGGACAGCAAATTTGCACTGTTATACAAGCTGTACACTCACTAACTTACATTGTAGCAAAGTTTAATTTCTTCAGTGTTGTCACATGAAAAGATATGATAAAATATTTACAAAAAAGTGAGGTGTATACTCACTCTTGTGAGATGCTATGTAAAGGCAGAAGGATTCTTAATATCAGGAGACAATAGTTGCACCCAATTAATAAGGAATAAAAAAAATATATAATTCTGTTGTAATGACTATGATTTCTCTTCTGATTTACAGGGTGTCAGACAAGCTTAACCTGAAGCAGATGCCACAGAACATTTTTGAAATAAATAGCACAGATTCCAATATCGTCTACGCAGAGAATGGCTCATTGACATCACTGAGTGAACTGGACTCTGCCTTCATTCAGTTCAGGAAACGTTTGGCAAATGTCACTTTACAGTTTGGAGGAAGCAATGCATTTCTTTCGGATGTTCCAAAATCGACTCGAAAACATATACTTCTGATGGCCACCACACGCACTGGTTCATCTTTTGTGGGAGAGTTCTTTAACCAGCAAGGCAATATCTTTTATTTGTTTGAACCTCTTTGGCATATTGAAAGAACTGTGACATTTGAATCTATAGGAGCCAATGCAGTAGGTTCAGCAATTGTGTACAGAGATGTTCTCCATCAACTTCTTCTGTGTGATCTTTACACCTTAGAGAACTTTATCTCCCCAACACCTGAACACCATCTTACTAGGTTTATGTTCCGTAGGGGCTCCAGCAAGTCCTTATGTGAAGATCCAGTATGCACCCCCTTTGTTAAAAAAGCCTCAGAAAAATATCATTGTAAGAATCGCCGCTGTGGACCCCTAAATATGACACTGGCAATGGAGTCATGCTTGAATAAAGATCACGTGGCTGTTAAAGCAGTACGAATTAGACAATTGGCTTTTCTGAAAACTCTTGTAGAAGATCCTCGTCTTGATATGAGAATCATACAACTGGTGCGTGACCCCAGAGCTGTTTTGGCATCACGCATGGTAGCTTTCTCTGGAAAATATGAATCATGGAAAAAATGGGCTTTGGAAGGAGCTGCCCCCATACCTGAAGATGAAGTTCAAAAACTGAAGGGTAACTGTGATAACATCCGTTTGTCTGCAGAATTAGGCTTGCACCAACCCAAATGGCTTAGAGGACGGTATCTGCTGATACGATATGAAGACATAGCAAGGTTTCCTCTTCAAAAGGCTGAAGAAATGTACAAGTTTGCTGAAATCGCACTTACACCACAAGTGAAAGAATGGATTATCAAAAACACGCAAGCTTCCCAGGACAACAGTGGCATATATTCTACCCAAAAGAACTCCTCAGAACAGTTTGAGAAGTGGCGTTTCAGCATACCCTTCAAATTAGCCCAGGTAGTACAGGAAGTCTGTGAACCCGCTATGAGATTGTTTGGCTACAAGTTGGCAAGTGACTTAGAGACACTTACAAACCGATCTATCAGTTTGCTTGAAGACAGGGTTAATTTTTGGGTAACGTAATATACTCGTATTTAACTTATTTATATATCGGGAATAAACTGCCATTGAACTTGGTGCTTGAAACAGGGGAGGCAGATGGGAGGGGGGCAATTTGCACCTGCTGAGCCGCTATGTGCCATCTAAAAAGCCTGTGTGCATTTTTTTTGAATTGCTTCCTAAATTAAGAAGCTTTTCCTTTTTAATGCAATATCAGGGGAAGATGCTGAGGATTGGCTTTAAAAGTGGATGATTCCTGCTGATGTATAGAAAACTGCCTGGAAGAAGTTTTCTTTTTCTCTCCCCAGAACAGGCCAATCTGTGAAGCTGAATCAAAGTTTTTTTTTCTGCACTAAAGAAACATACCCAAAGAGTTGAACTTCTGAAGGACTCTGCAGACCTAAAATTGCTACATTTAGCAGCTTCTCAGAATGTCCATAACATCCAGACTTTAGATACAAGCAACCTTTCAACTATTCAAAATGCCCATTTGGTTGAAAGAAAAGTAGATTTTTGATCATTCCTTGCCTGGGAAGATAGCTTTTGGAAATATTTCTAGCAGATGTGCTCTGGATGTGATACAGACATATAAATGCAGTGCATTTGATTGGGAATGAACTTTTGCACCCAGAGCTTAGCTGAACTTCTATAGCCCAGCTTTCTCAGCTAATGCAGTTTCACACCCAGCTTCTGTACTTTTTTATGTGTCTTGTTTCCTTGAAGTTCTAACACACGATGTTAGTTGAGGTTCTGCATGTGAAAACAAATGATACTTTACACCGGAGGAAGTCAATTCGCACCACCTGTTTCTCACTCTGGTTTATTCTAACACTCCATAAAGTGTATACAGACCCCTCACCTGTCTCTTCTGTTCCTTAAGGTCTGTAATGAGATAATGAATGCCTTTCAGTAGGACTGCTTAGAGCACAGGGCAGAGGGCAGCTGGTCTTGTCCAAACATTTAAAATTAGTTAAATGCAGCGAATAAACTATAATTTAATTATTTTATGAAGGAGGTTTTTGTTATATTGGGATAATTAAGTTCTTCATGCATACATGACTGGCATGCCAAGTTGGGCCAACCCATGGAGCAGTGGGTACTACAGGACCAGACGAAGGAAAGGAGCCAAAGTTAGAAAGGTTTTTCTTCGTTTTTTTTGTAGCATACATGTTTTACATTTTTATCTTACCTGTCCCAGTGACTACAGACATATTGCAGTGTCTTTGACATTCAATTCCATCAAGATCTGGGGACCCATGACTGCAGCCTTTTTTTCATGTCCCTCCATTTGGTTATATGTGACTATATGTGTAAATTAAGGATCCAATTAAGCATTCCTTAATATTAGGATTTTGTGAAATTTGAATGACTATTGAATGGGTTGGTTAAAGGTGCACTTGTCCTAAGAATGAATTAGATCTGGCAAAAAGATGTGGTGCCATATTCAGCATGGCAAACCTTGTTTTCTAATGCGTTAACCACAAAAAACAGCATCTATGCACTAACTAGTTTAACATAAATTTGTTCTTATAAATAATATATATCCTTAAAAAAAAGAGAATACTCCATCAAGAACAACCTCTGTTTTTATCAGCATTGGACAGTGTAGTGGCCTATTGTCCAGCAAAAGTGGTTAGCCAAAGAAAGACTTGTTTGGTAAGGAATTTCACAGTGGAAAAGGTACTTTCCACACAGCCATTGCTGCTTGTGCCATCACATGGAATAACTCTACACGATCTTAACATATCCAATGTTACAAATGTGTACCAGATGAGTGAGGATAGTTCTCAACATGTTTCCCAAGTTTTTAATCTGCTTCATCGGGGCTAGAGCAGGAAATGGTTAAATCTATAATATTGTATCAGAAATCGTATTAGTCAACATGGAACTTCTAGTATACCATACTAAATGTCAAAATAATACAAATTCCATGTATGCTTACACTTACATCAATCGTGTGCAACCATTTAACCTAATGTGCAATAAACTTCGATGTTTCCCTTGAATATCCAGGTAGGTTGAGAACTATCTTTTCTCCTCTGCAAGCTTCAGCTTACTAATTTGTAAAGTAATGCATATAAAATTGGTTATCTATAAGAAGTAGATTGTAAGGGATAAACAGGACTTTGTAATTGCTGTATGACCAGGATGTCAAGCATGTAATGTATGTGCATTGAGCCTTTTAATCAGTTTTATATCGGGTTTGTGATTAATTCAAGATCATTTTAAAGATTGACTTTTATATTTGATCATAATGGGGGGGTGGGGGGGTACCTTGAAAGTCCTTTGAATGTACCTTCAAGGTTCTGTCCTTTCAGTTGCCTGGTTAGCTGATTAAGGGATTGTGGTACTTTTAGATCTTACCATTTCTCACATATAGTTATCTTTCTCCAAGGGTATTATAGCAGAGTGGTTAACCACTTAAGGACTGCCTCCTGCACATATACGTTGGCAGAATGGCATGGCTGGGCACAAGCACGTACCTGTACGTTGCTTTTTTAAGTGCCCAGCCCTTCGATCGGGAGCACGCTGAAGAACGAGGAGAGGTCTGTGTAAACAAACCTCTCCCCGTGCTTCCTACTGTGGCTGTCACTGATCGTCTTTTCCCTTTTATAGGGAAAGACGATCAGTGACGTCACATGCCAGGCCACAGCCCCCTACAATAAAAAAACACATACTGTCATACATAACACCTACACTGCCCCCTAGTGGTTAACTCCTTCACTGCCAGTGTCATTTACACAGGAATCAGTGCATTTAAAAAGCACTGATTGCTGTATAAATGACAATGGTCCCAAAAATGTGTCAAAAATGTCCGATGTGTCCGCCATAATGTCGCAGTCACATTAAAAATCGCTGATCGCCGCCATTACTAGTAAAAAAAAAATATTAATAAAAATGCTATAAAACTATCCCCTATTTTGCAAACGCTATAACTTTTGCGCAAACCAATCAATAATCGCTAATTGCGATTTCTTTACCAAAAATATGTAGAAGAATACGTATCGGCCTAAACTGAGGAAAAAAAATTTTTTTTAATATATTTTTTGGGGATATTTATTATAGCAAAAAGTAAAAAATATTGCATTTTTTTCAAAATTGTTGCTCTATTTTTGTTTATAGCGCAAAGAATAAAAACCGCAGAGGTGATCAAATACCACCAAAAGAAAACTCTATTTTTGGAAAAAAAAGGACGCCAATTTTATTTGGGAGCCACGTCGCACGACCGTGCAATTGTCAGTTAAAGTGTCGCAGTGCCGAATCGCAAAAAGGGGCTTGGTCCTTTGGCTGCAAATTGGTCCGGGGCTTAAGTGGTTAAGAGGCTAAACATTTTTTCAGATACCTAATTATTCTGCTTTTGAAAATTCTCATTCTGAAATGATAAAAGCTGATCTGTTTTACTGCATCTGGCTAAATAGAGGAGAACAGACATAAATATTCTCTCAGTACATGTGACTAAGTGAACAGCTGTCTCAGTTTTTTTTTTTAGCAATGATGAGTTAAAAAAGAATGTCTTTATTTAGTAATTGTACAGTAAGGATGGCATGTAATTTAATATCCAGTGAGACTGGATTTATAATCTAGAGTCAGATATAGAATAAAAAATAAAAAACGTTATGGTATATGACTTGGGGTTCTCTGCTTTTCTGTAGGAAAATGCAGAAAAGGGGAGAGAAGATCATTGGCTTATAGCATAAAGAATTTTTTTTTAAGTGATACTAAAGACACACTGTTTACTTTACATTGTCCATTCTATTTCTGCCAGTCACGGGCTGTGTCATACCCCTCCAGCTTGTGTCTTAGAATAACAGGGAGGTGATTCCCCAATTAATCTACATGTAATATTCCACCCCCATTGTTTTTGCTGGTTAGTGGGCATGGAGGATGAGGGGGGGAGTGGGCTGTCTTTCGCCACTTTGTATATGCCCACATGTGTGACTCTATAGTCACATGGGCTGCTCATATGTGATAGGGAGGAAATGCTCAGCATAGAAACTCACCAAAAACTGAGCATGTGCAGAGCTTCCAACACAACTGCAAAATACCTAACTGAATTGGGGATATGAACAGAAGGTGGATATAGAAAACAGCAGGATTAACCAGGTTTTTTGCAGAGTGTAGAAAAAGAATCTCATAGTGACTAAGGCTGGTCATACATGATACAATTTTCTTATTCAATTTTCTTTAGATTTCCCATTAACTATGTAGTGCAAGGGCCTGTCTCATTGCATACAAATTGAAAGTGTTTAGGTTTGACCTCATATCGGTAAATCTAGAGGAAAATTGCACAAGAAATTTGTATAAAGTATGGCCAGCCAAAGCGAGTATGAATAGCATGGAATACAGCGTTTTTTGATAATGTTTATGACCTGGGTTTGGCGACACATGAAGTAGCAGGCATCCCCACTACAAATTTGTAAGTTGGCCACAAAACAATACAGCTAAAAGTTTGTTGCATATTCTGAATTTTGAATGTAAAATTCAGTTTTTAGAATCTACAGTACAGTAATAGGGATCCTTTATATACAGAATAGAACTACCGGTAAGTAAGAATACAGATAGGTCATTCCTTTTTATAACCCCCCACCACCATCACCACCATTGCATATAATGCACATTTTCTTTAGGGTGAAGCTTAGAAGCTATTTTGATAACTCCCCTGATAAATGTCCCTTTATGTAATTTCCCAGCAAGCCTTGCTGAGGTCATTTCTGGCAACGAGCAGGCCCCTGATTAAGAGAGAGGCCTGTATATACATTGCTTCATTCAGGTTCACACTTCTGTAGATGCTATAAATTTACCATCAAGATAGTTTTCACTGTGTTTTTCTCCTCAAGGGCGCTATAATGCCCTCTGTGTATTCCTGATACCAAGACGTCCCTTAAGACCTTTACAGCTCTGAATAAAGACAGAGGTAGCACAGCGCAGTTCTGTTTTCATGAATTACTAAGCGTTAAGGTGCAAATCTGAACCTTGTCTTTTCTTTATATATACTTTTCTCAAGATCATACTGTTACAGCATAGTTATAGCATTCATCATTAATGGTATGTCCTTAAGAAACCCGGACAAGTAGGGACAGCCTATAAATTTCTCTTTAGATTTATGTTGGAGAGGTGATATTTGGAGCCGCTTTCGGTAACCACTTTCTCCTACACTAATTTGCAGTATTAACTGGTGATCTAGATCCGCCACTCATTAGGTCTATACTCTACAAACACAAGCATTAACACCCAATGCATTTTTAAAAATACAGTATCTCACAAAAGTGAGTACACCTCTCACATTTTTGTAAATATTTTATTATATCTTTTCATGGGACAACACTGAAGAAATTACACTTTGCTAAAATGTGAAGTAGTGAATGTACAGCTTGTATAACAGTGTAAATTTGCTGTCCCCTCAAACTAACTGAACACACAGCCATTAATGTCTAAACCGCTGGCAAGAAAAGTGAGTACACCCCTAAGTGAAAATGTCCAAATTGGGCTCAAAGTGTCAATTTTGTTTGGCCACTATTATTTTCCAGCACTGCCTTAACGCTCTTGGGCATGGAGTTCATCAGAGCTTCACAGGTTGCCACTGGAGTCCTTTCTCACTCCTCCATGATGACATCACAGAGCTGGTGGATGTTAGAGACCTTGCGCTCCTCCACCCTTCGTTTGAGGATGCCCCACAGATGCTCAATAGGGTTAAGGACTGGAGACATGCTTGGCCAGTCCATCACCTTTACTCTCAGCTTCTTTAGCAAGGCAGTCATCTTGGAGGTGTGCTTGGGGTCCTTATCATGTTGGAATACTGTCCTGCGGCCCAGTCTCCAAAGGGAGGGGATCATGTTCTCCTTCAGTATGTCACAGTACATGTTGGCATTCATGGTTCCCTCAATAAACTGTAGCTCCCCAATGATGGCAGCTCTCATGCAGCCCCAGACCATGACACTCCCACCACCATGCTTGATTGTAGGCAAGACACACTTGTCGTTGTGCTCCTCACCTGGCTGCCGCCACACACACTTAACACCATCTGAACCAAATAAATTTATCTTGGTCTTATCAAACCACAGGACATGGTTCCAGTAATCCACGTTCTTAGTCTGCTTGTCTTCAGCAAACTGTTTGTGGGCTTTCTTGTGCATCATCTTTAGAAAAGGCTTCCTTCTGGGACAACAGCCGTGCAGACCAATTTGATGCAGCGTGCGGCGTATAGTCTGAGCACTGACAGGCTGACCCCCCGCCCCTTCAACCCCTGCAGCAAAGCTGGCAGCACTCATACATCTATTTCCCAAAGACAACCTCTGGATATGACACTGAGCACGTGCACTCAACTTCTATGGTCGACCATGGCGAGGTCTGTTCTGAGTGGAACCTGTCCTGTTAAACCGCTGTATGGTCTTGGCCACTGTGCTGCAGCTCAGTTTCAGGGTCTTGGCAATCTTCTTATAGCCTAGGCCATCTTTATGTAGAGCAATAATTCTTTTTTTCAGATCCTCAGAGAGTTCTTTGCCATGAGGTGCTATGTTGAACTTCCAGTGACCAGTATGAGAGAGTGAGAGCGATAAAACCAAACGACATTAATGGCTGTGTGTTGAGTTATTTTGAGGGGACAGAAAATTTACACTGTTATACAAGCTGTACACTCACTTATTTACATTGTAGCAAAGTGTCATTACTTCAGTGTTGTCACATGAAAAGATATAATAAAATATTTACAAAAATGTGAGGAGTGTACTCAGTTTTGTGTGATACTGTACATCAAAAACTCAAGCTTTTGCTTTTTCTGCATGTCTAATAGTAATTGTTTATGTCTGTGAAAGTATAGTGGTTTCTGTGCTAAACCAACAGTCTTGCAAGATTGCATATGTATGTGACAGCATGGAAGTTACCTGTTGATAGCTGTTAATTGAGATAGTTTGATGTATCTATTTTAAATTATTTTATCTTTGGTTTAGAACAGTGGTCTCCAAACTGTGGCCCAGGGGTCAGATGCGGCCCTTTGCTTGCTTCAATCCGGCCCTTGAGTCATTATTTCCCCCACCATCAGCAACAGTGGGGCATAGTTCCTGCCACTGACACTGACAATAGGGCACTATTCCTCTCACTGACACCAATGATGGGACACAATTCCTCCCACTGACACCAGTGATGTAGCAGCATTACCGATACCAATGATGGGGCACTATTCCTCCCACTGACACCAATGATGGGGCACTATATCTCCCATTGACAACAATTATGGGGCACTATTCCTACTACTGATACCAATGATGGGGCACTATCCCTCCCACTGACACCAATGATGGGGCACTAGTCCTCCCACTGACACCAATGATGGGGCACTATATTTCCCACTGAAATCAATGATGGGGCACCATTCCTCTCACTGACACCAATGATGGTACACTATTCCTGACACTGACAGTAACAATGGGGCATTATTCCTCCCACTGACACCAATGATGGGGCATTATTCCTTTCACTCACACAAATAATGGGGCACTATTCCTCCCAGTGACACCAATGATAGAACACCATTTCTCCCACTGATACCAATGATGGGAGCATTTTTTACCCCCAATGATGCCAAGACATTTTCTTCTCCCGCTGACCAAAATCTGTCCCACCTAAGGTTTAGAGAACAGTAAACTGACCCTTTGTTTATAAACTTGGGGACCCCTGCTTTAGAAAATTGACTGTTTAGAATAGATCCAAAATGCATATGCATGTGAAGAAATGCAACAAATGGGAAATCCAAATCTAGGCCCCCTTTGTGCACGGCTTGTCAATCATGTATGTAGCAATAGCTATATGAAGAAAAAAGGCCCTGCAACAAGTAATCTCTCTTGCTTGCTGCATTTCAAGTACCCCGAAAGACCAGGCAAGCATTTTTTTCTACCATTATAATCACAGCATATTTTGTAAACTTTGATAGGTTGAGGTACAAAAATGACTAAAAAGCACAACCCATTCTGGAAAAGGAAATATATTTAATAAAAGCCAAAAAAACACATTAATATATTCATCCTTTTACTTATCACATTGACTTCATGCATCATACATGGCACTAAGCATGCAAGTTAGGTCTTTGGTGAGTTCAAAATACTAAATCAAGTTTTGGTAGGAGGGACAAGTCTGATGTAACAGGAAGTATAATGTAAATATTTTTGTAAGGAAATTAGAAAGTTTTATGAAGAAGGAATGTTTTGACATTTTGTATATGCATCCTTTTTATTTATCGTGTGCATACATATAAATCTGCAGTTCTTAAAGCTTTTATCCTTTGTTTTCCGCTTTCAGTATTTATAAAATTGATGACATTGCAGCTGTGGTGCCTTCACTCTTTTATACATCTATATAACTCTTGCTTTATCAGCATGTCTTCTGAAGTCCATCTGAATTTAAAGCCTAAATGTAGGAAGCGAGGCTGGCTGTTCGAACAGATTCATTTCTAATGTGATATTTTTGACCATATTTCAGGTCACACTGGTCTACAAGAAGAAAGCCTTGAAAATTGAAGTAGCTAAATTTTACCAGAAATGGGTGGCTAATAAAGGAAAATTAATTCATGGATAAAAATTCAGCTCCAATTTCCAAAATACAGCTTCAGGTCAAAATAGCACCAAAATAAATCAAAATGATGAGGGGGGTGTGTGATTATGCACCATAACTTTTCTGCAAACTGTTATATAGCAATGAGAATTGTGCCACACCAATCATTATAAATGTATCTTTTCATTGATACTGAAAGTTAAAGTTTGGGTCTGTTGACATTGACTCTGCATAGTGTTTATCATCATCTGAGTCTAGAGAGTAGGATTCTGGTGGATCTGGAATTGGCAAGTCCTCACCATGAGGGTAAAGGATGCAGTGTGGATAGAATGTTTGGATATTTCATTGTCCACTTTTTCTTTCTTGAGATCCCTTTTACATTCAGGGAACCATGCAAAAATAGCAGTCGATACTATGATTAGTGGGTTGCCTCCACACCATTGGGACTGCAAAAGGCATGGACTTTTTCTTCTTGTTTAGCCAATGACATAGATAAGTTGCACATGTATTGCAAAAATAGTAAGGGGCCCAACATTTTTCCTGCATTCAAAATATAGGTGGTATGCCTTTTTTAACCACTGACGTCATACTGCAGTTTTGAGATGTAAATGTAACCTCGCCACAAATGTAGCTGAAACTATCTGCATTTTTTACATAGTTTGGAGTATGCCATTGGCTTCTGTGAGAAAATATCATTTAACTATTCCTTGGAAATTTTAGGCAATGACACTTTCATAAGCCACACGATGTAACTGCATGATGCACAGATCTGACCAAGACAAATGTACCTTCAATAAAAGAACAATAAATTACAGATAGGTAGTAATCTTTAGTCTTAAAGTGAAGATAAATGTAAACACTTCCATTGTTCTACCATACTTTGTCGAGAAGTTATGAGGCATCATGAACATCAGACACCTCCTTTCCTTGTAGGCAAATATACTCACCTGTGTATAAATCTTTATTGTGAAATATCTTGAAAACTTTAGCCAACCTGCAGCTTTATCACCTGCTTTCTAATTCATCGAATTAAAATATGTAGGAATTAGCATATTTTATCTCAGAGGTCAATAACTTCCCAAAATTTGTAGACCAGTGTCATTCATATTTTCCCCACTGAAAAAGTAAGTTGACATGAACTTACTTCAATAACTAATTTAAAATACATACATTTTTCTGCAAGATGTACTTTGTAATATCACTTCTTATTGCAGTGCATTGTGGGCCTTGTTTATAAGTGCTCAATGAAGGATTAAAGGAGAAGTATTGGTTCACAAAAAACAAGCACACATACTCACCTCCATGCTGCAGCATTAGTCTGATGCCGCAGCTGTCCGCTGGCTCTAAGAGTGATCACATGACTGCTGATCACTTAATTCTCATTCAGATCCAAGGAGAGAGAGGTAACTGCCCCTCCAGCGCTCACTGGGGTGCTGGTCTGGTGACTGGGCAGATGCAGCTGGCTTCAGCTCTCAGCCCAAGGCTGAGAGCCAGAGCCAGCTGTCAATTAGGTAGCTGGGTGGATCCAAATAATATGGTCGGGATCCTTCCAGAACCTGTAGTGGCTCTGTGATGCCAGCTGATAGTGGGCTTTAGTCTGCTGTCAACTGATTTTGGGTTACAAGAAAGCCTAAATCCTAATTGGCTGCAGTGCTTCACAGTTTTATTTTTTATTTTTTAATCTTTGTGTTAAAAATGTCTGTTAATGTGCTAACGGTATGCGGTATTTTTCAAAGCATTTGTAATCATGGACATTTCTGAGAAATAATTTTTGCTTGCTAATATTATGAAAAATTGTACAGCTAAGTAGCTAGACATTCAAGAAAGAATTGTTACAATTCATTTGATAGCGTTAATAGGACAAAGTGCACTTTTAACCAATTCTTCATTGTCACCGGGGGAAGTTAGGAGAATGGCCTGTCTCATGACTGCATTAACTGACAAGTACTTGCACTAAATTTATCAAGGTCACACATTTCATTGTTTATTTTCTTTCTTTTTTTTTTTTGGTAAATAAAGTGCAATTATAATACCTCCATTTTCTTACAGACCATTTGCTGGTCTTAAATCTTTGGTTTAAGTTTCTTAGAACATATAAGTTTTGTTTTAAATTTTTATTTTGTCTTAAAGGAGCTGTTGTTAGAGATTAAAATTAATGTTACAATTTCCAAGTAATTTTATTTATTTATTTTAATAAAAAGAGGGGAGGGAACAAGATATTTTATTTTGCAAGAATTTTGAGCTGTACCAAAAAATGCAAAAAAATAATAAAAAACAAACTAAAATAAAGGTGAATTGTGAATTTAAAATGGTGTCTTCTGTTTGATACATATATTATATATATATATGACATTACACATCTCATGCTTTTCTGCATCAAGCTCGACTACCCGGAGAGTGTCTGTACCATAGAAAATTGTATTTGTATTGTATTATGGCTTGAAAAAAAGTGTGGCCACTTGAAACTATCACTTCTGTGGAGCCATATGATGGTTTTCTGATTGCACTTGGATTACAAGTAAAAAAAAAAATATACAGTACAGACCAAAAGTTTGGACACACCTTTTCATTCAAAGAGTTTTCTTTATTTTCATAACTATGAAAATTGTAGATTCACACTGAAGGCATCAAAACTATGAATTAACACATGTGTAATTATATACTGAACAAAAAAGTGTGAAACAACTGAAAATATGTCTTATATTCTCGGGTCTTCAAAGTAGCCACCTTTTGCTTTGATTACTGCTCCGCACACTCTTGGCATTCTGTTGATGAGCTTCAAGAGGTAGTCACCCGAAATGGCTTTCCAACAGTTTTGAAGGAGTTCCCAGAGATGCTTAGCACTTGTTGGCCCTTTTGCCAACACTCTGTGGTCCAGCTCACCCCAAACCATCTCGATTGGGTTCAGGTCCGGTGACTGTGGAGGCCAGGTCATCTGGTGCAGCACCTCATCACTCTCCTCCTTGGTCAAATAGCCCTTACACAGCCTGGAGGTGTATTTCGGGTCATTGTCATGTTGAAAAATAAATTATGGTCCAACTAAACGCAAACCGGATGGAATAGCATGCCGCTGCAAGATGCTGTGGTAGCCAAGCTGGTTCAGTATGCCTTCAATTTTGAATAAATCCCCAACAGTGTCACCAGCAAAGCACCCCCACACCATCACACCTCCTCCTCCATGCTTCAGGGTGGGAACCAGGCATGTAGAGTCCATCCGTTCACCTCTTCTGCGTCACACAAAGACACGGTGGTTGGAACCAAAGATCTCGAACTTGGACTCATCAGACCAAAGCACAGATTTCCATTGGTCTAATGTCCATTCCTTGTGTTCTTTAGCCCAAACAAGTCTCTTCTGCTTGTTGCCTGTCCTCAGCAGTGGTTTCCTAGCAGCTATTTTACCATGAAGGCCTGATTCACACAGTCTCCTCTTAACAGTTGTTCTAGAGATGTGTCTGCTGCTAGAAATCTGTGTGGCATTGACCTGTTCTCTAATCTGAGCTGCTGTTAACCTGCGATTTCTGAGGCTGGTGACTCGGATGAACTTATCGTCCGCAGCAGAGGTGACTCTTGGTCTTCCTTTCCTGGGGCGGTCCTCGTGTCAGCCAGTTTCTTTGTAGTGCTTGATGGTTTTTGCCACTGCACTTGGGGACACTTTCAAAGTTTTCCCAATTGTTCGGACTGACTGACCTTCATTTCTTAAAGTAATGATGGCCACTCGTTTTTCTTTACTTAGCTGCTTTTTTCTTGCCATAATACAAATTCTAACAGTCTATTCAGTAGGACTATCAGCTGTGTACTGTATCCTCCTCCTACACAACACAACTGATCGTCCCAACCCAATTTATAAAGCGTGAAATCCCACTTATTAAACCTGACAGGGCACACTTGTGAAGTGAAAACCATTTCGGGTGACTACCTCTTGAAGCTCATCAACAGAATGCCAAGAGTGTGCGGAGCAGTAATCAAAGCAAAAGGTGGCTACTTTGAAGACCCGAGAATATAAGACATATTTTCAGTTGTTTCACACTTTTTTGTTCAGTATATAATTCCACATGTGTTAATTCATAGTTTTGATGCCTTCAGTGTGAATCTACAATTTTCATAGTCAAGAAAATAAATAAAACGCTTTGAATGAGAAGGTGTGTCCAAACTTTTGGTCTGTACTGTATATATATATATTTATACATTTAATGGATGGCACATCCCGTTGGTTATATAATAGCAAATAACTGGTGTTTGTTTGATGTGGACAATCTTAATATAAGATTATAAAATACTGATGCATTTTTGATTTGTTTTAGATCTTGTTTTTATTGTTTTTAGATATATAAAGTATGTTATGCTAAGAGCTGGCAGTTTTTAGTTCAAGGAACAAGGTATACATGCTTCTGCCAGACAATGAATTGCAACCTTACTAATGCTCCTGAGTAGAGTTGAGTGGACACCTGGATGTACGGGTTTGACGGGTTCGGCCGAACTTCACAAAAAAGTTTGAGTTCGGGACCCGAACTTGACCCCAAACCCGAACCCCATTGAAGTCGATGGGGACCCAAACTTTTGAGGACTAAAATGGCTCTAAAAAAGTAATGGAAAGGGCTAGAGGGCTGCAGATGGCAGCAAAATGTTGTTAAGAGCATGACAAGTGCTCTACAAACAAATATGGATAGGGAAATAACTTAAAATACATAAAAATTTAAAATAATAATCTTGACCTACGAGGACGAGGTCCATATGGTGTAGGAGGTGGATTGTGGCGGTGTAGGTGGAAGCGGCGGTGGAGGAGGACAAGGTAGCCAACACTGGTTTTTGGTTTTAATTAGATTTTTTTTTAAATAAGGGGACACCCCAAAAGAGTGAGAAAGATCAAAAATGCAACAATGGCTGGGTAAGGCCAGTACTTATGTCTATTCTGCACAAGGTACGGACAAGTCCTGTGGGATCCATGCCTGGTTCATTTTAATGAATGTGAGCTTGGACAGGCGACTGCACTTGTCTGTGATAATGCCCCCTGCCATGCTAAAATCACATTCAGATAATATACTGGTTGCAGGGCAGGCCAGCACTTCCAAGGCGTAAAGGGCAAGCTCAAGCCATGTGCCCAATTTGGAGACCCAGAAGTTGAAGGGGGCAGACCCGTCATTCAGTACATGTAGGGGTGAGCACACATACTGCTCCACCATGTTGGTGAAATGCTGCCTCCTGCTAAGACGTTCCATATCAGCTGGTGGTGCTGGTTGTTGTGGCGTGCTGACAAAGCTTTTCCACATTTCAGCCATGCTAACCCTGCCTTCTGAGGTGCTGGTGGTGCCCCGGCTGCGTTGGCGACCTCTTCCTCCTCCTCTGCCTGCGCCTTGTGCTTCCACTGTGCCCCCGCTGTCAGGTGGGAATGCCACAAGCAGCGCGTCTACCAGCGTGCACTTGTACTCGTGCATGTTACGATCATGCTCCAGTGAGGGAATTAAGGATGGTAGATATGCAGGAAACGCAGCAAAATATCTTTTTAGAATAGCACAATAGAGCAACAGTATCTAAAGGGTGTATCTCACATGCACAGATATGCAGAAAACGCACCCAAAATTTTTTTTTTTTCCCTAAATGATTATTTTTTGAATAGCAGAATAAAACAACAGTATCTAAAGTGTGTATCTCACTAAATACAGATATGCAGGAGACGCAGCAAAATATATATTTTTTGCCCTAAATGGGTGTTTTTAGAATAGCAGAATAGACCAACAGTATCTAAAGGGTGTATCTCACATGTACAGATATGCAGCAAACGCTGCAAAATATTTTTTTTTGCCCTAATTGGGTGTTTTTTAGAATAGCAGAATAGAACAACAGTATCTAAAGGGTGTATCTCACATGTACAGATACAGACTAGACCACAATTTAAGATTTTTCACCTAAATGTGTTTTTTTGAATAGCAAAATAGAGCAACAGTATCTAAAGGGTGTACCTCACATGAACAGATACACAGGAAACGCTGCAAATTATATTTTTTTGCACTAAATAGGTGTTTTTAGAATAGCAGAATAGAGCAACAGTACCTAAAGGGTGTATCTCACATGTACAGATATGCGTAAAACGCACCCAAAAATTTTCTTTTGCCCTAAATTATTATTTTTTGAATAGCAGAATAAAACAACAGTATCTAAAGTGTGTATCTCACATGTACAGATATGCAGAAAACATACCAAAAAAAGATTTTTTTTGCCCTACATTTTTGTTTTTGAATAGCAGAATAAAACAACAGTATCTAAAGTGTGTATCTCACTAAATACAGATATGCAGGAAACACAGCAAAATATAATTTTTTTTTGCCCTAAATGGGTGTTTTTAGAATAGCAGAATAGAACAGCAGTATCTAAAGGGTGTATCTCACATGTACAGATACAGACTAGGCCGCAATTTAAGATTTTTCACCTAAATGTGTTTTTTTGAATAGCAAAATAGAGCAACAGTATCTAAAGGGTGTACCTCACACGTACAGATATGCAGAAAACGCTGCAAATTTTTTTTTGCCCTAAATGTGTTTTTTTTTAATACCAGAACAGAACAACAGTATCTAAAGGATGTACCTCACACGTACAGAAAACACACCAAAAAACTTTTTTTGCCCTAAATTATTATTTTTGGGATAGCAGAATAAATCAACAGTATCTAAAATGTGTATCTCACATGTACAAATATGCAGGAAACGCTGCAAATTATGTTTTTTTCCCTAAATGAGTTTTTTTTAAATACCAGAATAGAGCAACAGTATCTAAAGGGTGTACCTCACACATTTAGAAACAGACTAGGACGCAATTTAAGATTTTTCCCCTAAATGTTTTTTTTTTTGAATACCAGAATAAAGCAACAGTATCTAAAGGGTGTATCTCACACGTACAGATACAGAATAGGCCGCAATTTAAGATTTTTCCTCTAAATATATTTTTTTGCCCTAAATGGGTGTTTTTAGAATAGCAGAATAGACCAACAGTATCTAAAGGGTGTATCTCACAGGTACAAATATGCAGAAAATGCACCCCAACATTTTTTTTGCCCTAAATTTTTTTTGAATAGCAGAATAGAAGAACGGTATATAAAGTGTGTATCTCACACGTACAGATATTCAGAAAACATTGCCAAAAATGTTTTTTTGCCCTAAATTATTTTTGGGGAATAGCAGAATAAAACAACAGTATCTAAAGTGTGTATCTCACTAAATACAGATATGCAGGAAACGCAGCAAACTATCTTTTTTTTTGCCCTAAATGGGTGTTTTTAGAATAGCAGAATAGAGCAACAGTAGCTAAAGGGTGTATCTCACACGTACAGATATGGAGGAAACGCTGCAAAATATATTTTTTTGCCCTAAATGGGTGCTTTTAGAATAGCAGAATAGAGTAACAGTAGCTAAAGGGTGTATCTCACAGGTACAGATATGCAGAAAACGCACCCCAAATTTTTTTTTTGCCCTAAATAATTTTTTTGGAATAGCAGAATAAAACAACAGTATCTAAATGTCACAGATCAGCTGCGGAGCTGATCTGTGTCTCACCTTTTCTGCAGTGGGTTGGCTGGCATATGTTAGCTCTGTGCACTCTGCAGCTATGGGTTTTGACGCCCTTCACCTGTTGCCTAATATATGTTTCCTTCCTGCTACTTCCTGTCCAGCCCCTCATGTGCTTCTCTATTTAAATCCATTCCTAACTAGCTACCATGCTTGAGCAACGTTTGTTTCTGAAGCTCCCCTGTGTAACCTGTTTTACCTGACTTCTCGTGAACTGATCTTCTGTTTACCGACCCGGCTTGTTCTGATTATGTTGTCTGCAGCCCGCCCTGACCTTGGCTCACCATCTGGCTTTCCTTGCTTCATCCATCCAACCATCCTTGTCTACAGTGTCTTCTGGTACTTCCCTAGCGAGCAGAGTGAACCCGGGGTTCGTGACCTGGGGTCAGCACGCAGCTAAGTCCAAACCTTTGTGAGAGGGTCCCTGGCGGAACACCGGCTGACTCTTAGATTCCACGCCCTGGGGGACCCCGTGTCACCTGCTCGCCTGTGGGTTCGCTGTAAGTAGTACCGTGACAGTTTGCTCAAGCCATGAGCGTCTCTGAGAATCGGCTATTGACCGAGGATCCAATGCAACATCTAGTTCAGTGACTTAACTCCCAGCAAGCTAATCAAGAGCAAATAATGCTGGTTCTCCAGGATCTTGCCTCTCGTCTGGATCGTCTGCAACTCGCTGCAACTTCAGCTCCTCCCGTTCTTGCTCCTGCTTCAGTTGCTCCGGTCTTACCTGCTGCACCTGGCAATCCCTGCCTGCATCTGCCGTCGCCACCTCGGTTCTCTGGTGATCCTAAGGCTTGTCGGGGCTTCATTAATCAGTGTTCCATCCACTTCGAACTTTCCAGCCACCATTTTCCTACTGATCGCACCAAAGTCGCATATATCATCTCTCTCCTCTCCGATGATGCTTTAACTTGGGCCTCTCCACTCTGGGAATCACACGCTCCTATCACCTCTGACCTCCAGCTCTTTTTGGATGCATTTCGGAAAACATTTGATGAGCCCGGCAGAGTGTTTTTGTCTGCTGGGGCCCTCCTTCATCTTCGTCAGCAAGAAATGACAGTCGGCCAATACGCAGTTCGATTCCGTACGCTGGCCGCTGAACTCAAATGGAATAATGAGGCCCTTGCTGCTACCTTCTGGCAAGGCCTATCTGACCGTGTCAAGGATGAACTCGCTGGACGCACCATTCCCACCACATTGGATGACTTAATCGAATTGAGCATTCAAATTGACATTCGCTTCCAGGAGTGGGCTCTGGAGAAATCCAGATCCAGTCATCCCCCTGCTGGCCGTCCAGCACAGGTAGTCCAAAGATCGGTGCAATCCTCTCCGTCTTCGACCTCTCACGTGATGGAAGAACCTATGCAGCTTGGGCGAACCCGCCTCACTCCCGAGGAGCGTGGCCGACGCATGGGACTGGGCTTGTGCCTTTACTGTGGCGATAAAGGACATCTTTTGAACTCCTGTCCAGTCCATCCGGGAAAATCTAGGGTCTAGCTCACTCGGAGGGAGGTGATCTAGACCGATCCGTTAATTTTCCTCGCTTCTCTCGTTTCACCCTTCCCGTGGCTATCCACTGGGCTCAGAATGCCTATCAACTCTCTGCATACGTGGATTCTGGTGCTGCCGGGAATTTCATTGAACAATCTTTAGCTTCCGAGTTGGGCATCGCCTTTGTTGCCTTGGCTATACCCCTCTCCGTGACCGCAGTAGACGGCTCCTTGTTGCCTATGAGTCCAATCCAGTTTAAAACCTCTCCTATAGAGTTACACATTGGGGCTTTTCATAGATAGAAGATCTCTTTCCTAATATTGCCTAAATCCTCCAGTCCCATCATCCTGGGCCTTCCATGGTTGCAGAAACACTCCCCACATCTTGACTGGAATTCTGGACAAGTATTGGCTTGGAGTCCTCCATGCCAACAACAATGTATTTCCAAGGTGCTACCTCCTCCTTCCATTCCTCTTGCTGAGACCTCCACAACTCCCATATTGCCTGCCCAATATCAGTCCTTCCAAGATGTTTTCTGCAAAAAGGCCGCTGATCGCCTTCCTCCTCATAGAGACTTTGACTGCTCCATTGAGCTTTTACCTGGGACCTCTCCTCCCCGTGGCCGAGTCTACCCTCTATCTATCCCCGAGACACAAGCCATGTCTGAATACATTTGGGAAAACGACAAAAGGGTTTGATCAGGAAATCTAACTCACCTGCCGGAGCCGGGTTCTTCTTTGTAGCGAAAAAAGATGGCTCACTCCGTCCATGCATCGACTACAGGGGTCTTAATGCCATCACCGATACCCTCTTCCTTTAATTTCCAAACTCTTTGACAGACTGCGAGGTTCTCATATCTTTACTAAATTGGATCATAGAGGGGCCTACAATTTAATAAGAATCCGGGAAGGAGACGAATGGATGACCGCCTTTAACACCAGGGATGGACATTATGAGTATCTTGTAATGCCCTTCGGCTTATGCAATGCTCCAGCGGTCTTCCAAAACTTTGTTAACAAGATCTTTCGTGACCTTCTGTATGTCTGTGTTATTGTATATCTAGATGATATTCTAATTTTCTCACCAGACTTACCTACCCATCGTCTTCATGTAAAAACTGTGCTACAGCGTCTAAGGGACAATTGTCTATATGCTAAATTGGAGAAGTGTCTATTTGAACAAACACAAGTTCCATTTCTGAGCTATATAATCTCGTCACAAGGTCTCCTCATGGACCCAGCCAAACTTCGGGCCATCTCCGAGTGGCCTCAGCCCTCTGGTCTTAAAGCCACCCAACGCTTTTTGGGCTTCACCAATTACTACCGCCAATTCATTCATAACTACTCCACCTTGGTGGCTCCTATTGCATCGCTCACCCGCAAAGGTGTAAATGCTCGGCTCTGGTCCCCTGAAGCCATTGAAGCTTTCCGCAAACTCAAGGCAGCCTTCCTCTCCGCCCCTATTCTTCTACGCCCGGACATTACTAAACCCTTTTCTTTGGAGGTAGATGCCTCTTCTGTAGGAGTCGGTGCCATCCTACCTTGCGGATTCTTTTCCAAGAAGTTTTCTGATGCTGAGAAAAACTATACCATTGGGGACCGTGAGCTACTCACCATTAAACTAGCTCTTCAAGAATGGCGACATCTTCTAGAAAGTTCTCCCCTTGTATTACCATCTATACTGATCATAAAAATCTGCAGTATTTACAATCCGCGAAATACTTGAACCCACGTCAAGCTCGCTGGGCCCTCTTTTTCGCCCGCTTCAATTTTAACATTACTTTCCGTCCAGGTGCCAAGAACCTTCGAGCTGATGCCTTGTCCAGGTCGTTTGATGTCAATGATTCTGAGAATCACCTAGATCCTGGTCCCATCATTTCTCCGCATCGTATTCTAGCCACCACTCAGCTCCAGTCTACGCAGCCTCCTCCTGGTAAAACTTTTGTAGCCCCTGCACTTCGTCCCAAACTCCTTGCTTGGGCACATGACTCCAAGTTCTCTGGACATCCTGGCATACCTCGTACTTGTGAACTTCTTCAGCGTCATTATTGGTGGCCATCTCTTCGTAAGGATGTCAAGGAATACATTCAAGCTTGTACGGTTTGTGTACTTTCCAAAACTTCCACGGTCGCCCCTGCTGGGTTGCTTTTGCCCTTACCAGTGGCCAATGTACCTTGGCGTTGTATTGCCATGGACTTTATCTCAGATCTGCCTCCCTCAACAGGTTCTACAGTCATCTGGGTAGTGGTGGATCGGTTCTCCAAAATGTGTCACTTGATTCCTCTCCCAGGCCTACCTTCTACTCCCAGTCTTGCCACAACTTTCAT
The DNA here is from genome assembly GCF_037356315.1 of Lithobates pipiens. Taxonomy (NCBI): domain Eukaryota; kingdom Metazoa; phylum Chordata; class Amphibia; order Anura; family Ranidae; genus Lithobates; species Lithobates pipiens. The sequence continues at coordinate 65,211,425 of NW_027507787.1, read as the reverse complement.
TAAGGAGATCTTTCATCTTCATGGGATGCCTTCCCATATCGTCTCTGACAGAGGAGTTCAATTTACTGCCCGGTTTTGGAGAGCCTTGGCCAGCTCCTTTGGGATTAAATTGGATTTTTCATCTGCCTTTCATCCCCAGTCCAATGGGCAAATGGAACGTATCAAAATGTAGAACGTTTTCTCCGTGCCTTCATTTCAGCCCACCAAGATGACTGGGTGGACCTTTTGCCCTGGGCAGAGTTTGCCTTAAACCATCACGCCAATGCCAGTTCTGGGAAATCTCCTTTCTTCACAGTTTAAGGGCAGCATCCATCTGTTCCCTTTCCTGTTCCCATTTCTCCTGTGGTACCAGCAGCAGCTGAGACCCAAAGGTCTTTCAACTCAATCTGGAAAGAAGTCTCTGAGAATCTTCATCTAGCTGCTTCCAGGCATAAAATGGCAGCAGATCGTCATCGCCGTCCGGCTCCTAAGTTCCTGCCTGGCGATAGAGTTTGGCTCTCTACCAAGCACATCCGACTTCGGGTGCCCTCAATGAAATTTGCCCATCGCTTCATTGGTCCATTTCCTATTCTCCGCCAGGTCAATCCAGTGGCTTTCAAGCTCCGTCTACCCTCTCATCTCAGGATACCCAACACCTTCCATGTCTCCCTGCTCAGGCCACTGGTCCTCAATCGCTTCTCTCACCCTTCTTCTCACCCCGCTCCTGTGGCTGATACCTCGGATCAGTATGAGATTAAAGTAATATTGGACTCCAAGTACTCCCGGGGGAAGTTATTCTATCTCATTGATTGGAAGGGCTATGGTCCGGAGGAGAGGTCTTGGGCCCCTGCCACTGATGTCTCTGCCCCACGTCTGGTGACCAGATTCCATCAGAAATTTCCCTCCAAGCCAGCCCCCAGATGTGTAGGGAGGCCTCGTAAGAGGGGGGGGGGGGGTACTGTCACAGATCAGCTGCGGAGCTGATCTGTGTCTCACCTTTTCTGCAGTGGGTCAGCTGGCATCTGTTCTCCACTGTCAGGTGTTCAGCTCTGTGCACTCTGCAGCAATGGGTGTTGACGCCCTTCACCTGTTGCCTAATATATGTTTCCTTCCTGCTACTTCCTGTCCAGCCCCTCATGTGCTTCTCTTTTTAAATCCCTTCCTAACTAGCTACCATTGCTTGAGCAACGTTTGTTTCTGAAGCTCCCCTGTGTAACCTGTTTTACCTGACTTCTCGTGAAATGATCTTCTGTGTACCGACCCGGCTTGTTCTGATTATGTTGTCTGCAGCCCGCCCTGACCTTGGTTTACCATCTGGCTTTCCTTGCTTCATCCATCCAACCATCCTTGTCTATAGTGTCTTCTGGTACTTCCCTAATGAGCAGGGTGAACCTGGGGGTCGTGACCTGGGGTCAGCACGCAGCTAAGTCCAAACCTTCGTGAGAGGGTCCCTGGCGGAACACCGGCTGACTCTTAGATTCCACGCCCTGGGGGATCCCATGTCACCTGCTCGCCTGTGGGTTCGCTGTAAGTAGTACCGTGACACTAAAGTGTGTATCTCACACGTACAGATATGCAAGAAACACTGCAAAATATTTTTTTTTCCCTAAATAGGTGTTTTTAGCATAGCAAAATAGAGCTACAGTACCTAAAGGGTGTATCTCACACATACAGATATGCATAAAATGCACCCAAAAATATTTTTTGCCCTAAATTATTATTTTTTGAATAGCAAAATAAAACAACAGTATCTAAAGTGTGTATCTCACACATACAGATATGCAGGAAACACTGCAAAATATTTTTTTGCCCTAAATAGGTGTTTTTAGAATAGCAGAATAGAGCAACAGTACCTAAAGGGTGTATCTCACACATACAGATATGAATAAAACGCACCCAAAAAAATTTTTTTGCTCTAAATTATTATTTTTTGAATCGCAGAATAAAACAACAGTATCTAAAGTGTGTATCTCACTAAATACAGATATGGAGGAAATGCAGCAAAATATCATTTTTTTTTTTTGCCCTAAATGGGTGTTTTTAGAATAGCAGAATAGAACAGCAGTATCTAAAGGGTGTATCTCACACGTACAGATACAGACTAGACCACAATTTAAGATTTTTCCCCTAAATGTGTTTTTTTTGAATAGCAGAATAGAGCAACAGTATCTAAAGGGTGTATCTCACAGGTACAGATATGCAGAAAACACACCCAAATTTTTTTTTCTGTCCTAAATTATTATTTTTGGGATAGCAGAATAAAACAACAGTATCTAAAATGTGTATCTCACATATACAGATGTGCAGAAAACGCTGAAAATTTTTTTTTTTCCCTAAATGTGTCTTTTTGAATACCAGAATAGAGCAACAGTATCTAAAGGGTGTACCTCACACATTTAGATACAGACTAGGACGCAATTTAAGATTTTTCCCCTAAATGTTTTTTTTTTTTTGAATACCAGAATAGAGCAACAGTATCTAAAGGGTGTATCTCACACGTACAGATACAAAATAGGCCGCAGTTTAAGATTTTTCCCCTAAATGTGTTTTTTTTAAAATAGCAGAATAGAGCAACAGTATCTAAAGGGTGTATTTCACAGGTACAGATATGCAGAAAACGCACCCAAAAAATTTTTTTGCCCTAAATAATTTTTTTTTTTGAATAGCAGAATAGAAAAACAGTATCTAAAGTGTGTATCTCACATGTACAGATATTCAGAAAACATTGCCCAAAAAGTTTTTTTGCCCTTAATTTTTTTTTTTGAATAGCAGAATAAAACAACAGTATCTAAAGTTTGTATCTCACTAAATACAGATATGCAGGAAACGCAGAAAAATATATATTTTTTGCCCTAAATGGGTGTTTTTAGAATAGCAAAATAGACCAACAGTATCTAAAGGGAGTATCTCACAGTAACGTATGCAGTGCTGGTGCACTGAGCTTGCATAAAATGCCTGCCGACACCAAGCTAACTAACAGACACTGGGCTCAGGGCATGGTAAAAAGATTGTGCGCTGCACCCACACAACAACATCAAGGTAGATCGCTGAGTAATTCGATTTCTGAATTAGGACTCCTATCTAATTCTCTCCCTCAAAGCAGCAGCAGCAACCTTTCCCTACACTAAAGCAGAGTGACCTGCTGTGCTGTGTGCCTCTAGCTTATATAGAGGCTGGGGCACATGCTGCATTGGCCAATCACAGCCATGCCATTAGTAGGCATGGCTGTGATGGCTTCTAAGGGCACACAAGTTAAATGAATGTTGATTGGGTGCCCTGCAGCTTTTTAAAATGCACAATTACATTGCCGAACACCGGACTCAAACCCAAACATACAGTAAATTGTTCGGGTTCGGGTCCAGGTACCAAAACCCCAAAAGTCCGGTACGAACCCGAACTTTACAGTTCAGGTTCACTCAACTCTACTCCTAAGTACATTGAGTGTGACTGTGTTTAAAACATAATTTTTTCATACAGTGGGGATGATTTATTAAACTACTTTTTACACTTCCTACACACAATTGTGTATACGATAATATTAAAAACAAGAACTTCTGCACTTGAATAAATACTGGAAATAAATGCTGGCTCACTTTACTATGAGTAAAAAGGGATTCTTTAGTAAACCACTCCTAGTGCCTTTGTTTATGGTATAGTATTGTATGTTTGACAGGTACTCTTTAAGCATGGTGTAATTTCTTTAAGGCATATAGCAGATGGTAATGGGAACATGACTACTATAAGACATAAAGCATAGTTCAAGGTTAAACATTAAGAAAAACAAACCATTTAATTGACCAACCAATTAAAAGTAGTTTGCTTTCAAAAACAGCCTTTCAATTGATACATTATGTTAGTAGGATTACTGAAAGGGTGTTTGTGTTTACTAAAGCATGGCAATTTTGTTCTCACCATCAACACGGCATATTTACTAATGTATCAGACAGTTGTGCACATGCTTTAAAAATTGCTCAATGCTGTTACCTACCAAGCAGAAATTCACATATAAGGTATGGCACCCTTTTCCTCTCCCCATATGGGCAGCCAGGGGCAAGAATAAGTAGATTGTTGCCGGAGGTTGTAAAGGCTTCATACAAATTCTGGGGTTGATTTACTAAAACTGGAGAGTGCAAAAACGGGTGCAGCTCTGCAAAGAAACCAGTTGCAAGTTTTTGTTTTTTTGTCAAAGATTAATTGAACAAGCTGAAGTTACTGTAGCTGATTGGCACAGCTGCACCAGATTTTGCACTCTCCAGCTTTAGAAAAAAAAAAAAACACTGTGTGCAAATTCAACTGTCAGCAGTGGCCATCAGATTTGTGCTTTGTACAATGGCTGTGACCACTGCTAAGGCCCAGTTAACACTGATGCGACAGTCGGTTCCGACTTTGGGAGCACATGTCACACGATGTGTATAAATGAATGGTTCCCTATGAGAGCTGTTTTAACTGGTCCGACAAGTGGAAGCCCCCCTCCTGAACCATGCCAGGCCACATGCCCTCAACACGGGTGCTTTAAGGTAGGGGGGCTATGCGCCCCCCACCCCAAAGCACCTTGTCCCCATGTTTATGGGGACAAACTCCTCTTCCTGACAACCCTGGGTGATGGTTGTGGGGGTCTGCAGGCAGGGGGCTTTCTGGAATCTGGAAGCCCCCTTTAACAAAATCCTATGTGAATGCGTATGGGGTACACTATACCCCTACTCATTCACCCAAAAAGTGTAAAAAATAAATAAAAACAGTATGCAGGTTTTTGATAAAATCCTTTATTGAAAATTAAGACTGTTTCCCATAGTAGCTCCAATGTGTCTTCTTCGTCCGGTTCTTCTCCCTCCGTTCTTCTCCTTCCAGTCCTTCTCCTTCAGCTGATATCTTCTTCCCCTGCTGGCTCCTGCTGTTGTGCCAGCTTCTGCTGCTTGCCATTTCTTATATAACTATGCGGCATGGCTATCCGGTGATATCATCTGAAGACCACACCCCCTTGTGACACCACCACCCAGGGAATGATGTGGTGGTGATGTCACAAGGGGGTGTGGTCTCCGGATGACATCACCGGATGGCCATGTCCCATGGCTATATAAGAAATGACAGACAGTGGGAGCCAACACAACAGTGGGAATCAGAAGACATTTTTCATTTTGGCGTGGAGTTCCCCCTCAAGATCCATACCAGATTCAAAGGGCCTGATATTGTTGGATCAAAGTCGGATCTCATTCATTGAAGTTGCATGGTAGTCAGACATGAAGTTGTAGGGCAAAGTTGGACTGGAAGTCATATCGGATATCATATCGGAGCAGTGTGAGCCCAGCTAATTGCATGTAATTGCTCATCTGAATGCAGCACTCTATTTACCCCTGGCCATCTGTGTGAATATAGCCTAAAGAAGATTGTTACAATCTTTAATGTAATCATCTTTGAAGACAAAGAGCATTTTTATTAAATTAGCCCATCCTATTACTGAAAGGGGGATAGCAGACCAAGTTTCACATTTGGCTTAAAGTTGGGCTAGCAGTGATGTGACATTGATGTCCAGAAAGGACTTAGGCTCTTGGGAAACATGAATTTCTAAATATTTTAACTTTTGAACCCATTGCAAGAGGGTAGTGGTGGCCACCTGACGTGCTGGCCATGGCTACTCCCTTTCTATGGAAAAAAGGGTAGATTTGGACCAATTTATTCATATGCCCAAATAATACCCAAAGTCACGCAAGAGAGGCTGCCAAAGAGGACTGAGCATCATTAGGATATAGCAATGCACCATCGGCCTACAATGATAACTTGTTCTCCAGTGCCCCCACCCACAGTCCCAGAATTTAAGAATTAGCACAAATGAAAGATGTCTGGGGTTCGATGTCGAAAGAAAAAGGGCCTGGAAAGAAGGGAAAAACCTTTGTCATACTTCCATGTAAGGCACAGAATATTGCTTGCAAACATTCTGGCTCTAGGGTATCAATATATTAACTTTAACCTTTGTAAAAAATTAAGCCCAAAACCAACTTTTGTTAAAGTCACCAGTCACCCCGAGGTATGGCCACTCCACCGAGTTGAATGCTTTTTCGGCACCTAGAGAGGCAATAACTGCAATGCCTATATTGTCATGCTGAACAGAGAGATGGGTGAATAAACGACACAGGATGATGTCAGTGCCCCTGCTTGGGATAAACCCTGATTGATCGTTATGAAACAGGGGGTTGATAACCAAATCTACCAGCTAGGATCCAGGATCTTTGCATCCACGTTAAGGAGATGGGGGAGATGGGGTGGCAAGAGAAAAAAACACCTATCAGATCCTTCCCTGGTTTGTGTATCACAACAATGACTGCCTTCATTAAGGATGCTGGGAGGATCTGAGTTTAATAAGCATGTGAAACTGTCTTGTGAATGAATGAATTAATAACTTGTATAGCGCTACATATGCATACTAAATCACCTCAGTGCGCTTTTGACATCAGTGTCCGCCTGGGTTTTCAGAGAGAGATGGGCCTTGAGCTTCTTCCTGAAGGCCAGATAGTTTTCTTCAGAGCGGATGTCCGCGGATAGAGCATTCCATTTTAATTTATAATGGGTCTTGGGGATGTGGAGGAGGTTCTGGTTAGTTGACTGTAGAGTGCGACCTGGGGTGTAGTGCTTTATTTTGTCGCAGAGGTATTGCGAGGATTTTGTGACTGAGGCAGAGGGTCTTGAATGTAACTCGATCCTTCACAGCTAGGATCAAGTTACAGGCAAGAAATGAGAATGTCAGCATAGTGTTTTTAATTTTTCTCCCAGAGGCCATCTGTCACAGGGGGTTTTCCAGATAGTAATGTTGTGATGACTTGAAGTATCTCATCTGGGGTGATATCAGTCTCTAGGTCAGAACACTGAGTAGGAGACAATGAGGGTAAGGAAATGGTATGTAAAAAGACGTCCAAGTCAGTTGGTGTATGCATTACATTGTAATTAGTGAATTGTTCTGTGATAAGCCTTGGGCAGGTGATTATTTGGTCACGGGGACCTTAAATTCTAGGTATAGGCTTGGCAGCAGAATGTTCCCTAGTCAGCCACGCAAGTAAGCTGTCACACTTATCTCTCCGTTCATAAATGCTCATAAATGCATTGTGTTTAATGGAGAAGGGCCTTTCTCATCATCTCAGTCTAAATTTGGAAGACCTCTTGTAAGGAGATCATAAGTAGATCATAGGTGGTTAAATCCTGGGTAGAGGCATAGGCAGCCTTCAGGGCCATAGAGTGGGCTTCAGCTCTATCAAGTTTCTCTTTAGATTTTTGTCTAGCTCTACGAATATGAATGCAGTCATCTTTAGAGTAAGTGTGAGTGCCTATTTGAGGCCCTCATACTGTAGAGCTGGTGGCGATTGCACAAAAAATTGTACAAATTGTAATGTGTGTGTCCAACTTTAGAAACAGTGTCTTAAAACCAAACCATAGTTAAACTGTTATACTGTACAAAATGTTCAATAAACAAAGAATTTCCATTAGTATGAGTTATCTAAAGAACTGGGCTTAACACTGTAGCATTTGTAACCAACATTCCAGTTAGATTAGAGGCACACACATCTGTTAGATGATGAAAATTATTCTTTGCAAAACTCGGAATTAATCTAGGCGCACAATAGTGCTTTGTTAGAGTTTATAGAACAATTTTGCTGAACTGTACATCACATGATGTGTAATGTCTTTGTAAATTTAAGATCTTTGGAGCCGCTAAACCTTGGATTTATAGATAATGGTTCTTTATTAAAACGATCACAGGTCTGTGTACAGTTTATAGCTTGAGAAAACACGATGTTTATTTATAGACTGGAGAAACGTCTTAATTGCTAAGGCATTTTACAGTCCACAAAATGTACAGTTATAATATGAAAGCCAGATGTGGTATATATATATATCAGTCTCCTTCAAGAAGAAATTGAAGATAAAATCTGTGAAAATGACAGACAATTTGATTTTTAAATGTACGATATTATATTATTAAATATACAATCTATTACATTTAAATTATATTTGTGATTTAATAAAAATCCACATTTTTGAAATCGGTATTGCAGAGGTTACACACAGAGGTTCATATGTACTGCACGGGTCTATGTGATGCAAAGGAAAGTAACATCTACAATTCATAAACAAAGTGATACTTATCCTGCTCCTAATATAATGTAAATGTAGTGAGCAGCACACCTTAATATATACAATCATAGCAGTTTACAGAAATACATTGGCACATATAAAATAGCATACCAAATTAATGTAAGCCAGTGATTCAGAGTTCATGTAAAATCATAACATATTAAGTTAATATAATACAGTGATCTAAAAAGTTAGAAGTAATAAGTCCAACAAAATTAGACAACTTCAGTCTGAAGTGTCCAAATTAACTGTCATGAATTTGACAGCAACAGTCTTAATCCCACACTTGCCAGCAGGTTGTGACAATTATATTCACAGAGTCGCTCTGATCAGAGATTTTCCAGTTAATGAGACAACAATCTGAGTATTGGCAGATTGAAAGTGATCATCACTGGAGTTGGTAAACTCCACAGTTAAACATTTACATGCACAAACTGTAGCCACAATGTGCTTTAATGAAAACAATGTTGTAGCGATCTGAACTTTAGAAAATGTAGCATTTTTCATAGAGTTAAGGATTTTTATTTTTTTATTTAGAGAAATGTATTTTGGGCATTCATCCTTGGGCACATACTGCCCTAATCATAAGTACCACTGAGTGCTCCACGCAGCCCCATTCCTCCAGAGAAGCTGTCATCCCCTCATAGGGTTTGGCATTTTGCTGGCAGCGGGGCTGGATGGGCCAACTGTGCCCTCCACTAGGGATGAGCCGAACACCCCCCCGGTTCGGTTCACATCAGAACCTTCGAACGGACCAAAAATTCGTAGGAACTTTAGAACCCTATTAAAGTCTATGAGACTCGAATGTTTGAAATCAAAAGTGCTAATTTTAAAGGCTAATATGCAAGATATGCAACAGACAACACCAGCAATAAGGGGTATCTTCAGGTGTATACTATGCTGGAGGCACACAACACCTACTTTAACTCCTACAGATGCCTGTATTAGAGAACACCAGCAATAAAGGGTAGATACAGGTGTATACTGTGCTGTGCTGGAGGCACACAACACCCACTAACTCCTGCAGATGCCTGTATTAGAGAACACCAGCAAAAAAGGGTAGATACAGGTGTATACTGTGCTGGAGGCACACAACACCCACTAACTCCTGCAGATGCCTGTATTAGAGAACACCAGCAAAAATGGGTAGATACAGGTGTATACTGTGCTGGAAGCACACAACACCCACTTTAACTCCTACAGATACCTGAGAAAAGAACACTGTTCCTGCCTATCTTGCTCTTTCCATGCACGCCGGAACACGCTACACAAGGCCGCCGCGCTGGCGGCCTTATATAGTGTGGGGCATGTACTAAACCCTCTGAGCTATAATTGGGCCGTTCGTACCACACGAATTTGGTGCGAACGGTCCACTAAGTTCTGAATTCACCGAACAGACGAACGGTCGATGTTCGAGTCGAACATGCGTTTGAGTCGAACACCAAGCTCATCCCTACCCTCCACCAGCGGCTAAATGCTGGTGGCCCATGCACCGGAGCTAAACGCTTAATCTGAAAGATACTTACAAAGTTTGCCTGGTCTTTGGTTGCTTTGCAGAGTCCAAATAACTTCAGAGTAAGTCTATTCAGGCATTGACTCTTTGAGTATTCTTAGCAGTTTCAAAGTCAAATGAGAGTTAAAAATCAGAAGATGCAGCTATCTTTACTGATCCCCAGTGTTGGCCAACACAGGTTGGGGAAACCAGGAACCAAGAAAAAAACTTTGAAATGCCAGGGTAATCATCTGTTTTGGAATCATGCTCTTCAATAAGCATTTTGAATCTCAAGCTAGGCAGTTTGAACAGTTTTCCATCAGGAAAATCAGTGGGAGAATCAGGCTGAGCATCCATGATAGACAAAGAAAGGACTAGAGCAGGGGTAGGCAACCTTAAAGAGGTGGAGATCCACCTGAATAACATGGGGAAAGGCTGGGTACAGTGTTGCCTCCTCACACATGATTTAAACCTCTAATTGCTATACTACCATGTCACAATCATGGCACGGCAATCATGGGTTTAAATCTGGTGGTGAGAAGGCTTAACTATGTCTTAACTATGGGGCTTTACCACCCCCTCAAACTTCAAATGTAAATGAATCCTTACTGTTCTGAGCCCCCTATAAAGCTGCTTCCACACTGATGTGCTGCAGTTTACCTGCACTGCGTGTGAAGCGCAGTGCATCTGTGACTTTCCTGGTTTGCTACACTTTGCCATAGACTTCTATTATATCTTGCAGGTGTGGTGCACTTTCTGAAAGCACACCAAAACTTCTGCATTCAGAAAGTGCACCAAACCCGCTGGATATAATAGTATTGTATGACTAAGAGCAGTAAACCCACAGGTACACTGCACTGCACCCACGGTGTGAGTAAACCACAGCACATCAGTGTGAAAGCAGCCCTATACTATTGTGCTTAGTGCATTGCTTCACAATGACCTGAATAGCTCTTCTTTCCTGCTGCTGGCATCACTCTAGAGGCCGCTAGCCAGAATAAAAGGTGAAGTGCAGTTGGTATCACTCCGCATGGGACAGGAGCCAGAGGAGGCATTGGCTTATGCGAACCTTGCTTCTTACTACAGCACCAACTTTTCAAATAGTCCCTCTGCATTGCACTCTGATGCTCTGGGATGGTGAATCAGCAAGCACTTGACATTCTTTGGTCCCGGGTAATAAATTACAGTAGAATAAAAAGAAGGGAAGAAAATAAAGAATTCTTGAAATACTCCAAGTTTTTGTGGTCAGTGTAAACCACAAAAGAAGGACATGGCCAGCTAATCAGGGTCACTATTCATTCATTGCCAATTTTATCTCCCAGGTCCAAGGGAGAGAAGTAGGCACAATGATCTACCTGGCTTGTTGGTGGAGGCTGCGCATTATGAAAGCATGGCACTGACCCAAATTCTGAGAGATGGCCCCTAGGATACAGGGAGGAATCCAGGTGGGTCAAGACTGGTAATGAGAAAAATGCTTCCTTGATCAAGGAAATGTTGAATGGTTTTTAGGTGTTGCACCAAGTAGATTTGGAAAGAGTAAATATTTGTATCAAGTTTTCCTTGCTGTGGGGTAATGGCACAGGCAAGTAAACTACCACATTTATTGCTTTGCTCGTAGAAGAGCTTTTGCGTGAGAACGAATTTTCGACTTATTTTGCGACCCAGTAGCTCCAGAAGCCTCTGTTTCGCATTAGATGGTTCCTGCAGGGTGTCCAGAGCTAGAGAACGTTTGTGGGTTCGTTCTAGTCGTTTGATTTTGAGAATTAATTCGGACATTGTGGTTTGGTTTTCCCTCTTCTTGAGAGCCGCAAGTTGTAAGAATTGTCCCCTAATAGTGCACTTATGTGCCTCCCAAATAGCTATGGGTGATGCATGTGGGTTATTATTCTCTAAAAAGTATTGGTGGAGGCTGGATTTTATCTGGTTAATGTCTGGTTAAGTGAGAAGTGAGGTGGATAATCGCCACGTTTTTGTTATCTGTTTCTGAGTGGGGAGAGTAAGGATTATTGAAATCGGGTGGTGGTCAGAAATGAGAAGGGGTTCAATAGAGGCAGATTTAAGAAATGGGAGGTCTCTCTGGGAAAGAAATAGGTAATCAAGCCTGGAATATCTATTGTGTGGGTTGGAAAAAAAAGTGTAATCTTTAGTGTCTGGGTATAAAGTTCGCCATGAGTCATGTAGGGAGAGACTTTGTAATTGGGACCTAATTTGTTTCAGGGTTCTATAGGGAAGGGAAGATGTACCTAATGAAGAATCTAAGAGAGGTTGGAGTGGTACGTTAAAGTCTCCTCCTAGGATGGTCAATCCTTCTTGAAAATTCGTCAAGCTGTCGATAACCGAGCGGAAAAAGCTTAGGTGAGCGGAGTTGGGGCTGTATATATTTGCTAGTGTAACTGGACGATTATGTAAACGCCCCTTTAAGAAGATAAAGCGTCCTTCTGGATCAATTAGCGAATTCCATTTGCCAAGGAATGTTTTTTGAAAATAGGATCGAGACTCCCTTAGTTTTATCTAGAGGATTTGTAGCATGGTAAGCTGTTGGGAATCTGGGATTAGTAAGTTTGGGAGTGTTTTTAGTACAGAAGTGGGTTTCTTGTAAAAAGACGATGTCTACTTTCATCTTAGACATCAGGTGCAGAACTTGACTTCGTTTTTTGGGTATGTTAAGACCCTTGAGATTTTGGGAGATTATTTTAATAGTGTTTGGTTCTAATTGTGAGCTTGGAGTAGCCATGTTTATCACCGATATTACTGGTGTCACTTGTGATCAGATATATGTAGGTTATTTCCTTTTAAGATATAACGAGGGTAAGTTGGAAATGAGTTGGTAATAAGCCAGATCAGAAACACTCTAAGCATAATGTGATCGGCTGGTTATGGGGGAGACCGAAGAGACTAACGAAATGGGGATAGGAACAAAATTGAGAGGTATGGGGGGGGGGATGAGTAGATGTGGATCTAGGGAGAAGAAGGGACGTGGGGCAGGAGAGAGAGAAAAGAAACAGTAGGGGGAGCACTGAAGAGGCTGAGGAGTTGTGTAGCACAGTCACCTTACCCTGAGGAGGGTCGTCAGGTCCGGGGTTGGTCAGCGGTCGAGGGATCGAGATGGTCTACCGCTGTGTGAGAGCTTGTGAGGTAGTTCGGGTCACGTTCTTATGAGTGTCAGTCCTGCGTGATTGGATATGAGCGACTAGGAGCCTACTGCAAGGAATAGAACAAAGGGAGAAAATTAGGTTAGATCTCATAATATTGTTAGTATATTACACATAAAATGATTGTATAAAGGGGAAAAATGACAATCATCAATGAAAGTTGAGGAATAGGCCATCATTTAACAGGGAAGAGTAATTGCGTTGTTGTTTGTTAAAATCGATCTTTCCCATCCTCCTCCCCCATTTGCAGTTTTTCCTTGAATAACCATGGTTGTTAAACTTAAACCGTAAATTAGAACAATAAAAAAAAGGGGGAACCAAGAAACTGAAAAAGAAAAAACTGGTAGCATCTGGCCAACGGTGGGTGTATGGCCTGCCAAATGTAATGCCTTATTCAGGGAACGTTTGTGTAGCTCAACCTACCAAAAATGGGGATCTGTAAAAACATATTCAGGTAACCTCATGAAGAAGTGTTTATGGCCTTCCTGTGACAATACAAATATTCCCATGCGGGCATCTGAGTATTATAAAGAGGTCACTAGAGACCAAAGAATGGGGGAAAGGGGTGGGAAGAGGGGTGGGGAGAGGGGGGAGACAATAGGGATATGTGTATGTATACTCTCAGATGCCAGCATGAGGGCATAATAATCTGTTACATAAAGGGGGAAAATGAGGTTGATGTGGTAAGCGTCTGAATATAAAAGAACGTTTCAGTATTAAAGACTAAGGGAGAGGATTCTTCAATCTCATTTGGCCCAATGGGAAGACCAATAATAATCTAGTCTATTCATGTCGTAGTCCCATGGGATGCTTCTGATAATAGGAGCAGTCTCTGAAGGAAAAAAAAAAAAGGGGGGGTGAAGTGGGAACATAGGAATATTATATGCATGGCCAGTAAATGTGGGTTGCCTGGCTATCTGGTTCATGAGCGATAATGAATAGGCTCCTGAATATTTCAGGTGGGTTTATGAACAGTCTGGTCTGGCTCTCCTGTGAGCAGGTGAAACTGTGGGGCTGGCGAACGCTCTGTCACCTGGACTTCTTTGAGAAGATGGATTCGGTGAGGATGACCTGCGTCTCCTTACGTGGAAGTCATTCCTCTCTGGGATGGTATCCATGGAGCTGGTTCTCTGGAGTGCGCTGGTGCGGAATGCCTTGTACCAATCCGGGAGGTCTACTAGGGGTATTTGTAGGGCATCGCAGAAACCTCTCAGGTCCTCCGGTACTCTTAGGTAAGCTGTGCGACCTGCTGCAGAGGCTGTGAGGCCGAAGGGGAACCTCCATCTGTATTGAATGCCTTTGCAGTGTAAAACATCAAGCAAGGGGCGCAAGTCTCTCCTATTTTGTAGTGTTATAGGAGAGAGTTCCTGGAATATCTTTATCTCAGTACCTTGATACTGCAAGTTGCGACGGACTCTAGCATTTTGTAAGATGTTTTCTTTAAGTTTGAAGTTTTAAGTTTACCAGACAACAGATAACATCCCTGGGAGGGTCAGTGTCTCTACTTCTAGCTTTCAGAGCCCTATGCAGCCTCTCATATTCAATGGGTGATTCCGGCGGTCTGCCAAGCAGATCATTAAAGATCTGTATAGTGGCCTGAGCTAAATGCGTTTGTTCAACACTTTCTGGTAATCCTCTCACCCGAACATTGTGTCTGCGACCTCTGTTGTCCAGGTCTTCCATATACCTGTTAACATCTCTCATCTGTGTGTTGTACCTCTGTGAGGCTTGTTGCATCTGAGTAATGGCGGTGTCATGGCGGGCAACGGTTTCCTCTACTTCAGCAACCCGCATATGCATGGCGTGGATATCCCTCCTAAGCTCAGTGATAACTGCAGTTATGGAGCTTTTGATATCCATTGCGACTGACCTGAGATCTGACATTGTGAGGGCACGGGAATCAGGCGGGCTATCCGGCCTCGGCAGGGTTTCATTCGAGTGCATCGATCAGGAGAGTGCGGGTCTGTGTAGGCCTCAGGCGAAGCCGCAGCCTCTCGTGAACGGGGGCCGGAATATCTCCGGGATATTGCGTCCGCTATGGCTCTCGAATCCCCGCGGGGAGCGAGAGCGGGATTGCAAATTCCCCTCCTCAAGAAAGCATATAGTGTTGTCAATGAACATATTTCAGAGAAGGATTGGGAGAAAGTGCTGTAGTCAGATGAGACCAAAATTGAGCTCTTTGGCATTAACTCGACTCGCCATCTTTGGAGGCAAAAAATTTTTGACTATGACCCTAAGAACACCATCCCTACAGTCAAGCACTGAGGTGGAAACATGATGCTTTGGGGCTAAGGGCACCCTAAGGGCAGATTAATCCATCTTCATTTTCTTCCTGGAACTCTGCTAGCAACTTCGGGTCTGCCTACTGGAACATGTGACATTAACTTCCCAGGATGCATCACCAGTGCCTCACTCAACATCACCAGTGTCTCACTCAACCAGGAAGTGAAAAAAATAATGATTCTAAGTGTTCATTTACACTTGCGCAGTGACCCGCACAGCATAAATAAAACATTTGAAAGCTAAAAATGTTTAACTAATTCATGTAATGTGATTTCCTATCTGCATGTATGCTGAGGTGATTTTTAGTGAAAGGGGGAAGGTCCGCTCTAAAGTGATTGTAAACCCTGACTGGTCATGAAATTTGAACTCAGCACATATACAGTATATGCAGTGTTTACCTATCTCTTTCCTAAGTGTTGTTTCTCTCTGGTGGTTTGTTATCAGCATGAGTCTGAAACTTCTGAGAAGTTTTTCTGACACATGAGATAACATTTGTGACAGGGAGGGAGATAAGCAAACAGCTTGTCTATTCAGAACACAACTTTGTATGATCCTTCCTTCCTCTGCCTATGCGTATGGGGGGGGGGGGGGGTGTCCTTTTCCTTCAATCAGATCTCACATAGTGTA
This sequence comes from Lithobates pipiens, assembly GCF_037356315.1. Classification (NCBI taxonomy): domain Eukaryota; kingdom Metazoa; phylum Chordata; class Amphibia; order Anura; family Ranidae; genus Lithobates; species Lithobates pipiens. Next base: position 65,195,771 of record NW_027507787.1, on the reverse strand, counting down.
TACGTGCTGTAACTGCAGCTCTCTACCCCCTCCTTTGTACTCCTCACATAGGCATAAGGATTTTATTATAAATCTGCATTTTTGAAGGGTTGTAGACAAGAGAAGACTGCAAATAAATAAGTAAAACATATGTAGGAGGATTTGTTTCATCTCTGTGTATCATCTGAGGCTATTCACTTCACTAAGTATATGTGAGGGTTTACATCCACTTGAAGTAGGGGAGTACTAGAACCCCTGTGAGCTTTTTATTGTCTTTTTCCCTGTTGCAGATGTTATCTCACTTCCAGTCCGGTAAAACATTGTCCCTATAGCAGAAAGCGGGCCTAGGCTAGCAGTAAACTCTGACCGGGGTTCTAAGTTTTCCCCATTCCATCCAAAAAAAAAATGGGTATATATACACTAACGCACTCAAGAAAAACTATTGAGTTGTTATTACAGAAAATCTCTTTATGATTAGCACAAAGCTTTTTTATTTTCTTTAAAAACTAGAATAGTTTATATTCACGCTGTATTAAGGTTAATTTGTTCTGGCCTTTTTTCTTCTTCTTTTTTTTACCTTGGCAGGCCTTTTCATAGAGCTCCAGGTTATCCAGGAGTATTTTTAGAAGCTGCCTTTAAATTTAATTACCTCTGTTTACTGAAGTGTTTAGTCCATTTCAAAACAGGCATACACAGTGAAATAAACAAATAAAACATCCCCTAAAGCAACTGAGTTTTATTAGCTAGTAAAACACTTGCTAACGGTGGCCCGCTCTCTATAGGAACAGCCAGAAAGTCATAAACTGGAAGTGCTTCATGGGAATAGGATTCCAAAAAAGATGGGCTACTGTATGCAAGGCTAATCACTTTGTACCCTTCTGTTCCATATCAATAGGTGTAACCAAACCAATTATCCCTTTCTACTGTTAGATAGGAATTCAAATAAGTTGTTTTACTGAACAAAAACAAACACTGTCAATAGATAAATTAGGAGAGTTAAACCCAACCTCTAATGCCTTATCATATCCTTCTCATATGCAATAGAATGGGGGGCTCCATACTACAGCCTATGGGCCACATCCAGCTCATTATAAGATTCTATCTGTTCCAGAGATAAGGTCAGTGGTTTATCCTCACTGTGCACAATATAAGGGTTCAGGCCAGTACAGGCTGCCTATGGTCTCTGCTTTTCTTCCCCTAATGTCCCTTTTACAGCCTCCAGCGCGGGTTCACCTGCTCTGTCATCATCTCTGTCATTGGTTGGACCTCCAGCAACCTAGCAGCTACTACATGTTTGCCACAGTATTCACAGGAGGATGGAACCTCCTCTATCCAGACCTGCTCCGCCTCCAAGTTCCTGCCTTGCTTCTGGAGCAATGGTCCCTGAATCCGATGTAAGGGGAACTCTGATAGGAACCCTGATGTGAGGGGGAATCTGATGACAAACCATATGTAAGGGGTGACCCTGATGAGAAGACTGATGTAAGGGGGAATCTGATGACAAATCATATGTAAGGGGTGACCCTGATGAGAAGACTGATGTAAGGGGGAATCTGATGACAAATCATATGTAAGGGGTGACCCTGATGAGAAGACTGATGTAAGGGGGAATCTAATGACAAACCATATGTAAAGGGTGACCCTGATGAGAAGACTGATGTAAGGGAGGATCTGATGACAAACCATATGTAAGTGGAGACCCCGATGAGAAGACTGATGTAAGGGGGACTCTGATGACAAACTGTATGTAAGGGGAGTCCCAGATGGGGATACTGATGTAAGGGGGAATCTAATGACAAACCACATGTAAGGGGAGACCCTGATGAGAAGACTGATGTAAGGGGGAATCTGATGACAAACTGTATGTAAGGGGAGATCCTGATGGGGATACTGTTGTAAGGGGGAATCTAATGACAAACCATACATGAGTGGAGACCCTGATGGGGATACTTATGTAAGGGGAAATCTGATGACAAACCGTATGTAAGGGGAGACCTTGATGAGAAGACTGATGTAAGGGGAAATCTGATGACAAACCATATGTGAGTGGAGATCCTGAGGGGGACTCTGATGTAAGGGGGAATCTGATGACAAACCGTATGTAAGGGGAGACCTTGATGAGAAGACTGATGTAAGGGGAAATCTGATGACAAACCATATGTGAGTGGAGATCCTGAGGGGGACTCTGATGTAAGGGGGAATCTGATGACAAACTGTATGTAAGGTGAGACCCTAATGGGGATACTGATGTAAGGGGGAATCTAATGACAAACCATACATGAGTGGAGACCCTGATGGGGATACTGATGTAAGGGGAAATCTGATGACAAACCGTATGTAAGGGGAAACCTTGATGAGAAGACTGATGTAAGGGGAAATCTGATGACAAACCATATGTGAGTGGAGATCCTGAGGGGGACACTGATGTAAGGGGGAATCTGATGACAAACTGTATGTAAGGTGAGACCCTGATGGGGATACTGATGTAAGGGGGAATCTAATGACAAACCGTATGTCAGGGGAGACCTGTATGGGAAGACTGATGTAACTTTGATGGGGACTGTGACATTTTTGTCCTGTGAATAAGTAAACAACATGGCCCTCATGCTGAAAAGTTTGGAGACCCCTGATTTAAAGGGTACAATATGTCTTCAGAGTTGAGAATGATCTCTAGCCCCGGTGCCCAGCCTGCAATCTGAGCATCAAACACGACCCTTTGGTTCATTATGTGACCCCTGTGGTCAGAGGTAGTGGGATCACTGGTTTGTAAAGGGCTATATTGACAGTGATCTCGAATAGTGACAAGTAGCAAGTCCCCAGTCTTTAAACGTCTGCTGCAACATGTCTCCTATCTTAAACTACACATGTAGCTCATCTACAGTCTCTGACCATCTCCTGAAGTGCGTCTACAATCTCCAACATTCACTAAATATACTGAATATTATGTGCAACCCATTGGTGATCCCAAGGACCACAGTTTAGGCTCTCTATTAGGGATGAGCCAAACAACCCCGATTCGGTTCGCACCAGAACATGCGAACAGACAAAAAATTCAAGTCTATGGGACACGAACATGAAAAATCAAAAGTGCTCATTTTAAAGGCTTATATGCAAGTTGTTGCCATAAAAAGTATATGGGGACCCAGGTACTGCCCCAGGGGACATGTACCAATGAAAAAAAAGTTTTAAAAACAATTGTTTTTTCAGGAGCAGTGATTATAATAATGCTTAAAGTGAAACAATAAAAATGTAATATTCCTTTAGATATCATGTCAGGGGGTCCCCTTAGTCTGCCTGTAAAGTAGCGCATATATCCGATGTTTATTACAGTACCGAAGCAAAATGACATTTCTATAGGAAAAAATGTAATTTAAAATTGCTTGCGGCTGTAATGTATTGTTGGCTCCTGGCAATATAGATAAAAATCAAGGAAAACATCACTGTGCGCCCCCCCCCCCCCCAATGACATACCAGGCCTTTCAGGTCTGTATATTAAGGGGAACTCAACAGCCAAATGTAAAAAAAATAAATAAAAAAAAGTGCCCCCCCCCAAATCTATACCAGGCCCTTCAGGTCTGGTATCTTCCCCTTTTGGGTGGAACTTCACCCAAAAGGGGAAGTTTCTCTGTTTTGCTTCCCCCCTCATCTTTAACAATTACCACTTTTTTTTGGGGGGGGGGGTTGGGTACCTGGTTTTGACAGGTACCTGCTCCCACTTCTGGTTTGATCACTGCGGCAATCCAAGTGAAAGTTCAGCCCCCCTCTCTTTACCCTGTTCAGCACGGTTAACGCGTGTGCAGTGGAAAACTGTCTGTGAAGCCGCAAGGCTTCATTGCCAGTTTCCCTTAGTTAAGATGCCAGCACCGAAGCCAATTGAAGAATCAGGCTTGGGTGAGGAAAGTGCTGGATCCCTGGAGAGGTAAGTGTTCTTATATTAAAAGTCATCAGCTACAGTATTTGTAGCTGCTGACTTTTATTTTTTTCGGGGGAGACTGGAGCTCCTCGCTAAATTTATTTAAATTTAAAAGAGCTTCATAAAAACATGCAACCATTTATAAAAAATGTACATACACTCATATTTATGCAACTATACATAATTCTCAGTGGTCAAAATAGAACAAACAATTCCTTGTTAATATGGTTCGTTCCAGTTGGATACAGTATATCATTGTTAGGTAAATGGTGGCATGAGATTCCATGCTATGTTTTTTAAACCTCTTTAATAAGAATGTCAATAAACATGGAATTTGAGAGTAGTATTCATTGATTAGTAACTACAGATCAGCCTAACTCTTGGGAGATATTATACCCTTTGAACATGCATGAAGGTAAAAAACATTCTGTGAGCAGCCCAATACTTACCTGGGCCCCATCTTGATCCAGCAATGTGCATAAGAGCCTCGACTCTCCGGGGACTGTCACTCCTAATTGGCTGAGGCAATCACAGCCAGCGAACCAATCGAGTAAGGGAGGGGGCGGAGCTGAGCCATGGCTCTGTGTGTGAATGGGCACGCAGAGCCGCAACTTAGAAATGAGCTTTCTTGGGTGCCTTTAGGGCAGGCTGCTTGCTCTGGGGGCACTAGACAGGAGGGAGGGGCCAAGAGCCACCAGCGGGCGACCTGAGAAGAGGAGGCTGCTCTGTGTAAAACCATTGCGCAGAGCAGGTAAGTATAACATGTTTGTTATTTTAAAAAAAACTAGACTTTAATATCTCTTTAATTTTTGACTGAGACATCCATTAGCCACAAGTCACCAACGATGAGGTGGGGTAACAACATATTCGGCGACCCATCGCAGTTTGCTACAGAAGTGACGTTCTTGTTGTGGCCGCCCTCTTGCTACACCCCACACTCGTCCACAGTAAGGATACACTAACTACCATATGTAAGGGGAGACTCTGATGGGAAGACTGATGTAAGGGGTACTTTGATGGGGACTGTGACATTTTTGTCCTTTGAATAAGTAAACAACATGGCCCTTGTTCTAAAAAGTTTGGAGACCCCTGATTTAAAGGGTACTATAGTAAGTAAGGATACACTAAGAAGGGGGAAAGTGGACATGTTGTTATACCCACTGGAGTTTTGCATTTTACATATTTATAACAGTAAAGTCATATAGTGAAATTAAGAACTTACAACTCCGCCTGACTACTTAGATCTTGAATTTTAAAAGCAGCAGCAACCCTGTTCATCTCACAGGTTTGCTAATCTGACAAAAGTTTGCTGCTTTTAAAATTCAACATCTAAGCAGTCAGACAGAGTTGTAAGTCCTGTATTTCACTATAGAAACTCACTTTACTTTACGTCTAAAATGCAAAACTCCGGTGGGTGTAACAACATGTCCGCTTTCCCCCTTCTTAGTGTATCCTTACTGTGGATGAGTGTGGGGTGTAGCAAGATGGCGGCGACAGAACATCACTTCCGTAGCAAACTTCGATGGGTAGCCGAATATGTCGTTACAGCGGTACTAATGTAAAAATAACTCATAGTTACATAGTCAGGTTGAAAAAGTCTATCTTGCTCAACCAATTTTTTTTTTTTTACAATCCCATATACACAATCCTATACGCACAGTTGATCCAGAGGAAGGCAAAAAAAAAATTTGCTCCTGCAGGGGAAAAAGATCCTTCCTGATCCACCAAGAGGTAATTGGATAACTCAGGATAAAATTGCCAAAAATGTATGTATTTTAGGGTTAAAAAATATTGGGTTTAATTTAAAGCTAAAAAAAGTGCCTGTGCTGAAGGTTTCAAAGTAATGACCAGTATGTTTCATTTAGAGCACTGTTTAAATGGTAAAAAGGACAGCAGAACGAGAACTACACATGGCAATATGGTCATGCTACTCAGAAAGAAACAGGATGTTGTCTGAGAAAGGCTTGGTTTCCTGCGTGTGGCTCAAAACTTAGTTGAGCGTTACACCTCCTTACGTGCATGAAAAAAAAAAAGCATACAAGTGAATAGCTGTTTTCTTTGCAGATATATTAGTGATTTCTGTGTCAGCAATTTTCTTATACACCATGGTTAATTTTATTTATATGTATAGTTATTAAAATAATTAGCATGAAATATTTAGGAGCAATTCGAGATACCAAGTATTCAGTGAGCTACTAATGCTATCCAGCAGTGGTACTAAAGGCAGGAAGTTAATTAAGTTATTTTTATTTGAGGTTTTTTGTAGCCCCCTGTAGAACAGGGTAGAACAGGGGCAGATCCAAAGTCTAGTCTCGGGAGGGGTACTGCCAGAAAATAAGGCGCTGCTTACAGAACTGTATTTAACCACTTAAGCCCTGGACCAATTTGCAGCCAAAGGACCAAGCCCCTTTTTGCGATTCACCACTGCGTCGCTTTAACTGACAATTGCGCAGTCGTGCGACATGGCTTCCAAACAAAATTGATGTCCTTTTTTTCCCACAAATAGAGCTTTCTTTTGGTGGTATTTGATCACCTCTGCGGTTTTATTTTTTTGCGCTATAAACAATTTTTACTTTTTGCTATAATAAATATCCCCCAAAATATATAAAAAACATTTTTTCCTCTGTTTATGCCGATACGTATTCTTCTACATATTTTTGGTAAAAAAAATCACAATAAGCGATTATTGATTGGTTTGCGCAAAAGTTATAGTGTTTACAAAATAGGGGATAGTTTTATAGCATTTTTATACATTTTTTACTAGTAATGGCGGCGATCGGCGATTTTTATTGTGACTGCGACATTATGGCGGACACATCTGACATTTTTGACACGTTTTTGGGACCATTGTCATTTATACAGCAATCAGTGTTATTTGAATGCACTGATTCCTGTGTAAATGACACTGGCAGTGAAGGAGTTAACCACTAGGGGGCGAGGAGGGGTTATGTGTGACGTTATGTGCTTTTTTTTATTGTAGGGGGGCGTGGCCTGGCATGTGACATCACTGATCGTCTTTCCCTATAACAGGGAACAGAAGATCGGTGACAGCCACAGTAGGAAGCACGGGGAGAGGTTTGTTTACACAGACCTCTCCTCGTTCTTCAGCTCTGTGACCCGATCGCGGGACACCAGTGGCGATCGGGTCCGCTGGTCCCACGGCCATGGAGCTCAGGACCGGGTCAGGAACGTGCCGCCGCGATTGTCAGGTACGTGATTGTGCCCAGCCGTGCCATTCTGCCAACGTATATATGTGCAGGAGGAGGTCCTTAAGCAGTTAACGTATCATACAGTCCTAACCTTGTTTAAAACAGCGACACGTTTATCATTCCAGATTAGATCATTACATTACATACAAACAGGATAGGTTTAGGCGTGCACACTGATTGGCTACGGGGGGAGCCAATCTGCGGGTCTGGCGGAAACGATGTCGGAAAAGCGGTAAAGTGTCAAAAGTGTCAGTTAGGTGTCTGTCCTCTACAGTGTTGCAGTCCCACGAAAAATCACTGATCACCGCCATTACTAGTAAAAAATAAATAAATGAAAATGTTGTAAATCTATCTCCTATTTTGTAGACGCTATAACTTTTGTGCAAACCAATCAATATGCTCTTATTGGAGGAGTTTTACCATAATTATGTAGCAGAATACATATTGGCCTAAATTGATGAAGACATTTTTTTTTATAGAAAAAAGGTAAAAAAATATTGTTTTTTTTTTCAAAATTGTCGCTCTTTTTTTGTTTATATTGCAAATAATAAAAACGGCAGAGATTATCAAATACCACCAAAAGGACTATTTGTGGGACAAAAGGACATCAATTTTATTTGGGTACAGCATCGCACGACCTCGCAATTTTTAGTTAAAGTAACACAGCGCAATATCGCAAAAAGTGTCCTGTTCATGAAGGGGGGGGGGGGGGTAAAACTGAGCTGAAGGGGTTAACATTGAACACATTTTAAGTTTTTTTTTTAATACATAATGACAGTTATGGCACACATCTATTTTGCAATTTGACACATTCATTTATTCTTTTACTCACTTTTAGTAAAATATTTTGGTGCTCTGGACCTTTGGTGGGGGGAGGGGCTCCCATGCAGGTCGCAGAAGCAATGAGATGAAAGGGATCCAGTAATTGCACTAGTTTGTCCGCATTCAACAGCAGCATTAGATGCTGCATCTTCCTGGGATCATGCCACACTGCACTGTACTGTGGATAAAATGGAGGGAGGAGGTGGGTGGAGCCAACATTCACTCGGGGGCAGAGGCCTGCAATGTGGACTGTGGAGAAGATAGACGGATGAGGAGCTGAGGGGGTTAAGCCAACGTTTTCACTCAGGGGCAGAGTCGGAAGAAGGCTTCACTCTGAATGCTGGGGTTTGCCTCTCTCTCGCTCTCCTCATCAGCAGTGGCAGCTCCGACATGACTCCCAGACGTCACTGGTTGTGAGGTGCCAGGCGGCTCAGGCCCTAGTAACCAGTGCAGGGAACACAGACAGAGGCCAAGCCAGTGACGCGGTTCCACCCACCTCCTCCTGGTCCAGGAAGGCGGTGTAATTATTACACAGAGTCTCTCTCTGCACAGCTGATCGGCTGGTGATACTGAGAGAGAGATGCAGTGTTATTTTCGGGGGGGGGGGCAAATGCCCTGTTGCCCCCCCCCTTCTGGATCCGCCCATGCTGTAGAATATATACATGGTTCCACAGAGGGGCAATAGGAGTGTACATAGTGCAGCTTGTGCTGTGTAACTTTTTCTCTCTCTGTCATATGCATCACTAATCACATTCAAACCTCCAAGGCAGGTTTGGTGGCTGTGAGAATTGTTTTTGTATACTTAGCAAGTATTCTGGATTCTGCAGCCCTGTCCTGTGAGTCTGATTACTGTTGCATAATGCTTGTGTTGAGGGATGCCAGAACTGTCACTCTTCCTCCACCCCACTCACTCAATGTCAGATTGGGGTGCCCACCCTCTCTATACTCAGCCACTCCAGAGGAAACAGCAGAAATAAGGAGGTGATGTTGTTGCAGAACAGGAAGCAGAGAGGGGCACCTAATTAAGAAATTAATCCTTCAGGTTCAGAATGGGACAATCAGTGCTGAATCCAGAGCCACTGTATGGGAAGCTTGGGGCTCCCCAAAATTCCCACTTTTCTTAGGGTGGAAACATCGAGACAACATTGAGAAAAATGAGCAATCAGAACAAGGAATGTCATCAGCACACCATGGGTCTCCAAAAATGGGTCCAAGGCATGTCACATGCAAGGCTCCGAAACGTTGCTGATTGCTGTAATCATGTGATTGCTGAATAAAGCTTTGGACTCATTTTTTGGAGACCCGTGGTGTGCTGGTGACATTTCTCGTTCTAACGTCGCTCCCTTGGACAAGGCACAACCTGGCCTAACCAGTTTACTTCCACACATTTATACCCACACTCCTAGCTGGAACCTGTCCCTTCATCACTGCACACAGATTCAAGATTGTGAGAACTTCTTCTTCCCAATGGAATAATGACAGCTCGAGCAGGATTGAAGTTTTAACAGAATAAATACTTTACTTCTGCAGTAACAGATTATCCAATGTCAGTAGTGGGTGCAGCTACTTTTTTTTATTCTTCAGCCTGCGGATATTGTACTTTGACAGCCAGCCCTGCCAGCTTTCAAAATACTTGGACAACAGCTGCATCTGATGGAAACATTGAAGAAGGCCCTTTCGACAAAAGTCAATTGATCAATCAGCTTTTGTTAAGCGGAGCACGAACCTAAATTGACACAGTGTATTACCAGCTTTAATATGCTCCCCTAGACACTAGCTAAGTGTGCCATTATGGTAAATACAGCTTTGCCCTAATCATTATTAATCATCAGGCACAACAATGTTTATTTCCTATGTTTACTTATGATTGGATTTATTCCCATTTAATTCTATTCAGATTTACAGTAAAAGTTTAAAGCACATGTGTGCCACGTGCACACTGCCTAAAGAGAAAGGAGGGAGCCAGACTGCAGCATTCCCCCGTTCTGATCAAAGATTGGACTTTTATCGTTTCTGAAAGATGAGGTCAACTGTTTCAGTGTAATTTGTTTCATATATACGTGCGTCCAATCCAGAGCTGGAGATCAGCTTAGAAGTCTATTTCTTAAAGTGCCACATCATCACTGAGGAAATCACATGTGCTGCACACACAGCCTATGCCTGTGTAGAGGAATGTGAGCTATAGCTTCTCTGTCTGGAAAAGGGGGCATTGAGCTCTCTGCAAAATAAAACTCAGGATTGATCTTAGTGCGTAAAAAAAACATGCTTGCAGTAGATGTGTAATCACTTCTAAAATTACTTTCTAAAAATTGTATTCCTAGAGCACGAGTGTTGTGTAGTACCCTCAAATGTTCTTTATCCAGCCTAACAGAACTTGGCATGTGTTTTGCTGAACAGATAAAGCTTACTTTTGGTATTATGGATTGATTGATATCTATCTAATTTCCCTTTATTATTTAAATATTTAATATTCCTGTTATTTTTTTATGCAGCACTTTACATATTGTACATTCACATCATTCACTCCCTCGAAGGAGTTCAAATTCAAGGTTCCATGCATATAAATACTAGGGACAATCTAGACAGGAACCAATTCATCTACCAGCATGACTTTGGATGGTAGGAGGTAACCCACACTATCACATGGAGAATGCCACCCAGGTAGCATCCTGGTTGGGATTTGAACCAAGAACCCCATTGCTTCAAGGTAGGAATGCTGGTAACTTAGTTATATAAATTAAGTAAACATCTAGCCTTTCTTACTGTCAGTGGCTGTCATTGATGATTTTTTAGCTAGTAGCTACATCCGCTGGTCTCATACCATTTCGATAGGCCCATGTATAAACACTTGCCGACCAGCACACACCGATGTACGTCGGCAGAATGGCACGGACATGCAAATGGGCGTACCTGTACGTCCCTTTAAATTTGTTGCCATGCGTGCCGCTGGTCGGGACCTCCGTGAGTCCGATTGCGGGTCCCGCGGACTCGATCGCCGCAGGGATACCTGCAATCGTCTCACGGGGAGAAAGAACGGGGAGATGCTAATGTAAACAAGCATCTCCCCGTTCTGCCTAATGACAGTGTCACTGATCTCTGCCCCCTGTGTTATCGGGGCAGAGATCAGTGATGTGTCATACACAGCCACGCCCCCCCCACAGTTAGAATCACTCCCAAGGTCTCACTTAACCCCTCTCCGCCCCCTAGTGGTTAACGCCTTCACTGCCAGTGTCATTTACACAGGAATCAGTGCATTTGTATAGCACTGATTGCTGTATAAATGACAGTGTGTTAAGTATCAGATAAGACCAGAACTGTGTGGACTGCAACAGAGGAAACCCAAACGTGTATAAGTGAAATATGATTTATTAAAGAAAGTGAATAATATAAATACAACCACACAGTGCAATAAACCAACCAACAAAGACCCCCAAACAACAGCAGACAGATATGTACAAAATATGGGAAATGCAAGGACCGTAAACGATAGGCAGGCCAGGGTCATACACAGGGAGATCAGCAGATAAACAAGGGCAGTCCAGAATCAGAGTCACAAGCCAGGCCAAGGTCATACACGGGGAGATCAGCAAATGGGGTAAGGAAAACAGGACAGGGAGAGGATGGACGGATCAGACTGCAGGACAGGGATAATGGTAACAGGTGGGACAGGGTAGGGACCAGGACAGGGAAACAGGATCAGAACCACGGGTCACAGGTTCAGGGCACAGGAATAGGTACAGAATCAGGATCGCAAGCAGCAGGTCAGGGCACAAGGAACAATACCAAGGCGAGGTGTGTGTGCACCTGCCGGGTATTTATAATGGCTGCTGTCAGTCATGTGACGCCCGACTGCAGAAGGCAATACCTGCTCCATACTGCCAGGATCCCTCCGCTGGTGGACACCAGTACTGCGGACCAAAGATGACATAATTCCAGCAGGAGACACCTGCTGGTGGATCGCAGTACTGCATGCCAAATGATTGATATTACCAGCGGAGGGAACCTTTCCTGACAGTACCCCCCCTCAAAGGAGCGACCTCCGGACGCTCCAACTAGCAGTTGCTGGGGAAAGTCCATTGCGTCAAGCTGGGCTATGAGCAAAGTCACATCAGGTTGGGTAACGGGCACTTCAAGCAGGGCAGCAGACAGAAGCACATCGGACCGGGAAGCTGGCACATCGGGCTGGAAGGCAGGCAACGACACATCAGGATGGAAGGCGGGCAGCGGCACGTCAGGCTGGAAGGCGGGCAGCGGCACGTCAGGCTGGAAGGCGGGCAGCGGCACGTCAGGCTGGAAGGCGGGCAGCGGCACGTCAGGCTGGAAGGCGGGCACTGGGACGTCAGGCACATCAGACTGGAAGGCATCGGACTGCAAGGCCGGGACATCAGACTGGAAGGCGTCGGACTGCGAGGCCGGGACATCAGACTGGAAGGAATCGGACTGCGAGGCCGGGACATCAGACTGGAAGGAATCGGACTGCGAGGCCGGGACATCAGACTGGAAGGAATCGGACTGCGAGGCCGGGACATCAGACTGGAAGGAATCGGACTGCGAGGCCGGGACATCAGACTGGAAGGAATCGGACTGCGAGGCCGGGACATCAGACTGGAAGGAATCGGACTGCGAGGCCGGGACATCAGACTGGAAGGAATCGGACTGCGAGGCCGGGACATCAGACTGGAAGGAATCGGACTGCGAGGCCGGGACATCAGACTGGAAGGAATCGGACTGCGAGGCCGGGACATCGGACTGGAAGGAATCGGACTGCGAGGCCGGGACATCAGACTGGAAGGCATCGGACTGAAAGGCCGGGACATCAGACTGGAAGGCATCGGACTGGAAGGCCGGGACATCAGACTGCAAGACATCGGACTGGAAGGCCGGGACATCAGACTGCAAGACATCGGACTGGAAGGCCGGGACATCAGACTGCAAGACATCGGACTGGAAGGCCGGGACATCAGACTGCAAGACATCAGACTGGAAGGCCGGGACATCAGACTGCAAGACATCAGACTGGAAGGCCGGGACATCAGACTGCAAGACATCAGACTGGAAGGCCGGGACATCAGACTGCAAGACATCAGACTGGAAGGCCGGGACATCAGACTGCAAGACATCAGACTGGAAGGCCGGGACATCAGACTGCAAGACATCAGACTGGAAGGCCGGGACATCAGACTGCAAGACATCAGACTGGAAGGCCGGGACATCAGACTGCAAGACATCGGACTGGAAGGCCGGGACATCAGACTGCAAGACATCAGACTGGAAGGCCGGGACATCAGACTGCAAGACATCAGACTGGAAGGCCGGGACATCAGACTGCAAGACATCAGACTGGAAGGCCGGGACATCAGACTGCAAGACATCAGACTGGAAGGCCGGGACATCAGACTGGAAGGCCGGGACATCAGACTGCAAGACATCAGACTGGAAGGCCGGGACATCAGACTGCAAGACATCAGACTGGAAGGCCGGGACATCAGACTGCAAGACATCAGACTGGAAGGCCGGGACATCAGACTGGAAGGCCGGGACATCAGACTGGAAGGCCGGGACATCAGACTGCAAGACATCAGACTGGAAGGCCGGGACATCAGACTGCAAGACATCAGACTGGAAGGCCGGGACATCAGACTGCAAGACATCAGACTGGAAGGCCGGGACATCAGACTGCAAGACATCAGACTGGAAGGCCGGGACATCAGACTGCAAGACATCAGACTGGAAGGCCGGGACATCAGACTGCAAGACATCAGACTGGAAGGCCGGGACATCAGACTGCAAGACATCAGACTGGAAGGCCGGGACATCAGACTGGAAGGCCGGGACATCAGACTGGAAGGCCGGGACATCAGACTGGAAGGCTGGGACATCAGACTGCAAGACATCAGACTGGAAGGCCGGGACATCAGACTGCAAGACATCAGACTGGAAGGCCGGGACATCAGACTGCAAGACATCAGACTGGAAGGCCGGGACATCAGACTGGAAGGCCGGGACATCAGACTGCAAGACATCAGACTGGAAGGCCGGGACATCAGACTGCAAGACATCAGACTGGAAGGCCGGGACATCAGACTGCAAGACATCAGACTGGAAGGCCGGGACATCAGACTGCAAGACATCAGACTGGAAGGCCGGGACATCAGACTGCAAGACATCAGACTGGAAGGCCGGGACATCAGACTGCAAGACATCAGACTGGAAGGCCGGGACATCAGACTGCAAGACATCAGACTGCAAGACATCAGACTGGAAGGCCGGGACATCAGACTGCAAGACATCAGACTGGAAGGCCGGGACATCAGACTGCAAGACATCAGGCTGGAAGGCCGGCTGGAAGGCCGGGACATCAGGCTGGAAGGCGTCTGGCTGGAAGGCCGGGACATCAGGCTGGAAGGCGTCTGGCTGGAAGGCCGGGACATCAGCCTGGAAGGCGTCTGGCTGGAAGGCCGGGACATCAGGCTGGAAGGCGTCTGGCTGGAAGGCCGGGACATCAGGCTGGAAGGCCGGGACATCAGGCTGCAAGGCGTCTGGCTGGAAGGCCGGGACATCAGGCTGCAAGGCGTCTGGCTGGAAGGCTGGGACATCAGGCTGCAAGGCGTCTGGCTGGAAGGCCGGGACATCAGGCTGCAAGGCGTCTGGCTGGAAGGCCGGGACATCAGGCTGCAAGGCGTCTGGCTGGAAGGCCGGGACATCAGGCTGCAAGGCGTCTGGCTGGAGCAGGTTGGTTGATGTGGAGGCAGGTTGCGTTACTGGCAGGATCAAATGGGTAGGAAAGAACTTCCGTCTCTTTTTAGATTTAGCTACTGAAGGCCTGTAGGTAGCTGCAGATCTATAGGTAGGGGATGAAGCAAACTGGAGAGAAGGGTTGGAATATGGCAGGGAAGAGGTAACAGTGGCTGGGGGAAGATCTTGAGGGATAGTGGGCCACGGGAAAGAGGCAGTTGGATTAAAGGCAGGATATGTGCAGCAGGAAGAAACAGGGTATTGATATTTGGTGGGGAGTAGAGTATATTGGGCTGAAACTGAGGTTGCCATAGGTGATGGAGGAAGAGACTCTTGGGCAGGCAGGTGTTTGGTAGCAGAGATGGTTTGTTGTGGGCTGGCTGTGGCTGATTGCAAAATACCAGACCATGCTAAAAGTAATGGTTGTACAAACTGCGGGTTACATACTGCCTGTCTGACAAGGGATTGTACGGAATCAACACATTCTATTATCATCTGTTGGGAACAGGCTGTGTAATGCTCAAAAAAGTAAGGGGAATCATCTTCCAGAAGCCATACCAGTGATGTGACTTGATTAATACTGAAAGGGGGAGAAAAATCATCCTGGCCCCCTGGGATGCAGGGCAGGGCCAGCTCTGTGCAGATTTGAATTAACGGCTGAACATCCCCAAACATACAGGCCTGATCAACCCAGGAGTGAGCTAAACGAATGGTTTCCATCAGCTGATCACTGGTCCACCCTTTCAGTGTCTGGCGGAGATAGTCACTACTCTCAGACGCCAACAAAGCATAATAACGAATCACTTCTAAATTCATTTCTGTAAGCAACCTGAACCAAGATGGTTCCTCTGTGTAGCCACTTCTGGTCAGGGATGGCCTTGGTATTCTGTTAAGTATCAGATAAGACCAGAACTGTGTGGACTGCAACAGAGGAAACCCAAACGTGTATAAGTGAAATATGATTTATTAAAGAAAGTGAATAATATAAATACAACCACACAGTGCAATAAACCAACCAACAAAGACCCCCAAACAACAGCAGACAGATATGTACAATAAATGGGAAATGCAAGGACCGTAAACGATAGGCAGGCCAGGGTCATACACAGGGAGATCAGCAGATAAACAAGGGCAGTCCAGAATCAGAGTCACAAGCCAGGCCAAGGTCATACACGGGGAGATCAGCAAATGGGGTAAGGAACACAGGACAGGGAGAGGATGGACGGATCAGACTGCAGGACAGGGATAATGGTAACAGGTGGGACAGGGTAGGGACCAGGACAGGGAAACAGGATCAGAACCACGGGTCACAGGTTCAGGGCACAGGAATAGGTACAGAATCAGGATCGCAAGCAGCAGGTCAGGGCACAAGGAACAATACCAAGGCGAGGTGTGTGTGCACCTGCCGGGTATTTATAATGGCTGCTGTCAGTCATGTGACGCCCGACTGCAGAAGGCAATACCTGCTCCATACTGCCAGGATCCCTCCGCTGGTGGACACCAGTACTGCGGACCAAAGATGACATAATTCCAGCAGGAGACACCTGCTGGTGGATCGCAGTACTGCATGCCAAATGATTGATATTACCAGCGGAGGGAACCTTTCCTGACACAGTGGTCCCAAAAATGTGTCAAAAATGTCCGATGTGTCTGCCATAATGTTGCAGTTATGATAAAAATCGCTGAATGCCGCCATTACTAGTAATAAAAATGCCATAAAACTATCCCCTATATTGTAAATGCTATAACTTTTGCGCAAACCAATGAATAAACGCTTATTGCGATCTTTTCTTTTTACCAAGAATATGTAGAAGAATACGTATCGGCCTAAACTAAGGAAAAATAATTTTTTTTATATATTTTTGGGGGATATTTTATATAGCAAAATGTAAAAAATAATGTGTTTTTTTTCAAAATTGTCACCCTTTTTTTGTTTATAGCCCAAAAAATAAAAACCGCAGAGGTGATAAAATACCACCAAAAGAAAGCTCTATTTGTGGGAACAAAAGGACGTCAATTTTGTTTGGGAGCCACGTCGCACGACCACGCAATTCTGAGTTAAAACGACGCAGTGCCAAATTGAAAAAAGTGCTCTGGTCTTTGGCCTGCAAAATGGTCCGGGGCTTAAATGTTTAATAGCACCATGCATATAAGCTATGAATGTGTAAGCTTATACTGTATGTACATCTAGAGAGCAAATATTTCTTTCAAAAATATGGCGCGCTCATGCCGGTCGGGACCCTCGTGAGCCCGGTCGCGGGTCCCGCGGACTCGATCGACACGGGGATACCCGCGATCGTCTCATGGGGAGGCTGAATGTGGAGATGCCAATGTAAGCAGCACCTCCCCGTTCTGCCTAGCAACAAGTGACACTGATCTCTGCTCCCTCTGATTGGAGCAGAGATCAGTGTTCACTAACACACTGCCCAGCCCCCCACAGTTAGTAACACTCCCCTAGGACACACTTAACCCCTACATTGCCACCCCCTGGTTAACCCCTTCCCTGCCAGTGTCATTTACACAGGAATCAGTGCATTTGTATAGCACTGATTGCTGTATAAATGACAATGGTCCCAAAAATAATGTCGGAGTCACAATAAAAATCGCTGATCGCCAACATTACTAGTAAAAAAAAATTATTAATAAAAATGCCATAAAACTATCCCCTATTTTGTAAACACTATACATTTTGCGCAAACCAATCAATAATCGCTTATTGCGATTTTTTTACTAAAAATATGTAGAAGAATACATATCAGCCTAAACTGAGGAAAACATTTTTTTTTAATATATTTTGGGGGATATTTATTATAGCAAAAAGTAAAAAATAATGATTTTTTTTCAAAATTGTCACTCTATTTTTGTTTATAGCAGAAAAGAATAAAAAACACAGGGGTGATCAAATACCACCAAAAGAAAGCTCTATTTGTGGGAAAAAAAAGGACATCAGTTTTGTCACAGGACCGCGCAATTGTCAGTTAAATCGACGCAGTGCCGAATCGCAAAAAGTGGTCTGGTCTTAAGCCAGTAAAATGTCTGAAAGTGGTTAAGGAAAAAATTTACATTTAAATGCCCATCAATGCAGCTTTATCAGTGTCCATCTGCAGCCTTGTCCAGTGTCATTTTCAGCCTTGTCATTGCAGTCTTGAAGTTTAAAAATGGCGCCGTCGAGATACAGAGTCCTGTGTAGACATGTGCATTCGTTTTCGTCCGAATTTCAGCTATTTTCGTTTTCGTTTTGACAAACGATAACGAAAGCACAAAATCCGAAAAACGAAAGATCCGACATAAATAAATGCTTTATTTTCGTTTTCATTGTTACAACAGTTCGAAATAGAATAGGAGATTCAACATGACTCTGACAACAATCTGTGTCTATAGAACCTGTGGTCGAATGTGCCTAACCTTACCTCTATTAGTCCAAGATTATATAGAGAAAATATTCGACAGAGAAAAAAGATTTGACAGAGAGAAAAGATTCTGCAAGTTACTGTCCTAAAAAGTGTTTGGGGACCCGGGTCCTGCCCCAGGGGACATATATCAATGCAAAAAAAAGTTTTAAAAACGGCCGTTTTTTCGGGAGCAGTGATTTTAATAATGATTAAAGTGAAACAATAATAGTGTAATATTCCTTTAAATTTTGTAGGGGGGGGGGGGTTGTCTATAGTATGCCTGTGAAGGGGCTCATGTTTCCCGTGCTTAGAACTGTCCCTGCACAAAGTGTCATTTATGCAGGAAAAAAAGTCCTTTAAAATCACTCGCAGCTATTATGAATTGTCGGCTCCGTAATACAGAGAACACTCATTGAAAGTCATTGAAAAATAAATAAATAAATAAATAAAAAAAAAGCGTGGGGGTCCCCCAAATTCAATTACCAGGCCCTTCAGGTCTGGTATGGATATTAAGGGGAACCCTGCCTCAAATTTAAGAAAAAATTTGACGTGGGGTTCCCCCTAAATATCCATAACCAGACCCTTCAGGTCTGTTATGGATATTAAGGGGAACCCCGCGTCAAATTTAAAAAAAATTTGACGTGGGGTTCCCCCTAAAAATCCATACCAGACCCTTTATTCGAGCATGCAACCTGGCAGGCCGCAGGAAAAGAGGGGGGGGCGAGAGAGCGCCCCCCCTCCCTCCTGAACCGTACCAGGCCACATGCCCTCAACATTGGGAGGATGCTTTGGGGGTCTGTGACCCCTCAAAGCACCTTGTCCCCATGTTGATGAGGACAAGGGCCTCATCCCCACAACCCTGGCCGGTGGTTGTGGAGGTCTGCGGGCGGGGGGCTTATCAGAATCTGGAAGCCCCCTTTAACAAGGGGACCCCCAGATCCCGGCCCCTTCCTGTTTGAAATGGTAAGGGGGTACAAAAGTACCCCTACCATTTCACAAAGAAAGTGTAAAAAATGGTTAAATAAAACAAACACACTTTTGAAAAATTCCTTTATTAAAAATAAAAAAATAAAAAAAAGATTCCAGCGGCGGTAATCCACTCTTGCTATCCAGCGACGGACGGTCATCTCTCCAGCGATGGCTCATCTCATCCAGCGCAGCGATCCATCCTTCTTCTGTCTCCGTGTAGGAGACACTGCAGGCATTCCGGCGGCTGACGTTTCTTATATACGGAGGGCGGGGCCACCCGTCACCTGACCCCGCCCCTCTCTGACGCAAGGGGAAACCCGGGGTTCCCTGTGACGTATGGGTGATCCCGCACCCCTCTGATGTAACACAGGCAGGTTTCCGTTACATCAGAGGGGGGCAGGGTCACCCATACGTCATGGAGAACCCCGGGTTTCCCCTTGCGTCAGAGGGGGGCGGGGTCAGGTGACGGGTGGCCCCGCCCTCCGTATATAAGAAACGTCAGCCGCCAGAATCTTTGCAGTGTCTCCTCCACGGAGACAGAAGAAGGATGGATCGCTGCGCTGGATGAGATGAGACATCGCTGGAGAAATGACCGTCCGTCGCTGGATAGCAAGAGTGGATTACCGCCGCTGGAATCTTTTTTTAATTTTTTTTTTTTTAATAAAGGAATTTTTCAAAAGTGTGTTTGTTTTATTTAAGCATTTTTTACACTTTCTTTGTGAAATGGTAGGGGTACTTTTGTACCCCCTTACCATTTCAAACAGGGGGGGGGCGGGATCTGGGGGTCCCCTTGTTAAAGGGGGCTTCCAGATTCTGATAAGCCCCCCGCCCGCAGACCTCCACAACCACCAGCCAGGGTTGTGGGGATGAGGCCCTTGTCCTCATCAACATGGGGACAAGGTGCTTTGAGGGGTCACAGACCCCCAAAGCATCCTCCTAATGTTGAGGGCATGTGGCCTGGTACGGTTCAGGAGGGAGGGGGGGCCGCTCTCTCGTCCCCCCCTCTTTTCCTGCGGCCTGCCAGGTTGCGTGCTCGGATAAAGGGTCTGGTATGGATTTTTAGGGGGAACCCCACGTCAATTTTTTTTTAAATTTGATGCGGGGTTCCCCTTAATATCCATACCAGACCTGAAGGGTCTGGTTATGGATATTTAGGGGGAACCCCACGTCAAATTTTTTCTTAAATTTGAGGCAGGGTTCCCCTTAATATCCATACCAGACCTGAAGGGCCTGGTAATTGAATTTGGGGGACCCCCACGCTTTTTTATTTATTTTTTTATCAATGACTTTCAATGAGTGTTCTCTGTATTACGGGAGCCGACAATTCATAATAGCTGCGAGTGATTTTAAAGGACTTTTTTTCCTGCATAAATGACACTTTGTGCTGGGACAGTTCTAAGCACGGGAAACATGCGCCCCTTCACAGGCATACTATAGACAACCCCCCCCCCCCTACGAAATTTAAAGGAATATTACACTTTTATTGTTTCACTTTAATCTAATTAAAATCACTGCTCCCGAAAAAACGGCCGTTTTAAAACTTTTTTTTTGCATTGATCCATGTCTCCTGGGGCAGGACCCGGGTCCCCAAACACTTTTTAGGACAGTAACTTGCAAATTAGCCTTTAAAATTAGCACTTTAGATTTTGAACGTTGGAGTCCCATAGACTTTAATAGGGTTCTAAAGTATGCTATATACTAGCTCCGTCGAATCTTCTTTATACATTCGACAGACACCATAAGCCTTCAAAGACAGATTCGACCGTAATTCATGTGGTTTTTCGGACGAATGCAATTTTTGAACGAAAAACGAAATAAATAAAAACGAATTTCAGGAGTAACTAAATAAATTACGTTTTCAGACGAAAACGAAATTCCGAAACGAAATATTTTACTCTGCACATGTCTAGTCCTGTGTATCCCGGCAGCTCTCGGGTCTTCTCGGCGGTGTAACGACATATTCAGCGACCCATCCCAGTTTGCTACGGAAGTGACGTTCTGTTGCCGCCATCTTGGTACACCCCACACTCGTCCACAGTAAGGATACACTAAAAAGGGGGAAAGCAGACATGTTGCATTCTACACATATTTATAACAGTAAAATCAGTTTATATATTGAAATACAGGACTAAGAACTCCGTCTGACTACTTAGATCTTGAATTTTAAAAGCAGCGGCAACCCTGCTTATCCCACAGGTTTGCTAATCTGACAGAAGTTCGCTGCTTTTAAAATTCAACATCTAAGTAGTCAGACGGAGTTGCAAGTACTGTATTTCACTATATACTAACTTTAATGTTATAAATACATCTAAAATGCAAAACTCCGGTGGGTGTAACAACATGTCCGCTTTCCCCCTTCTTAGTGTATCCTTACTGTGGATGAGTTTGGGGTGTAGCAAGATGATGGGGACGGAACATCACTTCCGTAGCAAACTGCGATGGGTTGCCAAATATATAATTACAGGGGCTCTCGGGTCCTCTTGCAGTCCCGAGCGGAGCCGAGAGTAGCCAAGTGTATTCGGCTCAGCTCACAGTCATGCCCAGTCCCTGTGTTATGTCCATCATAGGGCGGGACTGGGCATGACTGTGAGTGGAGCCGAGCCGTGTACACTCGGCTATGTATCTCGGCGGGGCCTATATATAGCTACATCACAGCTCTGTCATTATTTTCACAGGTATTTATATAGCGCTGTCAATTTACACAGCACTTTAGATTTATATTGTATATTCACATCAGTCCCTGCCCTCATGGAGCTTACAATCTAAGGTCGCTAACTCACCTATGGCCAGTTCAGACAGGAGTCAATTAACCACTTCAGCCCCGGAAGATTTTACCCCCTTCCTGACCAGATTTTACCCCCTTCCTGACCAGAGCATTTTTTGTGATTCGGCACTGCGTCCCTTTAACTGACAATTGCGTCAGTTAAACGTGCGATGTTGTACTCAAACAAAATTGATGGCCTTTTTTTCCCACAAATAGAGCATTCTTTTGGTGGTATTTAATCACCTCTGTGGTTTTAATTTTTTTTGCTCTACGAACAAAAAATTAGCCACAATTTTGAAAAAAATTCAATATTTTTTACTTTTTGCCTCTGATAAATATCCCTCAAAATATATGAAAAAAAATATTTTTTCCTCAGTTTAGGCTGATATGTACTCTTCTACATATTTTTGGTAAAAAAAAAATCGCAATAAGCGTATATTGATTGGTTTGCACAAAAGTTATAGCGTCTACAAAATAGGGGATAGTTTCATGGCATTTTTATTATCATTTTTTTTTTATTAGTAATGGCGGTGATCTGCAATTTTCATCATGACTACGACATTATGGCGGACACATCGGACACTTTTGACACTATTTTGGGACTATTATCATTTATACATCGATCAGTGCTATAAAAATTGCACTGATTATTGTGTAAATGACACTGGCAGTGAATGGAGTTAACCACTAGGGGGCGATCAAGGGGTTGAGTGTGTCCGAGGGAGTGATTCTAACTGTGGGGGGGAGGGTCTACCTAGGACATGACAGCGATCACTGCTCCCGATCACAGGGAGCAGTGATCTCTGTCATGATACAAGTCAGAACGGGAGAATGCCTTGTTTACATAGGTACTTCCCCGTTCTACCTCTCCACACCACAATAGCGGGCTGCCAGAGAACACTGAGTCCCAGGACCTGCGGGCACGCTCCCGCGTCGGGCTCGAGCGCCCGAAAGGCAGCAAATATAAAGGGACGTACCTGTATGCCCATTTGCCTGCCTGTGCCATTGTGCCGTCATACATCTGTGTGTGGCGGTCGGCAAGCAGTTAACCTAACAACATGTCTTTGGAGTGTCGCAGCGGTGTGAACCGGCGGTGATTCAGGTGCATCGCACAAGTTTGAACCGAGCCACAATCCACTGATAAAAATTTGTGTTTGAAAATGATGCTGGTCAGTGCAGAACAAGTCTGTATAAAACCATATTGTAAGTGCAAGAATCAGTACAATATTCTGCATCAACTCTTCTAAAATATTTATATAGTGACCATCTCACCGCAGGGAAGGTTTTACAAGGAATAGGGCCCATTATACGGCAATCTGCATTGTAAATGTGACATCAATCCAATCTGCTGAATGATTACTGACCCGGTTAATTCTTGTGAGTTTTAGGGTTTATGAGGCAGAGCCAGGTCAGACATATTATTTTAACAAGCCTTTTGGATCTGTTTCAAGGAAAAGATGTAAAGACCTGAGTCAGTGGTTTGCTTGTTAAATAGACACTGCAAGAATCTCTACAATCACACATCATGGCTAATGAGGCACGTTATTACACCGCATTTAAAGATTCTTTACAAATATGGCGTCTTTTATCTGGAAACCGAAATAACATCGGTGATTGGAGAGGGAAATAGATGAAGTGATTCTCAGTTAATAAATGTAAATTACGTCTATCTCGTTCCTTTTGCCTTTTTAAAACCTATAAGCAATTAACCAATTAAGCTCTCAATCACATTTCTGACTCTCTAGAATGCCTGGTGAATCATTTTTCTTTCCAGCTGGCTGGTACAGTGTGGAAGAGTCATCAAGATTTGCTAACAGAGTAATTGGGAAGTGTGCTAGGTGTCTGCTGTTATATTTAATTGCACACTAAGCTTCTTTAACAATTTCTAGAAGGATCATTTTTAAAGCCTAATGCCGCATACACACGACCGGACTTTTCGAGGGAGTAGGACTTTCGACGGAGTTCTGACGGAGTTCTGACAGAGTTCTGACGGACTTTCCGAATGAACGGACTTGGCCACACACAATCACACCAAAGTCCGACGGATTAGAATGTGATGACGTACGACCGGACTAGAATAAGGAAGTTCATAGCCATTAGCCAATAGCCGCCCTAGCGTTGGTTTTTGTCCGAAACATGTTCCATTTCTAAAGTCTGTCGGATTTTTACAAATCTAAAGTCCGCTGCAGCCCACACATGATCGAATGGTCTGCCGGAATTGTACCGTCGGACCTTTGATGTCGAAAAGTCTGCTTGTGTGTACGGGGCATAAGTGTAGCTAGAAAAAAAAAATATCAGCACAAGGGTCATAACCTGCGGTCAGTAGGATGTGTCCCTTGTGCCCATTCCTCTCCTGTTGCTCTCCATGCCCCCCTCAAACCGCCACCATAACCTTGCAACAAAGGCTAATACAACTAGGGAGCTGCCACAGACTCTCATCAAGAGAGCCTGACTATGCCCACCTTTTCCGACCAGCTCTTCCAGTCATAGAGGCTGTACTATAGTATCTATGAAAAGAGGGGGAGGTCCTTCTATCCATATAGAAGGCCCAGTGAACTTGGTAACACTTGGTCCTGTTCTGACTGGTGGCCCTGTTGCCCCGTCTTAATGCTTGACACCTCCTAATGCTGACTATAGTTCCACTTTGAAACCCAAATGGTGGCTGTTCCTGGGGGGGGGGGGGGGGGTACAGTCACCACAATGCTCCAACCCCTTCTTAAGCTAACTGATTTTTCATTATTATGAATGATGTGCAGCACAGTGGCTAAGTGGTTAGCACTTCCTCCTGGCAGCACCAGGGTTGTTGGTTGGAAACCCAACCACTATGCTACCTTCCTGAAGTTTGTATGTTCTCTCTGTGCCTGTGTGGGTTTCCTCTGGGTACTCTAGATTCCTTCCACACTCCAAAGACATGCTGGTGGGTTAATTGACTCCTGTCTAAGTTGACCCTAGAATGTATGAATGTGAGTTAGGGACCTTAGATTGTAAGTTCCTAGAGGGCAGGAACTGATGTAAATGTACAATATATATGTAAAAGCCCCGAACGATGTTATGTGTGATGAAACGTGTAGGGAGGAGTGGCGTGCTAACGTCATCTCGTGTTCCAGGAAGTGCGGGACGCATCTTTGCTACTAGCCAGCCGGCAATTTTTTACTATGTGATTTATGATGCTTCTTTTGAAATGTAAGTATAACCTTTATTTTTTAAAGAATGCCATTGAGATGAGAAGTACAGTCCATATCCTGAGTGAATTTTGTAAGAGAGTCTTGGGAATTCCCTGGCCAGGGTGTTTAGCCACACGCTCATTAGATCTCTCTTTGATTAGAGGGTCCATTACATTTGGTAAGCCTGCATCTTTACCAAGGTGGTGGTGCCACGATTTGGGAGACCTGAATTGTAATTGGATGTTCACTACTTTCATCTGAACACTTCTGAAAAGGATTGCTTTACATTTTCATGATTTTTTTTATTTTTTTTTACTTTTTCATTATATTGGTGTATTTTCACTTGAATTCTGTTGTACAGAGGTGTTACACAATAGATTATATGGTATTCGTGATATACAAATGTGTGAAACAATCAGCGCCACCTTAATAATTAATCAAGTGCAAAACTGCAGCCGCTATACACTTTTTTTTGTGAAATCTTTTTTATTGAGTTTTTCAATTACATACAGTATTGCCCACACAGGGGTCAAACATTGTCCACGTAGGGGCGGATCCTCTGATGCGGCAACAGACCACAGAGCACATCATACAACATAAATAACCTGTCACTGCTGCAGAAACAGAGCACATCAGGACAGATCATACATTATAAACAACCTTACTTATCTATACCCCAATGTGGGGAGAGGTTTAGTTCAGGAGAATCTGTGCTCAGTATTATAATGACAGGATGATGTGACATGAGGATAAATGGGTCAGTATACTACCATACTATAACCATAATGTCAATCTAGGGGTTGGTTACTGCATCAGTTGCCATAGTGTTATCTTCTAGCTAACAGGTCCACAACTTTTCAAATTTGGTGCAGCCTATAGGCGTGTAGTGGGCTCTGTGTACAATTTTGTATTGGACCAGTTTGTCCCTGGCTGAGACCAGAGGGGAGAATGGAAAATCCCAGACATCCCTCAAGTCATCCTCATTCAGCCCCGGTATGTCCTCCACCCATTTCCTGTGGAGGGGGAACAGCTTGGGGACAGCAGCAACCAGCAGGGACCCGTAAATCTGAGACGTCAGCTTCTCCAGATCCCTCACCCGAAGGGTGGATTTGAGCTCCCAATATTCCAGTTTAATTGGTTGGCCTAAGAACTGACACCTGTGAGCATGAGCAATTTGAAGATACCTGAAATGGGCCTGTGCAGGGAAATTAAACTTGGTACACAATACAGGAAAGGGAGTGAGTTCTACGGAATGGTATTAAAGTGCGATAAGTTAGGGTTCAGCCACAGGGGGGTGTAAGGAGACCAGGAGTTCGGCTGGGGTGCCCTCATCGCCTCTCCCACCTTCCACGCCCGCATAGTGGTGCGCATAGAAGGGGTGAGGCGGTGAGCTGTTTTTGGCCCCCGGAATAGTAACCCCTTCAAGGCCTCCAGAGACCTCACTATAGCTGCCTCCAGCACCACTGCAGAGTTGGTCAGGTCTGGTTGCAACCACCAATGGGCGGTTACCAGCTGAGTGGCTAGGAAATATTTGTGGCAATCAGGGAGAGCCAAACCCCCAGTGTCCACAGGCCTGGTCAGAGTGGTGTATTTGAATCTAAGTTATTTAGACCCCCAAATAAAAGAGAGGAAGAGTTGTTTAAGAGAGTTAAAGAAGGTTTTGGTCAGCCATTGTGGGGAATTTCATAAGATGTATGTAAGTCTGGGGAGGACTTTCATTTTTAGAAGGTTGATGCGCCCAATGAGAGGGAGAAGATTACCCCACGCCCTCAGTTTGGATTTAATCCCTATCAGGACAGGTTCAAGATTGAGTCGGACAAAGTCCCCGCTCTCTCTTGAAATAATGATACCTAAATAGGTAAACTTATTGACCCATTGAAGCAGGGTAGAGGAGGGTGAAGAGGACCTGGCCCCCTCGTCCACTGGGAAGAGCCGGTGAAGGCAGAGAAGGCGTCCATGATTCTGAGTGCGCCCCGCAGGGAGCCACAAGCGTAATTTAAAAATAGCAGTAGATCACCCGCATAGAGAGCCACTCTCTCCTCCAGCCAGCCCACCCTAATACCACGGACCTCGGCCGAGGTCCTGAGGGCCTCAGCAATAGGTTCCACGGTCAGGGCGAACAAAGCCAGGGAGAGAGGGCATCTCTGTCTGGTGCCCCTCTGCAGGGGAACGGAGGAGACAGGAAGCCATTCAGTTTAATGCATGCTAGGGGACCGGTGTACAGTGTGCGCATCCAGGAAATACATTTCAGTGAGAAACCCCTTCTTCTAAGTACCTCCCACAGATAACCCACTCCACCGTATCAAATGCCTTCTCCATATTAAGGGTGGCAATGGTCCTAGTGCCTTGATTGGCATGGGGGGCATGAATATTAGAAAACAGTCTACATATGTTGATGTCTGTGGACCTGCCCAGCATAAAGCCTGTTTGATCAGGGCCTATCCTGCTGTGCAAGCATCACAAGTAGTTTTCTATTCTTGTCGCCATGCTCAAAATATTTCTGTCTGCTAATTTGTATACCAAGCCTGGTGGTGTCTGAAACATGGAGATGTAGTTCACGATGAAAGGTGCTCGAAATTGGGAACCATTGCCGAGGCCGAGTATTGATTCAGAGCCTCCTCAACTTTGTGCTACAAGTCAGAGACTTTGTCCCCAAGTTCCGCCCTAACAGCCGCCATAGCCGAAATATACTGACCCCTGCTGTGGGCTTTGGAAGCATCCCATGTCATCTCCAGGGAGGCCGACCTTGCATTGTGCACCCAGTAGTCCTGCAAGGAGGGAGAAACCCTTTCATGGACTGTCTCATTGTTGATCCAATGGGGTTGTAACCTCCAGAGGGCTTTGCTCCTTGTCTTGGCGGTCCTAATGGTTAGTTTAAGAGGATGATGATCAGATAGGCCAGAGGGAAGGTAGCTAGCCTCCTGGATGTTGGCCAGGAGATTGGCATTGGCAAAAGCTAAGTCAATTCGGGAGGACGTTTTAAATGTGGATGAGAAGCAGGAGTGCGTTCTATCCTGGGGATGGAGCCACCTCCATGCCTTTTGGAATTCTGTTGCCTGGGCCCATGTTTCCAGGATTGAAAGTAGATTGTGGGGAGGGTCTATCCAGGTCACGGGACAGTGTGGTATTAAAATCTCCCATGAATAGGACACACGCCGGACAATGTGGAGCCAGCTTTTCATACAGAGTGTACAGAATGTGTATCTAGCTCAGGCGTGTCTTAAATCTCTTTGCGAAAAGAAGGATCTCATCATCTGCCCCGCAGATAAAGGGGGTGGGATTGTTGTGTTAGATAAAGATTGTTACATCAAAGAAATTAATAGGTTGTTGGAAGATCGGACGACTTATGCCGCGTACACACGAGCGGACTTTTCAACATCCAAAGTCCGACGGACTGATTCCGTCAGACTATTTGATCGTGTGTGGGCTGCAACGGACTTTTGATTTACCAAAGTCTGACGGACTTTAGAATATGGAACATGCTTCAAATTTTCCCGACGGAACTCCGCCGGACCCGGTCCCTTCGAAAAATTTGCTCGTGTGTATGCTATTCCGACGGACTAAAACCGACGCTAGGGCAGCTATTGGCTACTGGCTATGAACTTCCTTATTCGAGTCCAGTCGTACGTCATCACGTTCGAATCCGTCTGAGTTTAGTGTGATTGTGTGTGGCCAAGTCCGCTCAGTCGAAAAGTCCGTCAGAACTCTGTCGGAACTCCGGCAGAACTCCGGCAGAACTCCTTCGGAAGTCTGTCGGACATAAGTCCTCTTGTGTGTACGGGGCTTTACAGTCCTCTACCAGGAGATCCAACTTTGAAATATAAGAAGGCATTCTCAACCAAAAAGATTATATGATTCCAATGGCACCACGTATCCCAATTATTTACCAATTACCCAAGATTCACAAAGACCCTGTAAATCCACCTGGACGCCCAATTGTTAGTGGCATTGATTCTGTCACTTCCAGAATTGGAAAATATATTGATTATTACCTTCAGCCTTTGGTCAAACGTGTTCCATCATACCTGCAGGATACCAGAGATACAATCAGACTTTTGGAGAGTGCACAATACCATGACGATTTGATCCTGGTCACTGCATAGTTAGATAGTTACATAGTTACATAGTTAGTCAGGTTGAAAAAAGACACAAGTCCATCCAGTTCAACCAAAAAAAAATATATATATATAATAAATATCATACCAGCCCATATACCCAATTCTATAACCACAGTTAATCCAGAGGAAGGCAAAAAAAAAAAACAGCAGAGCATGATCCAATTTGCTAAAGCAGGGGAAAAAAATCCTTCCTGATCCCGCGAGAGGCAATCGGATTTTCCCCAGATCAACCTTACCTATAAATGTTAGTACCCAGTTATATTATGTACACGTAGGAAATAATCCAGGCCTTTCTTAAAGCAATCCACTGAGCTGGCCATAACCACCTCTGCAGGGAGTCTATTCCACATTTTCACAGCTCTTACTGTGAAGAAACCTTTCCGTATTTGGAGATGAAATCTCTTCTCCTCTAGACGTAAAGAGTGCTCTTTGTTGACTGTAAAGTGAATAACTCGACACCAAGTTCCCTATATGGACCCCTTATATATTTGTAATGTTGATCATATCCCCCCTTAATCTCCTCTTATCAAAAGTGAATACATTCAGTTCCTCTAATCTTTCCTCATAGCTGAGTTCCTCCATGCCTCTTATCAGTTTGGTTGCCCTTCTCTGCACTTTCTCCAGTTCACCGATATCCTTTTTGAGAACTGGTGCCCAAAACTGAACTGCATATTCCAGATGAGGTCTTACTAATGATTTGAACAGGGGTAAAATTATATCTCTCTCTCTGGAGTACATACCTCTCTTAATACAGGAAAGGACTTTGCTCGCTTTGGAAACCGCAGCTTGGCATTGCATGCTATTATTGAGCTTATGATCTACAAAAAAAACCCTAGATCCTTCTCCACTATGGATTCCCCCAGTTGTACTCCCCCTAGCATGTATGATGCATGCATATTCTTAGCCCCCAAGTGCATATATGTCTGCCCTCTATACCTGCATCCCACATAATCTGGGCCTAACTGCAATAGAACTTTATCTCTCTAGGGATTCTACACTTCCCCCTATCCACAGGAACTATATCATGGAGCTCTTGAAATTTGCCACTGAGCATAATTATTTCTGGTTCCAGGGTACTTTCTTTTCACAGATTAAAGGGTTAGTCATGGGGGCCAAGTACGCCCCAATTTGGCCAACCTGTTCATGGCCCAATGAGAGGAGGATGTCGTCTATGCCCTAAATAGGCCGGAGTTGGTCCTATGGGCTTGACGACATCCTCCTCCTATGGAGGGGGAGGAGGGCCTCCCTAGACTCCTTTATGGCAGTCCTTAATGAAAAAAATCATGGTATTGTCTTAAATTTTGAAGCTAGTACAACCGATATACACTTCTTGGATTTGGAAATTATAGTCACCAACAAACGCCTAGAGTTTAAAACCTTTTTTAGACCAACCGATAGGAACGGCTACATCCCCGTTGACAGTTGCCAGCATCATCAATGGCTAAAATCCATCTCCTATGGCCAATTCCTTTGGTTGCGTCATAATTGCACAAATGATAGAGACTTTAGACATCAATCCAACATCCTTAGGCAAACATTTATAGACAAGGGATATAAGCCATCAGATTTAGATGCAGATATAATAGCAGCTTCACAGATCGATTGAACCTCCCTTCTTGAGACAAAATCCAAAATTATTAAGAATGACAAATTCAAATCGTAATTTTTTACCACCTTTTCCATTCAGCATAATGAAATAAGGAAAATTTTTAATAAACATTGGAAAATACTCCGCAGTGACAAAATTCTTGGAAGTTTCATTCCAGAAAAAGCAGGAGTTATTTTCAGGAAAGCCCCTTCCATCCAAGGCGACATTGCCCCCAATGTCATAGACATTCCCAAACCCAACTGTTTTTTTCCAGAATGCAAAGGCTTCTTTCCATGCAGAAAATGCAATGTCTGTTTACATAATGCTTTGGTGAGAAGAAAGATTGACACTTTCACATCCACTGTTACCCAGCGGGTACATTCTATGAAACACTTTACCACCTGTGTAACTAGATTCATAGTATATCTCATCACGTGCCCATGTAAAAAACAGTACGTGGGCCTCACCATCATGAACTTCTCCATTAGGGTGAATGAGCACCTGGCAAAATTAAAAAAGGGGTGTGATAAACACACCGTTCCACGTCATTGTTTGGAGCATCACGGAAAGGATCCAACAGGTACCCAGTTCCAGATCATTTATAGATGTATTCCCAATTGGAGAGGGGATTCATGCCTACGGGGCGTATTGCACCTCAAAACTTTTTGGATCCATGAGCTGAGATGTTATTCGCCCCATGGCGTGAACACATACTTGGATATTAACTGCTTTACCAATCAGGCATAAACATGTCCCTTGTTCAATCATTTTTTCTTTTTTTGTTTTGCTCTAGCCCCCCTATATATTGATATATGACCATTTGCTCTAACCCCCATATCGCCATATTGCTATTTGTCTTCCCATATACATCTGTATAGGCATATATACTCATATAAAACGTGCTTTGATGCCCTACAGGTTGCTGCTTAGTATACAGGAGTCTTGGAATATGCACAATATTAATTTGTAATTTTCTGTCATTTGTGCCATTTTATTTTTGTATATCCTTTTTGTATATAGTTTTCATAATTTTTTAGGACCAATATCCAGTCTTGTTGTGACTGACTAGCATAAGATATATTAGCATATAAGTCTAATATATTAAGATAATTTAGGGCTTATTATATTTGATCTATGCTTACATGGTACTTATGTGCAATATCAGTCATATGTCCCATTTTCCATTTTCCATTTAAATCAATCTTTTTTGCCCCCATATATTGTCGGTTTATTATCTGACAACTTCCGCCTGCCAAAAGTTCCCTAAGGGGACACCGGCATGCAGCGAGGCTGTGGCAACGCCCTCTCCATAGTGGTGGACTATGGGTTTGTATGCCGTTGTCTTGTCAAATAGCGTCCTCCATCAGATAGTGTCCCCTGCGTACTGCGCATGCGCAGTACACAGGAACACAGATTCCGAAAATTGCAGAGGATGAACGGCGCCTGCGCCGTGAGTCCAGGTTCTATCCCCACTATCCAAGTGGACATAGAGTTAGAATAATAAAGAGCCGAGCGGATCGAGGCCAAGCCCGAAGCGTGGCGAGCGAAGCTCGCCCGCGAGGGGCCCTCTAAAATTCACAACCCTATGTCCGCTTGGATGGTGGGGCTACCACCTCCACTCACGGCGCAGGCGCCGTTCAGCTTCTGAGATTTTCCGAAGCTTCGTCTGCTCCGTACTGCGCATGCGCAGTATGGAGCGGACACCATTTGATGGGCGGACTCTATTAGGCAGAACACCGGAGCGCTGCTGTGGTCACGTGGGCTGCTGACATCAGGAGTACACGTGATCCGAAATGAGGAAGTAGTCTTCCGGCGTCCTATATGACGCCATGGTAACTAGGGAAGATGCACGCCACCGGTGTCACATGATCCATCCAGCGGCGAGCGTTTGTATTTACAGTGACACGCCGGTCGAGTGATGACACGCCACAGTGACCCCAAAAGTAAAGATGTGGCAGTGTCTGACGCCGAGAGAGAGGAGTTTGGACTAGTATCACACGCCTCCGGTATAGAATGATGCGCCTCTTTGACCAGAGGAATGACGGATGATCCATCTCACCACTACCCAGAGAAGGTTCACACTCCTTTGGATGATGCACAGTCAGAGTAAGTTAGCAGGTGTAATACAAAAGTTAGACACCTTGTCATCATGCTTCTATTGCGTTTTTTTTTCTTTTTTTGGGACATATTTCTGTTTGAATGATCTTCATATGGTTTATGTTTTATTGTATTTCATAATAATATGTTTTAAGGACTATTAAGCTTATTTGAGTTTGAGTCAAATAGATGCTTGAATAGCACATCTCTATATTGCTCTTTTTAAATAGAGCTTGCAGTCAGTTGTAGGAGATTGTGCGTGCTGTCTGCGTGCCCTGACCGCAGAATACACCGCTATATCCACCTATATAGCTAGCTATATCGCTCTTTTTAAATAGAGCTTGCAGTCAGCTGTAGGATATTGTGCGTGCTGTCTGCGTGCCCTGACCGCAGAATACACCGCTATATCCACCTATATAGCTAGCTATATCGCTCTTTTTAAATAGAGCTTGCAGTCAGCTGTAGGAGATTGTGCGTGCTGTCTGCGTGCCCTGACCTCAGTATACACCGTTATATCCACCTACATAGCTCTTCTCTAATTGAGCCATCTGCCATCTGCAGGAGTGGGTGTTGTGTGTGCCTCCAGCACACAATACACTACCCAATTGCTGGTTTTCCCATCTCCCTTCAGGCCATTACCATGTCTGGAAGGCCAGCAAGGAGAGGCAGACAGGCGCGAGCCGATAAAAGATGGCAAGCAGGCTCTGTGTCTAGAGACAACAGTGCTGGTCGTGTACGCGGTGCATTGTCATCATCAGCACGTGGCCATGGGACACGCTTGTCCTTCTTTTCGGCAGCTGGACATGTTGAGCCGCAACATGCCGAAGTTTTTGTAGAGTGGATGACCAAGCCCTCTTCATCCTCCTCATCCTCTCTCAACCAGGTTTAGGGTACTAGCAAAGCAGCTGCCAATGCATCATCTTCCCTCCTCTCAATGTCATCATCAGTGACTCCTTCCCTAGACCCACCATGTCCTCCTGAGGAGTCTCCTGAACTCTTTGAGCACAGTGTCGGGTACATGCTCCAGGAGGATGTCCAGTGTTTTGTAGGCTCTGATGATGATACTCAGCTAGAGGAAGGCAGTAGCATGAGCGCAGAGAGAGGGGATGCTCAAGCTGCAGCATACTGACAGGTTTGCTCCAGCGATGAAGAGGGAGGGGATGATGAGGGCACTGACTCCATGTGGGTGCCTGGTAGGAGAGAGGAGGAGGAGGAGAAGGAGGCACATGTCCAATGAGGCAGGATGCCCTCCGGGGGCCAGCTTAGGGGCAGCACACCGACTGAATCTCACCGCAGAGCTCCGCCTGTGCAGGGCGCTGCCTCTGAGCGTTATTCTAAAAGTTCTTTGGTGTGGGCCTTTTTTGAGACGAGTGCATCAGATCGCACCTGTGTGGCTCACGTCCTTAACCTGGTGGTGCAGTGGTTCTTGGGCAGGTACCTGGGCTTACAGGATGTCCTGAAGCAGGCCAGGAAAGTCTGTGTGCATTTCCGCAGATCATTTAATGCCTGTGCTTGGCTGGCTGAGCTCCAAAAGGAGTTGAACCTGTCCAAGAACCACCTTATATGTGACATGCCCACCAGGTGGAACTCAACGTTGGCCGTGCTGCAGCGGCTGCACACGCAGCAGAGGGCCATCAATGAGTACCTGTGCGACTACGGCACCAGGACAGGGTCAGGGGAGCTAGTTTTTTTTCTCACCACGCCAGTGGGGCTTGATCAGGGATGCATGCACTGTCCTATCACCGTTTGAGGAGGCCACAAGGATGGTGAGCAGTGACAGTGCATGCATCAGTGACACTGTACCTCTTGTCCACCTCTTGGAGCATACGCTGCGTGGAATAATGGACAGGGCACTTGAGGCAGAACAGAGGCAGGAAGAGGAGGACTTCCTTGCCTCTCAAGGCCCCCTTTATCCAGACAGTGTTCCTGCTGTGCCACCCATCACACAGGAAGAGGATGAGGAGGAGGAGGAGGAGGATGATTGTGTCAGCATGGAGGTGGAGGCTGGCACTCAGCATAAGCAGCAGCAGCAGTCTTGTAGGGATGATTTACAGTCCCAAGAAACCCGTGGACTTTTACGTGGCTGGGAGGAGGTAGCTGCGGATCATGTTGTCCTTAGTGACCCAGAGGACTCCGGACCGAATGCCTCAGCTAACCTACGCTGCATGGCCTCCCTGATCCTGCAAAGCCTTCGGAAGGATTCTCGTATTCTTCGGATCAAGGAGAGGGACCATTACTGGCTGGCCACTCTCCTTGATCCACGGTACAAGGGTAAGGTTGCCGACCTTATCTTGCCGTCGCAGAGGGAGCAGAGGATGAGACATCTCCGGGAGGCCTTGCAGAAAGGTCTGTGCAATGCGTTCCCAGAGACTGGGAGGTTACAAACTCCTGGTCCTGGACAACGTGTTGCTGAGGCATCGGTCAGAAGGAGCGGTGGAGAAGGTGGTCGTCTGACTGATGCGTTCAAACAATTTTTTAGTCCGCAGCCCCAAGGTATGATTGGTTCCAGCAACCATCGCCAGCGTCTGATTTACATGGTGCAGGAATACCTAGGGGCAAGGTCAGATTGGACACCTTCCCCACCGAAAATCCTCTGGCTTACTGGGTCTTGAGGATGGATCACTGGCCAGAGCTTGCACAGTATGCAATTGAGCTACTGGCCTGTCCTGCATCCAGCGTTCTTTTGGAACGCACCTTCAGTGCTGCTGGTGGCTTTGTTACCGATCACAGGGTGCGCCTATCCACCGACTCAGTTGATCGACTGACCTTCATCAAGATAAATCAGTCTTGGATCACCCACAGCTACCAAACACCTGAAGCTGATGTAACCGAATAATTTTTTTTGAAATATCACATCCCTTCAAGACTGCCTATGCTGATGCTGAGTGACTGTCCTTTTATGTTGATTGTCTATCCTCTTCCTCCTCCGCTGATATGTTGGAAGAACATTTTTGGTTCTGGGTGATGCCACCAGCCCAATTTTTCAGCCCCTGTTTAACAGGGGCATTAAATTACAATTTTTGATGCAATGCTTTGCAGCGGGGCTCATTCCTGCACCACAACTAGAGTATATAGGAGTGGTTGCAGTGTGGTGGCACCAGCACCAGTGCCTAAGGCCCAATTTTTCAGCCCCTGTTTAACAGGGGCATGTAATTACAATTCTTGATATAATTTTTCACAACAGGGCCCGTTCC
This sequence comes from Lithobates pipiens, assembly GCF_037356315.1. Taxonomy (NCBI): domain Eukaryota; kingdom Metazoa; phylum Chordata; class Amphibia; order Anura; family Ranidae; genus Lithobates; species Lithobates pipiens. The sequence goes on along the minus strand of NW_027507787.1, from coordinate 65,159,827 downwards.
TGTGCCCACCAAGAGTAACTGTGAGGACTTATAGTGTTGTGGCACCAGCACCAGCACCACAACCACCAAAGGTCTATTTTTCTACCACTGTTCAACAATGGCATGTAATTACAATTCTTGATATAATCATTCACAGCAGGGTGCTCCAGCGCCCACCAAGAGTCACTTTGAGGGCTTACAATGTTGTGGCAACACCAACACCTTGTTCCATTTCTGCAGAGCATATAGGGCAGGCCCCTACTTTCAAACATCCAACTTACAAACGTCTCCTACTTGCAAACGGAAGGAGACAACAGCAAGTGAGATGAAAAAATACGGACGGCAAAACAAATTATACAGAGGTGATAACTCTTCCCTATGTTTTCCAAAAAGCTTAAAAATAGTTTTTTTGACTGGAGCTACACTTTAAAAATGTACCAGTTGAAAATTACAAACAGATTCTACTCAACACAACAAACCTACACAGTCCCTGTCTTGTTTGCACCGCCTGTATACTGCTGTTCTGAGTATATAGGGCCTGGGGGCCACTCGTATTTCCTTTTTTTAATATGGGTACGGGTTCCCCTTAATATCCGTACAAGACCCAAAGGGGCTGGTAATGGGCAGGGGGGGCTACCCATGCCATTTTTCTCAATGATTTTCATCCATATTGCCGGAACCAGATATAACATTAAAACCGCAAGCAGTTTTAAATGACGTTATTTCTGTTAAATGTCATTTTGTGCAGGGACTGTTCTAACCACGGGAAACACATGGCACTTCACCACTTCACAGGCATACTATAGACACCCCCCAGGCACGATATTTAAAGGAATATTTCACTTTTTTTTCACTTTAATCGTCTTTAAAATCAGTGCTCCCGCCAAAACGGCCATTTTTTTTTTTTTAAATGTATTTTTATTGAAGAAAAAAGATTTTCATACAACAGGTGAAATCGTACACAGTGATACAAATAGTCAAGATTGATAATGCAACATCGTCAAAGAAAACCGCCGCAGGCGGGAAATAGACTGTGAACATTTCAGTATATCACCTCAAAAAGTAAAAAGAAAAAGGACACACCACGAGTCTACCAGTAAAAATGCATAGAAAAACCAAAGAATATATATATATCAGTGTGGGAGGGGTTGTGGGGCAGAAATCCCAAGGCCAAACCCGAGAAAGCCATTCCCTAGAGTACATGATCAAAAGAGTTAAGGTACAGTCTCAGGGTTAACCATGGAAATGTCCCACTTGTCCCATATTTTAGAAAACTTGGGTAGAGTATCTTGCACCAGCGCAGTCAGATGTTCCATTCTGCGTATATATGCAATAGCAGAGATTAGCTGCGATTGGGACGGAGGGGAGGTGGACAACCAAAGAGTGGGAATCGTTCTCTTAGCAGCTAGAAGAATATAGGCTGTTAATTTCTTGGCGTATTTAGATAACGCCGCGATAGGCAGGCCTAATAAGTAGTGTTTAGGGTCTAATGGAATATCTACCTCCAAAACAGACTGTAGTAGGGATTGGACCATGGACCAAAAAGGCACAATCAAAGGGCAGCTCCAGAAAATATGGTAATGGGTGCCTTCATCTCATTGGCATCTCCAACACAAATTAGATACGGAATGATCATATTTATGTAACATTTCAGGGGTTTTGTACCAGAACATTAGTATCTTGTAGGCCGTCTCTCTCTGCTCCACACATCTGGAGACTTTAGAGGTAGAGGTCCAGATGTCCTGCCATTGGGAAATGGTTAAGGGGGATGGAAAAATTGTAGCCCATCTTCTCATATAGAGATGTGTGTCTGTGGTGGGTGAGATTGAATTGTGGAGGGCACTATAAATAGAGGAAATAAGTCCTTTCTGGTACGGGCCTTGTGAGCACAAAGTTTCAAAAGTGTTAGGATTGGCCAGAGTCAGGTCAGGAGATCTAGAGTGGAAATAATGTTTGAATTGAATGTAAGAGAAAGAGAGTCGATCAGGAATGCCATATTTGTCCTGAAGCTCAGGAAAGGATAGGAATTTGCGAGATACTGGATGCACCAGATGGCGGAGTTGAAAGACGCCAGACCTATACCAAGGAAACATATTCTTCACCGAAAGGCTGTCAGGCATATCTGGATTAAAAATGACATTCAGCAGGGGTGAGCATGGAGAAGAGAGAGAGAACCGTATGTGACACTGTTTCCATATGGAGAGAGTAAAAAGCATCGGTCCCAGGCATATACGCCTAAGCTGAGCCATAGAGGAGGTCAGATCAGACCATAGCATGGAGCACGGATGGACCGGGGTGACCACACTCATTTCTAGCTCTGACCATCTACTGGTAGCAAAATATGACGACCAGGAGACAGCCGCCACTAGGTGCGACGCATAGTAATACTTCACGATATCGGGGGCTCCCAGTCCTCCATGAGATCGTGGAGCAAAAACCACCGTTTGGGCAATCCGATGCCTCTTATTCCCCCATATAAATTTAGCAAAGGCTCGCTGAATATTCCTAAGCTGAGGCATGGAGATAGCAACTGGTAATGTTTCGAAAAGATATAAAAACTTGGGGAGTATGGCCATTTTCAATACATTAATCCTACCCAGGAGAGATAGGGGGCAAGACGACCAACTTCTGAGTAGACCATGCGTTTCCGCTATTAAGGATATATAGTTAGCTTCATAAAGGGAGCCGTACTTGGCGGTCAGGTTAACGCCAAGATATTTGAGAGAAACGGGGCACCAACGGTAGGGGTACGTGGATTCTAAGGAAGCTTGAAGTGCGGGGGGGGATATGAATAGGGAGCGCTTCGGTTTTAGACGTATTTACCTTATAACCCGAGAGCCTACCGAAGGAATCTAAAAGAGTGTGAAGTTTGGGAAGGGCAAAACGGCCATTTTTAAAAACATTTTAGGCATTGACCCATGTCCCCTGGAGCAGGAGCCAGGTCCCCAAACCCTTTTTAGGACAGTATCTTGCATATTAGCCATTAAAATTAGCACTTTTAATTTTGAACGTTCGAGTCCCATAGACTTCAATGGGGTTCTAAAGTTCGTACGAATTTTGGGTCCGTTCGAAAGTTCTGGTGCGAACCGAACCGGGGGGTGTTCGGCTCATCTCTAATGATGAGCTTTGTCTAAACCGTATCCTGGATACAATCAAACCCTGAGTATATGATCCTCTGGAGTCCAGAGACGGATAAGTGAGCATTCCATACCAGGAGTACCTGCCTTTTCGGGCCCAGAGACGGAAAAGCGAGGACCCCTTATCAGGATTCACTCAACGTACAGCACCCGATTGGGACCAGTCGGGATTCTAAGCTTGATAGACTCATCTTCTTTCCATTTTTGCTATAACTCCAGACAAGCATTTGTTTATTGTTCCTGTTGGTCTATGCGGTCTCCACCTCGTTTGTAGGAAGACCCCCACCGATATATTTCCATTGTGTATTATATGCAGACTGTTTACCGGGACAAATGTTCTGTTCTTTTTAACACAAAATCACATACCCAGTGAATTTTGGACTTCACATCTGCACAGTTTATATATTTCATATTTTTAATATTATTCAAAAAAATGTTTTCACTTACCTGTGTTTTAATAACTATGGACTTTTTATATGATTAGCCATCCTTAGTATTTTGTATGTTTAGTCACATCTTCACATATAAAATCGTATACTTTTATATCAGCACTACACTATTTTCCTTCAGTCCTCTTGAAAGGAAAAGGGATATGTAGCTACTCCCTGCTGGTTCTAGTCGGTCATTGTTTCCCTGGCCTTATATGGTTAGCGGGTATCCAGCCATGCCGCCGCAGCCTCTGAAGTATCAAAGAAACAAGTGTTATCGCCATCAGTGATCCGTAGCCTGCTGGGATACAAAATGCAGAATCAAATTCCTTTTTCTCGGAGCCGGCTGTACTTCCTGAGAAAAGTCCGGGAAGAAGAGCAGTCTGCTATTCTCATACTTAATTTCAGGCATGGTGCGAGCCGCCACCAGGATGCGATCTCTAATTTAACAACCGCAACAGGAAAGGGCATGGAGGGGCCCCAGGTTTCGGAGGGAGCGTCGGGACCCTGTGAGCTTTTTCAACCACGAAGGTGGGTGGTACATCCCCCAGGTTGAACAAGGTGGCCAGTAACTGCTCAGTAAACTCAGTGGGTCTAGGGCCCTCAGCTCTCTTGGGTTGTCCAAGTATGTGGATATATTTCCACCTGAGGTGGTTTTCAATATCTATTGCACGCTCCTGAAGCGCTTTTACCTGGAGAAGCAGGGACCTCACCTCCCATGGAGTCCGACCGGACCGTGTCCTCCACTGTGGAGACCCTGTCCTCCACCTCGGCAACGCGGGACTGGAATTTGTCCATATCTTGGTGGATGAGCCCAACATCCACTGTCAGGAAATCAATCTTTGCTGTCAGGGTGTCTTTGCAGGATGTAATGGCTTCTAAAATCTCCACTCCGGTGGGAGCCACCACCCCCCACGACCGCCTGCTCACTGGTTGCCATTTTAGCCACGGACCATCTTGCAGAGGAGGCAGCCGCTGGTAGGGGGGGGCACGGGGGCCTTTCAAACCGGATTTAGAGTAGCAAGTCTTTCTTAGGGTGGCCCATCCGAGGTTCACACCGAGATGGAGGAGGGTCCCGGGGGAGCCTGTGGGCTGAGGGCCTATGTCCCTGGAGCAGGGTGAGAGCTGGTTCCGTATTGATGCGCTGGTACAGGAGCAAAGTTCCTTTGTTGGGGGACAACAGGCAGGCTCAGGGGTTCTAGTAGCAGGATGAGAGGTGGTGAGCTTCCCATACTGGGTCAGGGGCCTCAGCAGAGCGCAGCCTCAGTAAGGGTGGTTGCACAGGGAGGACAGAGCGGTATTGCTGGGGCACCGATGGTGACACAGAGAAGGGAGTGCGGTGTTGCAGGGTAATGCATTAATTCTGGAACAGTACCTTAGTGTGCAGGATGTGCCTGATATATTAGGCCACAAGATGGCGGTGGGCCGCAGGCTTCTGGAATCAGCCTCTACGGATCCTCCAGTGTCCTTCCAGTCCCCCTCTCAATCCAGGTCACTCCCAGGGATGGCAGGAATGGATATGTGGGGAATTGATGCCTCTTCTTCCACGGATCGCGGCAATTGAGGCAGAGGATATCAGAGGCAAGGTAGGCCTCAAGATGGCGACGGGATCCTGTTCTGATCCAATTTCTGCCGGGGCCGGTGAAGATGCCTCTGGCGTTGACCGGGGGGGGGGCTTGGAGGCTCTCCAAGCGCTGGCAGCAGGAGGATGGCTGTGGATTCACTGGCTCAAGATGGCAGTGAGCTGCGTGCACCCGAGGTCGGCCTTTGTGGATATCCTGGCGCTGTTGCAGGCTCCCTCACTGTCCAGCTTCACCCAGGGACAGCTGATGTAGATGCCTGTGGATTCGCCGCCAATCCTCCCGCAGATCGCGGCACACGAGCCAGGGGTGTTACAGGCAAGGTAGGCCGCAAGATAGTGGTGGTTCCTTGGAGTGTGGAGCCGGCCGTGGCCCTATGGAGACTCGATCGGCCAGCCAAACTCCACAATTTCTGCTGGGGCTGGATCTGGTATTGTCCGGTGTCGTTTAGGGAGAGTTTGGAGACTCTCTAGGTGCTGGCAGTGACAGGATGGCTGCGGATGAGCTCAGGATCAGCGGAGCTCCTCTGTAACATGACTTGTTCCCTCTACATCTGGACACACCACCAGCCGCTATACACTTTAAGTGAAATCACTACACTTTAAAAATATACAAAAAGACACACACATTCATACACACAGTGCAGCGCAGAATGGCACGGACAGGCAAATTGGCATACAGGTATGTCCATTTAAAATTTCCGTCATGCCATTGCGTGTGCACCACCGGCGGCACGTGTGCGTGCCGGGTGGGACCCCCGTGAGTCGGGGATACCCGCGATCGTCTCACGTGGAGGGAGAATGGGGAGATGCCGATGTAAACAGCATCTCCCCGTTCTTACTAGCAACAAGTGACACTGATCTCTGCTCCCTGTGATTGGAGCAGAGGCATTAAGGATAAGACTGTGAGTTGGGGCTAGATGGGGAAGGTATAACCCACCAGGTCAGCATACAGTTGCAAAATCTTTTCCTAAAAAGGGGTAAGACGTGGACTAGTGCCCCAGCATAGGTCAGGTTTTTTGGAGAATGGAAGGGCAGCGATACCACATGGATAGTATACGATAATTGCGTTCTTAGGCAATGGAAGATGCTGAAATTTTATAAGAAAGCACAAATATTTTAGGTCAATTCAATTTCTTTGCTGGTATGTTTAATTCATGTTCCTATTTGGATTGATAAAGATGAATTTGGATAGGACTCCGATAGTAAGATTTGATATAGCAGGGAAAGCGGGTGGTTAGGTCTGGAGGACTGGGAGATCAGTGACTCAAATTCCATGGTTGGTCTAGTCAGCCACCCCTCCTCGGTTGATTTATATATTTTGATTATCACTGTTTTATAGCGTGGCTCTTTCTAAATATATATGTAAAAGCACTGCAAAATTTTACAGCGCTATTATATAAGTACCTATAATAAATAAACAATCAGCACAGCTTGTTCATTCATAATAGTAAAAGATCGCTTGGAGTCTGCTGATGACCAGCATGTGTACATGCAGCCGCAGATATCTTATACAGAGCTGCGACTAAAGCCTACACCCATGCCTACACCCATGCGAAGGGGCGTGTTTGCCTGCACAGGGTGCAAAGATGTTTCATACATCCCTCTGCACACAGTCCTATTCATGTCAAGTAGAACGCAGTGGCTGTACAGATACAGCCATTGATCCTAATTTGACATCCCTGTGGGTAAGATTAAGGTGGCTGGGACTAATAGCTGTGTGTGTGGATTTTTGAAGCCGCCAAGTCTAAACAGTGCAATGATAGGCTATTATCGGCCACAGGTATTCATGTCTGCTCACACAGCCAGCTTTGTGTTTATGGAATCAGTAGATTTTTTTCACTGAGATTTGCATCATGGCTAAAATAAAAGTCCAGCTAAGCAACCAATACACAAATTAAATATATGTGAGAGCTGTTTTATTTGCCAAAATATATAATTATGTCCATCCAGTTCTGGGATTTACACAGTTCTACCACACATCACAACCCATCTGGCAGGGCAGGAGACCCCCCCTATCCATGTGTCCAGCTCCCTAATCTACATGGTCTAAACGTGGTGCACTGGATTCATGGATTAAGCACGTAATTAGAGCCAGAGGCTCTAATAGGCTTCAAAAAAGTGTGGGCTCGAGCTATTCGCTATTGTCACACATTGCACACTCATTCTCCTCCCAGCCAATCAGGAAGTGGGTCTGAGACTAGTTTCCGGATTTGCCGAAAGGAGAAGCATTCCAGTTGGCCTAGGATGTGGGAGGAGATGTGCCCATGGCCCTGGAGGGAAGCGCTGCCTGCACCATAGATGTGATAAGTGCTGGGCTTGTAACCAACCTCCTGTCCCCCAAAACAGAAGTGTGGAAAGTGTGAGCTTGTTAGCTGCACACTTGACTTCCCGCAGAGAACACACAGGAGGAGAGAACCAGGGGGAGAATGAGCAGACTGGCTGTCTCCTCTCTCATTCCATGTGAGAGAGGACAGAGGGGGGAGGGAGGACGAGAGGCAGTATTCGATAGAACACTGGCTCTGAGCTGTATGAGAGAGATGCTCTCAGCTCAGAGCCGTGCTGAGGAGACAGGTGGTATTCATGAGCACTGATAGGTGGGATTGATGAGCACTGGTAGGAGGCACTAATGGGCACTAATAGATGGGATTTATGAATGTTGGTGGGCACAGATAGGTGAGATTTATGAGCACTGGTGGGCACTGATAGGTGGGATTGATTAGCACTGATAGGCAGCACTGATGGGCACTGATAAGCAACACTAATGGGCACTGATATTTAGCATTGATGGCCACTGATGAGGCAACATTTGATAGGTGGCATTGATGAGCACTGATAGGCGGCACTGATGGGCACTGATAGGCAGCACTGATAAGCTGCACTGGTAGGCGGTATTGATGAAAAATGATAGGTGGCACTGAAAAGCGGCATTGATAAGCACTGATAGGCAGCACTCATAGGCTGCACTGATCGGCACTGATAGGCAGCATCGATGAGCACTGATAGGTGACACTGATGGGCGGCATTGATAGGTCCATTGATGAGCACTGATAGGAAGTACTGATGGACATTGAGCACTGATAGGCAGCACTGATAGGTGGCTCTGATAGACACTATTGAGGTGGCACAGATGGGCACTGATAGGCAGCATTGATGAGCACTAATGGGCACGGATAGGCAGTGTTGATGAGCTATGATAGGTAGCACTGATAGGCGGAATTGATGAGCACTGATAGGCAGCATTGATGGGCACTAATAGGCGGCATTGATGAGCACTGATAAGCTGCACTGATGATCAGGGCACTAATTATCAGTGTAAAAAAATGTACTGACCTTGTTGCCTCTCCTTTCCTCACACAGTCTCAGCATGGGAGGAAAGGGCTGTCGATAACCAGCAAATCTTTTTACATGTGATCAGCTGATCACATGGTAAAGAGCTGCTGTGATAGCACTGGCTGCACATCCCAGGGGACACATGGGAGGCAGGGTTTTGGGAGGATGTCCATGGACGCCCTCCCAAAATTGAAAGGGGGGCCCATCATGGTTTCTTGCACAGGGACCCTGGCGGGTCTAGTTATGCCTCTGACTGCACCTATACTGCATGCAGATTAACCGGGACTGTCATTAAGTGCACCAATGCTCTTAAAGGTCTCAAACAATAGCCAGCAGAAGAATGCCCCTCCCATAATAATTATTCTCCTAGCCCCCTCTGTTCCTCTGCTCTCTCTGTTACCAACCTCCTTTTTTTGGGACAGTGCATACCCAGTCAGTCTAGGACTAGCATTAGCTCAATAAATGTGCTCTGGCAATATAGTTCCAGCACTCGGTAGATTAAACTTTACTACTGCTCACTGCTGTACTTGAGGTAGCCTTGCTAGTGTCTATGCTGTGCCTATGCTCATCTGGACATCAGATGTTATCTTATGCCTAGTCCTTAATGTTAATCACTTTGTATGCTAAATTGTTGTTATTACTATTGTTAATCCATTTTATGCTTGCCTATTTATCAACCATATTGGGTGACAATATATTACGTTTTCTAAAAGGGTATTCAACCAGTGCAAACATATAAAACAATAGATAATAAAATATCAAGTATTGCAAGTTGAAAGCTTAAGATATATTTCACTATCCACACCATAGAATAAATAGCAAATAAGCTGCAGCACAATAATAAATAAAAATATAATAATGTCTATAGAAGCTCTAAGAATCCATAAAAAGAGTAGTAGAAATGTCCACTCAACACTGAGATTTTCATGTGATGAGTGGAATATTTCAAAAAGCCCCTTTATTATTGCACTGCACTTCTTTAGCTATTTATTATATTACATTTGCCTTTATTGCCTGGTCTAGTGCCTGTTGTCTTTGATATAATGCTACTATTTCATACTAAGTATTACTTTTGGTGATTTCCTGTGATATTGTATGCTGTTACACATAACCTGGTGTGTTAGTGGGGCTGATCCAGTGGCTCCTATGGGAGTAACCACACAAATATACATTTAATGATATGTGATTGACTACAGGGCTCCATTAATTAGAATCTTTTTATATCTTTTTATATCTGCCATAAGTTCTGTTCAAAGCTATATAATATTGTAAGCATAATACTTACAGATATTTATTACTGTCCTCTCATAAGGTGAAACGCTTCTGGATACGAGTTAATGCCCTGATATGTTCTATGGCATTGATAAACGTTATTAAAGACCCCAGAGTGACTTTATTCAATTAACCTTTTGAAGGGGTGCCCACTTAATTCCAGACCTTGATTTATTTGATGTTCCTAGTGGCCAACATAGCTATTGCAACCACTTGGAAAAGGCCCATAATCGAGTTGACAATGATGAAGCGCAAACTCTCTTGGTTATCTCTCTTGGATAATGAATGACGAAAAGCTGGTAAGCATACTTCTTCAAGTTTCAAGAGAATCTTGAGTCTAGGAATACAATGTTTTGAACCCCCTACTTAACCCTTGTTGAAATGATAGTTGGGGAAGGGGTCCATGGCTTCTTTCTTTCTCTTCATTTCCTTCTCTTTTCTCTCCCATAATGTTAATGTTGCATCTACTCCTTATGGGATAAATATGATGCTAGTCACGGTAGTCTTCCAATCCCATTCATCCTTTGTATCTTGGCAGGCACCATATAACTTTTGCCTGGGACTTGTCTCTATCAATCTAAGATCACCCACAATATTGATGATAATTTTATTTTATATCTTGACCTATGTAGAACCGCACCAATTTATTGTGAATGTCATTCTCATTTGCTTGTTTGAAGTCCCCATGCGTGTAATGCAGGCTTGAATTTGTGTTTGAATGGTAACCATTTATTCGCTGCAAGTTTTTCTTCTTCTGAAAACTTTAATAAACATATGAAAACATAGATATTTACTGCCTTTCAGACAATGCCTTTATCTGCTTTTCCTTTGAGAAGGACAAAGTCATCTTTGCTCAGCAGCTTATCTGAACACTCTCCCATAGACGGAGAACTTGCTGGTGGTAGTAATGTTGTTCAGTGGTCATATACTACTTATAATGTTTGGGTGATCACATCACAAACATGTCAACAAACCTGGAATCACTGAGGACATGTGGCAGGAATTGGAAATGTGCACCTCCTAATTTGGATTGGATGGCTGCTATTTTCTACATCCAATTGTAGATCTTCATCCTTTGGCTTTATTACCATGAGTCACTGATCCTATACAATATTCCAATCATGGGTTCTTCTTACTGACCTTCCTTATCTGCATACTTGCTCCAGACCAGTGCCTCAGAGGTCAGACCAGTGGGGCAGGTAACTTGCGTTTGAAGCAGGTACTCAGCAATGACAGCCCTAATTTCTTTCACGACAAGCAAAGCTTTCTTTTGGTAATATAAGCTTTCAGCAGTTCAAAATTGTTGGGCTAATAAAGGATGATTAAAAAAATACTTAATATTTCAAAACAAAATTGATGTTACATTTGACAAAATTTTGAATCGTTAGTTTGTTATCCTCCATCTTCAACTTTTCTCCTTCTTTACCCCATACTTTTCACATGAAAACAGTAGACTGAAACTTACCTTTATTAAAACAATAATGATATTATTGAATAAAATAGAACAAAGACTAAAGTACGTCATCCCAAGCAACCATCCATCATATACTGGTGTGAACATAGGAAAGTGATTGCTTGTTGGTTGCAATTAGGTTACTTTAATCTTTGTACAAAAAATAAATAAATAAAAAAGTATATTCATTTATCTATACAGCATATTCAGTGAGTGACCTATCAGCAATAATGCTTACATTTGCATCAGTCATTTTAAAAAATAACCCACAGGCCCATAATGACATTTTTCTCTGTGGCACCAGGATATTTCCTCCAATAATCTTATTTTGTTGATTGAGGAAAAACATTCCTTCTTTATTGGAGAAATGGGGTTTGGGATGAATTGTTTAAGCACATTTAGGAAATGAGGAGTAATATATTTTTGAAGTAGCCTGCTGCTTATTTTGTACAGTGAATATTTCAAGGGTCTAAGGCAGCATTAGTCTTTAAAAGTCACTTCCGTGTAATAAAAAAGCGATTTATATCCAAAACGATTTAATGATTGGACAGAATTACCAGATGTGAATAAATGTTCCCACCTGTCTCCACTCTATCCTTCAACCATCTGAAACATCAGGAAAGATTCTTTTTAGGCAATGAGTGACATTGTAGCATCTGTCTAAAAGTTATACAATAAAGTTTGTCTCCTCTATGCTTGAGCTGAGTAAAGACAGATGTGAGTTAAATGATCATTCATCTTTATACATTTGGGATAGTTGCATTGTTATTATTCAAAAAGATAAGTTGGAAAACCTGGGGAGTCTAGTCTGGTTCTGTAGAATAATATAGTGTTTGTTATTCTAGGGGAAGATTTAAAACAGTAATGTCTGCCCTACTCCACAGTCCCATGAGAGCCAGCAGTCCGTTTCTGGAATGTAGACATTCCTACATCATGATGCACAATGTAGGACCAGCAGCCAACCATGTCATCAGGATGGTCCTATGATGTATGTTATGATGCAAGTGAGAGGGGTGGCCACAAGACCAATTGGAGACCAACAAGAAAAGTGGCTTTGGTGGATCTTTCCCCACAAATAAATGTGAAGAAGGCTACAGAACCGCCGATTAGATGTTACTGTATGTTGCATCTGCCCCTAAAATTAAGCAAATTATGTTTTATCTGAAACAAAAAAATGTAATTATTTCATTACTAGCTATAGTTAAGCTTTAGGTTCTTCTATAAATATTGAGACGAGGGAGAGTTTTTCAAAGATATGGAATGTGTATGTGAATTGCTGTATCAACAACAGGACTGAGCTGTATTTTGTGATAAGTGATGAGTTTTAAACAGGAAATTTGGATTCAGGTTTTTGAATGCAAGTTGATTTTAACTAGGGTGAAACTAGCTAAGAACAAAGAGGAATGTTAAAAAAAACACTGTACTTTAAATCTAAAATGTGTCTAACATTAGCACAATTAAACATGAAAAAGCAATCTGTAACAAATCTACTTTAAGCATACTGTACACTTTCCAGTAAGAGATAGCTCAACAGGTCTGCATGTGTCCAGTAATATTCTGTTCTTCTGGCCTCATACGACCCTTTCATGAGTATGACATCATCACAGACATATCTTGTCCACTCTTGTTTGTGATAACTGGATTACAGTGATGGTGTCATCAGGGAGCTAGGGTCTAGGAACAGCAAGAGCTGTCTGGTGACAGCTTGCATCTCCATCAGTATAGCAGCTGGACCCAAGCCACAAAACACTGTGAAATAGATAGAAATGTAGATAGAAATGTAGATCTAGGCAACAGAGCAGCTGCAGATTGCAGAGTGAAAGTGCTATATCATGCACAGCTGACTTGTTTTGTACTGTCTAAAGGATGAGGTTGTCTGAGTCTAAGTATAATTTAATGGATTTGGGAACAAAGCACCTTTGAGGAGGGTGTCCCAAAGTTTTTCAATTCCATCACAGTCTATTATGATAGGGGTTACAAATAGAAAGTTTTCCAGAAAACAAAAACAAAAAACATGGAATATGTTCTCTTACAATAATAAAATAACATATCTTTGACATGGTATTCAAACTATATAGTAACATGAAGACCTTAAAGAAAGATTTCTGAAACTTCATGTAGTCTAAAATTATTGTAAGTTCACTCAGCTGAAGACAAGCAAATCCTGGAATACAATTCAAGTAGCACTGTCCTCGTGGATGCAATTCTCAAACAAGAGAAGTATGCATTTTTGCCACTGGGGGAACAATGCAGGGGAAAGGATCCAGTTTAGTTTGCTTATGAGCTCCATTTTGTACCTCCTATAGTTGGGTGATTGTTGGAATACAGTAGATGGTAGTTTTTGTCCTCTTAGGCCTTAATTGACAGGTAAGAGGGTACATCTGTCTGACAAATTAGTTGTAATAACCTTTAAATGATTCCTATTAATGTTCTCCACCATCACAACATAATGTTTACCTATAGTCTGCTCAGTAAAGTGTTTTTTCCTCCTCTCAGTAAAATGGTGGGATCAACAGCTAGAGTTTGGAAATATTTAGACAGTGCAACTTCTGCTGAGAGCAAAGCTGCAATTTGCAAATATCGGGAAAATAAATGTTCTGTTTCAAATGCTGACGAAATACCTTCTTGCATGCCAGGGGTGCTCTAAAGACATTAAAACTTTTTATGGAATGAAATGACGAGGACTATAATACAAGTGGAGGTAGATTTTCCCTCCAGATTTCTCATTCCAGAAACACTCTTTCTGTTGCTTCTGGATAATCACAAATTTTAAAAAGCAATTTTAGTTTAATAACTGAATAAGCTGCACTTTTATTTCAAGAATAATACTTTTATATACACTGCATTTGCCATTCCCAGTGTAAAAAATAGACTTTCAATTGTAAAACTACTCCGCGGTCAATTTTTATTTTTACAAAAATATAAATTTCAAGTGAAAATAAATGTTTTTTTCTTATGGATTCAACATTTCCAGAAATATTACATCTCTAGTTACAAATCATGATAGTGCTAGTGAAGGGGATGTGATGGAAGTGGAAGAAAGATACCTTAGACTCTGAACTGTCCTTTCAGGCCCACATACAAGCCCTGTCCAAATCATGCTGCCTTAGGCCGCGTACACACGGGCGGACTGTCTGCCCAACTTAGTCCGCCGAAACACATTTGAGCGGACAGTACGCTCGTGTGTGGGCTTCAGCTGACTTTTTCAGCGGACAGTCTGACGAACAAAGTCCTCTCATTTCGAAAGTACAGCGGACTGGCACACACACGGGCGGACTGTCCGCTCAAACCAAGTTTGGACGGACAATCTTACGGAAATTCCGTAAGACTTTGTTCGTCAGACTGTCCGCTGAAAAAGTCCGCTGAAGCCCACACACGAGCGGACTGTCCGCTCAAATGTGTTTCGGCGGACTAAGTTGGGCAGACAGTCCGCCCGTGTGTACGCGGCCTAACACTGTTTTACTTCCTCCATCAGCTCATCCCCCACAGCTATTACCTTTTGTATCAATTGACCCTTCCGTTTTAGATTGTAAGCTCTAACGAGCAGGGCCCTCTGATTCCTCTTGTACCAAATTGTAATGTAACTGTAATGTCTGCCCTTGTGTTGTAAAGCGCTGAGCAAACTGTTGGCGCTATATAAAACCTGTATAATATAATAATACATTTAGGATGCTTCAGAATGCAAGGCTGACAGTATGACACTTTGTGTAAACCTCCTAACAATATAGCAATATGTGGAGCACTCTGAGCATGCATCATGTCTTTATGTTTCTTTACCTTTCATTACCTTTTCTGATTACCACAGATTTTGAATTTTGATGCTGAAAAAATTGAAAAGTCATAATATAGTCATTCCCACAGTGTAATATTTTATGGATGTAGAATTTTCTGTAACTAAAGAGATCTAACTTTGAGAAAAAAAAACAGAAGTGTTAGAGAGTGGAGGTATCTAAAGTTGGCTGCACATAGCTGCAGCAACCTCTAAAACCTGCTTGTCTAAATCCAAAAATGCTCTGATGATCAAAGCTGTCATACTTCCCATGTTAAAAAGATTATCTTGGCATGTCATTATGAGGGGCATCCTCACTGACCAATAGGAATGTAAAAGATTCAAGAAAAGGTATCAAAAAGTAGTCAAGCTTTGCTGGTCAAAACAGCTCAAAATTTGGCATTAACAACACGGTTTTAAAGGTTGCAGCAGTTTTGCTTTTTGTACCGATGGCTGAAATGCAACTAGGTTTTAATCAATAGAGTAACCCACCTCCTTGTTTTTGGATTTTTTTCTGTCTTTTTGGTACCTTTTTTGTGTTTTTTCAGCTGGACTTTCGCCCCACCTTGCCTCAGCAAGGTATGTCACTTCCGTGATTGCATTGGGCCCACCTCCTTCCTCCCATTGCCTCTGGGACCTGTGTGTGCCCCAGAAGACGACGGGACCATTCAGAAGGAAACTTGGAAGCCTGAAGGCTTTATTGCCAGTTTCCCTTACTTGCAATGCCAACACCTGCACTCAAAGCAATGGACGGATCGGCTTGAGTTGCTGACATTGCGGGCTCCCTGGACAGGTAAGTGTCCTTATATTAAAAGTTAGCAGCTACAGTATTTGTAGCTGTTGACTTTAATTTTTCTTATATATACAGGCTGGAACTCCACTTAAAATATATATAGCAATTTTGTTTTTATAATCTTGTGACTTATAAGGTGTTCAATGTATTGAACTATTACACCAGAATGTCCTACTTTGTTTCCTATACTCCCTATACAAGTACAATAAAAACCTTTTAAATAAGATGATATTATTGAAACCAAGTATCCAAAGAGACGCAGAGAACATTCCATGTAGTAAGAGGTTCAATGAAACCTGCATTCTTTCAGTCAGTGGGTCAAGGGTCATCTAAGTCAATGAATCAGCATCTGTATACCCCACAGTGGGAAGGGGGAAGGCTTTTGCCTAAAAGTGTAGAATGTTTGCTTAATCTTGTAAGGTCTCAAGTCTCCTTGTGTACATGGTGGTCTGCTGATTTTCCATGTCATTTCTATCCATATCCTACACACAAAATCTCTTTTTTTCTTCATAGTTATGCCATAAAAAATTACAATCAACAGAAATCGTTCCTTCACCCATAAGGAAACATGCTCTCTTCTTCCATAACTTGCTACTATGTTTAAGGGAATTTCCTTAATAAATACTTGCTTTCTTCCAGATTCTACCTCTGACGGCAAGCTAAAGAATTTTTGTTTATGTTATATATACCTCTTTTTATAAAGAAATACATTGCCAAGTGTATTGCTCAGCAGGTGAATAAAGTAAGTATGCAATAGTAAAAATAAATATACAGAAAATAGTTCACTCTCATTAGAACTCAATATGGAAAAGAAAGCAAAAATATAACACAAAAGCATTAAGAGAATGCCCTATATAATGGACAATCCATGCATTGAAGCAATACAGAAATGAAGTACTAATGCACTACTTAGAAGTGTAAACAATGAGAGTAATAAAGAGATACATATAAAGCTGCTGAACTTCTATAGTGTTGCCAGCACCAATGAATAAATGTAAACTGTAGTGAAGCAGCGCTAAATAACTCAAAACCAATCCTTACGTATAAGGTGCTAATAATAAAGTGCTAATAATGTAAACCAATCCTTAGGCATAAAGTGCTAATAGTAAAGTGCCGATAATGTTCTCACTTCCCAATGTGCAAAACAGTGCAATACAATGACATCAGAAAAATAATAAATCAAAAAGTCAATATGAGGATTAGAGATCCAGAGTATCCAAAGTATCTAGAGATATTGTGCAATAGTCTCTTTTGGAAATAAACAAATGTGCAAAAAAGTGAAAGGAAACGGAGTCCAATTGGAGGTATAATGATGACTTGTAGATAGCCTTCTCCAATCCACACCCTGTGTGTTTTAGCCTCTCACTTTAAAAATGACCCCAAATGGGTCTAGTTGTGCATCAACAGACGTATAACACCAGTGTGTTCTTTTCCTCCTCTGTGGGCATGTCCTGGACAGATGATCACTGCAGTTTCTCCATAGCAAACTTACCAAACTCCACAACCAGCTCCTTTAAAACATTATCTCTAAGCCCTTGTACACACGGTCGGAGATTCCGACAACCAAATCCGTCGGATTTTGTCCGTCGGATTTTGTTCCGACGGATCTTGTCCGAAACTGTTGCATACACACGGTCGGACAAAGTTGTCGGAAAATCCGATCGTTCAGAACGTGATGACGTAATTTCGTTATGATGGGACTACGTTCAGGCTAGTAGCCAATAGCTTTGATGTAGGAATTTGATCTGAGCATGCGTGGCACTTGGTCCGATCGGAATTCTCTACACATGATCGGAGTATGTCCGATCGGACCAGTTTGTCGGAAAATATTTCCAGCAAGTTGGAAAATTTGGTCCGACGGAAACAGTCCGATGCATACCATACACAGTCGGATTATCCGACAAAACGGTCCGATAGGACACATTCCGACGGATTCTCCGACCGTGTGTACAAGGGCTTAGACCATAGTGTAGAAGAGAAGAGCCTCCGTAGTGTAGTAGTTTAAAAAATGTTAGTTTTATTTAAAAATATATACGGTAGTAACATAACAGTTTAAAATGGCAAAAACGCCATCAGCAGAAAAATGTGCCAAACACAGGAACTTATGGTCACGGCCGTAACCGGAAGTGACGTCACCCGGCTCCTCCCTATGCATTACGTCACAACACAGGTGACTTTTTCAAGGGTGTTTCACTTTTTTGCACATTTGTTTATTTGCAAAATAGACTATTGCACAGTATCTCTAGATAATTTGGATACTCTGGATCACTTATCATCATATTGGCTTTTTGATTTATTATTTTTCTAATGTTATTGTATTGCACTTTTTTGCACATTGGGAAGTGAGAACATTATCAGCACTTTACTATTAGCAGTTTATGCCTAAGGATTGGTTTACATTATTAGCACTTTACTATTATCACCTTATACTTAAGGATTGGTTTTGAGTTATTTAGCACTGCTTCACTACAGTTTACATTTATGCATTAAAGCAAGACAAAAATAAATAGCTCAATAAAAGTTTGTGGCTGGGTCAGTGGACCCTTTAAGGTGGTGGGCAGGTCAATCCCTTCACCCACAGTTCGTTGTTCTCTCACCTGTTTGGACCAACAGAGTGCATAGAGAGGTTAGATAGAAAGACTTTAATTAGCTGACACCGCAACCTAGTTCTATGCTTACTCCTAGCCAGTGTTAATTCCATCAATGAAAATATTTTCATCAACTAAATTAACACTATTTTAGTCAAATAAAATATGATAAAAACTAAAACATTTCAGATGACTAAAACTAAAATGGCATGAAACTTGATTTCAAAATTAACACTGCACTACTACATAAGAATTCGTTGGGGGCATCTATTAAGCTGCTGGAAGAAAAAAAAGAAAAAGGCTTTTCTTATGTTTTTTCTCAATATGTTATATTAGTAATATAATCAGGTAAGAGTTTACAGTTTTATTTTTTATTTTAAAGTTGCACCGACTTAAATGTACTGGAGATTCTAGTAGCCTAAAATATGAGGTCTTAAAGTGGATGTAAACTCACCCAGTATAAACTAATGGCTCATTTTTAATGTACATATACATGCAAGCCTCCTGCATGTATCCCTACCTTGCAAATGTCTTCCCCTTCAGCAGTAGGTGGAATTCTGGAATCTGGAATTCCTGAACTCTGGAATCGGTGGGCGGGTCTCTTTGCCGGAGCTTGGTGGGCAGAGTCGTGATGTCACAAGACTCCCCACCTACCTCTACACGCTCCTACTCTCCTATTACTGAGTTTTGAGTAACATCCAGTTAAAACTCAGGAAAGGCACCACACGACTTCAGCATGCCCAATCATGCTGAGGTGTGAAGCAGCCAATCTTGTTAGAGCTGAAGAAGAAAGAAAGGGATGTGAAGCTGGAATCGTAACACTCGCTCTAATGCCATTCATGAGATTAAGAAATCAGATGTCAGTCACAGCAGTGGGGGATGTGGGGATACAAACTTATAAAATATGTTATTACGTAAACCACACAAATTCTGTGTGTAGGTGGAGGGAGATAGGAATATCATCATAAATAGCCTGTGGCAAGGTGCTTACCAGTGTGTATGACCTCACGTCTGTAAGATGGAAAGCCAAATGAGAGAGAGTTCATCATGTCGACCCCCCCAACCTAAATTTCCGGGTGGGTTTGGCAGGCTCCGCCCCTAATGCCATACATCAGGTGGCTATGGTGCAAGCATGTGACACGCTTGCTACCAATTGGGAGCATGTAGCCGCAAGCTCCTCCAGCCAGCTGGGTGACGTACCACATCACAAACAGAGAGACGCTGCAGACGTCTCACAATGGGTGTAGAAGTATGGTGCCAATGTACCTGTGGCCCGCCCATCTGGAAAGCCAGTAAGGAGGGAACAACAAGAGAGAAACCTCCCTATGTGTACATCACAGCTCCCGGAAAGGAAAACAAGCCACAACCACCAGTGGGAACAGCACAATGTAACCAAGTTTCAGAAACCATGAATCCGACTGAGACAGAAGTACAATTAAATAACACTTGTTTATTAATAATAAAAAAAGAAAGGTAAATAGAAAAAGCGTTGTCAAGCATAGCCAGAGTCCAGTAACCAGATCAGGTAGTCAGACAGTCCAAAGTTCAATAACCAGATCGGGTAATCAGCCAGGCCTGAAGTCAGGGAACCAAGTAGAGCAACTGCAAGCAGGATAAGGAGCCAGGAGGGATGTCAGCAAGCCAGTCTTGAAACAAACCGCAGGAGATGGTTCTTTGTGATGTGACCAATGCGAAGGCAGAGGTGAAGTGAGCTGGAAGGCTTTACGTAGGCAGGTCAGACGAGCATCATCGAGAACAGCTGGTAACTGTGGAGAGAGAAGAGAGCTGGCAAATAGCCGTCAGCTGAGCGGCCAGCCCAGAGAAGGAAGGGCTAAGCCAGCCCTGAAACCAAGCTCATGAGCTAATCAGGATTGTAAATAAACATGTCTGGATGGATATTTTGAATATGATGGGAAGATTAATATAAATAGGACCTGAGGACAGCAACAGACCAAAACGAGGCATATAGGTGTCTTTCACCTGGGTTCAATAAAAAACTGCCTGAAAGCTGCCTCTATTTATGACACACCTCCCTCC